>NC_047662.1:45745009-46997509 GCF_011762505.2 Arvicanthis niloticus
TTTCAAGGCTAAAAGGAATTTTGTACTTCTCTGTCTCTTTCCTGGGCAGGTGGCCAACTGCAAAATCGATCATTTATGTTTCTGTGCTTCTTACAGAAAAACCACTGGGAGCTGAAATGTCAACATTCTTCTCAGCAAGTTGCAAATAATGAAACACAATCATCTGGAAACCAAGAACCCCTCAATGTGTTCACTGCATTTGACAGGAGAGTGTTATAGCAGGACAGACTTTCTGGGCCTTGGGACCTCATGATTATAAGGGATGACAGATGGAATGTTTCACTACAGGTAACACACACACACACACACACACACACACACACACACACACACACACTGGCAGTCATAGCTAGACCTGGCTCAGCTACCATGACCTAGTGTTAATGCCAAGGGTGAGTAGAAGGAACTGCTGCCTCACACCCACTTAGACATGGGTGCTTCTACAAATAGGGCCGGCCAATAAGGCTTTCAGCAGCTGGTACCCGATGAACAGCTTCTCATAGAGACTGAGTAAAGGGGATGCAGAACTCCTCTCTCCTCCATAAACTGGTGGAGAATCAAGTCTATGCACATGAAGGATTAAGGAGTGGCTCTCTGATGGAGGGACACAGAAGGCTCAGTCTCTCTGGGGCTCTGTAGGTAGCCTGTCCTGGCTGAGGAGCTGCATTCTGATTTTATGTGTGTATGATCAGAATCTGAGATCTGCTTGGTTTGGGGGTCAGGCAACAGTGAGGAGACCAGAGGATTCTCCTACAAGCCAAGCACCACAGCCTATGCTGTTCAAGCATCTGCTTGGGGCCCTGTTTCCTGGTCATTTCCCCTAGGCCAGCATTCATCAGTCATAGAGGAGTGGCCGTGGGAATCTTCGCGCCTGACTGCCTCATCTATTCATCATTCAGGTTGGAATTTAGAAGAGAAAGAGGGCTCATTATTGAGCTGCTCTGAAATCTCATAACATGGATTCATTATCTGAAAAAAGAAATCACTAAACTCTTTCCAAGGTGAGCGTTAAGTCATGATTACATTGTTACCAATGCCCTTTCTAATATACCGAAAGTTAAGTATGCATTGATTAAAACAAAATTTGTTCATATAGCATTTTAAATAGCGAAAACAAGGATGTAGAACATGGAAACCTGAGTAGTTTAAACAATTCTGCCTTTAACAGCCATGGGACTGGGAGACCACATCCAACAGACATGGTAAAGTCTTAAGAAACACATATAGCACCAACAAAAATAAATAAATAAAAATTGTGACTTACTAAGCAAATAAGAAAAAGGTGGTGCAGACAGTAATTAACAAATTTCTGTCACTTAAAATACTTTTAGGCACTTTGCCAGAATGTGGCCCGTTTTCCCTTTTCCTATAGTTAAAATTATTCCACTGACCTAACAGTTTCCTTTAGAGAAAGAGAGAGAGAGAGAGAGAGAGAGAGAGAGAGAGAGAGAGAGAGAGAGAATATGAGCTCAAACACACCAGGTTACAAAACTATATAAACTATATCCATTTTTATTATAAAGTGTATATTGCTATATCACAGAAGTAAAACAATTGAGATTAAACACAAAAATGTCAACTCTCATTTTTGTGTGATTTTGGATGATTTTAAGTTTTTCCCTTATATTTCTGAAGTTTATAATTGGAATTTTACGCTGAGAAAAATAAGTCTTAAGCATGTTAAATTCATGAAGCAGGATTCTTGTTAGATCATTTCCTTTTCTAATATTTTATACCTCAATTTTCAAAAAATAAAGAGGATGTGCAGAACCAAGATCTGGGGGTCCGGGGATTCTTTCAAGTGTGTTTTTAAGGCTTATTGAAAAAAAGAGCATGCTCTTTGTTGGGTCTGTTTAAGCTTTTTTTTCTAAGTTATTCCTCTGGTTTTTCCATGCAAAGCCATCTTTGTAGTCCAGCTGCATATGAAAGAGAGGCCGCCTTCCTTTGTTATGAAACATTTGAGTGCATCACAGCAATTACAGGAAAGAATGCAATCTGCTTTGCACCTTCACATCGGTCACTAGAGGGCAAGTAACATACACATTTTTAAAAAAGTAACAAAAATAGCAAAACATTCAAAATGTGTGAAGGACTATAGAATTTGATCATTTTGTAGGTTTATTTTTGCAAGAGTTTTACAAAGAACTTTACCTAGAAGAAACTATGGTCCACTCAAACAGCACAAACAAGGCCTGGCTAAATCTTTATAAGTGTCCAGGCAGTGTTTCTCAGCCACTGGAGTGCTTCCCAGTGAATAAATATGGTGATTCATCCAGGAGCCGAATCACTCAAGCAGTGAGGTTATCTGCCATGGAGCTGGTGAGCGGTTCTTTCCCTCGCCCATGCTAAACCAAAGCTATTCATAAAGAAGCACTTGCACGGCACCTTGAGTTTCATCATGGAATCTTGACATAACTTGTCTCCCCGAGCTGCGGACACTTCATCAATCCCAATCAGCTTGGCTTTGTACCGGACGCCTTCACCTTTAAACCTCTTTATCAAAGTGGCTTCGCTGCGATCCTGACCTGAAAACAAAGGAAAATAGATTCAGAAAGAAGCACGCCAAGGCTCTGTTGGCTTTCAGAACTTACCGTTTGGGGATCTACTTCCTGCCTACACCTACATGCCAGCAAATTCAAATCAAAAGAAATAAAATAACATCTCCAGCTCAAAACTCTGCCTCTACCCATTTAAACTCAGATGATTTACTTCTGAACACCAACCTTTTGCACAGAAAAGGAAAACTTAAAGATAATCACTCCAGCAAATCAAGAGACAACATCAGATAACATGGGTAACATATCTAATTTGCTTTTGATACATGATAGGTACTGAACCAACAGTTATCATTAGGAGTTCAAGGCCAAATGTCTTGCTAGGGATAGCATCAGCACCGAATTTCCAGTATTTATAATTCTTAATGACGCTTTGGCCAAGGTCCAAGACCCTCCTTACACCCAATTCCATGAACTGTCTCATAGTAAAAGTCCAGAATAATTTCTTTACATCAAGTAATGACACTGAACAATTATTTTAAAAAATGGCTTTATGATATTGCTTCTGGTAACTCATATATGCAGGGAAATAGCCTGCTATAGTATTTGGTATTGATTGCCTGTATCTTGCAAGAGGCTCTCTTCCTCATTATTACATGATATTTTGCTACATACATCAATCAAGAGTTCAAGAACACCCACATTAAGAAAGGGACATACTTGCTGGGCAGTGGTGGCACACGCCTTTAATCCCAGCACTTGGGAGGCAGAGGCAGGTGGATTTTTGAGTTTGAGGCCAGCCTGGAGAGTGAGTTCCAGGACAGCCAGGCTTACACAGAGAAATCCTGTCTCGGAAAAACAAAAACAAAACAAAAACAAAACAAACAAACAAACAAACAAAAACAAAAACAAAAAAAGAAAGGGACATACAGATGTTTATTATAAACTTTCTTCAAAAGCCAAGCTATTTCCATATTCCAAAAAAAAGATGGACATAAACTCCAGTAGCTTGTTCATAGAGTCAGAAATAAGAGGAAAACATTGCAGTTTAACGCTGACCACATTTGCTGAGTCAGAGACCTGGACACTGGACCTACTGTTCTAGCAACCCGGGGTCTCCCAGACCTCTGACACTCATCAGTGGCTCTAACTCCTATTTCCCTCTCATAATTTCCCTGGTCATCATGAACCTCGAGCTGAGGATGTCAGGGATAAGTCAGTCCATTCTCCTCCTTCTATAATAAGAGATTGAAGATGTTCTGAAGAACAAAACAATAGCTAACCATAGCACAGTACCTTTCTACTTATGAACCCTGACTTTTATTTCTTGCCTTTAGTCACCCATTCAGTAAGGTTTATCTCCTTTGTGCCAAACACCATTACTTGCTGCCAACAAATGAAGAAACAGTCTATACTCCCAGAAGCCCAAGGTGCTGGGTTTTTTAAAAATTGTTTGTTTTAGTCTGCGACTGAAAATAAGAATGCACTGTGCATTACGGCAGGCATGTAAAAAGGTTGCCATAGTGCATCAGCTAAACTTCATATTCTATCTATGGGAGGACGGTAAAGTAGCTACCTTATAGATGCCAACAGTAATTTGAAGGAGACAGCACAAGTGAAGCATATGTTCACATTCACAGTAATCTTTCTGTAAATAGTAGCTATCTCTCCATAATCTGACCAATAAACTCAACACTTGGAGATACCATGTTGGGGAGAAGGGATGGCTACAGGGACAAGTCTTAACCTGTAGTTCCCAACTCCCAATAGTCATGTTTTACTGAATTCTGTGACTCCTAGTCTAGCTATAGCTTTGGTACACTAGTCCTTAAAGCAAATGATGTAAAGACACACAGAGACTATAAGGAATATAAATATTAAATGTCAGACTTCTACAAGGAGAAATGGCAGAGGGTAGTGCTGAGAATAGCAGACACTGTATCCCTTCTTTGGATATGCATCTAAGCAACTTGGCCTCTGACGACACAAGCTTTCCCCTGTCTGCTCCACTAAGTTTGGTGACAGCAGACTCTATCTTGGTCTCTTACTCCATCTCATATAACCAACTCATAGAACTGTTCTCATTATGAATAACACTCCTTTCACTACTCAGACTGTCCCAGAGTACAACGATAAGAGCGATAGCTGGAAGCACTTACTAGAAGCGTGTTACACGCCTCACAAGACGACTCCTTGATAAGGCAATATCTTTCTACAGACCCACACTGGAAGGCAAGATCGGAGAGGCTATCAAGCCCACACACACTCACTTAGCAGGAACAGCACAGGTTTGCCCAACGCCAAAGCCTGGATTTGGGTCGGCACACACTCTGTTCCAAGCCTGCTCTTTTAGCAACTATGATTAATTGCTTTTCATCTATGTAACTTCCCTTTGTATCCCCAATTTTACCTTGCACCAGAACTCACCTGGCCCAAATCCATTGCTCCTAAATATAAACACACTGGCAGAAGAAGAAAAAAAACAAACAACCCCCCCCCCCAAAAAAAAACTTCCATTTGGGACACAGAGGAAGTTTGAAAATAGAACAAATAGTTTCCAGAAAACTAGTCATGTCTAAAACCTGCCCTAGCATCAGATACAAAGAGCCTGAGGAAACATGGGTCAGGCACAGCCTGCTGCTGAGGAGAGAATCACATGAGGAGGCAGAGTCAGGGCAGGTGGAAAGGGCAGAGATTAATATGAAAATATTAGGCCATTTAAAAGAAAGTAAGGAGCCTAATTTAGATCAGGACCCAAGGCCAAGCTAATTTGTATGAAGGGCACTTATGCAGTAGAAAATCCAGTTTCTCATTAAACGCTCCACCATTAAAAGGGTAATTCTTCATAAGCACATCTTGAACAAGGTCTCAGTTATATTAGTTAAAAAATAAATAACAGATATCAGAGCCCTAAGTGTGTGATATCACTAGGATACATGAAAAGAGGGGGGCATCCCTGTAGCTTCTCACAGTCCATTTCTACTAAAAGCAAACAGTGAAGCCATGAAGCCATGGACAGGCTAAGCAGAGGTCACTGTTTAAGCTGAGTCCTAAAATGCTTCTCCATCTATTACCCAGCATTCACTGTGTCCCTCACTCCACCAGGAGTTTTACATCATGTAATCTCTCTTTTAGTCTTTTGCCTGCTCTTTGAATTATTCTGCGTAATAAGCACGAAGTCACAGAAGACCACAGCAGTGCAGCAGATTCCGTTACTTTCAAGTACCAGCTGTAGAAATACAGCATTTGCATTTGACAGAACCCACCCATGTAATGTGTGTGTGTGTGTGTGTGTGTGTGTGTGTGTGTGTGTATAAGTCAGTGGTGTTAGGACACTCACAGAATGTACGGATATCACTTCTGTATAATGTTAGAATACTTTTAAGTTCAAAAGATGTCCCATCCCTACTGATGTCATTCACTGTTGTGGTTTGAATACTAAATGTCTCTGTGAAGTTCTCAGAGTTGAACACATGGTCTTCAGCTGGTGGTTCTGTTTGTGAAGGCTGGGGACACTTTAGGAAGTAGTATCTTATTGGAGGAACTGGGTCACTGGTGGCTGGTCCTGAGGCTGTTTAGCTGAGCCCTTTTTTTGTTTACCCTCTGCTTTTTGAGGTAGACTCAGTATGACTAGCCAGACTCTGCCTCCTAACATCATGCCTTTCCTCCACGTGGCTGTGTCTTCTCTGCTTTGATGGACTGTATACCCCTGCATCAGTAAGCAAAAACAACCTTTTTCTCTCTTAAGTTGCCTTGGTCAGAGATTTGTTTTTTTTTTTTTTTTTAAATCACAGAAATAAGAATGTAACTAGTACAGAACAAGTGGTACTCAGAAATTGCTGTGATAAACCTAATCCCGTGGTTCTTAGGACTGTGAAACTATTTGATGGCTCGTGAGTGTATGGATGAGTTTGGTATTTGAGACTCAAAAAGCCTAATTCTGCTTAATGGGCCACTCTGGAATGAGCTTGAAAATCAATAATGCCAAGAGAAACATGAACAGAGAGGATTCCACTATTGAGCATTGAGAGGAAAACCATAACCACCAGCGACTGGGTTAGGGTAATTTCTCTGATATTTGGGCTAAGAATCTGGCTTTGTTCTACCTGTGTTCCAAGAACTTGAGTGGTACTGAATTTCAAAAAAGTAGGAATGGTTGCTATTTATCGAGTACTTATTGTGTGTTCTAAGATATTTATAAGTGCCTACTGTGTGTTCCAAGATGTTTATGAGTGCTTGCTATGTGTTCTAAGATGTGTAGAGATACAGCAAATGGTCAGTATGTTGACACCACTCTATTCATGGTGGTTGCATCCTAGTGGATAGGTTTTGTCAAATCTATTGATCAAAAATTAAGATTTGTTTTCAGCCTTTCTGTTATTTTAGTCTTAGGGAGGATCACCATAAAGACAAAGCATCATGAGATCTAAGTGACTCCCATGAAGAGTATGCATCAGTACAGAACCCAGAAGACAGAGCTGAATAGTTGTAAGTCATCAGCAACAACAAGCAGTGAGTGGACAATCATAAAGAGAAACTCCAACATCTCGTGATTCTCAAACTGCGGCTTCAAAAGACAACTTTCCAATTTGGACCATTGCAAGTTGATGATAGTTTTTTAAACATGTACCAAGTGTGAAGAAAAAGATACTTGTAGGTCATTAATATTCTTTTAATAACAGATCCCATTAGGTTGGAAACATGACTTGGGTTCATCTGTAGCTGCCTGGACACCCATGCCTGGGAGATGGAGAGTGTGCATGGGAGGCAGGCCCACTACCGAACTAACATTGTCCTGAGAAGATCACAGCCTAAGGGCCAACTGAGAGGCTTAAAGCCTTGGGCTCTGCTCTGATGGACCTGCTTTGGTTTCCTGAGCAAGAGTAATTAACAGCAACATTAGTAAGAGGTGCTATGGAAGGGGAAAGGGGTCTTAAGCCAATTCTCCAAGTCATGTGACAAAGGAGTTTTCAGTATCTCCTTGATTTGAAGTCCAAAGGAGGAAGATTCTGGGTTTACATAGGATCACACTGTTGCCTGGAAACAAAAGTCCCTGAAAGGAAAGCAATACCTGTCTGAAAGTAGGAGGCTGTGGATTCAGGATGCTCTCTCTCTATCACCACACCTTCACAAAAGCGATAACACAGCATCCTGGATTTCACCCCTATGGGCCTTCATTACTGCTGTGTCTGATGGGTGTTTTTGGAGAGAAGATGGCCTTCCCAAGCATCCTTGAAGCTAATTATCCACAATGACATTTATGATTAACATCTGAGGTCTTGTCCAGAGCTTGAACTACATGGTAAGTGTTGAGCATTTCACTTACAGTCACAGAAAACCAGTGTCCTTAAACTTTAGGGAGAGAAGGAGAAAATCAAGAGTTTATGATGCCTACATCAATATATCTAGAGAAACACTAGTGCCAAAAAAATAAACTCAGGTGTTCCTAAATCCATCAAACTTGGGCCCCCAGGGTATTTTATACATTTCTACAAGGAAAATAGTTTTGAACTTATAACTCAAAAACCGGACTATTTCTTCATAAATGGGGTACACGTACTCTTGGCAATCACTCATTTACTTCATTGTGTACTTTCTCTTAAACCTTTCGTATAAAGCTAAACCTAAATAGATGTCTCATATCCCTCTTGTGTGCCCGTGTTATCTTCATACCCAGGGGACTATTTGCATCTCACGGTTTCCTTGCAGACAGTTCTGCCTGAGAAATAATAACTTGAGAAGTCCTCAGGGACTCACAGCAAACTGACAATGCTAACAAGACGTGTGTATTTCCAGCACACTTCTCTGCTGACTTTTGCAGAGTGTTGTGGGAAGCCCAGAGGCTACTGTCTCTAATCCACTGTGGGGTTGGGGGGAGGGGCACTGCATGGACATTATGGGAGAGCACCTGAAGGCTCACTGGAATGACAGTGGCTGTGCCTCCATGCCATCAGGTCTCAGGAAGTCCATATATCTAGAAATGACTTCAAGCTGAACTACAGGAGGATTTCTGGTGGTTAGAGTAGAGCCAGCATTCTTCAGGAATAGGCTCCCGTCTGCCAATGGGAGTCATTGACTTATTTCTGGTATTAAGAGACATTTGGTACCTCTTGTTGCACATCAAAGCCCATGCAGATCTTCAGGCTCCTTCAGTCCCTACTTACAAGTATCTGTTATATAGGTTAAAGCCCATGCTAGACCCTTTTCTTTCCCTCCTCCCAGATACCTGTTTTTGCTAATATCTCTCTCTCTCTCTCTCTCTCTCTCTCTCTCTCTCTCTCTCTCTCTCTCCTCCCTCCTTCCTTAGTTCTCCTCCTTCCTCCTTCCTTTTCTTGCTGTTATTCTCCATTCTCTCACAGACATCCCTGGCCATGTTTAGTCTGTTTTCTTTTCTCTCTGCTCTGGACTCCTCCAGATATCCCTGGATATATTTTCCCTTTTACTCACAATTTAAAAACCTTCCCCTTGACAAAACCCTGGAGCAGCCATGTGGGCATTTGCCTCATCACATACACACAACCCCCTTAAGCCAGGCCCCACCTTGCCCCAAATGGATTACTTCCTATATTAGCCACCTCAGCACACTCCAGATGCTTAAAAATGCATCTCCTCTTTCCTACTTGCCTACTCTCCTTTTACAGTATCACACTTTTCTGCATCTTAGCTCCAACACCTTATACGTCCATCAGAAGCCCCCATGTCTGTAGCTCTTGCCATTTTCTTTTTCCATCGACATGACTTGTCTTCTTACACACATTACAGACTCAGATGGAGCCCTGTTATGAGGCTTCTATTCAAAGCATGGCTCCCTTCTCACCCCTACCTCTTCACTAACTAAGGCTAATCTCCTTGACACTTCACCTCTTATAAGTTGCCCCTTAAAATGCACCCTTGCTCAATTTATCAATCTAGTTAGGCCTACATCTGGCTCCCTACCCCCACCCCCAATTATTGATCTAGGAACCTTCGTCCAGATCAACCACTAAGATGCAAACTCTAATAGCCTACCCCTGGCTGCTAGAGGATCACATGTTGAAGGATGGTCCGTCCCCAGTTGATGGTGTTGCCGAGACCTATAGGTTATAGGCTCCAGTAGCAGAGACTTACTCCAGTTGGGAATTCTCTTGAACAAATTATTACTTTGTAGCTACCTGAAGTAAAGAAAAAGTTTCTACAGAAATACAATGATGGATCACCTCACCATAGACCCAAAAACAACAGGGTAGAACAATGGAGAGAAACATTACAACCATAAGCCAAATGAAGCCTTTCTTCTTTAGCAGCTGATTAATTTGATGTTTCATTACTGGCAGATAGCTAATACACTGTGCTCAATTCTGTACCTAAGGTTCTTTGAGTCTAGAAATCATTCCAATCTCTCCATCCTTTCACCCTCTCCCTCTAACGCCCAGGTCCCAAGTCCTCTGCTCCAGAGAGCTATCCAGTAGATGAAGAAGCCAGAGCATGGCTTCAGAATTCCTATGCGCTTTTGCAGTAGATTAATCTCATCTGCACTAATCTGCTTAACAGCTCTCCTCCTTATTTGGCCATGAACTCCAATCAAGGACAAGGCTCTGTTGGGTCAGCTGACCACTGAATTCCTGGTGCCTAGCATGTTCTTAATAGATATGTGTACTTTTCCACTTTATCCATTTCCAGCATTGGTTTGGCACCCATGGCAGTTCCCTAACTTTGTTTTCTTAGCTTTCTTGAGCTCCATGGAAACAAGGATTCAGCTGTTCTTGGTGCAGCAACTGGCTCAGCATAGACCCGCAGGACTTCAGGACTCCTGAATGGCTGAATGGGTGAATTTGTGCCCTTTATTCTAAAGCAGCCAGTCAGTGTGTTCCACCGAGGGAAAGCCTCCAAGGAGTCAGTAAACACCCCTCCCATAATACCCTACTTCACCCGACCTTGTGATTCATCTAGTCTCCAACGAATAAAAGTGTTAATGTGACAAGGTAAATTCACACCTATAATTGTCTTAATGTTGGCTTTATTTATGCTGTTAGGCAGGAATGACTGTACCTCATCATAACCTGCTCACTTCCTAGACTGGAGGCCACTCTTTTTTTTTTTTTTTTAATTTAAATCAGGCTGATTTCTCAAGTACTAAACCAACTCCCCAGTTTTGAACAGGCCTCACAGATGCTATTGGAGGTTCCTTTTCTGGAGCAGGAGGCATTGTAAATATTGAGGTCAGATAGTCAAAGTTACTCTGCAGACACTTCAATATAAACAAACACCTCTAGGAGTCAGGTTCCAGGGAGGGAGGTGATTAGTGCTTCTATAATAAATACAAGAGTCTACTGGAGCCTACAGAGTCTACTGGAGTCAGACATGGCCTCCTACTACAGGCTGATTGCTAAAGACTGTTAATGGCCAGATAAGTGATATTTCATACCCAAGACGATTGCCTCTGTAGCTCCTAGATTGCCTCAGATTATGATGAATGCCCACACAAACCTACACTAAGCTGAGTCCTCTTTTTCCTAGTGTGGTCTGTACAGTTGTGAATGCCTCTTAATTTTTTTTTCTAGCTACAGTATTCCCCAGTCAAAGGAGTTCAATGCCAGCACATTCCAGGTGACTATTCATTTCTATGTTCTGGACTCATAACCCATACAGAGGTATCTTGCAGCTCAGGATGGCTCATTAAAATAGCATAAACTCTGAGGTTTAAGTAGCAGAAATTCTTTTCTCACAAGTCAAGTGCTGGGAAGACCCAAATGAAGATGTGGGAGATTGGTACTTTTTTAGGCTTGCAGATGGTCACTATCATACTTGTGTTTCCAAGACCTATTCATGGTCTTGTCTGTCTCTTTCTCTCTAGTGGAGCCATTAGAGTACCTATGAGCCATATGGAGTACAGAGTATGGTGAAGAAAAAGAAGAGAAGAAGGGAGCAGGAGGACAAGTGCCAGAACATTCTAGGTCTCCCTTTTCTTCAGTGGGTACTAATTCTATCCTGAGGCTCTTTCCTTCCAACTTCACCTACCTAAGGTGCCACCTCTAAATGTCATGTCCCTGGGAGCTAGGGATCTGCCTTATTAATCATAAGAGAACACAAACATTTAGTTATAGAGTGGCTGGAATCAGGAAGAAGAAGTATGAACACAGATGATACCAAATGTGTTTTGTTTCTATAAAGTGTCTTTGCATTGACCTTGGAGGCAAGGACAATTACACACTCAGAAAGGGAACTGAAGCATAGGGACGCAAGGTCAGTGTGTAAAAGCATACTGTCAATGCTAGGGAAAGGTACACTGTTGACCTTTTGTGGAAGGAAGGCATTATAATTAACCTGTAGTACAATACCTACTGTGTGCATTTGGGATAATTAGTTAACTCCTCAGTATCAGGTTTTCCATCTAAAAGGGGTGTGGTCCTTTTCTCAAACCTCAGGGGATTTAACAGGTTATGATGTTCTTAGCCCCCTGCCTGGCACATGGTGACCCTTCTGTAAATATTTATGGCCTTGCTCCAGTAATGCATTTCACATCAAGTATCAGGAGAAAAAAGTTTCCGTACTGAAGTTGCACTGCCTCAGAAATAGCGGTCTCAGCTGCCTGGGAAGTTTTTGGTTCATAGGGATGAGAGTTCAATTAGGGGCTGAATGTTCTAGCCTGGAGTCAATACAGAGATCATCTTCTGAATTATTAGCACTTAGCAATGTCTCCCTTCTTTGGTACCTCTCTCTGACTCCCAGACTCGATAAGAACATTTCAAAGGGTTTTCACCCAGCCTGTCCAGAATCAGGCTGTCTGTTCTTTGCAAGAGTACTACTGTCCGGGGTAGGTTTTCTGATTTAAGAACAGATCTTGAGGGGTTTTGAAGGCCCAAACACAGAGATAACTGATTCTACTTAGATTTTTACTGTGTTATTATCCAGGTGTTGACTTGCTATGGACATATAACTCTGTATAGCAGCTGTGTGGGAGAGAAGGCTGAGTTTGTGTAATTGACTGGCTGGGTAGCAAGCAGAATAGAGGAAACACACATAGGGGGCTGTTAAAGTGGATTTTTATGAGCATTGTTGCTGTCATAATTGCTACAAGGTAAACTAATTAAAAAGCCAAAATAATATTCAGCCTATGACTTGTGTACATAGTCTCTAAAACTATGTTCTGGCAATTCTGAAATGATGGCGCCACATGACACTTTCTGTCTGGTAGTGAGTTCCCAGGCCCCCACTTCCACATTTGGAATCTGGAAGATTCCCCCAAGAATCTGCATTTAAAACTAACTAATACCTTTGGCGGCACCTTACATTCATTTTCCCAACAAAATCTCACTACCCTGCGGGCTTTGGAGATGGCTCACCTGACCACCTGAGTTTCATTTCTAGAAGCCACATAAAGGTGAAGGGAAAGTTGTTGTCTGACCAACATCTTCATATGCTGTCACTGGCTGATACACATGCATGACAAACACCATGCACAGCTACACACAGTAATAAAAAAATAATAGTAAAGTTGGAAAAAATCATTACTATTTTTTGCTTGTTCTTAATTATGGGCCTGTTTACACTTGAATTAAAAAAATCTATTGTATAAAGTATATGGTAATATTGAGAAACTCTAAAAAGCAATAGGTGGTACTCTTTGGCCACACCCTCTCAGTTTAGCTAAACCTTAAAACAATGGTCTGAAGTGACTTGTAGATTTCTGTGTGGAAAGGGACTAAGGATCCAGGTCTAGAAGCATCTCTTCAAATACCATTTTCATGTTTCTCTGAAGAAAGTTGAAGCAATCCTCATGTTTGGACAGTGTAAGCACCTGGGTAGGGAGTCAGTCTGACAATCCCCACCCTGCCAACATGTAGACCAGAAGGCCCTTGAGGGCAGCCATATTCTTCTCTTGTGCTTGTGAGATACAAACAACTGAATAGTATCCAGCACATCCTGGGTGCCCAATAAATATTTGTTTGAAAAATGTATTTGCTAAGGGAAACTGCTTAAACTTCCCTCCCAGAGTTTTCAAATATCTCCTCCACCCAACACACATGCATAGCAGTTTATAGTCTTGCCAATCCAGGTTTAGATTTTAGTCACAGTGTCTGAAATCTCAACTTTTGTCAATCAGACACTCTGGCACTATAGCTCAGGCATTTTGTCAGGCGGAAAGGGGCAGAAAAAAAAAATATATATATATAAATGGCCATTCAGTTTCTCAGGTATAAAGAGAAAGAATGAGACAGTGAGTGTAGCGATAACTCTCCCTTGTACAGTCCTTCTGTCACCCTTGTATGAGAGCTGGGACACAGAATCTATCCTGTAACTCGGGCCAACAGCTGACGATTCAGGCTGCAAACCTGCAGCTTTATAGTTTCCACACTTGCTCACTGAGAGCCCGATGATGCACAAACCTGCTCACTACTGGGTTGTTTTGTTTTTATCACTGCGCTTGTTGTCTTCCCCCTCGTTACCAAGAGACAAAGAGGATAAAAACTAGTGTGGGTTACTATACATATATTAACGGCATTATACTGTAAGAATAAGGTATGAGCCTAGGTATGTAATACTAGCCTCTAAAGGCTACCTCACTGCAAGGCTCAGGCTGGGCTTGAAGCAACATCTAAGCCCTCTACCATCAGACTTTTATCCCTCACAACCACATAACATGCTGTGCATACTAACCCCTTTTTATAGACGAGGAAAAATGAGACTCTCGGAGTTAAAGATTACCCTAAGACCACGGAGCCAGCAGGACAGGCAGAAGCATGGGTACGGAAGAAACGACAATGATCAAAGACATCTTTAAAGGAAGGAGATTTGAAATCTACAACTGGGAAAGACAGGAGCACAGAACGTAGAAAGCTGGGTCAGAACCCACAGCCATTGTGTCTATTTATCTTGTGCCCATTTTCTAACTGGAAAGGCTCTTGTGTGTTTGTGAGGCTGCTTGAGAAGACAAGGCAAAATGATGTATGCTCATCCTAAAAGTAGGGATGGAGAGATGCCTACAGTGCTTGCCATGCAAGCCTGAGGGTATGAGCTTGATTACCAGCACCTACGGGAGAGAGAGCCGAGTGTGGGGGCACAGGTTGTAGGCAGAGATGAGTGAAGGGCTGGTGTTCACTGGGCAGCCAGTCTAATCTAATTAATCACATGAAAACCCTTGTCTCATAAAACAGGGTGGATGGCACTTGGGGAATAAGAGCTGGAAATCATCTCCACATACATCTAAGTCTTTACACACACACACACACACACACACACACACACACTGAACAAGAAAATCATCTCTACAGTGGAAAGAGATGAGATGGGGTGAGAGGAATGGAAAGAACGCTATCTAGGAGGAAACTGGCTCTCAGCTGGGCTGGCCATTCCACAAGCTCTCTGGCCAGGAGAATCATCTCCTTTCTGAAAATGAGGGTAAAAGTCTATCCCTGCAGAATCTGTAAGGAGCACACACACCTCCATGTACAGAGAACCAGCACAGCAGCTGGCCAGTCTTTCTTCACAGTATTTCTACTCCCTCTCCTAGGAACTGTGGAATTACTACCCAAGCGACACTCTCGAACTGAGCACTCTGCACCTGGGGAAGTACTCTCTCTGGAAAGATCTGTTGAGTTGTTCTCAGAGAATTGCCCTAGGTCAGAAAGAGCCACCTCCACCCAAATCCATGCTCTGCCTCCACTGGTTTGACTCCTCCCCCTTGTAGCTGAATCTCATCAACTGGTTGATGAGGTCAGGAAGGTAGCAAGGCCTAGAATTCATGTCTCAATGTGTGGCATCTTTGAAGGCTACCTCAGGGCTCCTCTGATGGAGAGGCTGGAACTGCATCTTAGTTACTTCTACTCCATCAGCATTTATCATCTGGACACCGGGACACTCCTCCACAAGCTTCCTCCAGCAGCTCTCCTGGAGCACAAAGGCAGGACAAAACCCAATGCATTTAAAAGAGTTGTCTGAGATAGGAGGGTCTTGAAGACAGACTAGCCAGAAAGCCTCCACAACAATTTGGGAGGAGGGCTTGGAGGCAGAGTAGGAGCAGGGAAAATTCAGATTCTACAAACTGATTCTGACTCTCACATAGCCAAGAAAAATTCTGAGCCAATAGTTTATCACCAAATGTGGATCTGCCACCCCTCTGAGTAGCCGGGTCACATCTGTAAGGGTGAGAACAGGAGTACCAATCCACGGTGATCTCACCAGTGAGCAAACAAATGCACGTGCAGTCCACAATTCACAGCTCCTCTTTTTGGTAAATATGTGTGACCAGAGATGTCAGTCACTAGCAAAGCCCTAGGGGCAGGACACAGGGTGAATAACAACTACAGGAAGACAAAGCAAAATAAACAAACAAAAAAAGCCAAAACAAAAATACAAACCAAACCAACCAACCAACCAAACAAAAAAAACCCAAAACCACTCCTCTATAAAAACCCCAAAAGTCAAAACCAAAATAGGCAACAAACCCCACCAAAACCCAGATGTTTCCTTTTAACTTTTGCAATTTCTACTCCTTAAGATAAATGCTTCTTAATAAGCTTCTAATTATAAAATAAAATATGTGCAGGACTTTAAATGTGGCAAACACAAGAGAATAAAAAGGGGACAACACCCTTAATGCCACCTGGTGATATTTAAGGCTGCAACTGAGTGCATGGTTGTCCAGATTTTCCTGAAGTATATATACACACATAAACATCTCTTTTTTTCAAATAAATAAGTGTATGAACATATGTTCATGTTGTAAATATAAGGATGGAATCCTGGGCCTCAGGCACGCCAGGCAAGCAACTCTACCACTGAGCTCCAGCTTCAGCCCTGTTGCTTTAAATAAAAAAAAAAAAAAAAAAAAACTGGCAAAGAATGATATATTTTCTCTCATACATAACAGAGAGTTTGTAGCAAGATCAGTCTTGGCTTCATTACATTGTATCCCATAGATGTAGCATAATTTATTCAGCCAATCCCTATTATTGGACAGTTACAATGTTTCCAATTAAAACACTACAAAGAAATACAATACCGAGAATTACTTCTAAAGGCAATACAAAGATGTACTTGCCCCCTGAGAACGCCCAGCCGAGTCTTCAGTGTTGATGCTTCATCATGCTCCCCCAACCCCATTCCCTTCTCCAGCTCCAGAAACATGTTGGCTCAAAATAGACAAATGTGTGAAAACAGATGTAAAACTTTCCTCTTCTGACGGCTTTCTTCAGGAGATACAGAGGGCACCCAGTGGATGGATGCAGATTGTGCAAGAGTCTGGCCAAGCTGCCAGACAAAGCCTGACAGACTGACAGCAAGCGACCTAGTGGTCCTGAGGTCTAAGACAGTGCTGGTCAATGGAATCCCCTTTTTGAAGTTCTCCAGCACCCTGCATTCATACTGGGTATTTGAGAGCTTCCTCTGAGGCTCAGGCAGAGGTTAATTAAAACACAAATGAACAGGAGTTTACATTGTCACAAGTAGCCTGCAAAGAGCTAATTTCTTCTGCACTGATACAATGTTAAGGGTCATCTCCGTCAGGAAAAAAAAAAAGCAAAAAACCACAGAATTCAGTGGGATATCTCCACTGCCAACTTACTTGAAGAGTGCCTTTTGTAAGTGAGATTATTTTGGTGCTGGTATATATTCTGGTGCGAACGAGGCTTTATCTTCCCCCTGCCTTCTAAACAAGAGGGCTGTGTATACTATCGACTGATTAAATCATTTCTTTAGAGTACAAAGAAGTATGTGTGATGGAGACAACAGAGAGGGCAAATCAATTATTTACTGAGGAGGCTGCAGTATAAATTACATTTGATTAAACTCAGAGATAAATCTCAGTGATGGCGAGTTTAAGTAGGATGTACAGGGGTAGACAGTGACTAAGTGTCCCCAGCAGTGATTCATAATAGATGCAAGGGCACAGGCCCAGTCCTGGCTCCCTACATCTCTAATATGTTTCCATTCCCTAAATTCACACTGAAGTACCACTCTGAGCCAAGCACTGGTTTGTGTCCCAGGATACATTAAGGAACAGCAGAGAGTGAGAAGCCCTTTCTCCCCTGGAGATTCTGATCTCAGAGGGGAAGGGAGGAAGAAGTACACATAAACAATCCGAAGGGTCTTTCCAGAAAGGGGCAAGTGTTCTAAAGATGGCTGAGCAGTTTGATTAAACAGGGAGTTGCTAGGGTTACACTTATTGTAGATAGCCGGATCCGGGACGCATTGCCTTAGAGAAGACATTTGCAAGGAGTCCCGACAAGGAAGGACAGTCGTGCTGGGAGGAAATGACCAATGACCTTGAAAAAGATGCAGCCCGGAGGAGAGTGGGGCAATGTAAGGAAAGGGGTGGGGAAGTGGGGATGTCCTCAACTGTTCTATTATCTGGCAGGGTAAAGTAAGGGGTTCAGGCTTGATTCCAAGAGCAGTGGAAAGCCATTGTGGGCCATCATAAAGAGACAGACGCTCAGCATAAAAAGGTTGTTCTCACTGCTCTGTGTTCAAGGGAGGAGTCCAAGCAGGGCCAGGTGTGCCAGAGGAGAGATGCAAGTCTAGAGTAATGGCCTGGATCAAAACTGATGTGCTGGTGAGGTTTTCTTTTGTTTTGGTCAACTTGGCACAAACGAAGACATGTCTGGGAAGAGGGAATCTGAACTGAGAAAATACCAAGAATGTATTTTCTTAATGTGTGATTAATGTGGGAGGGCCTGCATCAACAGTGTTGCCATCCCTGGGCTGCTGGTCCTGGCATTTACAAGAAAAGAGGCTGAACCAGCTGCAGAGAGTAAGTCAGTAAGCAGCCCTCTTCCATGGCCTTTGTGCCTCAGTTCCCACCTATGGGTTCCTCCCAGGTTTGAGTTCATCAACGCCCCCCTATGCCCCCCCAAGTCCCTCTGTGATTGGCAGCTTCCTTGGAGTGTAAGCTGAAAGAAACTCTTTCTTCCCCACATTGCTTTTTGTCATGGTGTTTTACCACAGCAACAGAAACTCCAAGACAAGCAGACAGGGCTTACCTAACACAGAGACTGGAGAGGGCAGAAAAAGAGAAAAACTTGGGCAACTTACTGAAAGCCAGGGCTACTTCCTTGTGTGAAATCCTCCTGACTGATGGAAACATTGCTCAGAGAAGGTGTCAACTCAATGTTCCGCTCAAGGCCTTTCATATCCAGTTGTGCCAAGTATGGGAGATTCAGGAGCAAGAAAAACAAGACTTCCAAACAACTACAAGGTATAGTCCCAAGTAAGCTAGGAATCTGAGGTAGTCCCTGTCACAATGAAATGCTCACTTTTTCATTTATCATGTGGAACAGACAGAACCAACATGAGGTTTGCAAATACAATGAGGATGTATAGCCTATCGATATTGTTCAGACATGGTCTCCCAGTCTCCATGCACTGAAGTTTAATCCCCACTGAGAAATATTTAGAAAGTCAAAAACCCTGGAGTTCAGAGTAGAACCTTAGCAAGGTGATTTAGGATTAGATAAGGTCTCTGGGGTGGGGTCCCATGATTGACTCTGTTTAAGATACTTGAGTGAGACCAGAAGAAACACACCATGCTCCCTTTTTCTCAGCATGTGGTACTCTGTTTCCTCAGGGCTCTGGCAGCAAAAAGGCAACTGACAAAAGTAGCCTCAGACCTTGGACCCATGAAACGTTACCCAGTCCGTGGGCTGTGTATACAAGAAGAGAATTGCTTCTACCTAGCAGAATTGTCCTGAAAACATGAGCTTCTTCCCATTAGATTTCAATGTAGATTTCACACGAAAACACTGACTCTTAATATCAGTATATTAGAGTATTGTAGTCCCTGGCCATTTGGAGAGCTTCCATCTCACAGACTGTGAGAGATGGGACCTGCCTCATTTGTCAAGGACAGATACTTGCCTTTTGTGATACATGCCTGGATTTCAGTGATTGAGTAGCCATCTGACCACTCCCCTTCTACAAGCAAGGTGACTGCACTTACATACTGTGACCCACCCTCTGGCCCCTCTTGATTGCACTGGACAGTAACACCTGGGCTGCCCATGTGTTATTAATCAGAGGGTTGCATTCCTGGGAATTGAATATTGAGGCCAAGAGAACGAGGGTGAGAGTGAGAACAGGAGAGGGGGTACAGAAGAGGGGGAGGAAAAGGGGGAGAGAAGTCAGCCTTTCCTTATGAGGGAATCATAGCATGCCATAGCTGGTAAATAAAAAAAAAAAATCTAGGTAGCTATTTTATTTCTACAGTAAATCAGAGAAACAAAACCAGACTTAAAAAAAAAAAGAATAAAAGAAAAGATAAAGACAAGGAGGCAGAAATCCTGGAAGAAGTGATCACAGAAAGAACACAATGTTAAGGTTCTTGATGATTTCAGATTCCTGGGACCCTGCCAAGAGTCTTGTCCTTGGATCTAGCTGATTTCAAATTCCTGGGTTCCTGTCCTTCTTGGCTCTGTGAAACACCACTGAGTTCTTATGATATGCCCTATTATTTAGCTCTCTTAAAGTTGATTCTGTTACTTAAAGCTATTTAGAAAATGTTAATAATGGATAGGAATTAGGCCATAGAATTAGCCTGTTATGAATTCCCCAGGCTTATGGGGGAGAACTGAAAAGTTCCATTAAAAAGCAGAAAGAAATCTGATAAGTAGACACATTCCCAAAGCTCAAAAAGAGCATTAGGAAGACTTCTGATACAGGTACCTGGTTCTCCTTCACCACCTAAGGTCAAGGAGATCCTTATAGAATGCTGGGCTAAAGGAAGGGATGTGTTGGACCACACCCTGATTCATTATTCTGTGGATGTATCCCCTTCTCCCCACCATTTATCTTAAGTTCGAATCTCCTAACGAAGCTGTGGATAAAGCTTTGGGCTGAGACGATCTTTGCTCCATTTTCACTCCCACAATTTCAGACTGTAAACTGTCTAGTTTTGTACTTTGTTTTTCTCGATGCTCAGCTTGCATTGAATTCAAAATAGAACAGCCAGTAGCCTCGTAAACAACTGCTGTCTGTCTGCCTTGTGCAAATGAAGAAGACCAGAAGGGTCTTCTGGATTAGAAAGAGAAGGGTGAAGACCCACTTGCAGCCTTGACATCACCACAAAGCCCCTCTTCTCCCTAAGGGCTCACAATGGCTTGTTTGCAAGAGTGATTTTAATGATTATTCAAACTACAGAGCAACTTGTCAGGGAGAATAGGAGGCAAATTCTGATCATGGGTAATAATAGTAAAACAATCAGTGGAAAAGAGAGATAAGAACTAAATTACTTTCTGCCTAATTTGGTCAAAAGCCATAGGGACTGGAATCTTTCCTATGAGGAGCCGGGACTGTCATTTCCTAAGCACTTAGTTCTAAGTCCAGGGGAAAGTTATGCATCTGCATTACCTTTTATATGATGCAATCAAAACATTTAACAACCATCAGTTACAGTGACTCACTCTCTGCAGAGGAGGAAAGGGGACTTTTGAGGTCAAGGCACCTGTCAGATCACACAGCCAGTAAAGTGATAGAATTCCTTCAGGATTCAGCCAGCAAGCTTGTCTCAGTATTTCCATTTCTTAAGCTCTAACTATGCTTCCTGTCTGGAGAGTAGTAACAAATTGTGCTCCGAGCAAGGCACTAAAGGCACATATGTGGAGAAGCATGGACAGTTTGGATGGATGGATGGATGGATGGATGGATGTTACATGACATCCAGAAGGACATAAGAGTTTCAGTGGAAAACTAAAGGGGAAGGGCTCCAGAGAAAAACTCTTCAAGGAATACCAATAAATTGGAGGTTCAATGTTCCCTTACCTACAATACTTGGGAGCAGGGAGGTTTCCAGCTTTGAATCTTTAAGGACTAGGAATAATTCTTGTCAGATAAATGTCTCTGATCTGAATATCTGAAACACTGATTTGAATTTTGAATATGGACACCTTTTGGATGGGGACATGGCCAACTGATAATCATCACTGTATACTCAGTAGGACCCAGAAAAGTGCTAAAGAATGACCAATTATTACGTCATATTTACGCCATCCAGACCCTATGAGTCATTATTGTTATTTTTTTCAATTTTCTAGAGCTCACAATGCATAGACTGCATTTTCCACACACACTTATAGTTCATTTGGCTGCCAACAAATTCAAATTCAGGTTTTCAAACAATCTATTTTTCTCTTCTGGACCATGTGCTATCAATTTTTAAAAAAGGGATAAAAGATAAAAGAACAGAAAGAAGAAACAGCTACAAATTATAGGTATAGCAAATTTTAAGGCCTTTGTATCACCTCAAAAAATTTACAATCAAGTCAGAGCGTCAATACCTCTAAAAACTGAAACAAGAAATCAAGATAGAAAACATGTGCAGAACAAAAGAAGTCATGGCCCAGGCCAGCCCAAGAACAGCTAGTAGACATATTGTATTGAGCAGTATTCCAGAGGTTTGACAAAAGCAAAGATGACTTTGAACCAGAGTCCTCAGAGGGAGTTTGGAATGAGAGGTAGGATTAATGCCAGGTTCAAATAATACAATTTGGGGAAGAGAGGGGACCATAGCCAGACAAGGCTAGAAGGTAAAACAGTGCCACAATATTACAAATGAGCCTGAATGGAACTCTGCATAGCAGTAACTGCTTTATAACACTGGATAAGCCAGGAATGGCATTGAGCACAGTGCAGTGCATACTCGAGTACAGAAAGAGAAGTCAAAGAGCCATGAGTTAAGAAGATCTGACAGTATAAAGAGGGGCTTTGTATCCACGTGATTCCCAAGTCCGAGCTCTTTCCCAGTGTGTGCCACCACCTATGCAGCTGGATGGAGATTTTGGATAGAGATTTTGAATGCCAGCTTAGATTTCTCTGTGGGTGTTAGGATGCCTTTGATTGAGGACATAACACTGGAATACAACAAGGGGGGGGGTGAATCAAGAAGAAAGTGTGCAAGTCTGGTAAGGAAAATGGGGACTGGGAATATCAGAGTTTCTTCTCTCCTGTAGGCAAACAATCAGCAAGCCCTATGGACCCTTAAGGTGAACAAGATATCAACAGTCTAGAACCAAAATGATCTGGGTCCCTACTTGTTAGCTTACAGGCAATTCTACTATGTTCCTCCCAGGGACCTAGCAACTGCTTATGTCATATAAAAGGATTGCCAGGTCACTCCCGCTTTATGTCTCTCTGTTCCCATGTATCCTTCTCTGTCCCCACTTTCTCTGCCCTCATGGTTTTGCGTCTGTCTGTCTGTTTGTCTGTCTGACTGACTACATGCCCAGTTGTTTGCCTCTACTCCTTCTCAAGGACCTCACTCCCCTCTCGTCTCCCAAATAACCCCCTTATACAAGATCTGTTGCATGGTGTGATTTCTCAGGGGGACATCTTGGCATGGGTCCACAACGTACCCCCTCACTACATTATACTTCATGACAATACTCACCGGGAAATGAGACTGCCAACACATGGTTACTGTGGAGAACTTGCAATTTGTGACATGCCCCCATGGAGCAAAAACCAAATCCTTGGGAATGACTTTCTCCTGTGGTCCCTTCTGCACACTCAACTCACTCTGGTCTCTTTACTCAGTTGCACACCTTACCACGCCCACTATTTGGAAGAGGTCACTTCTGTGCTTCTGTGACTACACTGCCTATGACTTCCTTACTTACCTTTGTCTACCCTTCCTTCTAGAACCTTCATAGGCACATCCTTTGACATTCCACCATATCTTTTTTTTTCACCTGTTAGTCTTACACAATCACAGGACAGCTAAATAACCATGGTTGGTCTCAGCCCTTCCTCAGAGCTGCAGGCTTAATTTCCATTTCCCTGCTAAATGTGGAAGTCCGAATTCCCCTACAATGGCCAAAGGCTGGTATGCATAGGACAAAGACAATAGATTTCCCCTTTATCCAAACCACTTATTTTCCTACCCAAGACTCAGTTCCCCTGTGAAGTCTTACCCAGCTGGGTTAAATGTATTGACAGCAATCTAACAACAAACACACTCACAACAGCACTGTGTGGGAAGAAAACGTAAGTATATTATATGGACTCTGATTCTTTTGAACCTTTGAGTCTTCAGTTTCTACAAGAGTGACCAGCACCATGCAGGTCACAGAGGTCAAATGAATATGTGTCATAGACAGTGTCCTCTTTAGCCAAGGAAGAAACTTGAGAGAGACTTTCAATTTCTTCTTTATAGAATCTTCACAGATTCAAAAACTTACAAACACTATTTCTAAAATCTGCTCATAGCTATGGAACACGGATCCTCATAGCTGGAGTCCAACATCCCATGATCTACTCGTCTACCTCTTTATAAGTTCTCCTTGTTAGGATCCAATGATAAGGACCTGGACAATCTCTCTTGAGACAGTGCATTATAATGGCATTCTAATGCTCAGAGGGTGTCACGGTTTCTCACTTTCTTCCACACCAAAGAAAACAAATTCTGGTCCATTTTAAAAATATACCATCCAATATTTGCCAAAATGTCCACCCCCTGAATAGCAGATAGCAAGAGATAAACCTTGTGGACACATTCCTTGACTTTAGAGACACCGAGGTCTGCCCACTGGAAAAGCAACTTACTCATTTTTACTCCGGTTTCCCTAACATTTGCTTTCTGCTTTAGCCCAGTCAGGTTCAGTTAAGTCCTGGTTCCCCCTTTTTCTTCACATCTGCACACATCTGTGTGTTTTCTCTGGCTAGAACAATTCCACCTACCTACCAGGTCCACCTTTCACTTTGTTGTCCCTATAGTTTGTGCTCCTCCCATTTTTTCTTGTCGTAGGCCAGTCCTCTTCTAGACAGTGAATTTAGTTCTTTCCAAATTGCTGGTTTCTCACCCTCATATCTGCCCATTCCTAGACATGACTAGGTGTTCTTTCTCCTTAGTGGCCACTGAAAAATTTCATAAGAATGATTGCTAGCAGAGTATGAACCCCTTTACTGGATGTCTAATGCAGACTGGTCGGCCTTGAAACTATATAGAAACAAACAAGGAATTACATTATGGACTCAGCTGGTTGCATTTTTAGATATTTGTATATACACACATGAAATAATAATAATAAAAGAAAGAGGCTTTTGACTTCAGGATGGGGACAAGGGAAGAGTTTGAGGGAGTTAGTTTAGAGGCGGTAAAGAAGGGAGTGGTGTAGTTCTATTTGAATTAAAAACACATTTTTTTTTTAAAAAATAGTTTTAAAAAAGAAAAAAAAATCTGTGAGACTGATATTTGCTTAAACTGAAATAGAAATGGAACACTGAACTGCAGAAATGAGCTCATTTATCAAGCAACCGTTTCTAGTCCTAGATGAGGCTGATAACTTTCAGGTAGATGCATCTCTTTGGAAGTTATACAGAAACTCACTTTTCCACAGTTGTGTGCTATTGTTTTTGCAGATTTTTAAGCAGTGCTTATGAGCTATCAGGTGTTCGGCAGAATACTTGACACACGTCCTTTTCTTTCTTTCTCTCAAGGATTGTCCTCTGTAGTCATTCTTACTCTCTGCATTCATGAGTAAGAAATCTGAACTTCTCGGGTCCAAGGGATCTGGTCAAGGTCATGCTGACAGCTGGGATTTATTTGAACCCAAGTAATGCGATTTTTAACCACAAGCAGGATAGTACCTCATTGAGCCATGTAATTAATGAACATTATTACACTTAGCAAAGCACTTGGCATGGAGTAATGATGTGATAAATGTGGCAGGAGACAGATGGAGGGAAGAAAGGAGGCCGACAGAGGGATAAATAGTGCAAGCATAGTCACTCACAATGGCACATAATTCCAGGGAGAGAACTGTCAGGTCAAGTACTTGTTATTAACCTATTTTTATAAATAGAAGTTCCAGCAGGTGCAGGGGCTTTAAGAAGGTTTCCCAGCTAGATGCAGGGCAGGTGTAGGATTAGAACTCAAGTCTCTGAGTACAGCTTTAGTGCCCTCTGACATGGCCTTACTGTCCCCTTCCCCCTCCAGACTTTCAAGGGTCTTTCCCATTCTTTGTATTCCTGCAGTGTCTAGGAAAACAAAGGCTATCATTCTTCCCTAGATGGAAGGGTGTACAGATGTGAGTTTTGGAGGGTCAGGGGTAGGGTCACTTTTCCTCTCTGTCTCTGCATGGAAATCACCCAGAGGTGTGAAGCTTTTGATGCTTCAAAACCTTCTCTCTGCTGGAAGTCACAGCCTGCAGGCAGCTTGCACTGCAGGATCCTGGCTCCCTCACCACAGCCTGCAACACTTGAAGTCTCTGAGATCCTAGGACCTCAGATCAAGGCAAAGGGTTCAATACTGCTTGGCAGAAGGGGGAAGATTGCATTTTGTGTTGTGGATGGGAAAAAAGGCCACAAACCCCTCTGAGCTAGTGGATGCAGGGCTGGAATTTCTTTACTATAATGCTGCTGACAGATGTAATACTGAGTCTATTGTACAACCAGAAGGAGGATTTTCCATATAACATCAATCAAAAGCAACGCTGTACCACACAGGACCAATTTCAAAGAAATGCCAGGAAGCTAGGTAGGACACAGCCTTGATCACAAACCCCCAAAGGGACTCTTTTTTTTTAAAAATTTAAAATTGGACAGTTAACATGAATGACTAAGTAGGGTGATTGGTGGTTACTTAGTTACCTGGGGGGAGGAGGAAAGGGCAGTGTTTGGGGAATCCATTCTCCTGCTGTAAACATCTTCCTAGATGAAGGGGAAACAGGAGACCTAGAAGCAAAGAACCCTTCTTTCCCCCAACTCTCTGAGAAGCTTTAAACATTCTTTTGAAATGACAAGCAAGGTGATATGTCTACAAGCACCATTCCTTTTCTGGTTATAGCCTCATGAGGCAATTTTTACTGGAGAATAGTCCACAGCAGGATTGTGTATGTGCAGGTTATTACAGGCACTACCCAGAAGACTTACAACAACAACCACCACCTACATATTATATATCACAGGGAGAGCACGTCCATGTGCTCAGTGCAAGATCAGAACCAGGGAGCCCTGAATACATGGCTTTCCAATCCTGCAGAGGGTTCATGAGGCAGCTAATTTGAAGGTACCTGATGGAAGCTGGGAGGAAGGGGGGACACAGTAAAAGAGGAATATAATAAAAAAATCAAAGGATAGGTGTGTATTCATTTTCCAGGGTGACTATATCAAAATAATACAAATGAGTGCCTTGAAACAAACTCATCTCTAACTGCTCTGAAGGTGAGGCATCTGAGACCAAGGGCCTTGGCTGAGCTAGATGGCTGCTCAGTCTGAGGGACACTGTTCTATCTTCTGCCTCTGACTGGTTTCCTGCCAATACTTATTTGAAGACACATCTTGCTCTCCGAGGACACCTTCCTATGTCTTTCTCCCCACCTGTCATGTCCACAGCTTCTTCGTTTATTAATATATCCATCATATATTGGAGAAAAGCCAGTGAGCTCAGCTTAAGGAAGCTCATTTAGAATGATGGGATTTTCCCTGAAAACAGGTCATTTCCCAAGACAAAGAGCATGCCGATGCAAACGTCTTTCTCTAAAGGGAACAAGAGGCAGATTAGCCAGAGTCAAATATGAGTGACCATAGTCTAGGAGCCATGCCCTGAATGGCATGTTGGTCCACTGAAGATGAGCTTACAGAAGCCACAGAACAAGAGCATATAGTAAATTGATACATTTATCAGATTCTTTGGTGGGGACCTGAGGTAGGCAGACCAAATGGGTGGAGAGATTTCTTCTGCTAGTTTCAAATGTCATCATAGAACATGCTGAGAGTCAGAGTGAGTAGGCGCTCATGTTCTACTGAACTAATACAGACTCAACGGTGGGATTTTGTTCCTGTTGTTGTCTTTTTTTTTTTTTTTTTTTTTTGTGATAGGCAAGATACCAGCCAAGGGTCGGAGAGAGGTGAGAGCAATGAATGATTAAAGAGAACCCGACACAGTCCTGGCTCTCAATCTGAAACATTCTAACTGCTTAACCACAATATTCTAATCCATGGGTCAGTCTGTAGACAACCATGTAGTGTTCTTAGTCAACATCAGCTGAAAGGAGTTAGGACTTCAGTATCCAAGTTTAGAGAGAAACAGCTCCTAACACAGCTGTTTCATCTACGTTAGACCATTTAAACTTCAAAACCACCACACAGAAAGAGACAGCTGTATCCACACTGACCAAAAAAAAAAAAAAAAAAAAAAAAAAAAATGCTGAGATTCAAGCAGAGCAAAGGGTTTGGACAAATACAAATACACTGGAGGAAAAGATGAGGGTTTAATGGGGTCTGCCTCATCACCCAATTATCTGTGTTCATCTTAGTACTCAGGACCCAGAGATACAGTGAAACCTGAGGTGTCTGCTCTGCCAACTGTCTTTGGTGAGTGGTGCGAGCACTACTACTTCTTTTTAAGATATCTCCAACATGGTATGTCACAGACAGTGTCCAGAGGCATTGCAGCCCTGCATACCTGCCACCTAGCCCCAGAATACAAATATAAAAATCAAGATGCTGTTAAACACAAATATACCACACAAGGTCAAAGGAGTCTAAAAGACAAAGTGGGGAAGACACAGACAGCCACACACACACACACACACACACACACACACACAAATTATACTGTCCATAGCAGGGGTTTTAGGGATCTTACTTGTGTGATTTGAAAGTGTAGAATTTCATAACTAAATCTGTAATTGCCCTTTCCTATATTTATACCAAAAGAAGATATTTATTTCCTATATTTATACCAAAAAAAGACTATCCTTAAAAGTCTCCAGTGTTTGGAATCCCCCTTTGTTCTTTCTAGGTGCCCTCTCGCCTGACAGCAAAGGAAAGCTGGTTGTTAGCAGAGAAGCTGGATGAGGGGATACATCAGATACCAGAGAGAAGGAACCAACCAGAGGGAAGCCCCACAGGAGGTCTTGAAATGCTCCTCTGATTTACAGCCTTTGGCTTCAGGGTCCTAAGCAGATTGGACCACTGGCCTCTTAGAAGCAGTATCTCCATTGGTGTTTGCAGACTTACTGCTGACATCTCCATATTCCATCTCCTGAGACCTGCCCTTGCCAAGGCAGCCCACACATGGGCCTATGGCAGGATTACCTTCCCTTTACCCAGTCAGAGCCATTCTTGGATTCAAATGGATGGCTGTGCAGAAGGCCTGGTAAATTTCTAAGCCATACAAGGAAAATGGAACAGAATGATTGCTACACACAGGTTATCCCTGAACCCCCAGAAGCTGAAAGGAAATGAGACGAAAACCAAGGATAAAATTTTAAGTTACATATTTAAAAGTCATACTTAAGTATTCAATTCTTTTATATATGAGCCACTCCATTTCCAGACTTGACTTTGTCTAGAAGCTTTGCAATAATGTAGTGAGATGAGCAAACAGGGTTGGAGTGGCCTTGTCTCAGTCTGAGGGCAGCTGCATTCTGAACACCAATGCCAGACAGGCTGTTTGTGTACAGAGGTTGGCTACCTGCCCTCCAGAGTCCTACACACTTGCTTCTGAACTTACTTGTGCCAGCTGACTTTGATAGAATCACACGATTTTTGAAATATGCAATAAACTAGTAAAATGAATGTAAAAAAAGGAGTTGTTTCAATAAAAAATGACAATTTAACATTTTAAATGACCCAAATTGCTGAGGTATTAGACTGCAACACACAGAGAAAAATTAGGTAGAAGTAAACAGAGATGGAGAAGTTCTATAAAATTCCTAAGTACTTTGTCTCATCCCTACACTACTTTTAAAGAGCTTAAACCAGAAATTATACAGGACATGCTTTATATGTGGGGCTTTCGTTAAAAATCAGGCACAACATCCCAATTAGCGAAGCTGCATTCTAACACCAAGAATGATTACAAACTGACTTAGTATCAGGATCAAAATAGCCATAATTTGATATTCATGTATTATATGTTCTCAAAATGGAAAAATGGCTATATTTTTTAATGATTCACATTTTCAATTATTTTCTTTTTCGATTATCAAATAAACCACAGGCTCCAATCTTCTCTGGTAAGTTCTATTAGCAGGACAATTTCTCTGTTGGGTTAGCATTCTATGAGCTAAGGAACTCTAGGGGAAGTGTTCTCACTAAGTAGGTCAACTCTACAGCATATAATTGTGGTCATGTCAAAGCATTTATTCGTAAGTTTTCTTGTTGAAGCCATTTGAAGTAGAGTCGTATTTATAGCATCACAAAAAAAAATTACAGCTGGAAAAAAAAAACTTGAGCATTTGGTTCCTTAGTGGGCACAAGGAAAATATTAACCACTTCAGCAGCCTATCTGCCATAAAATAATAGGGCCAAATACCCCAAGAATGGCTAAATCTAAAGACTTCTCAGAGATAACATCTCTGTAAATCCATGATGAGTCATCTTGTGAGATTTCTAGCCACTGTTGGACAAAGCAGAGAGTCTTAGGCACTGGGCAATGATATTTCATTGAAAGCACATCAGACTGACAGGCCCTGTAAACTTCATGTGTAGGAAGCCAGCTTCAGGACTCATAGTCTTAGGTGTCTGGGGCTTCTAGTTGAGGTTAGAAGCATTTTCATAAAATAGGTGAAGACCAATGTTTGTATTCAATGCAAGCTTTGTTCCATTCTGTCTGTGTGCTTTGGGACAAGTTCTCTTATGTTTTCAAGGCAACCTTCCTCCATTTATGATTTTATTTCCTTCCTGAAGTTGGAAGGTACAGACACATAGTGCACCCTGGGTCACCACTTTAGTTGCAAGAATAACCCAGGGTGTTATGTTTAGTTGCAGTGTTATGGATGGGGTCTTTACATGTTAAACATACACTCTGCCTCTCTAATCTCAGTCTTGCTTTAAAACATCACAACTTCTTCATGTTGGATATATACAATGTGTAATTTGGTTCTACTTAGCTACTTTCCTCGAATGAGGAGGGACTGGGCATTCAATGTCTAAACCAGTCTATGGTTTTGGTTATAGGCAAAGATTTTTGAGAAAACACCCGGAAGAAGACAGATGACATTCTCCCACTCCCAAGGAGACAATTCCAAATAACAAGGTCATGGAGACAGAATGAACGTTGGCATTTTGTCTAGACTCTGCCCCACAGGAACAGCCAGGAGTGCCTGACTCACTATAAAAGGGGCTGCTTATCCCCTCCTCATTCTCCTGCTCTCTTCTCTTCTCCTCTTCTTCTAGCTCCCTTACCTTCTTCCCCCTCTCTCCCCCCATTCCCCTTCCTCCTCTCTCTCCAATGCTCTGCTCTTCTCTCTCTCTCTCTCTCTCTCTCTCTCTCTCTCTCTCTCTCTCTCTCTCTCCCCTCTCTCTCCTTTCATCTCCTCCCTCTCTCTGTGTCTCTCTCTGCCTTTCTCTTTCTCTACTCTCTCAACCCCCCTGCCCATGCCCTAAATAAACTCTACCACCCTGTGGCTGGTATCCCAGGAGAAAGGGATGCTTCAGCATGGGCCCACAGAGGCACCCTTCCCCCCCCACTTCCCCCCCCCACCACACTGCTCCTCCACCAAACATATTCCTTCCTTCCTTCTCTTTCTTTTTATAAAACACAATAATGAGGGCTGGATTTATCTTTGTAAATTCAACTTTGTCCAGTGAGGGGTAGGTAACCATGAGACCCTAAAATATGCCACTCTGGAATACGGATTGTTTTTAACTGAAAGTAAGCTAATTGACAAGTAGACATAAAGTACCCCTTGCCCTTACTATCACAAGCACAACAAAAGCTTCTCAGGGTAGTCTTCCTCTCCATCCACCAGAGGCATGGACCTTAGTCCCTGGAGACAATGAAAGACCAGTCACCCCTAAGACTGCACTTGTGAAATGTGCATGCAGACTTTGTTAGCCAGCCCTCATTTCCAGTAACTCTTCTATATGACTTCTCTTGTAAGTCACTGCCTAGGAAAGCCCAAGTACTCCCTCTTGTCACCATTCTCTTTTGTCAAAGTGTTCCATGAAGCCCAGATTCTAAGAACCACCTAGAGTCCTTCCAAGTGAGTAAGCCTCCTGTTGGTCTCCCTTGTTTGCTTATCTGCTTTCATTGTCTTGAGCTCCCACCTAAGAAACTTAAGGAAAAGAGTGAAAAAAGATTTTTTTCCCTTCCTGATGTCTACAAGGTCCATTTAGTGCTGCAGAAGACCCTCTGGCTCCAAAGCAGGAATAAAAAAGTTCCCAGGACACTAAACACTAGAGCAGTCTTTGCCTTCTGCTTTACCTCAATCAGTCAAGAGCTCCAAAGCACACAGCCGTGAGAAGAGTGATCACAGAAGCCGCTACGTCCCCTGTCGGGGCAGAATCCATAGTCAATAAAAGGGTTTTATTTTATTCTCCTGTAGTTTTTATTTTCATTTTGTTTACAATGGTTTATTTTCATATGATGAGACATAATATATCAGACTTCCGGGTGCTGCAAACAGACCTCACGTTCCTCTAAAACCACATTCCCCTGCTATTGGATTAGTGACTCACACGTGATACCTAAGTGTTTACAGCCCGCTTTCCAAAGCCTGTGGGTACATTCCTTCATCTGTAAGATGGAGCTGTGACTATCCTCCTGATTGGAGTAGCATAAAAATAAATGTGGTCATAGGTGGGAAGATATGAAAAAGACTGAGGGTATCAAGTGTTAGCAAAAGCGAGGTCCACATGGCATAACATTGGCAGGACTGCAGGAAGCTGATATGATATAATAAAGATGAAATTAGAAATATCTATTTCAAGGCAAACATAGCATGCTCTTAGACGCAGATTGGTGGCTTGAACAAGAAATGCTCCTCACAGTCTCTGTCATTTGAACCCTTGGTCTCCCGATGGGAGGGCTGTTGGGGAGGTTTAGGTAGTACAGCCTTGCTTGAGAAGTCTGTAACTTGGGGCAGGCTTTGGGTGTGGAAGTCTTTAGGGGTGGTACTCCTGGTTGGCTCTGCTTGCTCCTTACTTGCATTTGAAGCTGTGAGCTCTCAGCTTCCTGCTCTTACTGCCATGCTGGGTGCTCGCTACCATGCCTTCCCTAAGAGTTCACTGTGATGAACTCTTATCCTTCTGGAAATGCAAATCCAAATAAATGGTTTTTTGTTTTTTAATAAGCTGCCTTTGTCACTGTGTTCTCTTATATCAACGGGACAGTAACAAATACACCAAACAATCCTATTGTAAGTCTCTGAACACAAAACATAAATGGAAAAAAAAAAAGGTATATTTAATAAAAGACAAAAAGGTTACAATACAATCTGAGCCAAAGAAAAAGTAAAGATTTGTGACAATCAGGGTAGATTGTAAAGATATAATACATGTTTTAAGTATATAGGTTAGTGCAACAGAGTGTGCACTATGCCTGTATGACGCACAAGATCAAGTGAAATCAAAGCATTTGATTTGTTTCTTGAATGACGAACTACAAGGACAAGCAAAGAGGACAAGAGGACTTGGGGTGTAGATTGGCAGTGGAGCTCTTGATGAGCAAGAAGGCGGCTCTGGGATAGATTCCAGGGACTACAAAACCCAACAAACTAAACCAAACCAACAACAACAAAATGAGAGGTGAAACTGATAGAAGACAAGTGATGGTCATGACTTGACCTGTGTCTGAGTGTCGATGACACACCCATTCATTAGGACGCTATGCCCTTACTAGGTGTTTATATTTTCAGTGTTTATATCATACATTAGAAAATCCGAAAAACAATATACAACTTGCATATGGCATTACATGGCTTATATCAGTTGGAAAAAATGGTAACTCCCACCTCACTCTCTACTTTCTAAGGATTAGGAAATATAAATAGAAATTATCCTATGTGGGGACTGGGGAGATGGTCCACAGGGTAACAGTGCTTGGTAAGCAACAATGTGGACCTGAGTTCAAATCCCTCAAAACCTTTAAAAATGTATATATGGTCAATGTACTCCTGTGTAGCACACTATAACCCTGTGCTGAGTGGTAAGAAGGTGAAGACAGGATTTCTGGGGCTTGCTGCCTGACAACTTCAGATTCAGTAAGAGAACCTGTCTCACTGGAATGGACAGAGAATGATGGATATCCTTTGCTGGCATACTCAAGTGTGTATGGACTCATTTATTCCCATTCTCTCTCTCTCTCTCTCTCTCTCTCTCTCTCTCTCTCTCTCTCTCCCTAACATACACACACCCTATCTTAAAGGATTTCTGTAACTAGAAGTAACCCACTCTCCTCATTCTCCTCATTTGCATTTAATAGAGGGGTAACACACTTTCTTCATTCAGAAAGAGAGGTCTATGAGAATTCCAATATATATGAAAAAAAAAATCAACCAAAGTGGTGTCATCAGACTTGAAACTTCCCTTAAAAATTCCAAAATTCAAATTTCACAATTACTAAGGCAAAGTGTATATAGTACTTGGGATTTGGGATGGATTACGAGCCAAGCCAGGATACCCTGGGTCATCATGCAGGGCTGCTCTGGCAGGGTATGCTGCTCAGAGCCACTTCTGATTTATTTAAAGGAGAACCTGGTACAGGCAGCCAGGCTGAAGAGTGGAGCGATGCCTCAAGCAGCAGTCTGCTAAACATCTCTGTGACTGGGAAACCCCAAAGGGCTACATCCTCATCCTTTACAACTACAGCCATTAATGACTTTTAGTGAATTGAAGGTGGGTGGGGGGGACAACAATGGGTGAGAAGTCAATTTCATTTTCATTCCAGGACTGATGTGTTCTTAACAGGACCCTATGAGAATTTATGTCACATGCAAATCGTCTCTCTGTCCCTGACTCAAAAGGCAGATCCTGCCTCAGTAGATTCATTCTGAAGCCTTTAGCAGTGTTTAATGAAAAGTGGCTGTTTTCACTATGAACCAATTTCCCTCTTGAGTTTTATTACTGAAATCATCAAAATAAATTACCTGGAATCCTCTATCCTACCCGGTTGGCAAGCAGGAAGGAGGATAGTGAAATCCTTCTTTTAAAACCTATACATCAGAAACATTTACGTGCCCTCGAGACAACGGTTAGCTGCTAAAGTGAAGTTTCTTTTCTTCCTCTTTGCTCCCGAGTGGGAGTACGATGTTTGGTTCTCTGTAAGCCTACTGTGACTTATGATGGCTTGGTTTGATGTGTGACAAGAAAAGTCCATTTAAAAACACAGGAAAACATCTAGACAGAGAGTGTACACAGACAGATACTTTGGATGTGAGCAGGCCAGCTAGTGGGTGCCAGCAGCAGCACACTGGATGTCTGGGATCGGGCTGGTCTTTCTTTTACAGGCTTGTTTTGTGCTTCCTCAGAAACAAAATAAAGTATGTGTGTGCTTGTGCAATAATAGCCGCTTGGCAAGAATCCTTCTTTCACACATGTGATTTAGACACTATTGATCTCTCCCAGCTGCGTCTTCACCAAGACTCCAAGCACAGTCCCTCTGCAAATGTGATTTGGTAACAGGTATCAGGGAAGAAGGAATGAAGGATCATGCCTTTGTCCTCCTGGGCACCGTTTTCTGTGCTTCCGCCTCTGAAGATCCGTTCGTTCCATTTCCTCCATGCGTCTTAATGGAGAATTTACTGGGACTAATAATTTTCGCATGACGCCACTCCCACCTCTGATATGTCCCTGGGGGTGAGCACTGTAAAGGTTGAAGTGGCTACACTAATCACATTAAGTGTTCGTGCATGGTGTTCTCATGTGTCAGCAATGTACGTTAGATTCTTTTAGCTCGAGGCAAAGGCTTGCACCAAAATATGAGGCTTTGGTAGGGAAATTTCAAGATTGGTGGGAGGTGAGCTACAGTCGCTGGGGCCCTGAAATCATGTCGCACAAGATAGTGGCTTTTACACTCAATCTGGTTCTAGGTACAAATAAGAAAGCATTTCGTTTAGTTTTCTACATCTGCGCTCACCGTAACATACATAAGATGTCACCCCTCCTCTTTCCTCTCAGAGTACATATTCTCATGGGAGAAACAAAGCTGGCGTTACCCTCTGCATGGCTAACTGCTCTTCACCATTAAAACCCAGTTTACACACAACATCTCTCAACAACTCTCAGCAACTTAACTGCCTCTGCTGCAGAGGAATGAGCCTTTGACTCCTGGACTTGTCATAACACTTGGAGTCTTTCAGTCACGTGACCAGTGTACCCAAACATGGGCACTTTTCAAGTAACATTCCATTTCCCAGGCACTTCGTAGGGGTTTTGGATATAGAATGCCCGGGATGGTTTATCATGACCATATTAAAAAGCACTGGGAGCTATTTTTTGTTGGAGAATAATTTGAGAACCACTTACTTCTCCCATTGAACGTCATATTGTAATCACCAGCAGGATGATTTAAAATCAGAAGAAAACTGGGATTCTTAGCAAAGGCTAAAGAGATGGGCCACTCATGAGATATACAACCTTGAATAAGTTGTATAATCTCTCTCTCTTTTTTAATTTTTATTTTATATTTTATTTACATTTCAGATGCCATCTCCTTTCCCCATTTTCCCTTCCTAGAAAACCTCTATCCCATGCCCCTTTTTCCTTTTTGCTTTTATACAATTTTTTAAAATGTTAATCAAAGGCTTTATAAGTTTGGTAATGCTCTATCAGAAGTGTAAACCAATACCCAACCTAGATATATAAACTATCTTTGACTGGTGGAGACATGTGAACATCTGCCTCCATGCCCCCTCTCTTTCTCTCTCTTTCTCTCATCACCTAGCTTCTCCTCTCCTTCATCTTCTCCTCTCCTTACTCCATCTCTTCCTCTTGGTACTCCTTCCCCCTTAGCTCCTCCTACATATAACCCTTCCTGTTAAAATAAAACTTTTCTCTCAAAATACAATTAGAGCATAATTATTCCTAATTGTACCAGTGAGGTACAGGATAGTCCTAATACCCAGTCTATCATTTTGTTGACTAACCAGAACCTCTGTCATCTCTCATTTGAGCATCCTTGGAGTTACTCCAGTTGTTGGGTGACAGCCACTAGGCAAGAATTGCCTCTTTCCATCTACAGACAAATTACTGTCCAGAAAAGGACACAATTGCAGAATAGTCGACTGATTATATCTGCCTAGACAGAGTAATCAGCCCTTAATAATTCTGCATCACTAAAGTCTGTCAGATGATTCTGGGCCAGAAGGCTGAAGATTTGATGCTCCAACATTTGGTAGTATAGGGGCTTTCCAGGTGTTCAGCGGTCTCTATAAATTGGCTAAGTTTTAGAAGCTATGCTTAGTGCTTCCCATAATTTCAGTTACCTCAGTCATTCTGGATTTCTGACGGGGTTGAAGACCTATAGTCTCATAGCCAATCCTGGCTATTTACTTTGAGAGAAAAGATCTGAGTGGATGGTTTTCAGTTGACATTCATTCTAAAGCCAAGAAAAAAGCCAGGTTCAAAACTAAGTGTTTTAGTTAGGAGAGATGTATAATCTCTTTGTTTCTGCAGCTAGATAGGAATAACAGTATACAATAATGTTAACACCTTCACCATAACCCTATATGTTAGGCTCCCAAATTATGTACAGTCTACTCACCATGGCTATAATTGTTCATGGGCATCTTTATGTCTGTGTCTAGTCCTCTCTCCATGAGCACTGTGTTTCTAGTAGAAGTGAGTGAGTCTTCTGCCTACAGTGCACAGTCAGTGACTGTGGCAGGGCAGGAAAAAGATATTCACAAAGAATAGGTTATGGAGAACTGAGGTTACAAGTGGGTCGATGCCAACGCAAGGCTCTCTGTGCAGACAAGGAAGTGGCCTGTCTTGACAGTCTCTGAGCCATCTTCAAAACCTGAAGCTTAAGTCTTCCAAGAAAGGGATGATGCCAGCAGTCTTTCTGCTTGACACAGACCTAATAATCAATGGCCCATCTGAGAAGGAGCTGATCAATGCGTTTCATGACACCATCATTGAACACTTCTCCTGAAAATGCCCATGACAATCTTTTACACAACCTAATTGAGAGAATGGATTGAATGCTTCCTTATTGTTTTATCAAAACCTGCAAACAAGGAACGGAAGTACACCATGCAAGGGAGGCAAGTATCAGTCTCCAGATCAACACGCTGAGGGGAAACCTATGGGGTCTGATAAAACTGCCTTCATTGGTATTCCACACAGTTGACTGAATATAAAGGGGACACCTATGGGCTATGGTAAAACTGTCTTCACTGGTGATCCACACTGCTGACTGAATATAGAGGATGCTACCTAGAATAAGTGCAAATGTGAGCGAGCAGGCACAAGGAAGTCTGTGCCAGTCTGGAAGCCTGGGGAGCCTGGGTTTGCATCCCAACTATGCTGTTCCTGGCTGTGGGAGAAATAACCATCTTTATCAGGGATGTTGGAGAAGAGTGAATGTTGCAATGTAAATCCAGTTCTTGCTGCCCTGACTAGCATGTACAGGCTTGAAAGACAGCTGCAAGACAGACTGGAGCATCTCTAGGTTGGCAGCTGTCAGTTACTGTACACCCCAGGTGTTGCATTAGTCAGGTTGGAAGCCCCCATGGACTTCAGGAAAGAATGAACTATCATGCCCCATGTACAGGTGGGGAAGGGGAGGTACAGGATGGACTTAGGGACAGTACAGTAACAGATAAGGAGCCTGCCCTTAGAACTGCTTTTCACTATTTCCAACATCACAAGGCCTGTACCCTGTGCATGCCAGACAGGTACTACATAGTGTTCTTGGGATTCCAGGGCTGGAGCATCACTCCACAGGATCCCTTTTCTGTGTGAGCCCAAAGTGAAAACATGAACAGTGTCAAGACACATCACCGTGTTCCTGTAAAATACATGGTGTGTTCTGCAGTTGAGGTGAGCACCGAGCTGCCTGGTCCTGAGGTTGGGGGCAGGGTATTAAGGGGCAGGAAGTATCTGTTGTCATTTTTCTAGGACAAGTTCTCTTGGGTTACATGTACGAGTGAAGATGCTCTGAGGAACAAATCTGACCCCATGTGCAGAGAGAAAAGTACAGGACAGCATTAGCATTGCTGACGCTAGCAAGCAGGGTTCCTTAAAGTTCAATTCTAAAAACAAAATAAAAATAGAAGTGATTATTCAGAAGACGAAGATGGACTAAAGGGGGGGCAGTGAGGGGTGAAAACAGCTAAAATTTGTTATATACAGTGAAGACCCCCATACTCGGGAGACCCTTCCTCAAGTCTCAGGAAATCACAACCACCCAGAGATCACAAGAAACCATACCTGGATGCAATCAGCAGAGGCTTTATTAGGGAAATTGCCCGGCGGTCAAACCACAAACTCTCTCTCTGAAGAGCAAGGTTTGGCCCAGAGTGATGGGTAAGGCGTCTTTTAAAGAGCAAAACCACAAACCAGGGGATTGGGGAGGGGGTGAGGGGTTGCCAAGGATACATAACATAAGAATAGCGAAACATTCCAGAGAAACCCACCCTGAAAGGTTAATAGCCATGGAAATTACTCAGTACAATCATTTTTCTCAAAAAGGTAGTCTTACCAAGTCACTGTTCCCTATACCATCATTACAAAATATTTCTCACTTCCTCCAGTCAAAGCCCCACCTAGATGGCTTGCATCTTTTTTTATCTGTGGTCAGGAATGCCTTCCTGCCTTGGGCCTTTTCCACCCATAGGCGGGCCTACTGCCTGAGCTTTGATTCAGGGAATAATGTCCTCTACCCGGAATGTGCCCCGGGGAAAGTGAAGGCCTGAAATCTTATTTTCAGTTCCTTGTTCTGGAATCTGCACTTTTCCTGCTCAGGTCTAAGGCAAAAAATCTACACATATTTCATAAAATGGCCTTTATAATTTTTCACTCTACAACAGTATAAAACTGTTGGAGGAAAATCATTAAAAATACTTATTAATTAAAATAAAAGGAGGACTTGGCTTCTTCAGTCACATCAACTCCATTCCAAGTGCTCAATAGGCATGTGTTGCTGGTGGCTCCCTCCCTGGACAGCACAGATAAGAGAAATTTCCAGGACTCCAGAAAGTTCTATTGGACTTTACCTGGCATTTGAGGCTTTTGATTCTATATGATAAAACCCAGGAGGAGGCAAGGGTGGGGTAGGAGGTGCTGGGTGGAGAGCCTGAGGGAGACAGGGAGCTGCTGGGTGTGGTAAAGTGGAAGGAGCTGGTCTGGGCTTCAAAGGTCATCCAGTCCTCAGTCGGAGACCATGGTGGAAGGCAAGGAAAGGCTTACTCTAAGACTTAAGACTGGCAGAAACCTGCAGCTTGGAAACAGAAATGTGAAGTCAGTAAAAGTAGGTATCAGAGAGCCAGGGTTCGATGTGATGAGAAGATGGAGAACCAGCAACACTCTGGATTAAGTTAGCATCATCTGAGATATGAACTAGGAAGGAAGTGGTTTGTGAGGGTTGGCAGTTCATTCCTGGGTGTGTTCCTCTTCCCCAGTACAGTACAGCCTTCTTGACATGATCTTCAGGCAATGAGGAGCAGAAATGACGAGCTCATGTCATCTAACTACCATTGTTGCTAATATGTTTGAGTCAGACTCTAGCTCACCTAAGGCAATAGCAGTAAGTGCAAGCACTGTAGTAAGTTATGCAAGTTAAAAAAAAAAAAAAAAAAAAACCGGAGAGGAGTTGATCCATTTCTTCATGGAGCTCACAATGTACAAGGACAAAAGAGGCTGTCACAGGCACAGTCCTCATTGTCACAATTAAGAACACAAGAAGAGACTGGCAGAGGTGTTGTTAAAATATAGGCGGTGGTAGTCTTCCTGAAGGAGAAGATGCCTTTGCTTCAAGGTGTGCACTGGATGCCTGAGGAATCAGTAGACAATTTTGATGCATGGGAAGCACCTATGCAGGGACAGAGCCATTTCCCTAGTAAGTTGTGAACTGAAAAACAAAACAAAACAAAACAAAAACAAAAACAAAAACAAACCCCACTGCTTCCAGCTTTATCATCCATTAAAAGATATTTTAAAACTCATTTCTAAAATGGCTAAGGGCCTATTCAGAAACAGAAGTAGAAAACATTCTAGGACCCTGCTTCCTTACATCTGAAGACCTCTCTTTAGGTTTAGGAACTACAGTGGCCCCTGTGGTCCAATTCAGAAGAACAGCAGGGAACCACAGGTGTAAATTTCAATCATTTACATTTCTGTAAATGTGGAGACTTACAATGGCGTTTGAGGAAAAGGACTTCCCCCGACCTAATGGAAGAGGAAATAGATTCATAGCTGCACTGCATCCACTGTGGTCCTTGCTGATTCATTGTCCCTTGACAACTGGAACATCTTCAAGTGTCTACATCAGCACACTCTCTACTCAGAGCAGAACCCTACCGACTGCTTAGAATCTGGTAGCTTTGGACAGCATGAAGGGCTGAATCTTTAACTTGATATCACTTGCCATTAAAAGTTTCATTGTAAAAATGAAAAGTTACCAAAAGTGAGGCTTAGAGGGCTTTCTGTAAGAATTAGAATTTTCACCTGTTTTGCAGTCCTTGTCTCCCTCAAATGGTTACAGTTCATCCTTGAGAAATACACCAGGATCAGTTATCCTATCACTATCATGAATGAGCACGCGCACACACACACACACACACACACACACACACACTCACACACACACCACCCCTACCTATGCACTTTTCCACAATCTATTCCAAATACCACCAACCCAAGAATGGTTTCTTCTTTCTCTCCCAATCTCAAGGGTGTGATGACCCAACACATATAACTGAATGCATGTTCTGACACTAAATGTAAAGGCAGAAAAGCACTGGAAAGTCTCCAGCTACCTTTCAGAGACTGTCCTGGTTCTAAATCCAGGGTTCTGTGGTCTTCACCAACAGGCTCCTGCTCATCCTGTGACTTTGCTCATTCTGCCCTCCTGTCTGAGGCATGTATCCCTTCTCTATGCCAGGCCATCTCTGCCTACATCTGCTAAAGCAGAGACAGCATCTTCCAGAGGCTTCTGAAATATAGCTCACCCCAACCATGTTAGCTACTTCCTTGGTGATCCAAAGCAAGCTGCACCCTGGGAATTCTTTCTCCTTCCTTTGCTACTCATCACCTTACAAAAAGAACATCAGGAGGACAGAAGCCTGAAGGCCTCAAGAGTTGGCAATGGTGTCTCAGCAGGCAAGAGGGAGCAGAAAACAGAGTGTGAGGACCAACATGTCTCCAGGCAGGGCAAGGGGAGCTCAGAGAGAAGGGATTCTCACAAAGTAATATCAGAACACAGAGAGTTATAAAGGAGCTAGAGGACGAGGTAATGGCAGCAGAAGTGGGGATCCCAGGACGAGGTGAAAATACCAATTTTTCACAGAGAGCCTCCCACTTGACGAACCTCCACTAAAAAATTAGATTTAAATCTGCAAACAGCCCTGAGAAGGAAAACATGCCTGCCTTCTCTCAGTACCACATGCTCAGCCATATTAGCAGAGCTGGAAGATGGTGCTGATGCAAGGAACTCAGGATGCTGTTATCCCAAGGACAAGGTTCTACAGTTTAAGAGGGAGCTTTCAGTTTTTTTTTTTCCCCAGAGTAAGACGAACATTCCAAGTCTCTCAGCTAGGAGGCATCAAGACACCTGTGTTTTACACACTCTGGTTCAAGAACCTTTTCCTCAGCAGTAAATGCATGCCCTGCTAATATGAGTATCCAGGATAACTCTAGAGGACCCTTAACCACAGGAAGCTCAGAATAGACTTGAAACTTAGCTCAGAGCCAGCAAATTACTACAGATTAGCCCTTGGCTCTCTTGGGAGTACAGATCATTGGTCCTCAGTCTAGGCTGTATATCAGCAAAACCTTGACACTACAGAGAAGTCTGGAGGCCCTGCTACAAGAGGTAAGTCAATCCCTGAGGACTGGGCCCATGTGAAGGTATTTATACCTGGCCTATGTAAGTTTAGGAAACTACCACGTAGTAGTTAGATCCCCAAAGCAAACCTCACTGAACAATATACTAGGATTTAAATGCTCTCCAAACAGGGTTTCTCTCCAAACAGCCCCAAGTCTATGCCCAAGATTAACCGAGGAGCAAGGAACTCACGAAACTCCACACCAGGGCTTGGTTCCCTACCACTCTGACACGTGGTACATCTCCAGTCCATCATCAGTGCAAGACCCGTATCTATTCTCAGCTCTGTGGCAGATAAAGATTATGTGGGTATAAAAGAAGAGCACCCTGTAAAAGGTTATTTATGAGGGGGCAATGCATTTTCTCATGAATCAGGTTTTACACTCTCCATTTTCCACAGAAACAATTGAGCACTACATGGCTAATAATAAGACACAGGCCTTGATTAAATACCCAATCCATAATTCAATAAAGGGGTTGTGCTGACATAATCAGCAAAGAGGGACTCTTATGAATACCCAAATAAGCCCAAATACGAATTGTACGAGTCAGCACTCGCCCCTCAGAGGTTTTATTATTTGTAAAGTGTGCAAAAGGTTTTTCTTCCAGGACCCAAGTTCACGAATTTTTATAATTAGCAAAGTTTTGTTAATGGGATAAGACACACTGTATTCCAAGGGAAGGCTGGACAGGAGTTTGGGAATACTCTAATAGAAAAGCATCCACTCGGCTCCAACTGTTCAAGGAATGATATGTCTTTGTTCATTAGATAAAGCACTCTCAGTTTTGTAAGTCTTGCAATTCCTAGATGTTCAACTCAAGGCTGATTGTTTTCTATTTGGAATCAGAACACCAAATTGTGATATCACCCCAAAAAAAGGTAGCTTTCAGAGAGTCTAGGTGTAAAGCTTCCAGTTTATTTGGAGCAACAATAAACCTTTATATTACACATAAAATTTTAAAACATGAAGATATCTTAAATAAATTATATGCCTTCTGTGATTCGAGCCCCCTCCGTCCTGTTTTGTGTAGTTACTTTGAATTTTAAGGGTATTTCTTTTCCTCAAAGCACTAGGAAGCTCAGAATAAAATCTATAGTCCCACCTAAATAATATACAGGACCCAGCATGACTTTTTGTCACCCAGTTTTTTGTTTCCATATGAGCTACATAACTACATCCTTTTTAAAAAGCACTTGTTGTTTTAAAAAGGATTTTGTTATTTTTACGTGTGTGTGTTTACTAAGTACAGGTGGGTACCCTCAGAGGCCAGAAAATAATGTTGGAGTTATAGATAGGTATGAGCTGCATGATATTGATGATGGCTGGGAACCATATTTAAGTTCAGTTTCTAAGCAGCCACCGATCTCTAGTACCTAGTGAGCTTTCCACACCCATGCCCTGATAATAGAAACATTTTTCTAGCCCCTTCACACAGTTTGCCTTCCTAAAGTTGTTCCATGTCACACATGGCTACTGTGCTAAGGCTTCTCCAGTTTGGCTCTGCTACTACTGAGATCCCTCTGTCCATTCAGATTTCCTGAGTAAGTGACCTGCTGGTTTCTGCTCCAGCTTGTTCTACTCATCATGAGCCACCCCTGTCGGATGATGGTCCACATTTATGGCCCTTAGCAGGCAGAAACAAAGACAGTGTTGGTGATGGAGGAAAAAAATGTCTTGTGAAAATCATTTCAAATCAAGTGAAGGTGTGAAAGATGGGAATCTGGCTCCCAGCTAAATGCAGAGTATTTCCTAGGAACAGAGAAGTTACTGACCGAGGAGGCTCAGCTTTGTGACTTGACATCAGAGGGAATGGACGTGGGATCAGGCCTGAGTGCAGAAAACAGCCCTAAGGTTTCTCCATCTCTTCTACCTTGCTTCTTCTTGATATTTCTAGTCTTAAGATTTTCTTCCACTTTATATCTTTCAGGACTAAACTCAGTCTATTACCTAGTGATTTAAGAGAAACCCAGGGTATAGTCCAGGGGTTTGCTGTTCACTGTGCCTACTATTGCAGCTTCAAAAGAAATGGTGGTTGAGTCTTCTCTGTCAGGCACTTTGCTAAGACAGATGATCTTAAAAGAATTCTCAGGATAAGGATGTAACTCAGAACACTTGTACAGTGTGTCCAAGGCCCTGGGTTCAATCCCCACCATAGTTCGTACATGCGTGCCTGTGTGTGTGTGAGCATGTTGTATGTGTGTCCGTGCGTGTGTGCGTGTGCAATGTTTCAATAGTGAAAATTATTTCTTTCTATTAAGAAATGGAGTCTCAAAGTGACAATTCGCAAAGGGTTTAATAGGTCAGAGGAGGGGTGAGGATAGGAAATAAAAACTAATGCCCGGCTTGTCAGACAGAATGACTCCCTTCACAATCAGCACTCTCTCCACCTCTTCACGCAAAAATTCTCTCTCACTGGTTCTTCTTTCTCTCCTAATTATTTTTGCCCTAGAATCTAGAGACTGATGTCACCCTCCTAATGGTTCTGCCATAACGCCTTGTAGTTGACAATGGAAAAAGGCCTCTAAATGTGGCCCTTTAGCATCATTTATAAGAGAAAACAAACACTTTGTTTCCTTTCAATCAAAGCTCCTGGAACCTTGGTCCTGGAGATCCTTTCCTCCCCAGGGGATGTGGCTATCTAGTTATCTACTCAAATTATTCTGACCTTCCAAGGCTGAGTCCCGTTAGCCTTTCTTAATCCAAAAATAATTAGTGATAACAGACCCGGGCTTGTTGAGACAGAGAGTTATTTGCAAGGAAATTCTTGACTGGAGCAAATGGTTTTACAAGAGCCACCAACTCTAATAGATTGTCCAGAGCTCCTGCCACCTGCTGTCCTCAGCTCTCCTGTCATCTCTGACAGTAAAAGGTCAGTAGGTCATGATGTTGAGCTGGGAGATATCATGTTGCTGTCACATTGTCACCAATGGGGAGAAATGAGGCCAATGCACCAGCCATCTGGAGAGGACACTGGGTGGAAGTTTCCACTCACTCTAAGCAGGCGAACATAGATTAGAAAGACAGAGGCTAGTCCACAGTCGCAGTACCTTGCATTTTGGGGGGAGGGGAGGGCAGAAAATTCTAAAGGGAAAATGGTAAGATAAAACAATCATAGTGCCCTACTTCAGTCCAAGGGACTCTGAAATGGCAAGGAGAGTGTGGTGGCATCTCCTGTAGCAACGAACATAATTAGAGATTATGGGTGGGACTGGAAGCCTGAGGCAATATTTCTGTTTCTGCTCCATCCCTGAGAAGGGAGCAAAAACTTTGCCCTCACTGTGCCAGAAACACCCACAGAGCTTATTAAGGAGCAGGTGACCGAACCTCCCTACCCCCCGGAGGTGCTGATTCAGTAGATCTGGTGCACAAATGTGAGGCCTCCAATTAAAATTTCTAACAGCCATCCAGGTAAGGCTGGCTGCTCTGCTGGCTCGCAGATCATACTTTGAGAACTGACTGCTACTTTAGACAAGATAATTCATGAGACATCCAAGGAGGAAGGAAACCATGATCAGCTGTGACCAGCAAACACACAAAGAGTTCGTCAGTCCATAAAAATCATTTCATGTTATCTTCTGACTGCAGTTAAAAGCAACTGAGTTTGTAATTGCCATAGCTGATTGATAGATAGATAGATAGATAGATAGATAGATAGATAGATAGATCTTTGATATGTAGATGAGGAGACAGACACAGGTTCAGAGACGTGAAAGCAACATGATCAAGACTACTGTGTTATAGAGCAGAGGTTTTCAACCTGTGGGTGGTCATGACCTTTTTGGGGAGTGAAGGACCCTTTCATAAGAGTCACCTATACACATATAGGAGTCTGGAAAAACACAGCTATTTACATTATGAGTCATAACAGTAGCAGAATTACAGTCATGAAGTAGCAACAAAACTTTATGGTTGTGTGTCACTGAAAAGTGAAGAATTGTATCAAAGAGTTGCAGCATTAGAAAGGTTGAGAACCAGAGATGGGCCAGGGCCAGGGCCAGGGCCAGGGCCAGGGCCAGGGCCAGGGCCAGGAGTAGAATAAAGTCTTCAAGGCCTTATAGTACCCAGGTTCTTGGGACGAGCTGCAGATATCCAAGTACATCTCAGGAAGATGAGCGGCTCGAGAATCCACCCATCTCTAGCATGATGCCCTTTTACTAGCATGCTCAACCTGTACCTGTGCATCTCTATTGCCTGAGGCATCTAAGATGATACATATAGAGGAACATGAACGTCTGGCTCATCCTTGAATCAGCCCAAACTGATAGAGAGGTAGATTACATGCAAGTCACAGTTGGACTTGGTAGCTACTTGGGAATGAGAAAACTGAGGACTTCCATGACCTCGGCATCGACAGTACAAGTTGGGATCCTTATGATATACCGCTGTTTTTGTACAAAGCACTCCTGATCCAAACATGAGGCTTCAGATCCATGCTGATGTGCCTGAGATCTACAAGTAAGTCCTTCAACTCAGCTGATGTTTAGCCACTTCACCATAAAACAGCCATTTCCACTGGCTTTGCTAACACAGAGCAAGCTAGAGCTACAAGTGAAACATGGAAACTGGATATTTTCTGGGTTGTTACTATTACTATAACAAGGAAAATTCTATGAGCCATGAAGGGTTGAAAATATAGGCTAGTGAGAAATAGGACTGAAGACAGCTGTTCTTGATTCATGACATCTTACCCAAAGCCACTAGCTTCCTGACCACTAACTAGCCACTTTCTTCCTCTGAGACCCAGACAGGGGCACATCTGGGAAAACCCTTAGCATGGTGTGCTATGGCCCATTTTTCTGTATTTATGACACATTCACAGATAACAACAACTTTTGGCAATGCACTAATGAACTTAAGACTCAAAATAAAACAAGTCATCCATAATTATGGCCCAACACTATAGACATGATGGTCTATGTCCTCCTGCTCACCAGACCTCCCTTTATTGTTCCTGGAGGTTCATCCACAGTGTCTTCACAAGCACTTCACCAACAAAGCTGGAGACACATGTCTTCCCCTTCTCCTGACGCCTCAACCTTATGCTTTCTTCCAGTAGATCACAGACAGATAAACATGATTCCGTGACTCATGCCTCAGGGGCTCCACGCAAAGTTCTATGCTGCAGACACCCTATGACAGTGCCTCAGGATAGAAAATTCACCTTCCATTTGGCCAAACTTCTGGGACACAAAGAAAAGGCTCGCAGATACCACAATGCCAGGCTCACTGGTGCAGAACAGGGAGACAGGAAATCTGGCCACTGTTGGACAGTGATTCATTCGGAGGTAGGCCCTGAGCCTCAGCTTCATTCTATAATGTGTGGGAAATAATACTTATCCGTAGTGGCCTTTCATGACTGCTCTGAGAGTCAAAAGCTAGTCAGGCAGTGCAGCTGAACTTAGGGCCATACTGTACCTATGAAGCATGGTAGCACATATCAGACACTGACATGACACATGTATCCAATGTTCTTTAAAATACAAACAAAGCACAGCGTAGCAGACCACAGCACCACACAATACAAAGGGATAGGGTGAAGTATTAAAATGTGTGTGCTGGACCTATATGTCACCTCATTCCCAGATCTTCACTCTGTGTACTAGCTGTGTGCCTTTGGGTAAGTGAACTAACCTTCCGGGTTACCTTGGGTTATTCATTTGTGAAATGAAATGAAGTAAGGCAGGGAAGGTGTTAATATGCCTAGCACATGGTAAGAGCACAGAGAGACCAAGACAAGACTACCAGAAGCATCACTGCTACCATCACCACCAGCATCAGTACCACTATCACTAGCATTACTGCTACCAGCAGCATCAGCATCAGCATCAGCATCAGCATCAGCATCAGCATCAGCAGCAGCAGCAGCAGCAGCAGCAGCAGCAGCAGCACTATCCTCAATATGCTCTGGCACTATTTTCATTATAGTCCTGTTGTCCCCGTGCCCCATGTGCTCTATCTGAGTTAAGGAGACTCTATCTACAATCTCCAGGCCTCCATTAGCAAGGGAAACAGAATTCCATTACTATCCCTTGTCTTTTAAATTGAGGTTTAATTCACTTACCATAAAATTCCCTCCTTTAAAGTGCATGCTTCTAGGGTTGTGCAAGCATCACCACTGTCTAATTTCACAGTACTTTCTGTTTAAATTTGTTTTAAATTCACAAAATTACACACAGTTATGGCCTGAAATGTGATGTTTTGAAATATGCATCCATTATGGCATCGCTACATGATACACACATTCTAACGCTGTTCGGCGAGGGCCCTGTAACTCCTCTGCTCTCATGGCAGCTTCAAGAATGTGAGCCATTGTTTACTATAGGAAAATATTGATGGTGCATACTGGAGCTCTCTAACTTCATCTTTCTGGGGGACTAAACCCTTGCCCCCCTAAATCCCTCTCCATCCCAGCCCACCATCCCATTCTAGCCTCTCCTTCAGTAACCGCTCCACAAGGAAGTGAGATCACTTGCTACCTGTATCTTGTTACCCGGCTTACTAAACTTAACACAGTGTCCTGAATATTAATCTACATCGATATGTAATTTTTAGAAATTCTAGGCCTCCTTTTCTAGATAGTCTTTCCAAAATCTTCTTCCAATTTTCTTCTTTTCAGCTGCTAATTTAAATAATCACTTTTCACCAAAAAAGGCCCTTCAGATAAGAACCAGATGAGTGTGACTGCCTGCACCAGTCTGGCTGGGATCTTTGATCCAGTGTTAGGATGTGACCTTGGTCAGGTCTCTTATTTGTGCCTGTCTCCCATCTGGAAATGGGAACACCACAATGCTACTTCTTGTCCATGGGGCTGATGTGAGGTTACACTGCTTCATCAAAACTGCTTACACAGCCCGTAACACACAGTGAGCACTCAGAGATTGCTAACTATTGCTAACTCAGGGATGATTGTAGACATGCTTGCCGAGGTCCAAAGGCAGTGCACAGAGCAAAAGCTTTACTGCGTTTTGAAAGAGGGCAGAAAAGTTACCTCTCCTCTGCCTTGGCCTGGGATGGCTTATCCCCCAGCACTGTGTGACAGTGGCAAAGCTCCTTTGTTAAGATAGAAATCCACTGCCATCTAGGTGCATGGAGTTCTTTCCTCTCTTCTTAGCACCTCCCCACACCTCAGCCCAGATTCAAACTTTCACACCAGCTGACATGTTCCCCTTGAGCTCACAGTTGCTGCAAAGAGCTTCAGGTTCCCTGTGAAACACGGTGGGAAAACAAGTCCTACCAGTGATAGGGCACCTGTATGTCCCTATCAGCTCACTCAGTGTTGGACCCAATAACTTGACCAAAGATGCTCCAGACACAGCACCTGAGGCTGCCTACAGACAGATAACAGGGCAGGGGCTGGTTCTCACACACTTGCCTGTGAAGATTAGGACTCGGGGGAAATGGAGCATCTCTGAATTGGATCTTAGGTTTCAGGATAATGCATTTCTGAGTCCTGCCCATGATGGGACACAAGGACATAACATGTTCTTGTCTAATGTGGATGCTCCTATCTGAATCATGCCGGTTCTACAGCAGACACAGCACACACACTGTTCAGCCATTGATCATACACTCATCAAATATTGACTGAGTCTAGTTGCAGTCATATGATGCTCTGTGGAGTCAAGACAGGAACACAAAGTCCAATGTGACTTTCTACACTTCTCTCGTTCTCATTTTCCTCAACAGAATGTCATCTTTTACTAATTAACAGGGTGCCTGTTTAATACTAAACAGGGCCACGTTTCCCTTCCTAAACTTCCTTTATTGTGGGTATACAGTATTTATCAATAATGAAGATATTTGACAGACCAGGTGAGACTGGCAAGCGAATGGCTGTTGCACCTATACTATTTAGATAGAGTGAGAGGATCAAGATGCAAACAGTAAGCATCTTGCCTGACTATTGCTGCTGCAAGTGCCCGCATCCCTGGATTTAGCCTGGTTTTCTCTAGAATCTGTGCCAACCTCCTTCCAGAACCAGCACTGTTTCCAGCAACCATGGAGCTGGAAATAATGTAGGTTTGAAAGTCAGACAGACCTGTGTTTGAAAGTGTCCTTATTGAGGAACATTGGTAACCATGTTTCTTGGCTGTTGACTGGCAATAAAGAAGGCTGACATGAGAATTTCAGTATAGACTCTCTCTGAATCACACACACACACACACACACACACACACACACACACACACACACAGATGTCATTATTGCTAGCAGTAGTCCAAGTAGTCAACTTCATAACTGGGCAGTGTGGCTTCAGACATCAGATAACAACATCAAGTCAAATGACCCAGACTGAAATAACAGTTCATACGAATTCACAGACATAAAGTTCGAGAAAACAAAACAAAATGAACAGTAACAGAAGCCAAGCACAAGAATGCTTGGCCACATTGTAATATCACATATATAGGTGAAGCCAAATCTATTGAATGTGTGATTTCTTTAAGCACACTCTCTATCAATTATTGTCCGATAGTGCTGTTGATTTAGGGTGGTGTTGATTTTCCGTGGTGTATTGCAGTATTAAGGATTACACTCGGGGTCTTCTATGTGCCAGTGAAGTGGCTCTAACACTGAGCTAATTGCCCCCCCCCCCCAGCTTATGAAGCCATCTGTAGAAGGCATTTCTAACAGAGTAGTTAGATGGGCAGACTAGTTTGATTCTACTCACCTTAGAACATCCCCCAGGCCTGGAGATGGAGCTGGGAATTCATTTTTCCAGCACGTCTCTTCTTTCCTAGTGTCTCATGTAATAGGAGATAACCAGGCTAGGACATGGAAGTAGATGGGCACTTAGCAAGCCAGAGTTTAGTAAAGCTTATTGGACCATTTGATGAAGCCCTGGGCAGGATAATGAGAGGAAGTTTTCATTGATGAATAGGCTTTCACAATTCTTGGTTGACACAGACTCTTGACAGTTCTGCTTAATTAAAGTAATTTTTTTGACTTGAGTCACAGGCTATTTTTCAGTGGGGTCAACCAAGCTATAGGCGATGAAGATTTCAGACCATTAGAGTCACCACAACAAAGGCAATTGTTTAGATAAAACAGAAATTGAAAATACTTTTGATTTGCCAATGCCTCCCATTAAGGGAAGAATCAATAAAGTCTGCTCCAGTCCTTATTGCTTGTGCAATTCAAAATTTAGCCTTTATGTGGTCTGACAATTCATTTTGTTTTATGCCTGAAAGCAGAGGGCAAGCATACATGATAACAACTGATAAGAGAACAACAGAAGCTAATGTCTACCATGGATTCACTGGAGGCTGGCTATTTCCTAATCAGTTCATGGGTACTGGTTCATTTCATCCACACAACAAACCTATTAGACTGCCTGCCTCTTTCTCAGTTTAGACTTGAGGATCTGGATGCGCAAGAGTCCACGGACATTGATTGGAGGCGCAGGGTAAGACCCAGCATTTTATCCATTAACAATAGTAGCCTTTTCCTTAGCACCTGCTATGGTAAGAACAAGGCCTAGTGCACTAGTAATTTTCTATTGAATGAGCTCGAGCGAAACCACAACATAGGCCAACACACTGTTATCTCACACACAAGGCAACGGAAGCTTAAAATATTACAGAGCTTGCCTGAGGTCCTTCAGTCAAGCAGTAGTAGGACTGGATTCTAGTACTGGATTCAACCCTTTCCAAGTCCGAGGGCTGCTTGGGAGAACACATGCTTTATGGCCACTTTAAAGTCCTCCCTCTCCTGACTTGGCATTCCTGACTTCCCTTATTCACAAGGGAAAGACGGGCACAAAAAAGGCCGGAGAAGACAAAATGTTTGTCAAATTTCACTTGTATGTTTTAGAGAGAGTTATTTAAAAAAAAAAAAAAAAAAAAAAAAACTTGGGGAAGGTAATGTTACTCGTAGGAAATGCTTTGGAAAGCAATAAAGTAGATTAAATTAAAGTATGGTTTGATGGTGATGATTTAGCAAACTGCAGTGGTGTTGGGAAAAATGAAATAGAAGATCTCTTTGCATATTATCTCCCTAAAGAGTAGCGCCTCTGAAACACTCTTTGCACACAAAATAATGAGAATATGTACACATGATAAACATAAACTACAATAAATGAAATTTTGCCTCTCCCATAAACTTTGTCTGCCAAATCTACACCAATAAGGTGGGGGGACATTAACATATGAGCTGGAGGACCTGGGAGGGAGAACACACCGCTTCAGCAGGCTCGGGTGTGACAATCAAGCCAGCCAGGATCTCAAACTGAGATCCCTCCTTTCCTGTGTTGGCTCAGGTGTGGACTTATGAAACCCCCACCCCATGTTGGAGCAGGAGATGGGGATGAAGGGGCAGCACTGCTTCCAGGGGATGCTCAGTCTAGCAGGCAAGGCAGGCCTGGTCTTAAGCAATAGGACTCCAGACACTATAAGAAAGCCCCTCAAAACCTACTCACAACATCTGTAACTGAAACAGAATCCTCATTGCTCCCTACCTCCTGTGCCCACCTAACCTTGACCTCCACCTGCTCCAAAAAACCTCCAGAACATTGGCAGTGGCCTTTCTTCAATGCCTCAGTCTCTATCCTAGCCCCTCCCCTCTCCTTTATTATAGGTTACTCTGTGACTGGAATATCACCAGCTATAGCCTGCTCAACAGGTGTTCCCCCACCCCACCACTCTCTCTCTCTCTCCTCTGACTAAACATCAATTCTTCCTGGCAGAAAATAAATAGAGATTTTCAGAGGAAAGAGTATGAAAGTTAGAATCTGAAGAAGATAAGGTCTGTGAAGTCCGGGTTGGGAGGGTGAAGCTAAGACAGAAGGAGGATGAAAGGTGAAAGAGTCATATATGGGGCACTGGGTTGAGTGGCTGTGGGGTGGGATAAGAATCCAAGTAGGACCATGGTTTTAAGACTCTGCCAGCTAAGGTCAGCTGCCTGTAGTAAGTTGAACACACTGAGGTCACCTCTAGTGTAACATGGCCTTAAGAACATTCCTGTTTTAAGGAAAACAGCTTGGGGACTTCACAGAATTGACTAGAATATTTCATATAAGGAACCAGGTGGAGATAAGAGAGACTCCCATGGCTATACTTAGTGAAGACTGGTGCCTGGTTCTAAAACCACTGTAACACATGGCCACGCATCTACACTGTCAAGTGTCAGCAGGACATTAGCGTCTTTGCCATCTTGCAGAGAAGACCTCTCCTAAATGAGAGGAGACCATCTGGGTTCCTGTAGAATATATTGTCATTTATTAAAATAAAATTCAGATTGCAAACATTTTAGAAAGCAGGTTAGCAATCATATACCTTATGATGCCCACACAGAGACTCCAGGAAAGGGCAGGGAGACAAAAGTATCTCTGACAGAGGGATAGGCCATAGAAGGGCTGCCAGAGCAAACATCTGGAAGGAAGCAGTGTGTTGTCACCTGTATTTAAAGAATTTAATGGGAAGAAACAGCTGGCTTCCCTCCTGAAGGCTTAACAGCCACTTATGGAGACACACACTAACTGAGAAGTGTGCGCTCTGGGAGAAATGCAAGCGTGGTCATGACAGCTGAGGGGAGATGAGGACTGTGGGCTATGTATGCATGGGTCATTCCTCCCAAGGCTCCTAGCAGGGGAGCAGCTGTGACTAGAGAGAAGTCGCGGATCACTGACAGGGCAACTGCAGACATCCCGGGCATAAAAATGCATTGCTAAAGATACAACAGTAGTAAGAGAAAAGGGGAAGGGGTGGAGTAGGGGTCAGAAGTTGGGGGCCAACTGTAACTCTGTGACCAGCTCCTTGACCTTAAGTCAATCATTCTTAGCTCCTCAAGCTTCCCTGTCTGTCAGGAGGAGAGGAGTCAAAGCTTCCTGGGAGTTTCTGTAAGAAATATGTACCAGAACGCACAGCAAAGGCATCCAGTCTGTGTTTAAACATCCTATGGAAGCACCAAAAGAGTCTGGTTCCACACCTCCCTGTGCAAGGGCAGGACTTAGTCCAAGCCTTTTCATGGCGGTGCTGACTCTGTCCACAATGGTTCTAAGAGAAAGGTAGTCCTGAACCATTGTTCTGGTTATTATTAAACATGACTTCTCTGGGGAGGATTGTTCTCTGGATCACACCTACTATGTGTATCAGCACATCTTTATGTTCTGACTGTGCTTCCTATGTTCCATAGCTCATACTAAAAAAAAAAAAAAACCCTCTTTTTATACCCTCTTGGCCTTCTTTATAGTTTTTAGACCCCCTTTCTCTTTCACACACACACACACACACACACACACACACACACACACACACACACACACACGATCTACATGTGAGACAGAACATTTAGTTTTTGTTTTTCTTAGTTTGGGCTACCTCACTTAATGCTAGACATATCAGATCCATCCATTTTCCTACAAACTCAAAGTTTTCTTTACAGCAAAATAAACTTCCAGTATGCACTTATGTAGCTCCTATTATTCACGCTCTGTACCCCTGTTGATGGTGGCTGGGGCAGGTGCTATTTCCTTGCTATTGTCAATAGCACAGACACAAACATGGATATACAAGTCTAACAATGGGAGTGCTGGAGCACCAGTAAAAGACAATAAACAGAAAGCTACTGGCCAAGAGACTAGAATTCCTGGCCTGGGTAAAAATCTAACATTCCAGTGCTAGCAGGTCAAATGCCTTACCAAAGAACCATCTCTAGAAAAGTGGGGTTACCTTAAGCCATGCTAAACAGATATTGGTGGAATCACTGCTCCTTTTAGGAGACATTGTATTTTTCCCTTCCTAGAAATTCCTGGCCCCCAGCAAAGCCCCAAGAAGCCCACTTGGGGTTGGCATGAGGTTTGGGTCTGTTTCATTTTCTAGGCTGCAACTTTCCCCTTTTCTCTTCCTGTCTTTTGCTTTTGAGTGCCACCCCAAAATATGACTTTGTTAATATTTTAGGCTCCCTTAATTTTTCTCTAAAGCATACCCTAATCACAACACACACACACACACATACACACACACACACACACACACACACACACACACACACACACACCCGAAGGCTGCTTGCTGCCACAGGGAAGACTTCCATGTTGGCATCTCAAATGGACTAGCCTTTTTCATCCTCTCCTCAGTCTCCTCTTTTACACAGCCACTGAGGTTTAAAGCTTCCCTGCCCTGGGGTTTTCTTTTGGATCCTAATAAAACTGTCCTAGCATTTCCACTGGAGTCTGCTCTTAAATTCTTTTATTTAATGAGATTAAGAACACCGAGAGGGGACCCCAATTTCCCCGGCATCAGTAGGATATGAAGTCCTTTAAGCATTTGCCCGGGGATAGTATAGCAGCTGGTAGGAGAAAGGATGCATAGAGTATAAAAGAGGAAAAGAGAGAGGGGTGGGTTGACTTACAAGGCGAAATTAGGGATAACAGGGCTGAGAAGATCAGAGGAAGAAAGAAAATCTATTAAAACACACTTGGTCGGGAAATGCTACAGTGGTAACTAATACCCTATATGATAATTTAAAAAAATCCTATTATGACTGTCCTTCAAATGGTGCTGTCTTATGTCTTCCATTAAAAAATCTAGGAGAACAGAGACCTGTCCAGTGTTCATTACTGAATTCTCAGGGGCCAGCACAGAGCCTAAAGCCTAGCCAGTGCTAAACAGGTTCCATTATCAAAGTCCACATGAAAGATGAGTGAAAGGATAGCAGAGCTTTACATATGCACAGCATCTTACACAGACCCAGCCATAAAAAAGGAAGAGGAAGAGGAGGAGGAGGAGGAGGAGGGAGAAGAGGAGGAGGAAGAGAAGGAAGAAGAAGAGGAAGAAGAGGAGGAGGAGATGAGGAAGAAGAGAAAGAGAAATCAAGCTGCAGCTGTAAGATGCTCAGGTATCCCAGCATCTCTAAGGATTCCCGTCACCCTCTGGTGTGCTGCACACATCTCTGCCAGGCAGTAGTATTTTAGAGCAAATCACAAGATAGCAATTATCCCCCTCAATATTCCTATAAATAGTTTTAGGCAGCCCTCCATCCCATTCCTGTTTCATTACTGGGTTTCTGGGTTGAATTTGAAAGGCAGATATTTTCTTTTTTGAGCTTTGGCAATTTGGAGGCTAGCGTTGGCTTATAGACTGTGCTTGCAGGTGCGAAAAAAAAATACATTTTGCATACATTAAAAATACAAGGGGGTCAGACCGAAGTCTTTGAAAATGTCCTCTTACATCTTTTTATTTTACTGAATTTTTGATGAGCATAGATTTTTGTTGGTCTGCTGCCCATTTTAATAGCAAGCTGGAATTTGGCTCTTCCATTGGGGGAAACCATTGAAATGCAAAGAGAGGCCAGGTCTTATAACTAGGGTCTTTTTACCTGCGTTCACTTTGGAAGAAGAAACAAAAATGCAGAGTATAATTAACCATTAAATTACGGGTTGGATCTAGACTAGAAATGAGGGGTGGTGGTGGCTCACTCAAATACTAATTCAACACTATAGGTTAAGGGAGAAAATGGGGTAGTAACTGGACCCTTCATTTGGATGAGCACTTTACAGTTTAGAAAAGCATTTTTTTTATTCATCCATTATTTCATTTCAGCTTCACTGAAGCCCTGTGATTAAGTCATCACATTGGTACCAATTAGCTTTAATTGTACAAATTAGATCATGCAACTTCCAGACTTTCATAAGTTCAGAGCAGTCTTGTTGTCTGCAAAACGGCATCTAAAATCAAGACTCACCCTTTCCTAATTTGACCTACTGTAACAACTACATCTTCTGCCTTCATCTCTGATCTAGTAATAAATGATCACAGAGACACAGGCCTTGCCTACTAAAGAGAGACAATTTCTGCGAAAACATGACAGGAAGTCCCAGAATGGGGCTGCTAAAGTCTCAGCTGAGACCCGAGTTAGCCAGTGAGCTATGGTGGAGTAGACAGCAAGGCAAACAGTACAAATGACCATCAGCTCCAATGCTGGAGCTTCCCGTAGCAACGTCTCCACAATCTCCCCTATCTCCAAGTTCTGGAGTATCTGACAGAAAGACTCAATGTTCTTTCTTTACTCCACACCTTGTGGCTTTGTTTTGCTGCATAATTTCTGCTTCCTGTCTCCCTATGAACATACAAGGTGGGACTTAATACATGGTTCAAGGATCTAGTGCCCAAGACAAGATGAAGGGAGCTAAATGTAATGAGAACCAGTTGCCCACAAGACTGGCCATGCTATCCAATAGGCCACTGCTCTCGAAACACATGGTTCATGTCAAAGTAACTTTGAGACTAAGCAGGCCAGCCTATAAGTGAAATGAACCAAGGATAAAAATGAATACTAGAGGCTTTGTACCAGCCCCATGTGACATCTAACAGTGAAACTGTATGCAACTTCTCGGTTACAGTAGTATAACATTTGGTGATCTCTGCATTGAAATGCATGTCTTCGTTTCAACCCAACACTTACAGGAACTTTTGGACTTCTGTCTCTCAGTGCCCATCTGCTCGAGGGACATTATGAATCCCATTCTGGCCTTGAAGCACTCTCCTAGACAGGGAGAGAGGCCTTACTATATGCTACTTGGTCTCTTCCCTGAGCTGAAACATATGTCTTCAAATGAAAAAGCATTAAGACTGGCTTTGCTCTGCACCTTAGGCAGGATAGAAACTCTAAAGTGATCTAAAAATGATTAGCTGTTCATCTGAAATGGCAGTGGGTGATGTAAGAGCACACTAGTAACCTGTCATCCTGGGCAGATCCTGAGGAACCCGTGCAGACCTAAGTCTCATGGGAACACAGAATCATATTGTTTGGGAAACCATCCCAGTGCTGACCTCAGCTGCTACAGCATATGAACCCTCCCCTTTAGAACTGGAACCTTCAGAGGAAAGACACATGCTTGGCCTCACCTGAGGTTATTGCTGATCTGGTCACTTACTGAATGGCATGCTCAGAGATGTCTTCTCAGCTTACTGAGCCTCAGTTAGTGTGTGTATGTGAACATGTACACATACATATACATACATTTGCATATCATAGATCACACACACACACACACACACACACACACACACACACACACGCACGCATAGCAAAACCTTTACTAGAATTGTCCTGAGGACTAGATACATGTAAAGTATTTCACATAATCATCCCTAGATTACTTATCATACCTGATACAATGTAAATTATATATAAATACTTATTATTTATGGAATGACAAGAAAATATTGTCTACGCATGCTCAATACATGAAATTGTATTTTCATTGATGAAATTGTTTTTTCAAGTTATTTCCTATTCTCCGTGGGCTCTACAAGGATGCTGAAGCCCAGAACACAGGGCTACCTGGGGTCTTTTCCTTCTGTATAAGCACAGAGCTATGCCTAGAAAACTAAAAATGGTAGCTCTTACCTTCATTAAAATACAAACAGCTTTCCACTGGGAGGTAAAAGGGAGCTGAAACAATTTCTGCTATGAACCTCTCACCTTTGGAAGAGAAGGCTGATTTGTGGGAAATTAGTGGCATCCCCATTTGAATGTGTTAATGGAAAGGCTGTTAACAGCTCCCCTCTGAAGGCATGGGACCATCTGTGTCTTCTTCTCATACTGCAGCATTCCTCCTCTGCCTCCACAGCATAGTGAGAGCCCATTTGTACTCAATACACAACTCCAGGCCAGGGAGTTCTGAAAGCCAGAACTCCCCAGGCAATGTGGTTTTCTGCAATTCCTCCTCATAGTAAGTGCCTAATTCAGCCTAATGCCATTCATTCTTTCTCTTAGACACCTAGCCCAGTGATTACCAAGCACTCTTGTGTCAGGCACCATGCTCAGACTGGTGAACAGGAAGTCTCTGCAATCTTGCAACTTAGCTATCGACCAAGCAAAGGATGGGTAAGAGGAGTTCCCCCTAGTGCAGTTCCAACAGGCAGACTCAAGAGAGCAGAGCCACAACTACAGAGAAAGAGAAGTATAGTCTTACAAAAACGCAGACTATCTATCAGAGATCAGCAGTCTGAATAGGAAGCGTAGCTAAGAGTGATCGATCAACTACTGTGCACCAGAGGCTTCCCAGGATGCAAGCAAGCACACATCATCACATGTAATCTTCACAACGACTACGGGGCTATGCATTACTTCTCCTGAATCACAGGTGAGAGAATTGGGGGCTGAGAAAAGCCAAAATTCCTGACCCAAGGTCACACAAAATTAAGCAGCAGATCGAGCACTATCTGATCTCAGAGTAGAAGAAAGCCCTTTGGCTGCAGCTCGACTCTTGAGCACACTGTTTAACAAATCTAATTTCATTAACATGTACAACATCTTCAAGTAGATTCACAGAGTACAGACCAAATGACTGCCACAAAGAGAAATTAGTGCATGTACATTTAGATACCACATGCCTTTATTGGCTCCTTTTCTCTCTTTCTCTCTTTTTTTAATGCTCTCTCCAGCACCAATTCACTTTATTCTTTCCAATGAGCATTTATCCAATTTAAAGTCAATGAAAAATAATGTTCATTTTTCAACAAGTTTACATTAAGCACTGCAGAAGTGCTTCTATGCTATTTAGTGCTGCCTGTGTTGGCGCAAGGAACACATTTGAATATGTCTGTAATTGAAGTCCAAAGGGGTTAGCAGGAAGCTGGCTTTGTTCTGTAATTTAAGTAACTAAGAGCTTGTTAGAAAGGCTTTGGGGAAGAAGAGGGGGAGGCAGGGAAGGAAAATGAGAGAGGAAGACAGATAGGAAGTGATGCTTAGGGAAGGGAACTAGGGATGTTAAAACCACAGGAGATGATCTTTCATCTGCCTCCCTCTGCAGCCTGGGGATGCAATGGTATTTCCATGAAATACAGGCTCTATATCCATTATTGCCAGTGTCCAGCTCCCTGCCTCACTGCTAAAGTATAGAATATGGTAATGGATGATGCTAAAGAAGACAAGACCATCAACACCCAGGGCTTAAACTTTACCTCCTTTATATTTAAGTCATAGCTGAGGCTGACATGTCTCCCGTTTCTTCCTAATTTTTCAGCCTGACTGAACAAATGAAAGTTGTTTAACAGTAAGTGTTGAAAGCCAAGAATAAGAGTCACAGTCCTTTTCATTTTTCTGCTGGCCAGCGTCCAGATTCAGAGCCAACATGACTTCGAGGAGCTCTATCTAGAGGCAAGATGTGAAAATACAAAGTGCATAGTCACAGTGTTCTGGAGTCATGAAACCAGGAACTTTGCATCCTTTAGCCCTTTGGAGGCTTATGTGTAAGATAGACAGGGTTGCTATCATGTTGTGTGTAAGCTGTGTGGCACAGACTGCCACTCACATGACAGATGACCATCTCTATTATGAGGAGCTAGCAGGCTCTAGACATCATGAAAATAGCAACAAGGTCATGAGTTTTCCCAAAAGAGGAGAAAGAAAAAAAATAAACCCAACCCTTTCACGTTCATTTGAAAAACTAATACAAAGTTTTTAATACTTGACTACTTTCCAAACAGAAACGTAAAGTCTGGTAGGGGCTACACAGTTACGTCATAAAGGGCTCAGTTCTTAAGTTTTAAAAAGATACAATCCCAATATATTGGTGAATGATTTCCCAAGTCACAAGAGAAACACCAGTGAAGATTAGACACCTTGACACAGGCACACACTCTTGATGGAAGCAAGCTGGGAATTTACTCTTGGCTTGAATTGCCCTAATGCAGACTCTGAAATGAGAATCCAGGGTAAGTACTCTGCTTAGAAGAGGTAGGATTCACTTCCTGGGAATGAGAAAGGAGTAAAGGCAGGTAAGAGAACCAACAAAGTGGGTGTTAAGTCACATGCCAGGTAACTCTGCCAACAGCATAAAGCAGCACCCTTGAAATAGTCACTGCCAAAGGTGAAGGAGCTGGGATATTTCTATTGGTTGATTTTCAAGTGCCCCTGAATAAGTGCTGCCTCCAGAGCCATCCACCAGCCCTGAATGTGCAACCTGTAACATCACCAGCTGGGCAGCATCTTCCACTGTCATGGTCCATGAGCACCAGGGTCAGGAATGCAGTGGAGTCTGAGTGCACAGTTCCCAGGCTAAGTCCAGTTCCCTCTATTGACCCCATGGGTCCTGCATACTTTTCACTCACACACACTCACCTTAGCGTTTGGTAGCCAGCACCTTAGGCAAACTCCACCAACTCTGCATATTTACCACAGTCTCCAATAGCTGTATCATCTCTAGGCGAAACACTGAGAGCTACCTGGCACACAATATTCTACGAGTGTGTATTGTTAAGCCATAGATTTGTTTTGGATTCAAGTTCTTTCAATCTAGGTAGGATGGAAGAGGATTTCATTGTAACTTTCCCCTAATTCTTATGTTTATTTCTATTTATTATTTTTCATGCCCATTTTGTAGATGAGGAGAGTTGATTCCGGGAGAAATCAAGAGGCCAGGATGAAATACGCAAATTTAATATATTGTTTGGAATCAAAGTTATCCTTTAGAATGCTCATGGGAGATACTCTCCAGCTAGGCCACAAAAAAAATTCAGAGTTCATTATGTGTTTGAGAGACTAACGCACCAAGTTATGTATGTCATTGGAAATATAATCCCACTGTTGCTTTTCCCTGAGCAGGTGAGCTCCGGTTGGCCTTGGCCTTCAGGATACCCCTCTCTATGCCTGACAGTTGGCACCCAAGGAAGGGATATTGGGGTTTCCTGAGCAGACCAGGTACTGACTATGATGGAGAGGAAGGATGCCCTGAGGGATGTGCAAGGTGGAAGATACGAGGGATGGTGATTTAGCAAGGATGTAACAGTCTTACACTCTGGTTTTCATTCATTCGACTAGCGTTTACTGAACACTACTGTGTTTACAGCAGAATGTGATAAGCCCCAAAGCACATGCTTTAAACACATTGCCTTTTCTGCTTAAAATACAGGTTCTCTCCTCTGCTGCAAATATCACTGACTGAAGTGGGCAAGTGTGTACATCCTGTTGTCTTCACAAGAATGGAAAGCTTTCACTGAGCCCGTACCCCCTCTCTCCCACCCCCTCTCACCCCACTGCAGTGTGCTTGTTGCTGTCTATGATGCCCTTTGCCTAATCAGGAGGAAAGGCGGATGCTTGGCGGCCGGCTTCATTTCTACTCCGCACCTTTGTTTTTCAAGCACATGGGACCACCCTGAAATATAACTCACATCTCCTGTCACTGAGCTGAAAAGATCTGACAGCTAACATTTTGCTGCTTTATATGACCTTAATCCGTTCTTGAACTTTGTCTACTATTACTGGATAAACAGCAACTGCAAAGTGGGAGCAACCAGCGTGTATAATGCCAAGTTCACAGTACCTGGGGCCTTTTACTATTGTTTAATTCGATGGTGATAGTTCCTTCTCTCCGGTCCCAAGACCTGAATCCTTTGCCTTCTCCTGACTCATACACAGCAGTCATCTTCCAAACCTATCCATTCTGTTCTAGTGGGAACATGATGACATTTTTAAGGAAACATATTTTACAGGATTAGGAGACATGCTGCGTAGACTGGACTAAAGAGAGCTGATTGAAATCTCAGCCTAGCTTCTTACAAACGGCATGACCTTGGCCAAACAAATTTTGTCCTTTTAAGCCTTAGTTTCCTCATTAATAAAATTGAGATAATAATGTTTAACTTCTGGGATTATTATAAAGAAGAAATGGAAAGATTGTGGACGGTGTCTGAAATACTGCTTAAAAACTCGACCTATGAAAACTGCTTTCGTTAGCACTGGCATTAGTATTAGTAAGTGTTGCCGAAGTCACTGTTGTTGGCTGGTTTAAAGCTATAAAATGCTACATTAATATGTTTGAGACTAATGTTATTATGATGCTACAGTGTAACCAGAACATACTTGATAGACCATAGGATAGGACAGCCATTTAAATAAGGGAAAATAATTGTTTTGAACAACAATGAAACTGAAAACAATGAATAAAACACATGAGCCTGTGCCTTGCAGTTGGGATCTGCTGAAACTTGCACATCCGAACTGACGGGGCATAGAGATTTCTTAGTAAATGTTCTGAGTTCCATGTCACCTACACATACCCATCCAAGATTCACTGGTGACAGCAAAAGCCTTGTCAACTTACTCTCTTAAAACATAATGGATATTTGAGGGGACACTTTAAGAAAATAGACTTAAACACATATGGGGATAAAAGTTCTTTTCAAATCAATGGGCATGTTAATACATTTGATGAAAAATGTCAGATGGATTCAATCAAATTAATTCGGTTTCAAAAGAGGGAGGGACTAAGGGAGAGAAAGAGAGATGAAACATGATTATCTCTCTGGGTACTATAAGGCTAATTGCCAGGAAGCTATTAATATTAAAAGATGGGGCCAATCAACAACTTTCTCTGCTTGTCCTTGTGGGCACAGGCCTATGAATACAGGAATATGCAAATAATATATTTTACTACCAGCCCATTAAAGAAACATCAGTCTTCATCACCCTGATTTCCTAATTTCAGCCTTGCCATTCTCATGTGGTATCGATGAGAATGAACAAGACCTGGAATTTTACACCTGGGTGCATTTCATTTTGTTTCTTTTCAGTGACAGAATTCAATATGACACAGTTCAGCATGACAGCATAAGGCTGGGACTGTCACCTTAGGGGCTTATACATCTTTAAAATTCTCACAAAAGTGAAATTGACTGACAGCAAAGCAAAATGATGCTTTTTAACTTGAGTTGGAAGATCAGGAAAGTCAATGGAAACAGTCAAGAGTTCATTTAGGCTGCAGGCTGCCCGGCGAGCAGCGAGTCAGATCGGCAGGGGAAGAGCTTTGGCCTTTCTGGTACTCAGCTCTGCAGTCTAGTGGAACTCAGTGGACAAGTGTGAAGGACACACCCACATACACAGGCTCTGGTGTTAAGTGGTGTGACTTCCGTGGTACTACAGAACACCGGCAGTTTTTCTCCCTTCTCTTTGCGTTTGAGGTATAACCTGGTATGCGCAGGGAAGGATGTAACTAGAGGAGGGACCACCTTCTAATCCCCACTTTCCCCTTACAGATAGCTAACCCAAGAGAGATCATTTAAACATTGGTATCTCCATTTAGTCACCTGTAAAGTGGGGCTATACAAATGCATCTAAATGCTGTGGAAATACTAAAGCAAATATTACGTGTGAAAACTAAATTCTGAAGGGCTATCCAAAGTGGAGATCTTACGGTATCTCTATGCAGACTAGGGTTTCCATGTGACCATGACTTGGCAATGGGTCCTCTGGGCAGGCCAGCGAGTACATATATGACATAATTAGAAAGGTAGGAACAATTCAGTCCTAGAGGGTGAGCCTCCCAATGTATCTACATAGCAACATCCTGCATCCCACCATAAAACTGAAGAGAGCTGCCCAGTCTGTCTATTTCACAGATGATTAGATACCCAGAGAAGAGCACCAAATGGTCTAAAACATGGCTACAGGTGGGAGCTGGGTCATTATACTAATGACTCTGACAGGAAGATCCCAGAAGAATGACTAAAGGAATCTACCCAAATCAGACCTCATATGAACCACATCTAAAAGGTAAAGAGGAACAAGGTATAAATTTTAATGCCATGTTTACTTAATACCACAAATTTTAAGTATTATCATTTCAATATAAAATCAAAATAAAATCATTAATGAAGTATTTCACAATCTTTTTAGGTACTAAGGTATTCATTTTACACATACAGTCAATTCTATAGCCTATTATAGCACATGCTAGTGTTCAACAGTCACATGTGATTAGAGGCTACCATATACCAGTATATGCAGACAAGATGTGTAAGCATTGGAATAAATAATACTGGGCCAAGCCTTGGAAGATCCAAAAAAGAGGGCCAGAAAAGATTTTCCCCATCGCTCATCTGGATCTACTGTCATGCCAAACATGGGCTCTACCTGGAACCATAGGTAGGCCTTCCATCTTAAGCATGAATTACCTCTTTTTACCTCTGTTTTCTTCATGGTAAAGAATTTGTATGAAAACAGAAAGTGCTTGGTCTGCACAAGGAAGCTTAGGTGTATTAACATTACAGGCAGGTAACATCATTCAGATCCTGCTGTTTTATCTACACTACTGGGTAGAGGAGCGCTACTGACCCGGGGCCCTCCCAAGGTCTTACCATCTGTACTTCCTTGTACCTGTCTGTTCTCTTTACTTCCCCATCTCTCACTCCTGCCAACCCCCCTCCCAATTTGATCTTCATTCTTTATAAACTCCCACCAGTCACCAGATGTATGCGTGGTGTTTCCTGTGCCAGATGCTGGAGTCTTAAGAGAAAAGTCTCATTTGTCCTCTACCCTCTCTGATAGGACTACAGAAATACATTAAATAAATAAATAAATAAATAAATAAATAAATAAATAAATAAACTTCAATCCCACAACATCATTATGATTCTACCACAAATATCAATGCTTATCAAAGTCAGAAATTTATCTCAAATTATGCAGCATCTGTAAGTTCAAGGTGATGGCCACGAATCTGGCCTGGCTAAAAAGGCTTCTTTCTGTGTCCCTACATGGCAGAACACAGAAGGAGAAACTAGACAAAGACTACATGAAGCCTCTTTTAAAAGGGACTGATCATATTCCTGAAGAAGGAGCCTCCAATCTTGATCCTTATAAATGTCTTTTACTTCATACCATCACATGGACATTGCTGACGTTTGGTGGGGAACATCAAAACTACAGCAAGGCAAAACCACAAGTGGAGAATGTGAACGGCTTCCAAAAGAAAGGATACTGCCTCTGTCCTTATCGTTACTAAGTCGGAACTTCCTTTTCAGTTTGGTTTTGCTTTGTTTTGCCAGTGTAAGCAATTCATATAGTATGAGTCACCCACAGCAGACTTGACACATTCATGGTCCAAATAGCCTAAGAGAAGAGGGCATAGCTTTTATTTCATATTCCAAAAGCAAAACAAAACACAGTGAGAACTGCTGGAGAATTCATCCCATTTGAGCTACTAGAGACACCAGCTCTGAACTAGGAGATTGAGGTTAAGCGTCCTCTAAGTATCAGCATCAGAGACTGGTAATACCCTCCTCCTACTTCAGTGGGAGCAGAAGCCTGGGATATTATAGGTGAGGTTTGGTGCAGAGTCACGGTCCCATAGCTCCTTACTCTGTTCTGAATGTGTAACCTTAACTTGTGACAATGTAGGAGAGAGCAAACTTTTTCCAAGTCAGATGGAGAGAAGAGGCGGAGATCAGTGGAAATGTTCAAGTAGAAGCGCATTTTAATAAAATATTTGTTCTCCACGAGGACTCGCTAAAATAAATCAACTGTTATTGTCATTTAAGACTACCTCATGTGGAATAAACAATAGATAAATGTGCCACCAAGAATGCCAGCCTTTGCCTTGATGGTTCCCTCAGAGGCTCCTGTACTCCTAACTATGTGTGTTACTAGCTTCCCGAAGCCAGAAACTTTGTGAGCACGCATTCTGCGAGATTTGAAAAACTGTCTTTGTGTTGGCCTATGAATCTTTCGTTAAAGCACTCTTTATAGAAATCTACCAAATCCCCATTAATCCAGTGTCTAGTCAGCTCTGACGATCTCTAATAATGATTCTGTAACCTTTCTGAGAAGGTCATCTGACTTCTAATGGAAACACAGTGATCACTCAAAGTAAAAAATGGCCTCCTCCCATGTCCCTGCCCCTCCCCAGCAGGCCTGGCACAGGCTTTCCTAGCTGCCCTTTCTTTCATATACATTCTAGTACCGTGGAGGGCTCTGCATTTCAGAAAATACCCTTTTAAGACAAGGACAAGGTCATTTATACAGCTGTTTTATCTATAAATTCAGGTACTGTGTCAAAGGTATGAGGGGCAAACATCTCTGGTTTATGATCAGTATATTATTGACAAAGGCTAAGGAGGGACCCCCATACAGGTGAGCAGAGATAGCAGAGATTTGGATGAGTATGAGGCACAGGTAGGTAGGTGCACAGTAAGTAACAAGACACGTTTAGTTCAGGAACTAAGGCCCTTGATGTCTCATGCACTCCCAGGCCTGTCCTTATTGGTGCAGATGACAACTTCAAGTTCCTGCTAGTGCATGGATGATACTCATTAAAATCTGGTGTGCAGGTATGGGCTCTCATACCTCAGTTTATAGTCTATGTGGCCTTGAGAAGTTACTGACCCATTCTTATCGCTTTAAGCTTCCCACCTATGAACAAAAGGTGACCCATGTCTGGAGGACTGCTACAAAGACCCAGTGAATGCAAGGCCTCTTGGTCTGGTGTGCAGAACATCAAGTGTCCATGAAGAGTGACACCTCAATGCAACAATGACAATCCTAATTCAAATCAGTCTCACTGGGGTTGTCACTATCAATATTTTCAAACACGTCATCTACTATTACTGTCACTTCTTTGAAAAGAAGAAAGGCACTTCAGCACTAAAAGCAGAAAATCATAGCAGAATAAAAGATGGCTGCCTTTAAGAAATTCCTGCACACAATATTGTTTTGATTTCTGTCGCTTCCGATTAGACCAGTTGAGGTTAGGCAAATTGGTGCTTTAAAAATCTCTTCATCTGTACTCCTTCTTGAATACCTTATAGGACAGACCCATCTGAATGTGCCAAGATTGAGTTCCATCATTGATTTACCTTCCCTTGTAGGGTTAGAAGAAGCTGTGACATATTTTAGTTAACAGAATATGGCAAAATGATATTAATAATGGAATGGTTGTTACCCAGATTGCCTAATTTATATGAACTGGAGTGACAGATTCAGGCCTTGAGAGTCTGTGAGGGAACTGTATGGCAGAGAACTCTATGAGACTCTAAATGCTAAGCTCAATCCATGGATAATAGGAAGAAAACAGGGATTGCCATATTATAACCATAAGAAAACTAAAACCTACCAACAACTGTGAAATCTTAGAAAAAGAATGCAAGCCTTGGGAAAGAACATTCCCAGAATCCAGAAGAGATGTGGAGGACCCTGCCCAGCTTACCCAGAATCTGGACCCACGAGAATCATGAGATAATAACTGTGTGTTGCTTCAAGTCCTTATGTTCATAATAATTTGTTATATGACAATAGTTAACTGATATCATACAATGAATGTACCTTGAAGGAAGATCTCATAGAGCTAACGGATGTTTGTACCCTATGCTGAATTTGTTTGGTCCTGACTTAAGACTACTGGTTTAGTTTTTCTGGGTACTAGGTTCTAGACATTCTGGAAAATATATATCTGGAATTCTATGTGTTCAAGAGTCTTTGACATATTAGAAGTCCCCCAAGGTGTTGCAGTGAGATGGTGTTATATTGTAATACTCCTTCTGGAAAGCCAAGGCGATATTTCTAATGGCCTTAGTAGAAAAGCATCTGTAGGATGTGTGTTCAGGGCAAACAACCAGAGACTGAGCTATACTGCATTAGTTCTGTCCTGTGGTCTACAAGAAAAATTTCCAAGAGGAGTGGGTCAGGTAATGCCTGAAGCAGAGGCATGGATGGTAACAAGTATTATCACAATTAACATTGATGTAATATACAGCTGTCACAACAGATTTCTATGACCATCAGCAGTGGCCCTTGTAACAATCTTCTAATATCAGGCACTGGCAGCACACACAATCAGTGGTCAGAGAAACTGGAGCTTATGGAAGTTATAGGGGACACTTAAAGTCAGGCAATCAGCAACTGTAGAGACATAATGTCACAGAACAACGTTACTCTGAAGTTGAGCTGCCCAACACATCCATAGCTTGATGCATGCCTGACTAAACGTTCATGTCCTTTCCTCCTGAGGGAACGTGAGTTGGGTCCTCTGAGGATGCTGCTTAGAAGGACACCCACCAGCGTTTTTCACAGCTCCCTCTGCTTTTCCTTAGCCTTTTGAAATGGACATCATGTATGGTGATACTACTTCAGGGAAGGATGAAAACTGAATATCTGCATCATCTTCCCTACTGTCCCAAAGGCCCGGAGTCATCATCATCTCCTGCTGCAGTGCTGCCCACTGTTTTGTATGGAAAGAAAAGATTTCCCCTTAAAACAAACAGTAGTCGAAGTAGCTTCTTTCAGTGATCCTCTTTGCTATTTGTCTTTGCCCAAAATGACAATTCAGGAGGAAGAGGCCAAGAACCAGTATTTATTGATGGCTTCCCAAGGGCCAGGCCCGGTCAAGATCTTTGCTAATGTTTTCTTACTAGATCCTTGCAGCAGTTCCTTGTGGAAAGTTGTATTACTATTGCTGTTGTATTGTTATTCCTGCCCGTGAGCTTACTTACACACAGTCAGCAGAAGAGATAAGTCAAGAGTTGAGGAGAATGGCCCAGCGTGACTCAGAAAAGCTACAGCTTCACGCAACTCAAGTGTGTGGGACTCCACTCATCACTTACTTCTTCTATCCTCCTTTGCCTTCCTTCTTGCTTTCATCCTTCCCTTCCCTCTTTCCAAATACACGAACAAATCTCTCACTGGGAACAAAATGTCATGGTCCATCCTCATGAGCTTCAGTGCAGTGGACAATATGAAAGTCCCATATTCTACATTCTGCTGTGAAGGGAAGAGAAAGGCAGTAGATAGCTGTCAGGAAGCTCAGCTGAACTTCATCTTTCTGGTAAGCTGGGGAAGGAAGAGAGGAGTGCTAGGTGGCATAGTCCTCCAAAGGTGAGTACTGCCAGCTGGGGACCAGAGCCCATGGCATGCCAAGTATGAGGATAGTGCCTCTGGAGAAAGTGACTCAAGCTAAAGCCTTTGATGCAGCACTAGGAAGCCTAGGTTTAATCTGGCACAACTCAGATTTCCTGTATTTTCTTTGTCTACAAACTCAGAGGAGAAAAATAGAGTCATGTAGGCAACACTTTCTTGTTAGTGGAAATGCATCATGCTTCCCATATCAGCTGAAACGCCACTGCCTTTTTGCTCAGCTTAAGAAATAAAGGATCAAATGTCATGGAGGTATAAGAGTCCCATATCCCATCCACCATTAGGGAAGAATTTAAGAACAGTTACTTGTTCTCATTCTAATATGCTGTGGGATGCTGAATCTGGACTTGGGTGCCTTACCTTCTTCTTGGGGGATTAAGGCACCTAGCCTGGCTTCCCAATGGAGCCCTACAGAGTGTTCTTTCTGGTAAGTTGAAATCTCTCCTATTTTTTGAATGGTCCTCCAGTAACTGAGCTGAACTACCAAGGGTTCCTCACATATCCTGTGCTCTGCAATCAAACCATCCCTTGATTCTGTGTGACACAGCACAATGCCACATGTGATTTGGAAATCATTCAGTGCAGCCATTGGTTACAGAAGCAAAAAGTGGGAGGGGCAAGAGGCTGAAGGAAACAAACACCAGTACAGAGAGCAATGGTTCTCATAAGCACTTTCACTGAATATCCAGTGAATCAATTTCATTTTAAAAACAGAAGAAAAAAATCTAGAACAATAGTGGTGGTTATTGTAGTAACTTGTGTAGTAAGGCAATAGATACTCTGGTCTAAGATAGTATCTTGTATACCACAATTTTGGTTTCTTTAAAAACAAAAATATTATAAAAATGTGTTTTTGTTTTAATCCCAGGTGTTAGACATGGGGTTGCTTTCTATCGTCCACAGCAGCTGACTGTGATTTGCCTCATGTTCTAGCAGGGGGATGATTTTTTCCAGCTGCAGATCAGTTTTTGTGACTGTGTGACATCTGGAATTCTAGAGACTTTACAGAGGATATATAAATGCTACAGACACAATAGAAGATGCTAGTTGGCCAGTTGTTTGTTGGATGTGGTGTGTTGTGGTTTGTCCAGTAGTCATGTGTGAAGAGACAAAAAGAAGAATTTAGATATCCTGCAGGCAAAGATCAAACTTGCCCAAAGGAACTAGATGTTCCTAATCAGAAGGAAGTACTCTGAAGATATCCTTGCCCCTTTCCCCTCTATCCTTTTTTCTCTCCTGCCTCATGTTAGGGGACTGAAAGAACGGGGGAAGAGGGATGAAAGGTGGAAGAAAAAGGAACTCACAAAGTAGCCAAAAGTCTAGCTAAAATCTGGGAGCATGAAGCTTAGTCACTCCCCAGAAGTTGGGAACTTGCTTTGTTGGCTTAGAAACTGACAGCAGGTTGCTCTTACTCTATCTATGTCTGCCATTCCCTTTCAAGAACCAGTGACTAGACAGGACAATTCATATCATTAGCAAAGTTACACAAACCATTAGACAGAAAGATGACATGGTGACCTCCAGATCCTGCTCAGCACTAAGGATAGAGGCCTACCCATCTGAGGCTTCTGTTTTAGCAAGCACCAAAAGAAGCCTGCAATTGCTATATGAACATTCAGCATGCTGCATAGAGCTAAGTAGAAAACCAGAATTCTGCCCAGCAGATTCTCAGAGGTTGGTCTTCCTGAAGGAGCCAACAACAAAATCACCCTACAGAACCTATACTCCATCTTTATAGCCTACATAGAATTTGATGTTTTCTCATCTCCCCTACTGCATCCTGTCTGGTGATTTGCATATTTCCTTGCCTCCACTTCATATTCTGCTTCCTCTTTTGCAATTACTAGAATCAACGTTTAATACAGTAAATCTAATCTCACTCAAGACTGTTGATGCTGGAGCTACAGGGGTGGCTCAGTGGTTAAGAACACACACACACACACACACACACACACACACACACACACACACACACACAATGAAATAAGTCTTTATTAGAAAGTATGCTAAAGTTATATAAATGTTTTCCAGGGAGGAAACAGGCCTTGTTACACAAACATATAGACAGACAGACAGACAGACAGATAGATGATAGAAGATAGATAGAAGAATAGTCACATTACAACCAAGAACTGATCAGTAGTGGAACAGAGGTTAAATGGAATGAGGATGATTAAAGCCCACCTCTGGCTGAATATCAAGTCTATATTCTAAATTAAAACTCATACTGGCAATGCACCATTTTATGCTTTGAAGACAATAAGCATTTACATCTTTAGCCCGAATGAAACTGAAATATACCATTTAATAAGGGAAGGTTTTAAAGTATAATATAGAACAGATAAATGCATTTATTCACTCGACAAATACTGTTTGAGAATCTATCATAGCCCTCGCACTATGAGAGGCCCTAGGGTTCACTGATGAACATAAATGCTTATCATCACCAAGGTTATAAAATCTTATGAGAGAGATGAAACAAAACAAAATGAAATGCAATACACAAGTGACAATAAATCGCAGAGTGGCAAAGCTGAGTAAAGAGGCAGGGGGCAGCAAAGAACAGCTGTAGCAAATGTCCAGGGCCAGGGGAGACCTGAGTCCAGCTGTGCAAGAGAAGCACAGTAAGACATGGGTAGCTGAGGGGGGACACTTGACTTCCTAATAAGTGGTCAGGTTAGAAGTGATAGCTATGCCCTGAACCACTCTATACTTTAAATACAATAAACATTTATATCCTAAACTCTAATACACCTAATCAAGGTCATAGGCCTGGAGTTCTCAAGTACAGATTTCAGATTAGGCTAAAACTGAGCTTAGATTTGTATCGGATATATATCAGAAATTCATGTCTCTAAAGCAATTAAGAACTCTCTCTGCATTTTGTCATACTCCGCGTGCCATAGTAAGCAACTCCTGTAATCGTCTCAAGGCTACGTACATACAGTGCAAGCTCAGTGCGCCCTGCTATGCAGGATTGCAGTCCTTGCAATATTGTTTTGTTTCGAAACAGTCTGCACTATTCTTGGCCATGTGAATTCTCACAAACATTTTAGAGTCCATCAAACTATCCACACAAACACCCACATGTGTTATAATTTTGATCTGCACTGCACTTACTATATTGCCTCATATGCAAAAATAGCAATAAAGTTTATTACGGTACAAAGTGATTTATATGTGGAACACATGGAGAACTATGCTTCAGTGTGAGAGGGGGAAGTCAAGATAAAAATAGAGTAAAGATGTGAACGTGGAGCCCAGAAGACTCTAATAGCCCGTAAGCACATGAAAATAATCTAACCTTAGACAGAGCTGTCGATAATCAAACCAAGATAAGGAATCAGTTACTTCATAACCTCGAAATAGCAAGTACCTAGAATTGTCTGGCACTAAATGATTAAGTTCTTGTTTTCTATGGAGCACAAGGAGCGCTCATGCTCTACTGGAGGTCTGTGAAGGGGAAACATACTTGAAGAGATAGTTCTGGCAAAACTGAAATGCATGTATAACGTCAGATCAGCTGTGTGTGCCTAGTTCTGTACGTCACAAAGTTCTATTATGTGAAGCAAACAGTAGATAGAAGGATATTTACTAAGCTTTTTTTATAGCTCCATGTGATAAGCTACCTGAATCCTTATCATCATCAGAACTGTGTAAATAATTACTGCTTTATTCATATTTTAATAATTTGTTCTTATTTTTATTTTTTTAATTTGTGTGCTTATACTGGGTGTGTGCGCACGTGTGTGTGTGTGTGTGTGTGTGTGTGTGTGTGTGTGTGTATGACAGGAGGGGCATGACTATGGCGCCAGAGAGGGTGTTGGATCTTCTGAGTTGCAGTTACAGATGGTTGTAACCACCTGGTATGAGTGATAAAAACTGAACTCAAGGTCTCTGGAAGAGACGTAACATCAAAGCTCAACTCTTCAGCCTGTTCTATTGATTTAGTATATACTATGTAGTAGTTACAGTGAATAAGTCGGGCCTCCTTTATCTCAATATACTTAAATCTCACAATGCTTACCAATAAAGAAAGGCTATATCTATGTTTAGTATAAATCCAGTTTAAGTTCAAAAATGCATATCACGTAGATTATATTTTGTTTTAAATAAATACTGTACAATAGTAGGCTTAAAAGATAGATTGGTGGGTAAAGATACTAGCCACTAAAGCTGACAAGCTGAGCTCCTTCCATGCCTGGGTCACACATGGCAGAAGGAGAGAACTGGCTTCTACAAGTTGTCCTTGACCTCCACACATGCACTGTGGTGTGCACATATATGCACATAAAGGAATTATATTCTAGTTTGTAAAAGCATCTAGATGTTAAATGTTAGACATTAAACCCAACATATTGCTTTCTTCGTAAAGGAGAATTAGAAAGTTGAATCAGATGTCCAACAGGGAACTTGTTCTGTGTCTGTACTATTTTAACTCTTTACTGCGGGTTCTCTTTTGTGGCATAAGGGCTTAAACCTAGGGCCTGAGGCAAGCAGGTGAGTTGGGGAGTATCTTACAGTGAAGTTAAGCCCTTAGCTCCCTACTTCAATTCCATTAAAACAATTATTTATTTACTTATTTATTCTGTGTATGTGTGTGTTTGTGTGTATGTATACCCCCCCCCCCTCTCTCTCTCTCTCTGTGTGTGTGTATCTGTGCATATCATGCCATTCATGTAGAGGTCAGAGAACAACTTCTAAGAGTCAGTTCTTTCCTAGGGAATCAGATACAGCTCATCAAGCTAGTAGCAAGTGCCTTTACCAACTGAGCCATCTTGCCGGTAGCCCCATATTTCAATCTGTACAGAAAAAAATGTGGAGCAAATATTTGTTATTTTTATGTTTGTCAAAGCCGGCTAGCAAGTATACTGATGCTAATTAGATTATGCTCTGCAGTTATCTGTATAGTTAAACTGATTCACAAAGAACAAGGCAATACTGAAACATCGGAGTGGTTCACTGGGTTCCAAAGGAATCTGCTTCTCCATGTGAAGTGATGCTTCCTGCAGGATTACAAGGCCATCTGCATCTTCCCAGTTTTGTATTTCTGCTTCTAAGCCAAAGGAAATACATCCTATAACTGCCACCATCAGAGAGACTGAAGTAGCTCTCCCCCCACGTTGGGTCACTTTGCATCACAAAACTCTCTTTCAGCTGGCCTCTGTCTGAATTGAGAGCCCCTGACATGATGCCCCAAATCTATCTCCCCAATCTCCAGAGGAAGGAATTGCAAGTGACTGGCCACTGTTTGAGTTAGGCACAGTTCTCTCTTTCCTTATTTGGTCTTGGTAATCAAGACTTGTTTATTGAAGCATACATTTCTCCTTGCTAGCACATGAAAAATATATGGTTATTGCATAGCCTTCCATAGTTCAGCTTTGAACTCAATGAACATCCAAGCAATCTTCCTGGTGATTACAGATGATTTCTCAAGCAACCTAAAATTGAGCTCTTTAACTCTCATTCTGACAGTGTCTATATTATCTTTTTATGCAAGCTAACAACTATCCTGAATCGTGTGAGCTACTATTCAGGGATTGCTTTAACCATTTATTTTGTTTTCAACATTGATGTGGTTTTTTTTTAAAAAAAAAAAAAAAACATGCAAAATTTCCCCCTAGAGATTACAGTTCCCATTCCTTTGGCAAAAATAAAACAGCTGCTAAAGATGTTAAATTAAATGACAACAGAGATATCAAGTGTACTTAGCAGATCTTCAAAAAAGAATGTCGTCCTAATAAGGAAATAGGATTATTAAAATTAAGTGATTATATAGAACAGAACCAACCGCATTTATAGCTTTCTATTCTGGAACTGCTGTTAACAAACTCAATTACGTTATTTTTCTTTTCTAAGTAAAGAACTGTCTGGAGGCAGCATACTGTTGTCATAAAAGAACATGGGCATCGAAGTCAAGCATACCTGGGTTGAAGTTCACACTTCTGCTAGCCATGAGCTGGTGGCTCTTCAGAATTACTTGCCCAACATTCCTGCCCCCTCATGTGTTTAATGGGGGCAACACAACGTGCCTGTGTTATGACAAGCCGAGGCGTATTAGCTGAGCTGGTGAACGGAAATGCTTAGAAAAATATATGTTGCATATTAAAAGTGAGTTCATAGTTACAGACCTCAATCTCTTATCCAGAAGGGCTAGAGAGAGAAGTATTTTAGACTCTGGATTTAACTGGATTTCAGAATATCTGCAGGTTCAGAATCCCCTTGGGAATGAGACCCACAGGCGTATACAAAGTTCACTGTGCTCCATATACATTTCACTCACGTATCCTGAAGATGAGGCTGTGCGGTATGTTCAGGACAGCTGTGTGCCTGCCACTCATAAGTTCACAAAGTGTTTCCATGATGACATCACATGAGCATGGGAAGAAGTTCCACATTTTGGAGCATTCGGACTTTGGGATGCTCAGCCTGTATTCTATTTAGTTGTCATAAATGTTAGCTATTACTATGGTCATTTAACAGAGGGTTGACCCATAGGGGAGGTTTGTTATTTTTTAACAGATCACCAGTTATATATTCATGATCCCCATACCTCAAGAATTCTTTTTGCTTTTGAGTTTTTGACACATGGTCTCACTATGCATGCTGGGATGGCCTGGAACTCACAACCTTTATACTTGACTGTCCTTTGAGTGTTTGGAGTACAAAGGAATAAAATTTTCAATAAGAAAGGTACATACAGCACCACACAAAATATTAGAGAGCACTTGTCTTCCAAATTGGGCTCACTAAGGCATCTTCAAAACAGTTATGCTGAGGAACTAGCACTCACAGTTCCCATTTGTATTTATAGCATAGATGTAAACAACTATATTGGTCACTTGCTGTATTTCTCTCTCTGCTAAATGGCTGCTGCTTCCACTCATCTGTGAGGCAAAGGAAACAAGATGTTTGAATCTGCCTACAACAAACACAACACTTATGAAACATTTGGCATTCGATCCATATTGAAGGAATGACTAGGACTGAAATGGAGAATAGAGGGAGTGAAGAGATGGTGCAGCGTTTTAGGGCACTGGCTGCTCTTTCAGAAGACCCAGGTTTAATTGCCAGTACTCATATGGTGGCTCACAACCATCTCTAACTACAGTTCTAGGAGATCCATACCCTCTTCTGGCTTCTTCACACACTATGCATACAGGAACACACACACACAGAGAGAGAGAGAGAGAGAGAGAGAGAGAGAGAGAGAGAGAGAGAGAGAGAGAGAGGGAGAGGGAGGGAGGGAGGGAGGGAGGGAGAGAGAGAGAGAGAGAGAGAGAGAGAGAGAATGAGAGAATGAGAGAGAAAAGTATATCTTAGAAAAAGAGAAGAGATAACATGTACCTAGTGAATGCTAGGCACCGTAACCACACCAATACCATGAACCTCTCATCAGCTACGTATTAATAATGGAGAATCTGAGACCTAGAGGTGTATCTCTCATTATGGCTAGGTGAACCACAGTGCCAGCCTTTGAGATCACTTGGTCTAATATTCTGATTTCATCTAACTTGTCTAATGTCTAATTGCATTCCCTCTCCTGAGACCCCCCACCAACACAGCATGTGCTCTGTTTGGAGAAAGGGAAGGTAAATAGGCTCTATAGGAGGAGGCCATTCAAGAAAAACACTGAATGTGATTTCTGATTTCAGTAGGCTCCGTTCTGATAGCAGATGTCAAACAGGTCTAGGTCTCTATAGCTTTGCCTTAGCTGCTGGCTCACTGGCTGTGTGTTTCATTGGCCATGGACTTGCCACTTTCCATAGCATTGCTGAAACATCCTGACATGATAACACTTCACAGAGTAACTGAGACATGAGGTAAGTATCTGGGCTCTGGGTTCTCTTTGTATGCTCAGTGGCCACTGTCACACATGCCTTCTCAGGCAATGTGATGCCCAGACTGGCTAATACTTAAGGTTCGCATACCATGCAAGATCTATAAGAAACTAAATATCTAGGGGGCTGGTGAGCCAAAGGACGGTGAATCTATGATTTCTACTGTATCAACACAGACATGGTACATTCAAAGGCAATGGCCATTTGTTTTTACACAGATAATACACAAAGATTTCTTTACTGAATTTAAGGACATTCCCATATTCATTATTTCATCCACCTTTTATTAATAAATATTTAGTATGCAGTTGCCACCTGCTAACTGTACTAAGCAAGAAACATGCAACAAGAACAAGACAGGTGGTCACTAACATTCTCAATATACTCTGGGCTTTGACAGCTTACGTATATCTTGCAGGGGATGCGAACACATTCTCTTGGTTTTAGAGAAGAAACAAACCCAGATGCTAAAGAGCTAGTGAATGCTGTCTCCCTTCCACCTTGCAATCAGAAGCCCTCTCCAGTCCAGCAGGTGGAGGCTATCTGAACAGCAACATGCGCACTGTCATTTATTAGGTGCCATGAAGGCAGGGGCACATCAGGGCTTGGCATATGGGGAATGGGGGTTTTCAGCTCTCACGTCCATTGTCAGCCGTTCCGGAAGACACCAAATAAACTGATTTGACAGTCCCATGCTATTTCTTTGTAAAGACAGAGGGGACCATATAAATATTTTAGAATGGGGCCATCATTAGCATACCCATGTCTGGTAGACAGCAATATGTCCGAGGGATTCCAGTTGCCTTCCTTTTTCTTCATGAAGGTTTCATTGTGTGGCATGATAGGAGTAGAATTGTTCTGAGAAAAGAAACTTTTAAAAATAAATCTGAGTGGGAAATAAGAGAGACACCAAGCATGCCCACTCCTGAGCCTACAAATATATCCGAGAGCCAGCGCTCCCGGTCAGGATCCCACTTTGAGCTCGAATGTTCTTTTCATGCTCAGTCTTTATCTGCCTGTCTCCCACAGCTCAGCCCACTCAGGAAGGATTCACCATCTCCATAATGCAGCTTCGTTTCTGCTCCTATTCTTAACCAGCTTATTTTAAACCCTTTGCTGTCAGGTGGAAAACACGGTTCCTCCGCAGACTAAGAAAAGAAAGGAACTATGTGCCTGCAGGTGACTGGGGAGATAGGATGCTGGCAGCAGATTCATAAGCTCTGAAAGGTATCAGATGTAGATATAGAGTTTGCTCTGTTAGCCATCAAAACAAAGTGATGGAAAGAGATGTTTAAACGTTTTTACCACAAACCACTCCAAGGTCAAGGAGACTGAAGCCAAGAGTTTAGCCCAACATCCCTTTAGAAGGATGTCAGAAACAGATAACTGTTACAAACACTGCTATACTTTGTATCATCTATCAAGGAAACAACTGCAAAGTAGCCAGGGGGCCCTACTACAGATGCAAATGTGATTAGAAAGACTTTAGATTCAAGGACATCATTCCTCCAGTAGTGACCATACATTCCTATGGTAGGACCATAAAAATATTTATGAAGCATCTAAACTATAATTAGCTGGGACCAAACCCAGCCTTAGATCCTGACAACTGAGTTCAGAATACAGGAATCTTTATTCTCAAAGGTTCCATAGATAGTTCCTCTGTACATTTATGATTCTGGACCACAAGCCTAAGGATGAAGTGACCTTCAGAAGAAGCGGCTCTTCCTAAGTGTTTGCTCCTTGACTTTCACCAACACCATGGCTTTTGGTGCGCTAGTTACTCATCTGAAGTCTTACTTCACCATTTATCACACAAGCATGGTGTAAAAAAAAAAGTTGTGTATGAGTGTGTGTGTGTGTGTGTGTGTGTGTGCGTATGCATGTGTGCTGGTGTGTGTGTGCACAAGCATATGTATGAAGGTCAGATATCAACCTTGGGTGTTGTTCCTTAGGGTGAGCAACCATTGTTTTTCTCTAGGCTCTATGACTCACCTGTAGTCTAAGCCATCTGGAGAGTGAGTCATGGTGATCTTCTTCCTCTGCTTCCTTAACTAAGGGGGGGAGGCTAGAGGAATGTCCCATCACCTTCAGCTTTTTATGGGGGTTCTAGAGAATGGAACTCAAGGCATGGCAAGCACTTTACAGACTTGAGTTATCTCTTGGGACCAAGAAGTATTTTATAAGTGTTTCTAAGTGTGTATCAAGTGTTTTATAGTCTTTCTTTCATCTTTTTCCCCACAAAATTATCCAATCAGGTTGTGACACAATACTGCCATTTAGTAAGTTCATTCTTGAAAATTGTGCAATTGAGTCACAAAACCCAATTTATAATGTTGTTTACAGTTCTGTGTTGGGCTGTGGTCATAGCTGTCCTTGATAGTCTGGGGTTGGATATGCCCAATCAGGGCTATAGTGTGCTACAAACTAATATAACACATTTGTATTAGTTTTGTTTTGTCCATATAACAAATCACTACAGAGTTACCAGCTTAAACCAACACTCATGTATCATTCAGAACTTGGAAGGCCAGCAGTTCAGTCATGCTCAACAGGGCCCAAAACTGAGGGTCTCACTGAGCTAAAGTCAAGCTGTTGGCCATGCTGGGTTCTCATCTGGAGGCTCTGAAAAAACACTCACTCTCAGGCTCAGATTGTTTTGGCAGAATTCAGTTCCTTTGATTGCTAGACTCATGTCCTCACTTCTCACAGGAAGCTGAGGGTACCACTTCCTGCTCTCACGGGCCACCCCACGGCCCATGGCCTCTCCGGGTTCGAGCCAGCAATAGCAAGCATTCCCAAATATACTAAATCTCTCTGATACATGCCATTAAATAGACCTTCTATTGAAGGTCTCCATGTGGTTGGAAGAAGCTACTGAGTACCTGCTCTCCTTTTAAGCCAACTAGAGCACCATTTATCATATTCACAGCACCTCTGCAGAGCCATTTTAGAAATTCTTCCTAATAAGGAATGTCCATCAGTACGAGTGGGAGCATCCTTGGGCCGGTAGTTGCAAGGTGGGGATGACTATGAACTCTGTTCTCTATTCTGTGTGTTGATGTGTAAGGCACTTAATGCCCGTGGGCTTCAGTCATAAGAAAAATGGCTGGCATTAATTGATTTCCTCGTGGAGAAGATGGGAGGATTTACTAACATCACACCCATGAGGCTGACTAGCTCAATGCCTGGAATATTGGAGGTCCTCAGAAACTTAGCTTTGGTTCTGAAGGGTAAGATAGATTTTTCCAATGATGACATCATTTGCATATTGAGGATTCCAATGGGAGGCAAATGCAGTAGCGTTTATAATAGGAAATTAAGGATCAACAAATGTAAGGCTCAAGTAATTTTTATAAGGCGCTCATTAAATGAGAGCAGAGTCCAAACCATGATCTGCCTTAGTCCCTAGTACTGAAACTTCCACTAGAAACTTTAAACAAACAAGTTCCCGATGCATGCTTGAATCACAGCCGCCACAGTAAGCACAATTTAATGGCTTGCATTTTAATCCCCTTAACACTAAACTAGCAGAATACTGTAGACTCATCACAATGCAAGTGGCCCACCTTGCCACAGTATGCAGAGCTTGGAATTTATGGCCCACTTCATTAGGAGTACACACAGAGCCTATTAGCAACATCTGTCTAAATAGAAGCCAGTTTGTCTCCTTATCTCCTGACCTACATTATTCTTAGAATGATTAACTCATGCTAGGGAATGGGGCCCTAGTGTCTAGGCTAACACCATAAGTTCAAAGGTACTGCTTCTGAACACCAAGATAATGATTCCCTGGGGTTTGAAAGACATGCCAGGATGGGAGAATTGGGTTAGGGCTGCAAACAAGCACTCTAGTCCTCATGTGGCCTATGGAGGAGGCTATTTATCACTCAGTCACTAGGTCAGTAAGTCAGTCATTCTGTCACTCGCTCACTCACTCACTCACTCACTCACTCACTCACTCACTCACTCACTCACCTACCTTATTCCTGTGAGAAGCTACTCAGTCCTGGTGCAACTTGCCACTCTGCTTTATCCATGGGGTATTCAAGGGGGATGGAGTCAGAGTCAGCCCTTAGGTGCTCACAGTCAAGTAGGAGGCACAGAAACAGATGGTCACAGGAAGATCTTTGGAGTGCTACAGGAGAGCCATATGGGCAAGGAAAGAACGTGGACATTCATGTAGACGTTGTTCTCTAGGGTCTTGAAGGACAACACAGACTGGTTAAGGGAGAAGGGGGAAAGAGAAGAGATGCACTGTAGGCAAAGAGCTGGAAGAGTGAAACTTCAGGACTTGACTGATAACTGATAAGTTCAGTGCCACAATGATGCATACCAATGGGAATGACGTCATACCAATGGGAATGACGTCATGCCGAAAGAACAAGATAATGGCCTTATGTCACACACAAGAGCCTACCTTACTACAAAGTTCAGTCCTGATATTTGAAAGAACTCACTCATTACTCATTCCAGAGTACATAGAATCAAATTAAAGGAACAGAGAGTTAGTAAGACATTGATGTCACAGGACCTAAAGGGCTCTGGCACTTTGCCATACATTCTAAGGGAACTGAGTCATAGAGTGGACCCCAAAGAACTTGCTCTGATGGCAGGAATGTTGCCTATTGTTTATTGAAGTAGTTAGCCACTGGCCAGAGGGAGCTTGTGAGTGTATAAACTGTAAGTGGTACCAGTGTTTAAATTGTGATAGAATAGAAGGCTGATGGCTACTGTCCTAGAAAATACAGGGCTGAGATTTTCTTCATATCCCAGTCTTTAGGGATGAAACTGAATTTCCCTTGGCGGGGGGCATTTCTGACACCCTTTTATTGGTTTTCAACACTGGTTAGATACTTGAGGACCGGACTATTTCCACTTGGGAGCTGGTAAGAAGAATGTCTGTTGAAAGAGTCAACCACTTTTCCCTTGGGGAAGCATGTCATCTTTTCCTAAGGAAGCCTTACAATGAACCACAATCCATTTCCAGGATGTTTACTTAATACCCTAGAGGTAAACCATATAGAGACATGAATGAAGGGGAGTTTGTTACTTTTTCATCCCAAGGTCAAACTCAATGAGATTTTTTTTCTTTTTCTCCTTTGTTTTCAAAATATCACCCCATCTTTTAATGCAAACTGGCTAACCCCAAAATTACTTATATTTTTTCCTAAGTTCCTTAGGGAAAAAAAGGACATTTATAGGCTATAAATGTTCCTCTGTGACAGAGAGCTTGCTTTGTATGCCATGGCTAGGTCTTTAGCCAGAAAGAAAAATTAAATGAAATTAAAGGAGAGAAAGGGAGAGGGAAAACAAGAGACCTTTAAGCAAAACACAATAAACCAAACAGCCAGCACATAACGGCACTCTGTGATTTAGAAAATACAATGCCATGTGTTCAGAGCCTTGATCCCCAAACACTTGAAGTTTTAAACCAGTTTTCCCATTTTACAGAAGATAAAGATTCCATGAGATAAGCCAAGTTTCTCCAGGATACACAGCTGCCTAGGGGCATTTTACCTCAAACACCAAATAAAACTAAAATTTACACATTATGTGGCAATCTTAAACCAATGCCAAGATGGAATCTTCTTAGGGCATAAATAGCAGATTAGATTTGGACTTAAGAAATTTAATAGTGAGGAAGGTGTTTCAGACCAAGAGAAAGGGGTCTTTATAGATCAAGTGGATCTATAGAGAGGCAAGTAGTTCCAAGAGAACAGAAAAGAGTAATCAAAGAGACTGGGATATAAAGCATTTAGCCTTCATAGAGTAAGGGGTGGCAGTGGCTTGCTGCCCAGTGGAGGAATTCAGCTTGGTTCTGCAGAAGGTAGAAGCAAGTTTGAAGAGGGAAGAGACATGATCTAGACAAAACGCCAAGGCCACAACTTAGCACACTGCTATGATTCCTGGGCCTATGGCTTCAGCATCACTGCCTATAAAGTGTTCAAATGCAAATTCTGTCTTGCCCTGGAACCCCTACATCACAAATACTGGGGTTACATTTCTGATTTTATTTAACAATCTGTCCTGCTGGCACCATAGCAGGCCAGAAAGCAGAACAAGAGAGAACAGAACTCTGTGGTCATCAAGCCTGACTGCCTGGTAGACAAAGGAAGACTGCATCTCTACTACTAGATTTCAGCATCTGCTCATTCTGGACCAGATTCATGCTGCCACGCTTGATGAATACCAGGGACCTGATGAGTAAGGTCAACAGTGAACTCCCTGTGTTATCTGAGCATCAACGTCCTCCCTAGCCACTCTTCCTCCTTGATTCCTAAATGGACCTCAGACTAAGTCCCAGCCAGTGCCTTCCTTAGTAACACAATAGTTTCACCATCAGTCAGAGCAGAGAGAAACTTAACTATGCACTCCTGTACAACGTTCACAAATGTTCCTGGGGTTCAGGGCTTGGACTGAGAAGGAGAGAGTAAACTATTTTTTAATGGCTCAATAACATTCTTTTTCACCTACAAATATTAATAGTACAGAAAAGTTTCTTTGTAGTCCACTGTGTTTTAGAAACGATGCATTTCACTAAAATCCAGACCCTGGAAGCTCATGACCCCCTAACTTCCATCAGCACCAGCCACCCTTATCTCTGTGTACCAGCCTCCCCCCCCCCCCTCCGCTGCACTTTCCACTCAGTGTCCATTCAGGTGCTTTCCTCATCTAAAGGGTTCGCCCATTCCCAGCAGTCATCCTTTGCACATCATCCATCTTCTCAAAAGTTCTGCACCATACTGTACAGAGATCTTGTTGTCACTTGGCTTTATTATTCTGTATTAGCTTCCATCTTGATTGTGAGCACTGTAAAGGTAAACAAGGTGTGTATTTTGTTCCCTGAAGATCTGTAGAGTTTAGACCAGTGCTTCTTAACATTCCTAGTGCTGTGACCCTTTAAAACAGTTCCTCATGGTATTGTGAGCACCCCAACCATAAAATTATTTACATTGCTACTTCATAACTGTAATTTTTCTACTGCTATGAATCATAATGTAAACGTCTGTGTTTTCTGATGGTTTTAGGTGAGCCCTCCAAAGGAGTCATGAACCACACTTTGACAACCACTGCTTTAGACTGATGACTTAGGATATAGTCAAAGATCACAAGTGTGCTAAATAGCTGAGGTCCCCTGACAGGGACAATGGGGGTGTGTGCTCTACCTTGTATCTTCCAGCCCTGGCTTTCATATTTCATGCTATGCTTCAGCTGGACCAGTCACTGACATTAGACCTGTTTGCCTATTCTGTGTCTGTTGTATCACCTAATAGACTCCTCTTTCTTTGTGTTCCCCTTAAAAAAAATGACCTCATCCTGAGAGAACCAAGCTTGTTTAATAAGGTTGCCAGAAGAAAAACAAATCAAAACACTTCACAAATTCTTTGCCTTATGACTCTCAAAGATCTTTACTATCTATAGGGCATTTGTCATCTAACTAATTAATTTACCCATCCATCCAAACAAGAGGATTTTATAGAGCCCCTGGTGTGCTTGGTCCCTTTGCTGAGACTGCATAGAAGAAAAAGCAACATAGACTTAAAAGTTGTCTTGCCAAGGGATCCTTATTATTCGAGTAGGACCAGTATACACACTCAGGCTTCACTTGTCTATAGTGTGCCACCTCTCCAAACTCACTAAGCTTTGAAGGAATGTCTTCAGAGCCACTGACAAAAAAATACTTACACAATACCTTAACATTAGTTGAACTTGTAGGATTTTATGCACATATATTTAAACACACACACACACACACACACACACACACACACACACACACACACCTCTAAATGAAAATAAATGTTTCATGGAGGGATGGGGTTCATGAACTTCTAAATGAGGAGATATTGACAATAGATGGCATCTAGGAGACAGTCCATTTTCCTTAAGGGTGTGGTCCCTGGTAGGTCAATCACACACTAATGGATGGCTCCACAGCCATCAGTATATAAGCATCACAAGCCAGGGTTGCTAGGTTATTATAAAACAGAAGACATAAAGCTGCAAGTGGGGTGGTGGAGGAGACAGGCATGGAAGCATGGGGGTTCTGCTCAAGATGCATTGTATGCATATATGACATCTTCACAGAATTAATATAAATATTATATTTTAAATTTTTGCTGAGCATTTCTAGATGCCCTAGTTCCCAGATGACAGCCCCAGGGCAGGAGAAAAGACAAATACATACACGAAAAAGCATTTCCCAAAAGAGTTAAGAACTTGATGGGAATAATTCAACGTTAAAAGCACATGGGGAAACTGAAGGAAACACTAAACTTAAAAAGGCAAATGAATATGTGTGTGTGTGTGTGTGTGTGTGTGTGTGTGTGTGTGTGTGTAATAACCATTAGTGAAAAAGGGCACAGACTTCAAGGAAAGCTGGGAAGGGTGGATGGGAGACTTTGCAAGGAGGAAAGGGAAGGGAGAAATGTAATTGTATTAAGAATCTCAATGAAGAAAATTTTAAAAAATTAAAGAACTTTTTAAAAAGGTAAATACAAAGCAAGATCTCTAGTGACTTGATGGCACACACAGATTCATCATTTACAAAAGTACACTGGGCTTGTTTGGGAATACAGGGCCAGAACTGGTCCTAAGACACTCACATTACCATGGATAGGGATCACCCTGTTTTAGCAAGTGTTAATTTGACCAATGTCCCAGGTAGTAAGAAGCTCCCAGACTCAGAGGCAGTTTTCTCCCAGCATGCAGCTCTTCCACTACATAGCACGGCCTGCATTACCATGGTTTACGTTTTCTGTGGCTTGAAAAAAAATGAGAGATAAGAAGCCGGACACAGACTTCAGTGAGCTGAGGAGGCAGGGCTTTGAAAATGAAGGATGGACCTAGTACCATCACGGAAATTAAAATTTTAGTCATTAAACCGAGCTTACTATTGCAGAGTGAACTTGGGTGATTAAACTACAAGGAGCACTTTTACTATCAATGCCTGGTTCATTATATCATCCTGCCCTCTGGGATTTTCTCTCGTTCTGAAGAGGACGCCCCACCTTCCATGATAAATGCACATCTCTCTCTTCTAGTTTCCGGTGGAGGTTATTCTAGCCACCAATACCTAGCTATTTAAAATATGGAGTCCAGGTACATTTGAATGAGTCTATACCAAGATGTATCCACAAGCAGACTGGGTATCCCAAGAAAGACAACTACAATTGGGAGCAGAAATCGCTCAGAGATTGCTACGCTCATCATAGAAGCCTCAGCATTTAGCCAAGCACTGATCTGGTCCAGATCAGATATTCAAAAAATGCTGAATTATTGAACTAAGCAGCTATTTTTGTTGCTCTTGTCAACCCAGTTGTTATTGTCAGCAGTTATAATATCCGCTGCACTAACACTGAAAAGAGAGACATGTAAACATCTACCGTAATGGAGAAAGACAAAAGAACAGACTTAAGAAAGGAACTGATAAGCATGTGCTCTCCTCTGTTAGGACCTTTGGCAGCCTGCCTCTTTCCTCTCTGTCACAAACACATTGACTTGCTGAGAGCTTCCAGGGTCTTGTCTCAAGGGACTAATCCTCACCCCATAGAGCAGAAGACAACAGAAATCAACCTCACTAGCAAGTAGATACTGTTACTGGTCATAGGGCCATTGACTCACTCTATCTTGAGCTTAGAAGACAGCGTTCACAGCCTGGGAGTAACTGAGAAAGCTATCTCTGTGTGCATGAACAATGTGCATGACTAGACTAGACTAGACTAGACTAGACTAGACTAGACTAGACTTCCTTCTTAATTAGCAAGTGTACAATGTTCTTCATGTGGGATAAGAATGAGACCCATGAATCCAGACTCTACCAAGTCTTCTCAGGATGAGGTTGTCAGGTTCAGTCCTAGAACAAGGTCCCCATTTTGCTTATTCCTCAGCTCTTAACTGGATTCTTCCCTCTAAGAGAAGCCATGAAATTTAGTTCTCTAGCACACTGGACTTCAAATGCCCCCAAGCATATACCTTCTGTTACTGACTCCATCTGTTATACCATATGACTCTCTTCCCACTGTTATCTAGCTGAAGGAGAACCCAGGCTGCCCATGGATCCATCTACAGAACTACATATTAACAGCTTCGGTCACAATCAGTGCCCTGTATTCTTAAATGTCTCCATGTTACAGTAAGTCTTAGAGCCTCTCAGAAGGAGTCTGATTAAGTTCTAACAACCATATGGCTTTAGGTTTAAGGAAGCTTTCTTTTCTTTGATCATACATAAGAAAAAGAGTTACACGTGAAAAGGTTAATATGTCAGCTTATGGCTGAAACCCATCCTGCTCAGAGTAAGGCATATTCTATAAGCCAATTCTAAGGACTTAGGGGAACAAGCAACCCTCACCATGCTCCAGTCCCTTTCTAGGAGTTAAAAGTATCTCTGCAGCTTCTCCCTGGCAGGGATTCAGAGCATCTTGGTGACAAAAGCATTTTCAGGTGCTTTTCTTCACCTTTAATCTTCTAACTGGGAGCTGAGGGGTCACAAAGGTCTTTTCCTGGGCAAAAAGGAAAAGAAACAAAGAGACTTCGCAGGGGGAGGGAGATGCACCTTCAGGGCTCCTTCCTTTGATGGTGCTGTCTGGAAGAGACTAACATCAGGAGAACCCTTACTGCCAAAAGTGCTGCTCAGAGCATGTGCTATTGCGGAACAGATTCCTCTTTCTGACTTCTATAGTTTGTTGCTCAAAAGAAAAAGGCAGAAACCAGGAATGAATACACACACACACACACACACACACATGCACACGCACACGCGCACACACACACACACACACACACGCATGTGCGCGCGCATGCACACACGCACACACAGCAGTAGCACACAGATCACTGTATGGAGCTCTGGATAACTCCTTGTTTGTGGCTGCATAATTCACAGATGTTCCTACAGTAGCAATCACTGCTTCCCTCTCCTAGAATCATTTAACAGCTTTCCTCCCCAGTTTTAATTTAGTTTACTTTTGTGATAGGGTCTCACTCTGTACACCATGCTGACAGGGAGTCCACTGTGTAGTGGCCGTTCTTGAACTAATAGCAATTTCCGTGCCTCAGTCTCTCAAGTATTAAACATACAGGTACAGGTATGAGCTGCTATTTCCAGTGCTTTATACATGTTCTTAAAGTCATGTATTATGAACCTTGATACATGCTAGTGAATGTTAAAGACAATCTATTCACTTTTTTTTTTTTTTTTTTTTGTTTTTTTTTTTTTTTTTTTTTTTTTTTTTTTTTTTTTTTGCTGTTGCTTTTGTTTTTTAAGGCAACTGCTAAACCTTCTTTTCCATTTATAAAGGAGCCTTTTTCCCTAGGCACTTCAAACCTTTAAACAGAACAGTGTTCAGAAGGTCCCCACTTGTCATTCCCTGGAGCCACCATCCTAAACACAATAAACCAACTGGAAAAATTTTGAGGAGGGCAATTTTAGAGCAGTACCCTTTGATCATTGTTATTCTCCAGGCATAATTCCTGTACTTGGTAGACACTCGATGAGCACTTTTGAATTGGCTTGAAATGGCTTGCTGCCAGCGGCTGGAGGGTCCCAAAGTGGATGCTCTGAGCTCCTCCCGACTGATTCATACCAAGTAGGTGTAAGTCATCAAGCCCGGGAGCATGGCTTGCCCACCCAGATAAACAGAAATGGTGTGATTGGCCATCCATGGTGGATCAATACTCACACAAGCCTACTATTATTACTATTTTTATTTTAATCACTCTTAAGAACTTATATGGTGCAGTTATGAGTGGGTGCTGAAAACACTGTGAATTAAAAAAAAAACAGCTGGAATGTTCTTGAAAACTAGCTCTGGGATTTAGTTGCTAATGGTGCTTCTCTCTCCCACACACTTACACACACACACACACACACACACACACACACACACACACACAGAGTGTTGGAACATGGTTTTTTTCTAATACTCTCTGATCTCCAGCTCCCCTTCCTATTTTTTCTCCTAACTGAGCTAATTGGATACCAAGCGTTTAGCAACCCCCTCCCCCCAAAGACAGGTTCTTTCTCTCCCTCTCCTTCTCCCTCTCCCCCATCTCTGTATCTGTTTGTCTCTCTGTCTGTCTTCAACCCATCCATCATCTCCCCTGCCCCCTGTATATCATAAAGGCAAGAGGAGACCCTGTCACCCTTGCTTTCTGTTCATGATGTATCAAGTCTAACCTATGGGACTCCCTTCCTTGTGTCAAGTTTGTGCACAGCACCAGGCAACATTTGGCGCTCAGGAGGCTAGATCCTTGCTGACTTCCTTCCCTCACTTGGGTGTCTGAGGAAGCCCACTCCCAGGTAATATATGCAGTGGAAAGGAGATGCTTCTTCCATACCAAAGACATCCAGTAACAACGCAGGACTATGTGTTATCATACAGACACACTGGGAGGGCACTTTCTGCTGTTCCTTACAAGTTCCTAAAATCTGTCAGTTTTGCTATCATGACGGTCAATCTTGAACACAGGCCACCTTCATATTCTACCATCCCTTTGCTAATGCTATTCAGCCTTCTGCTTCTTCTACACAGAAGGACTTTTCATCAAAACCTCTTTCTTTTCTTTCTGGTCTCATGCATTGCATTAGGCTGTACTCAGGAAGACTTGACACATCCATTTGGACACATCTTCTGTCCTGTGTCTTTTCTAAAACCTATCTCTGCTTTATGGTCCCATGCCTGACTGAGCAGATAACCGGTCAAAAGAGGTGCACTGTGTTTCGGGTCCTGTAGTCTAAACACTTGATGTGGTGCTAGGTGCCACAAGTGAGACAGCGAACACACTTGATGAACAAAAGAACAAAGAAATGGAGTAATGAAGAAAGAAAAGATTAGATTGGAAGAAGTCAGTCACTGAGAGATACGTTTCTGCCCTGTGTCTCAAGCATCACTAGGTATATATTTGTATCACACACTCTCCAAAAATGCAATAAATGAACAAAGAAAAGGAGTCAATGATCTCTGGGTACAGATCCTGTTCCAAGGAAGAGTACAGGAGGAGTTGCAGGGTGCAGGAGAAAGGAGGGGAGGAAAGGATGGAGGTACAGGACATATACACACACATATATGTATGTATACACACACACACACACACACACACACACACACACACATATACACACACACATATATATATTTGAATTTAAAGAGAAGATGTAATTAGAGTCCAGTTCCTCTGGGGAAATGCCAATTTAAACTCTGGAGGTGGGATGAAAATGACTACAAATGAATAAAGAAAAGCAACTGTGAATGCTTTAACAAAACAAAACACCAGAGATAAAAACAAATGCACCTGCGCAGACAGTAGTTCTGCAACCCAGAGCGGCATTTGGTGCATGCTAACTCATGGCCCATGCAAACACTATTAATGATGCTGCCAATGATGGAAGCAGAGACTTCATCTAGCTCCAGCCTTCCCTTCCCTTTCTGTTAGTGGCTTCTGATAAACCCAACTGAACGCCACCTAAACTCCAGAGTCTCCATTTCTTCATTTATAAAATGAGGGTAGAATAGGGAGCTCATAAAGTGACTTGTAGGACAAACTCTATTTTACATGAGTGTTTTATAAAACAAGGGGCCACTCATTTATTACTCTCAAAATTACAGAGTTTCTTCCTCTTGTATCACCATGGATTCTGAACCTCATATCATCTGTAGGTTGAGGCTACAGAGTATTTCTCAAGGCCTAAAGTACAGAGTTCTTTCTTGGGTTACACAGCAGGATTGTATTTACTACCATATCTTGCCTTGTGACTGGCTCCGGCCCACTTCATGTAACTGGAAGTAAGCAGCAGCACTTTGGGGCTAGGATCTCAAGGACCAGCTATGGGTGCTCTTTGGTGCTTTTTTGTCCCTTTCAGTAGGCTAGAGTGAAGATCTGCCCCAGGGAACCTTGCAAAGTACTTTTAGAAACCAGCAGAACCTTCGTCAGCTTTTGCTCTTGCATGGCTGCCTGGAAATGAGATGCCCACCAACTGGTTTACCTACCGAGTACTCTTATATGAGCAAGAGATTAACTCCAATTTTGTTTGAATGATTATCCATTTTTGATAAGCGTGGCTACAATCACCTTAACTCAAACAATTGCATGAGCCTTCAGGGCACAATCCATAGCACTGAATCTGCCACACAATTAGAACAGTGCTTAACCAATACTGTCTAATCATTAAATGCTTCTATCGAGAAAAAAAAATGAGCAAGTCCATGCCTATATCAGCTAACAAGTATGAGTGCTGGAAATGTGTCCTTGAATTTGAATTCATGGACTTTTTCAAAATTGACTATAAAAACAGTGTTCAAAGTATTACAGTTCCTGGCTTTCCTGCCGTGTAATTCTCAGCACATATTGATTTTGAAGCTCAAATCTTTGCAATTCCCTGATAATGCTATTCCTCAGAATAATGAACCAGGAAGGTCCCCTACGCCCACAATTGTGCTGGTTGTGTAGGGACTGTGATTTTCTTTAACCACAGGTATCTGCATTTGCTCAGGCCCTCATTATAGTAGATAGGATGTTATTTAATCCCCAATGAATCTTTCCCTAACAGCTTCCCTCCTTTTCACAAGTCCCAGTGGAACCTCTTGCAGTAACTGTGTTGGCTTTGCTGTCCCAGTTCCCCAGGTAATTATCAGAATTAACCCATCAAATGTTTGCTGCCCCTCAGACAAGATAGACGTGTAAGGTCATGATCCCTATGTGTGGGCAGTGCCAAGACAGACCATCTGTAAGAGTTTTTGCACAACGCTTCAGGTGTGAAGGCATTATTCTGTTGTCATGAATCTACTGAAGGCTTCCAAGTGCTTTGTGCCAGTAAGAAGTGCATAATAGCATTGGGAAATAAGAAAAACACCCAAAATAGCACAGTAGCCATATTTTCATCTAGAATTTAGATATATACATTTTGAATTATGCTATCCTAAAATCCCATCATCCATTTGGTTGTTGGACATCACACCCAGGTTTTATTAAAGAAGCTAGAGCTATATCAGTAAATGAGACTGGCCCTCACACCCAGAAAGCTCTCCACACAGCATCCAGACTTATCCTTTAACCAGCACATACCATGGCTTCTGCTTTTATACAAACCAGTTCTCTCCCCAGAACACCCTTGGGCCATGAAAACATCTACCCTGATATTTCCTCTTTTATTATATTGTTCCTGTCATTCCTTATTCAGATCAAGACACCTACCCTGTGTTTCTTGAATTGATATTCTTTAGCAATTGTCTTTATCATGCATTTGTTATAATTTGTAATATTTTGGTTCTATGTCCCCTATTAAAAAGGTGATCTTTTAACTTAATAAAATGAGCTAATAAAACAGTTCTCAAAAGAATAAATAAGATGGCCAATGAGCATATAAAAAATGCTCAGTCTCACTTACTTTTACAGAACTGCAAAATAGAGCTACACTGAGGGATGGGAGAGAACAGAGTCAACAAATGCTTGCTATACAGGGATGAGGACCTGAGTTAGATCCTCAGCACCCACATCAAAGTCAGACACCAAAGCGTCCACCTATAACTCTACAATGAAGTTGAGGGTAGATACCTAGAGCTCAGTGACCGGCCAGCCTAGCTGAATCCAGGAGCTTGAGTTTAATGAGAGATACCGTCTCAAAAAGTAACGTGGAAAGCAACTGAAAAAGACATCCAACATCAGCTTCTGACCTTCACTAGTATGTACACACAAATATACGCAACACACACACACACACACACACAGAGGCTCGCACACATGCACATAACATAGAAAAACAAGCAAGCCTGATTAGGCAACAAGGCCAACTATACAGTAGAGGGGAAGAATGAGAGAGGAAAGAGTAGGAAGCATGGAGGGAACCTGTTCAACATACAATACATACTCAGATTAAAGTATAAAAATAAATATTTTTTTAAAAAAATAAATATTTTTAAAGTGGTTTCGCAAGATAGAACACAATAACATTGACAAATTTTTACTCTACTGAACTCAAAGAGGGAGAAATCAAAGCCCAAAGAAATAAAAGTGCTTGACACGGTCACAGGAGGATGGGTAATAGATCTGAAGCTGGGTTGGTACCAGGCACTAGAGTCATATTTGCCGCCATGCACACTTTGTGGTGTGAAGACAAATATTCCTCCCGCAATTGGCACAATCCACCTATGAATGACATTTGGTAATATCATTTGGGCCACCCATGTTCCAGTTCTTATAATGTGACCAGGCATTACCTACTGAAGAATTAGAATATATAATTACGCAGTAACTACTGAGGAATTAAGATATAAAAATCTAAGGAAACATCCTTTAAGAAAGTCATAACAGTGGGAAAAAACAAGCATAAGACCGTGACAGTATTGAACATTTGTCTTCAACCCCCCACCACATAAAGATCTAAAAGGACAGACTAAGAGAAGTCCTTTGAGATTTCCCCACTGCCTATCACAAAAGCCTGAACTCTCATTAAGTCTACCTAAAGCAGGCTCTCTTGAGGAAATCTTTGTAAGGTTCTCTTTCTCCCACAGTATAGAAGCCCCTGTGGCTTCTCAGAGCTTCTTTTTGTCTAACATTCCAACTAAGATCCATTCATCCCCGACAGTACTCATTCATTAGTTTAGTAACATATAATTTTTTTTTTTTTACTCCACAATGCTTCCACATTCATGCTTCAACAGGGGATTCTTCTATTCTCCATTTTACAGATGAGAGATGAAAGGTATTGCTGAGAGAAAGTGATTTGAGTGACAACATCCGGGTTCAGGACTGAAACTTGCCTCTTTCTGGATTCAAAGTTCATGCTGCTGTTTCTGTGTCAGAGGTCAGAGGCTCTGTGATGGTGGCGGTAGTGACAGTACTCTGTGTGTGTGTGTGTGTGTGTGTGTGTGTGTGTGTGCCTGTGTGTGTGTGTGTGCATGTGTAGAGTGGTACATGAATGCACTAAAGGACATGCATGTATTCGGGACAGTACAGCATAAAGCTGTTGGAAGAACAGTGTGGTAAAATAATTAAATTTATAGAAAAAATCAAATTGTCAATAAAGACTATGAGGCATCTAATTACCAAGGTAGCCCTTCCAGCCGACCCAACAAGCCAGTATGGATATTAATTTAAATACTCAACTGTCTTTGGCTTTTGTTTTTCTAGTGAAAGCCATCACTGCAAGAAGAAAAAGAATGGTTGTGAGTCTGTTGGCTTGCAGGGATGCTCGAAAACTCAGTCATTTTATTGCCTTGACATTATGGTTCAGCATGGGTATCCTTAGAACTCACAGAAACACTGAGATGTGTAGAGCTGCTCACAACTCTCTCTTATACCTACATGGCTCCTTTAAGGACAAGCCTATTAAAACCATCTAGCTTGCTGGAGCTAGATAATTTTGTAAAGAAGTATTTAAAGGTTTAGCATTTTATACAAGCAATCACCTGAAGTACACTAGGACAGCCAGTAAGAAGCTTAAACATACTCTTGAGGAGACAAAACGAGACATCACCAGACAAGGGCATGCAACTTCTGGCCCTTGACTCTCTCACTTCAAGACTTTTATCAGATCCATTTAAACAGAGTGAAAAAAATTAATTAAAAAGGGTTCCACTTTATGCATTGAAATGGAAACGATGGTTTTTGCTTTTTCTTGGCTGGTCTCTGAAACACTTTTCTTCCGGCAAAGTCGGCTGGGAAAAGATTTCACTCTGTGTGGTGATAGCAATTTCAGCAACAGAAAACGCTGGACTTTCTGTGTGAGCAAGGGGCCTGAAAAGGAATAGAGTTCGGGATGCGAGGGCTGTGGTGAGAGCTCCAGTCCTGATTGTTGAGCGGAGTCGGGGACATGATGAAAGAAAACACACCTCCAGCTGCCTGCCTTCCCCTCGAAGCCCCGAGGATAAAGCATAGCCACAGTCCCTCCAAAATCACAGTGTCAAAGACTTCAAAGCAGAGTTCTCTATAACTTAAGAGTACATTTAATAATAGGAGAATTTCACTGATGCCAACATAAGGATACATTCATTTGTCCCTTTCATACTAGAAAAACTCCTATCCAGTACTGATTAATTACCAGTGCAAACCTGGCCTGCAGCCAATGTCTTCCAAGTTGATTCTGTAGCAAGGTGGATAACATTTCAGCTCAGGTAAAACCCTTCCTCCCTTGCAATCTAAGTACTGGATTAAGAACTCATCATGGCTTAACCTGAAGGACCAGAGAGGAGGTTCCGGAGCTTACCTTACTTGATTCCATTGATAACACAAATCCGTATGACTATTTTACAAACAGTGAAAAAAAATACATTAAGAAATACTTATTTCCATGGAAAAATTTAAAAGGTAAATTTCACAATCTTAGATGGATTCAATGTATGGTTTGTAGCTAAAAATAAAAACAGGCCCATGGATGTATCAGATAAACACTGAGTACCTACTATGTGCTAGATATGAGTTCTCATTTCTTTAGCCCATGCACAGAGAAGTACATTACATTTGTGATGTGATTTACAGTAATGATGGACATAAAATAAATATAGATGTTTCTGTCATTGAGAAGAAGTTATTTAACCTGGACAATGGGGGTCTGGCATAGGCTCAGGGGATGAGGGAAAGTGGGCTGTCTTTAACACCATACCAACTGTAAGGTATGGCTGGGGCTTACTTTTGAATGGGAAGCAGACAGGAGCCAGTCTACAAAATGCTTAAAACCGTGCTCACTCAAAGAACTAGACAGCAGCAGAGACAGCATGGGGTTCTGTGCTCTCAATAAGTGACTACAGACAGCTATTGCCCAAGAGGACAGGATGCATCATCAGAGAAATGGGAGGGAAAGCTAACAACCCAAACACAGAGACATCTACCCCCTTTGAACTACCCAGCAGGGAGGCAGCAACTACTCTTTAGCAACCCCCTTCTATTGGGGCCATATGAAGGGTGATTTCTCTTATCCCTAGGTTGGAAAAAGCTGTGAGGTGTGGAGCTCCCCCTACTGGAGGGTTTCTGCTAGTGGACCTACATGGACAACAGTGTTAGCAGGAATCCCCAGCCTTGTGTACTGATTGCAGGGAGGAGATAAGGGCAGATCTCCTGGAGGACTGTCAGTTCTGGGATTGCCATTCACCCAATGTGGAGGGATCTAAGGCACTTGCTGTATCCCATCTTCAGCAGCACTGCAGAGGAAGAGGAGTGGTTTTATTCTGTTATTAAACCATCCTTCCCAAAGATTGCACAGCCAGGATCAGGCTGCCCAGAAGGCAGTAGGAGTGGGAAAGGGAAAAGAGATTCCAGAAGTGAGGAGTAGATTTGGGGGTCCCTGGGATCTGTTATCATCAGGAAAGAACCAACAGTCTTTCACAACCCACAAACAAAACAATTACAACCTTCTCTACAATGAATAAAGGACACCTGCGGTATTATCTATCACCCTCATTTCCAACTTGTTCATATTGTGAGTACGTTTATTATTAGTATAATACTTCATATTGCAAGTACATTTATTATTAACATAAACTTTCCTGTGTGGAGAAGCCTGATTGCAGCCATCCTCTGCTCCTCATATAGTTTAGTCTTTCTGATGAAAAATAATTGCTTTGAAGGGGGAGGGGTGCCATGTTTGGACACCTTTAATCAGTGTGTTACCTGATAGGACATTTATTAAGAATAAAGCATTTCTTTTATTCTATAGCTGCCTCAGCACTTGTTAAGATGAGGATGGGGGAGGGGAGCACAAGCCTTTATCATTTCCTGATCTCGCTAGCAAATTGGCAATTTATGCACAGAATATTACAAATACTGCTGAATTATTTGAGCCTGGAATTAATTTAGAGAATCTGCCCCTTCTTTGAGTGCCCAGGGATTTGCCTTATCTTTATTTGCCGAAGGAACCATGTCACTGAAAGCAGTCCCAGGATTATTTCAAGTGAATGAATAATGAAATTGCCTAGCTTTCTAATGGTTTCCAAATTCCATGACTACCCTAGTGCACGATGATGGGCTGGCTCATCAGTGGGCATTCACATTGTGGGTGAAGCCCACCGAAGCTCAGCACAGGAGCCTCTGTACTGAGTAATTAAAGCTAGTAAGGAAAACCTAGTGTCACCTGGGGTTACAGACTGCTGCTTTGGAAAATGGAGGAGAGATATTTCATCCTGCAGACAGCATCATTAGGGCAACCCACACAAGATAATCAATTATCCAAAGCATCTATTTTTTAAAAATAATTCTTCACTTGCATGATACCCTTTAATCACATCAGAAACCACTAATCTTGCCAGACGCAAGCATGCACCACACAAGACAGTAGACCTTCTGGCTTTTAGAAGTGGGAGAATTCAAATTGATAGAGCAAGAATTCAAATGGACAACCTTTTTACACAAAGTTTGTTTTGCTATGTACCGTGTACCATGGGTAACCATCTAAAAATATTCCAGTCACCCATGCTGACCAACTATGTAACCAAATACCCTCTTATTTAGTCATTTAAGCTTTCATTAAGCTAAGGATGTTTATTATGAAAAACTTGAAACATATAAATGCAAGAGTGAAAATTAAAATAGTTGCTTAATCTGCAAAAATCAAAGGTATGCATGTTTAATATCAGAGTATTTTGCTCTAGCAATAGATTTTTTCTGCACACACAAACATGAATTTTTGCCACTCATAAGTATTTTGCCAAGTCCTTGATCACTAAATGTGGAACTGCACATTTTTCTGGAATATAATACTAACTTGTCCACAATAGAGAGTGGACAAACTTGGGGTCTCTTTAAATGGTTGATTTTTAACACTCAGAACACGGACAGACAAATGGCCAATAGATACCTCATGAATGGATAACTTAAATAAACAAACCAACAAATAAATGCTTTTCCTTCCACAGTCAAATGACGGTCTGTTGCTTTTCCAAACTCTGGTATATACAATCTGAGCCCCATCCTGATCATTGCTGAGACTTAGAAGGTTGAGTCAAACCTAGATATTACCTACTATATCTGGTTAGATTTTTTTTGTCAACACAATACAAACGAGGGTCATCTGAAAAAGAGAAACTTTAATTGAGGGATTGTCCCCATCTGATTGCCTGTGGGTAATTTTCTTGGTTATTGATTAATGTGAGGAGGTCCCAGCCCACTATGGGTGGTGCCAGCACTGGGCAGATAGCACAGGTTGAACAAGCCTCTGGGAGTAAGCCAATAAGCAGCTTTTTGCCATGGTTCCTGCCTCTGATCCTGCTTGGGTTGCTGCCCGCGAGTTCCCTCCATGATGGATGTGATGGGAGATGTAAGCCAGCTCCATTCTTTCCTTCCCAAGTTGCTTTTGGTTGTGTTGCTTATCACATTAACATTAGAAAGTAAAGTAGGAGAGAAATCATGCTAACTCTGTGTTGGACATGCAGCCTTCTGTGTCTGTAGGTTCCACGCCTACACACTCAGAGGCCTGAAAATACTTGTCAAAAAGTCTGTGGTGACTGTCATAAGAGGTACAGACTGTTTTTTCTTGTCATTACCCTCTAGATGATGTATTAAAAACACAGAACAGTGGCTAACTGCAGAGTATTTGCATCGTATTAGGCATGACAGAGATTATGGAACACATACAAGAAGTTATGTGTAGATTTTGTGTACACACTGGACCATTTTATGTCAGGGACTTTAGCATCCAGAAGACTCTTCTGTGAAACCCAAGCAACACATGTGTTTCCATGCCAACAGTTAAATCAGATCTTTTATTATGTTAAACATATAAAACATATCTTTAAAAGTCCTCCAGTGTCTTCCTTGTCTACAGATACCAGAACGTGAGCTCTGCATACTCACAAGCCCCACATAGAACATTCCTGATAATTCTGTTGAACTGCCATCTCAAGGCATTAAAATAGAGAGCTGTAAATATCTCCTGATTAAATATTAACCTTAAGATATGAAATGACTGTTCAGAGGTTGCGACTGACTGACTTGCTCTAACGTGCCACTTATGAAATGTGTATCTTAAATCAGCAGTGAAGTGAAACCAACATCATTAACAGCACAAAAACCTGGGAGCTTCTAAATGCATGGTCTTTCCCGGTGTGTTATTAACAGCACACCCCTCCCCCTGCTAGACAGTACAACTGCCTGGCATTAGCCTCTATTACTTTAAAGGCAATTTTATATTTCACATCCAAATTAATGGTTACTCTCTAAAGTCTTATTATGCTCAATTACTTCTCCTTCCCACGTCCTCCCTTCTCTCTACACATCCTTTTCCTTAAATGATGCTCAAAACCTCGAGGTCCAATCAGAGATCACATAAGCTGTTCAGCTGTGGATGCTGATTAAGCCAAAGGTGGGATCTTGAAGGCTTAAAGCTCACTCAGATTTAAGAGGAAAGTCTCTGAGAGGGCCACAGTAGGGCGTCATGAACATCTGGTTAAGAGAAAAAAGACTTAAGAGCAGTTCTGTCTGACTCATCAGGATCATCTCAGTGCTACTGCCAGCATCTCCTCCTCACAAAAGGGTCTCAGGAGTCACCTTAGCCACCGCTCTCACACATTGAGCTCCAGCTTTCCAGATTCTCACCCCATACTCGAGAGCTTTGTTCTTCAGGTTCAAACCCTTGGATGGCGTGAAGAGTTCTGTATTTTTTTTTCTCCTGCATCAAAACTCCATCAAGAAATGTGTCTGCCACTCAGTCTGCTCGCTCTTAAGGTAAGATCTAGCAACCTTCAAATGCCCCTTACCCTCCAAGGTCCTGCTGACACATTGTCAGCCAGTTGCCCCCATTTTCCAGAGCAGTTACTGGTAGACAGTATCTTAGCCACCCTGGTCCTTGGAACTGTTCTGACTCTGCAAGGCTAATACCATGGACCACAAAATAGTAGGGCTCAGTATTTAAGTGGCTTTAGAGACCAGGGATATACCCAGCCATGTTCTTCAATTTTTCACCAGCAAACAAACTTGGGGATCTAATATCCTCAGAATACCTTACCCATTTACAGAATACAGAATACCCATTTATACTCCGTTTTCCTGATAAAATATTATCCTTTTCTCTGACAGTCATCATTTTTCTGAGCTCTACTTGAGCTCACTACTCCTTGAACAACTAAACCGTCCTTTGAACAAGAAGCAGCCTTAGTCCTGTCTAGTATCTATGGCCCTACCTCTTACAAACAGACTGTCTGACTCCATCATTCCCAGGTGTCTCCATAGTCCTCAATCTAGTTCTCACAATGTGTTCCATTAGGGAGTCTGAAGTTCAGAGTGCTGACTATATACAGCCTGATGAAAATATCAAAAGAAAGTCTAACAATGGTTTCATGTATCCATGGTGCACAAGCTACAAACATCACTTTTACAGCATCCCAGTAACCTTTATCAGCTCTGAATTGCCATCCCGTCTTTAGAGATGCAGAAACTATGACAGAGGTTTGGACTTGATCCGCTCTGTGCACAGGTCACATGCCCTTTCTACCCGTAGTCATTTCACATACTGTGTTCTCTCAAGGTCCATGATGACAGAAGACTGAAATCATTTCTTTGAGTAGACATAAAGTGTCAAGAAGGCTTTCTTCCCACTAAAGGCTCCAGTAGGCATCTGCTTCTGTTGGCTGTAGGTCTTTCTTAATCATGTTTCAGCCCAAATACTCAGTATGTGACCAGAGGCTCTCCCTACTCCCATCGCATAATCCTCGTAGGTACCCTCTCTACTTTGCCACCCTCCTAGGGAACTTCCCCATTGCAGCACCCTCCCAGGGAAATTTCCTACCCCTTACCTCACCACTCTCCCAGAGACTCCACCCCCTCCATTCTCTAAGGACCCCTTTTCACCCCTGTACCCTCCAAGGGACCTGTCCTATCCCACCATCTTCCCCGGGAGCCTCCCCACCTCACCCCACTACCAGTGACCTTCCCTGATCCTACCTCTCACCACCATCACAGGAACTCTCCCATCCAAGCTCCTCCCTGGGAACCTTCTGACCCCACCACCCTCTCATAGACCCTCCCCAACCCTACCACCATCTCAGGGGCCCTTGCAAACCCCACTCCATCTTCCCAGAGACCTCTCTACTATCCTCCTAAGGACCATCTCCATCCCACCACCCTCCCAAGGACCTCTCCTACCACCTGCCCCACCCACTATCTTCCCAAAGAACCTCCTCACCCCACCATCCTCCCAGGGACCTTCGCTACCCTGGCAGCCTTTAGGGATGCCCCACACTTTGCCATCCTCCCAGAGACCCTTGCCAAGTTGGCAGCCTCCAGGGATGCCCCCCACTCTACCATCCTCCCAGAGACTGTCCCGACCCTGGCCATTTCCTTTCTCACTGCAGAGAATAGACAAGCTCTCTCTCCTGCTTTCCTCAGGACTCCTCTGCAGGCCACTCTCTGTATACTCTTTCTTCTCTGCTCCCCAGAGCTGTTTGTCCTTCTCTTCAGCACTGACACGATGGTTTCAATGAGCTTTTCTCCCAAATGGCTTTCCTCATCCACAAGCTCTGTTACTTTCTCCCCTTGTAATTATTCTACATTTTTGTACTTTGAACTACATTTACCATCTGCTAGCCCAATTACGCAAATGATCCCAATCCTTTTGAATCTGGTTAAATTGTTCGACAGGATTTGCTCACCCCTCACTTCTAAAATCATCTGTGAACCTGGATGTGACAGAGGGGGAGGTCATAAATAGACAGAGGGGGGAGGGGAGTTTGGGGGGAGGGATGTCACAGTGCAGATGTGAGCACAGGTTGGCCCTGTGGGGGAGTGAGTTCTGTGTCTCTATCCCCAGGAGCCAGGAAGTTAACTGTGTCAATCCAAATGTGCAGGTTCAGCACCTTTGATGTCTCATTTTCTCATGCTACAAAAAGATGAATTCTGCCTTCTCGCCTCCTTGGAAGATTTTTGTGAGGATTAACGAGATGGGTTTGATTAAGCACCTTGGAGAGAAACACTGCATAGATCATTGCATCTGGATCATGTTACCCAGGCAGCTGCTGTGAAACAGGAGCAGCAAGGCTCCCTGTGCAATGTCTCCATCCACCTTTCAATCTTCCCCTGGCCTGGATGGGGTCTTTGCTGTCCCCAGGCCACTCTTTGACCTCTTTGGATTCACTGAATGTTCAGCCAACTATAGCAAGGACCGGCTGGGGAAAGAGAAGACAGGTGCAGGGTCTGGTCCTCACAGGCCTCACAGCTTAGAGGAGAGGCAGAGCGGTGATGAAGGAAACAGGAAGTCGAAATAAATGCAGAGAAGGAAGAAAAGGATGCTGGAGGGGACAGAAGAGCTCTGATCATGCCTGGCCTTCAGGACACAGCATTCAGGAATGAAGAATAACTGAACTAGGTCTTAGCTAGCAAGCAGGGCTGTCCCCAAGAGAAGGAGACTGCCAGGCTGAGCCAAGAAAAGGCGCAGAGACCTATGGGATGAGAGGTGAGGAAGGATCTGGAAGGCTTGAAGCTTTTCTGGTTTCCTAGTAAGCAGAAGCAGGAAGGCAGCAAGAGACAACAGAACAGTACAACCGTGCTCAGAGCAGCACCCAGGGGCAGAGGCAGAAGGTAGGCATTGCATAGGTCATGATGAAACAAAGCTGCAGCAGTACAGAGGGAACTGCCTGTTTTAGAAACCCTGCCTTCTGCTGATTGCTGCTGTGGATGCCACAGCACCAAATGAATGGGAACACATAGAAACGACTGTGGGTTCTCACAGTCTATGCTGCTCTCCAGATGATGGAGTTGTCTTCGGATCCACATCCTGTTCTTTTTTTTTTTTTTGCAAATTTCTTCCAGATTACAACTCTTAGTTTAGGATTGAAATCCAGCCAAGACTTCCAGAATGCTATGTCAGTGCCAGTCCTGGTCATATTGATCACTCTGCCAGACATTAGGCTCACCCACTTGCTCTGCACACAACCTTTCAACCCCTCATCCCACAAAATCACCCAGAGGCCAACAACACGCCAAAGCTCAGACATAAGGTGATGAAGATGATGTATCCCCTCCTCTCCTAAGGTGAGCATCCATGGATGCACGTGATTCAGAGTCTACCTAACAGGAAGAGGCAAGTAGTGTGGATGCTTGCTGGGCTCCTGGTGAGTGAGCACGTATGCATACATGGTCTCACTGACTTTTCAGAATCACTCTATGGGAGATGATCTCCAGACATGCCCATTTAATCCATGATAAAACCGAAGATCCGTGTGTTCCAAGTTTACCTACTTATTCAAGCACCCCGAATTCCTAGTAAAGTGCAGAGTCACAATTCAAGCTTATGTCCCTCTGAGCCAAAGCCCAGGATCTGAAGCATAGATTGAGTGTCACCTGTCAATGCCATTGGCTGAACCTCACAGAACCTGGGGCTACGGAACACAGAAAAAGGTCTTCAACAGTTTCTCTAATGCAAACCTACCTTAGTACAGACAGGCCCAAAGACGTCTGGGCATATACCTAAGGCCACAAAACCTGTTTACTCCACACTCAGAGGACTTCACCATGCGTCTATGCCCATTGCTCCGGTTCAGCTGAACCAAACTGCTTTCAGGCCTGAAATCATCTGGTTTCTCCACAGAATCGAATGTTTAAATAGTCAGAGCCTGGAGAGAATCAGCCTGGGCTCCCATACTAGCTCTGCCATCTGTTAGGCAACTTATATTAATATCTGTACCTCAGGTGCTCCCCCATTTAATAGTAATAGCTATCAGGCAATTATTCTTTGTTTCTGAGTGCTCATGAGGATGCACATGTGTATGGGTATACCTGCACATGTATGTGGCATGTATGGAGAACTCAGAGAGTAACAGTCAGTGTCATTCTTCAGGCACTGTCTACCTTTTAGGGGCATGTATCATGAACTTGGAACTTATAAAATAGTAGGGCCTGTCTGGTCAGCAAGCCCCAAAGTTTTGCCTGACTCTATATCCTGAGCACTGACATTATATGCACCACTGTTTTTTGTTTTGCTTTTGAATGTAGGTACTAAGGATTGAGCTCAAGCACTTAACCAACACAGCCTTATCACACTGTGTCTTGAGTCAATTAAATTACCAAAGAGACATGTATCAGTGTCTAGTCCAAAATAGGCACTCAATAACCATAACATTTATGACTAAAGACTCCAACCCTCTCAGTTTATGCATATAAACCAGCCAACAGGCTTTGGGAACAGCCCTGTCTTCTACTTCAGGCTTTGTAAGAAACAAGTGAGCCTGGAGTTACGTTTTCATACTTTAAAATGAAATTCTTTGGAGTCTGACATATTTTCTCTACTATACCTATACAGTCCCCTTATCTACTCAATGACTAAATAGCATTTGTTTCATAAAATGATGTTGATAGCTACTGAGTATTTTCTCTTTACCCTCTAACCCCACCTGCAGAGCAGGGATTGCCTTTCCAACAGCTCTCTCTATTCTTGTAGAGGAAAGTCATCTTGATGAAGAGACCAGAAAAAGAACAGGGCCTTGCCTCATTCAGACCACTGGAGACCAGGACTGGTCTCTGGCAAAACTGTCTCAGAATAGATGACAATCCATACCATAATGTCACTGTCTTATATATACCACCTTGCCTACAAGTGAAATCCTCCAATCAGGACTGTCTCCATTTGTGTGTTCAGATTATAAAGCATCACGTTGTATGCATAAAGGTGCACACTGAGCAAATGAGGACTATTCTATAGTGGCAACGTGCACTGCTGGCTCAGAGTCTTATGCAATGCCATGACACTGTGGTCTTCTCAGTAGACTAAGTGAACCTGTGTTTTGTTCTGCTCTGGTATGAAGGATGAATTCATTCATCAAAACCTCAGACATGGTTCTCATCAGTGATTGTGAAACTCCATGAAGATGGTGATTATGTCCATTTTGGTGCAATGGAAGAATCTAGAACTTTTCATTTGTATGCCAATTTGGGGGGTTGGGGAAGCCTTCTTCTACAGAGGAAGCTACAAAAGCACCATTTTCAATGCCTCACACATGAGGACTCAAGTTACCTAATGGCTAGCAGTAAGTGAAGTATGAGATGTCACAAAAATTACTTCCACTGAAGCATTGTCAAGGGTCTGTCTGCAAAACGGCAATCATAACACATATGTCACATATTAAGTAAACATTCAAAAACACTTCTCCAAGTTACATGTGCTGTGAAAGTGCTATCTATCATTGATATGATGTATGTAAAGACAGAGATAATGATATTCATTCATTCTTTATGCTCAGCTCTCTTCTACCTGCACTGTGCACTGACAGTAAACCAGTCTAAGCTACCATCCCTACAGAATGTACTGGTTAGCTGAGTTTAGGGAAAATGAGGGTTCACTGAGAACTTCTAGCCAGGTACTGGAGGAAGCAGGACTGTAAAACATGTGGAATCCTGGGCCACAAGTGAGAGAAATAGTAAAGGATCATTGGGCATTGGTATTTCAGTTGTACCAGTGAGGCAGCTAAGGCCTAGGCAGATGAAATTACGTACTTAAAGTAAGAAAAGCCACCTCTGAAGCCGGCCTGTTAGGCTGGAATCACATCACAAGTGACCAAAAGGTAAAGCAAAGGGAAGTCTGCTTGTCACCGAAACTCTCCTATCAACCTTGAGTGCCATGATTAATATTCTGGATCTAAACTCCAGGACCCTAGGTCCAAGCCTCTGCCTTAGATGTCACCCCCAGAGCTACCCGCAAAGATAAAGATAGATTACCAAGTCCATAAGTTAGAACAAGTCTATAGTCCAGCCCTTAAGGAATGCATTTGTTAATTAGCAGGCAAGACCCCATAGGAATCTTTCTTTTCCTTCTCCTCTTCCTCTTCTACCTCCTCCTCCCCTTCCTCCTCCTCTTCTTCCTCTTCCTCCTCCTCCTCTTTTTTTTTTTTTTTTTTTTTTTTTTTTTTTTTTTTTTTTTTTTTTTTTAAAGTAGTCAGTGGTTTTAGTCTTACTTCCTTTCTGCTCGCAACCAGGGCTCTTTATAGGGAAACCATTTGCATGTATAAGAGACTCCTTTGCATCCAGTCTCCCCTGCTAGGGTTGGACTAGCCTTTGTAAGGTATTGAACTTAAAATAAGAAATGTGATATAGGGAAAGCAGAGCTCTTTTGCTGATGAAGTAGCCCCAACCCACCACCCTCCCCCAACATACCACCCACCCCCCAACACATCATCCAACACACCACTCTCCCCAACACACCACACTCCCTCAACAAACCGTCCTCCCATCTCTGGTCTCATCCAGATTCTGAAAGGAAACACCCTTTGGAAATGCTTTCAGATCCTGGGAATATGGCTTCCAAGCCCCAAGACTGCCACGGGATGATGACACCTTTCCATGCCACCTCAGAGACAGCACACTTGGGCCAAGTGTAGAAAGCCAAGCAGAAGAACTCATGAGCTTGCCTCGTGCACTAGACATAAGGTGAGCTCCTGTAAGTCTTCTCCCCACAGAAGCTCAAGGACTGAGCGGCTAGGGAGCATTCTATGAGTGTCTCCTAAGGTCACTGGAACACCTTCAAGTTGACATTCCATCATTTGCAGAATAAGATAATGCATTTTCACTCAATTTTGTGTGACAAATGAAATTATATATATATATATATATATATATATATATATATATATATACACATATATGCTTTATCACCTAGTCAAAGCTTTTCACCAGAACTAGAAATGGTTTCCATGGTGATGGTGATGGTGATAATGGGACAGTAGGAGTAACATGCTAGGTATGTCAGGGATGGAGTCAGTCAGAAGCTGAGAGAAAAACTCTGTCAGTGCAAAGTAACTGGAAGAGCTGCAGTTGGGCCAGAACTCCACAGAAAGTAAAAAATGGTGGGTGGGCTGAATGCCAGTGACAGAGAGCCAGCTTTTATGCCAACAATTGTCACTGCATTGGTTGTATCATCTGTTACATTTTGGCGATGATTTTCCCATGAAGAAACTGGGACTCTAATTCGGTTGGATGACTTATTCAAGGTCACATTTGATGGTAGAGTCTGGATTCAAATTCATTTGCCCCATGCCAAACATGAGGCAGCACAGAAACTATGGGGAAAGGAAGCAGAAACTGGTCAGGCATTTTAGGGCAGGAAGTGCAAAAACAGCAGTTCTGGTTCGTGTCCTTGCTCAGAAGCCAGAAACCCTTGGTTCTATTAGGAATCCTGTTTGTGTCAGAAGCTAGGAATGCCCAAAAGAGTTTGAGGGGCTCTACTTCTGGGTCTTATCTCCAGTTTTCTTTCTTTTGCTTTTGCAAAATATTAAATGAACACCATTCTCTGGAAGCTGTAGGTGTGGATGTGGCCAAAACAGAAAGGCACCTGGACAAGATAGGCAGGCCAACTGGATTGACCTGCTTACTTCCCCGTGCATACCTTACTACCCCAGTTTCTGCTGGGAGTCCTACATAAAGTCTCTAGCCAATTCTGTGGTACCTCATCTCTAGACCCACTCCTGATCTAAAGGGCACTCCTTGCTTTCTCCCAAGCTCCTACTTACCACCCTCTGATAAATCATATGGAAACCAATCCTTCCGTGGTCTAGAAACTTCACTCTGAGTTTATGAGACACAAACCTGGAAGTTCTATGTGGCTGGTAGCTTCTGCCACCCTAACTCTGGAGTTAACCTACCTAAGGCAAGAGAGCCTGGATCCTTCTCAAGCATCCCCATTTTCACCTCATTTCAAAAGGATAAAAGGGATTATTAAGATAAGAGAAGAGAGAGAAGCCTAAAGCCTCACACCAGCAGGGAAGAAAGGGAACTCTAGCAAAATCGCAACTATCTAAGCCTTCTTTCTCTTCCCACCTATAGACCTGCAATTTACTAGGACTCACACCAGAAACCCCACTTACAGAGCAAGGACACGGGATAAAACCTTTGTTCAAACCTAGGGACTCCTGGTTTCACCTTATCAGATTAGAATTCCATCCAAGGCATCTCTGAAACTATACTATAGCCACACTTATCAGAGCAGAGAGTAAAAGAAAAGGAAAGAAAGGGACTTCTTAGCAACCTTTGAAAATATAACTTGAAAGCCACCAAAATGGTACGCTTGGCTAGATGGTAAGACACACTTTATTGTCATGGGCCCTTGAGGAGCCTACAGAGCTGAGTAGGTCTCACTCTGGGTTTTGGTGCCCCGCCCCCATAAGACTGCAACCATTTTCTCAGATATGCTTTTATTCTCTGTGAGAGTTCCTTTGTTAAAATGCTTAACAGAATCGCCTACACCTGCTTCAGGCACCCCATTTTGGTTGGAATCCAGGTCTCTAAAAGACTAAGAGAACTCTTTCGGTTACTGAAGGTAAGAGTGTGTCCTTGTGTTTCTGTCTCCACATTGCTGATATTAATGTAGACTTCAGCCCGTTAGCCAATTGTAGTGTCAGGAAGCAGACTCCCAAGAGAACTTGAATCCTCTTAGACCTTAGCCTATACTCCCCAGCTATAGTGTAGTATGTATGAATGTGTATATGTGTGTGTCTCTTGCATATGGTATATATTGCATTTGGTGGTTTTTTACCTTACCTTCCCAAGACAACTGAACATTGAAAAAAAATAGCTTTTATTTTTCTGTACTTCCTGCTATCTGTAATCCTCATTATACTACCTAAAATAGAACCAACTCAACACCCAAGATATTTTTTGTTTTATTCAAGTGAAAGTATTCTAGGCACATGGACACTTTAGTAAACAAAAGACAAAACCTCCCTGCTTGTGTGGAACTCCCGCTCTTTAGCAGCCAATGAAATACAGTGAGTGAAACCTGTGTTCCCTGAGCAGAGAATGGGCGAGGGGATGGGCACCGCTTCTGACCTGCTTCTGTCCCCTTCCCCATCTGACAATGGTCATATTTTCCAATCACAAGTTTCATGGTGGCACTGCAATTTCCTTATGCATATCCCTGGCACTAGTTGCTCTTGCTATGTCGGCCTTTAAGAGAAGGTGATTATAAAATCATCTGCCCCATTTTGTGGGCAGGGAATCTTAGGGTCGCAGGTGTCATGCATTTTAAACAAGATTGAGCTTGTAGAGGAAGGACAGGAATAAAGCAACTCAGATCCTGGAAGTAGATCTACAGACACCCCCATCCCTTAACCCTCTGTTTCTGGGCATTCACTCTCACTGGACAAAAGAAAGGTCAGTTTCAGCTTGTCATTTCTCTGTAACATTTTGAGGCCTTGGACTGAGCATGCCTTCTGACCACACACTTAGTGCCTATAGAAACAGCTCAGCTGTCACTCTCAAGCAAGCCACCTTGGTAACAGAATGCCACCTGCTAACCTATGTGTATTTCCTCTTTCAGTTGCCAAGTTTTCCTCCAGCTCCATTGGCTTCTCCAGAACAACCATTAGAAAAACACGGCACTCGTGCGTTAATTTCATTTCAGATAAGGAAATAGATTGGGGAGACAGGGGAGGGTGGCCAGAGTTCATGCAAACAGTTAATGGCAGAGTTAGTGGGAGGGTACTGGAGGAAACCAGTGGGCTTCCTTCTCCTTGTGAGCCCTTTCCAAAGCCTCCAGGGACCACATAAGTGCTCCAAAGATCATCCTCTGCCTCATATACCTTCTAGTCTCCTGTGAGTCAGCACAGCCAATACATCTCTCATTCTCATGCACCTCAGTTGTGCAGGATGTACGTTCTTGTATGACAGCCTGTAAAATCTATTTATAGAGATAATTGTCAGTTTTCATGACTGACAGGCACACAGTGCTTTGACTACTCAAGCTAATGTGCCTGTATCTGACATTTTAAATAGAACACTCTCTGTCCCAGCTTCTCGTTCCTTTAGGAAGTAATTTGAGATAGCAGGTATTTTTATAATCATATATCTTTAATTATATCTACACAATTGTCAGAGATTAATGATTTCCTCAATCTGGCTCTTCTTACAAGAGAATTTGGAACTCATGAAACACGAGAGAGAAAGAAAGGAAGAAAAAAGGAAAAAAAACCAAACACCCAAGATGGATGCTGTCAGTTAACAAAGACCTTCCCGGGCACGGTGGTTTGGCTTTAGTCAAGTTTGAGTTCTCACCGTAGATTAATTTCATACGACATTTCTATGAATTATTGAGAATGCAGCACTTGTGTGGATGGTAAACATAACTGGATCTATACATGTGAACCAATAAGAAAGCATGTGACAGCCGGTAAGCGAGCTGCAGTGTAACTAGTCCCCAGTCCCCGGAGAAATCAGTACCAATAGGTCCCACATGGTATGTGTACACTTTGACCCCACCAAAGCAAATGTTACCTTCTTATGTAAACAAACTCAATTCAGGGGCACAGGGGTCAGAGAAGACTTCAGAAAGAATTCCATCCACCTCTGTTGCTTGATGCCACAATTCCCACAGCAGTAAAACTCATTGAAAGAAGGCTATAGAGGACCAAGTCTAAGGCAGCCCAGAGGTCCTGGACCAAGGGTCCCCCAATAAATACAGAGAGAATAAAAATGCGGGAGTAAAACATTGGAAGTAGTTGAAGGAAGTGAAGTGGCACTTGCTTGCTTGAAGCGGAGGGGATCTGAGCTCCTCACTAACCAGGCACATGTTGTGTGTAAACTAATTTCTCTTTGATTCCCCCGTGAGATGGGATTCCTATTTTCCCTTGTGAGCAGCACATGGTATCTGGCTTTGTTTCCTGTGGCTGCCAGAACTATGTGTTTCAACCTTCCTAGTTTCCTCCTATCTCCAAGAAACACCTCCTTCCTAACCACTCGATACCTGTGGCTTCTCAGGAGGCATGAGGTGCAGCTTCTCTTCGGTCCCATCTGTTGGGCCTTGCTAATTAAGGTCAAAGACTACCATTGTCCAGAAGGCTCTCTTGAGCTCCTTGGAAAATGGGGGACTCCCTTTACCATCAGGGCTTCTTCTCCTCTGATCTTTTCTGGGGGAATGGGGGTGAGGGGGCCTGAAACCTGTGGAACTTCACATAGCCTTGGTAAGATCACAGGTTCAACTTCCATTCTTCTGGTGAGAACCTGTCCAACAAGCACCTGTAATTTCTGGAATGCCTCTCCTTGTAAATGAGGTTCCCTAAGCTGTAGCCAATGATGCTGATACTACCCACCCTTGCCCCGCTTCCCAAAAGCTATATAGCCCTTGATTCACCCTAATTAAAGTTGAGCTGCCTCTCTGAAGCTGATCCTGGTAGTCATTTCCATAGAAAACCCCATTCTTTGACTTTGTCACTTTGTCCTTCCTTGTTAGCTGGTGACTAAGAGTCCCTAGAGAGAAAAGAGGGTCACATCCATTGATTAGCATAAGCTAGTGCCCACATCATTTCCTTGGGAAGTCTTCTCTAATCACCCAGCAGCATCTGCCAATTACCCTCACGAAAGTGCTTATCACATGGGATTATAATAGTTGTATTGCCTACCCCCATCCCCAGTGTCTTAGGAAAGTGACATTTTATATCTGCAGGACCATGGACATGTAATATGACCCATACTTTGTGAATTGTAATAGAAGAAGCCACCAATAAGCAAATAGCCCCCTGTGAGGATGCCTAGGGGCAATCTCCTAACTGTGTTCAACCTCCACAAGATCACAAAATACCCACAGTCTAAGGAAATATATGGCTCAACTGTCCATTAACCCAATTTAGGGTCAATGAAAGACATTATTAACCCTTTAGACAGTGTATAGGCTAAATAATGACCCTAGAAAGATATTATCTGCAGCTGCAATTAAAACATGGATCTTGGGAACATTCTTTCTTATTCAGGTAGGCCCAAAATTCAATGTCAAGTATACCCTAAGAGACACAGAGGGGAGACTAACTAAAGACAGGAGACCAGTTGAAAGCTAAGGACTGGCAGTAGTCACCAGAGGCTGAGGAAGGCAGGGGCAGAATCTCCAAAGCTGCCACCTGGAGTACAACCTTGCCAATACCTTTAAGCTTCCAGATGCATGTCATTCTGAGTGAACAAGCCTGAGGCCATTTGTTACAGTGGCCTTAGGAAATAAATATTGAGTTAGGAAGCATTTTCTCTAAGATATGCACTACTGAATAACAAAGATGAGACTTGGGCCTGGGTGCCTCTTGTCCCCACAGCCTTGGGTCTCCCAGGGCAACCTTTGTAGTAGGGAACCTTCTAGCAATCTGTATGTGTCCAAGTTTCTGACTCATGCTGACACATACCTAGCTCTGAGTTTTTCAAAGCAGCTTCAGGTGACCATGACACATGGTGGTGATAACAACTATGGAGCTGAGAGTCCCTCTCTGAGGCACGCATCATGTAACCCGGAGGAAACATTAGAAATATGAAGCCGATCCAAACTTAAAATCCAAATGCTGCCTTTTTCACACTGCATAGTGGGGAGTGGGGGATGGGAAACAAACATAAGAGTGGGTTTTAACCACCACCATTCCAACTCCCAACAGGGTTTATTAAATCATTTATAATTCCACAAAGCTGAGGTAAATATTTAATATTTGATTCCTAATCCATAAATATTTACACACCGGGATTTCTCCATGTTCGACAAGCCCACTAGAGGGTTTGTACTTTTAGCAAGTGTGACTAATGAAACCTTATGATTCCTGCCCCTAAGCAAGAGCATCTGGCTCCAGGAACCCTGGCAGAGGGAACCATCTGTGTTCACCCAGAGTGAGCCACCATCAGGGACATGGCCAAAGATTCAGCTTTGGGCAACCGCTCTAGGAAAGGAGGAGAGAAGAGACAATGGCAGAGAAAGCAGAGACCAAAACCAAAAATATCGCTCCCCCACCCACCCCCAAAAAATCCCTAAAAAAACAAAAAAGAAAAAACAACAACTTGTTGCAGCTGCTGAGACATAGGAGGAAGTGGGTGGTGGCAGCCATGCAGGTGGGTGCACATTCCAGGGGCTGCTGTGACATTTTTTACTTGTGAAAGTCATGGCAACTAAGATTCCACAGGCTCTTCCATAGTGAAAGTATTGGTAGAACAGTACCAGGAAACCCATGCAACTCTCCCTTGAGGGCTGTTGGGATGATGTTGACAGAGTCTTTCAATAAAGTATCCAAAGCCTGGTGTCAAGGAACAGTTTGTTAGATTTGCTTACTTCCTCAAGTGTTAAGTGCATGGCAACAAGCTAGGAGGCAAAAAGTAAAAGCATAGGGATCCTTCCTCAGGAAGGAAATGGATTTTTGAATGTAATAAAACAAGAACCATCATTCCTATACCTACTGTGCACTGTGCCCTCTGCTGGAGTCTACACACCTATAGTCTAATTCCAAATACTGATGGAGGAGAGGCAGAGATAAAGGGTTCTCTGTGTTAAGGAGCCTTTCCAAGGTTCTGGTTCACAGATACTGTGGGGCTAGGTTTCAAACAGAGAATCCATCCAGGGAGAGACCCAGTCAGGCAAAATGAGCCCTGGCCAGTTATTCAGAGAGAATTTAAAGCAGAGAACAGTCACAATGGCACTGAAGAAGCTGAAAAGCCAGGGAAGGAGGAAGCCATTCAAGGATTAGTGAGAGCAGGAGGTGGCTACTAGCCAGGGGATTAGACTGACAAAAGGAGTGGGTGGTCTGACCAGATCCAGGCCAAGGGATGGGCCTGGTAGATGGCTGGAACTCTGCTGGGCCAAAGGAGCTCTCTGTCAGGGAAGCATGACAGAAGAGAATCGGCAGCTGCCAGAGTAAGGAGGGGGAACAGGTTTCTCCCTTTATCCTGCCTTTAGTCCTCCACCATGACCTCCTATCAAATGGGAGATAGCCAAGCCTGTCCTCAGAAGGGTAAAATGAGCTACTGCTATGGGTGTCTGTTCCCTTGTCCTCCCTGCTTTTATGGGTGAAAAAGAAATCTGAAAACTAAGTCAAGTGGCAAACGTTCCTAGCCTACTCTATTTCTTAGCCTACCTTTGCTGCCACAGAAAGCTAGCCTATCAGAAAAGGCTTCAAGACATGACTACTCCCCCTGTGCTTCCAGGAGATAGCTATAGCTTGTGCTGGTTTTTAAAGAGCAAGGAAGGGTTTGTCTTTTGCTTGACTCAGTCTGACAGGAGAGTAAGGACAACATCTATTGGGGTGTAATGTTCTTTGGGAGGTGCTACAAAGGTGTGCCAGAGGGAGGGGGTGCTCACGGAGTTCATATCCTGAGCATATAAACAGTATTTTTTGCACTTCACAATACAGAGCATAACCCCTGCCTTTGCTCCTTCCGGAATATTCCCTTCACCCTCTCATCTTGAGATGACCGGCTCTTTCCATCCTGAGGAGGACATGGTCTGGAGACTCAAAGGTGATCAGGGTAAGGAAAGGTGGGTCTTTGGTGAGAAGAAGGTTTGTAAAACCACCTATGGTGACAGGCTGCAGACAATCATTTTTTGTGACAGACAAGATCAAAGGATTAAGGGGATCTTGTGGGTGGGTGGGGAGATGTTGGCTGGTGTATTGGTTTTTTGTTGTTGTTATTGTATTTTATTTTTTGGTAACGTGGGCTTGGCTTTATGTCATGAGAATCATACAAGTTGATTTCTATGAAAGTCGGATAATGTAGCCCAGGGTCTCTCTGAAAACTTGAAGTCTTTTCAGGGAAAGGGAAAGGTGCTATGTGTGTCTGCCTGAGAAAGCCTGCCACAGCCCTTTCTGCTGCACAAAATCTCTGGTTGCTTGGTGGGCATAGCCTGTGTCTTTAAAGTCATCACATCATTGTGATATACATAGTGATGACATCATCGACCTCTTGCTGAGCCCTGAGCCAGACATTCATGTGTTCTGAGTGAGAACCTTGGATGTAAATAAAGACATCCATCTTATCAATAAGAAAACTGAGGTGCATCAAACAACTAATTTTTTTCATTATTAACACAAATTATTAGAATAGGTTTGCTGTGTCTGTATATGTACCATGAAATAAATGCATCAGATCATAGTTTAAAGACATAAAAAGGAAGGACCAGAGTCAGGGAGATGAAAGAAATGACCCATCTTTATCAAGATGTTCAGAAATACAGAAGCAAAGCTCAAGCCTGGGTCCCCTTCTGCTAGCACACTAAAGGCCCGATCATCACAGGTTCACTCATTCATCCACCAAATACTGACAAGGTATCCAAGCTATGCCAGGCCCTGCTAGAGAGCACACCTGTATTCTCAACTGAGCACTGTCCAATGTGGCTTTGTAGTCTTCTGAGTCGCTATGAGCACCAGGCAGCCTATATGGTCCCAGCACTGAACTCCTCCATGCAAAGATGAAGAATCACACTCAGCCCATTGGAATGACACACATATGCTATCTCTACCATTCAGAGCATCTTCTGGATCTGCAGGGTCTGAGGCAGGGTGGGCAGTAGGGGACACAGGGGTGAGTCACTATGTAGGAAGCTTCCAAAGTTTTTATCCAAGAATCTTCACATCAGCCACCCAAACGGGAACTAACTATAAGTCTGTGAAAGATGAAGGAAAATGCCTTTAGCAAGCCATTCCCCAGAGAACTCACAAGTTTGATACCACCTCCTTAGCTTAAGCAGCTCAAAAGGATGTTGTCCAAGTGCTGAGTGAACAGGTGCTGGCTTAGCTCATTAAGTCCCCAACATTTTCATCTTTCCTAAGCTAATTTGCATTAAGGTATTGGGCACTGGACAGTCATTAAGTGGGCAGCTGCTGCAGCTCCCGAAGATTCAAACCCTACAGGAGTTTGGGATCAAAGAAATGTATCACATGATCGTACATGAAGGCCACCGTGGGATCTTACTTCTGCCCACACTTTGAAGGGAAAAAAAAAAAAAAAAACAAAAAACAAAAAAAACCCAATTGCTTTTGGACAGGATGACTGCTTCCTATTGCCACCAGGAAGTACTTCTCACTGCCTAGGGCAACCATTATTCCATCTGGATGACTGTCTGTTCTGTAAACATTTACTGGGTATCTATTCGGTGGCAGCTTTGGGCTGCACAGGCAAGGGTCGAGAAAGAACCATGGAGACAGATACAGGAATGTGCACAGCTGAGCAGAGAGCTAAAGCATAGAAGCTGTCAACTGCTCCTCTAACTAGACCTCAGCTTAGCTCTTCAGTGTTATACCCCAATCCTCAAAATACCATGCTGCCCACCTAGCCTTTAAATGCCCTTCCTTTGGAAGTGGTACAAAGATGACACCGGGGCTTTCACCTTGGATAATACGTACTAACTGCTTTCTCTCCCTCTTTTTTTATTTTCCAGTCCTTGTAGATCAGGAAAGGTTAACATGTTCTAGGAATTACTGAACCAACTTGCCAGAGAAGCTAGTAACCCAATTTCTGTCAGCAGCATAGTTGACACCCACTTGCCCACCTTTCCTTTACCTCTGAGGCATGGGTGATTGTGGAGAGCAATCTATCTGGTTAGTCTGTCTGTGGTGGGAGGGAGAAGATGGAGATGTGAAAGGGTGTCTCAGAAATTTCTAGTATGTGCATACAGTGTGGATGAATCCTTTCGTTCGAATGTGGCCCATGAGCATGTGTCCTACAACATTCCTACCACACAGGAAGAACTCGATAAATGGAACAAGAGCTGCCCCTAGATGTCTACTTGCACAGCTGCTCCAGCACTGTGTTTCCCAGGGACCACTCCTGGCCTCTGAAGGACCAATGTAGGAAAAAGAGGGAGTTTGGCTCAAAGACTCACCAATGGTCTTCCTGAAGTTTCCTTAGCAGAACACTTCAGCCTCTCAGGTGTATCACTCAACCTAGGTTCCTTCCCTTTTCCTTCTTTCCTTCCTTCCTTCCTTCCTCCCTTCCTTCCTTCCTTCCTTCTTTCTTTCTTTCTTTTTTTCTTTCTTTCTCTCTTTCTTTCTTTCCTTCTTTCCTTCTTTCTTTCCTTCCTTCCTTCCTTCCTTCCTTCCTTCCTTCCTTCCTTCCTTCCATTTCCTTCACCCAGAGTAAACCTGCATTGTGAGCTGAAGACTCCCTCTCCACTTTTCCCCATCAGCTTGAGAGGCTGCTCAGCTCCCCAAGACTTTCCTTCCTATATCTGAACAAAACCTGGCCCTCTGCCTTTGGCACTGGAGGCTGCTGAGTAGAAATCAAACAGAGAGGACACTCTAGTTCTTGCTATAGGTGGGAAAGTCTGATAAAATAGATGCAGTGGGCTCGCCCTTTAAGTGCAGGTCTTCAAGATGCAAACTTTATCCTGTTAATTTTCATTTCTAAGGTTGCTGGGACCACAGGCATTTTCTGAAACGGACCAACCCCTCAACCAGTTTCAGAAGGATTTTAGAGATGATTTCATCCATCAGGATGGATAATCCTTCAACTCTGAAATGGAAGATCATAATGCTTTGCCAATCTACTCTGATCCCAGAGAAAATGGACCGATAAATGAAGATGATTTCAAGGTTTAAAGCTGCCTCTTCTAACCCAATCTGCTAAAAATTAAAACTCAGCAAGGCATAGTGAGAAGACTTTTCAACTTGTCATTTTTATGAAACAGAGAAACCATACAGACTCCAAATCCTCCCCCTCTGCAAATGAAAATGGGCTGATGTGGTCAAAAGTGTTCTAAGGCAAAAGCAAAAAAGCTCTGTCCTGCTTGACCTTCAGCGCTCAATAATTCACTGTCATCTCCCATGAATTTCAAGCCCTTTTATACGCACCCAAGATGATTATGTTACACATGTTAAGGGGAGAAACCCACAGAATAGAGTCTGGTGAATAATAAACACTCAATAAATATCAACAACGATATGAGTGTCACATTGTTTTGTTTGTTTGTTTGTTTGTTTTTGTCTTGTTCTGTTTTGTTTTATGAAGACTAACCCAGACACTTGAAGCTGGTACTTCATTGGCATTCAGTGGATATGTGTATGTCTGTGTCTATGTGAATGTGTATGTGTATATGTATTTATGAATTTAAACCATAGCTTGAAAACACTTTTTTAAAAAGTGGCAAATGCAAGCTCCTTCTTTAAGGCATAAGCAAGGGGAAGGAGGAACTAACAGTTAAATAAAGTCTGGGACTGGGTGTCCACAGGTCCTTTCAACTGAGAGCTATATTTTGTTTCCTTTAAAGCAGTTCTGAGCTTTCTGGTGTAATGTGCATGCAGGGGTCGGGTGGGAGGTGAGGGGGAGGAAAGAGGGAGGGGGGAGAACATAAAACTATACACCCATAGGCATTGATGGATGCCAAGGACAGAAAATTTCCAGTAGACCTGGTCTATAAATTGTCATTTAAATTTGCAATTTAAAAACACTGCCTGACTTTTTGATTTAGCTGACTGTATATGAGGCAAATAATGGAATCCTAATAAGCAATGTTTAAATGACATCTCCAGTCTCCCAGACACAGAGCGTGAGAGGAGAATTCTAAGGAGAGAAAATAAATCTACTAAGAACAGGAAAGAAGACCAGAACTAAATAGTTGCTCTAATCACTTGATGGCAGATATCAGAAAAATGTATTTGGGGGGTGTTTAAAATTCGAATCCCTGAGAGGCGAAGGATAGGTTATCAGCCCAAATCCTCGAAAGTCATTGTAAGGAAACAAAACTGAGCTCAATTTTTTACATTCCATCACATTAAAATAGATGAACCAAAAAAAAAAAAAAAAAAAATCAAGGCACCAAGACAGCATATTAAAGTTGATAAGCTGGGGTTAGAAGATTTGAACTGCAAAAAGCACTCAGTCTCACAGGCATCCATTGGTGAATCTTGATGCTAGCACCACACTAGAGTACTGGATCCAGCTAAGGGGCACCCAGCCCACAGCTGCTTTCTTCTCCTTGTAGACAAACAAGATCTATCCTCCCTGCTGCACCACACAGTCCTCAATGAACCACCCAAGGACAGAAGGTGATGTCAACTATTAAAAAGAGTTCTACGTTCTACATACCTTGAGGAATGTTTGATAAAACTCAAAATGGACCAGTGAAAAATGACAACACTGGTACAAGGGTAAGGACAGAGATTCTGTGAGAAAAGATCAAAAGGAAGTACATCATTTGCCATGCTTAAAAATGATCATCACTTTTTTTTTTTTATACAGAGGTAAATGCAGAACAGGATTCGATTACACATGTTTGCATGCATCTCTGCATATACTCATGTGCAGACAAAAAGCACCAGAGAGAAATGTACTTGAGAGTTAACTGTTCGCTGAAGGAGTGCCGGGGCTACAAACACCCCCAGCACACTCGAGGCAGCCATTAAAATTGATCTACATTGGCAAATAATACAAAAATCTATTTGTAATCTATTGCTTTGAGAACAGGAGGGGAAACCACAGCAATGATTATTTCAAAACATTAAAGAAAAACTAATGGAATATAAATGGCCCATTCTAGGAAAATATAAGCCAAAGGCCAAAGAATTGCCTATATAATGAAGGCTGATCTACTGTTCAACAGATGCATAATGAATGCATACTGTGTACCAGACCCTGTGCATAATACAAAATGTATAAAATATACTAACTTCAAGGCACTGCCGTGATGAAGGAGAGAGAACAAGTTAGCATTCAAGGAGATGTCTGATTTGCTGGTCTGTCTGTCTTTGGGGAAAGGGTGAGCTTTGCTGTTCTCAGTACCCATGTAAATGCTTTAAGAGTAATGGGTAGACAATGTCTGTGAAATGGTGAGCATTTCACAAAGCATTCAAAGGACTGCTTAACAGCAATCTCAACCCCAAGGACCTTTATTTAAATCTCTTAACCCCCGGGAAGCCAATGGATGATTGGTTTCTTCTGCTATGTGATTTCAGCTTACTGCAAGCAACTACAACTGCCTCATAGTTTTTCATCATTTATAGCACATCTTTAAGATCCTTGAGACCAAGACCTGATCACAGGCATGTAGGGCCATCATTCTGCCTGGCTTTTATAAAACATTTTAAATAAATATGGGAAACAAATGGGGGGAAATGGCAGACAATTAAACAATAGGAAGAGAAAGAAGACAGGAATTAAAAATTTCATAGAGCCTTGTATTTCACTAAGTTAATACTTTAGCATTCTTAAATCAACTAACCTTTCTGGATCACTTCCTGCAGATATGCCCACTTGATGCTAACAGGACAGGTATGTTCTGTTCTAGGATAACTGTGAATACAGTAGAGGTCAATTTGTAGATGGCAATGCTATGTCCCAACTTCAAAAACATGGACAGCACTGCTCTGTGTAAACAAATGAATTAGGGCTCCTTCCACCATTCGATACACGCTCATCTGATCCATCACTCTGAATCCCAGGTTTTTCACCAGAGGATACTATGGTCAACAAAGCATGAGATGAATACAGACTTCTCAGGTTTAAATCCCAACTTCCGCGACTTCTGGCTGTGGACCAGAGTTGCTGAATCTCCATGACTTTTACAGGTTCAACACAGGGGTCAACATAGGGGTGCAAATTATGAAAAGAAAATTAAAATAAGTATCAAAAAAATCACTTGCGCATCTGTTTTATTCCTTACCAACTTATGTACTTTCTACTAGTTAAAGTGTAACATTGAACTTAACTAAAAGCTATCGGATACTGACAGAAACAAATATCATAGATCCTCATGAAGTGAGGGCTAAAAGAGACCTTACTGAGTTGCAAGCTTTGGACCTGCTATCAACCATCAAGCAGCCTTCCTCCGTCTGACCTGATTTCAACACCCATGTTATCCATCACCACCTCCATGCAATGTCCAATGTCTTTACCACACACTTCTGTACTGCTGTTAATAAGGGATACAGGGATGATCATCTTCCCAATGATAGGGGTCCTGATCCTTTTTAGGATCACATAATAAGAACATTTTTCATTGTTGGAGATAATTCCCCTTCCCGTGCACATTTGTCAAAGGCAGTTTCCAACAGCACCGTACATCATCCTGAAATACATGATAAGATTCAGGTCTGCTATTCATCATCTGCTGGGCTCCGTCCAATGTGTGGGTTCCTGTGTGGCTTTTCATGCCTCTGATTTAACAATTAGCATGCAAGTCCTCCCTAAAGCAATATGACCAGCCAAAGGGAGGTAAAAGACTCAAATGATGGCGCTCCCAAAACAGAAGGAAGAATCTACAATCACAAATAGGTTCTTTACGAAGGTAAACAGAATTTAAAGTTACTGCTTCACAGTGGGAAGGAAGCCCGTGGGACCTGAGTTTTTGCTGAGGCTTTGCTCAACAGTCACTGCTGGAAAGCAGTGAAACAGAGTGACTTCTATATGGTATAGTGCATACATACTGTGCAATGGATCCTTTAGACTTGACATCTAAGATGATTGTTTTCTATATGCATGCTGGGTCACCCTGAACACCTCAACTTAGGAGCACACATTTCCTCATCTGGAAAATAATACTATCAAACACATAACTCACTTTCAAAGCTTTGGAAAAGTGAGATTTCCTTTCAGATTTTTTAAGATTTTATATATTTAGGTGCTTCACCTAAAAGTGTGTGTGTGTGTATGTCTCATATGACACATGCAACTTAGTGCCTGTGGAGAGTATGTGCTCTTCATAGTGACCTAATCTGGCTTTTCTGAAAGAACAACAAGTGTGTGTAACCACTAAGCCATCTCTCCAGCCCTCTTTGTGAAGATAATTTAAGTTACTGTATTCTCTGCTGCCATCTTTGACCTCTGTGGTGCTCTCCTGATGGGCTATGTAGACACACGTAGGATTGCAGCAGGTGTCCTCTGACCATGCTACAGAAAGAGAGATTTCTGAAATCCCCGAACACCTGAATACATCTGCTAAGCAAACTCACAGAAATAACAAAGCCCCATATTCTAGGCCATTTGTTGATTATGTGCAAAGACACAGACCCTCTAACTCTGAGAAGGCGCATACACTTAACCTGACTCCCAGCTCTCTTGAGGACTTACAGGGCTAAAATGAAGGGCTTTGTTCTTCCCAAACATCAAAATTCAGGCCCAGCCACTGCCAGAGGCAGCACACTGAGCTTAATGAAGCAGTGGGATGAACTAATACAGCAAATCGTATAGCTCTCACTACCAATATGGGCCACATCATGCTAAATTACAGCACCAGACATGATTGGACACACATCCAGACAGGAGGAGAAACTCCCGGAATGGCAAGAATTTTGAATGTCACATAACAAGAACCTCAGGAGGCAAAGTGCTTCTGAGAGATGTTTGTATTCTTTTTTTTTTTAAATTTTATTTTCCTTTCTCTTTATGCAAACCCTTCCCCTGCTTACTTTATGAAAATTTACTCACTGAGCACTGAACGAACCTACACCACGTACCAAGTGCTGTGTGAGGAACCCACAGTCGACAGTAAAGGCTGAGAAATAGTTAGAAGATGAGTGAAGAACTGCAGCCAATGCGGCAACCTGAGTGGTGACCAATGCTGTTGGACCTAGACTAGAGAAGCAGAGGAGCCTTATCATTCTGAATTCATTCCTGCACTCCTATGGGGATACTTTAAACACTGCTGCATCCCTTTTACCTGAAACTTCAGTGCTCAGTGGCAGAGACGAGTGACTAAATAGTCCCTTCAGAACTCTGAGCCTTGTAAGTGAAAAGAGGAAGAAAAAATACATACATCCCTTAAATGAACATGTTGTAATTATTAGTAGGAGTAGTTTGAAAGCCCCAGGATGAGATGGGAGAGGAGTAACAGATCACCAAGTATTTCTAGAGGGAAAAACATCTAACTTGAAACTACATACATGGGGTTAGCTTTGAAAAAAAAATAAAGAAGGATTTCTTCCTCGGAGAAGAAAAGGCATGTGCAAATCCCCCGAAGTAAAAGCAACACAGTAGGATGAGTACATTGAAATTCATTTGCTTGAGCCTCTGTATGAACTATGATTACGAAGAGTGGAAGGGGATGTGCGTGGAAAGATAAAGAAGGGCGAGGACACTCGGCTTCTTAGACGTCGAGATAAGCTGAGGTATCGGGAGCCTCTCACTGCAGGTTTAAAGCAGACAGACATGATCAAATCTCCTGATCAAATCAACACAAGGTTGGAGATGTCTAATGCAGGAAATCTCAGAACACACTTAGGAGACTACAGAACATTCCAGATGAGAGATAAGAGCTAGCTTGGAGTACCTCTAGGAAAAGGACAGTTAGGAGATAAAGAATTAATGGGTTAGAAAGACATGCAACTTGTCACACATGCTGATAATAGTGATTCATTAACTGAGGATGCAAAGAGGCTTGAAAGGTTAAGGATAATGGCCCAGTGCAATGGTTTCTGCATGCTAGAATGTGAACATGAGTAACAAGTGGCCAGGATGAGGGAGATGATCCACACAAGAGTACCATCTCCACTAAGGTCACAGAGGTACATCCTCGAACCTGGAGATCAGTGTGGCTCAGCTACATCGAGGTAGAGGAAAGGAGACAGGACCACATGGCAAACGGTTTGATGTGTTGCCCTAAGGGCTATGCTGCTAGAGGGACACATGGCAGTTTGAGGAAACCCAGATTTCTTCAAGAGAACCAGTTAGAATGAGGCTTTAATCTAGGGCACCCAGTCAGCCTCTGGGGATGAGTTTGTCTTCAGAGAATGACTATACTCAGAGCAGTATCTGTTAACAAATTCAGGATCAGTGACTTCAGAAAACACAGAAGCCTCTTCCCACTGCATGGCATATGATGAGAGAGCCACCATATCACCATCAAGATTGGCTGGCCTGAAACCATTTCCACATTCTCCAAAACCTGCATCCATGAGCTTTACTGACCAACCTCAGGGAGATTTATGTCATCATGTAACAAAATCCTTGGTTTGAAGCACTTTAAAGTGTGAATAGCTCAAAGTCAGTGAAGAAAGTAAACAATTGCTTCATTATGAAAACAAACAAACAAAACAAAACAACTACCAAGACAGAGTAGCACCAGAGGTTTACCTGGCTCCAGTGTCCATGGCCCTGTCCATTAACTAGTAAAATCCTTGGAATGTTTCATTCCTCTCACCACATAGCACTGAGACACAGAAAAACCCCACAGCATGTGTACACTGTAATGACTTCAACAATCCAATGAATGGAAACAACTCTCCTGATGTACATGATATTTTTGTATATGCAAAGGAGCAACCATAAGATTTAGGCTCATTAGGGAGAGCTTATCTGAAATGGCTATCATGCAAGAGGAGCACCAACTCTTCCCGGAAGGCTTTGCTTCAAGTAAGGGGAGGAAAAACAAAGACAGGCAGGTCAATGGGGCTAATGCTAAAACTAGAAGGTGTTTGGAATCTGTTGAGCTGAAAGTGCTCCAGCCAAGGAGACATTCCCAGGTTCTAGCCCTAGCCTGACTGTTAGTTTCTTTTTATTACTACTTTAAAATTCCTATTGTAAAAAAGCAACAGAAGGGAGAAAGTTTGTTTTAGCTCACAGATCAAGATATAATCAATCTGAGTGGGGAAATCAAGGCAACAGGAGGTTGAAGCAGCCGGTAACATTGTATCTGCTGTCAGAAGAGAGCAATGAATGCTTAGCTCACATTCTCTACTCTTACATAGTCCAAGATCCCATACCTAGGTAATGGAACCTGGCACGGTGGGTAGGTTCCCACCTCAACTTATGTACTCAAGTAGAGTCTCATTTCCCACATGATTCGCAGTTCTGTCAAACTGACCATTAACAACAACTATCACAGCTCATCTGACCCACTGAAGGATTGTTGGCGTTTCCCTCTCTCAAGATCCCATATCTATGGAATAGAACTGCCCAAAGTGGGTGAGTTCCAACCTCAATTTATATAATCAAGTAGAGGTTCATTTCGCACTAGAATCCAAGTGAGCTAATGACAGAAGCCTCCACATCAGCTACACCAGAATGTATTCAAATCCTGCCCCGTTTATGTTGCGCTTATGATGGTTTTGGTAAGGCCACAGTCAGGGTCCTTACTAATCAATTACACTTAGAAAATCGCCTGTTAGTATTGGCTGACCACTTAACATATGCCAGGTTCTAAGCTATAGATTTTATTTGCCTTACTTAAATTAACTGATACAGTCAGCCTCTGAGTATATACTACCTACCATAGCTTATTTTGCAGGAGAGGAAAATGAGGCTGGGGAGGTGGACCCACTGGTCTAAGAACAAGTGTGGAGGGAGTGGCACAGTCAGAACATGAACTTGGGGCTTGCCTCCCCAGACTCCACAATCTCAGAAAGAAGCGATACTCCTCCAATATATTTTATGTTAGCCATGGAGATTCTGAGGAGGTGAAGGCGAGGAGAATGTAAAAGGGCCGCCTTAACTCTTCTATCAGGTCCGAGTCCTTAAATTAGTGCGCTGAAAAGCCTAAAAATTCTCTCTTCAGATTGCTGAGATTTGCACATTAAAATACTCTCTAGGATACAATTTTAAGTCATTAAACATTCAAGAGCATAAGTTTAGTGGAAAGGTTAATTTTGAAGCAAAAATACAACTTATCAGTTTCGACTGCAAAAGCATTTGAATTCTAGAGCCCGCCAGACTTTACAACCTTCTCCCCACAGAGCAGTCTCTCAAGACCTGTTCCCTTGCCCATTTGCTTTTTGTCTATTATTCTCAGACTGGGAGGCATAAAAAGCAAGGTCTACATGAAGTTTCAGGCAATAAAACAGACTGTCTCCAAAATATTTGTGTTTCATATAAACATCAAACACAAAATTTATAGTCCGCCCTGGAGTTCTGATAGCCCAGGGGCTGAATGTGCATTCCATTTATGCCCGGCGCTTCTCAGGTGCCAGACAGATGCCATCACAAAACATGATCAGGCAGCCACAGTGATGCCTCCAACAAATCACTGAAGGCACACAGAAACCAAGGGCATCCTGATTTGCAAACCCACAAAGATTTCAAATCCAAATAGAACTCTTCTAAACTCCTTGTATACAGCTGAGAAGACAGAGGAGAGGAACTGACACCATGGGGATAATCACACACACACACACACACACACACACACACACACACACACACACACCACAACACGTACATATACACATAACATACACATATATGCATAACACATATAACACACAACATTCATCACACACATACACAAAGGCGCACACACACAGAGTGCGAGGGGGAGAGAGGAAGAGAGAGAGAGAGAGAGAGAGAGAGAGAGAGAGAGAGAGAGAGAGAACATAAGCACACTTCTAACCACCAAAGGGTACACACTTAGCAATAGGCATACTCATAAAGCCATGGAACCAACTTTCCCTCCAAAGTATGCATAACAATAGAATGATCTTTGTAAGAGACTCTAGCCATATCAATCCTCATCACTAGTTATCGGTGTACTTTCTCTTATGTACTTCCCATGTGCTGAGAGTTCTGTGGTGAGCACAGGGACTAGCTCTAAGAGTTGCTACTCCAGATGACGCATAAAAAGACAAGACATTTTCAATAAAGTGAGACACTACAAAAATGCAACTGAAGCAAAGCAAAGAAGCCGCCATCTCCACTGGGGACTGAGAAAAGGCTCAGGAGGTTGCACAAAACCCAGCCTGGACAACAGGTACTGATCCATGAAGGAAAGGCAATGAGCAAGAACAGGCGTTCTGTTGATGGTTCCATGGTTTTCAGTGTGGCCTCCAGACCGGCATCACTTGGGAGCTCATTAGCAGTGCAGTCTGCAGACACTTGGCACTTACTAGGAATGGACTCCACAGTGTGCTGTAACCAGCCCTCAGGAGCCTGGTGTGGTCAGTTTGAGAAGCAGGGCAGTATGCAAAAGACAAATGCAGCAGGGAGAAAGTTGGAGTGGGAGCAGAGGTGGGGGCTGAGGCCAACAGGGGTTGACCTTGATGGAGAAGTGGCTAGAGGACATAAGCAGAAGGGCCCTGTGTCTTACAAAAATAACTAGAAATTGTACCTGGCCAATAATAGCCATCAAAACATGAGTACAAAGTCAACATAAAAACAACACTTGCTGCACAGCTCTGTTTATCTATCATTCTAGAGTTAACACAGAGAAGCAAGCCTTGTGAAAGGTGCATGGTTAGCCCTACCTTTCTTCCTGGAGTCTTTCTTGGCGCTGGTTTTCACAGCTACTTGAAGTTCTGTCTCAGTTGACATCCTACTTAATCCTTAGTCCTCTTCACACAGACCCCGGGCCTCGGCCAGGCTCATTGAGGATCCTCTCCAAGAGAAAGGCTCCTCCCTTCAGAAAGGACACCCCACGCCGTGCATGTCATTCACTCTGTCGGAGTGCTGCAAATCAAAACCAGAAAATAGTCAGAATCATGGTCCTTCTGGGCTGATGAGAAATGTGAGGAAATGAACCAGCGAGCACACAACAGGAAGAACATCTTAGTCTTTGTGGATGAATGTGTTCATCTCAATCTGAGCTTACGAGGCCGTGGATGGGGGGGTTTATACCACAGTGAGAATGAGCACATTCTCTGCAAAGTGGTTTAACAAACTAAGAAATTTAAATTTTCAAAAGAAGCAACCCGCACCTCTTTGTTGCCCATGTTCCTGATGGTCAAGCAGTAGATGCCACCCAGAAAATATCACAAAGACATATTTCCTGACCAGCCCTGTGGAAACATTTCCAACAACAGGCCACCCATCCATCAGCCAAGCTTGATCAGAGCCTGAACAGCTAAGGCAGATCATAGGGGAGTGACCTGCAGTCTGTCCCTCACTGGCAGGCATCAGAGGGGACATAGAGTTGACATGCAATTGGGCTCCAAGGGTAAGGTGACAAATGGGGCTGAGGAAGTTTGCAGCAAGCCAATTTTTATGTCAGCTTTTCCCTTAGCTGTAAGGGCAGACAAGCATTTAATGTGGGGAAAGAAAGGAAAGGGGACAGGAATGGGAGGCCCACGTTTTGTTCACTCCATCTCTCCTGAACATGCATTACCCAATACTGAGTATTATGAAGAATAGATGCCATTAGGGTGAGAGTGACAATGATTACAACAACAGACACTTCAATTAAAGCTAGCATTTACTATGCACTTACTAGACACGCTCAATACGCTGACCTCAATGCTACACATGCACTGTCGCCTTAGATCTCATTTAAATTGAATAAACAAACTGCCTTTGTCAATAGTTTTTCCCCATCCCCTATCTGATAGTTGTAGCTGAGAATCCACTGAGAATAAACATCTCACTAGTTATCCACTATCAATATTAAGAAAAAAAATGATACTAGAAATTCGTCTTGAAATTGTACAACTAATTTTTAGCTCGTTCTGCAGAATCGGAACTGCTTAATCTAAGAGCACTGGCCTTGAATGCCAGTTGCAGCTCAAAAAAGAATAATGACCTAACCCTCTTAATCATAACAATTAAAGATGGCTTAACTATAAGGCTTAATTTGAAAGCCATATAAAATTACATTTAAACTTAATTGTGAGGCAATGTCCACCTTATTCAATGATACCTGGTTAGATTTTTTAAAAATAACCTAATTAGTTTCTTTCAAAGGATACTATCTCTGCATGTAAGCACTTGAATTAGAAGATCTAGGTTACAGGTAAAGAAAAGAGATAATTGCCTTTGTAGAATGGACTTTCTGAAACCACACATTTAAAAAATGAGAATGTCTTCATCATTTTTAGAGTATTATGTACATAGCTACACCTTCTTTTCAAAGACGCATCCTATAGGGTACAGCAGAGTCACAATTATTGGTCACATATTGACATACTCTTAATATCTATCACTTTATTGCAATAAATATTTACTAGACTCTAGCGTAGACTGTGTGTAAACAAACACCATGCAATTCTGGTAGCCTGCTGCTACTCCACAAAGAAGTAAAACCTAACAAAGCATCTGCTGTGGAAAGCAGCAAGACAACGTGCATGACCAGAACCAAAGACGGCACAAATGCTCGACAAGCTGGGGCTCAAAGGGGCAAGTGTCGTATACTTTGGTTTACGTTCATTAAAGCTGCGCATGGGATTAGCCGTATTCTACAGGATCCTGAACAACACTTTTGTTGAACACACAGTGGAAAGGACCCCCATAAACACATGTAGTACAAACACGGAAGTAAATGCATGAGTATTTTTTAAACAGGAGGAAGGCTTGTCATGTGCAATGGCAGAGGCTGGAATTCATTAATCTAATGAAAGAAAGAAAGCTCAAGTCTGGCAGGAAGGCGGTTCACTGGGGGTCATCTTCCCACCCCTCCCTCGTGCCTCGGATCGCCATCGGCTCTTTTCTGTTAGGTCTGCCTTGGCATTCATCCAACCCCTTGAGGTTCACTTCAAAAAGACCGTCCAGTTGGGAAACACCCGGAGTTCTTTAGTAAAGTGGAATCTCTTCCATCCAAACTGTGTTTGGCTAAATTCAGAGTTTTGACAGCTGCCCACGCAGCCACGTGACACCAAGGAAGCCACTGAGCTTTCTTCCGTGCCTCAGTTTCCCTCCCTCCTAGATGTTGGCGCTAATGTTGCCCAGTCAACAAAGTCACTGTGGACCTGAGTGAGAGCACACCTGTCACAGGTCTGAAAGACGGCCGAATAGACCCTCTTGACAAGCACTTCATAAACCAGAGGACAGTTTCTTGTGTGGTTTAATCAAGACCTTGTGCCCAGTATGAGACCACTGGTGGAAGAAAAACTGGGTGAACTTAAGTCTGCTTTCTGAGAATGAAGAATGTACAGGAAGTGGCAGGATATCAGATCTCCCCATTCTTCTGGTGTTGTATACACCTAATCCCTAAATATAGAAAGGAGCTTACAGACATGGGTTTATAAAATTTCAGAGATTCTCAAAAGCTTCCCTATGAAAATGGATAAAATTTGGACTATTTTCTCTTTTTCCACTTCAAAGGCCAACATCTAGTACCTCTCCATTTTCCCTGGGCATCTAGAGTCTCTTGTTTGGCAAAATGTGATACATTCAAGTACTGTGAGCATTACTTGTAAACCTCTGAAGTACCTCCCTGTATCAATAGTGATGGGGAATACCAGAGCCGTTCTGAATGGAAACTTAGATAGGGAAGCTGCAGTGGAAAACACACACAGCAAGGGCCTGGCATCTCCTTTAATTTTCCAAAAGCCAGAGGTTGAGCGAATTCTGTGAAGTAATTCCAAATTATTTAGGAAATTCATTTCTTTGTAATTAAGGAGATTAAAGGCCCCCAGGGCCAGAAACCATGTGACAACTCAAATCATTTTCCCCAGTAAAAGCTGTGAAACCCTATCAGTTAAATTCAGGCTCGTCTGGAATTTTGAAATGCTTCAATAATGTTTCTTTGCTCCACACAATCTGCAGTAATTTAATATTTCTGAAGTGTGTCAGGTTTTTTATAATGAGCTCTTCAAGTCTAAATGTGAATTATGTAACATTCCACTACAGACATTCTGTCTAGTGAACTGCTTCTGAAATGTAAAATCCCGTGTTGGGGAAGAGATGGTGTGGGGGCTAAACCCACCCTACCACAAAACAGAAGAGACAGATATGCCTCTTCTCGAGAAAACAAAGCAGGGAGGTTTTGGTAACTCTAACAGAGCAAACACAAGGATAACCACAAGCTATAATGCAAATTTATATGCTCTTTCCCCCACCATAGAGTCTTTCAGTAAAAAGGCTTACTGAGGCTATAAACTTTTCAGACATTTCTTATTCAATCATTTCATCAATATGAAGAGTTAGATGTCATATTTTTCTTCAGCAAACAAGAAAATTGGAACTCAGTTATGTGAGGACTTATTCAAGGTCACATGGCAAATACATGGCTTAGAATGAAGCAGAAGCCAGTCTCCACCCCCATCACACTGCACATCCATGGAAGAATGAATGAGGACTGTGTGGTCCTTCTGCCCCATGGACCATTACTCAGCTGTTAAAATGAACATGGCAGAGGCGCAAGCTATAACATGGAGGAACCCTGGCCACATTGGCCAAGGGAAAGGAATTACACAAAGACAACTGCGTAGAGTATGGTTTCATTTCTAGGAAATGGTTAAGACAGGTAAATCCCCCTGCTCCAAGCAGGTCAGTGGGTGTTTGGACAAGGCTGATAGTAAAAGAATCTGCTCAATGCACCCAAGGTCAATTTTCGGGGGGGGGTGATAAAATTTTTTTGGAATTAGATGGGGATGAAGGCTGGATTTGCAAATATCATCTGTGATAAATGTAATAAAAACATTTTTAAATGGTTCATTTTATGCTATGAAACTTGCACCTCAGCTGAAAAGCCATAATAAAATGGCCTCAGCTTGATACAAGTCTTATATGACATACCAAGAAGGGTACATATTCCCTTCTAAAAGAATAAGACAATGAGTGCCTGGGAATATGAAGACATTCAGTATCAGCACTCCTTATGTGTATCACTGAAAACTGCACCTAATTATCACCGTGGTTGGCACTGCGGGACATCTTCCTCAGTGTTGTCCAAACTGCAGGCGCACAAAACAGGCCAGTTTAGCAAGGAACAAATGTTTGCAAGGTACAGGCATGCAGCTTTGGCTTCGTCATCCCTAAATTAAAAACTGCAAGACCGTAAGGAAGTGAAAGTAAAAGAGAGGGTCCACCTCCCCAACAAAGCCAGCTCAATATGTAAAGCAGACCACCTTTTGTAGCTGCTGCTGCTGCTGTTGTTGCAAGATCTAAATGGAAAGCTCTTCTGAAAAAAGGACCAGGGTAAATAAGCCAGGAAAGAGTGATGACTTCTATACAAAAGAGGACTGGGTGGTGCAGTGACCAGGTGGCAGGTTGAAGTGTCATGACAAAGAATGACAGCTGGTAGCTCTTTGTAGAATTTGTACACTGTTCTTCTATACAGCTGGAGATCAACAGGAAAGGGAGTTGGGGGGGGGTCATGAAAAAAATGGAGCAGATGGTTTCAGTTGTATGAGCCATGAGAATCAGAAACCCAGTGATGCAGAGTTGGGATGGAAGAGATAAACCAAGTCACTTAAGAAACTGTGGTTTAACTGCAAACACTCCGTCTTGGGCAGAGAGAGAGTATCCAAAGTCTAAAAGGAAATGCAAAACCTGTTTAGAAGGTTTTTCTGCTTTCTGTGTTGCTACAGGCAAAAGAAATCCAAAACTATTTCTGACACATTACAGAGCAAGGAAGGAGTGCACAGGTGTCTCGGGAGTCAAGGTTCTCAGCAAAGAAGAAGAAATGTTTGAGTATATAGAAAGAGTAAAGCAGGAAAGAACGCAACATAGCAAATTTTAAGTTAGAGGTTTCAGGAGATGAAACCTAAATGGTGTGTGTGTGTGTGTGTGTGTGTGTGTGTGTGTGTGTGTGTGTGTGTGTTTTCAACCCTAAAAAGGCATAGAAGCAAAGAGTCCCAGGGACAGTGAGATACCCCCAACTTGGAGGGTGGCTTCTACCTTCAATTTTTATAAGAAGCTGGGGCTGGATTATTTAGGAACAAGACCAGCACAAATGTCATGTTCTTTCAAAAAGTGAGCTAGTGCTCAATGGAAAACTACAGGAGAAAAGGTCTTAGGACTGCCTCAGGTAGAATGCTTTAAACAGCACGATGACAGGAAATGATACATCATTGAATAAAACAGAAATCCATAACTCTATACTGGTAGGAAGCAGAGAAGGCCCCCATGAGTCAAGTCCTGCTAACGTTGACATAGACTTAATGTGATTTGAGTCCAGCAGTCCTGTGTGCAGTTGACATTAGCACAACCATATCAAGGAGCCCATGACCTAAGACTCAGAGGGATACAAAGCTTTCCTCAAGGGACCAAGTCTTGACAATATGTGAAAAAAATATCCTTCATAGCTTCCCTACCTCCTGGATATTTACAGCCTAATTTGTTCCTCTACAGATACTGTTTCTACTGGTATAGTTTTATACCTAAACCTTGCTTCTTCCTTAACTTGAATACAATCATCTCAATTTCTTGTCTAACAGTGCTGAATAACCCTGCATCTCTGTTCAACTCTACATAAGAGACTGGCTGAGCTTCCAGGAGGCTAAGGTTTGAGCACACACTCCAGCTGGTCCTAGCTCTTCTGTGTTTCTGTGTGTTTGCTGTTTCTTTAGTCCCTCACCATCCCAGTCAGGTCTAAATCCCTGGAGCTATGCTAGATATGCCCAACCCTGCTGACAGGTGAGCAAAGGGGATGGCTAGGAGGCTGCCTTGTACAGAAAGGATGCCAACACAAAATGACAGTAACAAGGGAGAACTGCAAACACAACTATACAGCGACATTTTGCAGCCACCAGAGTAGAGACTAGTCAGATACTAATCCTAAACAAATGTAGATCTGGGGATTTTTCATGAGGAATGGTACTCTGCAGGTCTTAAAGTGTCTTCCCACTTAATCTGTGGGTTCCTAGGGGAAATTTGTAATCATGCAATAGGAGTTGAACAACATCTCGATTAAATTATGAAGATCAATGTCAACAAAGAGGACACAGAGGAGGTACAGCCTGAACATGCAGCTCTTCAGACCCTGCTAAGCCTCCTGGCCAAGTATCTGCTCAGGTTACACCTTTCAAATTGGGAGGCAATGAGGGGTTATGTTCTCCAAAATGCAATAAACCACAAAGAAAGGCTAAAGAGAGTTTTGACAAAAATAAATAAAACACATCAAAGATATAATCTATGTGCACAGTAATGTCGTGAAGAGAAAGGATACACCACAGTGGAAATCTTTGTGACAATTAAAACTATATTAAGTTTCAATACTGTATCAATGTTAAATTTATTTGACAACTTTTCTATGGTTATATAAGAGAATATATCTGTTCTTGGGGGAAATACATCGAATATTTAGAAGGGCCAAGTGTCTAGAGTATTTTGAAATAATCTAGAAGAAAATTATGTACATGCAAATGCACATGTGTATATGCATGTAATACCTAAAACATAATAGCTGTATATGACAAATCACATGAGATAAAACATCATTGTTAGCCTAAGTAAAAGGCATAAGTGAACTCATATCCCTTTACTTTCTTGATTTTTTTTTTTTTTTGGCCAATTTTAGGATTTCTATTTTACACACACACACACACACACACACACACACTATTGCTTAGCTTAGATCCCAGCATACAGTACCAGCAGAAATATTTCTGTTTTTAAAATTATTTATTTGTGTGTGTGTGTGTGTGTGTGTGTGTGTGTGTGTGTGTGTAAGAGAGAGACAGACAGACAGACAGACAGACAGAGAGGAAGAGAGAGAAGGAGGGAGGGAGGGGTAGTAAAGGAGGGAGAGAGGGAAGAAGGGAGATATGAGGGCAGACATGTATGTCTCAGCACACATGTGGAAATCAAAGGACAACTTCATGAAATCAGCTCTCTCCAACATTTATATGGTTTCCAGGGACAGAGCTCAGGTCTCCAGGCTTGCAGAGTAAGCCCTTTTCCACTCTGAACCATCTTGATGGCCCAAAGCAGCAGAGCTTTGAAAAAGGCCAAAACAGATGTAAGCTGAACTCATTTAAAATGGTTTATAAACAAAAAATATTTCTCCTTTTCAAAACTAATGTAAAAAAATAAATAATTACTTGTTATGTAATATCTGTTAGTTTCACTTTTCTAGGGAAAAATCTAGAATTAGACTATGTATAATTTTATCAGATTGCACAATTGTAAAATGGGATAGTAATGAAATTAATTCCACAGGTTGACAGAAATAGGAACAAGGGAAAGGTCTGAGGAAGTGTGCTTTGTGAAGGGATAGGCAGGAGGAGACACTGTTCGAGGGCCTGCAGCCTCCAGAAGCCAGGAATGCTGGAATATGCCTTTGTCTAATCAAACCTAAAGCGAAACAGAATCAGGTTCCAACAATATCAAAAGAGCTTCTGTGAGAGCCACATGGCACACTTAGAGTGGTTTCATTTCACTAATGAATCATATAGTTCCATTAAATATTTTAGGACCATAAAAACTCACTTTGTAACACTGAGGGTATTTTAAAAGGTATGAGAACAGAGATATAATCCCAACACTTGGAAGATAGAGGCAGTGAGATCAGTAAGTCAGGGCTACCCTCAGCTACACACTAAATCTGAGCCAGCCTGGGTTACACGAAATTCTATATAGGGAAAAGCAAAACAATAACAACAACAAAAAACTTAAGGAAAGAAAAAAACAGCAAACAGACAGACGGATGGGAAGGCCAACTAAGTACATGACCCTCAAGACACCTTGCCATTGCTTACAATACTGCAAGCCCTTCTAAAACCCTGGGCTCTTATTCCACAATACCAATTCACAAAGCAGCGGGCTGTAAACTTAACAAGATGTCTAGAGGCTGAATTCGAATCCTGCCTGACAGTATCCCTGAGTCCTACATGCCTGCCCCACATAGCTTAGGTTATCCCCATCTGAGAAATGGGGAAACTTTCTATCGTGGTGGGTGTTTTCAGAAGCCAAATGAACCACACAGCATGGAATGTCACAGCGGCTTGCTTTTTCTCCCTCTGCTCGATGCTGCCCTATACTTAGCTTGCCTTCTTGCCTTTCTCAGTCTTAATTCCCATCTTTTTGAGTTCTGATTATTTTATACATGTAGAAATGTTTTGCCTGTGTGTATGTCTGTGCTCCACATGTGTGTATGGAGGCTAGAAGAGGGTGGTAGAGCCCCTGGAACTGGCATCATCTCTATATAACTTATTTGTTCTATGTAGGGGGCATCATGTCCTCTGGACTTACAAACTGCCATGTAGACACTGGGAATCAAACTCAGGTCCTCAGGAAGAGCAGTAAGTGCTTTTAATCACAGAGCAATCTCTCTGGTCCCTTTATTCCCTATCTTTTAATACAGCGATGTGTCTATGTCTTAGTTAGGCATTGCACCACTCCACTTTGAATAGAAGCATACCCGGCCACCTTTAAATGACACCATTTACAAACACAGGGCTTCAGTGTATTGTGCAGGAAGCATATAAGAACCTTAAAGGCAAGGTTACTGAGTCACTGATAAAGTGGCTACTGAAAACCTGTTCTCTTGGAATCCTCTACTCTAGAGGCTCAGAAAGAAATAATGACAAGTTATCCCAGCATCAAGCTATTCATGTGGTTCCTAAGTAGGTAACCAGAGAAAGCCACTGTGCAGCACAAGGAAAGTTGGTAGAATGGTGCACAGATAGGGCTCTACCTCAGTCTGGGGCCAAATGGCAGCAGTAGATGTTGTCAATAACTATAACAAGGAGTAAGACAAGGCAGAAGGCATGCCATAGGTGATTTCTGAAATGCTAGTGAATGCCAGTCAAATTGAGAAGCAAAACTCTGACAGAGATGGGGACCAGAGAGACAGAGACAGAGAGAGATATGCTAGAAAAAGATACAGATACAGTCAATAAGGACAGAGAATAAGAAACATGAGCTATTCTTATAAACCACCTGACATCTTGTGAATTCAGTAATAGCAATTAGCAAATAAACCAGGCGAGCATGTGGATAAAAACATAGACTGGTGCAGACTCCTGCCATTCTTTGCAGCTACAGGGCAACTGCTGGCTGGTACCAGAGGGGAGCAACAGGGAATGTTCCAGTTCTGTCAGGATTGTGTTAGCTTGGGTGCTGAAGGCCAGCAACCAGGATGGGGAATGATGGCTTGCCTGTATTAGAAGAGTTTCTTGGTTTAAAGGCCTCTGCTATCCCATGGCCCTCACCTAAAACGTCCCAGATAAAGAAATCTTCCTGCAGGAAAGGTAAGAACAGGACAATTAATCAGTGTCTGCCAATCAAATCAGCTCAGTGTTCAGCCTCTCAGCGCTACTCTGCAAAGCTGACTCGAGATGCCCAGAGGTTTAGAGAGATGGAGCATGAGCTAGCTGCTGCTTCATCCGCCCAGGACAAAGGTCCCAGCCAGGCACCACCCTGCCTCCCCCAACATAACAACCCTCTTAGAATCTCCTTCAGGTCTATTTAGGCATAGTGCTCTCCTTCATTTTGCCCCCTTCTGCATTGCCCAGGCAAAAACACTGTCCATTTGGTCCTCCTTCCTGAACCTTGCTTCTCTCATCTATCTGTGTCTCCCTGCAATGTGTGTCTGACTGTTTAAAAAAAAAAAAAAAAAAACAACCGACCACTCTCCCCTGGGGTCTTGCAGAAAGAAGAGACAAGTATTTAATGAGTTCCTCTCAGAAAAAGAGAGGCTTTAAATAAACAAATGCTGCATTTGGCAGCTTTGACCTGCTGATTTACTTAAAATATATTAGGCCCTTATTTACTCTCCCTTCCACAAGCTGCATTTCATTATCTTCAAAGAGAGAAGGAGGAGGGAGGAGGGAAACTAACAGATGCTGCCATGCTACCTGGCTTTCCAGGCTGACCATGGGCGTGGACTCATCCCAACAGCTTCCAGAACACGGTGATCATTAAACTGCTTCTCCTGCAAGAGTTCTGCCCATCTGGCCACTCAAGGGTCCCACTAACAGAAGCCATCCTCTACCCTACAGAAAGTAGAGACAGGTGGCATACTCTCTCCCACCACTGACAACCTATTTTTCTCTCTTCTTTTCTCAAATGTCAAATGTTTACCACCTTCCCTCCAAAACAAAAAACCAAAAAAACAAAACAACCCCCCCCCCACACACACAGGCCATCGTCTTCCTTTGCTCTGCTAATCATCTGCTAGTCCAATTTCAACTACTGTAAAATGGGATACATGGATGCCTCAAATTTTCTCCACAAACGGAGCTGCACTTCATGGGAAGCAACCCAATTTCCACAATTATCTTCCTGACAAAAAGCATAGGCAGCAATGCTAACCGTGGGGCCTTGTTTTCCTGAAACCATAAATGAGGATAGACGCTCGGACAAAGGGAGTCGTGTTTCTGTTGTTCCCTGATTTGTGTGCCTGTTTATTTGAACCATCTCATAAAAACACAAAAGAAGAAAAAAAAAAAAAAAACTACAATCACTCTTGGCAACTCCCAAGCAATTGAGCAAAACTGAAGGCTGTTTCTGCTCCCAGGAAAGCTCCTTCCTGATTCACTGGTCAACATCCAAAGTGTCCCACCTCAAACACTCCTGCAAGAGAACACCTCCACTTACCACAGTTCTGATTCTCCTGCACACAAGGGACTGTTTCTGAGAAGACAGTACACATGACAGCTCCCATGATCACTGTAAGCAGTTCATGTCAGTACATGCTGAAGGTCACCCTGGTACTCCCATTTGATGGGTTTGTGTGGGTACATCCCAGGCCCTGGGCAAAAAGCTCCCTAGGTGATTCTAACAGGTAGCAGAATTCAGAGATGAGGATGATGGTTAAGAGAGCTCCCATGAGCCGCAGGGCCTACATGACCCCTCTCTCTCACAGATCAAGAAGTGTATCATGGAATATGTTACCTAAAGCCCTGAAACTTTATCTGGTCACTGAAAACAGAAATGACTCAGAATACACACCACATAAGACTATTGGTAGACATGGTGTGTTCTACATAAAGTATTCATCACAGAGAGGAGAATGCTGGCAAGAGGCAGAAAAATGTCCCTCCATAGGGTTCATGCTTTAATTTCTGGGAAATGATGGAAATGAGTTGATAGATGATGAAAATGTGGACTTCTGAGCTCATAAGGTTTACAGGAAATACGGTGTTTCAGATTGATAAGACCATAGAGACGCTGAGATGCCATGGATGTGTTTCACATGCAGAATGACTATCAATCTTTGGCATCAGAGGGCAAACAGTGATGGAGAGAATAATGGCCCCCACTGATGACCAGCCTCTAATTCTGAAAGTTGTTGATTTGTTAGTGCCACCCTGCTTCCTACACCCCCTTTACCCAAGTCCAGTCCCAGCTACCTGGACCTGGGTTTGATTCTTCATTGTGAAGCCCAGAAAGAAAATCTACCCAAACAAATATAGGAAAAGATAGGCCTATGCTCTGCTTCAAGAGTCTCAGCTCACTGATGCAGACTCTATCCACAAGACCAGCCCCAAGGCAGCACAGCAGGAACATGGCAGGAGTTGTGAGTCAGCCCGCAGGTAGAAAGAAAGTTCATAATCAGCAAGGAGGTCACTTTAGGAGAAGCAGAAGCTGAGAGTACTCAATTCAGGGAGCAAACAAAGTCCCAAACTATAGGGACCACATTTCTAATTTAGTTTTAGTCCCCAAGAGGCATCCAAGACCCCCTCCTTCTAGGAATTCATACTCCAGTCTTCATGAGGACAGGCTGCTTCACAGCTGTTCCTGGACTCCAGCATGAACTCTTACTTAAGGCTTTGCTGCAACAACAAGGGATATCCTCTAGTCCCAGGAATGGGGCTACAAGTTACCTACAGCTTCCAGTCAGGCGCACTTGCTTATCCTTAGCGCTTAAATCACTGCTGCTCTATTTGAGGCTGGGAAAGAAGCATAAGCTCCCCAGACTCAGCCTCTTGAACTTTGAGATTACAGACTGTGCTTCCATCAAATCCCAGAGACGTGACCCAACAGTGTGCCCTCTTGACATCTGTGAGTGCCAGTGTCTACCTCAGTGAAACCACGAATTGGACTCTCTCTCTCTCTCTCTCTCTCTCTCTCTCTCTCTCTCTCTTGAGTGAACACGGAAGGCAGCATGCACTGCACTTAGCTTCAGAGTGAGAGAGGAATGCATTATATATCATTTGCCTTTCCTTCCTTCCAGTTCATTCATATATAAATTTTGGAGCAAAAAAGGAAAATTTTCCAATATTTATCCCCTCTACCATATACAAATTGCTTAGTCAATGTGTACTCATCCAAAATTAATTAAAAAAACAAAACAAGTGTCAAAAAATTATTTCTGTTTTGAGAAATGAGATGTGATATCCTAACTTCACCTGACCCTCAGGACATCTCCCCCAACCCACAACTATTCAGTCCTCATGCACACATGAAGCACATACCATAGCTCCTCTGGAGAACACAGATTCAAAGCAAGACCAGCAACCAACGCCACAGCTGCTCACCTACTTAAACTCCATTCCCTCTTTGCTATTTCAGTGGGAATCAGATGTCAAAGTCATAGTAAGATTGTTCAGAAGGTGTCATAAAGAGATTGCTTATATAAGAGTGAGCTTTGTTTAAGGGACACCCCAAAGGGTAGTGTAGAATCCCAGGAATAGAGTAGCATTAGCTCTGCCAAGTCTGGTAGAGTTTGTCCAGAACTAGGAGAAATAGCTGCTTTAAAATGGAGCGTTGACATTTGGTGGTAGACCAAAGGTGGAAAGAAACTCAAAAAATAAGGCTGGAAATCACAGACCTAACTCAGTTCCTCCTGCCACGATTCAGAAATTCCAGTAAGCATCCAGGAGGCTTAAGGATGGACAGATACACAGACCATGAGACTGAGATATCCCACAAAATGCCAGTCTCTGAGATTCAAGGGAGAAAGTTGGGGAAGAGAAGAGAGTGACCTAGAGGGTCACAGAAAAGGCATCTGTTCAATATCTCAGTTCAGATCCTAAGAAAAACATGCTGACACGGCCTCTGTTCTTCAAAAAGCCTAAGGAACCCCACATCTATGTGCTTGGGATGGAGTGCAAAAAGGAAAGGAGATGCTGGCAGGGAGGCGGATTGACACTCCAAAGTGCCTTCTCTGGGCTAGTTTGCTCTAAGCATGACTTACCTCCTGTCTCGTTGAATCTTTGCTTAGCTTGGAAACTGTTACGAGACCCATTTTGCAGCAGGAGAAACTAAGGCACAAACTGATGGGACACCCAGTCCTAGAGACTATTTCTCTGACAGAATCCAAGCACACCCAAGAATGCCTGGCTTAAAGTATAAGTATCAACCAACGTCCCCATAAAACCAGCCTGCCTTGCATCAACTGTCAGTCTAATCTACCTGTATCTCGTCCCACAGTGAGCCTGAGGGCCACCTGAGGGCATAGATGGTCATCTATTTCCCTTGCATTTTCCTCTGCACCTGTCTTAATAAGATGCAAGAAACTCCCACGTATATATTAACTGAATAAATAAAGCTGTGAAATCTTTCAACTCCCTATAATACTATTTTTTCTCAGTTTAAAAATAACCTGCTTTGCCAAACACTCAAAAACGTCTTTTCTCTCTTACAACAGACCGATGTTGTGTTGTTTTTTTTTTTTTTTTACACACATATCATATTGAGATTCACAACTCATCACTCCCACAAAAAATACCCCTAGGCTCCTTGTCTATTCAGGCAAGCACTTGCCTGGTAAATTCTCAGAGAACAGTTCAGATTAATTCCTGCCTGCCGAGAATGAGCTTGCTGGATAGTCTCTCCTCGTGCAAACTTTTAAAAGGAGCATTAGGCTCATATCCTTGAGGGCCTCCCACAACTGTCCTCAAAGAGGGCTCTTGAGTATGACTAATAAAAGTGGCACGATGATTAAAGATGCAGACGTGGCTGTTCTGCCTCCTGACAGCATGTTTGCATGTCATGTCATGGGACAGGGTTTCTAAAAGCCCCCAAGTGCCTTTCTGACATTTCATCATTAACTCCCCTTACCTGCTCAGCAGGGCAGCTGAGGTGAGCTGCTTAAGGCTCAAATGGAGGTAGAGGCCTGAGGCCTAAACAGCTCTCTCTCTTCTCTCTCTCTCTCTCTCTCTCTCTCTCTCTCTCTCTCTCTCTCTCTCTCTCTTCCAGACTCACCTCCCATTTTCACTGACTTGGAAGACAGCAAGCCTTGTCAGAACATAACAACAGAGCCAAGAAAGGAGCTCAGGGACCCAAGGGGAAGGGCGCCCTGAAAACTCCTCTTCATTCAGGGGCTCTTTCTGGCTCATAGCCACTGTCATGGTTTACCAAGTACCTGGTCTTTTGTGTTCTCGTTTTATTCTCATGGCAACCTAGGCAAGCAGATGACACTGGTCTTGGGCTACCCTGGCTGGAGAAGCTACCTGTCAGTGGGTTACCAGCAAACAAGAGCTGAAAACGGAACTGGAATCTATGTCTTTTGACTCAAGGATCCTTTTTTATACCTTGACAATAGCACCTGACTCTTGGATCTTTATCATATTGCCTTAGTTAGAATCTCAGTTCTGGACTGAAAACTTAAGAGCGTGGAGACTAGGGATGTGGTGTGGGTATTCCCATCCTGGTTGCTACCAAGAAACCTGGATCTTCTACCCCAACCCTCACTACTCAGCACCACCCAGTGAGGCCACACTTCTTTCCTCATCTGCTGAGTCAAGACCACACCCCTTCACTATCTGCTCAGTCTCTGCTCCCTGGCCAAGGCTATGGGGCTACTGACTAGACTGAAGATATTCTCTCTGGAAGAAACTCTAACCTTTGGTCATTAAAGTTTACAATCTAAATAAGGAACATTCTTCAGAAAGAAAAGGGCCAAGAACATGATAATCAAATTCACACTAAATGGCTTACAAGAACCAAACTAGTAAATCAATTACTCCAGGTATTTCATTGGGGTTACACTTACACACACACACACACACGCACACACACACACACACACACACACACACTCCCCAAAAACCAAAACCAAAATCACAACAAAACAAAAAATAAAGAGCAAAACAAAAACAAACAACAGCAGCAGCAGCAACAACAATAACAACAAAAAACTGAATTGGTCATCATTAGGTGCCCAGTAACTGGCAGCTTAGACAAAAGAGTTAGCCCTGTAAGTCTTCTACCATCTCTAAGTCTCTCTAGGTTCAGTAGTTCAGATCTACCAAGGAAGAGAGGTTATGTGATCAGCAGGAAGCTAGGAAAGATCTACTCCTCTCAGGAATTCCAGAGGAAAATACCCACAAAAAATCAGAGGTGAAAATCTCAGACTATCAATTAGGCCTTGGAAAAGCTGCATGCAAGCCAGGAGCCCTTTCCCTAAGCTCAAGTCAAGAACTTAAAATGTAAAGTGGATATTAAAAAAATAAAAAACTCAAAAAGGAGACATAAACCCAATATATTTTAAAAGGAGAATTTAAAAACTGTCAGTATGATGTGCTATGCCTTTTCATCCTCCGACTTTTATCCCTCCGTTCTGGTGGCACATAGCCAGAAAAATCACAGGGAAAAAAAAAAAAAAAAAAAAAAGTTACTTCAAATAATCACAAAGCCTGAAGGCTCAAAGGTGTTTCCACATCAGTATGCCCAAATAAAATGCTCTTGATACTGCTTGGGAAAATACCTAACAGGAAGGCTCTGGGAAGGAAAGTGGTCCACCTGGAGCTCCCTCCAGCAGAGATGCAGTGAAGTGCAAGTCAGGCCCCCAGTCAGTGTTCAGGCTTCCAGGCTAGTGTTGTAAAGCAGGCAGGATATTGGAGATGGCCTATCAAAGGCCTAGAGCTGTTATTGCTCAAGGGAGGGTTCACATCCTAGAGACTGACTGGGTTGTACAAGTCACCCAGTTAGGACATTATGAAGAACCATTAGCCAAGTCACCTGCTTCCTAGTCCATCTTGGCCACCTCCAGTGTCCAAAAAAATAGTTCAACTTTCGTCACTGACTGCTTTCCCCACACACACTAACATCTACAGCCATTCACTTTCCCAGGAAAGGAGAGGAAGGTATTTTCAAAAGGACAATGAGGAAAAAAAAAATCCTTAAAGAATTAAAAAGGCAATCAAACTTTTGCATACTCTAGAGAAGGAGGCCTCTGCTTCTAACATAATTTCCCCGGAGTCAACTTCACAGAGTGACTTCTAGAAAATGTACTCAGAACCTTAGGCATAGGGAGAAAGAACTCATGGGAAATACCTCAGCATGCTGAAAGCAAACAAAACCCCATAGGCTGAGCACATTTATTTCTAATAAAGATCTCTACCCTGAGATAAAAGTTAAATGAAATTAAATAGCACAATACCCATGCTCACCAAGCCGCAGAGTCAAACAGAGGCAGCCGCAACCAGCCTTCTGGCGTCACTGGCCACCAAAGGAGGGAGAGGGACAAAGGGCACAGTGCAGCTCACAGCTAGTGACTTTGATAAGTGATCAGCGGAGGAGTGAGGCAGGGTGTAGTCACATGGAGAGACACAGGTAAGGGTCTACTGGAAATGCAAACGGGGCGAGAAGCACAGAGCACAGACCTCTCCGCTCCAAATACAGCTGTGGACTAACACGACTAAGAGACCACTTAGTGCATTTTTAAGTGTTTTTGTGCCATGTGTTATTTAGTTATGGAGTGTAGCTGGTGTTCTTCTGGAGGAGGGAGGCTGTCAGTAAACAGAAATATAAATCAAACATAACGTGCCAGATGTGGCTGATGCTAGGAAAGAAAACAAGAGTGGAGGGAGCCAGGGGAGTGTCTCATCTTCAGCCGGAAAGGACATTTTTAAGGCAGCTGTCAGAGAAGGGGCAAATAGCACCAGAGCAAAACATTCAAGAAGGTGGGTGGGTGTGGCTGGCGGTGGCTTCGGGAGAGCATTTCAGAGAGAAAAGAGAGCCCAAAACACTTGAGTCAGTCTGACCTAAGGACAGTGAGGACTCTAGTACACCATGCTGGAAATAGGGGGCCATAAAAACAGGAGGCCAGCAAGGTAGAGACCAGAGTCAGGCTCTGGAGTAACTAGTTCTGTGCTTGAAAGAAAAAAAGTAACGAGAGAGAGAGAGAGAGAGAGAGAGAGAGAGAGAGAGAGAGAGAGAGAGAGAGGAAGAAGAAGAAGAAGAAGAAGAAGAAGAAGAAGAAGAAGAAGAAGAAGAAGAAGAAGAAGAAGAAGAAGAAGAAGAAGAAGAAGAAGGAAGAAGAAGAGGAGGAGGAGGAGGAGGAGGAGGAGGAGGAGGAAGGAAGGAAAGAAAGGAAGATAGAAGGGAGGGAAGGAGGAGAAAAGGAGGGGAGGAGGGAGGGAATGCCTTTGCCCTGTTCCACTTAACCCTGGTTCTTTCATTGGGTGAGATGATCTCAAAGGCTAAACATGACACTTGGTATCAAAATTACATTGGTGCCACAGATAAAAAATCTCAGAGACAGAGTGACATCTCTCACTCAGCAAACTACAGGAGGGTGTTATAATGAGGCTTTGGACCAGAATCTCTGTAGTTCTAGGAGTTCCCTGTGCTGAGCTGCTGATGGGGTGGCTCCACAGCTGTGATGGGCAGTACCAGAAGCAGCATGGCTTTCCAGGGCTGCTGCTGTCCTCCTGACATCATACAACAGAAGAGCTCTCGGTCTCACCAACCTGGGAGGTTGGTGGCCCTGAGGGGATGCATCTACCCCAAAGAGGAGACAGTGAAGCAGTGCTCATCTGGGGTATCTGCAACAAAGGCACAATGGAAACTGAGGTCCAGGCTCAAAGGTCAAACTGCAAGATCTAGAAAAAGTACTCAGACACCCAGGTTTCTGTGGCTGTGTGGGAATAACCTGAGAGATCCCTGCCTTTGTGGCAAAGTAAAGGAAAACCAGCTCAGTTGATTAACAGTAGTTTATAGCACGAGACATTGCTCCCGATAAATGAATATTCTGCTAAACTCACTGGGCAAGCTAAATGTCACCTGGATGCTCTATGGCCTGAACTATCTACACCTTTCATTTCCAACAGGCTCTACACTCAAGCCAAGGTCATCTGGCTTGAGCATTTGTAGAGCATACAAGGCTCTACAACACAAGCCAACTTTATCTCATGCTGACTGCGTCAGTGCTGCTGCTGCTGCTGCTGCTGCTGTGTGTGTGTGTGTGTGTGTGTGTGTGTGTGTGTGAGAGAGAGAGAGAGAGAGAGAGAGAGAGAGAGAGAGAGAGAGAGAGAGAGAGAGAGAGATGAAGTTGCCCTTAATTTCTGGCCAAAATCTTTACTTATTTGCCAGTTTGTTGGAAATTGAGTGTTAAGTTTTATCTTATGGTATTAATATTCTTGGGACGAGTATGCAAAGTGGCCCTGGCCCCACTGTACCTCTTCATAAAGATGAAAGTGAATAATATTTACAAGTACTTGTTCCACCCGTGATCTCCTCTAACTCCCTCAACAACTCCCCAGCCTTTAACTGGGGAAACTCAAATGACTGAATCCAGAGCCCAGGGAGTTTATGACCTGTGTCGTTCATTTCACACAAGAGGGAGGCTGAAACTCAAAGAGGGGCATATAACTTTATCTAAGCAGATGCCTCCTGTAATAATTCAGACGCTCCTTTCTGATAATGAACTCAGCCAAAGGTAACGTGGCATCACAAACTCGGTGCCACGGGGAACATCACCAGGACACGCAGTAATGCACTTAGGATCAATTTAGTTGTTGTGAGATCCGGGGTCATACGATGGCTTTATTAAAACTCCAGCTCACACGGGAAACTGGAGGGAAGCACTCTGTGCTCTGAATGAAAACCAACCCCCATTCCAAGTGTGCAGAGGAATGAGAGCCAAACCTCCCAAGCTCCCTAGCTGCTGAAGAGGCTGCCGGGCAGCTATACAGTGTGCAAACTCCAACCCAATGGCTTCCCACCTGCCTTTCCACTTGCTCATTAGCTGAGGTTGTAAGATGCTATTTCCAAACTAAACTGCACTGCCCACAAGTCACGGCATCAGGGTACGGCACGGATAGCACCAGCTCTCACAGGGGCCCTGCTTTTGCTCAGGAATCCTGGGGTGAGGCTCTTTGAAAAGATGGTTTTGTGCATCCCTGTTTGTCATTACTCAGAGCAGATGGGGTGCTAAAATTAAGAATGTGGTGCCCCAGTTTTTAGGCACTTGCTGTTTCTGTGGAAATGATACTTGGTGCAAGTGTGGGGTGAAGCCAAAAGAGAATGAGACCTCACAGTACAGTTGGGAAATTATGGCGGTCTGGGACTGTGCAAGTGTTTGAACCACTACCTGCAACTTCTCTGAGCCTCTTGGAGTTTCTGCATTGCAACTGCTGGTCCCCTAAGACTTCTCCCTTCATAAAAAATACTGAGAAGGCATCCTCTAATCACCTGTACATGGTGACAAATGCAAACTCTATCCCTCACAGTTTGTTACTTTCTTTTTTTTTTATTTTAAAAGAAAGAAAGACATTTTAGTGGCGCCTCTAATATTACCATGGGACTTCAGCATAGTACCTGTTGAGCAAAAAGTATAAGTTGGCCCTATTCTGGAAATGGATGGGTGGGTGGGAAGGTGGGTGCATGGAAGGGTGAATAGATGGGTGGATGGATAGGTAGGTAGATGGAAGGATGGATGGGGAGGTGGGTGAATGGATGAATGGGTGGATGGATGGGAGGATGGAAGGATGGATAGATGGATGGGTAGAGAAGTGGGTGGATAGGTGGATGGATGGACAGATGGACAAACAGATGGATAGGAGTTGCGGTTCATACCTTTTAAGATGTGAGGGGCATCAGCATTCAAATCTAAAAACCCACTGCCATTTACCAATATCTGTCAGTGCTCAATCAGTGGTTATTAGCATACTTGTTTCATAAGTTAGAAAGTATAATTCAACCACTACTATTCCCCTCCCCCAATTCCTATGTTGAAAGTTAATGCACAGTATGAGACTTGGAGCTGGGTGAGAGGAGAGGGAAGGAAGAATTGTCCATGGTTGACCAGCTCTGAAAACAATATAATGGCCCCTTGAAAAATCCACGATGAATGTTAGTATATTAACAATCTAAAAATGTTTATTACTAAAGAAACATAGCCCTTTATAGCCAGATGCCACAATTCCAGTTAAACAAAAATTGTCCTCTGAATAACAACAGAAACACTCACAAAGCATTTAGAGGAATGCCCACCATGGTCTTCTTCCTCTGGCAGGGTCTCTACCAATGTGCTTCTCTCTCCTGTTCCCTCACCTTATGGTTCTTGCACTCAGCTGTCAGAGGACTTAACATAGCTGCCCAGTGCCCTTTCTAGCACTTACACTCCATATTTCAACCTCTTCTTATTCCGTAGTCCATGTTCCATACATGCAGTGTTTTTGTGTCTGTGCTAGCCCACCAATCCCTACTCCATCCGCTGCAGGAAGACCACACACCTCACCAAGGCGTGCTTGGTGGCTAGGTAGTGGGTAGCAAGTTTAAATAGCATGTGATCTTAAACTTCACAGGCTTTAGGTTTCCCATCTGGGTGGGGGTTGGGGGGGGGGGGTTCAAAGCTCTGATCATTGTCAATTTAAGTAGAATTAATTGAGACAATAGTTATTAAGTGGCAGATTTTTTTCCTGATGTTGTTTAATTTCCTGATGTTTTAATACAACTTTATGAGAAAAATACTATGTTCTCCATTGAGAGATTCACGACACAAAAACTATGAGGATAAAAAGCATTGGAAGCCCTCAGAGCAGGGGGTGGCATCTACCGAACCCAGTCCTAAGTCAGCATGTCTGTGTTATCAGACTATAAGGCAGAAGGAAATACTGACTCTGAGTGCTGCAAAAAGAAATATGACTTCAAAAGTAAGAAGAAAGGCAATATGAGGTTGTTTGCCCATAACTCAATTTACTGCACGTTACTCTGTGCCTGGGAAATGAGCACTCCTTGAGTAGTGGATTTTTAAGCAGCCAAACTTGAGACCCATACAAATGCCTTCTGTCTTTTTTTAATGATATCTTTTACATTTTATTTGCAGGGCTTGTTCTAAATCACTCCTACACTTGACAATCAGGCGCCATCCACCTTCCCCCTCAAGTAAAGAGTTTATTCTCTCTTGGAGAGCAATTACCGGACAAATGCCAGGCTGCAGAGGGTCTTTCTCCAGCAGCAGCATCTGTCTCGTTGGCAGCTCCTCAGGCAGTTTCATTGGCAGGACTAAAATGGCCAGAGGGTCAGTCAGAGCTCAGTAGCCCACAAGCTCTCGGGTGACCTCCCAGCTTCTGCTTGAATATCTCAAAATTAAAAAAAAAAAAAAAAAAAAAAAAAAAAAAAAAAAAAAAAAAAGAAGGGTTAACAACCCCCCTCTGAAAATTTGAAGGTAAGCCAAACCCAACTCTAGCTCAATAAGAGCCATTTGGAGGAACTCTGGGTTCTTCTGGGAGCCAAACATTCTCATGATGCTCTTTGCTTAACAGACGGACTATAACTGCAACCTACATATGGACAGCTGATACCCAGATAGTTAATACATGCTGCTGTAGACAGCAGATAAAATGGCATATGGTGACCCCCACCTAAAGGCATTCACGCCTTTGGTAATCTCCCCAGGTGTGGGTAACCTCATGATTCACTCCCAGCAACAGAACATGGCAGAAGCAATGAGGTGCTATTTGATAGATTAGGTTGTAGAGAAGCCCTGCTGTGGAGGGAGAACGGGATGCAGAGAGAGTGGCATCAAGATTAACAGATGAAAGAAGCTAACAGAGAAAGACTGGAAACCCAGAGCTACAAAGTGCAAAAAAACCACACAGATGTACCAACACAAGAGGCAATAGGAACTACGTAAATAACCTACCAAGGGTCATGGGCTTTCCTAGATATGGGCATGCACCCATATCTAGGCAAATCCACCCATGTATACGTGCATGCCACAGATACATACACACGAGAGGAATGGGATGAGAAGATATGGATGTTAATATTCACTGGTTTCTACCCCTTGGAATTACCTAATCTGCCTCTATGAGGAACAGGTAGGGGTTACACTTCCAAAAATTTTACACCCATCACCCCTTTGATCAAAGTTAATTTAACCATCTATCATTACATTTCATTCTATCATTAAATTGCTATCACCCATAGTCAACAGTGCTTCTGAGCTGCAGAGTCCAAGTCCTGAACAAGCTTTAGTGCTTGGCTGACTCAGCTCTCTCCCCTAGCTGCCAGTCAAATATTCCAAGGAAGACTCAGGTTTGGACAAAGCTATGAGCATATTCCTAGACCAATGAAATGCCTCTAAAGGTGGAGCTAAGGGGTAGTCCCATCCAATCATACAGTTTATGTGGTAAAGGTATCTTTAGAAGAGGAAACATGGGTTCTATTTCTAAAGAAGGGGAAAGAAAGAAAGTTAAGCATCAGGTGCTTCCCGCATTCTACAGTTGTCTGCTGTTAAAGTGCAATTTCTCCACTCCAAATACCTTACCCAGGACCAGAATGCCTTCACTGTGGCTGGCTGGTAAACTCCAGGAGCCTAGCTAGTTCCTGCTGAGACAGCAGACTGCAGGACTTCTCTGTGAGATGCTGTTCCGTTTCAACCTCTCTTAAGAAAATGATCACCCGGCACTGCGGCACAGTCAAGCCTTGATTTACCAATTAATTTGTAATGAAGCAAAAGTGGAATGCTCATCCGACTCCTTAGCCTCTGGACTGGGGACAGAGGACATGGGTGGCAGTTTGGGCTTGCTTTGCCATGCTGTCCCATTTACGAGTTTTAACAGGCTCGCACCATCACAGCTCGGCCCTTAGAGTGGCCCAATTTGCCAGGATCGTGCATACACCACAGGCGTGTGTAAAAACAGGCTTGGATAGCCCCAGCAGGCATGCAGCCTTATGTCCACCTGCTTTGCTTTTGTCCCACCTCATCTACACTAACAATTGTGGGCCAGGGGCCTCCCACGTCATTAGTACTGGAGGTCCCCACCTGTCTCTCCATCTGGGAAACTCTCAGGGGTAGTGACAGATCTTATTGAATCACCTTGTCTTTTTAAAAGTGATGCAAAGCCTCGGGGCTCTTGCTAATTACTAGACCTGTTACTACTGTGTATACTGCCCCCTCTCCCTGCAAACAGCTTGCCTGGAGAACAGGAGTAGCTAGTGAGTTGAGCATCTTTATTCTGCCCTAACACACACATGGTCTGGCTCCTAAAAGGATGTGCTGGTACCCAGCAGCTGAGGACTGAAGAGGGTGTATAGGGTCAGAGTCAGCAGCTGCAAGCAAGAGCAATTGGCTGCCTCTTCCATGACAGTTTTCCTGTTCCCATATTTGGAATCCGGGTGCTTCCTCTGCATTAGTTATGGAAAAAATGATGCCTCTATAGTGGGAGGCTTCCTTAAGGCCTCTTAAGTCTCCTTAATGTCTGCTTCTCTCTGGGCCCAGAAAACCCAGATTCTTCCCTGATCAGATAGCCCATGTGACCTCTCCTAGAGGCCATGAGCTGCCATTTTTCACTCAGTCGCTGACCAACCTGACCAATGAAAAGCTGTTCCGCTTATGCTCCCCCTTCTTCTTGCCCACCTCTCCCTTAGAGATGCTGAACGAAGCCAGATACTTGTGTTCTTGGCCTCCCTTCTGGCTGGAAGTGGCAAAAACGATCCAGTTCTGGCAAACAGAGAAAAGCAGGGAGTGGGAAGGTGCTGTGCTATATGGGAGTCCCTTCTGGGAAATCATCTTTTTTTCTCCTCTGATTAAAACAAATAGTAAATAAACAAGGAAAGTTCCATCTGACTGTCCCCAGTGCCTTAGTTTCTTTCTGTTTTCAATGACATATGAGGATGTGATATGTGAATCTGTGGCAGCTAGTCTGAGACCATGAAAGAATACAATGAGCTAACAGAAAGAACTGGAGCCTCCGGCAGCATCTTTGAACAACAGTGACCTTGGGAACACCGACTACGCCATCCAGCAATAAAATGACTGTGTCCCTCAAATCACTGCTAGCCAGATTATCGGTTGTCTCTTATTAACTAGCACGTATTCCTCTGCAAGAGTCTTACTCACTTTAATATATCTTGGTTTAAGTTCCACGGCGCAATTACCAAAACCAGAAATTCTTCATATAAAACCCATCTCTTTATATCCTGCCAGGCACGGATTGCTTGCTTATACGAAAACCTATCTATAGATAATGCTCATATACCATAGATTTATATAGATAGCATCAATCCATGCAGTAAAGATATAGATGCACAATCATTTGTTGGCAATTTACTGTTGAAGACTCCTAGGCATTGCTCTAAGTACAGTGACACATATGTATCTCACTTAATCTCAAGCTGATATGAAATACATGTTGCCGTCATGACCACATTATATGAAAGAAATCAAGGCCTGCAGAGACCTCAAGTTGCCCCAAGTCACATAGACAGTAAGCACTGAACTGAAATGTAAAGGCAGGAAGTCCACCTGCCCAGTCCTCCTAATTTCTTCATGCTGACTCTGTGCTGTGTGATAAACAAGGTAGGATCGTGAAGGAGTGGGTGGATACAGTTGGAAAATCACAACAAAACTGTTAATTTAGGCTAAAGGATCTAATGGTCATCAACGATACAAATTTAGTTTTAAACAGTTAGCTGACTTCTTATCATGTAAACTGGCCTAAGGAAAATGGATAAGCATTCCCATCTTACAGATGATCACACTGAGGCATATGAAGGAATAGTCCAGAAGAGCACACAGCTGGGCAGCAATGACACCCAGATATGGCCCAGGAACAAGTGCGTACCTTTGGTTACTGTTTCATGACTCCAGTGTTGACCTTGATCTTACACAATTTCAATGCTAAAGTTATACTAAGATTATACGCTTATCTTCTGAGAGTAGGAAGACAGCCCAGAGAATAAGAGTACATGTTCTGCAAGTATGAGGGCCCGAGTGGAAGACCCTTGTAGCCATATAAAAAAAAGCTGGGGGCACGAGACAGGTAGATTTCAAGGGCTCTTTAGCCAATCAACTTAGACAAAATAGCAAGCATCAGCGAGAGACCCTGCCTCAAGAGAGCCAGGAGACAGCTGTGAAAGAAGGCTCCCTGTATCCTGCTATACGCACACACACACACACACACACACACACACACACACACACACACACCATCCAAAAGTCCTATCTTCCAATATGCAGTAGCAGCTCCCTACTTCCTTCTCAGAAATTAGGAATCAGAGTTTACAGTCTCCTGTCTCTGCAGTCACTACTTGGGGAGTCTCAGCAAGTCAATGGTCACCATCTACTCTAGAGGCCCCCGGTACTTATGAGCATGCCCTGCATGAAATCTCACTCAATCTCAAGACCATAGAAGGAATTGTTTCCATCTCCACCTTATACAAAAGGAACCAAGATTTATAGAAACCCAGTAAATCTCTAACAATGTCATATTCCTCATTCACAAAAATCAGCCCCTACTCTGTTCTCCTTAATCCATGGCCAAGGATGCTTAAGGCTCCCTCTGATACCTGACCACTGTTTTCAACTTCCTGAGCTTCACATTCATCCCTTTCAGTGCCTTTTAGACTTGGTTTGCCTACAGGACACCTGGCATTCAGTATATTCCATCATGGAGTCTCCACAATGGACAGGATCATCGAAAGTAGATACAACCATTGGACAAATTGCATTTGAGTCAGAAAACCTAGGGTTCAAACTCTCACCCTGAATCCCTTTCATCTATGCAAATGGAGTGACAGCCCCCATCCCACCACGGCTTTCAAAGGTGAAAGGTGACAAGGGAGACACACTTGCCTGACAAAGTACCTGGCAATATGTCTGCAAAGAGCATATAGTAGCCACATTTACTACTATTATCAACAACACAATCCTATTCATCTATCAAATGCAGGAATCTTTCCACAATACCCACAACAGATGGCTATCCAGGCTCTGCTAGAACATTTCCAAAGATAGAGAGCTTGCTCGCTCTCACCAGCTCCCCAGGCAGCCGGTTCTATTATTGGACAGCTCTTTCTGGCAGGAAGTCTTTCCTACATCGAGCCAAAGCCTGCCTCCCTGAATCCCACTGGCCTATGTGCTGTCCTGTGGTGAAGCGTAGCACAGCTCCAGTATTTCCACACAGTGGTCACCATTCCGAGGGGGGGGGAAAGCAATTATGTATGTCCTCGCCACATCCTTTATTTTTCAGGCATTCACACTAACACATTCCACCACCCGTGGTGTGATTTCTATATTACCCATGATGCTCACTATGTCCCCAATGTGCAGTACCTACAAGGGACACGGCAGTCCAGCACCTGATCTAAACGAACACTGTACTTTCATTAATGCATTTGATAATCATACTGTGATAAAGTAGCCATATAAATGTCACAGCTGTGTAGCCTAGGGCTCAAAAGGAGGGGAACCTGGAAGAGTCTCTCGGATTAAGAGAGATCAAGCTATATCTTCTCCTGTCCTATCCCATCTCTGTGCAAACTGGCACCAACCACCTGATTTATTCCATCAGCTTTTCCTTCAGTCAACCAACAACTTTCTGAATCATTTTTCTGCCGTTTATATGACTCTGCTCTTCAAACTATTGATTGTAATATTCTATAAATGTGTTCCGATTTCATCATCAAGATCAGTGTTAAAGGCAACTGCAGTGACTCATTTCCATTCACTTTCAAGAATGATTTTACAGAGAGATTTTATTAAAGCCACAGGATTAAAAAGTACATAAATGTTAAAGTGGGGACATAAGTGTAAATGACAATAGAGCAAGGTGAGTGTGAGGGACCTGGTGGCACTGCAGCCAGCTGCCAGGAGGTGCCTCTCAACCAGGCTCCCTCTGAATTGCTTTAAAAGGGCCCCCAAACAGCAGAATTAACACCTCTATGAGGGCAAACCCAAGGGGTTATAAAGATCCTCAGGTGATTCTGTAGCCAAATTAGTCAGCCCAGTGATCCCTAACTTTCTGTCTCTTTCTCTCTGTGAGTCTCTGTCTGTCTGTCTGTCTCTGTGCGTATCCATGTTTGTCTCTGGTCCCTGTCTCCCTCTCCCTTCCCCCTCCCTCTTCTTCTCCCTCCATCTCTCTACACTTGTGCTGTTAACACTCACATTCTGTTCTGATCCTGCTTGCCCAAGAGATGTGGGATTGTTTGGGTCTACCCCATTTTCCAGATGCCATTGGATCACAGTCTGAATAGCCAAGGCCTAAGAAATGTTACCAGATTCTCCCTACGTATTTCTCTGCAGCCTTGCCTTCCTACAGATAACTGAGCTCTTTGCCTCACATGACTGAAATAAGTAGAAAGATAAATACAATGCTGGCTGCCCTATGATGGGCGCTCTAAGAGACTCAGAGAAGTTTGCACATGGATGCAGGAAAGAAAGGCTTCACAGAACAGGTTAGGATTTTCTGAGTCATAGACAGGTGTACTATTCCAGACCTGGGAGACAAGTACATAGCCTGAGGATCCAGAAAAGATGAGGAGGAGGGGACAAAATAAAAACAGAACTTTCAGGAAAGCATTCTTCTCATCTGCAGATACCACTACACAGCTGAGCTGGAGTCCTATGCAGCAAAGAGCATCCCTTTCTGTGTGGACGAGCGTTGTGACTGGCTTTTCATATACTTAAGTCACATCACCAGAACCTAGAATTCAGCCTCTCCCAGAGCAGGATCAAATTCAACCATGAAGTAAAACCTTATGACTTAGCAGGGTATGGACCACCACAGCTCTGGCTGTATGTTCCTAGGATGGTTAAGAACTACATTTTTAAAACATTGATTTCTTTTCCATTCCATGGCTTTTTTGAAGCATGGGTTGGTTTAAAGTGCATAAGTTATTAATCGAGATTCTGAAAAGGTTGTAAACCGGTGAGGTTGGGTAGAGAAATGTTACTGGGGATAATCAGAAACAAGGACCATCTGGAGAGCCATGGCACACAGTGTAGACACACAGAGCTGATGGTTGTTTCTATTTGTAAAAGCATTGTGTGCTTCTGCACTATCAGAGCAATGCAGCCCCTCCAGTACTCATGATTGGCAAGGAGGGGAAAGTTACATGTGTTTGGAGCGAATGAAACTGAGGAAGAGGCGGACAGAGAAAATTCAGCCTAATTCAATCAGACATTACAATCAGACCTGGTTAATGTGAAACAATTAATACAATCCATTTTTATGCAGATTAGAACATTTCAAATTAACAGGTCAATAGCATTCATATGCTGTGAATGTGGGCTCCACCCGAGCCAGGTGAACCGTTAAGTGAACCAATCTAAACTTTATTACAGGGGATCCCTCAGACACTTCAGAATTCACAATCCACTCAATTTGGTGTTAATCGCTCACATTTTTCTCTCATCTACCAGATATCCCCATTTAAGACAGACCTGCTAGGCTTCCTCTTATGACAAAAGACAAGGGGGGGCATGAATCATTCATTAGCAATGAAGGTATCATTTTATCTGTTTATTTTCTAATTATGTGAAGTCAGGTAAAGAAGTAGAAGCAGTCGATAAAACCAAGAGACAACCCCCTCCCCCACTGTATGAGATCAAAAGCAGATTATAGTAATGTGGGTCTTGGAATCTATAAAGAAACATTCAATTAGTGGTCTGTATTGGAGAAGGTGACAAGAGGAATTGAAAAGCCTAAGTCTAGTCCACTTTGTCTTTGTGCCTCCCTGTCTGTCCCATGGTAAGCTGTCCCAGCCCGTGCTGCTGCTCCAGTTCGCAGGTCAGGGTCTAGCAAGAGAGAGAGAGTGGGGATGGAGGGGAAAGAGACTCGAAGAATGGAGACAAGACTGAGGGTCTGATCAAGTCTTGTTTATTAAAAGGAAATCCGGGGTATTTATAAGCTTTGCCACAAACCTTGCAGGCATGGATACCATGTGCCTTGCAGCTGGGGGCACTGAACAGCAAAACAAGATATGTGGGGAAAAACAAGATGTTTATCAGAGTGTGCTCAGCTGTTATAGGCTGTTGAAAACAAGTCTCTTGTCAGGGTATATGGCTTGAGATGACTGCAAGGATGATAGCCGCTTTCTGCTAGGATTTGGCTCCCAACAGTAAGCCACCTCCAGGGTTGTATCTGTCTTCTTTCTCTGCCTCTCTCCCCTACTCAAGCCCCTCCCAAGGGCAGCCCTTCCCTTTTTGTGCTCATCAACCCCCAATCAACTTTCAGAGTCTACACTTAATCCTCCACAGTCCAGCACTCAGAAGGCCCTTACTGCCAGTCATCTTCTAGGAGCTGGTTCCCATAGGAATCGAGTCACCCACCTGCATCTCTGTTTGGGTTGCCTCTATTTCCTTGAGACTGCCTAAGTCCCAGGATGAAAGCCTCTTTCATTTTATAATTGGGTGCCTGGCACAGAGCTGGTGCTGAAGGAACAGATGTTCTGCTCCCCAAACTGTCCTGCCCAGCAGCTGCTGCCTCCTGCCCATCTCAGGCTTCACTACCTTACATCCATCCTGGACAAGCCCAGGAGAAGGCAGACAGACAAGAGGAAAAACCTGAGTACCCCTTTCTGAATTCCATACAAATCACCTCTAATTCTTGTGGATTCTCAGACCATGGTCCATTCTGCCACGGGAAAGTCAGGCTGCTCTGTGACTCTTCCCTAAGGATGGGAAGGAGAAAGCCTTACAAGGATCAACCCCTATAGTCCTGCACCTTAGAGCTTGGCTTCAGTTTCTGAGCTTTAGTTTTTCTACCTATTAAAGAAGCTACATTTCACCTCAAGGTTTGGTGTGAGGACCAAACAAACTACATCTTGATTTGAGGATAGAGCTCACATGTCCTGGCATCCCCAGATTATATCACAGATGTGCTACCTTGAGCAACTATGACCTAGAATGCCCATGCTCTCACGATTTCTTGGTGATGCATTGTTCTGAACCTATTTCCATCACTGGGGATGTGGCTGTAAGTCACACTTCTGAAAGCTGGGAAGTCCAAAAACAGTACCAACAGTTTAGGGCCCTGACTCAAAAGATCTTTTCCATGGATAAAGATGACCACCTTTCCCTTGTGCCTTCACATGATGGAGAAATAAAGTTCTGGTCCCTTCCTTTTTTGCTGAAGGCACTAAACCTATCATGAGACTCCATATGAGACAGCTTGGAGGATGACCCTAAAGATACAGCTGACATTCTCTTCCAGGTGTTTTCTGTGCACTACAAGTGGTGGCCAGGTGCCCTTCTGGAGTGTTGGGGGGTCTTTCAAAAAATGTGAACACCTGCTGCAGCTGGTCCCTCAGCAGACCTTACTTCAAAGCAGTCAGCTCCTGCCACGAACAATGATAGAAATGCAGTTGAAAAGGTCTCAATAAGTGGCATCATGTGTTCGAATACTCTTCCTATGCCTAGGCAGCAGAGAGGGTATTCAGACACTGAAACAAGCCCTGACATGCACAGGAGCATCACCAAAATGAGAAGGGAAGACTTAATGTCGGATTGGCTCAGTGACTCAACTACTGCCTCTTGGAGAGGAGTGGCCGAATCATCCCCTTTGCCAAAGTTAACTTTCCACTGAGCTAAAGAGATTTACAACTTATAAAAAGAAAAATAGAAAAGTAAAACTGGCATCAAGGTGTGGTGCCTCAGGCCTGTCATCAAAGCATCTAATAGGCTGATGGATCAGGTTCATCTGAAGTTCAAGGTGAGGCTGAGCTAGAGTAAGATCTCATGTCAGGAAAAAAGCAAAACAACCTCAAAAACCCTGGCATGGCAGTTCATGACTGCTCTCAGTAGGCTGAAGCAGGAGGACCATGGGTTCCAGGCCAGTCTAAGGTACAGATTGAGACCTGTCTTCAAAACACAACAGAACACATAAAATATGGGAATTTGACTAAACTGCTTCCTTTGTATTGTTTAAAAGCAACTTACTGCGATATTTTTAATGGGGCTTTTCCCTGAGGACCCTTGCAGGCCATATTTTTAGGGAGGAATGTCATACACCAATGAGTCTAATGGTCTAAAAATAGGCATCTCTTAGCCTTGCCTGGCTGTTTGCTCCCCATGACAGCTGTTGCATCCTGCAGGGTGACATTTCTCACAGCTGCCACCCAATTGGGAGCACAGAGCACAAGATACCTAACTTTGGAGAAGTAGATTGTTTTTGCAAGTTTTCTAGGTCAGATCCTGGAAATAAAGGAAAAAATGAAAACCAAGTACCCAGGAAGAGAATGGCTCAGGTGGACTCTGAGTCTATCAGCCCAGCTGAGTCCAGAAGTGAACCAAGTTTTCATCCAGCTGGTCGTAGTCAACCAACTAGTAAGTGGTGACCAGGGACTATATTGAAAATAGTTCCACAGATTTACATGTGCTCAAAGTAAAGAATGTCAAATGGATGAGAGGTATCATTCTGGAGGCGGTCTATAGCCCGGGTGGCAGGTACATCCTACACTAGAACAAACATTAGTACTGCATTTCACGGTAATGAAGTACCTTAGTCCTGCAGCATATAAAACTATATGCACATACCAAATTCTTGGTCAAATGTCTTCCAAATCATCCAAAGACATGTAAGATTCCACAAAGTAGTGAACCAGAACCCTGGAGAAGGTCACTATTCAAGGTTATATTGCCCAATAGCCAGTCCATTTATTCCTCCCAGTCAATGGATTCTGCATCTGATTATCAACCAAAGAAAAATCAAAATTGTCCAAAAGGCAAAACAACAACACAAGGCCTAGCTGTTTCTGTACTAAACATGTCCAGGCTTGACTTTTCTGTTCTTAAATCCTAAAACCTAAAAGTATTATAGCAAGCGTTCCCAATGCACTTACATGACTTTAGGTACACATGCTCTAGAGATGAATCAACATTTGCAAGAAGATGTGCATTGGTCTATGCAAACACTCTATCATTTTACAGAAGAGACTGAGGTGTATCCGTGTAGGTACCAGATCCAATCTGCTACAAGCAGCAAAGAATGGCAGTACTCACTAGATACACCAGATTCCATACTCAACAGTCAAATGAGACGCTTGATTCCATCATCAGTTAAATTAATGGTGAGAAACCTTAGCTATTCACATCTGCCTAGAATAACGCCTGTCTGTGAGAACTGAGATACTATATCCATACATTACTCTAAACACTGAGGGCTGGAGATGTAGCTCAGGTGGAGGACTGCTTGTCTTGTTTGTATCAGGCTCTGGCTTCAGTCAAAACAAGTGTAAACTACTAGATAAATTTTATTGATCATTCATATTATTGTGAGGGATAATCTAGGGAAAAGTGCTAAATTGCTTGCATGAATTAAGGGACAGTTAGGGTCCACCCGAGGGGTCTGGCTTAGCAAGACAGTCAACCCCATGATGACTGAATGGATATGAATCATGAGGGAAATGATTTTTATGCAGCTAGTCTTATAGTCACTGTCTTGCAACATAGCCTAGAAGACACAGAACAGCCCTACTGTGTGCAAGCTACATGGCATGATTCCTCTGTGTCTCAGTTCTTGGGTCTGAGATTGGTGACATACATTCCTCTGCATGGCCATTACCCGTCTTTTCCATTGCCCCAAAGTTTTGTTTGGGGACTCTCCCTTCTCAGGACTTTGCATATTCAACCTGCTATTCCACCTCTGCAGGTGGACTGTCTGTCTCGGGAACCTCCGATGTTAGCCATGCTAGTTGTGCACAACATTCATTAATTCCAAAATGGTTTGCAATTTGTCTCTTTCACACAAAAAAAAGTGAAAAATGGCATGTATACACATAAATATTCCTATATTTGTAAGTTGGGGTCCAGCTCAAAAACATAACATCAAGAGAAGCTACCTAAGTACTCACCAGTAAATCTTCATAGTGAAAAATCTACCACTAAATACCTCGGAAACAGTCAATCAATAAAAATAACAAGATAATGGATAGTATTGTATTAGGTTAAAGCATAACATATGATATTCATTAGACAGTTAAGCAGCACTATTTGAATGAAACCCCACATCATCAATGAGCATTTCTGATGGTACCTCAAAAGGATATAGCAGTCATCCAGGGTTGTCTGCAATATTTTACACTCTCCCTGTTTCTATGGAAGGGTTACCAGGGCAGTTCAGATCATATTTAAGAAGGCAGCTGGGTGACAGCTGAAGCATTGAACTACAATCAAGTCATCTGCTTCATGTAAGTAACCTGGACAGCTCCACTCCAGCTAATCAGCCTGGCTGAAGAAGAATTGACAAGCTGGTGGAAATCAACTGGGGTGGTAAAGGAAGGGCTTTTCTTGTTCTCAATAAACAAGAATACGTGTAAATAAATAGATAAATGCATGCCACTCTTGTAGTGCACTTGGTTCTGAAGTGCTTTCCAACACCGTGTCGCTTGATGGCTAGGATGGTGCCTGTGTGCTGTGCTGATTACCCAGGCTTCTAGGAGCAGCAGCAGCAGCAGCAGCAGCAGCAGACGACGACAAAAACATAGCCAGGCTGCCAAGTCAGCAGGACCTCAACTGTATCCTGGCCACATGGTTTACAAGCCAGGTATTCCTGGGCCTCCATTTCCTCATCTGTAAAGGGAGATCGCAATCCTCACTTCAGGATGAGAGAGACAATGCCCACTCAGCATCCACCCCTGTATCTGACACACAGACAGTTAACCAAAGTCAGGCTTCTTTCGTGTCTCCATCTGGTAAATAGGAAAATGCAGTACCTATAGGATGCACCACTGGGAGCCAGAGGCAGTTCCAAGCTTAGGGAGGTACTCAGAGAATCTTGCTGCAGTCTGGTTGGTTTTGATCCTGCAGCGCATTCCAGTGTGTCTGAGATTTCTGTGATTCCAAGAAGTTGTATGTTGCCCTACTGTGACTCAGCACCTGCTTAACATGTACTTTTCCCTTTGCCAGGAATACCTGTCTTTACTCAGTGAGGATGCCTAGTTTCCTTATAGCCACCAAGGGACATCAACTCTCTATAGCATCACCCTTTTATCCTTGGCTACTTTCTTGTGCCCATCTCTTCCAGGTCAGCCCCTAGTGCCTGACCATTCCTTTCTGCCTCCTTTGCCCTTGCTCTGTCCCAGATCTGCACCTGTGTACTGAGGCCGATGACCAACTCTGGCAGAGGAACCCCCAGGGAAAGCAGAGGTTCTGGTGTATCCTGTTTGATTCTTCATAGCTATAAAAGCTGGAAAGAAACTTCTCAGGGGATCCACAATGAACGTGACAGTAAGAGCAGCTGCCCTCAATTCATGCCAGAGATTGGGGGGGCAGTGATTTCATCCTCATAATGGCCCCAGGACTTACATGCTCTATTTCTGCTGCTGTGCAAATAGAGTGCAAAGAGGGCAAGAACTCGCCAGTGACTCCTAACCTCTCCACAGTGGGAGGTAAGATGGCACTGTGGCTCAACTCAGGTCTAGTGGAGGCAAGGCCACTGAGCTGACAAACCCCAGTTCACTTAGCACAAACTGTATGGGACACAAATAATTTGGGCTCACTCAGCCAGCCTCTCTAAACAGCATCTTTAACCTCTGCCTATGATGGAGGATAGGAACAAAGTACCAGAATCCTGCTTCCCATTTCAGGAAGGTTGGCTATGTTCCTCAGCTGGAGGCCAAACAGATGCAGATCAAGTTCCCAAGAAAGCCTTCCTCCCTTCCATCAAGTCTTCCTTTGGCTTCATTTCTTCCTCCTAACTTGTCAAGGAGGAAAAAAAAATGAGGAAAGTGGAGCCCCAGCAGCTACTTTAAACTCCTGAGGAATAAAAATGATACACCACACCACGGATGCCATAGCAGAAAGGCGAATGGATCTTGGGTTCTCCAGGCCTTTCCTGAGAAGTTTATTGACACCAACTAGCTCTTGAGGCTTCTTGTTCTATAGTAAGAATGAGCACTTTACTCACTGAGGGCACGGAGCTCTGTCGTTAACAACCAAACACATGATGCCAAGACTTAACGTCCCTGAATGTCAAATGAAGGTAATAATCCTATCTGTCCTTTACAGTGCCCTGAAAACCGAACGGTAACATGTTTAACTGGCCTAGCTTGGTTTCTGGCATAACAAGAGCTTGCTGGGTAGTCACTGTCATTATCAGGCCATCTTGCAGGGCTCTCTTACACAGGCTGCTGCAGCAGGGGAAATCACCATCTTTACCCATGGTGTTTAAGGAGAGCCTCTGGAGATCCTTGTATCAGCTGGCCCTTACTTACTGAGATGCACCCAGCCAAACCTGGACAACCCCAGTAGAAAGAGGTGCTGAGGGACACACCTCCTACATTTCTGGGAGTTTGAAGAAAGTCTGGTTGTGGTACCCTGCTTGGTCTGACCTTCTGCCACATACTGGCCTCAACACCCTCCTCCTTGTTCCTTAGACGTGTGCTGTGACCTCTTTTCTCCCAGGGTATTATCTGCCTGGGACACTCTGCTTTGCTCCTTGCTTGGCTGTGTCTCTGCCATCTGCTGGCCCTCAGAGTCCGTCCTGCTTGCCCTGGTAAAGTGTCTGCCTCTGAGACGCAGGCTTTGTTCACTTCCCCTGTGGCCGTCAGTCACAAGGATAATAATCTGCCTCTTGACTTTCCTGTGAGTTTCTTACTAACCAATTTTGGCTAGTGCAGATGCTTCCTTAGGCACACATTCTTGTTTAGAACCAAAGGTAGGAGGGAGAGGGGAAGAAACTTAAAATGACAAAGTTGAGCCTTGCAGCTGGACAGACCAAGATCAAGGCCATGCTGCCCTTTGAAAGGTGACCTTGCTCAATGGCTCCCGTTTCAGCACTAGAGTGGGTATGCTTCCCTGCCAGGGCTCTCATGCCCTTGGTACAAGAGCAAGTGCAGGGTTTGCAAGTTTCACATCTGGCCCGCATGTGCCCAATCCATGTACATTTCTTCCTCTTTATCTAATGTGTACTGAATGGCACAACACGGTGCTAAAGGAAGTAAAAACAGCCAACCAATTAACACAGAAAGAAACGAGTGGGATTACACTCTTGGGGATCCTCCAGTCCCGCCCCTCACAAAGCCGCCACACTCTCTCCAGACTATGGCACTCTGATTTATCTGTAGATTGCAGACAGCATTAGCATCTACCACGCGGTGCTGCTGCGGGGATTAAGTAAATTAATAAGCATTAACTGCTTACAGTAGTTCTGGCTCATAATAAAGCTCAGTAAACGCTGGCCATTATTCTGAGTCTATGTGGATCAACCTAAATAAACTGATTATTTCCTACCATCGGCAAATGTCTACTCTAGAAACCAATGGGAGTCTCTCTCACTGGCCTCTTCAGTGGCCCGACACCTCAGCTGGCAATGTTCACTGTACGCAGAGTAAGAAAACAGAGAAACAGAAGCAAGGGATGAGAAGATGACAGCTAGGGATAGAGATTTGGGGGAGGGGAAACAGAAAGAAGTCCTTCTCAGCATGGGACTTCCTGGTCCCTTGGAGTACCACAGCCAGTCCCAGTGGGGATAAGTGGGGAGGGCAATTAAGGCAAGGTCCTCTGGTAAATGTGAAAGTTGTCCAGATGTAAGTACAAATGAGACAAATGCTGTGGTCATGGAAAACAGCTTCAGCTAAGAATTCTAAGGGTATGTGTAGCAAAGAACACATCTGAAATCCAGTCACTTATGCCACTTGTTAAGCTTAACCCATACAAGAGAACTCACCACGCTGGGCTTTTGTCCCCTCCTAAGTGAAGTCACAATGGCTTCTATACAGTAAGCACTTAACTTCATGGTGGAACACTAGATATAATTATAGCAGCAAAAGTGTAGGAAGCCTCACTAGGTTTGGTGAAGTGCTTTGCAGATAGGTCACACACAGCTCAGAAGGAAGGACTACACACAGGTAGAGAATGAAGTCAGGCCTGTTAAACATACATGTAGTACTTCCCATGTGGTCACACACAGCCACTCGCTCTCAGGAAAGTCCTATGAAGTTAACACACTGTACAGCGCCTACCATACATACAGATGGCAGGGGCTCAAAACCCTGCTGAAGGTCATCTGACTGCTAGACCCGGGGGGGGGGGGGGTGCTGAGTCTCCACTGGTACCTAATATAGAGTAAAGCCTGGTAGAAAAACCCCAGGAGTTGTTAAGGGGAGTATGTGTGTGGGGGGTGGGTGGGGGGTGGGGGGTGGTGTCTTATAATTTTGTATCAAGTAAGGAAACAGCCTCAGAAGCAATTCAATAAAAAGTAGAAAACTATCTTTTTCTTCTAGGAATCAAGTAAGTTAGAAAATATATGCCTTAACTATTCCTCTAAGGTGAGATGAAATCTGTAAATATATGAGCTTAAGGATTTAGCATCTCCAGGTCTTTTTTAATTTTTTTTTTTTTTTTTTTTAGACAAAAGACACTAGCAATGTGGGAATGAACAGTTGAAAATAATAAAAATTCAAACTGCAACATTTAGAAAAACAACTTTTTTTGTGTCCTGATAATTAAAAAGAACAAAGTAACATTTGACCCCAAATGGGATATATAGTTTGAGCAAAACTGGGTCTTCAATCATTTGGAAATGCTAGCACACGGCTGCTTGATTAAACACAATTGGTATTGTCAATAAAAAATGCAAATGACTATTTTACTGGCAAATACAGCATTAGACTTTGCTTGATACAAGGATTAAATTGCGTTTCAAGACCAATTCAGGAGGTCAAAATATAAATGAACATCCCATTCTATTGTCCTTAGGTTGTGGAGGCTGGGATAGGAAATACAATAACAAAAATAATTGCCTGCCACTGTGAGCCATTTCAGTTAAAATAAAATCCATGCCAGTTTTGTGCAGTGGAAAATGATATTTAAGCCCCCAAATGGGTCCTGTAATTTAGCACATAATTCCTTGAAATTCACATGGCATACCCCCACTCATCTGAATCAACTGATAAACTCCCTTTTATTTGTATTAAAGAAAATGGGGATTAAGAGGTTGAGGACACGCGTTGTACAGATAGCATAAGCCTGGGCACCACTTTCAAACCTTGGAGTCAATCTGGCCCAGAGCTAAATCGAGTACACAGGAATGATGTTTGACTGTAAATAGCCCCTGGTTGCAGATAGGCATAAGACATGCATTTCGAATCCCACAGAAAAATATGGAATCACAGATGTTGCTTTTGAGCGTCTTTATTTCTGAAATTACAAATAATCATTGTTGGCATCTGCAAGTGGAAAAAATCTAAAAAAGCAAAGAAATACCTCATCGCTGAGAGGGATGGGATGAGAGCCTCGGGATGCAGACAGCGCCAAGGCGCAGGCGCGGACCCACTGTGCATCTGCGCTGAGGTGCAGGTGGGATCCCGGCAAAGCATCGGCACGGCCCAATTTCCCCAAATTTCCCCTTGTTATTTTTCTCCTCCACACTTTTCACATTAACTTCTAGTAAGACGAGTTTACACAGCCTCTAATACCTTGTTACAGCAATTGTCTTTCTCTTTATCAAAGCCTGAATGTGTTCTAGAGCTGTTGGTAAACATGACTAACCCCGGAAGAAATTAAAAAGAGGCGCCCTGATTGCATGGGAATGGTAAAAAAGAGAACCAAATAAAAAAGATTTTGTTTGCTTGAAGCTGGCATTCAGGCAGAATTTGGAGTCAGAAACACAGAATGGAAAAATGCACTGAAATTAGGTGTGATGGAACGTACACGCAGTCAGTCTTGAGATATTCTGAGCAACACGCTTGTGATGTGTGCTAACTTACTGAATTCACACAGCAGTCCTAGCTGTAAGGCTATGTCACCAGCTCCTTTCCCACAGGAACCCTAGACTCAGTAACACACAGCGCCAACAGATACAAGGGTTTGAGAAGGCGTGGCCTGTGAGTCTGGGATTCTTGTGGACAACCTTATTCTGTCCCTTAGCAGTCAGCAGGTGTTGCCTCTCTTGCCATCCTGCTGGCTCCAGTATCTGCCCCCGGGGCAGGGTGTTAAAATGTTGCTGTGTATGGTGAGCTTGTAAATAGATTTCACTTTCCATTTCACACATAGGGAAAGACCTGGTGGTAGAGTGGGGTGCTGCTCAAAGCTTCACACCCCCTTGTGGGACTGAACCAAGAAAGGCAGATACTGTTGTGACCTCATCCTCTTCCCCCATCCCACAGGCAAACCTCATCTTAAAAGGAAATAATTCACCAACCAGTCCTTACCAAAAGGGAAACTCTCGATCTCCACAAGGCTCTCCTACAAGCCACCAACACCCCTCTTGGCTGATTATTGCACCACCCCCCCCCCCCCCACAATAAACTCTCTTCTCAGCGTCTGCAGAAGACATCAATATAATTCATTTCCAAAGCAACATCCAGAACCTTCCATGTGACAAAGGCTGCCTGAGACCTGTATTTCACCAACACCCTCTGTCTGGATCACGGTGCCCTTCTGTGGCTATACAGACATTTATACTGAAACACACCACAGGCTCCAGCCATGCCTTTACTGGTCCTTCTGCCTGGAGTGATGCCCTTGCAAGCTCCCAGAGCCTCTTCAAGTCCATGCTCAAATGCATTCCTAGGCAGGCCATCATGATTTCCCCCATTTAGAAGACAAGATCCACCTCCTGTGCTCCCATCTGCCTCCCCTGCTGTGGTTTCTCTGAAACAGCTCTGATGCACCCTGCCATCCTGTTTGCTTTGCTATGGGTTACTTTCACACCCAGAGCAGCACTCAGCATGTGAGCAAGAGCTTAGGAATATATCTGTACACATGGGACAAAGAATGACAGGAGTATCCCTGGTAGCCAAGGCCACCTACCAAAGTCTTCTTGTCATGTTTCTTGCTTTCTTTTCCCTCTCCTCTATTTGCACTCCCTGTATCTGATTCATAAACAGTTTCATCTGGAAATCCTTAAATGCTATAGCATCATCAAAGACACATGGACCCCTGGGCTTATATTAAGATGATAGCTGCTGGAGACGATGGCTACCTGGATGGATAGGCAGAAAGGCAGACAGTCATATTGATACTTGATTGATAGAGGATTGCCAGGGGACAGCTAGCTAACTTGGACAGACAGACAGACACACACACACACACACACACACACACACACACACACACAAGCATTTGTTTTTACCATGCTCAGTTCTCTCCTTGCACTTGCCATTTTCAACATCTTTTGGTACCTGAACACACAAGTATCTGGATTCAAGTTGAATTTTCTGTTCCAATTTTAGAAACAAACCTGTTCTTATTCTCATGTGTTCTCCCTGCCCCCTCCTCACTCTCCCTCCTTCCTGTCTCTCTATATCACGATCTCTCCCCATCTCAGTTTCTCTCTGACTCTCTGTGTCTATCTCTTTCTGTCTCTCTGTCTCTGTTTCTCTCCCCACCCTCTCTGCCCCTCCTTACTCCTTCCAGAAAAGCAAACATGCCTGGTGCCAGGGATACATATACATGATGTCCAGGTCATCCAGCTAAGCCTAAAACCTCAGGGTTTCACTATTACCCTTGCAGTCCACGCTCCTGTGCAATAGTCATAATTCGCCCTGCCAAAGGCAAGCACTTGGAAAAGCCATTTATCCTGTTAGTCTAATGCTAAAGTTGAAATTTCTCCTTCCTGTGGTTACTTGAAGGAACAAATGAGACAACATATGTACAAGAACTTCAAGAACTCTCAATATTAAAATGCTATATTACCCTGGTACACCTATTTACCTTTTCTAGAATGTTTTATATATAAAAACAAATTTTACTTATTTGAGACAAGATCTCTTATACCCCAGGCTGGCCTTGAGCTCACTCTCCAGCCAAAAATGATCTTGAACTTCTGATGCTTATGACCCCTGGGCCTGGTGCATGGTAGACAAGCCCTCTACAAACCATGCTACACCTTAGTCTCTTAAAATTGTTTTGACATTTTATTTAAAAAATTCTACTTCCCATGCAGACTACATGGTATATTACTGTTAATAACAATGCCCCTACTATTAGATACAACATTAAAACTTGTAACTCCTATCTGTACCTGAGTTCTCAGTGTTCAAATTCTCCCAGCCTCTCCCAGTTACTAGGCTATTAAGTCAACATTTTTAGAATCTACATATGTTTCAAATTATACAGTATTTGTCTCCCTGTACCTGGATGAATTTTACTTATTCTAGCATCTTGCAGGCCTTTCCAAGTTGTTACAAATGCCTGAATAATACACCACTGTGTACATATCCCACATTTTATGTATCAATTCATCCCCTGACAATCAAGTTGATCACTTTTCCTGGCTATTGTGAATAGTGTTATAATGTACATGGGAGGCCAGATGGCTCTTTGACATATTGATATAATCCAGGAGTGGGATTTCTTTACCTTCCTAAAGCCTCCTGTCCTCCCTTTGAGAGAAAGAATAAAGCAGAGTTTATTGCTGAGTGAATTTCAGATGAAAAGGGGCACAAGCAGAAAAAGCCTGAAAACATCTACTCGGCCCGCGTCCCTGACCTATCCGGTTCTGCCCACCTTCTCGCTAACTTAGAGAAAATGGTGACATCTTCCTTTAAAGGCTCAACAGATGATTTTAAACCCTTTAAGAAAACATCTCATTATGCTCTTATTACTGAATTGCTATTTCTATGGAGACACATGAGAGAAAGCAGTCGGAAGGAAGAAAAGTGGTAACAGAGCCACGACTTCACGATGACACTTTAATTGAGTTGTATGTTTAAGGTACTAATAGATTCATTTTACAGTCGCCTTTTAATCAAAATCCAACCAGTATTTGCTGAACATAATCATGTGCATATGACCGTTTGCTGTAAGAGTTGTCAAGGATAATAATTAGAAATATGTATTGAATTTAAAAACTAAGATATGGTCCCTTATCATAGCCTTTACAATCTGGTTAGAAAGACATTAGTACTGAAAAGTTAAGGATCAACAGAAGGTTTTAGTGTTTAAGCAATAGATAGGTTATACGGAAGCAGGACTTAATTAGTTTCCAAGTCAGTACCAGGAAGCAGGACCCTGGAGTGTTGTAAAGATGAAAGAGACCATGAAGGGTCCGCAATTGTTTAGATTCATCCAAACTTGATAGAAATTTTTAATGGGCATTATTCAGACCAGCTTCGAAGACACCTAGGAGTAGAAGCAAGGGAATCTATGCCATTCTTGATACCCTAAGAGGGGAACTCAAAAAGCAGACAATGTGAGAAGCTAATTTTCATTCAATCTCTTGAAAATGGGAAGGGAGGCAACACCCATTTTAGATAATGGGAGCCCCCACTCCAGAAAGACAAAGCACCTAATGAAAACATACCAAGCCCCAGAAATCTTGACAGTGAGCTAAAGCTTTGAAGGTTGGAACACAGGTGCATTCTTCTTGGTTACATTCAAAAGCACAGGGACTGCCATCAATTCGTAAGTGGTCTGCATTGGAAAATCAGGATCCAAGATCTAATGAAAGACCAGAGAAAATCCATTCTGCTACTTAGCTCAGGAGAACCTCTGCCTCAGTGTCATGGCCTGTAAACTCTGTCTATCAGACACACTGTGCTCAAATTGATCAGGCAGCCATTTGTATTGATTGGAGAAGGCACTGTGAAATGAGTCACTATAACCATGTGACTCATGTGAGATGCGATCTGCATTTGCTTCAATTCCTTTGGAGGCTGGGGGATGGCAAGGCCTATCTAGCCAGCCAGGTTCAGTGTGTGATAAGCAGTAGCATTTATAGATTGTTGGGCCTATGTCGAGCCATAAGCTAGGTGTACACATATGTAGTTTTTCTTTCTTACAACCAGCCACATTGAGTCCATCTGTACTGAGGATGCAGACCCAGTTAGAACAGGGAGGACCATCTCATAGTTAGTGAACAGGGTTCAGTACCAAAGTATGCACTAGAAGGGTCTTCTGGCCCCAGCCTTGTACTGAGGCCCATCTTCCTAAGCATGTGGATGGTATGCCACAGAACACAGAGGAAAGAGGCTGGGGAGGCTGGGGATTGTTCAATAGGTACTGGATCTGGGTTTCACCTGGCACTTACCATGATTATAGTCCTCACTATGACTAGGTGCTATTTCAAGAACTTCAGTTAGAGGAGACCCTCCTTACAAGTGAAGACATGAGGACTCAGACCCATCAGTGCCTGCCTGAGGTTGCACTCAGGCCAGTGTAAAGCAGGAGAACCACTGTGGGTGCTTTGACCTCAGAGGCTATAGTCTAGACTGTATCCTGTATGATAAAGGCATCTGCCAAACACCGTTCAACAGCTGTTAGCATCCACTACTTATTTTCTACTACATTGTGTGCGGTGTTGTGCCAAGTCTAATAGTAACAGTGAAAGTTTTTATGAGCATTTGTTGGGTGATTTTTTTTTTTCCATGTAAGCAAAACAAATGTCTGCTCATCCCAGATAGGGCATGGGTGACAGGCCAAAAAAAAAAAAAAAAAAAAAAAAAAAAAAAAAATGCGTCTACCAAAGCCAATCTTTGTGAACCAGTGAGTTTATTAGCATTGCTTACTGGAGCATGGGAGACTTGGAGGCAGTTCTGACGTCACAAGGCTTATGGCTACATTCCTGGAAATCCCTGCTCACCTTCTAGTTAGCTCCACCAGAGTTTCTTCACACCCAGCAGGTGTGGGCTGCGTATATAAGCTTGGGGAGGGGTCTCATGAGGCCTCTAATTCTCTCAGCTTCTTGAGCCTTTTAAGTGTCCTCATGAACCTCCCTCCTCTGTCTAAGAAGAAATATTTCAAGTCGAGGAAATACCCACCCAACAACGTCATTCCTGGCCTTACCTATTTTATCCTGATACCAGCGCTACCATTATATCTATACTTCAAGAGAGAAAACTGAGGCAGAGCAAACCTCCTCGTCCATACATAGTCTGTTTTAGCATTTGGGAACCAGAGGGTGCTAGAATGGAATCCACCTTTTGGTTACCTCTTTTCTTTGTCATAGAGTATTGCCTCGATCTAGAACTTTCCACTCCCCTTCCTTCTCTAATGCCTGAATCCTCTTCTCTCCAAACAAGGTCTCGTTTGACATCCCTTCCCCAGGCTGCTTAGTCAGAAGTACACACACTGCACTACTAGACTGTACTGAAAAGACTGTTTCAATGTTTATCTGCCTCTGACTGACAGTTCCTTTATGCAAGGGGTCATATCTCCGTATCTGTGATGCCGGCCAGGTACAGTATTTGGCCTATAGTACGTGTTCTCTAAATGTCATGCTCTAAAGCAGTGGAGTGTGCTTTTGAGATGAAAGCCTAGAGTGTCTAAGACTTTCAACATCCCAGCCACAACATGTGGATACCAGAAGCCTTGGAAAGATTCTCCCCATTTTACGAGGTGGCAAATTGAGGTTCAGGAAGAGTACTGAACATGCCCTGAACCACACAACCAGCTAACAGCAGACACAAGATGCCAACCAAGATGGCTCAATTCCAAAGTTTGCTCTGTTCACATCCTCTGTCCCACACTCCACTGTGCATCTCCTAACTTTTGTCCCGGCATCACTGAGATCTCTCCTAGAACACTGTCCTCCCAAGAATGTACTCAGCTTCTCTCACTGTTAAAGGTAATGAGCTAAGATAGCCTTCAGCTGTGCCACTGTGGTAGAGGCTGGAAAAATTAATCTGGGGCTGCTTTGCCGTTGCTGCTTGGGAATCAAACCGTGAAAGCTAATTTAAAGGCTTTCACAGTTGGTTTGAAGGAGGGATGTCATAGCTTGGAGGATGGCAAATTGTGCACAATCAGCTCAGACAGTGTTGGCGCAGGACATTTAGGAGTCCCCCAAACAAAAGACTCCTATTGTCACCCCAGTGAACCAAGGGCAAAGTTACAGAGAAGGTGCCTCCTGTGCCAGCAGAAGAAAGTATAGAGAAGTCAAAGGTGTCCATGATGGGTCTACACAATATATTGGTCCTGGTGTGTCATGTCATTAGAGAGGAGCAACAGTGCTTCCCTGGGACCACAGGCTTTATGGCACACAGCCTATGAACCCTAGCTGTGAGACAGATAATATGGCACCTCATCACAGAACCTTGTGAGGATGCAGTGTTCAGGAAAAATCTTGGCTAAGTGTTACTTCCTCAGCAACAGCAGCCAAGTGGTTGTTTGTTTGTTTTGTTTTGTTTTTTTCCAAGACAGGATTTTTCTGTGTAGCCCTGGCCATCCTGAAACTCAATAGACCAGACTGGCCTTGAACTCAGAGATCCGCCTGTCTCTGTCTCCCAACTGCTGGAATTAAATGCCTGCACTGCAGCCTGGTAGTATTTGCTGTTTGATTATTGTGTCAAAAGCTGCCTCAATGCGATGTTCCCTGCCCCAGGGGAGGAGCCCAGGCATTCCTTTTTACATCAATATCCTTTTGCATCCTTTTAGATCCCATCTTCTTCATGATGCCCACTGTTGTCAACACGACTCACAGAACAGAATGTAATGGGCTATTCATCTTGGTCACCCCCTCTAGCAGAGACCAATGACAGAGTATTGTGCCACATCTGAGGATCTATTCCCTCCTGGGATCTGCCACTTTCTATGGGCCTGGTGGGCTTGCACTGACCATTTGCTTGCCTGGCCCAGTGCCTACAAAGCAAGTAGCCAACCACAGGATGATTGGTTTAGGATAAGCAAGTGACATACTGGGTCCTCTATTTCTTCATCTGAAAAGTGAAAAGAACAGCAAGTACCTTCGATAAAGCAGATATACATGGAGATAACCTTATAAAGAAGAAATGAAGCATGATACTGGAGTAAAGTTGAGAAGGGCAGACAAAAGACAAGCCACCGACACCTCTGCAGGCCATTACCATGGAGTTTGGGTGAGAGCAAAGTCACCTGTCTGGGTCTGTTCTTGCAGCTATTCTGAGCTCTTCTCTATGTGACGTCTAATGCCCAAACATCTCCCTTGAAAACAATCTCTCATAACTACCTCATAACTACCAAAGGAGGAGAAAGATTTAATAAAAGAATTTTAATAACAGCAGTTTAATTTTAAGGCAAAAATAACTGTAATTACTTGGAGCCTTCATAACATTTAAAATCTGATTAAAATGTACCATCATTTATGAGCTGAGATGGTTATCGTGTTTCATGGCCCTGCAATTACTGCTGGTGTCTGCGAATGGAAGCAGCCCTGGATGGCTTGCTTTCTGTGCTTCCAAGGCACCCCAGTCTCTCAGTAGAAAGAGCAACTTCAATGTACAGCAGATGCAGGAAGGGGGCAGGTGTTCAGTGTTGTTCAATTGCCACTGTGTGTCAGGAACTGTGGACAGTGTAGAAATACAGCTAAGGTTGGCGGTGTCGTTATCAACACAACACCTGAGGCTGAGAGAAATGGGTGACTGGCCTGGGTCACTGACTGAAAACAGAAGTGGTGAATTAGATTGGACCCTAAAGCCTTCTGAGGCTGCATGCCACTAAGCCCACAAAATCCCCAAACTGGGCTGGGTCATTCTGAAATCACAGCTTAGCACCATCAGCCCAGGGAGAGTTCCCGTCATCTTAGAGAAGGCAAGGAACAAAGAACAACAGTGGAGGAGAAATAGAGGGGGAGGGAGGAAGGGAGGAGACAGAGGAAGAAGAGGATAAGGGGGAAAGAAATAGGGAAGAGTAGAAGAAGATGAAAGAAGCAGAGGAGGAGAAAGATGAGGACGAGGAGGTAGAGTTCACGTGCCAGTTAACACGACAGCTTCAACTTGATTTCACAGACCAGACTGCCAAGGTCCTCTACATGTTTTCCTTGAAGAATGTCACTCCAATATGAAAATCATAATATACTTAAAGCCTCACCCTTTCAACAAGCCCTTGATGGTTAAACATCACTTCTTGGTGAGGCTGTGGTCATCCCAGGTGAGACTGAATGCCCATGGTTCTTAAGTCTACCTGCTTTACTACCATCTTGTTTTGTTCAGATACACACAGACACAAACTGAGGCTCTCTTCACCTGCTTTCTTTACTCATCATCTCAGTATACAAGGAGAATGGAAGCTGCCTTTTGTCAGGGCTGCCTAGTCTATTTTGTCACTACTGCTCCTGGGTGCCTGGGCACTCTCTAGGGTTACAGAAGACACTCGCTCTGAAATGTTTGCTAGATGAAGAATGGATTGAAACCTGGGGGTGGGGAGGGGGGAGAGCAGTGTGGACAGACAGGCCAAATTTTCTGATACACATGTCAACAGTTCAAGATATACTGGCTTTTCTTAGTGGATCTTTATTTACCATCTATACTCTCTGCTATACATTTTATCATTTAACAGGCATTCAGTGAATGCTGGGGGAGGGGAGCAGGCAGTGTCAGGTGCCAGAATTCCAGCTATGAAAAAATCATTGAGACCCACAGACTTATACTCTGAGAAAAAAAATATACACACACATATATACACACACATATGGTATGTGTGTATATATATACACACGTATAGGTGTATATATATTTATATATACATGTATGTACACACACAGAGAGAGACAAACACACACTTTCTGTGACATTCATATCTATACAAGCCATAACATCTTCTGAGTGAGGAGAGTGACTGAGGAAAGGCAGGAAGGGAGGAGTAGTTGAAGTTTGGATCTGACAAGCATCCCAAGAGTCAAGCTGAACAAACATAGTGAATACGCTCGGGAGAGGCCGTGGGCTCCAGTGCCACTTATTTTTATACCAAATGGTGTAAACATTTCTCACCTTCAATCCTCAGCTTCACTTGTGAGCATGACACTGCTCCTTGCCCTCCCTACCTTGCAAAGCAGGCTTGCAATGAGCATAAAATGAACATCCCTTGTTTCTTCTACCCACAAGATAAAGGGTCTGCCCGACATGATGGCTGTGACCCCTTCCTGCTGTAATTTACTAAGATTCTATTGCTACAAAAAATGTGTAGGGTGTAATTTGCTGCACGACTTTCTGAGATAACGGGCAGCTCAGATGAGACTTTTATCACCATCCAATGATCCACTTTGGTTCTGGGGTTCACAGCCTCCAAGCATCAAAGCACACTTAGCTTCATTTTTATCGCAGCGATTTCAAAATCTCACTAAAAAAAAATGTAAGCTGAATGGTAATTTCATTCCTAGCGATGTGTTGTTGTCTGAGCCATAATGTAAATGCCCATCCTAAGTTGTGCCAGTTATCAGTGCTAATGAAAGACTAAAATGACATAGCTAATCCCAAGGCCTGTGCTAATTTGGTTTTAGGCATTTCAGGATTTCTGAGCATTAGATTTGCCTTCCCTGTCCTATGCAGGCTAAACCTCCGCTACACAGGAACTCCCCAGATGAGAGTCCCCAGGGTTTTGGAATGTCTGAAAATAACCTCTTTTGCATGAATGCACAGGCTAACATATTTCCTCTGCTCTGAGGGGAAAATATCATTCAGGGTGCTTAACATACCCCTGCACCACCCTGGCCTGCAAGGAGAAAGCACAGATCCAGGAACTGGGGGGGGGGGGGAGAGCTGTAGCAGGCATAGCCACAGAACACAGTAGTGAGGGTTTTCTCTCTGAGGGGAGAAGTAGCAAGATAAAGAGATGGACAGAAACTAATTAGACCCATCTGCACTTTGTCCAAGGGTCACTCCAAGAGGACCTAATTGTATGTGACTACAATGCTGATTTTAGCCTCTGTACCACATTAATTATCTCTGCAGAGCCTCACTGTCTCGTGGCTTTCCAGACAGAGAGATAGAAGTTTCCTCATAGGCAATAACAGAGAAAGAAGCATCCTCCATCTCTGTAGTTACCGATGTTTGTAACTAGGTATCTGGCTTCTCTAACGGCCATATGGCCAGGAGTCTAGTGTTCTTTCTAGTAACCCATGATGGCTCATCAGCCTGCATTGTCCTGACCAAATGGACCCTGTGATGTTAGATGTTTGATTCTTATGATTCATAAGGCTGATTCTGTCTATGTCATTGCTGTTTGCCTTTGGTTAGATGAGGGCACAGAGCCCTTGCAAACATTAAAGAACCAGCTCTGAGTTGAGTCCCACAGACTTGGCAAGGGCACAGCTAGAATCTGAAGACAGGATCCTTTGAGGTCATCACTATGGACTATCTGCTGCCACTGTCGTGCTACAGGTAAAGATAAACTCCCTTGCAGGAGTGTTGACACTTTTGACAATAAGCCTCATGCTAACGTGTATTTGTTGCTGATAAATGCTTAGTTGCATGGACAGGGAGTAAAGCTGGATCAGTTCCTTCCAGGCCCCTTCTGCAGCAAAATGGGGGTGTCCTGTGTGTTGATGGCAGCACACAGTGTTGGCACTCAGGAAGAAAACAACAATTACAAGCCCCTACCTGGTTGAGTCAGTCTTGTGAGCAGAGAATCTCCATCTGGCATTCAAAACAATGACCTTGGACATGAAAGAGGAGCAAATCCCAAATCCCAGTGACTTCACACACACAAAGCCTGTTTCATGTGTCCTCACAGAAAAATGTCTCTCACTCCCACACCAAACATTAGCATAAAACAAAGGGCTCTTAATAAAATTATACAGAACTTTGTTGTCCACAATGATTCTCTAGATCTGGCTCACATACGACTCACTACAGGGTCACTGGAAGCCTTGTGCTTAGGACCCAGTGATTTGGAAATGCCTCAGACAAGGCCCCAAACCTCAAAGAATATCTAAGGATAACCTATCTTCCATGGAAGCTCAGAGTAACACATAAACCCATGTAGGCATGCACTTAAAGTACAATTCTACCATACAGGACTACAAAGAAAAGGCAGCCTTGACACTCAGGCTCTGTGGGGAACTCAAGCTGAGGCAGTCACACCACACTATACAGTAGGTACACCTGATGCTCTAGTTCTTGTGGTTGAGCCTTGGGCCTACACTGGCTACTCCATGTTCCTTGGGACTATATGTTATATTTGTGCTACCTACCAGTTCAAAAAACAAAAACAAAAGCAAAACAGTACAGAAAGGCCAAGTGACCTATCAAGGTTCAAAACCTGGAAGACACAGAACTCTTTGCCAAGTCCAAATTTTTCAGACTCAAAAATTTTTGACACTGATGCATTGCCAAGAAAAAAAAAAAAAAAAACTGCATCACACAAGCACCACAAAAGAGGTTGGTACCCATCCAGGAGAAGCTACTAAAGAGTAAGGGATTCACACTAGCTGCAGAGGAAAGGCAGGGCTTTTCATTTATAAATCAGGTTCTGGAAGAGTAGAGTTGAACATTCAAGTGAGGAAGAACTCAGGAGCACAGAGGCAAAAAAAGGAACTGCTTACCAAGGAATTGTAGGCAAGTATATAAAATATAAGAGATCAGGACCAGTTGGCTACAGGTATAGACAAGCTGAAGAGTGATGCACATGTGTGTCAATATAACACACACACACACACACACACACACACACACACACACAAATGTGCATATGCCCATATATATATTGTTTATGTAATTTTTTCAGAACAGAACCTAATCTGAGTCCAGACACCAATGTGACTGAAAGCATGCAGAATCTAGCTAAGGTCCACAGGTCCACTTGGCTGCAGACAGCCCAGTTTGCTGACACTAAGCTTAGATAAAGCTTCCACTTGCTTAGCTGTCATTTCTTCCTGCTCCGTGATAACACTAGGCTCCTTGGGGGGTTTGCCTGTCATGTCTACAGGGACTAACTGCAGTCATAAATGCAATTAAGCAAAGGAGAAAGAATGCTAAATGTCCAGCACCAGCAGAGATAATCCCATAACATGCAAAGGAAACTTAAGTGCGAACCACAAACAAAAAGATGGTGTTTCCAAATCCAAGGGGAAAGCTTGTGCCTGCCAGATGTTGATCCAGCCACCAACACAAACAGGACAAGATGGAAAAGCCACTAAATAAAACATGGGAATTCCATCCGGGACCCTGTCCTGCTGCCAAGACCCTTCATGACCAAGAATAAATCATTTAACTTTTGTAAGCCTCAGGTTATCTGGAAATAGGTACAGTTTTATATACCGAATGCCATGTTTATGTTGATGATCAAGTCAGAAAATGCATATAAGGTTTATCAATAGAGTAGATGATAAAATGCTTACTGTGGCCACTTGAAACTTTATTAATATGGTCTGAAACTATATTTTTGCCCATGCATGTAAAATGTGGAAGGAGTTGAGGCTGGAGTAGTGTTCTAAGCTTAAAGGCTTAGATTACTAACACCAACACTAGTAACAGCTGTTCCAATCTACTGAACACATACGTTACACATTATTACTTTCTTAAATGCCATGGGATCTCTGTGGAGCAGATTCTAATACCACTGAGGCACAGGGAAGATAAAATTTTGAAACCAGGCATTCTAGAAAAGGATGGTCTTTCTTGATGATCTGCTGGGAGTAATTACTTCTAGAGTATGATAGCTTAACGAGTGAACCTGGAGGTTCTTCTTGGATTAGGCTGCCATTTATATCAATGGACTGTATAAAGCAGGCTGGCCTCCATAGTATGGGTAAGCCTCCTCAAATTCACTGATGGCCAGAAGGCCAGTCTCCCCAGGCACAAAAAAGATTTGTCTTCCTGATTGCCTGTGGAAATTATCTGAATTCTGGACTCTCCCTGGGCCTGGGCCACAGGTGTGGTATCAGACACCACCACAGTATAGGTGAGATAATACCTCACACAAGCCTCAGTCTTTCCCCTCCCACCTTCCTTAACATCAACTTAGCAGGCTCTTCCTAGACATGCCACATGGATCATACACTAGGAGAACCTGTCCTTGAGTTGGATATTGTTTTGACCTCCCCTGCCCATGGTTTTCCATCCCTTGTTAGTCTGTCACCTTTCTGAATCAACCAATACCTGGACCAATGACAAGCCGTCTTTGCACAACATCAAGAACAGAGCTTACAACTGGCAATACAGGTAATGTCCATCAGTGCTGATAAAATACATATTTATATTTAACTTACCTGCTTTGCACATGCAAAGTCTTATGCTAGATAGTGCAGGCTTGTATTTGCTTCACTGTGTCCCAATCTGAACACAGACAGAGCTCTCACTAGGTTAGTTAGCCTGCCTTAGGTCACGCAGTGTGATTCACTCACAGCCCATCTGGGGCCAAAGCCAGGGGCTTCCCACCACTGTGTCTGCTCCTGCCTCTCCTCTTTCCAAGCTGCACAGCACGAGGCCCAAGTGAAGAAGTGCCCAGAGCCCCAGGGCTGTCAGCCAGGCCTCCCCAACATATACCTCCATAGCTCTCTTGAGGTAAGGTATAAAAATGAAAGTGGCGATTGTTATCTGTAAACCCTCAAAGCTGCTTTTCCTTTCATTTAAAAATTCCCTAGTGATTGTTTTTTACCATACTTAATCATGAAAATGAATCACCTCAAATTTTTGAAAGAAACTCTGCTCCAAAAGCTGTCAACTTTCTGCCACAAATTCATTTATTATGAGACCACATGATGCCTCCAAGTACTGCATTTTATTTAAACGTGACATTTTTTCACTCTGTTTTGATTCCACATCTGAAAATCGCCTCTATCAATCTTTCGCTCGAGCCAAATATAACTATTTCTGCTCACTGGAACATTAAATACAGACTCGGGGTACTAGAATCAAATTTAAAAAAAATAAAGTAGGATCCACCTGACGTCCATAACTTCCTATCCAAAGAGAGGACATTTGGAAACTGCCCTGGAACCAGTTTCTAGAATAAAAATTAATCAACCCTAATCATTTTGGACCTTGGGTTCGCTTTACTTCTGAGGTTCACTCTGGAGACTGTTGTCCATTCAATTTTGGAGTTTGAAAAGGGTGTAACATCTTCAGAGAAAGTACCCGGCCTGGCTGTGCATTGAGTGTGACCAATGATGTCTGCGCCACCCCAGGCACCTTTGGTTTGTGGGGCTGGAATGCTCACCACGTGCTTCTGTCCTTCATACTGTATCATTCTTTTTCAGAATAGCAAAAGCAAACAGGCAAACCCAACACTGGACCATATTCTTCTTTCACTCATGATGATGACATGGGCCCCAGACATCAGAAGAAGAAAGGACTTCCCAGGTTCCCAGGCATAGGGAACCTTCATCAATCCATTATGTTTTGCCTGCTAATGACAGACACGTGCATAGAAGCTACCATAACCAGAGAGGCAGGGGCATGAAAGGAAACACATCAACTGTCAAGGATGTCAGAGCTGTGAATAGAATTTCCAATCGGAGTGGCTGGGATTCATTATGCTGTAGGCTGTGGGAGGTCCAAGGACTTAAACCTACCCAGGGGTATTCCTTCGCCAGCCCTGTCTTCTCCAGGACTGGATGGAACCAGGGGCCTTGGAATGTGCAATGTCTTACAGACTCAGAAAGTCACTAAAGCAAGGAAAGTGCGTGGTGAGATTAAACAACCATGTCTTCAGAATACTGGCCAGAGAGACGTCTCTAAGACACAATTTCTCATTTTGCCATCTGACCAAAAGCCTCTGGTTTCCTCCTTGCCTCCCCTCTCCCAGCTCCCTTCTGTACTTCTCTTTGTTCTCCATCATGCCTAGCTAGCTTCCTTCCTTCCTTAAATCTCATTTCTTCCTGGCTTACGCCCCCATCTCTCTCTGACCTAGCTCTTACTTTCCTTCTTTCCATATTTACTAGGTACACAGAAAGTTACTCCCTAATTATGAAGTTCGCAGTGTACAGGGAGACGTCACCAGCACACAGACAATGTCAATACAGTGAGTGCAATAAAACCTGGTGCTCTGGGAATGTGTAGGAACTGAGAGCTGTGCACAGCTCCTGATGAGGTAGGGGTATGATGCCCCAAAGGAAAGGGCATATGCAACAGCATGAAGACAAAAGGACTCGGTGCATTCCAGGAAATAGAGGTAGCTCCGTGGAGCTGAGGTGTGGTTACGGAGAACGATGTGAAATGCGCCTGGAGAGGTAAGCAAATCCCTGTTACAGAGAAATTTAAATGTAAGGATTTTATGGGAGCAATGGAGGGAAATATTAGGCTTGAAGCAGAAGTGGTGATGGTGATTTGATTTTTAATTAAACCTCAATCAACACAGACACCTTCCCTCTGAACACACCCTTTTGTAAATTGCAAGCTAACTCGGTAGTTTCTCCCTTTTATACTTCTTGAATCTCCATCACACCTACTACATGTAGCACCAGATTTGCTTAGTGCTTAGTGTCTGTCAGCCCCACTGAAAGAAGTCTGAGAGAATATGGACGTGGCTTTGTTTGCTGTTATCATTTTTGTTCCGAACACAGACTTTAGCACAGCATCTCTTCAATACATACCATGGGGTTTTCAAAGATGGCACAGCTCAATGACTTCAGCTGTGTGCCTGGAGAAAAGCCCTTGCCTTTATACAGTCACATCACTCAAATGTGTTCTGTCACATCCACTCACCTGTATAACAAGGGAGGAGGGGAATGCCTACTTTGAAAATAGTTACAATGAATGTTAAGTAAAGAACTTAAAATGGATCCTGGCATATAGTAAGTCCTATTGCTATTGTACCAGTTTCTCCTCCTTCACTAGAAGCCCCTGGGGAAAAGGACTGACCCATAGCCATTCTATACTTGCTTGGGGTGTGGCAAATGGCTTCTGACTCAAGGAAGCTGGATCATCAGTCCAATGGCTTCCTTAGTTTTGAAGGTGAATAATCTCCCTAAGATATTTTCAGATTCTATACTCAACTCTATTCAGAGTGAAAGAAATCTTAGAAATACACTGTGACTGTCAGACAAAGTTTTATAGAGAACAACCTAAGTTGTGGCCAAGAGCAAGTTTCTAAGATGTGTTCGTGTTTCCCCAGGGGACTGGTGCTACTCTTGACACTTTCTGGCAAGTACAGGGGTGATTTCATAAAGCGATGAACTGACTGCTTTCCTCCATAAGCCATGTGTCTCCCACCAGAAGACTGCTGCTGAGAACACAGCACCCTGTACTGGGAAGGAGCATGAATACTGTGCCCAAAACCTGGCTCTGAATCCTGACTCTCCTACCATGCAACCAAACAACATTAAAAGAGTTACTCAATGTTTCCTGGTCGTAATGGGTAGTGGGAACACAAAAACTACAGATGTATTGAGTGGGTTAACTGAGCTAGTTTCATGAAGACATTAGCATATAGCAAGTTCATAAGATGTCACATTTGATCATAAGTATATCCCAGCACACAAGTTCCCATAGAACACTTATTAGATTGGCAACCTAACATAAACATCCCTAGATTACTATTCACTTGACCAAGCTCCCCCACCCCCCCCAAAAAAAACAAAACAAAAAAAAAAAAAAAAAGGAAAAGAGCTTCAAACCCAATGTAACCTCTTCCCTTATTTAGAGAGTCTGGTCACTCAAAAGGTTCTAGGCTATTCTGTTTGTATGATTTGAGGCATAGCATTTAACTACATGATCTGTTTCTTCGCCTGTAAAACTCTTTACCTAGGGGATGTCTATGGATTGCTAAGGTCATGTCTGGTCCACTGCTTTACAGACTCTAAAACTCTCCTAAATACAGGGTGGTATTATAAACAGAAAAGCCCCAGTTGCTCGGCAAAAGAGAGAGTTAAGAATAATTGTACATCAAACTGCTCTGTCGTCTTACATTTGTTCAAAATTAAAATGAATCTTTGCAGAATCCAATTTGGATAAGCCCATGTCAATACTACTAATACAAGCCATCACTAATGACAAGATTGATAACTCAGGAGGGCGAGTCATTTCATGTTCACTGTGCATCATGTTTAATTCGCCAAAAGGAGTTTGTGTGTATAATTAATGTGCTGTGCTTCCTGCCTTCATTTTGAAACATGTAAAAGGTCTCTAGGGAATTCTGTAAGTTAGAAACAATTAATAAAATAAAACCACTTAATTAAAGAGAATAATTGGAGCTGATTTTATAGCAGAAAATGGGGGGATAAAAATCACGTTGGAAACACATTGTGCAAAAATTGCTGAGTTCTTAAAGAAAGAATAATTGGAAGACAGAACACATGTAAGTCATGAAAGCAAACAGATCTCCCTTTGTTCTGGGATGATTTAAATCCAAGTGACTTAATGGGTTTACCAAAAGCATGAGTACTGACCCTACAATGCTAAGTCTTGATTATTCATTATTTCTATGTACATTCATAGCATCTTTTATTTACACTCATCATGTAGGGACTCATGGGTAAAAACTGCCTCTTATTTGTGCCATAGAAATTCTGAGATGAGAAGAATACTCTCTCTCTCTCTCTCTCTCTCTCTCTCTCTCTCTCTCTCTCTCTCTCTCTCTGTCTCTCTCTCTCTCTCTCTCTCTCTTAAAATAAGCCCAAGGAGGAAAGAAAGGATACCATGGAATATGTAGGAAGGGCTTGGGTTGCATCTCAGCCTAAGAAACACATAATATTTTCAGATGGCCTGCGTTTTCACTAGAGATAAAAATGAACATTTAAATGCACCGAATGAGAAAAAAATTTCAATTACAGATGTAACAGAATATACTAAGTCACAGATACATGAGTACACATATTGCTTTGGTAAATTCTATAAAACTCACTATGTCCCAAGAAAAGAGTACATGTTTCAAACAGAAAGAGATAAAACTGGGTACCAGATGGGGAAAGAACACGGACATGGAATCAGATAACAGTCCAAATCACATAATTATATGTATGTGACATCTCCAGCCTTCACTTTCCGAATGAATAAAACTGGGCGTTGAGAAACATGCAGATGGTAGAATACTATACTGTGGCTTCTGATAACTGTGTCTTCCCTAATAAGAGAATTATGCAGCCCTGCCTTTGTCATGTGACTGCCAGCACCTCAAAGCTCATAGAAAGTCTCCCCAATCCATACTGTCAGATCTGACGATTGGCCCCACAGGCAAGCTGCCTTGACTAACGGAAAATGGGTGGACATAACACACACTACCTCAGTCTGGCAGAAGCTGTAAACACAAGTGGTCATACAGTGCAGGCTTTTACATTTCTTCTCAGCCATCCTGAGAACTAGCCAATCTAGATGGAGCTGTTCTCAGAGCCTGGATCCCAAGAATAAAGCAGTTCTTGGATTGCAGCTGACTAGGTCTCTAGCCAAGCTCCTAAACAACTGAAATTCTGGAGCAACTTCTGGCTGCCATTACAGTTATTGACACTCTCTAGCATATGGGTAAAGACAAACAGCTAACAAAACAAGCATAGAAGTGGCAAAAAAAATAATCCTATGTATAGAGTATATTAAAGAACCAACACTGTGTGTAAAGACACCCTGAGCTAGGCAGATAATCAATGCTCCAGCCTATACCTTTCACTATGCAGGAAAAGGCAGTATTTTGGAATTCAGCATTACCTCAAAGGTCTTGCTGAAGCACATAGTATTTTGTTCCCTATTATATACCTGCCATCAGATTTAATTGGACATGTTTCTGCCTGCTTTTCATACTTACCTTAGGCAAGTCCTCAAGCTCTTTGTACTCAATCTTTCTACCCCTAAGCAAATGGAGTGCCACTACCTATTTAAAAACCACAGTTCTGATAGTTACATCAATTAATTCGTATGGAGTTCTCAAAATCAAGCCTAATGCCTACTCAACAAATAGCATCCACATTTGCATCCACAACGATAGTTGTCAAATAACAACTATAAGGTGGCTTTAATGTACTCAAGAAAATTCCTCCCACACCTTCTCAGTGACACCAGCTATAAAATACCACTTTTGAATGCTTAACTCTATACTGATCAATATCCCCACCCCCCACTACCTCAAATGTTGAATCAATGCGATGCGATTAGGAAGTGAGGCCTTTGAGTGTGATTAGGTCATAAGAGATGAACCCTAGTGGGCAGAGTGAGTGGCACAGAGGTCTCTGACCAATGCCTCTCCCCTTCTCCCACGCATGTACATAACCTGAAGGCAGTATATCTGAACCAAGTAGTAGATCCTCACTAGACAATAAATTACTCAGTCAGCAACTTGATCTTAAGACTTCTCCACCTCCAGAATTGTGAGGAATGGCTTTTTGTTGACTGTCTTTTGTTATAGCAGCCTGAATGGGATAAGACAATCAACCAAAATATACAGCACACGCATACACAGATAAAACCCCTCCTCCTTTACTATCAGAAAATGGTTTCATCTATGAATGAATGACATCTAAGGTTGTTTATAATTCCCTTAAACTCCTTCAATTAGAAGACTAAGTGATGAAATCTGGGCTCTGTATAGCCTACTCATTAGCTAGTTTACTTTTTTTTTTTTTTAACCTAAAAACTATTTAGCCATTTAACATATGTATATAGTGAATTTTAGTCACTTTTCACCTCCAATACTCTCTCTCATCCCCCTGTCCTTCTCCCACAGGAACCTGCCTTCCTCCTAACAAATGCCTTCTCTCTACTTTTTTGGTGGTGGTGGGAATTACACTGAGTTTAATTAGTTTAATTAGTTTATATTTGCAATGTGCATGGGTGAGGAGTTATTTATTGGACCATTGGTAACTTACTAGTGGCTATGTCCCTGAAGAAAGTGACATTCCCTTTCCATATAAACTATTAAGTGACAATATAAATATACACTCTGGAAACATTGGGGCTCCATGGGTATCTCCTCTATTTAAGATAAAATATTGATGTGTCCGATTCCCAACTATGTGTAAGTTTTGTGCAGATGACCACAGCTGTCATGATACAGTGATCGTGTCATGCTCTGGAGATACTTGCGTGCAGCACCATTCGCATCCTCCAGCTCTTACGTTCTGTACACTCCCTCTTCTATGATGTTCCCTGAGCCAGGGAGGGGTGATACAGATGATACAGATGATATAGATTATGAGCTGAGAATGCCACCTTCACTGGCTCTCAGCACTGGGACCAGTTACAAGTCTCGGTATTCCTTACTGCAAATTTCCATTAGAGTATCAGCTACCATATTGTTGATTAGATCATTACAAAGCAACTTCTCAAAACCATGGAAAATTTATTCATTCGTAAGCTAAACGGATCTAGTCTTGATCTTCAAATAGCTGGCTGCACTCATTTATTTTGATGATCTTTAACAACTAAGCACCTGGTTCTTAAATGTTTGGGGGTAATAAATATCCTTTGTGGTGACAGAGACACATTGGGTGCTGTCTATAGACACATGCAGGTCAGAGCCTCACGATACTAGCTGGAATTCTCCTCTGTGCATCCTTGGCTGACGTGAGCTGAGTATCCAGGCCCCAGTGGTGAATGAGGCCTATGGAAGGGAGAAGATGTGCATCCAGAAGAATTCTCAATTGCAGAGTAAGAACAGAGGCCTAACCAGATCTCTCCAAGAACAAGAGTCCCAATCCCCTGTGTAATAGTATCAGGTGGGCCAGCTGTGCCTCAGTTTCCTAGGTTTTTTTCACTAAAGAATATAAGTAGTTATAGCTCTTGCCACGTGGTTGTGGTGTAGAAACTGTGAGGGTGCAGGGAAAGTGGTCGGCACAGAGCCTGACACCAGAAACTCCTAGAGAAATACTACTCCTAGTTAAGGAAAGTAGACAAACACTGGACCCCAAAAGGCATGAAGTTTGCCCACATCTGTGGGTAGAGCAGGATGAAGCACTGAAGTTCTTCATGAAGAGAGTGAAGACTAAGCCAAATGCTGGAGCTAACAAACCAGGACACGTAGAAGACAGAAGTGCTAGAATCCTCTGGTATTTGTAGCTCAGCTGTTCCGCCACACCAGCTGCTCAGAATGTTCAGACGTGGCCTAGCTCGGCACAGAATCTCCCCATCCTATATTCATTCCATCAGCTTCAAATCTAATTTCGCTCTCAGGGTTGTTTTATGTTTTCTTTCTTTCTTCTTTTTTTTTTAAAGGAGCCAAAAATTGAACATCCATCCCTATTTATAGGAAAGGGACATTTCCTACAAAAGTGCCTTGTAAGGATTCCGATCCTGTTTTCTCAGCAGTTTTCTCTTCTTGATCACATGAGGTCTATTTTGACTACTTCCCTGGTTGGAACACATTTCAGAGGCACAAGCTGCCAGAGGGGAGGATGAAGCTTATGAATGGGCCTATCCTCCAGGATGTGCCACCATAATGGGATGCGGTACAACTTTGTGATCGGGGTGGTGGGGGGGGAGAACTATTGTTGGTTGCACATACAAAGCACAATTCTAGAATTCTAGTGGAATTTTAGATAACTATCCCAAGTGGACAACTGAGAACTATAAAAAGATTAACATGAGAAATGGAAACTAAAAGGCAATGCAACCTGTCAGACTTGGAATAGTTACGGATGAGCCACAGGAGTACAAAACCTGGGTTCATGGCCTACATTGCCATTGGCTACTTCTAGAAGCTTGGGAATCACTCTCCAATCTCCAGCACAGTTATCTACAAGTAAAACGACCAGTCAGAGGCAAGACATCAGGCTACATAGTAAAAAGGACTTTTGAACTCAAGATATTGAAGGATACAAGAATACTAATGGCAACATATTATGACAGTAAAACATTACTATAAAATAGTTACACGTCTCATGACTAGATCAGGAAATAAAGGCTACCTCTACAATAGAATACCATGCATCAGTGAAAAGCCATTGCTTTTCACTGATATAGACCCATTAAGTAAATCTTGAAAGTATGGGGGCCAAAGTTCCAAGATTATTTTACAATATAATTCCATTGGTCTAAAGTTTAAAAGCAAGGGAGGTAAAATGGTATAAGTTGTTGAGATGCATAGTGAAAATCATCCAGGTGTTTATTTATTGACACAAAACGCAGTCTAAATGTTACCTGGATGAGAGGAGGTGTGACCAAGAAAAGGCTCTATAGTGACTTTTGAGACTCATCTCATCCTGTTCCTTGGCTTGAGATGTGACCACTTGTTTTTTGATTCTATTTGTCATTAAGTTGTGCATGGGTGCCATAGGCTTCTCTGCAAATGTTTGGCATTTCAAAATTAGAAAACAGATTATATAGCTAGACCACGTGTCCTCTATTCCTCACATCAGCCAAATATAGATAGATAATTCTCGGGAAAAGGATGGCTACACCCACAGTGAACACAGGCAGATGTTGTTGCCCTTGCCACCACCCCTAAACAACACAGCAGGGCAATGATGTACAGTGTTCACACCAGACTGAACATTAGTAGCATATGCAGAGAGAGCTGGAAGGGTTATATGCAAATAGTACAGCATTTCACAAAAACTACTGAGTATCTGTAGATTTACCTAAGTCTGGTCTTGGGACCAGACTTCTGTGCATAGCCAGGGAAAACTATACTTAAAAAAGTAGAAAATAATAGTTAGTTTTTTTAAATGAAAATGAATGATGACCTTCTAATCAAATACATACACCATTGAATCTACCTTGCTTGGGAAGTAGTAAGACCTATGGTTTTCAGATAAAGGAAGGAGCTCTGAGGGGGTCAGGCAGGTGGAGAGTCTCTACTCCAGACAAGTCCTCTTTAACTGTAAAGTTTGTGTGTCATCTACCTCAATAGACCCCTGAGCAGCAGAAGCCCCTTGATGCAGAGAAAGACAAGTCTCAGAAAGCTGTTGTGTCTTTCTTGAGGTTTGCCTGGAACTTTCAAGGTCAGATATAGACAGCTTGACTCTGGTGCCTAGCCCCTGCCACTGTGCTCTGCTGAGTCCTGCAAACTGCAGGCAAATTCAAAAACACATGAAGAGTTTTCAGCTCAGCCCCTTTCAACCTCATCTGCATGGAGTTGGAAACTACGAGCCCAGTCCGAGCAGCAGTAAAAAGATGGGCAGAGATAGGATCACACAAATTAGTGGTCTATGATTTCCTTTGGTGGACCAGCTTTAACCAAGGACAATATGATCAAATATGTTCATGCTTTCCTCTTCCTCCAACCAAAATAGCAAAATGGCATTGTTCCAGCTTTGGATAGCCATGGACTTTCCAATTTAAATACTGTTATGTCGCTCCTGTTTATGGGTTTGTTTCCCATCTCAGGAAATTTCAACCCACGCATAAGCTACAATGTGCTCCCTTCCATTTTTTCCCCTCCTAACTCTTAATTAGGTAGTGAAATGCAACCCACCTACGTGAACGAGATGAGTAAAAGAAAGTAATAGCTAAATGCATTTTTCATTTCCCACATAACGATTTCTAAGTTCCCTGGAGCTAACTACATAGCACTTCCCCCAGGATGGAGGGCTGAGATTTTTACATCCATCACTGAGTGTCAGAGCTGAAAGGGACATGGAAATTCACCCCCCTCATCTTACCTGGTATTTGGCACATGCTAGTGGCATAATAGATGTTTGAAAAGTAAATCATAACAGCTCATAAGTATAGTAGCTAACATAGATCAATACATGTCACAGATGTCAGATATTCTTTTTTGCATCTGTACGTGCATATATGTACATTTATACATGTGTGCTGGTGTGGATATGGATGCATGTATATTCACACGTGGGTGCTGGCGCAGATTCATGTTCACAAGTGTGTGGGTACATCTGTGTGTACAGGTGAGCATGCCAGTATGTTTGAGCCTGGGGAGACCCAAGGTCAACTTCAGGTGTCTTCCCCAACTGCTCTCTATCTGGTACACTGAAGTAAGGTCTGTTTATTGAACCCAGACTTTTGCTAATTTGGCTAGTCTGGTGATCTAGTTTGTTCTGGAGATCTTCGTCTCTGCCTCCTGTGCACTGGGAGTCTAGGCAGATGGCCTCGCCCACTTGGCATTTATGTAGGTGTTGGGCACCTGAACTACAGGTCTCATGCTGACAGAGCAAGCTCTTTGCTTGCTGACCCATTGCTCCTATTGTCGGATCGTATTCTAGGCAGTACACCTATAAAAACTAACGCATCATTTTACAATTATCTCAAAAGGTTAGTATCACTATTCTCTCACGTCAAAGACAAGGAGAATGAGACGCTAGATCATCAAAGCACTTGCCCACACCACAGCAGACAAGTGATGGAGTCAGTATCTCAGTTGTCAATATGGATTCAGTGTTTCCAACTCCCATGTGCTCTGAATATCCCTAGCAGAGGCTGTGACAACAAAGTCCAGGAATGTAAAACGATGACATCTGACACACCTGTCTGGGAAAGAGCAAGAGTCTGAAGACAATTTCCAATTAGAGCTGGGACCTGACTTGTTTGGGCATCTGAACAACAAACATATCTTTCCAGAGACCCACTGTGAGGTGGGTTATCAAAGACATGAGGGTTGGCGTCAGCTCAAGTTTTGGATGTTTCCGGCAGGGTGTGGTGAGTTATCCAGTCAGGAAAACAGCAAACCCTTCTAAAATTGCAGCTACAAAAGGAGACTGCAAAAGTTCAGTCACACATGAATGACGTGCTGAATAATGATCAGCTCACACACGGCACTCAACAAAGTTGCCCACTTTTCCTCCCCAGAACACACTAAGAAAAAGGTCACTAACCAAGGTTAGGATTCGTTGAGTGGGATTAAAAGGAGTAGCTTGGACTTTAGGAAAATTGCTGCTGTGTTTGTGACATCAGGTACCAGAAAGCATCCCAAGGAATCTGCTCAGGTCAGGAGCTAAGCAACAGAGTGTACTGTTAGGCCTGAACACTGGAGTAGGACACAAGGTTGTGCCCTGCCTGCTCCGACAGCTACTAGTAAGCTCTCTCCAGGCTTCTGCTCCTCTGTTAAGCTTTGTGTTCTTGAAGGATCCATAACAATGGCCAGCACATGGCAAGAACTTTACACTATGAGAGTAAAAACCCAACTAACCACAGGAAGCTAGACAGGGAGCAGAACTGGCTCCCAAATTGGTATCAAGATGATACAAATCTAAGGGACTTCTTAACTATAGACATTATGGCCAGGAAACAATACCTTTCCTATAGACCCATGTGTTCACACTGCTAATGCTTTCTTTTCTCATTATTTTACACATGCACACTTTCACCTCAAATAGAAAAGGAAGAGACATGAAATGCAGGTGATGCACACACATGCCCCTTCTATGAGCCTGGACACGATGAGCCTAGAAATGGACAAAGATTTCATTATACAAGTAACATCAGCATACAGTATACTTCTGTTTTTTTACCAGGTCATCCAACTGCCAACAGTCTTACTCACCCAGGACTGGCAGCGTTTACAGCTTTTGCTCTAGATTTAAGTTTAGAATGAAACCAGGGCTCAGTTCAGATTCTAGGAAACCATCTTCCCTAGAGCAAGGATATGATGATCCCAGGGAGTGCTTAAGCAAGGCACAGAGATGGAGTGCCCATTGGAAGGCACTTAGGTGGATCATTGAAGGTAAGTGTTAAGACAGCCACCCACTGTCTGGACTTCCCATGTGAGGACCAGAGTATCAGAAAACTGAATCAAAGTTCCCCCAGCTAAGAAGCAATAAAGGCTGGATGCAATTCCAGGTTTGTGACCACCTCCACCATGGCTTCCGCTAAGCTAACTCTCTTGTCAACCTTACCCCCAGCTCCATTTCTTAACTCTTGTGATAAGCAACAGTGCCCCTGAAGTGGCTGTCACATTCCAGCTCCCCTCCAATTAGAACCTTCTCTGACACCACTCCCTCAGGGGTCTCCATGAACAGCAGGCACCCTCTGCTGGCTTCTAAGTCTCATTTGAAAGCTAACCTGAGAGCAGACTCCTGTCCCAGTACTGCTGGGTCCAGGTCACCAGCACAGAGCAGAGGCTTACAGAATATTCATGAATGAAGAGACCAATGAGTGAGTGAGTACAGCAGGAGAGCACAAGATACAAAGAGAAAGATGCAAGCTTTCCTAAAAGGATGAGCAAGCAGAGAAGAGGCCTCAGTGAAGTTGCAGCTTTGCCAAATGCTACCTTTAAAGAAAAGAAAATACAACAATAATGTTTCTCAGGACCAGTTTACTCATAGAGTTACACATGTCTATCTCCAGTCAAATTTGCACATCTATGCCCAGTGGTTTAGCTGGTTAGGAAAAGCACTGTTCACCTGTGCATAGGCCTCTGACATCTAATTGAGATGGGGAATGAAAACGGAGAGAGGGAAACAGGATGCAGACAAAGAGAAAAAAAAAAAAAACCTTCTGTGACTTTGGACAAGTCCTTTCTCAATCACCTGAGTTTCCTCATCTTTCTGCCCTTCTTTCTGATTTTTAACTAAGAGTCTTTTAATTCCACATTCCTCTTTCCTCCCTGAGTTCTGACCTAGAAATCCACTGTTCCTTGTAAATTTTTTTTTTAACGGTCGTTTTAAAATTCATGTCATTGTTGCAGCCAAAGTCTAGAGAGAATGCATTTAAATCTAAAGTTTAGAAAGTGATTTCAAATACTTCCCGACAATACTGAACTCTGGTTGCTGTCTCAGCATAAATCTTGGGGCCAGCTGCTGTCCTCGGGTTTCTAGACATGTTAGGTACGGGATTAAAGTATCCTTTAGCACAAGGTTGGTAACAGCTCTGGCAGGACAAGACATCCAAGGGAGTTTGGGACATAGATAGTGGCTCTCTGCCCTGCTATGAAGATCAGGAGTGTGTGGCCAGGTCATTCATCCCCTATTGAACCAGAATGCTTTCCTGCTCACCAGTATACACCCAAATGGGTCAGACAGACCCTGCTGGACCTGGGCACGGACTTATCAAGCCTGAGCTTCAAAGGAGGCAAAAGAAACAACTGCAGGTGGGACTTCGTGGAGTGCCCTGCATCCAATTGTACAGATGGCTGCAACTGCCACAAAACAGCACTGGTAGCATATGGCCATGGGTGTGTGGGTAATTCATCATTTTAATGTACATTTTATGTGCCAGGTAGCCATTCAACCAACATCCACTGAATATCTGCTATGTGGCTATTGCTGTTGAGACACTGAAATAGTAAAGAATAATAAAGACTCAGTAAATGGAAATATACACATAACATGTATGTCCCTACATGTGCACAAAACATGTGCTTCTGGGAACACATGGTGATTGACAGTTTCTATTGTTCAATAAACCAAAAATTCAGGGCTCATATCCAAAGGGAACATGTATACATAAACAAATATCTTTCATGCTGAGGCTGGCACTGGACCCCACTAACACTTTTACATTCACTACATACTGCAGTAAGAATATGCAGGGGCTTTGAATGGGCACTGCTGAGAATCAGTGATCTTCAATTGGAGGCTATTTTATACTCTGGGAGTCAATGCTGAAAGGCGGTTTTGGTTGTCACAAGTGATGGAGAGAGGAAGACTGACATAGAGGCCGAGGGTGCTGCTAAACAGTTACCCAACCCAAAACACATATAATTCAATTGAATTTTCATGAAAATAAGAAACATCTATAGGGAATGCATCGATGTTTGTCTTACCCAAATGGAGACTGGAGAAAATTTACAAATTATGAGACTTTCTTATGCATACCATAAAGTGGTATGTTTAATACCTCTCAATTCATAACACAAGCATACCTGAGTATGACTTTGGTGCTGCATCTTGCAGGGCCATCATTTAAGACATGCTACCTCCCACTTACAAGAGAAATTATCTCCAGAAAGACATGTGGACCGTGAGGCCTTATTCAAGATCTGGAAAAAAAAAAGCTGTAACTCAGGCATAAGACAATCAATACTCCAATTTAGGATTTAGCACTCTGGAGGCAGAATGCTCAGAAGCATGCAAGAAGGATCTGCTTATGATTGAGCCCCAACTCATATTTATAATATAATCACCTAATAAAAACGGTAATGACCTCCACCTGACTTTACATAGCATACTGCGGTGCATACGTTCCATAAAAGGATTTTCACAGACCTTGCCCTGAAGAAAATCCATCTAAGCCCCGAGTTCTCTATCAAGACCAAAGAGCTCTGAAAGAAATACCATTTTGTTCTGAGAGGGCCTACATACACAATATGTACAGTAGATTATCTTGTAATAACACAGGATTGTCCTCAAGCACTCTTTCTGCCCATGCGACCTTTAAGACGCATATATAACACACTCCTTAGAGCATCCCTTTACAAGCAAAACCCAGCCTGTCTCTCATTCTGTCCCCGCCCAAAAGGTAATCAAATGGCTGAATGATTAGAATACTCCATGGTGGTCAGGTTGCACCACCAGTTTGATACCTCTATCCACTGTCCATGACCCCTTGTGATGGTTAAACTTTTACAACACCTTAGGCTTATGAGCCAAGTGTACAGTAAAGAGCAAATAAACTTTTCCTAAAAAGCAAAGTTATGCAAGGGTGTGCATGAGTGTGTGCATGCAGAAGCAATCCTGGTAGACTCCTTTCACCATTTATGCTCAAGACCCACTGTGCAGACTTTTGTGCTCAGCAGGAAATAAAGGGGAAAATGTCTAAGTAGCAGTACAAGGCAGGGTGAGCACCATAAAGAGACCTGAGCTGCCTACACTCATCTGCCTCCTAAATTGCCTATGATCTTGTTCTAATGTCTGCGATCTACGGCTTCCACATTTGAAAATTACTTCCTGAATCTATTAGTAGAAGTGGTTGAAAGGGAATCAGCAGTCACAAATTCCAGTCCATATGGAATAAATCAGAGCGGGTGGGTCCCCCGCCACTGGCACAGGCGGGGACATATTTCAAGAATGTAATCGCTAGGTTCTTATAAAACTCAAGTTCATTTTTTCCCATTACAAATTATGCATCTGTGGCACCATTCTGAAACATATATCTGAAGACACTTAAAGGATTATTAAAGAATTGGATACAATTTTTCCAGCTTTATTTCAGACCACTCCAGGAAGCATGTCCCAAGGGGGATAAAGGAGAATGAACTTCTTTCTTTCTTTCTTTCTTTCTTTCTTTCTTTCTTTCTTTCTTTCTTTCTTTCTCTCTTTCTTCCTTTTTTTCTTTCTGTTCTTTTCCTTTTTCTCTTTCTTTCTTTCTTTCTTTCTTTCTTTCTTTCTTTCTTTCTTTCTTTGAAATCAGTAAAATTCCTGACTTTAAAAAAATGGTACATTGTGGGAAATCCATCTTCGGCTAGGATTTCAATTTGTGGATGCAGGCATGCTAATGCTACCTAGAATGAATTCAGATAAACAAACTGAAAGAACCTTTACATTTTAGCAGGAAACACTGGTAGAATAAATGAACAAATGGATTATTTTATGATGGATGATAAGCCTAAATGTTTTGGCAGTTAAAGAAAACAAAAAAGAATCAACACAAGAGGCTTAAGAAGGGAGAAAGGCTTTATTGTCAGAAGCCATTATAAGATAGATCACCTAATAGTGTAGAGTTTTGTAATTTCAATGCCTTAGTCAACCCCAAACCAAGAATACATAAACCTTTATTAATTTTTTTTTTAATTTCTGGATCTAAAAGGTATTCTCTTTTTTAAGCCTGGGAAGTAAGTTTTTTTGAGAAATGAATAATCTTTCAAATTACTACCCTTTCTATTAATATTTAACATAAAAGAAACTTATCCCAGGGTAAATGACCTCTCCAATTATGCTAAATAAATTCAGAGGTACAATAGTTAGGAATAAAAACCAAGAGATGAAGCCATGGAAGGCATTATTCTCCCTTCACAGGCTCACCAGTCTTCCCCCATCCACTGCCTTCCATCATTGTTTCTGCCTTTCAGTACACACAGGACAAGTTGGTACCCGTGGTACCTTTCAAAGGTTGTCTGGACATTACAGTCATTCACATGGAGAAACAGTAATGTAACTGGTCTAATATTGGCCTGGGCATCAGTGTTTTTCAAAGACAACTTAAAAAGTGCTGAGGGGCAGGAATGCATCCATCCTGACTGTTGTTGAGATCCATTCTTTCAAGGGGGGAAGGTCAAGGGTCTCTGGCTAAATTCTTAAAACGTTCAGCACCAAATCTATAATGATGGATCCTACCTGTCACTCTCTCAGGACCCCAGTTTGAGGCACTAATCCATTTAGTGTTTGGTAAGATTTCCTGATTCACAGACCACAATGCTGCCTTTCCTGCCTAGGTTCCAGAATTGCACATGGGAAAAAAGAGGCCTTCAGTATCTAGTTTTGAGCTTAATCTAGACGAGAGGTTCCCAACCTTCCTAATGCTTCCATCCTTTAATACAGTTCCTCACGCTGTGGTGACCCACAACCATAAAATCATTTTTATTGTTATTTTATAACTGTAATTTTTCTACTGTTATGAATTGTAATGTTTTTGTGTGTGTGTGTGTTTTCTGATGGTCTTAGACGAACTCTGTGAAAGGGTCATTTGATCCCCAAAAGGATTGTGACCCACAGGTTGAGAATTCCTGAACTAGAAGAGGCCACCTCACAAAACATGCCTCTCTGTTCTCAATCCCCTCAGGAGATGGCAATGGTCATTTGGTGGCAAAGATTACTGGGAACTACACTAATTACTCAATCTATAGGCTCCCTCTTGTCCCCTACAGTAACCCCCCAGGACAAGAACATTGTAAAAAACCACCTAAGAAGTGGCATAAACCAAAGAGACCATAGGCCTGCTTCAACCCACGTTTGCTCCTTGACAACCACTTGCTTTCTCTACTGCGCTCTGAGCGCAGGTGAACATGTTTAAACCTAATGATCCCTAGGACATCAGACAAGGAGCTGGGGCACAGAAAGGTATATAGTGCATCAGTGTCACAAAACTAGTGAATGCCATAGCCAGCATTTACAGCCAGGCAGACTGGATGAAAATCCCGCCTCTGAAGCACCCAGCTCATTATCTTCTCAACCACAACACTGGTAGCCAAGGGAATCGTGGCTGCTGTGACCCTCAGTCACCTCATGGAACATGGCAGCTCGCTATATGTGTTTCTGCTTCCACAGTGTCTGCACAAACATGGATTCCATGTCCACATCTTTGGAAGTGAAGGAGCTGTATGTACGCCACCAACAAAAAGTTTGTACACTGTTTTCTGTCAACAACCATAGATAGGAAGCTGGCTCAAGCATGGTCTCTGTCTGTAGGGGGTTTATGCTATGACTCTGGAGGCATGGACAGAGTTAACAGATATTTCCTGATGCAAAACAGATATAACCACAGAGGGCTAGGGCTGAATGCTGTAAGGACTCAGTAGTGATCCAAATAGCCCATAGTCACTTGAATGCTATAAATTGTTAAAAGTGAAGATAGCGTAGCTCCACACTACGTTGGCGCAATTAGAATCTTTAGAGAGGAACACTGAAACTGGTGATCTGGGCACCCTCCCATATGCTTTTTAGGAACATAAAAAAAAAAAAGTATAGTCACATGTGCATGGGCTTAGACTCCAGCTGCTAGAGCCAAGGGTATATTTGGAAGTCAGAGAAACAGAAAGACTACTTTGGCAATGCAATGGGCTTTCCCCAGCTCTTCTGGCCTCGAGGATTACAAACGGAAGGCATTCCACATTGCTATCTGTGACTGAGTAACCTCTATCTGTCAGGGACCCAAGAAGTCACAGGCAGTTTGCTTTAATGGCTATCCTTAGAAGATCTGGATAAAGGGACTATTTGCAAATGTGGAGGAAGGTTATAGGGGATCTGTGTGACTTCAGGGAGCTGTTACTACCCCTAAAGCTGGAAGAGTTGCAGGAGAAGTTACTGGAATCTATAGACAAAGGCTGGGTGGGGGGCCTTGCTACAAGGCCATATATAGGCTCTGTATAGAAAAAGCAGTAGGCCAGGATTGACCTTGAGGCATAGGAAAATAGATTAAACTGGGTATGTTCAATCATGTCCTGTAAATGCTCAACACTGGAGATTAAAAAGAATAAAAAGCCAAAGGACAAAACTGAAACAGAAGATGCAGCTTGATGTCCAGGGTAAATTGCAGGGTGAGGACAAATCCAGAGAGACAAATGCAGGATATTCAGCATAAGCCTCCAAATCTCTGAATAATTCAGTAGTGGTGCTTCATACTTGTGACTCCTCGGGCATTGTTCAAATAATTAAGAGCAAGGATATCATTGCTATCTCAAATCAGTTTACCTACATCGATGAAAGTTCCCAGTCTCCTGTATGAAGTGAAGACAAATAAAGCTGCCCATTGTGCCTGCCTTGATTCCTGGATATCTCACCATCATTCGAGAGGCATGGGTACTAAGGGGCTTTGTGAAATTCCCTGGATCCAGTGTGAGTTAGTAGGTTCCGTGTGGATATGCAAATCTGTGCATCAGAAGGATGAAGTAACAATTTTCACACTTGGATGATCTGTGCTCCAATCAAAGCTGATCCACAACATATGTGTTTATGTCAGTTCTCTTATTTTTAGCAGAGCATTAGGGAGAGGAAGGGGACCCTGGAATGGACAGCCATTTGGCAGCCCCACGCAGAGGGCCTCAGTGATGGGGAGGTAGCTAAGGACAGATGCTTAACAGGCTTTTCCATGAACCCAAACAGAGAAGAGCAGAGTCTCTGCTTACCAAAAGCACTGCTCCTACCAGCATTTCCTACCTGCCCTGAACTAGTTTCTCTTATAAAGTAAATGAATTGTAATGAAGGGGAAAGAGCATGGGAACATATGGCAAAAGACACAGCTTCAAGGGGCTATGTCTCCATTTTTGTCCCTGTAGTTCTTTCAGACAGGAACAATTCTGGGTCAGAGAATTTTTGACTGTGGCATGGCAACCCCATCCTTCCACTTGATGCCCTGTCTTTCCACTGGAGGTGGACTCAAGTTCCCTCTCCTCAATGTAGGGCATTTCATCTAAAGACTCTTTGTGAGTCCTGAGAGTCTCTCACCTCCTGAGGAAAAGGAGGCCCAATGACAGGCCCAAATTGAGATCCAGCCCAGGGAGAGGCCCAAAGGCCTGACACTATTATTGATGCTATGGTGTGCTTACAAACAGGGACCTATCATGACTGCCCTCTGAAAGACCCAATAAGCAGCTGAGTCAAAATGCAGATATTTACACCCAACCAATTGACAGAAGCTGGTAACCCCTGTGGTTGAATTAGGGGAAAGCTGCAAGTAGCTGAGGAGGAGAGAGACCCTATAGGAAGACCAGCAGTCTCAACTAACCTGAACCCCCCAAGATCTCTCAGACACTGAGCCACCAACTAGGCTGCATACACCAACTGATATGAGGCCCCCAACACATATACAGCAGAGGATTGCTGGGTCTGGACTCAGTCAGAGAAGATGCACCTAACTCTTGAGAGACTTGGGGCCCCAGAGTCTGGTGGAGTGGGGAGTGGGAGGTGGGGACATCCTTTTGGAGATGGTGGGGGAGGGGGTGTGGGATGTAGAACAGTTAGAGGGTAGACTAGGAGGGGGATAAAGTCTGGACTGTAAAAAAAGATCAAAGGATAAAAAAATAAAAATAAAAAAGAGTTTAAGTCTGCCACCCTTGAAGTGTAAAGCTTGGGGCTGAAGCTAATAGAAGCTTCCTAAACCATGCTGTAGGTGGCCCTAAGAAGTTCCACACAATTGCCTCCAGGGTCTGGCATGAATATCCTCAATGCAGAAGGTGGTCTCAGGGAAATGGGGTTACCAAGCCCTCCTGACTCTTCTCTTATCCCACAGCTATATAAAGCTTCCCACTGCTTAAAAACAAAATTATTCTGAACTAGATGATCTCTATGAGTCTTCAGAATAAAATGTCATAAAATTGTATGGACTTAATTCCATCCAGTTCTGTTTGGGCCTATAGAGCTAACAGTGGTATCTGCCCAAGGTCATTTTTCCATTCCCAAGGATGACCCAACTTGCTTAATGGAGCTAGAGTAAGAATCACCTACCTAGAGTGAAATCAATACTGCACCCCTGCAATCCATAGGCAAGTTTGCTGTAGGTGTTAGTATGAATAAGGGTGGATGGGTGTGGTTTCACTGCTTAATCACTACTTGCTACATACCCAACAGAGTAAGCCAGCAAACAGGTAAAAACAGGTGGAAAGCAAAGAGCAAGCAGTAATTAATCCAGCCATTCAGAAAACAACCAACCAAATTGTAGAGATTAGCAAACACCTCTCAATAACAACAATAATAAGTAACAAAAAAAAAAAAAAAAAAAAAAAAAAAAAACTGGCCTCAACTCAGCAACAAGGACACAGACTGTCTGATGGAACTGTAAAACTAGATCCAACCTTCTACAGCCTCAAAGAAACACACCTTGCTGGTAAAGACAACCAGAGACTGAAACTCAAAAGACAGAAAACAATCTGTCAAGCAAATGGAAATCAAAACCAAACTGGTATCTATATTCTGATGTTTGACAAAGAAGACTTCATAATTAGAAAAGATAATGAAGGTCACTACAGACTAATAAAGGAAACAATTTGTTAATAATATATAAAAGTTGCAAATGCTTATGCATGGAACATTTCATAAAACAGACACTAATGAATATACACGATTGGAAAGGCCCTGATGCAATAAAAATGAGGATTTCAATTCCCTATTCTCCTCTTTCTATAGGCCATCTGAAGTAAAAATTAATAAAAGAACCTCAGAGTTAAATTATACCCCAGATTAAATGGATCTAATGGATATCTACAGAATAATCCAGGCAACAGAAACAGAGTCCACATTCTTCTCAGCAGTTCAACACTCAACAGACTGAAGGGGGAAAAGTAGCTAAGAAAATTCAAAGCTGCAACAGGACACACAGAAAGTTCCAGGCCTGTATAGTGAGATGAGAACCCAAACCCCCAAAACATTAAAATTTAAGAAGTAATTTATTTATATTTTTTCTTGTAATACCTAATACAATGCACATATTATTAAAGTATTTATACTACTTTTTATGGAACTCACACTACTTTTATGGATCACTATCGAGAAGAATCTATGAATGTTCACTACAGGTATGATCTTCAAAAATGTTTTCAGCTCACAGTTGGTCAAATCCATGAGCATGGAGCCCATGGATAAAGAGGGACAAATGTAATGATGATGATGACGATGATTATGACGATGGCAATCATGTGTTTATTGCTATTGGGCTATTATAGCATATCAACACTTGGGATACAAAGGTGAAATGGCAGAGGACTATCTTCTCTCAAAGGATTAGATCCCAGGAGGACACAGAAGAACAGAGCAAAATAAGATGATGGATAAATTGCAGTAGGAGGAGATGTGGCTGTAAAATGAATCAAGAAAGGCTCCAGAGCAGAACTTTTGATTTCAAAGCAGCAAGAGGAAGGGAAGTTTTCTGAACATATAGTACAAGGATATTCCCAACACAGAGAATGTGTGTGTCCAAGTCCTCTTCATATCCTTCCCTCTCCCATGCAAAGACACCTCTCAACCCATTTATGATTACATACGTGATGCAATCGTTAATGACTATGCATTCCTGCTGCTGCCTCCAAACCAACATTCCATTTCCCTTCTAAGATATTTGCAATATTAAAATCTCCTAAATCTCCCTGAGAGGAAGGAGTGAGAAAGAGATTCTCTCGTATAATCTGTTTATTGTAGAGAAATACAACCTCAAGTTCCTCTGTCATCCTCAAAGGGATGCTTCTATGTGACAGGCTGGCTAATCACCTGCAAAATTACCACTAGGAGCTGGTTCTTAGTTACCTACAAGCAGAACGGCACTCAGAGTATCTTCACACGGCTGGTTTTATAACTCGAGAACGATGGCACTGTTTTGACTCAGCTTAGTTTTTGCAATTCAAACTTAGAAGGTAACAGAACAAACTGAGAGTGGTACTTGTCAAATGAGAGGGAACCAGAAATGCAGGCAACAAGGAAGCAGTGGATAGTCAATCCTGGCTTCCTATTCCTCTGTGTGGAGTCAGTTTAGTCATTTGGAGCCCAGGGCATAAAGCAGAGGGCTCCTGAGTATCTTTATGCAGAAGACAGTGCTGTGAATATACTGATGAGATGGTAATGTCTGTAGACTAAGCACCGCTTTGTGTCGCAGGCACGTATGTGTCACTCACGCAGATTGCTTTCTGTGTGTTTTTGCTTCTTTTTATATGGATGGGCTCTATGCTGTTCAGGTCCAGGAAGCATCCCCATCACAATAGAGCACAGCTTTCGGAGAGAAGCATTATAAGCAAACCACTTGAGGCTCTGCCATACACAGAGATTCCAGATCCACTGAAATACATTATTTGTGGTACATTCTCTAAATGCATGATATCCCAGATCATCTGCCTATGCCCATCCCTTAGAAGTAACTGTTGACCGTTAGTCTAAGCATTTATTTAGAACTGTAATATGAAGTTACAATTGCTGTTGAGTGCTTTTCCAGACCCGAATGATAGCCCTGGTATCAAAGTGAGACCTGACCCTGGCTCACATGTTGTAAAGGGAAGGTAGAGATGGCTGCTTCCTGTTCCCCACAAAAAAAGAAGCTAAAAGCTCTCTTGATTGTTTATGTGAACTCACAGTATTTCGTCTTGGAGTTGAGATTCTTAATTATGTCTCTAAGTTATATAATACTATTTTATTGCTCATTGTCCTGTCTCACTTGAAATTGAATACTTTAAAATGGTCAACATAATAAGTTTTATATTTGATGGATAGTATTAAAATTAAATTGAGAATAAAAAATAGTTGTTGGGTATGTACCAAGCACATTATAAATGTAAGCATGTCCCTATGGCATGCTCTTTAAGGAGAAATGCTGGGCTATACAGAAACAAAAACACGAGCATATCTGTAATTATGAAAGATAAAGATAACAAGACACCACTCATGTCAAAGGTAGTCATGGGACACAGTTTCTAAGGGTTTCTAAGATATACAACACACCCCTACCAACCAGATAAAAAGATATGGAGTCATTTTGGTAAATCAGTGCAAATTTCAAATCAAATTACACATAAATATTAACATATCCCAAAACAAAGAACAATAAAAAAAACTTTGAATTTAGATATTTCACATAAATTTCTTCCTCCCTGAAACACTTCTTTGAAACACTCAGTAAATAAAACTGCTTGCCAAACAAGCGTGAGGACCCAAGTTCAAATCCCCAGAACCTACATAAAAGTATTGAGTGAAAGTATGTGAGTATTTGAAATCTTGGTACTTCTGCAGACAGGAGGTGGAGTCAGGAGAATTTCTAGAAGCTTGCAGGCCAGTTAGCTTGGTATATGTAACAGAAAGACAACAAAAAGAAACAAGGAAAAAAATCAAGAAAAAAGAAAGGACTATCAATCACTCAAGAGTGTCTTCTGACTTCCATATGTGCATGTCCACATTCACACTTATGTATGCAAGCATTCTCATGCATACACCCAATACATATGCACTGTGCAAACACACAGACTCACACACACACACACACACACACACCATCAAAAACAAACAATTTCTCTCTATATTAGTATTAGCTTTTTTCTATGCTTCAGAATCTCAAGGTAGCTTCATACTGCAGGCCTGGGTTTGCCTCTGAATAAGAAGATACATGGTAGAAGCAGTACCACACAATCTCTGAGGGTCTGTGTCTGAGTGAGTTGTGTCTTAGATCATGAGTCACATAGTCAGCAAACGTTTTCTTAGCAACTACCACATCCTAGCCCTTCGACAGGCTGTGGTGCTACCAGAAAAATTAAACAAAGTCCTGGCCTCCCTGAGACAAGGTTGAGTTGAACAAACAGACACAAGATCTGAAATTATATTTCAAGATGTGTAGAGTCCAGAAGCACAAGACAGCACAGCAAAATCCACAGTTGGGGAAACTCAGATACTTCAGAGAAGGTGGAACATAAGCTGCAAGACAGTGAACAAGAAAGTAACATAGCTCAAAAGTTTACTAGGTTGGTACTAAAAGCAATTCGGTAGCCATATGATAGCACTTCCCATTAAAGAGGTTCCCAAGTGTCAGGGTACCATGGAGAGCACCCAACTATGCTATCTTTCATCACAGGTATCTTTCTGCTTACAATAAAACCAAAGGTCAATTGATTATTTCCCTTGAGAAGTATTTAAAGGTTCTTACCCCTGTCTAGAGAGAGACACTGTCCAGTGAGGAAGAACTCTTGTCACGCAGTCTGCAAGCACACAACTCCCCATGGAACAGGGTTACTTTGCAGCTATAAGGGCCTGGGTGAGCTGTCCATGGTCTTTTTCTGTGGTGGATAGTGAGTGGCAACTAACACAGAGTTAGGTGGTTTTAGGGTCACAGGAAGTAGTGGATATGAGGTGTTTAGTACATAGAAATAAACTGAAGGTACAGCTAGTATCCATTCATTTATTCACTTCCTTGCCAGATACTTAATAGGCACTGTTGGGACCCTGAGGACTTAAATACGAATGACTCAGCATTTGGCTTTCATAGATGTTCAAGCTGATGGGAAGATGCAAACACTATATAATAGGACAAAGAAAGTCAACACCCTCTCCCAACACATGCACACTCCAACTTGAAAGAAGGGACCTGTTTAGCTTCCCAAGAAGGATAGGACGGTCTCCATATAATCTTTAAAGGAACCTAAGGACGGCTCTGGAAAACTGGAGACAATACTTCAAAATATATGTCACACTGTGTAAGAATACACTTAATATATACTGACCTCTCTCAGCAGAACATGTTTCTGTACCAGATGTATCAATTGGGGGAATGGAATGAAAGGATGGCTAGCCGATTAACATTTTTACATCAAGACCCAGAGTCCAGGCAGCATGAAACTATAGAGTGATCCTGCCTTACAGCCCTTCATGGCCATAACTGGAGGCAGGCCTTCCAATCACATCATCTCTATTACTCCAGAAGCCTTCAAGGACTGTCCTGTTAACCGTGTTTAGTGGTGATAGGCAAGTGCAACCAGTAACAGGACTCATGACAGTGGAGCACTATCTCCAGTCAGCCCAGTTTCTAAATATATCCAGCTCTCTATTCTCACATCTAGACTTAAAGCAAGGCTTCAGGTCTAGACAGAAAAAGGTCTGAATCCAGAATCTCCACTTACTTGGTTAGGCCCCCTTGATAAGCCTACTCCCTCAAGTAAAAAGTAGGTTCAATGCTCCTCCCTCTGTATGTCACTGAAAGGATTAAGAAGATATGTGTACAGAGCTGGCACAGAACTGCATCATGGGAGATAGCAGCTATAAGGAAGAAGAGGGAGAAAAGGGGAAGGGTGGAGTAAATTAGAGAAATGGGGAGATTGAAGGGGAGCGGGGAGGGGAAAGGTGGGAGAAAAATAAAGAGGGAAGAGAGAAGTCAACGAGGGCAGAGGCAGAAGGGGAAGGATGAAGGTGGAGAAGATATAAGAGAGGGGATGGATTAAGGGAAGGAAGAGGAAGCTAGCCTTATCAGGAAGTTCAGATGTTTTTCCCCAAGGAACCAGAAAACATGTTCCCTGGTTCATCTTTAATTTTAAACTTAATCCTTTTTGCATTCAGCAAGCGTGCATTAGGGCCAAATAACGCTGTGTGTAAGCACCCGAGTGCGCACATGCATGCCAGCTCTCTAATCATCATAGCAATGCAGTGAGTCCATGAGGAGCTGAGGTTGTGATGTGAAAGTGTCAGGTACCACGTTATTCCTCTATAAATTGAGGTGACACACTTGACGGCTGGAGAGGAGGCTCAGTTGTATAATGTTTGTTACTTGGGCTAGATCCCTGGCACCATGCAAAGAAATGGAATCTGTTTCAAGCTGGCTGTCCTTGACTTGAGAGCATGCTCTATCTGTCCAGCCTTCAAACTTTCAGTAATTCTTCAAACTTTCAGTAATTTGCAAAGATGGACTTCATCTCCATCCCCACCCTCTCCCAAACTTCCTCCTCATAAGAGAAAAGCCGCTCTTCTTGTCTGCATCTTCCTTTACATATTTCTCTGTGTAGGACATGAATACTCTAAATGTGATTATTTCTCATTCCACATAAATAATATGAGCATAATCTTTCAACAGAGATTTCATTTCAGGCATCCAGCCAATGCTTGTTAAACAGGACTCCTGTCCTCATAGGATTCTTCCATAGCTTTGCAGTCCCTACTCACTGAGGATATTCCATCATCTTAGATAGCATTGTTCCTGGTGCTGAAGTTACACCTGCCTCTTCCTTCCACAAAGCTGCACAGGTCTTTGGCATTTTATGCTTCCTGTCCCCGTGTGAACTGCTCCATCCCATACTGATGTGATCACCTCCAAGTCTCCAGGCTCCACTGAACCCACCTTTCTCTCTGCAGCCTCCATAGATGGCTTGTGAGCTGTGACCAAGCACTGTGTCATATACCTCCTCTCTCATGTGTCCCTTAACCTTCTGTTACTCACCTCTAGTGTTACTCTATTGGCTTGTGTTTTCTTTGTGAGTCATTCTGCCTTGGAAAGCACCTACACAGACTCACTGTCATCTTTTTCCTTTTCTCTGTGCACTGAGATCTGGGCGGGGTAAAGCAACTCAGCATCCATTTCCATCCTGATCCTATCCAATCACATCCCATCCCATCCCATCCCCACTGCACCCACCCCATCCCACCACACCCATCCCACCCCATTGCATCACCATGGCTCCTCCCCTTTCCAGCCCTCTTCTTTGTCTCTTATTTGCCCATTGATTTATATTTTCCTTTTCTGTGGTATCAAATATCTCATGTTATCCACCAAGATCCAGTCCCTCTCAAAAGCCTTCTCTTACTTGCTCTGTTCAAGGCCAAAAAACCTGTCCACATTATTATTTTGAAAAAAAAAGAATTATACCATAGTAGATCCAAAACTTCATGCTTTGAATCTCCTGCTAGTTTAAATGAGAGTATCACTGGAATCCTGCTCTGCACACCCCCAATCCCACACAACTCTGCCTTCCTGTTGTCACTATCTTGGCTCTGGTCCTAATTATTTCTCTGCTACTCCCCTAAACTCACATTCCTGACTTATTCCTTGTCAATTTCCATCTGCCCTTCACACCCGCCACTCTACACTGATTCCAAAAAGCAAATTTGATCAATTAATTCTCCCGCTTACAGAGCTCCACTGGCTCCCCATTAGTTTGAGGAAAAAAGGCAACCTACTTCAATATGGCACCCAAAGCATTTCAGAATCTGGCCCTGCACACCACTGTCTCTCCATTCCATAACCCAGCCCCACCAAAGCTTCACTGGAGGTAACAGCAGCAGGACTGCTTTGTACGGATCTGAGTACCACTAAGGAAATGAGTCACGTACAACAAGGATGCTTTCCTCCCTGCTGGGAATACCTTTCTAGTGCTCACTTCCAATGCTCACTTCAAAGGCTCTCTTCATCTTTTACCCACCCATTCTTCTAGTGTCTACTCAAAATAATGAACAGATGGAGAAAAGAAACAAGCAATTTCATAAAATAATAAACATTTTTTAATGTAAAATTATCCCTCAAACAACTATCACTAAACTTTTCCCCCAACCAACTAAAAAGGATTTGGCAGGAAATCAGTCCTGTGCTGCCTTTTGTGCAGACGATTTAACTGCCTCCTTATAGACCAGCCTGACACTAACAATGAAAATAATAATGAATATACACCAGAAAACTTTCAAGTTCTTGAGATAATATTAGCTCATTTTTCCTCAATAAATAACTAGCTAACAACACTAACATAGTAGGCAAGTCACTCAAAGCCACCCAGACTCAAATTGAAAGCCGAGTGCAAACCCATGTCACCTGTCCCCAAATAACATACTCACCAGTACTAAACCATGAAGTATAAGCATGTAGCCAACTTTGAAAATATACCCTTATTAGCTCCCATGATCATCTTATTACCGACAATAAAGGTTTGGGTCTTGCATAGCCCTCAGAAGTAGACTACAATATTCTTCCAGAATACCATGGTGGCTAAAATATAAACTAAAGCTTAATTCAGTAGACCTGATGGGATTCAACTCTTCCTGTTACTCATCAGCCATGTGGCCTTAGGCAAATCGTTTAGCATGGACCTCAATTTCTCCTAGTGATGGAGATATTAACACCTGTCCTCCATGGAATGCTCTAAAGCGCAGATGAGATGATGCCTCGGAGGACATGTTACAAAAGCATCATTTCACTTCCAGTGGTTCTGCTCAGATACCCAAATAACGATGATCATTCTCACACCACCAAGGCTACCCAGAGTGACACAGTCTAAAAATCTGCAAATATTTGCCTAAATTTATTGATTGGTATAATTACCAAGGACTCTGAAACACAACCTCTTTTTCTGGACAATAATCTGACCCAGCATTACTCTTCCACTCCTTCTAATCTTCCCCCAACGGAGACCTGCAGAGATGATTTTAGCTCCCTGGAGAACACCACAGGGAAAGAGAATGAACAAAAGCCAGCATGCACTTCTTTACCTCCTGTTCTGACCTACCATTATCTTCCTGGATTGTATTTCATTTTGTGCTATTCTCTCAGCTTCCTGTTCACCAATGCTAGCCATGCCCACCATGGCCCAGCTGATGTTACAGATAAAGTCTGGTTTCTGTAGAGCCAATTTCCTAGGTGCCCTCCTCTAACTTCAGCCACTGCCCCTTCTCCAACCATTTCTGTCTGCTTCACAGTTCACAAAAATCATTTTTACACTAGAATGTTTTTAACTCTGCACCCACACATGTACTCCATAATGATTTGAGTCCTTCTGCCTTGTTTCCAGTGACCAGCCCCCCCCCCCCACCTTCCTTTTTTCATCTGTATAGGAAAAACTGAATTGATCCATGCCATAGCCAGCTAGGGCCAGAGCTGAGATTGGAATCAAGATCCCATAGTCTACATCTAAAGCTCAGTCCAGCAAACATACACCTAAATCAGTGACTGTGGCCCAAGAATGTTCACTCCCATTCCCAAGAATGGTACCTAAGAACACTGTACTCTATTTGACACTGGATCACTCAAGAAATTCAGTCTAACAGGCTGGAGGGACTCAAAATACTCTTACAGGACAGAGAGCAATCTGTTTCTTTGTGGTCTACATTGTCACAAGCATATGACAGCATACTCATAGGTAGTCCAGTAAATCCAAACTCTATTGAACAGTCCATCACACAGAGAATAAAGGAAAGGCACAATGGAGTCAGAGGTGGCCCCTTGAGTCCTTGAGATCTACCTTCATTTTCAGTCCACTGATACATATTAAAATGAGAAATTAAAAAATGTCTTCGTACACATTTAAGATCATCGTATATGGTTCATTTAACACATGACACTCACCGAGCACCTACTATGTGCAAAAATAATTGTTCTGGGAAACAAGAAGTCTGAAACAGGATATGGACCCAGAGGTCTATCTTAATAGTGCCAAATAAAGACAAACTTCTATAACTTGTTTCTGGAAAGTTTAAACATCTGTAAATTCTATACATTTAAAGCAAAGAAATATATATACATATGAATATACATATACGTGTGTGTGTGTGTGTGTGTGTGTGTGTGTATACAGACGTTTCATGGCACACCTGTTTGTGGAAGTCAACTTTTGGCAGTCAGTTCTCTCTCTCCACCATGCTTGTTCCTGGAATCAATCTACAGTCATTAAGCTTGACATCAAGAGCCTTCCTCACTGAGCCATCTCAGTAGACTGTATTTTGAGAAAGAAAAATAGAGTGATCATACCAATAGTAATGTTGATTCCCATTAATCATTCCTTTGCTTTATAGATGGTTTAGCTAAAGTCGGGCCCACTAATTTTTTTTAGAGTCTTCTGATAAACCAGAACAGAGCCTTTCAGGTATGTCTTAAGGCTATTTTCACACTGCACACAGAAAGTTCCCTAGTCATTTGACAAAGAATATAAGGAACACCCATATGCATCTACAGGGGATCCTCTCACTTTCCCTGATTTCAGAATCCTTTTGAACAATCACTAGAGAGATGGTGAGCTCTATGCTAGTCATTAACTGAGAGGATGCTCCTGGCTAAGAACTCATCCTAAGGCAAGAAGTATAAACCAATCAACCAAATTTAAGCAAATACAGTTGGAATAAAAGAAATGAGTCTTACAGAGAACTTTGCCAAAACTGAAGAGAACATAATTGCAGGACCTGACGGACGAGTTCAAATTGTTCAGGAGAGGGGATGATGAAAACGTAATCCCAATTTGCTATAGAACTCTTCCCTTTCTGATTTGTAAGAGGGACCTGCACATTCAGGAATATCCATAACAGAACATCACTGTAGTTCCTACAAAATTGCACATGGGGACTGGGCAGAGGGGAACCGGGCACAGGAGAACTGGGCACATGGAGATGAAAATGCAGCAGCAGCTGCAGAACCCCACATCATGATGTACACTAAGCCACACATTCCCTTGAGGGACAGTATCATGTTAGGAGAGGACCCTAACGAGATAAAGCCTGATGCCCAAGGGCCTAGGCTACACACTCAGAGGCAAAGTGTCTGACAAGTTTTTCCTGTTTGATTCTGGGTTAACTGACAAGTGCAAATTGTCTTTCTGGTGTATATGTGTTGACTGAGATACAAACTCTAAATGACAGACCCAGCCTGTTTCCTCACTGTGGAATCCTGAACAGGCTAACGTGTTGGCTTTGTTTTCTAATTGAAAAGGAGGAAGATGGTAGGAAACACTAACTCACAGTGTTGCTGTGACAGCTGAGGAGCATTTGAAATAATACCCGGGTACTCTTTAATAGCAACAATGACCTGGTATTGCAAAGATAGGTATTCATTAAAAGAAGATTTGGTTTTTCTCAAAGTTCTTGTTTGGCATTGGAGTCTGATTTATTTGTTAGCAACTGCCCAGAGTCAGGGATTAGAATTGTGATCAAAGAAATAGATTAGAGAGGGTAGAGAGATGGCTCAGTGGTTAAGAGCACTGGTTGCTCTTCCAGAGGACATAATTTTGATTCCACTATCCATACAGTGGTTCACAACCATCTGTAACTCCAGCCCAGAGGATTCAGCGCCCTCTTTTGGCCTCTGATAGCACCAGATACACAGTGGTATATAAATAATACATGCAAACAAAACACTTACACATAAAAATAAATTCATTTTTAAGAAAAAAAAATATAGTACAGAGTTTAGCAACCTGAACCTCAGGAGACTCCAGCTCCTTGTTTGTTTCTGTTACTAAAGTTTTGTTGAAACACTTCCATGGTGACTGTACCTATGATTTGAACTATCACAGTTGAGATACAATAGAAAACACATGACAGCGTATATATATTCTCCAGTCTTTTCAGAAGATCTCTGAGCTTAGTGACTGAGTTTAATGACTGACACCAAGTGAGGTCTGCAACATACAAACTTCTAGGCATGTGTAGCCGGAATGTGTAGAGCTTCAGTGAGACGCTCTTCTCATTGACCTGACTTGTTTTGGTCATCACCTTTGACTAGCAGTTCTGTATATAGCGCCCCATGGTGGCTTTCTGTGAATGCGTTTACCTGTCAACCTTGATCACCTGCCACACAGTGAAGGAGCAAAGCTGAGACTGTTACCCCAGACCCTGCAAGATTATCAAACCTAACAGAGATAGGGCTTTACCTGAAACAATCTTTTTTCTAATGTTGGTAGGAAACACTTCTCCCATTCTTCTGTCAGACCAACGTCAGTCCTGACAGACAAACAGCTGGAGGCAGAGAGCTTGGAAAACTGCCTTCCAGTGAAAACTCACTTCCATTAGCCCCTAGTCTCCAAGCACAAAAACAACCTTTGTGCCTGTCCGCAACACAAGAGATCACTCAATCGCTGTTTACTGAACCTTAAACCTTGACAAAATAGGCTCCATACAGGTCCTGAACTAGCTGCAGATTTAGCCTTTCCTTAAGAAACTACAAAGGGGACTGCACTGGATGCACTGTGTCCCCTTTGTTATGTGAGAATTAGGGGTTAGTACAGAAGAAAATCTTTTCAATGAGCCTTCTCTGCAGATGCCTCTGGAAAATAGCCGTCTGACTCTGCTTTCTGAGTGGTGTGCTGCACAATGGCCCCTGTGAACACAGTTTTAATGGGTGCTGTGTAAGAGCAGAGGGAGGTCTCAGGTTCACAAAAGTGCAGAACACCAAGTTAGAAATGACATGCAGCCTTTCTCTGCCAGGACTTCTTTGAAACATTTAACCTGTGCATTGCACACCCAGGGTTCATCAAACTTACTTGATTGGAGAAAACCTTTCTGGGTCTGTTTATCTTAGGAATGTAACTCAGTGATTGTTTAGACTATAAATGTGTTAGATGAATGCAATCACTCTCAGTACCTCTCTTAGAAAGTATGTGCTCATTTAAATGTTGGGAGGGGGCACATTGAGGATAATTATTTTGCCCAGCTGTGAGCAAATGATTACTAATATGTATGTTAAGTTCTGTGTTATCAGTTGTACTCACAGAGAAAACTCACAGAGGCAAAGATTCGCAACTCTTACCACTACCAAGTAGCTCTGAGCTATCAAGGGGGAATAATGAAAGTGCTGGAGTCAAGAGTTGCACTGTTATGACATTCCATCTGACATTCAGAACTGTCTGCATTTTTGCAGATGGAGATACTGGGATCAGAAAGGAAGTCTCCCAACTACAGAATCACCAAGAGTGAATCCATATCTGTCCAGTTCAATCCTGCAGCAATGTAGATGCTCTAGTGAATATCTTTGTGATGATAGAAATGACCAGCATATGTACTGGACACTGGCTCCACCATAGTAGCCACCAGGCATCTGAGACTACAGAGCATCAGATGGATAGCTGAATAGTATGGCTGGATCTTATTTTTAAACATTAATAACATTACACCATTTCTCCTTCCCTTTTGTCCCTACCAACCCTTCCACATGTACACTCCTTTGCTCCCTTCCCAATTCATGGCTTCTGTTTCTTTAACTGTTAATACAATGTTCTCCATCCATATAACGTTACTTGCATGCATATATTTTGTTTGGGGGGCTAACCTCTTGGTATTGAATAACCAATTGGTATACTCTTTCTCTAGGGAAGACAATCTCTCCCACTTTCAGCAATCCTCAGTCACCAGTAGTTCTCCCTAGAGTTTGGGTATCTGAGCTTCCTCCCTTTCCATGTTAGGAGTGTCTATTGGTGTTGGCCTTGCTCAGGTTGTATTTAGGCATGTTGCTGTGACTTCACAGGTGCAACTTCTAACATGTCAAGGACAAAGCCTGTTCCTGACTCCTACAAGCTTTCCACCCTCATCTACCTCAATGACCCCTCAGCCTTGTGTGTGGGAGTTGGAGGTATATCAGTTGGGACTGGGCTCCACAATGCACCAATTGATTACAGATTTCTGCAATGCTCTCCACCTGCTGAAAAGAGAAGCTGCATTGATGTAGGATGAGAATGACAGGAATGCAGTACCCGAGGGTCTGACACCATCAGATTGGAAATCACACCATCTGGCTTAAACACCAAGTTTCCCATGCTATGATTACCTGACCATAATCATATCAAGTCAAACCCTGTATCCCTCAGTTTCCACATCTGTAACAGGGAGTGAAGAGTGGAACCTGACTCTTTAGAGGGCTCTCACATGTTAACATAACAGCCTGGCCATAGTACTGGTCTCCAAGTCAAGGACTGTGCTCCTTCAGTAAGGCTATGCAAGGCAATGGCCATACGAAATCAGTGGGGCTTTACTATATAGAGGCAATGTCTTCCCTACATCTGCCTCTTTTATAAAGGTCATTTGAGATGATGAAATTAAAGGTTTTCAGAAACACAAAGAAATAATAGTTCTTTTTTATATTAGCATATTACTTTTCTCCCTGGGGCTCAAAAGAACACAGTTATTTATTCCAAATAAATTATGAAATGTTAGAAGGATCCCTAGAAATCACTTTACCTGATTCTCAGTACAACTTGGGGGTTCTCCCCAGTACCTGTCTCCCTGAACATTCTTCAGCTGGTAAGCTGAGGGGAAGGAGCCCAGATAATTCTTCATGCCCAAACCTGCCTCCTCGATCTTCCACACCTCTACTGGTGGAGAATCTCAAAAGGATCCTTGTTCCCACTCCATATATCTGTACAAGAGTTTTCTAGTATGTGAAAGCAGAGATCATATTCTGCACACACACAACACACACACACACACACACACACACACACACACACACACACACACTCATCTTCAACAATAGACATGTTTCCACATACCAACATTCTGGTTGCTCTATCTCTTGTCTATTTCTTGAAGCGACACTGCATTTTTATCTTCCTGGCCATCCACCAAGCTTCTTCTGCATACACACTGGTTCGGTCCCTTCCTGTTCCCTTACATTTACCTGTATCTTTCCAATCACCCTCAAGACCCAATGGGAATCTATGAAGAAAGAACCTGAGGCAAAGGACTTTTTGCCATGTTTATAGATTCACTGTCCAGTGTGGTAGTGGATGCATCCAAACATAGTTTATCTACCACTGTCTCTCAGTGGACAGAGTTGGGAATCTATGGACAACTGCTTTATGAACCAAAGACTCCTATCAACCACCATAAGGACAACCAGGCATTTCCTGCAGACTATCAGCAACATGCATAACCTTAAATTAATGGACCTCCCTGCTCTCCTGAGATTCTCTCTTCTGATTGGAGGGCTAGATACCCTTCCACTCTACTTCACCATTAATATTTCCTATTGTCTCAGAAGTGCAGTGTTCTACATGTCTCCCTGTAACAACATCCTTGGTCACATCCTTCTCCTATGTAAAGAACAGCCTTTAAATTAGCTATGTGGACTTCTTCTGTCCATACCTTTACAACGTACACTAGCAAAGTAGGTTGACCTTGTCCCCTCTCTCTGTGTGTCATAAAGTTAGCATACAAGACACCTCCGACATGGCTGCCTAAGTTCCCATGAATGACATTCCCTTCATGCATTTGTTCATGTGGTGAGTTGATCCTACTAAATCCATTCTTTGAGGAAGACCTTTATACAGGGAGGGGATTCTAATGTGTAAGAGACAGGATCACTAAGCTTCAGACGTGCTCTTACGTGAGCAGCCAGCATGTCATGAATAACTACACCTGAAGGTGGCACCACTGAGAATGGAGGGAGAGCCATTCATTCTGAGCAGGCAGGGCAATGGACCTAAAAGTGAACTCAGCAGGCTGTGGGGCAGAAAGGAGAGATCATCAAAACCTGCAACAAAGTGGATTTCTAAACAATTCAAGTGGCCACGTACTGTGGGCTTATTTGGGAATATTTTTTTTCTGTTTCTAAGAGCTCCATTGAAATGTACTCAGGAAATTCACTGTCATACCACATTATCCAAAAATGGTTCATTAAATACCTATCTTTTAAGCTGAGGGTTATTAAAATTTCTTCCCTTTTTAACCTTAAAACATGTAGCAAAGTCACCCCATGTTTTCAAACCAGGGCAAAGTCTTCCAGGTTCTGGGTCACAGTTCGTGATCACCCGGCAGGGCTCACTCCTGTCTGAAAGGCTGCCTCTGTGGCTTAGGAAGGGCCATGGCTTAGGAGCAGACACTCTAAGGCTTCAGAATGCTGCCTGGTTTTGTTCCACTCCTTCCAGGGTGCCCAATTGCACTGCATTTTCTGTGTGGCCTTTCCTTTCTTTGAAGGCTGGCTTGAAGGGATGGGTTGGATTTGAATGTGTGTTCTTCTGGTACCAGGGACTTCACTGGGAGAAAAGCAATCTGCCTCCTAGCTGGGCTTTTGTTTACAAATGGGCTTTCCACCAGGTTTCCTTCCAATTCAGTCTCTAGTTGAAGCTTGAAATGATTAAAAGGTGTTTGCGGGAGCCAGAGCTGAGAAACTTTTTTCTTCTTTTCTATTGGTTAGCTGCATACCCACCTCACTCCCAGTACACAGAGACAAAGGCGACCCAACTCAGAACAAGTAAGTGGTGTTCCATGCAAGCTTTCCTCTTCAGGGAGCTCAGGAGAGATTTGTGGACAGGGACTGTGCCTTCTCATAATTCTTTGATTTCTCAGCACTGTGCATAGCACCAAGCATATAACAGGCACTCAATATTAATAAATATCAAGCGGGAAGGATAACATGATGGATGGATAACATAGTTTTCTAAATCTCAAAATGTGCTCTGATTAAATTTTAATTTTAATTCAAACCTGTGATTCTAGACTTGTATCATTTTTAAAATAAATTAGAACATTGACAGGCATATTTACTTGTATAATATGTATGCATCTGCTTCAGAAGATAGGCCAAGTGAGAGAATTTTAGGCCTGTACAGGAAGCAGCTACACTAAGTGGCTCTTACTGGCTCCCCAGTCTATCTCATTTATCATTATGAACCAGCATCCTGTTTGTATACCCTAGAAAGTTTTAGGAAAAAAAAAAAAAAAAAACAAAAAAACAAAAAAAACACTCATGTTTCAGAGGTAAGAAAAAAAGGAGGCAGGAAGAAGCAAACTGACTTGTCCAAGGTCATAGAACGAGTCAACTCCGTAGCATGGACTGAATTTATTGGAATGTCAATGGACGCTGATCATTCAGATTCAAGGTAGAAAAAGAATACACATTAACTAGAGCCACAATGGACTTAATGCACTCAAATAGCTCTATGGTTCTTTGCAATGAAGAGCCAACAAGCTAACACAGTGACAGCCAAAGCCAAATTATAAATGACAGTTGCTCTAAAAGGCAGTACTTAATTTTAATAGCCTATCCTACCTTCATAAAGGTCTACGTGCTTGCTGACTCCATAGATGCTTATGCCTATCATTTATTGAATTAAAATAATAGGTAGTTTCCAATAGACAAGGGGACAAGAGAGCCCTTGAGATGCTATCATGGCACCAGCGTTTGTCAGTTCCAAAGACTCAACTAAGTGAGCATCACCCTCAGGATGAGCCACTGGTGATCATACATGGACGCAAAAATGATCATACATGGACGCAAAAATGATCATACATGGACGCAAAAATGATCATACATGGATGCAAAAATGATCATACATGGATGCAAAAATGATCATACATGGATGCAAAAATGAACAGGGCATCGGAAAGGCGGCAGTTACTTTTCAAGTTTATTTTTAAGACTGGAGTCAAAGAAAATACAAAATCCCAACAGGCTCTGTGGCTTGAGAGAAGGTCCAGTGGTTAAGAGCACTTGCAGCAATTTTAGAAGGCCAGAACTCAATTCCCAGTACCCACGTTCAGTGGCTTCCAACTGCCTGTGGCTCCAGCTCAAAGGACCCGATATCCTCTTCTGACCTCCACAGATACCTACACATGTGTGCACACAAACATGCACACATATACATAAATAATAAAACAAATCTTTCAAAAGAATAGTATCTATCTTACAGCCATCCCTGTTAAAATACCCCTGATCAGCCATGTATTTCACGTGATCTTTCCATGAACCCCCTAACAAGAAGCACAAGCCATGGTTATCTTCACCACTGTAATATGGCATACCTCCACTTAATCCTATTTGCAACAAGATTGTTTAAGTTCTTCATGCCAAAATCCAGCACCTTTTATTTAAACAAGCCAAAGAGTATGTTTCACATTGTCTCTGGTTATTAGTAAATCTCATATTAGTCTCTGGAAACTTCCCAAGTGCTAGAGCTGTCTGATCACCTGGCCTGTTTGAGACACTTCTCCATGGCACTCCCATTTAGTAATGCTGAGAAAAGAGAAGTAGCCATAGCTCTGGCCAACTAGACACATTACACAATTCATACACAGTACGGCCAGGAAGGGGGATTCATTCGGTCTTCGGCACTGACCTTGATGCAGCTCAAACCTAATTTTCTAGAGAACAGCACAGTCCTCATTGACTTGGGGAGATGTACGGACACGGTCTCCCTTTGTGGACTGACTCTTCCTGAACCCATGCAAAAACGATCTGCAATCATCAAAACATGGGTGAACATGGTGGAAGCTCCCTATACTTTAAATGCTCAAATGCACCAGACTGACCTGACCCCTCAAAAGGGCATTTTGCTATGATGGAAAGTAAGTAACATCGCACAGTCCTCCTATAAGGTGCTGAATAATCAGAAATGCATAAAAGGTTTCCATTATGTGCATAAAATGATTTACCTCTCCTCTCAACTGCAAAAATTTGGCATTTCATATACATTAAAATGCAATCTCCCAGAGAAACTATTGAATTTGCATTATAGGGCATAAGTACCTAAGCAATTTTGCCACAAATATGTAGGATACCCCTTTCTGATGTGTTTGATTTTGATTTGGCTTTATCTTTCCCTGTAACATCTCTAAAATGCACCTCACATATGTGGTGGCCAAATATTTACTAAGTGTAAATTCAGAATACTTTTCAGATATGGAAAAATATGTGTGAAACATATCTCCCTGCAAGGAGCTCATGGCCTGATAGGAGAGGCAAGTCATGTAAAGATGTCCATTCTGCTGTGTGTGATGTATACCAAGAATCGGGCAGAGCTCAGGTCAGAAGGCTGTAAGAAGGTGTTGGAGAAGCCATGAGATCATGGATCATCATGTTTATCTAGAAGGTATGCTACCTAGTAGCACAACTGCCAAGGCCATTACAGTGTGGGCAAAACTTTACAGAGGCAGGGTTCTGGGAGACTGTACATCTGAAACATTCTTCCCTGTTGAAGACTGTGTGAGGTGAAGTAGGTAGTTGAAGGTAATGCAGATCTCCTCCTGACTTGTGAGTAGAATCTCTCTCTCTCTCTCTCTCTCTCTCTCTCTCTCTCTCTCTCTCTCCCTCCCTCCCTCCCTCCTTCTCTCTCTCTCCCTCTTCCCCCCCCCCGTGTGTGTGTGTGTATGTGTGTGTGCGCACGCGCGCGTCCCATTGGAGGACTCTCCACAATGTAAGAGTACTTCATTTCTTCTATCTGCTCATAGGAAATTCAACCTAACCTAGGTAGCTCAGCAGAGGAGACCACAGAGATTTTCTAAGACTGCCCTCAATTATCAAGGCTTTAAATATAGGCTGCCTATTTCTGATTCTAGTTAAAATAATGCAACCCTAAAAGCCAAGCTGTGCTCATGATTCTGTGCACTGAATAATAGTCACTGGCTTGTTGAATGTTGGTAATATATAAACACGTTATCACAATGAAGTTTAAAAAAAAAAACAACTGAGAAAGACAAGTAAAATGCTCTCTAATTTCACAAAATCATAGCGCCTGGGACCACTAAGTGAGCTTATTTCTATGAGGTCAAACTCATCTTTCAGTGGGGAGATATTGACTTGCTGATGATTTGCTGCACACTAAAAAGTTTATAAGGAAACTGAGCATAAACGGTCCTGTGAGAAGTACATTTCTCTCATAAGACTGGGCAAGGCATGTACAAAGAAAGACATTTTAGTTGCCACATATTATATTAAAAGGGCTGGATCAGAAAATTAGAATATTAATAAACTATTTCCCATATAGGCTTTGCTTATTAAATAAATAGATTCATGCTTTTATGAAGTGCTGATAAGCTATAGTCACGTTTAAGGGCATGTGTCTGCTTTTGTAATTACTAATAGATATGGTTTAATTACACCCATAAATCCCAACACACTGGCTGAGGACTGAAGTGCCCACTCTTTACCTGAATCTGAGATTACCTGGAGTCTGGCATGCAAATCCCATCAGCTTTGATTCACACATTTCTAAGAAGGGGCTTAGGCAATATATCTTTTGCCTTATTCATAAAGAAAAGTAATCCCAATAGATGCATCAATTTACTAACATTGCTAAGTCTCTGCTGCTCCCCGGGGAGACGGCATTAGCTTGTGAGTATGCTGTCAAAAGCATGAGCGCAAGACCAAGCAGAAGCCAAACATCCCGATCTCTCAAATTGCAAGATACATCTCAAAAGCCTTCCTCTGGATAAAGGAATTGTGCCATTAAGGCATACAAGCCTGCTATGTGAATTGACAGCAATTTACAGGATAGAAAAATCTTACCCACCTCTCTTGGCTCCCTTCCCCTGTCCAACAAGCTAGCGTTCTTAAGAAAACAAATGGGGGAACCAACAATGTTTCAAAGATGCAGGTCAGACTACTAAAACTATTTCCTACGTGATACGGCACAATGCAGTGCACATCAATTGTGTATCATGTCAATTGTGTACCTGCCTCTCAGCAGGGCATCCGTCCTACTCTGATATATTAGAAAATCATGCTGTTTGCTGAATGTTAGTTCATAGAGTTTGGAGGCTGAACTCATGCTCTGACTCCAGAGGTTGGACAACTGAGATCTTCCCTGGCCAGTGAGATTGAATATGGATTCTACCTTCTCAATTCTGATCACATGACTAGCTCAGGCACGGAAACATGGTCACTGAGATCTGACTCTTTGTCACTCAGTCAGCCTATTGGGAAGGAAAGCCTTCTTTCTTTCTGGAGTCGCTAGGCTAACGGTATGAAAGCCTAGCTAGCTGGCAGCTACCTTTGCACAACCTGAATAGAATCTACTAACAAAATCAACACAGAAAAAGTAAATTAAATGTGAAAACAGAGATGAGAAAGCATTCACACTGACCATACCTGCAGCTGAACTGCATCTAGATTAGGTTATGGATGTCAAGAGCTTCCTTCCTAGAGGGAAAACAGACTAAACTAGATTTTTGTCATCAACAACCTTATAGGCTTCGCTGCAGTCAGTGTTCTACTTACACTTCTGGTTGATCATGTTATCAGGCGTTGTGAGAGAAGCGCTACCAACCATCCACTCAATTGAACAATTAAGACAAAAACACAGGGCCTTCAGACTAGCCTAGAGATCAAAAGATCAGAAAAAGAAAAGCTAAATGTACCACCATCTGTGCCATTTCTGGTCACTGGACTCAAACAGTGTAAGCCCAGGTCTAGACACAGTGGTAGTCAATGGATAATTTAAAATTAAAAAAAAAAAAAAAAAGCCCTCTAGTTTCTTGGTCATTGTAGCCACATTTTTAATACTCAGCAAGCACAGGTGGCTTGTGGGTTTTCTACTGGAAAGCACAGAGCATGCCCCTACTCACTTGAAGTTCAGTGGACAAAGGGGTGGCACCCTGCTCATTCCATGTCTGCCACTTGCAGAAAACTAAGCAGCCACCAAATGTTACTGAATGGCAATGCTGAAGACTGAGCAGCAACTCACATCTTTCTAACAGGGACGCTGAGTTCTGACACAGGGACATAAGTAAACCCTCTATGCTTCCCAAAAGGCCATCTAGAGAGTGCACTGTAAAGAGATATGAGGGTACTTATTTGTTTTTTCAACAAAAGATAACAGTATATTTAGATGCTGACTGTCACAAAGTATGTATACTATAGAAAGATAATCATAGTATCTAAGTTTTCTAATATTCTATGTGTCATGCAATAATTAAATGATTAAGTGCACTGTCTGGCTTAATGATCAAAAGAGAACTTAGAACATGAACAAGATGTCCTCACCTTTCCTCTGCTTAAGTTCTGCAAAGGCAAACAGAGCAAACATAAGCATTTTAGAGGGCAGACTGACAAACTGCAGTAAGTCTATGCAGGGGGATGGGCCCAACTCCAGTTATACCATGCTACCTATCAAGGGGTGGGCAGAGGCAGATCCGGAGAAAAACTCAGCAGCCAAACCACTCTGTGGGGAGACTAGAAACTATGTAGCCATGTTGACAAACCTCAAAGCCTCCACTGACTAGGAGAGTGATAACCCTGAGAAACATAAAACTCCAGGATAGTGGACAGAGATACTACCAAATAAAGACTGTGTGATGTTGGCAGTGAGGCAGCTTGATCCCTGGAAAGATAAGGATGCCCAGTGAGTACACGGTCCTCTGAGCCTTAGACAAAGAAATCTGTTCCCACAGAGCTGGCTCATTCAGTACATATGGAAGACCACACACAGCTGGCAGGATCGGACAGTCTGTGAGGGCCTCAATTGCTGGGCTAAGAAACTTAACAGAGTCAGACTTCTGCATAGAAATTCTGCCCAGGGAGGAAACAGACAAGGACACTTGCTTACACCCTATTTGAACTCCAGAGCAACACAGGATACAACCATTCTGGTCTAAACTGTTAAGAAGCCTCAGAAATGCCCCCAGCTATTCCCCAAACAGCTAAATTACCTCAAAAGAATCACTCAGTAGTAGGAGCTCACACCCATCCTCATAAAGAAGAAATATTGACTGCTTCTATCATAATTTTTAATTTTCATTTCATGTTTCCCAATTTCCACTTTTATAATAGGACTTGTTTAGATTGTACTTTGCTCCGTGGTATTTGTGAGAGTTCCCTGGTTCCCTGGTTCCCTGGTTCCCTGGTCCCCTGGTCCCCTGGTTCCCTGGTTCCCTGGTTCCCTGGTTCCCTGAACCTATTTTGTTATTGTTTCTCACTTCTTATCTTCCACCCATATATCTACTTTACCCCTATTCCTACATCCCCATTGTCTCACCTTTTGACCTCTTACTTACAGATTTGTTCTTCCTTTTTGTCTGCATTTCCTGGTTGGTTTGGTTGCACACATTTTGTAGCCATGCTGGACTACAATTCCCTATGTAGCCCAGGTCAAACTAGTAGCAGTCTTCCTGCATCTGCCTTCTGACTGCTGAGATGACAGGCATGAGTCACAATATGCAGCTAGCTTTAATGATCTTAAAGTGCCCAATCCCTTCTCACTGCATTTTTACAAGGACTGGTGTCCAGCTACAGCTCCTGTCACCTCCATCTCTTTCTGCAGTCTGAAGAGTAGCTAGGATCAGAGGCGAGGGGAGAGATTACAGAGATGCTCCACATTCAATGAATAAACCAAAGAGTGGGGAAAAGAAAAGAAAATGAAACTAAAACACACATCCACCCCAAGAGGTGCAGAATGCACAAAACAAAGAATGTGGGAACACGAGCCAAGGTGGCACTCACACCTAAGAAGTCCACGCCACCCAAGATAATGATGAAACAACAAGAAATGCCAGGCAAAGAATTCAAAATCCAACCTTTCAAAATGTCCAACAACTTCAAAGTGGATTCAAAGAAGCAGATGAGTGAAGTAGGGAAATCAATTCAGGACCCAGAGCAGAGAGTCAGTGGTATAGACCAGAATGTTAGCGAGAAGGCTGAGAAATGCAACGGCGTGGGGGGAAAGTTCAGCAAGGAAATTACAATTCTGGAAAATAACCAAACAGAAATGTCGAAAATGAAAGAGTCGATCAATCACAAAAACCAAATGGAAAACATCATCAACAGACAAGATGGAGCAGAACAAAGAATCCTGGAGAGGGAGCACAGAGTTGAGGGGTGTTACATTCAGACGGCAATAAAGAAAAATAGTATGATGACATCTCCCAAGGACTCTGAGCCATAAGAAAGAGGCAGTGCCTAAATATCACAGCATGGAAAAGGAAGCTGAAGTTAAAAACTAGAGACAGAAAAATTAATCAGTGTAGCAGAAACTTCCTCAGGTCTAGGGAAAGGAATGGGCACGCATGTGCAAGAGGCATGTAGAAGTAAAACTTACTAGAGAAGAATCACTTGTTGACACCTCACCATTAAAATGCTGCAACAGAAAGAAAGAATAGTCAAGAAGAGGAAAGAAAAGCCAGCTTACTTACAAAGGCAGAATCTTGCTTCATCTTCCAGAAGACACTCTGAAAGCCCAAAGAGCACGGGATGATATACTATAGCCCTAAAAGCAAATGCAAACTAAACAAGATTATCATAGCCAGCAAACATATTTTTTTAATTGATGGAGAAATAAAGACGTTCCAAAAAAAGCAGAAGCTGAAGCTAAAGCAATTGATGACCACAGTTAACAAAACAGAAGGGACCCAGAGGAATTCTACACAGTAGAGGAAGATGGTATAACATGTGAGCACAGGAAAGAATACATCTCAGAGGAAAACTCATATATGAGATTATATGAGAACCAGGAAATATATGAGAACCAGGAAAGAATCAAGCACACTCAACTTAGTAAATTAGCAAATCTCTAGGATAAATAAAGGGGAAGGAAAATAAGAAACGATGTGTGAGCTAAACAATGCAAATTACAAGAATTATCAAATCTCTCTCAATGATAACCGTAAATGTTAGTGGTCTTAACCTCCTAACTAAAATACACAAACTAGCTGACTAAATGGAAAGCAAGATCCAACCACTGGCTGTCTGCAAGAACATAGCTTACTGACAAAGACTCCACAGACAATATGTCCAAAGATGGATTCTATATACCACACAATGAAAACAAGAAGCAAGAGGAATGGCCGTTCTTATTTCTATCAATTCACACTTCCAAGTTAATCTAAGAAAATAAAGTCACTATATATTAATAAGGTATATACTCCATCAAGAATATTATGACGATTATGAATACACAGGCATCCAATGCTGGCATACCAAAATCTCATAAAGCAAACACTACTGGACATAAGGGGACAGATATTGGGCACTTTAATACCTAATTCTCATGAATAGAGAGATTATCAAACAGAACTGCAACAAAGAAACTTCAGATTTAAGCTGTATCAAATTCATCAAATGAACTAAACAGATATGAACAGAATATTCCACCCAACAGCTGATGAATATACATTCAAGTCAGCAGCCCATGGATGGAGCTTTTTCCAAAATAGACCACAAGCTGTCTTATGTGTCAAGCCCTAACAAAGTAGAATTGAAGTAATTTGCTAGATCTTATCAAATCAAAATGGAATAAAACTAGAAAGCAACAGCACATGGAGATCAGACAGGATACTCTTGATGGACACGAAAGAAATCAGGAAATTAGAAACTTCTTAGAGTCAAGTAAAACTGAAAATACAATTTCCTAGAACTTTTAGGATCTAGTAAAGGCGGTTCTAAGAGGGAACTTCATAGCAACAAATTCCTATGAAATCAAAATAAAAACAAAACAACAAAGAGAGACTTCTAAAGATGCATTTAAGATCCTGGAGATACAAGGACACAAACCATGCACACCTGCAATTAGCAGATGAAAAGAAATAATGAAGAGCAGAGCAGAAATTACTGAATTGAAAGGAGAACAATGAGGAGAATCCATACATGAGTTCTTTGAAAAGATGAGGCTTTAGCCAAACTAACCAAAGAGAGCCAAGACCAAAAGTAATAAAATTATAAATGAAATGGGCTGGGAGGGCTAATGAAGTTCAGAATATCATTAGGAAATACCTTTAAAACTATATTTCAATAAATAAGAAAGCTTAGAGGAAACAAATTTCTAGATATAACATTACCCTCTATAATTAAACCAAAATGATATATAGACTCTTTGAAAAACCTGTACCAAATGAGATTGAAAGAGTCCACCCTATCCCCTCAAACAAACAAACAAACAAACAAACAAGCCAGAGAAACTCACAAGACCTTTGAAGGTAAAATCGATACCAATCAGATCAAGCAATTAATCTATCAGATCACCCAACCAATAAAATCAAACAATAAGAATATGATGGCTATTCTTGGTTCCTGGCTGTCAACGTGACTACATCTCGAATTCACTAAAACACAAGCTGCTGGGTACAGCTATAAGGGATTTTTCTTGATTGGATAATTTGAGTTGGGAAAACCCACCTTAAGTCTGGGCTACAAACTCTGGTGGCAGTCTATGTGAAGGACATGGAGGAAGGAAGATTTTCATCTTCATTTGCTTGCCCTCACTGTTGATGGTGTGCAAGTTCATTCCTTCCCTGGAGCCTATTTCCTCAGGACTACAGTGTATATATAGTCAGCGTATAGCAGATGAGACAACCAGTCTCATGGACTTGGTTTTTCTATTGGGAAACAGCCATTATTGGAGCAGTCTGATCACAACATGCAAACCTGTAAGTCACTCTAATGTATACATTCATTCTATCAGTTCTGTTTCCCTAGTGAACTCTAAAACAGAAACCAACTGGACCACATCAATCAACTAATCAGTCAAGCAATCACTTGATCAACCAATCAAATCAACCAAAACATCAACTCAGTCAACCAACCAATGAACTGATCTAAAAGATACTCTACCCGCTGTACTCCTTGTATCAATGTTTGTTGCCTAAAAGCATGGGTTGGATCACATGTCCGGTGAACAATTGCTTTTCTCACAAGAGGGAGAGGTAATGAGCATCAAGGAGAAGTAAAGCAATGAGGAATGCTTTGGTCAAAATCATCCAGAACAAGGTCACATGGGTGGGTGCTCTTCCCAGTGCCATAGCACAAATACATCCTAGCTCCTTCAACATTTTAATTGGGTTTAGCTAGTAATCCTGTGTTATCCTTGACATGCTGGCTTTGAATCATTATTGAATTGCATCCTGTTTTGTTAAATGGGTTTCTTTTAGCCCATCAAATACACTAAAAAAAAAGCCTAAAAAAAAACTCTGAAAACTCACCCCCCCAAAAAAAGCTCCATAAAATAGCAGATAAACAGATATTAGACTTTGTCTTTAACAATTGAGAGAAATAGAATTTGTCAAAATCAAGTAACCTGGAACTTGTGTTGATGCTGGTCTGTCCCTAAACATCTTTCTTTATCTCTGTAGCTCAGAAAAGGAACGCAGGCTGCCTCTAGGTAGAAACAGTGTAAGTGACCTCTGCCCCAGTTTCATTCTCCAAACTCAATTAACATGAGACTAGTTTAATCTTTAAAAGTTGTAAAAGAGAAACACACTCAACTTGGCTTGAGCCACTATACAGTTAACAGCAGGCTGCTGTGTGCCTGGATCCTTGCTTAAAACGGGTTAATTACAGCACTGGGCTCTTTCATATTCTGCCAGAGCTTTGCTTCAAATCTAATTTCTCAAAGTATATTGCTAGACGCTAATGAAAACCCGAAGAGACACACGCATCCAGGAGATGTATAGCCAATGAATTTCCTGTTGTTTTTATACTGAACAACTTTTTTTTTATATCCTAACATTTTTATGCCAGCTATGAAAAAGATAAATAAATATTTATGATATTCACTCAATTCCACAGTAACTACTAAGTTGCTGGTATTCTCAACTCTGGATTGAAATGTGCATATTTCAGTGGCTGGGGAGTCTCAACCCTCAATGAGGAAGCCAGGCAACACTGTCATTAAGGCCTGAAGACTACTCATTTGACACACTGCAAGGATATGGCTTGAGAGCAGAACTTAAGGGGCTTAATTACAGTGGCTGCAGCAGAAGCCAGTGCAGACTTCAGTGCTGCCGAGCCAACAGCAAAGAGCATGCCAGCATCACTGTGGACAAGGTCTCTGTTTGAGCTTTTACCATGCATCAGCAATGTTTAATCACAAAAGACAAACAAGGTGAGTAGGGAAATAAAAAATACACAAGGGACAATTTCAACACTCTTGCAGAAATTTTGTCATTTACTAAGAAATGGTCTGATCCTCCCCCCTCACCCCCTTTGTTTATTGACTGAATTTCCACTTGTAGATTTAGATATAGTCACAAACCTGCTACTTATGAAGGAGAGGCCAGAATTCACCAATAGGGGTTGTATAAGCTAAACACTATAACATATTTTTTGCTTGTTTATCTAATTTAGTGCCCGATCTTCAGAGAATGCACATTTTCTACTTCAGATTCTCTACCATTACCTACAGAGACCGCTGGCTGAGCTTGCCCATTGGTCCTTCTCATCCATTTCACTCAAGGAAGCCCATCCTGTGGACACCTGAGTTTGTAGCTTTTACAACAGGAGATATTTATAAGACATTAATATACAACACACCTGATACACACAGCTTCATTATAAACACAGCACTATTTCTCTACAGTCTGCTTCTTCACTCCAGACAAGAGGAGAATCTGGAAAGGCAAAGATCACACCTCTAAGACTTAGGAACCACTATTGTCTTTTCAGCCACAATTTCCATGGCTTGCTACATACACATATTCTATGATCCACTTGTTCCAAACATAATGCTTCATTCCATTGCCGTCATGAAGACCCTCTGACCCAGAAAGTCTCTTCTGTAGTAGACTGTATGCATTCAGAGGATAAGAACAGTTTCTGCCACATTATCAGATAATCCTGGAGCCCAACACCAGCAACTCCCTCTCAAAATGCTTGACTCAGAGGTCGACCCTTCCAAACTAGCAAAGTCCACCCCGTGGTGCTTTCATTGCATTGAGCCACCAGCTTATTGATTTGCACTTCACTGACTATTATTTCTAGAGAGCTTGTGCCTTTTCATATGGTCACATCCACAAAGCAGATCACTGTGCACAGGACTGTACATTAACTCAATATACACTGGGTAAATGAATGAAGTAATGAAGTAGAGAGTCATTTCATGCAAAGCTTTACCTCTTATAACGGACAATGAAGTAGCCATGTCCCTCCCCCTCATCACCATCACGTCCATCACTGCCCAGTACAGCCACCTCCATCTGACCAGCCCTAGAACCCAGCCCTCACTGCTCAGAAGCCAGAGTGCAAACACAGGCCTGTTTATGGATATAGCTGAAGTACAGGGGGAAAAGAGGGTTGGAATCCCACCCACAGTCATTATTCTGCGTGTTTCCATTCCATGTTCTACCTTTCACATCCTTTCCTTTTAAATATAAACTGAAATCAAATGACTTGTTTAGGTAACAGTCATCATGATCATCATGTTATACGTTCAGAAGACAGCTCACCTAACAATATACACAGAATTCAATTCTAGCAGTGACATGCTTGATGTCTGTACCTACAGAACATCTCTCATCTCCCCTTCCTCTGGAGTTTTCTATAAGTTATGGATTAATAAACTTTCCCTAAGAATATGACTTTATGAATCTTGCAAAATAGTCAGAAGAAGAAAATCTTTTCTTATTCATCTCCAACATGAATTGCAGCCTAGAAAGTCCCGTGTAGGCTGACAACAAATGACACTGCTCTCCGTAGCAAATTGTGTTTGGGGTGGTAGTTGTTCACTCTCTCCAGTGGGATTTAAAGTAAATACATATCAAACTGCCTCCTAACTTGTGAGAGTAACAAAGGCCAGCGAGGTCACCATAAACCATGACCTGGTTCTTGGGATAGCAAGAGAAAAATGGAGCACAACATGGTATTAAGTCAAGCCCCTCCTCGTCATAGTCCTTTTTACAAACTACTACAAAGCATAGAGAGAGGTCTATCATCACTCAGGCTGAAGCAGCTCTTTTCCCAAGGCTGAAGCTGTGTGGCTGCATACAACTCCCTCTAGGATGTGGACGGTGAGGGACGGAAGAGCCGGAGTTTGGTAGCATAGTGTGCACCAGGCACAAGTCGAGTTGTGCTGAGTGGGTTATTTATTTTGACTTACAAAATAAACTCAGCTCCAGGGATGGGGCTCAGATGGTGTAACTCTTGCCTCACACGTGTGTGAAGCCCTGGCTGCAATCCCCACGAAGCCAGACAAGGCAATGCACACCTACAGAGGCAGAAGACACAGAAGTTCAAACCATCCTCAAATACACATGGAACTAAAAGCCAGCCTGAGTCACACGAGCCCGTCTCAATCACACAAATTCCCATAATAATCGTTGTTGACTAAAGCTCAGAAAGTAAGGGTCTGCCTGTGGCTACAGAACTAGTTATTGAGTTAAATGAGGTAGCATAGTGGCTTTACTACCCACTCTGTCCATGGGCAGGGCTGTTCTGAAGATCAAAGGAAAAGGCTTCTGAAAAGTGAGTAGTGTGTGTGCATGTATATATGTGGGTTTATGTGTATGTATAGATATGTGAAATACCACACAAATGTCAGATTACTACAACAAGAAATTTCGGAATACCTAGCTCTCCCAGATTTTCCTTCATTCTGTCCAGCACTTAATAGCACTGAATACATACAACCAAAGAACCAGACCTGATAGGATATTCACCCATTGCAAAGGGCAAGTTGATGACTTGAGTTCTGCAAGAAATCCAAGCTTACCTGTGTCTCAGGATGCCTCCTAAAATGATTTCCTCCTCTGGAGAATGGATGGGCTGTCCTGCCACACTATAAGGGCCCACCCAGCTCTGATGCTTGATCATTTTAGGGGGTCTTGGTATATACCTCAACCACCGTACCACAACCACATGCCACTAACCTGAAGTTCTGTTCATTCCTTCTCAATCAATATTGAGACACAGTCCACAAACCATATCCCAATTCTCTGCTGCTCAGTTGGGTTCCACAGGCAATTTATATGTTGGACTTCAGAAAAGTTTTTATATACAACACCTTACCCAGATCTGGGATGACACCCTATATACAATAAATCCCTCACTGCCCCTAAAGTAAAATGCATGGCCAGAACTCCCAAAGGGAATCAAAAACACACTGCAAGATGACTTGAGCCAGCTGGGGCAGGTCCAGCCTAGGCCTTGAGGTTCAGTGAGTTTTTAAAAATGTTGCAGCTTTAGATTTTTTTTTTCTGGAATTCTGGAATGACCACAGGCCTATGTAACCTAGCAGAGGTGACGCTCACCAGGATACCAGTACTCAAGAACCCCCTATGGCAGGATAGACCCGCTGGGAGCAGAGTCAATGCCATTCTGGGCATGAGGACATGGAAAAGGAGGGATAAAGAGCAAATCAAAACCCAGTGCTTCCTTTGTCTGCTTTCCTGCAACTCTGCAATATCAAAGGCATTTCTGTAGGAGACACAGTCAGGTGCCACATAAGGACATTCTGATGGACCCACACCATGAAGTCTTTGAAAGCACATATATTCCGTGATCTCTGCCTGTTTTGTTAAACATCGCAACTGTCCCTCCCTAGCATCGGAACAAGTCCTTTGCCTGTTTCTACTGGATCCATTTCTGGTGCTTTTCCTGCTTTGTTGGGTGTTGCAGGAATTTGGGCTCAACTACATCTCTCAGGCTCACCTGTAGATTGATTTTAGGGGAAAGGCTGGCAGGGGATGGGAGGAGGAAAGAGGTACTAGCACATTTCTGCATTTTTCGGTCTCAGAGAAGCACCTACAGAGTGGCTGAGTCCTCCAGGGGTCCAGCCCACCTGTGTGTACCACACACTCTCAACTCTGAGCTTGCTTTGCCTCTGCCTAACTTCCAGTGCTGCTGCTCTTCAAGTTCCACAACCTCTTCAGAGCCCCTCCAGCTTCAGACAAGCCACATAGTCCCTGGTACCTGCAGGTCCAAGATGGCTGTTTCCCACTCTTGTTCATCTTTGCGGTTTGTTTAGCACTTTTGTCTCTTCTAAAGCCTTTTAATTGCTTCCGGTACTAGATCTTTTCTGTTATGCTACCTGGCGTAGACATCCTAACTAGACCTGCCACCAATAGTGAGTCATTTCCATCACTCACTCATGCTCAGGGGCCATGGTTGTGGGGATGAAAGAGATCTTGGCTTTTTGGAGTGTGTTCAAGGATAGCACAGGAAGATACTCTCTTCCCTGACACAGACTGCCTGGAAGAGTTTCAGACTTTGATTTCAAGTGACTATAGATTATCTGCTAAGGCTATAATCATACATGTAAAGTTTTTACATGGCTCTGAGATTTGATAAGAGACGACAAGTCTCCTTTTGACTATCCCCCAGTCCTTCCCACCCCAATGATTGACAGACATATATGGAACAAGCCACACTCTATTGGCCATGGAAAAATCATGCCTGAAACCTTTAGTGGGAAGAAGCCTTCACCTGGTGCCAGTGACTTCATGACACCCCTTTGGCTCAAGAAAATGTGGGAGAACCTGGGCAGTGAGAGGGCTGAGACTTTGAGAGCCTGATGACCTGGCTTCAATGCAGGGAACCCAAGCCAAAAGGCTGGATGTGAGGGGCACATCTGTAATTCTAGGACTTCTGTGAAAGACATGAGGTAGAGAAGCATGTGAAAGCTATGGACCAGCTCTCCTGGGGTAGGCAGTACTGGGATGTACTATACTAGGACATGCAGTGCAACAGAAGGTAGGGGGAGAGAACTGACTCCTGCAAGTTGCCCTCTGAGCAACATGGACACTAATAGTATTTTAATTAAATGAGTAAGAGGTAAGGAATAAAAGAAGGGCAGAAAACAAAGAGGAAGGAGAAGAACAAAATTTTTGTTCTTTTGGAAATGAGGAGCTAAAACCTTGTTCCCAAAGGAAGTGCCCAAGGAAAGTCTCAATTTTGTTTTCACAGACTCAAATTAGTCAGCTGTGGGGACATTTTTTCCTGTACTCTAAAAACAATGGGCTGGAATTCAAACACACGAATTAGTGGTGGATTTCATCCAAAAGCCAAGCAAAGGGAGCATAGAAGACAATGTCCTTTAGGGATCCTTGATCTTTAGAGGAATCTAGATTGATAAATCTGGGACAAGCAGGTGAAGTCATCTTGAAGTGGGGTGTTAAGAGTCTCACACTCAAGAGGCCTGGGAAAGAAATGCACCTTGAAAGTAACAGGGTAGACGGGGGCAAGGATGAGATCAGGCCTAAATTGTCCGACCTTTGATTTTCAAGAGAGACCAATGAGGGTGTAGTCTCTTGTATCCTGCTCACAGCTTTTCTTCCTCCAGCCATGCTGATTTATGGCTGCTCAAACAAATCAAGACCTCATTCTCCACAGAGACACACAGAACAGTCAGTATGTATGGGGTGCTCTCTGGTCTCATGTGGCCCCACAGACAACAAACAGAAAATATACTGAGATATCTATTGGGTTAACCAAGTGGTCAGTGTGTCTTTTCTTTAAGCTTGCTTTCTATGTGACAGACTCCTCCATATCTGTACCTATTGTTTCATTCCAGAGACACCAAGCAACAGCTGATAATAAGACGAGGGGGGCAAGGAGAAAGGAGGGGGTTGAAAATTTATAAATATAGATGTTTTAAAGATAGAGTTTGTGAAAAGAATGAATGCCTGATCTAAAGTAAAAATTATTAGAAAGGGGGAAACAGTGAGAAAAGAACCATAGCCATTAGGCCCTTCTTCACAGATGAGATGTAACAATTCTCTCCTATAACTGTGGCTCCCAACACCATTTTGTTCTATTGTGATACTCTATTTGAAAATTTTAAATCAATAGGCAGAGATGGCAAGAGCCCCTGGTCTGGGTGCAAGCAGACCCGGTTCTCTGTTCCAGTTCACACCGATGACTAAACATCTGTCTCCAACTCTCTAGACCTGAAGTTCTTCATTTAAAAGTGGGACTGACTGAAGTTCAGTCACATGAGAAGCTGAAACTGGGGATGTCTGCCAGATCTTACCCCTCAAGGAAGCAGGAAGTCACCACCACCTGCTTGAAGTGCAGCACAATAGCAGACCCAGAGCCTGGCTCTGCAGCCCCAGCTCTGGGCATTCATGCCAGCCTGGGCATCGGCACGGCTTAGATATAAAGTGTTCTCCAAATGCTCCTTATTGAGGGACTGGCCACCAATGCAGCAACGTGCTGGAGCTCTGAGAGATGAGTGGATCATGAGAGTGTTGAATGACCACTAAGGAATTTATACTTGAGCGAGCGATTCATTAGTGTTAGCTGAGCGAAGGGAGCCGCACTGGAACTGTAAAGATTAACCTGCATTGTCAACTTGGTAACATTTAGAGTCACTTAGAAGATGAGGCTCTGGGTATGTCATGAAGGCACTTCTATAGAGGTTTAACTGAGAAAGGAAGCCAGCCCACTCACAATGAAGGTAGCACCATATCACAGGCTGGGGTCTAGACTAAATAAAAGGGGTAGGCAGAGCTAGTGGACCAGGCAGAGCCAACAGGCCATCAGAATTCACCTCTCCCTGCTTCCTGACTGCAGATGCAATAAGACCAGTGGGCTCACACTCCAACAGCATGGCTTCCCCATCCTCACAGAACGCACCCTCAAAGTGTGAGCCACATAAACGCTTCCCTCTTTGCAATGCTCTTTGTTGGTTTGGTGTTCTATCACAGCAACAAATAAAGTGATACAGGAAATTTGCCTTGGAAGACTCTATATCATTTCCAGCTTCTGTCTCCGGTCCGCACTCCTGTTTACTTTGATTTCTGGCTGCTAGAAAGTAAGTGATTTTATTCCTCTGTGTGCTTCCTGCAATGTCATGACCCTGGACCCGAAGCTCTGAAAGTATAACCATATAAAAGGCCTTTTCCTCCTTTTTGTTGATTTCATTCAAATTTTTTGCCATAGTGACAGAATGATGACAAATGCAACATCTAATCAGAAGGGAATGGCATCTTCCTTCACAAACCTCTTCACCATCTATGGGAAAACAAAGGTGTTTCCCCAAACCTTCTGTAGTAAGCAAAATGACCAGACGCAATGTCAGTCCGTCATCCCTTTAGCCTACCAACTCAGAAGTCCCATCAGCCCATGGACATCCCCAGTGTTACAGGTCTGCAAAGAAGGGCAATGAGCCACAGCCCTAACCTTAAGGCTGTTGTGAGGGTCAAAAGCAAATCTCTGAAACACCTGGTAAGACCCGCACTAAACAGTGGTGGCTACTCTCTCCAGATTCAGATAAAGTAGCATAGGAGAAAAAGCTAATACATACCTAGAAAATGCAATTTTTAAAGATAGCATTTACAATAGCAATGAAAAAGTGGAAATCATAGAAGAATAAATATAGTATAAAAGTGCATCCCTTCTGGATAAATCTATCAACCGCTCTGAAAGACATCAAATACCTAAATAAATGGATGGAGATACGGTTTTTAGAGATCGAAAGATTCAGTATCATGATGTTGTTACTCTTGGTCCATAAATTTAATGTTAATGTAAATCAAATCTGAAGAGTATGTTTCTAAAATCTGAAAGATGATTATAAAATATACATGGGAGGGGAAATCTGAGACCCTTCTGAGGAGGACAACATGAGGAACCTGTCTTGCCTAATGTGAAGGCTTACCATAAAGCTACAATAGTAAAAAGATAAGAATGGCAAAGGATGTCTAGAAGCCATTCCTAAATGTCAAAAGTGACTTTTTCATATTAAACAACAACAAAAAAAAATAGATTAAATTCCTGCCACATACCATAATCCAACATTCCACATGAGTAACCGAGCCTACATAGGTAAGCAAAATAATAAAGCTTTTAGAAGACAATGAAGGAGAATATCTTTATGGCATCAAGGCTTGAAAAAAAAAAAAAAGTCTTTTTCAAACAAGACATTAAAAGTGCCAAATGTGAAAGATTGATAAATTCAGCTACGTTAAAATTAAGAAGTTAGAAAGCCTAAGATTGGCAATAACCCAATTTCTCTATGATCTATAAATCTATTTAACTTCCCGGAGTAAATGACAGTAACCTTTCTGCATTCACTGGGATTACACTCCAACAGTGCACACTGCAACCTGCATTCAGCAAATGGTTTGCCCATCTTGGACGTTTTCCACAATTGGATTACGTGCATGAATTTCTGGTTTAAACTTGAAGACATCTGAATGGTGATGGTTTGTGTTTAGATTTCTGTGAACAGGCGTACGAAGCTGCTGAGAATAAGGTGACCCACAGTTCAAGACAAGCACCACTATGTGTCATTATGACAGTACACAGTGGTAAAAAAAACGGTAATTAGGTTGACAGAGGCTAGAAAGCATAATCTGCTCCCGTCTCCCCAGCAACTCAACGAGATGATTCTGAAACACATGGTCAGCAATCCTAAACCTCTGCTATACTTCTTTACTTTGTGATATGGGTTTGAAAGAGAAAGACAACAGTCATCTGTTAAAAAGTATTTCTCTATGTTATTGGCATCTTATAGGATTAAGAATAAGAGATGTGTGTCCTATCAGCTCCAGTAAAAAGCAAATAGAGTAGGACCACTCACAGATCAACCCAGGGGATAACTGTATAGCAACCTCTCTCCCTAAACCAGGTGCACTCTCTGTTAAAGCATCTTCATTCACATCCCAGAGTTCGTTCTTGTTCTGCTATCTGTTGGAATCTAGCTATCAACTTTCTATCAAAAAAAATCTTTATTACCAAGAGCAAAGACAGGAATCCCTAAGGGTGGGCTAGTTGCACAGTCAACTTTCAGACCCAAGGAAGAAACTAATTTGTTACCTCCCAGACAGCCATGACTTAAAAGTACCAAAGGCAAGCCCAGAGAACCTATAAATGGGCTTCATTCTTCTGCCATGTCTTCTGCACCAGTATTTTGCTGTCCATGCTACATACTGATAGGTATACAGTAACATGAATATAAGCTAGGGTAATCAGAAAAATATCCCTTAGTGTACTATAAATCATATGATCTTATGATAGAGAATGTCTCTTCTATATGTCAAGACAGATACCTCTGTTGTCATGGCAGTAGCTAACTGCAACCCTCTGTTACTGAAAGTTATTTCTTGAGGACTTCAAAGATAGAACCCTCATAAACCTTCCATGTATTTAGTGTCAGGATGATGAGTAACTAATTAGCATGGTGATTTATAACTTTTCTTTTCGACTGATAGGACTTGTAATTTTCCCTGAATGGAAGTGAATGGCCTCTATTCTTGATCCTACAAGATGTCAGCAATATCTTTTTAACAGATGACTTGTCTTTCATTCTCAATCCCATATCACAAAGTAAAGGCGTACAAAAAAAGTTTAGTATTGCTGACCATATGTTGGGTTGGGGGTGGTGGGTACAGCTTACCCTTTTCACCACTGTCAACTTAGTGAACCACATGAAACTGCACACATTCGCTCAATTCTCAGACACTCACTGTGCATCAACCATGTTCTAAACGCTAGAGTTAAAAGCAGAAACAGTGCTTTATACTGAACAACTAACAAATGTAAAGTATTCCAGGATAGTTACTGGACAAAGTTTCTCTTCATGACCTAAAATCTATTGAAAGACTGAATGGGAGATCATTGGAATGATTTCAGTTTGTTTTTCTGGAGAGTATGTTAAAAGATCATTTGGAACAGTGCCAAGCCAATAGGCTGGTCACTGCATCTAACAAGAGGGAGGGGGTGCCAAGATCAGAGTGAGTGATGAAGGGCCTTCCTTTGTGTTCAAATGGCTCTGTTTCATTGGCTGAGTGGTAGCCACTCAAGGTTTAAGAAAATATAGTTATATAAACTTCTCATAGTTTGTAGTCTCCCCTCTGGTGTGGTTTGAATGAGAAAAGTCTCCCACAGGTTCAGAGGTATGAACACTTGGTTTTCAGTAGGTAGCATTAGTTGGGAAGGTTGTAACATTTAGCCTGGCAGGAGAAAGTAAGTTTCGGAGGACTCTGTAACTTGGCCTCAGTTCTTGTTAACTCTCTCTGCTTCACTGAGTGCAGATGTGACCAGTGAGTTTCCTATTCCTGGTGCATGCTTTTCCTGTCAGTGGTTGTGCCTTCTCCATCACCACTGACTGTATCTCCTTGGAACTGTAAGACAACATTAATCCTTCTTCCTTTAAGTTGCCTTTGTCCAGGTATTTTGGCACGGAGATTAGAAAGTAACTCACACACCTATATTTCAAATCACACCTGTTACTTTCAAGTTGAAAATCTTGTTAAAATATTAATAGTTTAAGATTTTTAAATCTCCCCCCCCCCCCCCAGTCTACCTCATAAATGACTGGAAGGTATCTCTTGAAACCAAAGGATTTCATGTTAGCATCTGGCTGTAATCATCTGCAGAGGCCCCCATGTAAGAGGTTGGACAAGCAGCAACCTGTGATGATGGTGGGAGGTGGTGGAACCAGGAAACAAAATCTACTGGAAAGAGGTTAGGTCTCTGGGGACATGCTGTTGAAGTGGATATGGGGAGTCCCTCCATTTTCCACTTCCTCTCAGATTCACATCCACCATGAATCGAACAGCTAGCTGTTCCATCCCATGTTCTTCACCACAATGCCCTGCCCAACAGCTGCAGAGAAAAAGCACTGAAATTTGATAGCATGATCCCCAAAACCTCGTTCCTTTTAAAGGAGATTGTATCTCAGGTGTTTTGTTACAGCCTTACAGCTGTACAACAAGTAAAAAACAAGCTAAGGAAATTCTCAGTGAGTTACATGACTTTCTTCACTGCTGAAACCTCTGACTCTCTTATGGATTAGGGAAAGACATCACTTTCTGAATGGGAACTCTGCCTTCCTAACAGTATTGAACATGGGCTTAGTTGCACTCTGGACACTCTTCCTTGATTTATTCAACATGATCTTGGGGATCATTAGTGGTCCCTGGAACTCAGCTAGAAGAATGTTCCCTGAAAAACATTTTCAACAACATAGTCTACTTTATAACTGCAACCACTGGTGACCTGCATGCTGGCATGCAGCTGGCTCAGTCTGGACTCCACTGAAGCCCAGAGAAGCTCCTAGTCAGACTGCAAGGCCCAGCTGAGATGCCAGCTTCCCCATTCTCAAAATTCTCCAAAAGACCCTCCCCCCCCAAGCTTTCAGGGCTAAATAAACATTGTCTGTACCATAGCTCACACTGTATCTATCGCCCTGCATGCATGAAACTGGACTCTCTGATGGTAGGCTGCATGCACTTCCACATCCTGGTACCGTTCACAGTATCTGGCACAGAGCCAGGCCTAGCTGGTGTTTGGTTAACAGGAGTCAATGGATAAGACCAGAATCTTCTCCCTTCATTGTCCAGAAGCCCAGTACACTCATTCATTGGTGGTGGTTGTTGCTAATACTACTACTATAGACTGGGTAAGTTTCAATATGAAGGTTTCTTTAGGCTCACGGTTCTGAAAGTACAAGGTCTTAGGATAGCATCTGAACACTGATGCTGCCAGTGTGCCAAAGTGGCTTACGTCATTGCCCAGGATGGGAAAGGTGCAAGTATTTGCCTCTTTTGGTGTCTCTTCCTCTTTAAAGGCACCAGGATTCAATCTAAGGGCCTCTACTAGATAGACTTGGGTTCTAATTACTTCCCACAGACACTACCTACATTTGTATTTAAGTTCCCAACCTCTGAACATCTCACCGTGGCAGCCAAATTTCAATACACGGAGCCTTGGGGAAACACTTAAACCACAGTACTCCAATGCAGATCAGTAACTTGTCAGTCTTTGTTTTCAGCGGTAACACTAACAAGATTAAAAACAAGGAGACATAAAGACTTCCAGAGACAAAGACAGACAGTGAAAGCAGAGGAGGCAGGAAGACAAGGGGGGGAGAAAGGACTAATGTGATGGACGGTGAACCAACAGAGTACCACCCAAGTGGGAGAGTAGGAGACTGACCACAGAGAAAATGAGAAACAGGGATGAATCCTCTAACAGGTGAAAGAATGAATATGGTAAGTCCCCTGCAGATGGTCAGCACTGCTGGACTTAGGTCAACTGTACATCAACCATAGCTGTACAGAGGGACCCAGCCCTCATCCTTATCTCTAACCTGCCCTTACACACACAACTTTTGTCATTTTAGCTGTGAGCTCTTCTATTCAGCAGAATTTTATTTCTGTTTTCCTTGCGCTTTATGAGAATCCCCCACTGGCATTGTAGATTGGTTATATATGTCAGGTTCAAATAAAATAAAATAATAATAATAATAAAAGCAAGCTGGCAATTTCTCTCCAATAGAATATGCTGCATATTTCATGAAATAGAAGCCAAAGGAGTTTTATGATTCCTGAACCAAAACCTCCCCGTATCTGAGGACCAAATGGGAGGACAATACAAAGAGAATGTCACAGAAAAAGAAACTGAACATTTGCTCTCCAACCCCAGGGAATGTTCAGGTGATTAACTGCCGTAATGGGTTTCTCTGTTTTGCCTTGTGTTTACATGAGTTCACATCCTGACATGCATTTCATAGATGGAACACAGTGCTAGCTAGTGTTCATGGATATGAATGTGTACTCCCTGCTCACACTCCTCCTTTCTCAGTACAGAATGTCTGGCTGGTTCCTGCTCTTAGCCTGACAGCAACTTCCCAGCCAAGTGTTATTTATATTTTCAAGCCACTTCTCTATCCTGGTACAGAAGGCAATCTGGTCTAGTAGAAGGAGCACTGTCTGAAGAGTCTAAGGACTCTGAGCCACAACAGTGCCTCCCCTCTGCAAAATCATGTATTGTTTTTCAGCCTGACTCCCTTCTATCCTGCCCTAATCTGTGAACTGGCCAAACTGACTTATCTACGTTGAGAATTCAATCAATCAAAGCCATGTTATTCTGCTCAGAATAAGTACAGAAGAGAAGAAGGGTGAGACTGTTTCAGCACGCTGTGCACTTCCGTGATTGTTTTTCAAACAGTGGAAATGCTTAAAGCCACATTTCCAGTAAAAAATAAAAAAAAAAAAAAAAAAAAAAAAAAAAAAACTAATGGCTGGAAACCTTGAAACATACCTTGGGTTAGCAAAACTGGCATAAAAAGAGAGAATCTTCTCATTATGAAAAGCAAAAAATTTTATCTCATTTGAAGGACAATCTTAACAGTTCATTGATAGTAAATATTTCATGCTAGGCACTGTCTTAAGCACGTTTTGCTGACCCTTTCCAGCAGTTATAAAATAGGTACTGTTTTAGCATAAACAAAACTAAGGCACAGAGAAGTGCTTTGCAGAGCTGGGGCAGCTGAAGTCTGTAACCAGGTGATGCAGCCCCTCGTGGAGAATCTGTACCACCTGTGATACCAGCTCTTCATATGAGTGTTAGCTTACCACAGCAGTCACTGACAGTAGCAATAACACCCTACTAATTAACTGCCTAATCAATTACTTGCTGATTAATTAGTTAATTAACAAATATTGCCACAGAGTAGATAACTATGACCCAATACCAACCAGAACCTTCTAGAAGTTCCAAAGAAGTCACAGACATTTAAAATGCAACCATCAGTCCAATGACCTGCTGAGAACAAAGCCACGCCCACCTGGGTTGCCTGCATGCAAAATGGGAAAATCTGGAGTCTGCTTTCCACAGGAGGTCTTACCACTTCTTCATGCCTGGATTAGAGTTTACAGAGGCCCTGGAAGTAGCTCATTTCCCTTCCCCACCCAAAGCACTTGTGTTTGAGGTGGACCCTGGGACTAGGAGTGGGTAGGTGGGTTTAAATTCCCTTATCTCCTAGATGATCTCAACTCAATGACCAGGTTTCCCTGTACTCTTGCTCCCCACCTAACAAACAAAAAAAGAGATTGCAAGGATTCTGAAAGATGAAGTAAAGCTATGTGTGCCAGGTGCTGAGAAGGGTACCTGCCCCATACTCAGGGCTCAGGAATGTGATTCTTGTTTTTATTAGTATGAGGAATGACTTGTCAAACATTACAAAGAAAGATACCTGGATCCAATCCTAGCCTTCCAATTACAAAAGGTGCCCCCATTCCTGACTCAATTTACAAACTATTACCAAAATCTACCTTTCTCTTGAAACCCTCCTATGTGCCGAAACACTCATAAAGGAGATTTTCCTTTAAAACTGACCCAAGGCCCACAAGTAAATTCTTGTTTTGCAGATGATGACATCCAAGTTGTGAGAAGTCATATGATTTATTCTTAATTGCTAAAGATGTGTACATCTTTTGTCACTAGTGACTAGTGAGCTCTGTAAGATTTAGTGAGTCCTAACTAACACAGTTTCTGACAGCACCCTTCTGTGTGTACTATCTGTTACGGTGCCATGTAAAAGGCACCAACTCTGCTTCTCTGCTTTATGTTTGACCTGAGTGAATTATCAAAATGAAGTGCTGCCTCAAATAGATTCTTCATCTGCCTGCAGCGTGGCTCCAAGCCTCAAGAATCCACCAAATGCAATTTTTAGATGGGTACGTGATCATGAATCAAGCCAAAGGCCCACCTGATAAAAAAAGAAAAATGACTTCAGAGGGCAAAGGGGACTGAAGCATCAGCTTCCCCTGTGGCTCTGGGGAGAGACCAGTGAGTGACAGAGTCTCATCCCTGTGGCCTCACACAATGGTGTTCCCTGCAAACAGGACATACTGTGAAACAGCCTGTGAGCAGAGCCTCATCAACAATAAGCAATCTCTATTCAGATTTTATTGTTGAGTACAGTGAACATGATTAAATGTTAAGCCTATTTAAACCTTAAGAAAACCACCACCAAAAAGGGGGATCATAACAAATAAGAAACATATAGGACCCTCCTACTAAAAATCACATTTCAAATCTGCGTTTAGGAGATTTGATGGCCAAGTTCATGAGTAAAAGATCGGCCCCACTTGAGAGCCACCCAGTTCCCAAGAATATAGTAACAACACGTTTTCACTTCCCCACATTGGTCTCCTCTCCCGCTGCAGAGCCTGCGTTGTCAAATAGTTACAAAGTCACATCGCTTTCCCGTCACTGCATTTTGAACTTCCTAAACCTCTACAAGAGCCGTGTGTATGGAAAAGAACAATAGCACTTCAAAAGCCATTTCTGAGAGTTCTTCAATACTCCATTTGAATGCTAGGGTTTCAATCAAGGACAGCAGCAGACAATTTGATTGCTTAGAAGTTGACTTTTATACAGCTTTGATTAGGTCGCCCAGCTCAATGGGAAATCAAGAAAATCTTTGATCCCTTTCAGTCTCCAGAAGGGCCAGGAAGCCTTGTCAGGATAGGGAGGGAAAGACATGGGAAGGGGGCGTTTGTCTAACCTCACCCCATAGCACTTCTCTCCTTTTCACTGTGCAACTCAGGGTTCCCTCCCGAATTGCTCATCTTGGAGATAATAAAAAACAATGGGTGCTAATTCAGGGGGTGGGGATGGTTTATAATTTTATGGATTTCCTGAAGACCCATAATTGGCACATGAATGTATAAGCGTGAACTAGATAATTAGGAGGTTCTGAACGTAAGCCACCTTTAATTTATATGATTACTTTGCAAACATGTTAAGTGTTGGGAAGTGTCAGCGGAACCCCCACAAAGCCTTTATTCAAAACCATCAACATTGTGAAAGTGTGTCTAATGGGCCAGCTCCACGCGAGAAGATCAGAGAAGGGAAAAGCAGTGGCAAGGATGCTCTCACCTCCGGAGTTTGGCAGTGGGAGGCATTGTGGCATCCTTTAGGAGGCCTCTGGGCAGAGAATGGCGCTTGGAAATCTCTCCTTCGCTCCGTACTCTCTTTTCTTTCTTTTTTTCTTTCTTTTTCTTTCTCCCCTCCCTCCATCCCCACCCCCTTCTCTCCCTCTCCCTCCCTCCCTCCCTCCCTCTCTCTTTCTCCCTCTCTCTCTCCCCCACCCCCACGCGGCCACGCATCCTCAGAAACACACATCAGATCTAGCACTTGCCCGCGCTGCGGCGCTCTCCAAGTCTTCAGCGCCCGACAGTCGCCTAGAGCCCTGGGCTCCCCACCCCCATACCATTCCTTCACTCTTGGAGCCCAGGCGGAAATACCCCGCAGACCCCCAACAATGAGGACTTGTGTAATGCAGATGGGGGCTGGGGCCAGTTTCCAACGAGTGAAACGCAGCGTGCAGGGTCGACTACTAGACCGTGTGGCAGCCTAGCCGCACCAGTTTGCCAAGCAGCTTTCTCTGCTCACCCCACCCGGTCCACTAGCACCACCCCCAAAAGAAATAGAAAAAGAAAGAAAGAAAAAGCGCCTTTAAAAGTGCAGTAAAGACTCACCCTCCCACCAGGGGTCACAAGCATACTCCGAGGGGATGCACACAGCAGAAGCAGTGACCAGCAGGGTGTGGAAATACACTTTGTAGACTCACCAAGTACCTTCCTGGCGCCTTAACACAAAACTACCCCTAAATCAGGACTCCCTGACTCCGAGTTCCTTTGGTGGCTTGGACTGAATCATAGGGCTTTTTTTACGAGACTAACCTTGAAGAATCAAAGTTTCCCCAGCATGAAAATCCTTATCTTGCAATCGAGAGAGTGGGGTTCGGAGTTGTGGGAGAAGAGGGCCGGATGCTAGGGGAGTGGCGGGTGATCAAGGGCCTGAGGACTGAATAGTGGAGGAAGCACTACAGGGAACACCGGGACGCAGGACCCTTAGAAAGATTTCAGTCTTGGGCCGGTGTCCGCGGAAACGGCTGGTTTGATTGGGATGAGTCGGGTTAATGGAGAGGTCCAGGCAGAGCCAAAGCGCTGCCAGGATGTAGGGAAGTGAGAACTAGGGTTCCGCGGAGTGGGGAAGAGGTCGGACCCGCGGGAACCACGAGCAACGCAGGGAGGAGGCTTAAGGGAGAACTCCCGCAGGTCTTAGAATGGGAGAAGGCAGCCTCGGGTGGCTAGAGTCGGAGGAGGATGCAGGGGGTCCGGCGACAGGGTCTCCGGTAAGCAAGCCTAAAGAGAGGATCCCGAGTGTTCAGAAGTAGGGCGAAGGAAGTGGGGACCAACCGGAAAGGAGACGCAGGGTAGCCTCCCAAGCAAGTGGTGGGAGATGATAGAAAACTGCGGCACTCGCTAGTGCACAGCACCTCGCGCCAAACTCCCGAGAGACGCGCCCCGAAAGCCTTCCTCCGTACCCGGGCTCGCGGGCCCCAGCCGAGCTACCCGGGCTCGCGGAAGCCGGGTGTCCCCGCGGGCCACCTGCGCCCGCTCAACTCGGGGTCCCCCGAGTGACCCCCGCCGCGCCTCTCACCTCGGCTCCCCCGGAGCATCCTTCTCGGCTGCCGCAGCCGCCCGGGACACGGCTCTCCATGCCCTGCGGGCGGCCGCACTCAGACGCGCTCTCCAGCCCGGGGAAGCCCGGGTGAGCGCGGAGCTGGGTCCATCCTCCCCGGGAAGCGACGGGCGCGCGTCAGAGCAGGGGGAGGAGACCGGCCCCCGTGCGGTGCGCAGACCCGCCTTCTCCCGCGGCCCCCGCCCCGCGCCAGCCCCGCCGCTCACCTGCCACTGAGCGTCCCAAGCCCTTCCTCGCCGGCTCCCTCTCCCGCCGGGGCGCTCTGTTCGCCGCCAGAACGCGTTCCGAGCAACAGCTCAGCGGAGTCGCCGCGGCGCCGACGAAGGGGAAGAGCCAACGAGCGGGCGAGCGGGGGCGCCGCGGCTAGCGGTCGCGCTTCTCCAGCCCCCTCGCTCGTCCCCCATCCCGGGAGTGGAGCCCGATCGGAGCCGAGAGCCTGGGGTCCCCGCCCTGCGGTTCGTCGCAGGGGATGGGGTTGGGGGTGGGGGTTGCTCTGTGATCAGGCCACGTTCCTAGGCAGCCGCTGCAGCTCCCTCCAGGACTCCGCCGATTCTCCAGCCTCTGCTTTTAACTAAGCCTCTACGCACACAAGTAGACAGGGCGCAGAGCCAAGCGGAGGCCGCGCGAGCTTCTTGCCCCGAGCCCCTTGGCAGAAGGGGGCGCTCTCCCCCAGCCGCCCAATCCCGCTCCAGCCCGGCTTTTATTGGCGTTACCCAGGCAAAGTTGACCTGCACCAGTCACTATTTCAATCAGCTTCTAAGCAGCCTCCTGTGCCCCCGAGGGCATGCAGGCCCCAGTTAACTTGTTTTCCCTTCTCCAGTCTTAGAATGCAGGGCAGTAGACCCTCCTGTAAATTAGAACCCGTTGTGCCGAAGAAAGCTCTTCGGGTCCTACCTTACAAAGATCTCAGAAACACCGAGTGGCAAAAAATAATTGGATTAGTCGGAAATTCTTCCACCTTGAGATTGGATTCCACTTTGTCAACGCCAGTGTGGCACGCATGTCTCCAGAGGCTTGAATGCTTGGTGGGAAGCAAGAGTGTGAAAATCACCTTCTGCCTGTCTCTGGGAGCCTGGTGCCCCAGAGCAAAGGAAGAGAACCAAATACTTGTTTTTAAAGTTTACTCTTCTTTTGAGGGGCCACACTCCTGCCCTCCAGCTAGGCGATAATAAAGCTAATGCGGCAGCTGGGGGGGGTGGATTTTTTTTCTGGTAGCTTCTGTTATTCACCCATGAAAATTTAATGATGCATTTAGGGTTATTACCTCTAGAGTCAATGGGCTAAAAATATTTAGCCTAATGCACTGCTTGTAGAGTCAGTAGGTCCGTAGCTGGTTTGTACAAAGTCATCTGGAGACCCTCCCTTCCTCCACAAAATTCACGAGCCATTACACTTATCCCATAATAACAGCTCTGTACAAATGGAGGCCCTGCAAAACTTGGCTGTCAGGCACCTCTGAAAAGATAGCAATTTACATAAAGACAAGAAAAAATCCTGAGGTCATTGGCAGGATACGATCTACTGAGAAGGGCTGATCGAAAGAAATTCCCCACAATTTGGCAGAGAGGTTCCATCTTGGTGGTTTCTGTCTACCTCTGGGGTGGCTGACAGTCTGATGGTGGGACCAGGGAATCCCCACCGGATTTCTCTCCAACTTTTACAGAAGTTCTCGAAAGTGGGAGTAGTTGGGCACCAGGTTCTATACCCCTTGTGAAGCTGAGGCTGGCTAGGGAGTAACTCAGCTGTGATCAAGAAAACATTTCACTTCCACTGTTTACAAGAGAAGTCCCTGGAGTCTGAACTCAATACCAAGAAAAGACAGAAATTCAAGCCGGGCTTCGTAGAGGAAATAGGGGAGAGTGTAGCTGAGTGTTAGTCATTTCTAAGGGCTAGTGAATGCCAGACCTTAGGTAAGCTCACTGACTTTTAACAGACTCTACCAAAACAAAATCTAAAATTCCCTGACTTAAGGACAGCTTTGAAACTGCCACACACATCCCTTTTAAGAGTACACGTTCAAGGTCTGACCGGTAGCTGCCTCCTGCCTCTTGTCTTCACCTGACATTGTGGCTACAGACATCAGAGGGAACTGGGAAACTGAGTTTGCCACGCAGTACAATGTACGAGAATGTAAAACTCTAGTCAGAGAATGTAAAATTTCTAGTCAGTGTTGGACAAAGTCCACCATGGAAACTGGGCAAATTCCCATGAAATCCATTGGGGGCAACAAGCCACAGCTGTTCCTACCTCCAGCCTGGAAGAGAGTGTGATGTATAGGCACAAGCTGCCCACTATGGGTCTCGGGACCTTCCTGGTTAAATCGAACCAAATTTAAAGGAATATTTTGTCACTCCGCTAAATGTCAAGAAATAGCTCATCTGAAAGATAAGGTGTGGGGATTTACTGCTGTTCTTTTGAAAATACCAATGTGATTTGTATTAAGTATGGCATAAAGAAAAAATCAATAAATGTGCTTTCATCATGTAATCTGAGAAGCAGCAAGCTAATAAGAATAGCCAAGGCTGTGTATATTAATCCATTACAGGTAGTTTGAGGTATTTCTCACACCACCTTTACAATATGGACTTGGAAATCTGTTGGACTTCTTCACCTCTGGCAGGTCATCTCTCTGTTCTTCTCTGGTGGTAAACACTTCACTCGGGAGATTGCAATGAGCCATGAATAAGATGCCAGGCAGAAACACGACCTGGTAGACATTGGTTCTCTTCCCAGAATACATCTCAAATAGTTCATTTTGATTCACGAAACTTCGGTGGGTTTCATTCTGTCCTTCAAGGTCTATGTTAAGACCTCTGTCCATTGGACAGAGACATAGCATAAGTAACACAAAGATGGGCAAAAAGGCAAGTTACTGAATATAAGTCATCCATCCTCATGTGATTGATGCCATCTGTCTTCCTGTGATTGACAGGCACTCAGGGTCAGTTAACACAACTGACCCCATGATTGGAAACAAGACCTGTGGTCACCTGTCATAAATTCAGTGAGTGATAGCCACTCCCCCAAAGAAAAGAACGCAGCACTGTCGGTGCCTTCTGTAAATTGTGTACTATTTAAATCCTATTTATTCCTAGAATTTCTCAAATACATGTCTGGTTTGATAGTGGATTATGGGCTCTAAGTTTGGGAGTCTTTTCTTACAGATTAATGTTGAATAGTTGGCAAGTCAGTAGTGTATATATATTTAAGGTGCACAATGTGATGTTTTGACATATGTTCACATTGGGAAATGATTAGCACTATCAAGATAATTAACATATTTATTACCTCACATGGCTGATTTTTTTTACATGTGTAAAAAAAAATCACTTCGGATCTAGCCCCTAGCAAATGTCAAGTGCATAGTACATCATTATTAAATGTATCTACCTCACCCTGTGATACACAGACCTCCAGAACGTATAACAAAGGTTAACAGGTTAACACCTTTGACAAGAATCTCCTTTGTTTTTATTTTTTACTCTGTAACTTCTGGACACTAACATTCTATTCTGATTTTGTGACCTTGTCTTGTTTAGAATATATATATATATATATATATATATATATATATATATATATATATATATATATATATTCATGCTGAATATCTTTCTGTGCCTGGCTTGTCTTCTAGCACAGTGCAGTTGCGCATCATCTTGTCACAAATGGCAGGATTTACTTCTTTTTCAAGCTTAATAATATTTCATTGTAGAAGCACACGCGCTACCCTTTCTTAATCCATGGTCAACACTGATTTACATTCCATTGATTTTTATTATGTATAGGCTGAAGTGAACAAGAATGTTCAGACACTTCCTTGAGATAATCAGTTCATTTCTTAGATTTATATACCTGGAAAGGAGCTCTCCTGTTGGCTTTTGAAGAATCTCTATAATGTTTTCCAAAATAGGTGTATTAATTCAACAATCTCACCTGCAGTAGGTGAGGTGGGAGCTTTCTTCTTTTCTACATCTTTACCAATGATGGTTATAATCTACCATAATTATATTAGCCATTGGAGCAGGTATGTAATTCTACCTCCTGTGTTTGATTCAAGACTGAGAACTTTTCTTATACCTGTTGCTATCCATGTCTCCTTGGGGGTGGGGGGAGAACATCTGTTCTGGTCCTTTATCATCATGTGGCCAAGCTGGTTACACCTTGCAAATGAGTTCTCCAAGTTTGCTCTATGTCTTGGGCACTAACCACTTATCAAATACAACATCTGAAAAGACTTCTTTCAAAGCTACCTTTCCATGACACTGATGCTTCTTCTGGCTCTGGAAAGGCTTTTGGATCTGAAGCAGCCCACTTTGTTTATGTCTTTTGTTGCCTGTCCCTTTGGTGTCCATTTTTTGTTTGTTTGCATTTTAAAAAACCATTGGGAAGACCAAATATCAAAAATGTTTAGCCAGAGGTTTTGATTTCAAAGTTTTGTGGTTCAAGTCTAATATTTAAGTTCTAATCCAGTTTGAATTGCTTTTACATAAAGTATAAAAGAAGGTTGATTTGATCTTTCTGCAAGGGAATAGTTTTCCCAGCACTGTTTGCTGTATGTATTATCCTTTCTCCTGTGTGTTCTTAGTATGTGTTCCTTTGTTTCTAGGCTAGCCCTATTGTGTTCTACTGGTCTAATCTATTCATTTTGATGAAAGTACCATATTGTTCTGATTACTATATCTCTGTAATACACTTTGAAATCAGATATGGTTGGTTCCAGTTTTAGCTTATCACAGCCTTTTGTGGTTTCATATAAATTAGGAATTTTTAATTAAAAAGTCTTGGGAAAATGTCACTAGAATTTTAATAGGATCTGGGTCAGGAGGCTGCTTTGGGTAGGATTGGCACAGTGATGTCAATTCTCCCACATGAGCTGTGTTTCCTTTAGTTTGTGCCCCTTTAATTCCTTCACTCACTGTCTTATGACTTCTGGGTAGAGATTATTCATCTCCTTGATTAAACTGACTCCCAAGTATTTGCTTCTTCTTTTTTATGCTATTGTAAATGGAATCATTTGCTTAGCTTTGGAATAGTCATGATTCCAAAGAGTTATGATGGAATTAGCCATGATTATGCAAATATAAATATACATCTAAAGTTCTGAGATTCTTACAGTTTAAATAGTAATTAGTAGAAACACCTACTGAGCTTGTCAGAGCCACCATGTACTTGAAAGATACTGCTAGAGAGTGGGTAAAGTTTCAAAGGTTAATACAGGGGCACATTAAGCTTCCGTATAAAGCCTTTTATAGATGTTCTTATCAGGCTCAAAATCTGTACTTGAGAAGAAAAAAGTCTCTCTCCTTTGTTTAAGAAATAAAATAAAAGCAACAGAAACAATCTTCGGTGTACCAGGCATGAATGTTAGATCTCAGCAGAGAGAGCAAAGGAGCTCTCTCCCTGGAAACACACCATCAAATGGCACAGGGATTGCCACTGTGATGGCTCTGAGTACAAGATGCTCAAAGAGCATCAACATCTGCATTAAACCCTGGTGTGTCGTGGGGGGGGGGGGCGGCAGGGCGGCAGGGTAACAGGTGTGTGTGTTTGTGTATGTGTGTGGGGGCGGGGAGAGACCTCATAATGAAAAGAGATCATTTTGAAACACAATTAGGTGTAGATGAATGAAGGGGGAAGGCATTTCCAACCTGAGTTTCAAGTGAGAGATGAGGGTTATGTGAAAGAAGGCACAACAGAGAGTTCTCTGTGAGGGCGCCCATGGTCGGCCCTTGAGAAGCAAGCATAAAAACATATAGGGGTCAGTTTGCTATGGTTAATTTAGCATAAAGGTAAAGGATCTACTAATTTTTTAAGGCAACTATTTAATGCTTAACCTCTCTACTTTTATTTTTACTTTTCTTCTACTTTTATTATACTTTTCTAAGACACAGGTAAAATATCCAATTGCTACTTTTCTTCTGTAGTCAAAAGGGCAATATAAATATATTTCTTCATGAAACAGAGAATGCCCTCTCTATCCTATTCTGGCCACCGTATTCCAGTGAAAGGTGGCATGGTGGAGGTACTAAGTTTGACTCTGCTCTTACAGTAGCTGTAAATGGCACCCCTTCCATTCCCCAAGAGAATGTAGGGAACATGAGGATGGCAGTTCTCCCACCAATCTTCGCTGTGTAGCTAAATGCACAGTAGAAACAAAGTGGTTGTCAGAGGGCTCTTAGGGGCCAATACAAACCCCCAATTTTCTCACTAATAAGGTAGGACTTAAGGTGGTGTTGGTGTTTGGGGAAAGGAAAAAGGAGTAGATGAAAAGAGTGAAAAGTGACTTCAGAGTCAGAAGCACAGAAGAATCACCAGCTCAGCATCCAATTCTGCAAGGATATATTGTTGATTCTGCACTTAAGGGACTGCACGTTTATGCTGTTTGCTATTGGTGGGGGGGAGGTGCTGGGGATTAGGGGTGTGGGTCTGGGGGTGGTACTCTTCCTTCTTGTGAAATAATACTTTCATTGATTTCATTGCTCTACTCTTTCCCTACTGGATCTTGTGGTTATTGGTATTGTTGTTCTGATAAAGACTATAACTCCAGCCCAGGAACAGACAGGTAATGGAAAGAAACATTTCTTTTGGTCACATCAAATTGGACATATACCGTGTACCTAGGGTAGCACAGCTGAGGAAGAAGCTCTCTTCTTGCTCAAAACTGGGAAGAAATTAGGCCTACATATAACAGTGGAGAAAAGACTTCATAGTATGAAGCAAAATAGAAGTAAGGAGACTGGGGTTAGAAAATAGAGATTTAAGAAGCCAGTCTTCTTACAGGGTTTGGGTTAGCCTTATATAAAAACAGCTACCATCTCCCCGTAACCTTTCTGTCATGTAAGTATATATCTTCTTTTACTTAAGATGATTTGAATTGTATTTTTCACTTTAATAAAAATAACTATGCTGAATTTTATAGTATGCACTTTCTATACAGCATTTAGATTAATATTTACTACACCTCAGATAAAATGCTATTTATGGTAACCCAGTATACACTACTTAGGGATAAACTGAACATAAGGTATATAAGGGTTGTTCACCAAAACTTACATATTCTGGCAAAACAAAACAAAAACAAAACAAACCAACCAACCAACCAAACAAACAAACAAAAAACAAAACCCAAAGCAGACCCATGAACATAGAGAGATATACCATGGTCATGGTTTAGAATAATCAGTACTGGTAAAATGTCAATGATTCTTCAAATTAAAATGTACATTTCATGCAGTTACAGTAAGAATTCCAATATGTTTTTTTCCCTAGGGGATATACAGTTCTGAAGTGTATGCAAGAATGTAGAGGGACTTAGAAAAGCCAGAATATTTTCAAGAAACAAGGATGCTCTGGAGGCCCATCCTACACTGATCAGAAGGGTATGATTAAGATGATGAAGATAAGTAAAATAATTAAAGCAGTAGAAAACTCAGAGATGGACAGTTGCTGATTTGTTTCCCGCCCACAGATGTTGTAGTTTAAAGGGCTGAAGATGGCCTCAAAGGCATCTTGGGGAAACAGAAAAGAGCCATAACCCACTTTGCACCGTATATAAGAACAAAAAGGTATCAGTGAACTGGTTAAGGTCCCAGAGGATGTCAAGCATAGAGGTGCGTGCCTAATCCCATCATGAAAGATGTTGAAGCAGGAGGATGAGTTTGAGGCCAGTGTGGGTTACATAGCAAGATTTTAAAATAAAATACTCTAAAGAAAGCCTTATTTTCTTCATTATTTTGGGGTATGCTCAGTTTCCATTGTAAGGATGTAAAAACCACTGAGTATAACATAATAAATTTGGCTTAATCAAAATTTAAAACTGCTGATTAATAGATAACATTAAGAAAATTAAATGGTAAGCCACGAGCCTGAAAAGAAATATTTACAGTACGCATATCTGACAAGGAACTTAAATCTTGAAAACCATAGAATCTTTGTAATTAATAATAAGAGACAACCTAATTAAAATGGACAGAAGATCTAAATAGATACTTCACCGAAGAGAACACACCAGTAAACACAAGAATGGAAAGACACATTAGTAATGGGAGAAACATACAAATATACATAGTGAGATGTTATTTCATACTCACTAAGCTGGCTACGGGCTAGTTGGATGATGATGGGGCTGGAGAAATGGCTCACCAGAGGACCAGGTTTCATTCTCTAGCACCTACAGCAGGTAGCTCACAACTGCCTATAACTCCAGCCCTAGAGGATCTAGCATCTTCTTCTGGACCCTAAGGGCACCTGCACTCAGGGGCATATACCAATATACAAACACATACACATAGTTTAAAAAATAGTAAAAGTGACTCTTTAAAAAGTCAGATGACATTAAATAATTTTGGTGAAGTTATACAACTCTGGTGCATTACTGGTATATGTGTAAAATGATTTTATCTTTTCAAAAATTACCGGGCCCAATCTTATCAACTTACACAATACCTACTTTGTGAATGCTTCTACAACTTACATGTTTAATTCTCCTATGTGTTTACTAAAACATGCATACATGTACATTGGAACACGCACCGGAGCTCTACTCACAATAAGTAAAACTGTAAACAATTCAAAAGGTCATGTCCAATAGAATGATTAAACAAGTCACCAAATTCATGACTTGCATACTGCAGAGCAAGAAATAAAGTACTTTACAGACACGTGTAGCAACATGGATAACTATTAAAATCATATTGAGGGAAAGAAAGAAACCAGGCCTAAGAGAAGACGTTCTTATGATTCCATCTATGTGAAAACGGAGAGGAAGCAAAATAAATCTACAATGAGAAAAATGAGAATACCAGTCATTACCTTGGAGAGGAATTGACCAAAAAAAGAGAGAACAAGGCAGTTTCAATGGTAATGGAATGTAATACATATTTTAACATCGTGTTTATAGAAACAAACCTTGGTGAAAGCTGATCTGCACATCAGTGTGTGCCTCTGTTACTTTAAACATCATTTAAAAAGAGAAGATACAAGAAAAAAAAATATGGAACAGCCAACCATCCCTTAACAACTGTTGTGTGTTCCTCTTTATCATGGCCAACCCAGACACTTATGCTAATCATACAAGCACTGAAAAAAATACTCTGTTCTCAATGTAAAAAGAATGCTCTGTCATGCATAGCACTTGGACTGCAATGGATGTGTAAAATGTGTCCTCTAAATTACATTAATACACCAAAGATCAGATCAGAACAGAACCACCCTCCAGAAAATAGAAGCATTGCCTGGTGATGAAGTAGATGTCATCAGAAGGCAAAGAATATCCTGGCACGGGAGTTAATCAAATACAGACTAGATAATGGCTTGGCAGGAATTCATAGAGAAATTCAAATTCAAGATGGTAAAAAGGAATGGAGAAAGGGTCTTCATCAATAAGACCTTAGCTTCTCCTTCCAAAACTGATATCTAATATTCTTTGATGGATTCATAAGCTCGGAAGCCATAGTCATGTTTTAGATGGCTGTCTGCTCCTCTTCCCCACTGCCACCCACAAGCAATGATGCCGCCCCAGTTTTAGACCAGAATATATGAGTTGTACCATTCAATTTGCATGAAAACCTCACAAGGAAAAAGTCACCACTCTTTTCTAGAAACATACTGATGCAAATCACACTTTATAAAATATTTTTTTAAATAAAAAGAATGTAATTGCTCATTGAATTGTAATATGAATGCAAATTAACTTACTGTAATTATACTGTGCAATTTTCTACTTAAAAAAACTTGGAAAATGGAAGAGACCTGATAAGTAATTTGAACCATAATTCTTCATTGTGTTCCTTCATTATGCAATGGTTACCATAAGCAATTTGCTGTTTTAATGTAGGAGTTTTTTTTTTAGTTCATACCTTTACATTGGCGAGACGCAAATGAGACCATTCAATATAGACAGATAGCTGTCTCCCCTCTCCATAAGTGCATTGCAGAAATAATCAAGATAAAATTAATACAGCACTAGGGAATTTCTGAAGGATGCTTAATACACTCTCACTGAGGAACCTCTGTCCCATCATGCGTCTCTCTACCTTTACTCCCTCAATATATTTTAAACAACCAGGGGGATCCTATGCAATTGGGCACTGGGTTATCAGCTTCTATAGCTTAATGGCAAGACTTGGGCAGAGAAGTAAGGAGAAGTGGTTCTAGTCTCAGCTCTGCTACTAATTAATCCTGTGACCTTCCTCATTCTAGTTTTCTTTTCCCACACCTGTAAATTGAAAGGTTGGGCTAGGTGAATTTCAGCTTCCGTTACTTCTCTTAGTTATGACTCTATAGTCACCCTCCTCTTTGCAACATGAGTGACAGGAAATTAATTTCTTTCTTAGAATTAATGAGTGTCTGAATGAACTGCAATCTCTTTAGTTTAGTCATTCATCGCTAAAGAATGCCTAATACAAAGATCATCTGTGATGATGCACATGTAAAAAAAAATAACAATTACCTATTTTTATGCTAATAATAATTTGCATGTGTGGTTCCCTCCATGCAAATCCTGTTAATTGAAGGCAGAGAGAGAGAGAGAGAGAGAGAGAGAGAGAGAGAGAGAGAGAGAGAGAACGAGCACTGAGGATATCATTAACCACATGGTGCCCTGGAAAAGGAGTTGGTCATACTTGGAATTATAAGATTTCAGTGGCTAACAACACACACTAAGCCTTGGCAATTCTGTCTCTTAGATGGAATGGCCTCTGCTACATCTCTGGATGCTGTGAGAGTTGGACACACAAAGAGTAGAAAGTCACTGGGTCACCTGTATGTGTAAACGTTTCATCTAATCCTCTCAACAACACCACAAAGTAACTTTTATTATCTCTATTTTACAGTGGGAGAAAATAGAACTTGAATTACTTGTACAGGGTCACAGCCTATGACACAGTACATACTGTCTATCCAGGGGGCACATAACATCCTTTCATCTTCTGGACTTCATAACAATATGTGTAGTTAATTTTTTTCCCATGGCATCTATGATCCTCATAGAGAAAGAAAACTATTTCATCTCTGTGCAGCTAACAGTACCATGAGCTCCTGTTCCCTCAGGTGTGGAAGGTACCATTTTTACAAGGGACACTCGTTTGCTTTTTCTTCACTTGGCATCGCCCTGCTCTTGCTCAATTTCGTCCAGCCTAAAAAACTCATTTCCTAGTTGAGGAAGTATGCAACCTCTGATGCTGACCATAGCGTGGACTCTGGGTTAGAGCATAGTTTTAAGGTTGTGTTACTCATTACATCTCCTCTTCTTGGTCACAGGTGCTGATTCGGGGTAGGCAGCAAGGTTAACTTTGTCTAGCTAGAATGAGTCTCAGGAAAGAGAGCAGAATGCCTACATTTTATCTTTTCCTATATATATTTTTTTCCATACTGAGGATGAAATTCAGGGTCTTGGGCATGCTAACCATGTGTTCTATCACTGAGCTACATCCTCAACCCTCTTTCCAAATTTTAACAAGGAAGACTATTGCCCAAGAAGCAACGTATTAGGCTCTGAAGGGAGGAGATCAAAGCAAAGCGATGGGAAGAAATTTCATACCTTTTGTGCTGAGTGACAGCCTCTAGGCAGCATCTCCTTAAGAACAATTTGAGCCAACATAGCCCTTTCAACATTTAAGCCTGTGTTATATGCAGGGTTTTTTTTTTGTTTGTTTGTTTGTTTGGTTGGTTTTGGTTTTTACTTTCTACCAAAACTTGGTAAAAAGTAGTTTGAAAGACCCAGTGAGGTTGTGAGTCAAACTGTATCAGGTTCAATCATGGCGATTGTCTGAACAATGCCATTGACCATTGAAGTAAAAGAGGAATTGGTCACCTTCCACAAGCCTAATGCCTGAGTCTTATGGAGATGTTAAGATGCCTACGGTGAATGAGTTTCTTCCACTGCTCTGCCACTTCCTCTTCTAACAGACTCATTCATACATCCCGGGTCAAATAGCACCAGAGCCATGGCTCTTTCATGCCTGCCTTTAATTGCTCCCCGCCAAGCTCATGCTGTGTTCTTCTCTAGGATCCTCCTTCCCGGACCTCGTTTACTGCAATCCCTTCCAATCTGAAGCTTCGTTTAAATGAAACCTCCTCTGATCTTTTCTTCCCCCCTCCCCCTTCTTGTCTATATTGTGGCCGCCTGCTTACAGTCTTGATTCCTGCCATGGGTTGGAGCAATTTTCTACATGGCTGGCTCCCCATTGAGATTGTAATCTCCCAGAGTAGATGTTAAGCTCCTTATAAATGGAGATAGAGCTGGTTGTAACATCTGCCACAGCAGTAGTGTCCAAGTCCATTCAGTCAATGTGACCAGAAGTCTCCATTGGCAAACATCAATCAAAGGTACTTAGGACATAGAAACTCCTTCCAAACAGGATGCCCTGACTGCAGTCTAACTGGAGCTTATGAAGAAACACAGGGTATCCATAATACAGCAAAGGAGGGAAGCTGAGGTGGAGGGAGGGAGGGACCAGGGGAATTAAGCAGGAGTATACCATTTGAAATAGAGCCATCTTTCTAATCTTAGTTCTGGTGCTATGCGATATGAAACTAAGAGTCCGATTGCATTTATATACTAATGGTCACTATAAAGATAGCTGCACTTGTGGAGTAGGGATTACAAATTTTAAGAAGCTTGTTATATTCCTTAGCACACGAGAGCTGAGTAAGTCTGTGACATCAGGGACGTGCTCCTACAGTTGTCATTCATTTGGACATGAACTTCTTTCTTGGATTCTCCTGGCCCCCTCTACAAAAACGATCTGTGGGATAAAAAACCCTCATATTCTAGCACAAAACCACAGCAGTTTTGTCCGTACTGATGACAATTCTGGTCCACAAAGTTCCTAAATGAATGCCCTAGTCCTGCTTGATAAGTGTTAAGAAATCTATATTTATTTAATCATTTTGAGTGAGATATTTTACCCTGAAACCAGCAACTGATCCTAAGATTGCATTGTCTGCACACATTGGCTTGGATGGTGAATCCCAGAAGAGAAGATTCCAGCCGATACCTACAACCATGCCCTTCTCATACAACTATATACTCTTGTCCTCCTGAGGGGGAGGAAAAAGACAGATGTATCTGCCATGGCCAGAGTGCTAATGACTCTGGGCACTGCCCTTGGAGGAGAGCTGACCATGTGAGTGACAATTACCACATGAGTATTCATGGAAACTATTTTGAAAAGTGCTATTCTAGGTGATTGGACAGTAACAAGGGCTTTTGAATATTCGAAGCATGGGGCCATGTATTTGTAGTAGATGTATTGGTTTAAGAGCAGGAAGAGCGATTTCTGTGTTCAACCCTCCATGGATTCATGTATTCCTTATGTATCCCCACACTGCTTAGTATAATATACTCCGATAAAAGCCTACCACCTATGAACCTCAAGAAAATAAGAGCATGACATATTGGGCATTCATTTAAAAATATAGTCAAGCAAGGATCGTGGGCATGTAATGTCAATTCCAATATAAAGTTAACTTAGGCTGCAAATTACTGAAAGAAGACAGATGATCACTAGGGACCTTCATTCTGGATTTAGTGATCCATAATATTTACGCAGTTTAAAGACAAACGAGTCTGTACTCCCTGATTTTGCGGACTGATCTGGGTTGGTCTGATGCTGTGCAGGTGGGTTTGCAGTAGAAAGACCCAGAACAAGGGAAGAACTGAGTTACTGCTGTTACCAAAGACTAAGAGAAACAGGGCATTAAACCATAAACACTTATACTTCTCTTCGTTGGGCCCTTCTTGAACACAGAACACCCTGAGCACTTTCACACATCTCCATGTTTTCTTTAGGCTTCTCATTTGGCATGAAATGGCCTTTTAAACCATTTTGCCTATTCTGATGGTTATCTTTGTCAGCTTGAGAGATTTTAGAGTCACCAAATAGACACAGTTTTGGGCAGTCTGTGAGGATCTTCCTAGATATTTAGCTGAGAATGGATGATGTACCCTGGATGTGGGCAGCAACATCTCATGCACTGGGGTCAAGGACAGATAAGGAGGAGGAACTGGGCCCCAGCATCTCTCTCTCTTCTTCTTGGCTAAGGTCACAGTGTGAGCAGCAGGGTCACATCACACTGTGGTGAAATAACCTGTCAAGTAAACTCTTCCTCCCTTGAGTTACTATTGTTCATTGTTTTGCCAAAATTAATAGACCTACCTAACTTTCTTGAAGTCCAACCCAGATGTAGCTTCTTTGGCCCTCTGCTTACCCTACTCTTTGTTTCTCTTCTAAGTATTACTCAAATGTCTTGTGAATTTCACTGCTATTGTCATTTGTTTAATGCCTGTCATTTCAGCAGAACAGAAGTCCTCTTTGAAGCTTCCCTCTGCCTCACTTCTGTAAAAGCAGGTCCATCTCAAGACAGGCCATTCCTTTCTCCAGTATGTCACTCAAGACCATAACTTTCCTTCATTACCTGCTTTCACCCTGGCCATGCCACGGCCACTCACTACTTAGTACTTTGTGGTTTCCTCTCTCTCTCTCTCTCTCTCTCTCTCTCTCTCTCTCTCTCTCTGTCTCTTTCCTGCAACATACACTGTAAAGATCAGTCACAGTAATACTTAAAAGACATAATCTATCACCTTATACTCTGTGTTCAAAACACACCCAAGGTCCCCTTTGCACTTAGGTTTGTACCATTCTGACAAAGGCTTCAAGTGATGTCACTTAGAAATAGCACACTTTATTCTCTCTTATTCTGTGCAGTCTAGACTCAGTGGCCTTCAGGCTCTTCTATAAGTACCCTCACAGGCCTTGGTGAGTAAGTGTAATGTTGCTTAAGATGGCCTAACCAACTTCTCCATCAACTTCTCTGAAAATCCCCAATCGCACATCTACATTGATCAGTTTAAATGTCATTTGATCAGAGAATTCTGACCTACCTCTTTCTTTATTAATGAGATCCCTTGGTTATAATTTTTCAATGCATCTTCCAATTTCCTTTCCTAGACCTCACTGTTATTTATAACTAGGTATTTATAACTAAATATAAAATACAATAATATAAAAATAAATTTTATAATAACTTAAATATCTACCCTCCTGCAGACTCTAGGCTCCCTAAAGTTCAATCAATGTTTTTGTTTACATGTTTGTTTATTTGGTCATTGTGCAGCTTGAATGAGGGTGAATGAAAATGTAGAACCAGATCCTAACTCCTGGAATGTGTAAATGCTAGGTAATAAGAGTCTGCCAATCTAATTAAGCTATCATATTGAAATAAAGAATATAATATTGGATTTTGTAGGTAGGCCCTTAATCCCATTGCACAATCACAGGTGTTCTTAAAATACAAAACACACAGAGATTCAAGGATGACTGGGGAGAAAGTGACTCACAGGGCAGAGACTGAAGTGATGTGACCACAAGATGAGGAATGGCTGAGACTACCAAAAGCCACTAAGAATGGGCAACAGAATACAGCTGTGCTAACACCTGCAGAAGTCCAAGAGAATACACAGCTGCTGTTTTAAGTGAACAGATGGCTGTTTTAAGTGATGGCTTGCTACAGTAACTCTAGGAAACCAACATGTTCTGTCACTTGTATATTCTGAGTGCTGGCTAGTAATTAATATCTCTAAATTGTTTTAAGATTTATTATATGCATAGAAGTGTCTTGCCTGCATGTATGTATGTATAACTTATGAATGCCTAGTGCCCATGACAGTCAGTAGAGAGCATCAGACTCCTTAGAACTGAAGTTCATAATTATTATGACCCACCCAGTGGGTTCTGGGAACTGTATTCAGAACCTCTTCAAGAACAAGTTCTCTTAACCACTGAGCCACCTCTCCAGCACTCAGTAACTATATCATAAATGAATGAAGATGTGAGTATTCAGTGAAGAGAAATCACACATTCAATAGTCATACCAGAAACTACCACAAAAGAAAAATCAGGACGGATTCAAGTTAATAATCAGCTTGTAATAAATTAGAATTTGTTTTTACAAAACTGTAGGTACTAAACATATGCAGAGGTAGGTTACATATGCAGAGAAAGAGTAAAAAGCTAGGCAACTTCCTTCTTTTATAAAAGAAGATTACAGAATTGAGAAATGTTATCTGACTAACCCCAAAGTCACCCAGCCAGCTCAGGCAGAGGGAAGTTGCATTTGCTTATACAATTCCCACACTGGCAGCTTCTACCATATCTTCCTTAAATACAACTGTATCAGTCTAATTAAAGGCATTGGGCAGGTTGCTGCTGTCTCCAGTCAAAGATACCAGCATTCATAAACTAGTTAGTATGTGTAGGTCCTCACTGATAATGAAATAAAAATTTAAGCCAATCTCAAGAACTGTAAGATAAAAAAATACCCATTAACATCCCAAGGAATTCAAGGGGGAATATGCACGCTAGACAGGCATTTACTATTCTGTTACTTGATTTAATTATGATTTCACTTCTAGCATTCAAATAATAAGAAATTTATCAGGCATTATCTCTTCATTTAAGAATTTACCCAAAATATATTAAAAGCATAGAATAAGCCAACTCCAGAAGTGAGATCTTTGCCACTACATTCGTGATGCAGATGACTCTACCTGAAGAGTCTCTAACAATTACAGTTTACATCTAATGCATAGTACATGGATGATGGGGATTGGGGGAATCCACAAAACTAAAAACAAACAAATGAAACATTCTTTTCTGTCAACACAAAACTCACATTTGCTCTTCTTTCAGTGTATGAGAATGAACAGTGTTCTGAAAATCAGAATACCTCATGCTGTAACTCACAATCTTGTTCAGCCATTCAGTGACAATTTAACCAATATGAATGCCAGTGTACATTTCTAGTAGTCCATCTTTAATCTAAATGCACCCCTACACTATGTCTATACAGTACTTGTCAGTGAAATTAACTGTGGCCGTGGAGGTGGCTCGGTGGGTACTTCACTTGCCATGCAAGCAGGAGGTCCTTAGATAAAATCCTCAGAACACATATAAAGCCAGGGACTGTAGCACACATCTGGAATCCCAGTACTCTTGCAGTGAGATGAGAGATGGGGCAAGGGAATCCTATGAAGCTCACGCACAGGCCAGTGGGCATGGTGTACACAGCAGGGAACAACAAAGAGTGAGACCTTGTCTCAGACAGGATTAAAAAAAGGAGCAATACCCAGGGTTGTTTTCTGATCTCTACATAAACTCAGACAAATGCACTCAGAAATACACACATCACGCACGCGCGCGCGCGCGCGCGCGCACACACACACACACACACACACCTCACACACATATACACCACACCCACACACCCCTATACACACTCAAGCTACATAGTGATTCCTAGAGCCTGACATGTTATTTCCTTCAGTGACTAAGTCTCAGGAACCTAGTTATACTTGAAAAAAGAAATGCAGAAGGTCATTTAGTCAAGACCCCTGCTGCAGACCCAGCCTTACATACCCACACCTCTTTAGTCACTCTTCCCTTAAGTACACTCAGGACTGAAGCCTTTCAGATCAGCCCTGGAATCCATTGCTCTGAACAGCTATGGCTAGCTCCATTTACAAAGTCTGCATTCCTGTCGTCTGTGTGGTTATATATTCAAAGGCTCTTCCACGTGCATTTTGAAGGAAAGGCACACTGCTCTAGGATGGAAGCATAGGGACCTGGTTCTGTTAAAAATTATTCAGAAAATTTGCAAAGAAAGGCAAACAGGTAGTTTTGCAAAAGCTTTGTGCATTCATTATAGTAGAGCTAGCTGCTAAGTGCTTCAAACCCCTTCCTCCAAAAACATCATTTAGGGAGAGACAGCATCCTGTAAGGTTTCAAGAGAAGGAGCCCGGGGTTCACTAAGTCAAAGGCCATCCTGAAGCCACAGACCCACTGCACTGCTGTGCTACTAATAGGGTCTCTAACTTAATCCTTTCTAGTGCTATTGGTCACTGTGGTAAAATCCTCAAAGGACTGCCAGAGAGAGAAATCCTTGTGAAGATTTATCACACTCCAGGCAGCTGTCTGGCTACTGTCCCTTACAGTTGCAGCCACTTCCTTTTATTTGGGCCCACATTCTCACTGTAACTGGCTCAATCCATCCCATACTTTTTACAGGAAAATTTGCTCCTTCAGTGGGCTTTATTTTCAGAGAGATCAATAAAAAGCCAGGCTCCCAGAATAAAATATTATATGATAGTTTTGTAACATGAAACTTAAATCTGATTAGCCCAGGCCTATATTCAAACTCATTTCACTGCTCCCCAGGGCCTGTGGGTAAAACCAAGAAGTTTAATCTCTGGTATGGCCCTCCTGGGTAAGCCTTTGCCTATGCTGCTGCCACATCCTTTATCAAGATCTCCACATGTTAGCAGCCAGCCAGGCAAATCTCCTTTATGTTGTGGCCTGAGGACTCACTGATGGGCTCTTAGTGGAGCAGTGGTCAGGACTGATGTATATATATTTAGAAACTTCATCCACAGTCCCCAAATAAAGCAACAATGGCAGAAAAAATTCATAGACAATTTAACTTTTTTACCCAACCCTCCATAATAAGGCATGCCATCAATTCTCAAGGAAATTAAAAACAAACAAATGAAACCGAAACCGAGCAAAGCAACAACAAAACCCTTACCTCATTGTTCATAAAAATTTTTCCTAACAAGCTTAACTACAAAGGATTTCTACTACATTGACTAGTACTTCAGTAAAAAGCTCAAAATGAAGACTTGAAGCCAGACCCATGTGTCATCTCAGGGACCATCCACTAAGCATTCTCAGTTTACTGGGAATCTCTCCACAAGTCCTACATTTCCCAGTAAGTTACTAGTTAGTATAAGTAGCATACTATATGTGGCAGCCGTTCTGGGCAGCTGTATATGGTTAAACCGTTGAATTACTGTGTTTTAGTATGGTATGACTATGTAGGGCCCCCCACCATCACTACCACGGGCTTGTGTGTGTGTGTGTGTGTGTGTGTGTGTGTGTGTGTGTGTGTGTGTGTGTGTGTAAGGCTTGGTTCCCAGCAGTAATTCAGTTACTTGAGTACTGAATTACTATGCAGAACATGTAACTGTTAGATCTGTCCCTTCTGATAGATTTATTATTCAGTAAATATTTATTGGCCATTTATTCTAGTAGGCAACAAAGAACGAAGGGTTGAGGGAGACACTGTTCTTGCCTTCCAGCAGTAGCATATGCCCATAAGGGGGTGCTGTTAGGAAATGGTGGGAATTTCAGGAGGTGGGGCTTAGAGGAAATGGGTCACTGAGGCTTGCCTTGGGTAACTTGTTCCTTCTCTATCTCTCTCTGCTTCTTAGCTACCTTGAGGTATGAGCTTTGATCCCACATACACTCCCATTGCTATATAGCCTTGTCTCATCAACATGACCCCAAACAACAGAGCCAGTTGGCCATGGGCTAAAATCTTGTAGAGGGTGACAAATCAATGCTTCCTCTCTTATGGCATTTATGTGGCTCATCTAGTCACAGTGATGAGAGCCAAGATGTGGTTGGTCATTATGCTTTGTGCACTCATTACAACGTGTGCCTTGAATCCAGGTGTTAATTTAGTTAAGCAGAGACATAAACACTATGAGGCAATAAATTAGTTTACAAGAAAAAAGGTTCCTCCAGCAACTTGGAGAGTTAGAGCCTAGACAATCCAATCTAGATCTAATAACACTTGAGTACTGAATTACTATGCAGAACATGTAACTGTTAGATCTGTCCCTTCTGATAGATTTATTATTCAGTAAATATTTATTGGCCATTTATTCTAGTAGGCAACAAAGAACGAAGGGTTGAGGGAGACACTGTTCTTGCCTTCCAGCAGTAGCATATGCCCATTTGTTTTAGGGCTATGACGCATGAAATAGAAACCAATGGGGTTCATTTTGACCCTATTGTTTCTGAATTTCCTACATGCTCTCAAGTCAATCATCACACACATACAATACCACCCACAAACATGCATGCATTTTCTTAGTTCTAAATTATTTTTATTCATGTGTATATGTCTTGTGTTTATTTGTATGTATATGCATGTTCGCATGTGGATACATGCATATGTATGTGGATGGGTGCACAAGCACAAACTGGATGTATGCATGAAGGCCGGACTTTGCTGCTGATATTCTTCTTTGATCACTATTCCCTTGTACTTTGAGGCAAGGTCTCTCAATCAAACCCAGAGCTTGCTGATGTAGCTAGTCTGGCTAATCATCTTGCTCTGAGGATCCCCTGACTACTTAGTGATTAGTCCTACTAATTACTATCCTAATTCCAGGCTGGAATTACAGTCAAGCTGCTCACAAGCCTTTCTAAGTTCTAGGGATTGAAACTCCATTTCTCTTTTTTGCACATGTGATTTAACCACTGATCCATCTCTGCAGAACTCACAACATCTATTTCATGTTCTTATGATGGCTAAGTATTCCTCTCCCCAAGTCTGACCTTAGGCCCATTGCTCCTTAACATCACTTTTATGTATATTACAAAATTCTAATTTGGAGTTTTGATTCCCTTTTGAGTGAAAACCATTTTAATTTGTCTTTAATAAACATTTTGTCCCACTTGATTAGGAGTCTTGATGCTATCAATGAGACAGCTAGGGACAACTATTAGTGTCACATTGCAACACAATAGTCCAATGTAGCTATCCCAAATTTCAAAGGGAAATTACATACATGTAAAAAAAAGTGAACTATATCACAAAGTGAACTATATCACTAAGTGGCTTGTTCTGCAACATCACTACAAACAACGAGTTTGTCACTTCAGCTTGATCTCTGTACTCTTTTTATGACTTTATTAAATGAGTGGATAAATGATAAAGGATTATTCAGGAGCCTTAGGAAACACTTTGCCAGTCTTAGCAGTGGCTGGAAAACACTTATTAAATGTCATTTATTGTATTTTAAAACCCAGCTTATTAAAACAACAATAATATTACCTATGTTGGGTTGGTTTTATCAAGTCTAGAACTATTTAAAGAATTAAATTTATGGCAGTCTCTGACTGTAATAACTGGTAAAATAATAGCCAGCAAGACACTGCCTTAAGTTCATGTTAAAGAAAAAAATAGCCAACAGAGATATTAATTTATAAATAAATCTTCTGCTGAATAGAAATGTCCTCCAAATTCAAGCCTGTTAAAACTAAAGAAGCAAACAAAATTTATCAGGCTGAGGAAGTTCCTGAAATTTACAAGATCCACAAGGCCCATCCTCAAGATCATTTATGTGGTTTTACAATGGTTGGAGAAAGACTTTTCAACTTGTGGAGCTGTCAAGGAACTCCAGGGATGTGGCTCTCATCAGTGCTCACTCATCCATATTAGAATAAGCATTTTGAAAACTCAGCTGCTTGTGAGTTTCATATGCCCGTGTGAATAACAACTCATCTATACTTCTGTAAATAAGTCCAATGATCACTGGTTTAGTAAGCTAGACTTGATAGCTTATTTCTTGGATCTATTGTTGATATTCCATCTGAGGTGAATAGACATTTGTTTACATATCCTCAGGAAAAGTCACAAAATAGCCTTGATAGCTTTTGATAGCAAGTAGATAAAGAAGAGGCTCCACCAGATTCTGAAATAAATGAACCATGGTGGAAGGAATCAAAATGATGATAGGAGTTGTTACATACCAGAGAAAGTAGCTTATGGTGAGCCCTCCTATCTAGATTGACTGATGAAAGATTAAAGCAAAGAATAGATACACGTTTTTACTTGTGATAATGACATTAACCAAAGGCTGGAAAATGTGGGACATTCAGGACAGGGCCACTGTTTATACTATGGTAGATAACTCAAAGGATCTTCAAACCACAGGAAAAACTAATTTAAAATTCACTGTAAGCACATGTACCTGTTGTAATAACATATGATTTTGTGTCATACTTTTCAAATAGTGAACATGTTTTCAGATTTAAATAAAGAGATTTCGCCTTTATATTCTTCAAGATAATCAGTGTCTCGGAACACATCTCATGCTTTATGTTCAGTGTGTTCCACACTCTAATCATCACAAGTGATACGTGTTTCCTTTCAAACACCATAAGACATTTGTTTATTTTAGTTACATACATAATGTGTTTGTGTGTGGGTTTGTGCACATGAATTCAAAGTCCATGAATTCCAGAAGAGGGCGTCAAATTCAGAATCGTTGGCTACTGAGGACAGAACTCTGGTCATCTCCAAAAGCAAGGCCTTCTCTCAACTACTGAGCCACATCTCCAGTCCCCACGATAAAAGGCGTTTTAAACAGTTACATCTTCCAAAGAAAAGGCATATCTTATTGCATGTCAGCTAGGGCTTAATTGCAGGTCATGAGAGCCAGTGAACTTGCTTACTCCTTTCTGCCACTAGGTCTTTCATTTGCTTTGCTTTGCAGTGGACCAGCTAGTGCCAGTCGCCAGGCTCCATGAGGGCCACCAGCTTGCAGACACACTCCTTTGTCTATAACTCCTCACCTGACCTTCTGTCTTCAGCTTGTCTTCCTTGCTGAGAGGTTAATTTACTGAGATTCAAAGAAGTTAAGCTTCTGCCCACAGACACCTGGAAAAAGGTGAAACCCTAAGATTTAAACTTAGGTTTCTAAGGCACCAGAGCCTGTATTTGTTCTTCCAACTACGTCCCGCTGGTTTGCAGAGCATCTGAGTTCTCCACAGTGTGACGCCTTTTTAGTAGGGAAGGCCTAGGTTACAGTATTCTATTAGAAAAAAAATTACCTATGTTAAAAGATGTTTTGTGATGTGTAGGACAAAGCGAGCTACTTAAATTGAAATCATTTCCCTAGTATCCAAGATCTCTAAATCTCATGCACATTAAGTTTGAATTAACACTAACAAGGGTCTAACAGCTTTGATGCTGTGTTCTTAGATAATTAAATTCTCAGAAAATCATTCCACATTTGAGGGAGAAGCGAAGGACTCGGAGAGTTCAGTCTTAATTCAAAGTCACTTACACATGTTACCTGCTGTTTCCGAGCCTTCACTGAACCAGCAGGGAGGATTTGATATTAAAAATGAGGTTTCTTTATTTTTGTGGGGGTAGGAGAAGTCTTTGTGGGGGTGTGGGACTGTCTGGTGAACTGTTCCTATGCTATTGGACACTACCAGCCTCTCCTGGAAATCTGGACGACCGAGTCCATTATGCATCAGAGGCTGTCCCCTTTCTTCACCTCCCCTCACAGCCGTGCCCTCCCTGCCTTCTGTTTACAAAACCCTGTCCATTCATCACTTCTTGTGACCCTCACAGAGACCTGCAGAAAATAGAAAGATAGTTCATTTTCCCAGGACATTATCCAAAGAAAAAGACTAGCTGGCAATTGTCAAGGTTTTATGAGGTGACACTTACCTGGGATTACATTTCCTAAGTATGACTTGATTTTTCCCAACTTGGAGCCATAAAATCAATCTTGTCATGTCTTAGAAATCAGTAGATTGGGAAGGCTGGCTTGCTGCAATGAACCTCACAAGAGACTGAGTTCTAGCTTCAGATTTGGAGTGGTTAAACCAGTAAGAGCAGGGCATTGTTTTTTAAAGATAGCCAAATTAGCAGAAGGTTGTTTGATTTTCAACAAAAGAAAGCTGAGGCACTGCCGAGTTTAAATAACTTGCCTTAAGTCACCCAGTTAATACAGTGGAAAAATACTAGACTATTCTGCTTCCATCCCTACCAATGAACTGCTATGAGAATTAAAGCATAGGAGGAGGCAGGTAGGTGTTTGAGAAAGCTTGGCTCTCCTTTCTCTTTAGAGTTTAAGAGGAACCACAGACACTCACCACCTATCTGGTTCTATCATCTTGTTCTGACTCTCTTCTCTTCCCTGAGCTTGGTTCCCTTTCCTCTGATTAGTGCTTCAGTGGTACCATAGATGCTTACCATTATGTGTGGTTTTCCTGTCTGGTTTTGATGATCTCATGCCCTTGGATAGCAGTATTCATCCCCGGCTTTGTTAATACACACTCATACTGCTGTGTTGGGTGATCCTGAATCCTGTTAACCTTGCACAGCTCTGATTCTAGCCATGAGTAGCCCTCACAGTTAACCATGCTTACATAGCAGGACATACTATATAACATCTATGCTTATATAACAGTGTCAATTGTTATCAATTGTTCTTCTGGCAAACTGGAGGCACCAGGAATTTCTGTTCTTGTGTCAAACTAGCCTTGGCTGCAGACCTGAATCCTTGCTGTGAACTTTGGGTCCTTGGTTTCTACAGTCACGATGCATAGTTAACAATAATCTGAATGTTAACTCAGCATTTGCTGTGTGACAGACATTGTTCTCAGCATCATACACAAATATAGTGACATACTCGACTATCACAGCAACTCATCGATATCATTCTGATTTTAAAGCTAAAGAAGTGACAGTGATTGTACAAAGAAAAGGATTCACTGGTAGAGGTCATACACGGGAACAAGAATTATGAGCCAGGAATTAAACTCAGAACAACTTAGCTTACTCTGTCCTCTCTTTCTGAGAGGAAAAAAAAATGCCTCCATCTCAACCCCAATGGAACCTTCAGCAACACTGAGAAAACGATGACTTTGTTACATGTCTTGTCTCTATTACTAACCAAGACTAAATTTCCACCCTGGGGTTTCTAGAAGGGGTCTTCTAGCTCCAAGAATGTAGTTAATCTTACTAAGTAGTTGCATTCTGTGTCTATGAACATTTAGTTATGGTGATGAGATGCCTGAGATAGATAACTCAGAAGGAGGAGATTGATTTTTGACTCTAGGTGACTCTACATTTTGTCAAGTTAGCAAAAATAGCAACTGGGACACTGAGCTGCATTTTAGCCACTATAGCAATCGAGTGATAAAAGAGCAACATCTCCATAAGCCAAGACAATGCTTTGCTGAACATGATAAGCAGGAATCTAGATGTAAAACAAAGTCAATGGATTCCAGAAGATAAGTTTCTCTTCAATCTTTACTTAACAAGGCTTTGAAATTTAAGCTCATCCATGGGATTACAAAAATATGTAAACAGAAGAATCTGACTTTAAGGGGAGATCCGGCAAAATATGTAGACTGTAGTAAAATTCAATTCCCATTATAAGTGCTTTAATAAAGATATGTAAAAAGAACAAGAGAAGGAAGACAGCATTGTTGATGCGGGAGACCACAATCAAGGGAAGAAGAGGAGTCAAAAATGAGATTTAAACTGTATAAGGATCACAATTCTGAGATAGAAAGTCAGAGGCATTTCAAACAGAAGAAAAAACATGTTCAAAACTGAAGACCAGGCTAAGTGTGTACAAAAGGACTTGACACATTAAATGGTTCTACTTGATGTATTAGCACCTCCTAGGACTAATAGTAATATTAATTCATGGAGTAGTCTCAAGTTCTTTTGTGTATCACATCAATTGTGTGCTTGCTATGTACAATTAATTTTTACAGACCTGAAACTGCAGTATTTATTATCCTACATTTACAGGTGAGGAAACAAAAATACATGTATCTGAGGGCACATACCTGGGAATTAACAATATAAAAATCTACACTAGTGGAGTTTGACTCTGGAGTGAATTCCAGAGAGTGAGGGCTTTTTCCTTAGACTACATAGAAGAGCCTGGCTATTGAATGTGATGATGAGAGCAGAACTTAAAAAGATCCCTCAAGCCACAGTGTGAAAGTGGATTAGACAAAAGTCTTTAGAGGTAAATCAAAACCAAAGTCCTACTCAGGAGATGGGTATCAATCCAGGCAAGAAATGTTGGCTAACTTAGCCATTAAACTCACCAAGGTTTCTCCAGCACAGAGATGCCAAGGTGATATAGTCAGCTAGGTTGGGACAAGAAAGAGGAAACCTGATTCCCACACTACCATGTGACATCACTCATAAAATTGTGGAATATATGATTAAGAGGAAAGATTATCATGCCCTCTCCCATCTTCAAAAGAGTCCAGAGGTCATAGACTCAGCATATAGGTCTTCTCTAGTCAGGAATTTCTTATAAATCATTACTGTCAGATGCTGGCCCATTCCCTGGATAAGTTCTTCAGTCATAACATGTCTTTCAAATGATTAGCATGTACTGAAGGCCTTGATCATATACTGCTTCCAAGGTACCATGTTTGGTGTTGTATATACAATGAGCAAAATCCAATTAGAGCCTTTGGAAGCTTCTAATTTCATATTTGAACTTCTTTGTTCAAAGTGTCCACCTACAGTCATTGGTTCTACATCCCAGAATCTTATAGAGTCAGCTTATTCTCTTATCCAATACAGATTTCAACTCCTGGGAGATCACATCTCAAGTTTTTCTCTTTTCTATGCTAAACATTTAGTTTCATCAACTTTTTCTCATATACAGTAGTCAAAATTTCAGTATTTACTCAGTTTTCAATGAAGAAATGGCTGACAATTACAAAAATACACAGTAACTCTCACTCTTAGTCTACACTAAGACCTGACATAGAAATCAAATCTGAAAATAGGTGGCCTCTAAGAGATGGAATTTCAATACATTTATTTCTGTGCTTTTTTAATGAAGTGTTTTACTTGTATAATCAGAAAAGTTAAAATGTTTAAAAAATTTGTAAAGGAATAGTTTGAATTATCTGTTCTTCAAAGCCATAAAATTATAAATTCTTTAAACAACTCATGATCATCTTGTAAAAAGAATGAACTATTGGCCTCTTATGTTCTCTCGTGAGCCAGTCTGTAGGTGACTTTTATACTTGTGCTTTAGTTTACAAACAGCTGTGCACTCCGTATTTTTATCTCATTTGTTTTGAAAAAGCATGTGCATATTTCTTCTACCTGAAGAGGTTTCACATGTGGTACCCTATTACATGTAAATGCTATAATTCTTCTATTGCAGGTCATGTGTCATAACTCCTTATACAATAGCTTTGTACTTGTCTGTTGTTATGGTTTCCTTGAGGAATTGTCTACAATTGTAATTATGGTACAAAGGGAGGGATTCAAAAGCAGAAGGAATTAATATCATCTTAAAAGTTCTTTCACAGAAACAATGAACCAAGGGAAAAACCCACTAGATTTATGGGTTGTGGAGCCAATTAAGAGCTTAGAAAACAGTCATCCAAAGAAACTCTTTGCAGAACAGGAAGTAGGGAATCAGGAATGTTTCTAGCTCTGGGACCCAAAAGCAATCACTGTGTATACAATAAAGATCAGCCTTAGATTTTCCCTCTCATTGAGCCAGAGCCTTTGTCCACACTACCAGGCCAATGTGCCCTTTTCCCATCCTTCCTGAAGCTAGAGTTAATGTAGCCCATATTTAAGTCAGCAGGGAAAGCAGAGTTTGTATTCTCTTTGATCAATCATATCGAGGCTCTGCTGTGTGTCAGTTTTACCTCCCATTGTTTAATTTTTCTGGCTCTCAGTTTCCTAATATGCAAATCAGGAATCCTAACACTATGCATACTTCACAAGCCAGCTATAGGATGACAGATTGTATTTGTTGGGTGACTAGCATTTTCTAGGCCATCTTTGTGAGGGTTAGTAAAAGACACCCACCCTACAAAAATGCAGGCGTATATTGCTGAGCAGATGGTAACTTGGTGCCACTAAGAATAGGTATTTCAGGGACAGAAGAGTTGACTCAATAGTCATTAGTGTTTGCTGCTCTTTCAGAGGATCTGGGTTTGGTTTCAGTACCCACATGGTTGTTCACAATCTCGCTTTCACTTTTCCATGGAATAATCTGACACTCCTTTCTGGCTTCCTCGGGTACCAAGTACACATATGGTACACATACATACATTTGGGTAAACATTTAAAATACAGAACAAAAACAATAAAAAGAAAAGGAGTCTTAAAAAACAAATAAGGAAAAGGCATCCTTCCTTCTAGGGCAGTGGTTCTCAACCTTCCTAATGCTGCAGACCTTTAATACAGTTCCTCGTGTTGTGTTGTGGTGACCTCCAATCATAAAATTATTTTGTTGCTACTTTATAACTGTAATTTTGCTACTGTTATGAATTGTAATGAAAATACTTGCTATGCAGGATCTCTGATATATGAACTCTAACAGAATCATTACCCACAGGTTGAGTATCAGTGTTCTGGGGGAGCTATAATTCATGCAGGAACCAGAGTCTGGTAGCTATCAACCTCCCATTCATCCCTTTGTTTGGAAGCAGTTGGTTCTGGAAAATCCTGTACAACCACCTGGTGAGGCACAACCCAAGGGAGACACTGTTCTTCTCATGGAGAGAAGGGGCGGACTTTATTGAAACACTCATCATTTTAGTCATATAAGTGATATTTTCTCAAAGTGAAGGCAGAGAGTGCTTCTTGGCAACCAAGAGTTAAATGGGGGGCAAACCCCACTGCTGTGAAGGCCCATCGAGGCCAAATGTGAGCTCCGACCTTCATAAATTCAAGCTTTGTACTCTCGCTATGGGACTGTTGTTTGGTGGCTGCATCTGCTGTTGCTAATTTGGCCTGTTTGGGTAGCAGAGCTCCCAGTGATCATCTAAACCTCGTTTGATGCACCTGTGAACAATTCATTATATTAATATAACAGCAGGGGAGGAGCAGAGACACTAATAAATAGGCTCTAGCTGCCAAGACTTCTTGTCACAGCCGCAGAGGCCCCTTACTCTAGCTGCGTATGTTCCCCAGTCCTGGGTGGCACTGGGGAGGAGTCTGCACATGCCAGACTCATGCATCTTCTTCTGCAGATTTCCCCATCTGGCTAAAGGGAAGCCCATCCATTGTCTTTCCTCCCTCTCTGTGGAACATTTGCCTTCTCTGGCTTGAAACATTTGTTCTCAGGTAGGGACAAAGCACAGGATTGCTAAGGTGGCTTAGCACAGCTTTTGGTGACCCTCATCACTGCCAAGTCTTCATTTATCAAGTGGGATCTGTACCACAGCCATACACAGAGTCATTGGTCAATGTCTTCATTATGTTGACTCTCAGCACTAAGGCCTGGCCTACTGTTGGGAAGAGCTCTCCCTATTCATCAGTTTCAAAGGTACAAACATACATTTGCCGATCGGCAAATGTATGTTTGTGTGGGTTCTTCGAGTACATGGGTTCTGTTTGTTTTTTTCCCTCAAACATAAATCTGCTTGACTTCAATTTTAAATGTATTGTTCTGTAAACTAAAACCTATGCAAACATGTTCTAAAACAGTACATTGCGCTATCTGGGTATCCAACCTTCCCCAAATATGTGACCCCCATCTTCTTCTCTAACCCCATTTCACCCCATGTCCTGGTTTATATATCATGTTTCAATTGGAAAATAAACTTGTTTTCAATTTCTGGAAGATAACATGCTCTTTTCTCCCCTGTGTGTTTACATAACCCAGAGGTTCTCAACCTATTCATTGCTGCCCCTTTGGGGGCCAAACAAGCCTTTCACAGGGGTCACATATCAAATATGTTGTGTATCAAATATTTACATTATGATCCACAAAAGTAGCAAAATTACAGTTATGAAGTAATAATGAAATAATATCATGGCTGGAAGTCAGCACAACATGAAGAATTGTATTAAAGGGTCTCAGCCTTAGGAAGGTTAAGAGACACTGACTTAGGCTATGCTCTTTGCCAAGAATTCTCCTATGTGTGTTATTTGTTAGATCCTGCTTCTCCTTTTGTATTTGGGTGTACCCTGAATTAATTCTCTTTCCCCCATGTTGCCTGCAATACCTCTCTTTTTCATTGTGATGACCTGCTTTGTTTCAATCCTCTCCACAACAGGAGGCCCACAAATGCAAACACTGCTCTTGGCCATGTTTACATACTCAGTAGGTGAACCAAACTGTACATAGGTATTTACTCTGCTAGGAAGAGGTAGGAGAGGAAATAGAAGTCAAAACTAAGCCAGATGTTGTCTTGAAGGATGTGAACAGGAGACATTTGACCAAAGCTCAGGTCATGCTGCCAATTATTGTCTCAGGAACCTAAATATGTCAGTCTGCCTTTCTGGGGTTTTGTTTTTTCAGCTGGGTAGTGGTGGCACATTTCTTTAATCCCAGGACTGATGAGCCAGAGGCAGGTGGCTCTCTGTGAGTTCTAAGCCAAGCTGGTCTAGAGAATGAGTTCCAGGACAGTGAGTGCTACACAGAAAAATTCTGTCTTGAGAGAGAGAGAGAGAGAGAGAGAGAGAGAGAGAGAGAGAGAGAGAGAGAGAGGAAGAAAAGACTAGTATAAAGAAAGTTAAGTAAATAGTTTTAAACTTTGCTTTTTGGAGGTCCAGAGACCCTGATGGGGTGGATAGTGTCCCTAAACTCCAGTACTTTGTATCCTCTGATTCAGCTCTATTTGTGTTGCAAGTTGAACATATATAACTATTGATCCAAGGAAATAGTCCACAATTACTGAAAGCCAACAGGTGTCTTGTGTGGATCAACCCATTTCTTCCTCAAAACAGCTTTGAGAGAGGATTGTTCTCATTATCTTCTTTTCCCTCTACTCCTTCCTCCACCCTTTCCTCCACCACTTCCACCTCTGTCCTCTCTTCTTGCTCCTTTCCTCATTCTCTTTTTCTTCATGGAGAGATTGAATCACAGCAAAACAAAACAACATTCACACTGACATACAGATAAGATTTGAAAGAAGGTTGCTTTCAGGTCTAAAATGTGTTGGTTTTTATCACTGAGTTGAGTGTCTAGATACAGAAAGAAAGTGTTAAAAGCACTAAGACAGGATGCAAACATGTTGGCCATGGGGTAGAGTGAAGGGAATCGATAGTTTCTCTAGCCATGCTGATGCAAGAAGGCTCCTTAGAGGATTTCAAACTCCAGTAGAGTGAGATTTAGACAAATACAGGCTCAAGAGAAGATATTAGATGTCAGAGAAAGGAAATGAAACATAATGCCATCATATAAATTCTAAAAGCTAGCAAAGGTTTCCTTATCAACCTTTAGTGGCTGGGTCATCTCTCCAGCCCTCATATTCATGCTCTCATGTTAGCATAAGAGTCCAGGTAACAGTGACACAACTCTCTCTGCCCAGTGTAATATTCCAAGCAGCTTCTACATTTGTGCTGAGCCTCAGCTATTCTTCAACTCAGGACTAAGAGTATATGTATATGTGTATGTGTATGTATGTATACACATGCATATATGTATATATATATGTATGTATATATACATGTATATTTGTATGTATATCTATACATATATATATGTGTGTGTATATGTATATATGTGTATAAGTTTATATTTGTATATGTGTGTATATGTATATGTGTATGTGCACATATATGTATATGTGTCTATATCCATATATGTATATGTATGTTTATATATGTATAATAAAGGGTAAAGGCTCAAGAGTTAATGTTTTGTTTGGATATATTTAAAATAACTTTAAATATACATATTTTTAAAACATGTAAAATACAATTCTTTAAATAATGATATAATTCAGATTTATATTTAGCGTCTAAGGCTTTTAGTCACATAGCACAGTTTGTATACAGGGTTTATGAAGAGGTCAATGCTGAAGTGTATTCTCTACGGGAATACAGAAAATACCTAGGTGGGGAATGCTTTACATATGCACCACCAACACACACACACTGTTTCAAGCCTTTGGTGGCTTGGGCAACAGTTTCTTGTTGTCACTTCCATAGTAAGGATCTTGGTGACAAATTAAAGAATGTCTCTTCTTTGAAAAGAGTGTCAGTGGGATTATGTTTTGTTCTGCAGTCTCTAGTTCATTTGTGTTGTGTTTTGCATTATTTCTAGTTAATTTTCTATTCTCTTCAATCATTCAGAACACTCTTACTGAGGAACCCCTCTGTGCCAGGCCCTACAAATGGCCAGTGGACACAGAAACAAGTAAGGGACAGCACTTGTCACCAAAGACCTGGAAGCTGTGACTCAGAAATTTATAGGCATATTAATGACAAATACCTTTTTACATGTACACACCAGAAAGCTTCTTAGGTTCAGTTTAGGCTATGTTCTAGCAGGAAAGGAATCCAGGTATACAGAATTGGGAGAAAACACAAAGAAGCTAAATCACCTTTGGTGATTTTTTTTTTTTTTTTTTGGACTTTTTTTTTCCTAGACCTTTAGCAAGTGCCCAGATGCTAGAGAATATTCTACAAGGACATTTTAATGAACGAGCATTTATAAAGACTACCCATTTTCTAGGCACCATCTTAAAGATTTTTATAATCTTCCCATTTTAGAGGAGAAAACTGGGGCTTTTAAGATGTTGTCACATTCCTAAAGTTATTTGCCATGGCCTTTTGCAACTGTGACCTCCTTCTTACATGATGTATTTTCTTACTAGAACATGATAATTTCCTAGTTGTCACTCTGCTGGCCCTTCCCCTGGATAGCCCCCAATGCCTGTCTTTCCCTCTCTTTTATCTTAAAAATCATTTTCTTGTACTTGAAAGGAACAACTGTACTCCCCAATCTTGGCTCACCACCACATGCTGTCTTCCTTCCCTGTACCAGTCACTCTCTACAATAGCCCCTCTGCCTTCTTCATTCTTAGTGTATTCCAAGAGGCCAGAAAAATGCTAGGCACATAGACAGATGCTTTCTATAAATACTTCTCCATGAGAAAAAGAGCAGGAATGTATATGGAACACTTCTAATGTCCAGGAATTCAGAGAATTTCCAAGCACTTAATAAGAATATTTTTCCTGGGGTCTTATCATACTGTTTCCACAGATGGGACAGGGACAGTCCGTTGGTAAATTGCACCAGTTATCATAGGAAGTTGCCAATTGTTGTATGGCAGGAAATTTCTCTTAGCACAATATTTCCTGGGAGGAGCTGGTAAATATTGAGACAAGATACACATCAAGTTTTTTTCTGTGAATCACTGTACAATAATCAATTCCAGAGATAACAAAGGCGTTTGTTAACAGCTCCATCTCCTTTTTCAAAGCTCAGTTCTCAGCCTGGCAACGTTACAAAGCTCAAGAAAAAAGTGTTGTTAGCAGATGCCAACCACTTGTCAGAGGAAAAATCCAAAAGGCAACGTAGAATACCTCGGCTTCTTTGCATACAGATAGGCTTTCTGTCCTCCAGTTCATCAAAATTCCTCCAGGAGCAGCTGTAGAAATGGAAAGTGAGGGCTTTACAAGCAGATTAAATAAAGAAAAAGATACCTTAACCATCAGGAAAAAAAAAACCTACCTGTACAATCCTCTGGCTTTTGCATTACACTTCAAAAAAATGAGACTTTAAGAGTAGGGACATAGATTTCCCTCCAAGTGCTCTGCACATTAAATGTGCTGTCATTCTTAGTATGTTTTGGGCAGCCTGTACTAAACATTAAATGGAAAGACTTTAGCCTTGTATCTCTGCCTCCTTTGGGAGCATATGGAAAACATCCTATTTTTATCCCCTGAGCAAATGAATGAGTGACAAAGAGTGAAGTCAGTGCAGTGTCTACCTGTCTTCACTTGAAAGAGTTCAATGTATTATTCTTGGGTATGTTTCTGTAGAATTCCTATGACATGCTTTTGAAATAGCCCTGTACAAATAAGTTAATATAGCTCAAAGGTCTTTTCAAAAGTCAGTATCTACAATGGAGGATAAATTTTAAATTTTTATTCTTTTTTAAGAGAAAATGCTTTTGTTCTAGAAAAGTTCTCGTCTTGTGAGGAAATCAGGTTGCTTCCATACCCCACTGACTGCACAACCGAACATAAAAAAGCAGACAGGCCAGGCTGATGGAATGATAGATGGGTGGATGGATGGAGTTGACTTTGCTTAGTCAATCTCCAAGAGAACCGAGAAATACTGAATGAACAGATCAGATTGTGGCAGGTGGTGCTGCATAAGAACGCATCACAGGACTGTCTAGTTAGTCCTGATTCAACAGTCAGAGAGCTTGCTACTCCTTTGTCAATAGACCACTGAGTCCGAATGTTTGACTTCTTTGCTAAGATCACATGAAATCAAGTCATGTTCTTGGGACTGATAGAGATTGCCAGTCTTACCTAAGTATTCTCTGTCTGTAGTGAACTAGAAGCAGGCAAACCATTTGTCTCTTGCTTGACATCCTTATTGCTTTGCCAACATTTGGAGTCCTGTCAGAAGCATTGGACTGTATAGCCATCTCCATTGCATGAATCCTGGGTCCATGTTAATAGCAAAACCCCTCCACTTTTCTTGATAACTTTAGACCATTCGACTTTGTCAGAGAGGTCAGATTGGTATCTGTAATTCCTGTGTCCATATCAAAGAATTGGGATTTGTTTTCTCAACGTCTACTTACTAAAGTCTATCTTCTTTTACTTCATAAATTCAAATTTAGATTTGCCACTAAATATGAGACTCCAGAAAAGCATGGAAGCATGCTAAGCCTTACATGGTCATCTGTAGTGTGAGGACAACAGGGTCTGGGAGTGAGAGCTTGAGGATCATCATGATACTTAGTATAGCTGTGGCTGAACTAACCCTGTGTGCATGAATTTTTAATTTTACCAACTGGAAGCCATGCGAGGATTCTTCCACAGTTATGCACATGTCAGAAGTCTGAGCCGATCGCACTGAGATTTTGGCTTAGGAATTCACAGGGTGTAAAGTCAAGATGTTAGCTAGACTGGGCTGAACTCTTATCTGGACACTCTTGGAAAGAAGTTTCTTTCAAAATCTTTCCACTAATTGTGAGAATTCCACTCCTTGAAGCATAGGACTGAAGTCCCGTTTCTCTGCTGGTGTCAGTGAAGGACATTTGAGGGCCAGCAACACTGTCTCATACAACAATTCTATCTTCAAACAAAAAATAATTTGCCTGTGCTGCTTCTCACCATTGACTTTTCTTCTACTCCTTTTTCTGGCACAAGCCAGAGAAAATACTGCTTAGAGCAAGCCATCCCCCCCTCCCCGAAATCTCCCTTTGCTACACAATATGATATAGTAATCACTGTGACAGAGGACTACACAGATCAAGGCAAGGTCTTAGACTGCTACCTCGAAAGTATATTAGACTCACCTTGGTCCCTTTCAAAATGATGATTACTATTTCTGTTCCAGGCCATCTGAATCAGCAACTCTAAGAGTGGATCCTGGTATATTAAAAAAAAAAAAAAAAATCCTTGGCTACATGAATGTGTAGCCAGTCTGTGAATCTTAATAAAATGAGCAAGTTATACCTGATATAAACAGAAACCCAGGGAGTGCTGTTTTTCTTTCATTTATTCCTTCACCTTGCAGCTCAATCTGAGGCTCATGGGTCATGAATATCATCACCACTGAGGAGCATCTTAGAAAGAGATTCTTAGGTGCTGCCCCATAGAGTTGGACTATGTATTGTAACAAGAGCACGAGGTCATTTCTAAGGCTAGGATCTGACAAGCATTGCCTATGGAGGCTCTCCCAGAATGGAGCCACATCATGAACTGTATGCAAATGTATCTCAAATGCCCCTCTTCCAGATATATGCTTCTATAAAAATATGATGGCCTTATCAGATTCAATTCAGTGGAATTTCCAGACATTTTACCACTTCCCCAACACCATAATAGATGGTATATGGGGGGGAAAGTGTAAGTAAAACTTGGGGTTATTAGGTGCTCATAATATCATTGGACAGGTACAACAGAAGCTTATCCAAAGCACACTTTGAGAACTGTAAGAGTATTTTCTTTCATATAAGCAAAGAGAACCTCAGCTGACCATATAGGTATGAATTGTAGAAGCCTAGTTCAAATGTTGCCTAGCTCACTTACAAACATTATAATTGGGTTCCAGCCATGTATAGGATGCTAGGAGGAGATGCTGCTTGTGTTCTCTTGGATATATTAGGCAAGGGATCTCTCCTTTAACACATGCCTTCATTGCAATCCTCAGCACACTGAATGATGTTATCTTGTTTAATATGTGAGGTTCCCATGAAAAGCTGTGCATTGCTCAGAGACCAAACTTCATTTGTGTTGGTATCTGCTTTGCTATGATAGTGGTTGGTGTACATTAGGATCTCAGTGAATGAATGAACGAATGAATGGGTGGACAAGAGAATGCAAGAAGAAGAGAAGACAGTGTTGTGATAGAAGAAGCAAAATGTGAATGGAAGAATGAGAATAATAAACTTAGAAGGAGAATTCTTTCTTATATCCAAGAATTCACTGTAGTGGAGTTGGTTGAGTTAAGGTCAGTGGAATTATAGAAAATTTGAACTGGTGGAAAATACAATGTTCAACCACATTTGAAAGATGCATTTTATGGTATTGAGCAACATGGGAGTATTGTGGTAGTCTGAGGAAAGAAGTTTGGCATAAGGTTTGGTGATCTTTGGCACCTTGAAAAAACAGTATTACAGATATGGTGGCTCTTCAACAGAAGGAAATTGGTACTGTTGAGACAGAAGCACAGAATCACAGTTGGGTATGTAACCATACATGTGTGGTTAATGTGTATATTGGGAAATTGTAAGAAGAGAGGTGTCACAGCCATCAAAGAATCATAGTCAGAGCAGATGCTCAAGATGGAAACAGTCCCATTTCAAACACCTACAACACAACTCTATCCTAGGAGAGCTCCAAGCAAACATTCTTAGAATGTTGATGTGCAATTTCCTCATTCATTCATTCATTCATTCATTCTACAATTTTGTTTCATTCAACAAATATTAGCTCTGCTGAGCACTGGCCTAATCTAGATCCTTGGGTTACAGAGATGAATACAAGGTTTTCTGTTCCTGCAGGGTTAAAAAGTCCCTCAAGATTAAACTTATTCATTCTGTTAGAGGATTAATTATGTCAGCAATAAGGTGAATGTGCTCAAAATTGAAGATGAAAAATTCCTTCTGTGAGTGCTTCAAGCTTTCCTTAAATGTCTGATATTTTTTTCGGGCTCAGCAATGTGGTAAAATGAGGCAGACAGATAAACCTGGGCTCAATCCATCTCTCACTAGCTAAGTGGGTTTGGGCCTACTCCATGTGAAAACAGGTGTGACTCTTACATTGTTGGATGGCGAATACATGTAAGGAAGCAATGAACACATTCCAAGCACTTAGGGCAGGACACACGGGACCCCTCTGAGGCTGAGAGGCTGGACCCAGAAATGAGGCTACAGTTGGCTGCCTCTGAGTTCGATTTGTCCCACAATAGAGAAGAAAGCAGAGAGAGGAATGCTTGGGTATTTTATGAGTCTCATTATCCCATCAGCTCCATCCTTAGCATCCCTTTTAGCATGCACTGGGTCCCTGTCTTTTTGCTTTCTATCAAGTGGTTATCATCCTCCACTGCTCACTGTAGGTGACTCACTCTCACTGTCCACTCTGTCGTTCTATTCCTATCTCTGGATGCAGTACATCATTCATCTCATCATTTGAAATGTCTAACTTGATTTATTGTTCCTTCAGTCCCTTGACTGGCACAAAGAGGTTGCCTTTTATCAGGAGGCCAGGACTTCTCCACATGCCTTCTGTGAGTCAGTCTGTGCAAACGAATTTTCTCTGGTCAAGTTAAGTTTGGGAGCTGCTGTATATCTGATTCCCCTCTAGGAGAGTCGCCAATATATATTAACATATTAAAGGTTCAGAGAAGCCTGAAATAAAGAAATGTGTTTAATTTTATTTAACATCGTTTTCTATACTCATTTGACCATGAAACTATTATTTCATGTAACACCTATTAACATCCCACACTTGAGGAAATGCTGAACTAGGCTAAACTAATAAGACAATTTGTCACATTTATAGCAGTTTGAGGGCGAAAGAACATTAGACTTGGACTCAAGATTTGCTACTTCTCTCCCCAACGTGTCACTAATTCACGGAAGTCCTTGAGCAGGCACAGAACTCTGTCTCAGTGGAGAGCCAGAGAAGTGATCTGTTTCATTCCAATCCAGCAGCAGCACTCTCATATTACTTCCATCAACTTGAGCCATCTTGGCAGTGTGGGTACCAGCACCTAGAGAATGGTTTGCTTTGTTTCTTTTGCATCTGCAGCTTTTCAGCCCCATGACTTTACTGTTTCGCAGCTTTTTTTTTTTTTTTTTTAAATCTCAGTCAAGACTCTAGAATTTCCAAAGCTCCTCTTATGTTGAACCTCACAGAATTCTTCGTAAAGCACATTCTCATTATTTTAAAATGTTCTCTCTGTTACAACACGTTACAGTTGTCTCAGTGGTAAAGGGACAGCATTAGATGTGTCTCCTATTGCTTTATGATGGGTTTGCTGTGTTATTATGCATTTAGTTATATATCATGGAAAGGACAGTCTTTCAAGTAAGTTAGAGGAACAAAGAAGAAGAACAAGCAGGGAAAAAAAAACAAAACAAACAAAACAAGTTCTGGGAAATGAGCCAGAATTCTTCATTCTCAGAAGGCTAATTCAGAATAAGACAGTCTAAAGATATTAAAACCTTAATAATTGCTCAAGTGACATAAGAATCGAGGCAATTGGATAACCATCACATGTTGTCTTAAACCTGAGGAAAAGCAGCCAAAATAGCAACGTCTGTAGCCATCAGAGCAACATCCCAGACATTTGGCTGCCCACTGATGTAATTCCATACACAAAGCACAGTCCAGATATTTCTCCCAATAAGGCGAATTGTAGCTCGCAGGAAATGGAGTTGAATGCAGATTTCAGTTCTCAGAATTTTAGATAAAAATGCAAATGAGGAGCAAGACAATAATTAAACAAATCATTCGCAGGAATTTTTATGGCCTACTTAAAAACCATCCGCACAATTCAAGACAGCAAGAAATTCTGAGTCCTCAAAATAATTGATCTGCGACAAGGCAAACACTCGTCTAATCACCACACTGGAGTGGAATCAAAGGAGCAGAGAGTGGCGTCCAGCTCCAACTATCTCAGACTCTTTTGTTTAGAGATATTTGAAGAGAATACGATGAACCAAACTTAAAGCCAAGATCAGCGGCAGAACCTGATCTTAGCAGGTGACAGGATCCTTCAGTCAACTTTAGACACCTCAGAGATCATGAAGACAAAAATGACTCATTGAACAACCTCACCCCTCCCGAACGGGGACCGGGAAAGGTAAGAACTCTATGAACTCGATGTTTTCGATGTATTTAAAGAAGTCAGGTCTCGATCAAAGTGAAGCTAAACTTTCCTTAATGTGCAAGTCCAGAAGTGTAGTGCATGTCTTTAGATGATGACCTAGAATCAGGATGCACATGCAGATGTCTCTCCTTTGAAGTCCTCACACATCCATATTCTAGACTGCTTTGGACATAGCTAAAATGACTCTGGTGTTTAATGTAGTTGGGGGCAGTTTTCAAAGTTAACATGAAAAATGTAAGCGAGTTAACAAGAGTCCATGTGGAGGATAGAAAACCTCCGTCAGGCAGAAGGAAAAATGAGATTCTAGAACAGTGTTTCTCAACCTTCCTAGCACCATGACCCTTTAATATAGTCCCTCATGTTGGGGTAACCACAGTCATAAGATGGTTTTTGTTGCTCCTTCATAACTGTAATTTTACTATTGTTATGAATCATAATGTACATATCTGATATGAAGGAAGGATATCTGATACTCTACTCCTATGGAAGGGTCATTTGATCATCAAAGGGATCAAGACATACAGGTTGAAGTCCACTGGTCTAGAGAGTGAGGAGAGATGGCATTATTTGAACCCAAAGGATGCAGGAGACAGGGGAACACATCATTTCTGTTTTGCAAATGAGGAAAGCAAAGCCCTTGGAGACACACTGTTCTTGCTCCCTGTGGGGTAAGTGGGAGAGGTAGTTATGAAAACTCAGGAGTTGGCTTTCACACTGGCTTTCCTTGCTGCACCAGTTTTTTGTTTGTTTGTTTGTTTTTGTCTCCGGCAAACTGGTCTCTGACTTTCTAGCACCAATGCAGTTTTAGAGCCAGTCAGGTCTAGGAGAAATACAATGGGTCATGTTTACTTCTAAGACCCATAGAAAGCCATTCCAGGGAAAGGAAATAATGTCATTGCCCACTTCTCTTAACTAGGAAAGCATTTTCCCCTAGAAAGGGGGACTTTGCTTTTATTTTGCTTAGTGGGTTCATATCTTTATATTTATAATGCACAACAAAATTGCATTCTGCAACAAAAAGCATAAAATCTTCCTCCTTTATGACTGTGGATTTTAGGGGCAGAGTCATCTCTGTTTTATGCAGCATAGAGGCAGGGCCTGCTTCACCACTCCACAAAGCACTACTCTCCTTGACCTCTCTGGAAGGCTCATCCCCATATCTCTGTGGTGCTTCTGAGCTTGGAGCCTGCCCTTTGCCTACAAGATTTTGCTCATAGAAGCGGTTTTGATCATGAAGTCATTTACCTGGCTTCCAATCTTAGTCTAAGAGTGACTTTAGTCAAGGTAAACTCCAAGGACCTCAATCCTCCTTTGAAAAATAGTGACAGTAATCACTGCTTTCCATATTAAGAAGTACTTGTTATTATTGGAGCTGGGCATCTACTCTGATCCTTCCTGCTCCTTTACAGTGGAAAGTACTCCATTATGGTGTATCCTGTACACTGAGGTTTTTTTCCTAGGTGTTCTTTTGGGCCACCACCTCTAGGTGAGGGAAGCTTGGAGTAGAGGCTTTCCTCACCACACTTTTTTCTAGCCGTGACTCCTTGCTGTCCTCTCCTCTCCTCTTCCCCACCTCCACCCCAGGACATCAATTACTTAAGAATCCTCTTCTTAGACTAGGATTCTCAGGGACTCATTCACTACAGCAGTGAGGAGTAAGTGATGGTTGTACAGTACCTGGCATCCTAAAAAAAGCTCCTATCAGTAGCCACACATCTGGAGCCTCCAGCACAATGTTGGGTACCTACAGCTCCTCAAAAGGACAAAGAAAGGCTGCTCCAAACACTTTGTCAGCTATACACTGAATGTGAGTACCTTATGCATCTTTGGGAGAGTGAATTCATCCTTTTCTCTGTTATCACCATTGTCTTCTGCCATACTGATTTCTGTATATTTTCCTTTAACTAGAATAGCCACAAAGGTCTCTAATATATCACTAATGATGCGGGGCTTATAGCAAAAAGAGGATGAAAAGTAGAGCATCTGGTAGAGAGAAACAGAATTATGTCATAGGATTTATAGTCAGCACAAGGAAATAAGACACCCTGATAGATAGATTCCAGGAGACATTTAGAAAATAAGCTATCATGTGAGATTTTGTGACTTTAAATTTAGCCACAGTTACAATATATTGATACACACACACACACACACACACATAACATTTGAGATACTGAAAGATAGCTGGTAGAGTTGTGTTTAAATTTTTGTTAGATTTATTAGTTTATTTTGGGTGCGCAAGTGCGAAGGCACAGATGTGGAGGTCAGAGAACAACTTGCAAATCCATTGTCTGCTTCCACAATGTGGGTTTTGGGATCAGGGTATCAGGCTTGACAGCAAGTGTATTTACCTGCTGAGCCATCCCAGTGGCCCTGAAGTTTTGGTTTTTAAGTGTGTAACTTTCCACAAAGCAGCCAGCAAGGCCACTGCAGGTACATAATGAAAGTGAGCATTATGACATTAATTAATTAGTTAATTAATTAATGACAGGTACATTAAGAGTGTACCTGACTCTTGATTCAAGTGTCAAGGCTCATGTAATACTTTTTCTGGGGAAATGAAGGCTGCTTCTGGGGTTTTCCCATTTTCACAGGCATGAAAATTAGTCCATGCTCTATGTCCTACTGACCACCCCATTTGTGCCCGCTAAATAGACCAATTTTGTTTAATTCAGAAAGAGGAAATCATAGTAAGTTAATTTGATGGATATGGGTACAATTTTTTGTTCCATTAGGAGATATGAACTTACAGTTCCATAATTTTCTCTAAAAAGCCTTCCAAGCTCAGGCAGCTGTGTAGACGAGAAGAATATCAGCATTATGGCTCTATTGTATAATGGTGAAACAGAACGGAATTGTCCTATTATGAGAAGTAAGCATTTTGATATTTTGTTTATAAAGAAATTTCATTTGAGCAAAAGAAGGATACTCTTCCAAGGAGACACATTTAAAGTATTTCTTTAATAAACTTTAGTGTTGGAGATAGATTGGATTGTGCGTAGGTGGGTATAAGGCAAGAGTTATTATGACATAAATATATATTATAATGGGTCTGTGAAATATACATGTACATCACAAACACATACACATACACATATACATAGTGGGAAGCTAGGAAGTGTTGGGCCCTAGGGGATGTAAAAAAGAGTTGCAGTGGTACTTAGTAAAGATGACCGAAGAAAGAGGAACTTGGAACAAGCTCTGGATCCAGGGAACACAGTGACATTCTAAAATGACAAAGCCCACATCTCTTCCATCCTGCTCTGAGCTCATAGGTAGAAAAGGCTTAGCACAGTGCCTGGGCCAATCAATGGACACATGGATTAATTAACATTCTGACTCAGATCTTTTCTCTAGACACAAAAATCAAAGCAAAGAGGGACAGGTCAAGTACCTTGCCTAAGGTTACACATCTAAAACATTAGTGTTGGTTACCATCACACCCTTTCTATTTCTAGGGAACCATGTGCTTGTCTCTATGAAAAGTTTCTTGTGCATGTTTTAAATTTTTGAAAAGAATTTCATACATGAGTACTCTATCTATATCTATACTCTATCTATATACTCCAGCTCCTCTCTCTTTCCCCCAAGTCCTCCTATGTATTTCCCCAAATCCATGATCTTTCATTACTATTGTTACACGTACACATATGTGTATATATGTATGAGTGTGTATGTATATACATATATTTGCACATGCACATGTACAACTTACTGAATCCTTTTAGCATTGCTGGTCCAGGACTCAGCACTTGATATTAAACCTCCTATGAGAGAGCTCGTCCCTGAAGGAAACAGATTCTCCCTCTCAACAGCCACTGATGCCCTGTAGCTCTTCTCTTGGGTGGGACCATGTGCAATTACTCCCACTTATGTTGGCTGTCAAATGATATTGTCATCATGCTAGTCTTGTTCGGATAACCAATTATTGAGATTTCTTGGCTGCATCTTCCCTGCCATGCCTAGGGAACACCATCTAGCAACACATGCCCTGGATCTCTGGCCCCTACAGTGTTTTTACCCTCAAGTATGTGATTTTCTCTAAACCTTAGGTACAGGTATTGATTGCACTGTTGCAGATGTATCAGCTGGGGTTGGGCATCCCACAGTTTTGATTTCTCTACGTTTGACCACTTGTGGATCTGTGTAATCTTCATCTGTTGCAAATGCAGCTTCTTTAATTAGAAGTGAGACATACACTTTTCTGGGGAAGGAATGTTTAGCATTTGGAAACAAAAATTACATTTGCTTAGACCTGTGTGTGCGTGTTTCCAGTAGCAGCTGTAAGATGATAAATCAGTGGCTTGGAAATTCATCAAAGTGCTCAAGTTCAAGCACAGCAGATTTGTGCTGGTGTTGCACCTTATTCAAGGTACAGCAGACCTTTGATGCTGTCATTCCAGGCTCATGATAACGTATCACAGTTTCTTGCCGATGTCACACCTTGCTTATGGTTCCTTGCTGGTGTTGTATCTTACTCATGTTACGGCAGTTTCATGCTGGTTTTGTACCTCGCTCAAGGTCTGGTAGATCCTTGGTGGTATTGTACTTTGTATAATATATAGAAGATCTTTACTGAGGGAGACCAGCCTAGAGTCTCAAGCCAATTGACTTTTGAGTCCAGATCCTTTGCTGCTAGATAAAATCACCCCAAAGTACCTGATTACAAATTGGGCTCTAGAGCTGGGCGGTGGTGGCGCACGCCTTTAATCCCAGCACTTGGGAGGCAGAGGCAGGCAGATTTCTGAGTTCGAGGCCAGCCTGGTCTACAGAGTGAGTTCCAGGACAGTCAGGGCTACACAGAGAAACCCTGTCTCGAAAAACCAAAAACAAACAAACAAACAAAAACAAATTGGGCTCTAGTGTAGACAGCGAACTCCTGGGGTGGGGGGAGAATCAATGCATTTTTAGCCTATATTCTAGGAACAACTATGGGATTTAGCTCCAAACACTCTGCTGAGTAAGGGATTGAACAAATGGGCCAGATGAAATGGTACCAGAAAGAAAAATGAATCTGGTTCTCAGTCATGTCTATGAACAGTGTGGTCCTGAATGAAAAGTGCATATTTGATACTTTGTGAAATGTTTCTGATCATGCCTTTATCTGTCTATAAAATTGCTTGTACTTCTGTGATTTCTTTGACTCTCTATGACCTTCATCCCAAGTGATCATTTCTTTTCCTAAATTATATTCATGTGTTTATTGTAATAGAAAGAGGAAAAAGTAACCTGGGCCAAGCTTCTTGGCTACATTTGTCAGTTCACCTGAAAACCATAGTAATACCTAACGGTGCACCCTCTGTGAAGACCATATGATAACAATTATTGGGAATTGAGGCTTTCAGTGTGTGATACATACGTGTGCATGTTGCTAAGAGAGCAGAGAATATGGTTCTTGTCCTTCCAGCTGTCACAACCTACTGCTAGGAGGCAGACGTTTAAACAATGTGACAAGCGCTGTCTTGAAGGCTGTGTCTTAGGAAAGCACACAGGAATAAGTGCTGGGTCTAGCCTAATGTGTGAGGAACAAACTGGCCAATTTTAATGGCTGAATGCCTAGGCTTTGCCCTCAGAGGCAATGGGTTCAAATCTCAGGTTGCCTATCTGTCAATCTTGTTACCTCAGGCAATTTTCTTCATGTATCTGTCAATAAAATAGGGATAATAATAGTTCCCAACTCAGAAGTCTGTTGTGGGAGGAAAGTGACATATATATTTTACAGCAAAGCTACAGAAAGGTTTCATGTCTTAGACAGACTTGGAAGTTGTCAGAAAGACAAAGGAAGGTTTGTCTGCAGAGGATCTTATCAGTAAAAAGGGCAGTGTGCAAAATGGGGGCTGATGTGAAGGTTTTGGTACTCTGATTTTATGACCACTGTAAAAAAAATATACACATGTCATATTTTAACACACACACACACACACACACACACACACACACACGAGCGCGCGCGCACACACACACACACACACACACGTGCACACACACACACACACACACACACACGTGCACACACACACACACACACACACACACGCGCGCGCGCGCGCGCACACACACACACATACACTCCTGAGCCCAAAATTGAATAACCAATACTATCTGTGTTACACTCCAATCCCTCATTCTATTCCATTCTACTCTGTGGTATTTTCTTTCATAATTTGAATTAAAACTTAGGGGTTCTTTGAAAAGTCAGTTTTGTTGGATGGTGTTTCGCTGGGGCAAAGACGTGAAGGAATATTTTTCTGAAACGGACACAGGTGAAAGGCTCAGGCAGACTCACAAAGGAACATTTCAGTGAAGCAGACACAGGAGAAAGAATGTTCTGCTAAAGCAAGCACGTGAAAGGACACACGATGAAAGATTCTTTGCTAATGACATGCGTGTACTAGTCAGCCTTACAATGGATAGCTGAGCTCCATTTGTCAGGACTCGATAGAGAGAAATGCACCAAGAAACTTCTGGTGGTGTGCTGCAGTTTCTTGCCACTTCAGAGGAATCAGGCCGATTGGCAGAGTGATGTCAACTAAGACAGATTCACATGCTGAGGCAAGACCCATGGAAGACGCGTGATATTTGGCGGGAGTATAAATAGACAGTGATGGGGGCTGAGCTAGGCTTGCTTATAGAGCTGGCTGTGCAAAGCTTGTTGGTCTCTCATCTTCACTGATCTTTGCTTCACTGAGAGGCACAACCCAGAACTTTTCCTGCTGTTCCTCTTGGCCGTGGTCCCTCCTGCTGGTTTGTGCTGAGGCTGAGGAATGGCTGACCCTGCTAGAGAGCACCACCACGGCTGATTTACGTTTGCTAACCCTACTCTACTGAAGTGGATGGCTGGTGTATCTGTGAAGTGTTCGCTAGTGGATCAAGCTGCTGCTGGTGACTCCTATGAACTGAACTGCTGATTTTCAGACAACACAAACAGGAGTTGCTCCAAAGAACCCTTTCTAAACAAGTCCACTTCTCCCGTATCCTTTCTTCTCCACTACTTCTGGTGGGTGGTGGGCTACAAAGAAGGTTAAAGTATTTAAGAACCATCATTAAAAATAGGGCTTGAAAAAAAATTAAAGTTACAATTATTTCCTTCCTTCCTGATTTTTAAAAATGCTTGAAGTCAACTATATTGATATCATGACTCCTGGAGCAAACCTCACGGTTTGGAAAGTCAAATCACAGGACAGATAGAGCACTGATCAGTTGCATAGTTTTAGTGCTGGGCATAAAAATGGGTAGTGCCTAATCATTCTGTATAGTGTGCTTGATCGTTGGCCCTACCAAAAGTAAGAGTATATATTTGTTAAATTTTTGTTGCTGTGATAAAACACCATGGCCAGAAAAGGTGGAAGGAGTGTTTGGTTTATAATTCCCATGGGATAATTGCAGCAAGAGAGCATAGCAGCACATTGCAGGCATGGCAGCAAGAGGCGGGAGCCGCAAGGTCACATCTTTTACCACAAGCAAAGTAAAGGGAGGAAACGGGAAGTGAGATGAGGCTATGAAAGCTGAAAGCTTACCCCCTCGGGGACATGCTTCTTCTGGCGAAGCCAGACATCCTAAACCTCTCCCAACAGTACCACCAATAAGTGACCAAGTGTTCAAATACCTCAGCCTAAAGGGGCTGTTTCTCATTCAAACAACCACAAAGTGAATCCTGGCAAGGTTGAAAAGAAATCAAAAGTTCATTTCTGAAGTTCCTCATGAACCATGTTCAGGCGGTCAGGAGCTGTGGTACCATTCTGACTGTAGTGTTCAGGGTCAAAAAGTCTCCCTGCTGGCAAAACACAGGACGGCTCAGCCGAACTGGACTAGAGGGAGGTAGGGACTTATGCTTTGATGAGAGTGGTAACTGCTAGATTCTATTATGATAAACGTTACAGTAAATTACACACCTCATCCTAAAATGCAGGCTTTCCCAGAATGTTGGTTTCTCTTACAGCTGTACAAAGATTTGGCTGGGGGGTTAGAGAAATCTCGGGGTCTCGGGGAGGCATGAGTGGATTTTTCTTCTAACTGGAAGTGCATTCAGTAGTTACAGTATTAGAAAGGCTTGTCATGATGTATTTTATTTTTAACAAGTGATTTGAAAATATTATGCACACGATCTGAACCCTAACCCATGGGAAATGATTTTCCATAAATAGAAATGTAATGCATTTGCCGCAATGGTATGAAATTTAGATGGCCATCAAAGAACCTTTGTTAATAAAAACTCTTCAACGGAAATGTGATTGTAGGGACTATTTGTAAGCACGTCTCTTTTCCTGCATGTTAGAATTTAGTAGCAAAACACATTAACGGTTAATGAGTGTCTGCTATATATACAAGTGATTTTTATAAATGTCATGAAGAAAGATGCGTTCATAACCCATCCTCATTCATCTAATTTGATAAATTAATGGGGTTCGCATTGTTTTGATAACTCTATTGACTGGTATCTATAGCATCAAAACCATTAATGAATAGGAGACTTCTCGTTAAGAAGCTATGAAAATGCTGAAGGTTTTCTCTCACTTTCGATTATTAGCTTTAAAGCTTCAAATATGTCTGCTTTATTTGAATACCCAGAGAGGTCACAAAAATACTTAGAGGTCAGGGGAAGGGCCTTTCAATAGAAGGGATATAAAGCACACTGGTATAAAGAGTTAAAAAAGAATAATGGATAGGAAGGGTTAAACTGGGGTTGGGTGGAGAGGGCAGGTTACAGGAGGGAATCCAAGGAGAGACAACCAATGCTAAAGACTCTGAGAAAGTCATGAAAACTGACTACTATAGAAGCTTTCTATATACTCACATAAGACTAACTAAAATGGTGTTATACCATAATAAGGCAACAATGCCTAAACTAGAGACCAGAAAGTAACATATAAAAGTCCAATGCCAAGAAAGAGTTACTCCTTTTGCATTTGCTACTAAGGTCTCAAAGATCTCCAAACATTATAGCCGATTTCCAATGCTCTTGGTTACCCTCCAGAACTTGACAGCATCATCATGTTGCTGAAGATGTAACATACTTGAGTCATAGAACATGGATAAGCTGGTACTGATAATTTTGACAGCATGCAAGCCAAGTCAGATAAAATTCTTATCATCTTCCCATTAAAGGCAGAGCTTCTCTTCTCACAGTGATTTGCCAGGCAAATTTTCTATCTCTGCCTTGTCTGTTTCAACATAAGACCTAGAAACCTGGACAATACCTGGAACATCAAGAACCTAGGATAGATCAACAGGAACAATTATGTACACGAGTCCAGGCCTCATGCAGGTTTGTGGGTCATCTGCTGTGCTGACCAGTAGAATGACCTGAAACACTTACATAGCAATTCCCATGGCCAAGTCACACTGCTTACTGATGATAGCATAAAGTCTGAGGATGGAAGCCAAAACTTGGGATATTTTAATACCCAGTTGGTGCAAACGTGAAGCAAAACTAGGCAGCTCTGGCCTACACTCCTCCTCATCTCCATTTTGAATTTCCTATACTGTGTCAGTCTATCTCCCCAGCCTCTCTATATTTTTCTTCTAACATCTTCACTCAAAGGTTCTCCTCATATAGATTCTTCTACCCAGGCCATTATAGATGCCATCTAAATGGGCTCTTTACAGTCTTTTTATAAAAACCATAAAGTGGTGGTGCTGGTGATATAATATTGATGATGATGACAATAATGATAATTCCCAAATTGCCATACTATTACAAGGATTAAAGGAGATAATGTAGGTGGCAATCAACAATCTTGTTAAAAAATTTGTGGAGTGAATGAAAGAGTGTAAATTATTTTATACACTTCCTTTAAAACCAAATTAAGTCAACACAAATCTGACTTCAGGTATTAAACACAGATTAAACATTCAGGTTTAAGGATACATTTGTTTTAAATTTAATGCATGGCTTATGAATAACACTATAAAGAATCTATTATTTGAAATATTAATATAGATATCTGTGCAGGGGGAAAATAATTGGGGAATTTTATCTTCTGTGACAAAGGGGGAAAGGGCCATTTAAAAATATCACTTTCTCCCCTTCAGACAGAGTGTCGAGGTGAGCCACAAGAAATCCAAGTTCACATGAAAAAGCCATGATAAAAAATGCAGGTGGCGTGAAACATTTATAAGGTAGAGCACAAGGCAGTATGTAGGGCTGAATGTGAAATGACATTTTTGGCATAAAACAGGTCTCCCACAGGCAGCTTTGAAATTTCCAGAAAAGTCTTGAAATGACATCTTTCAAATTGAACAATCATCAAATATGCCCACTTTATTACCTCAAAATACTTGGCTAATGAGACAGGCTGAAGGGATGACTGAAAATAATTGACCCCAGCTTTACAACTGAACGTTCTAAAAAAATTAATTAATTAATTAATTAAAGAAAGAAAGTAAAGAAAAAATCCCAAAATGAATTTTAAAAAGCTATTAGAGGATACAAACCTAAAATTAGGCATTGGCAACTATTTAGCAATTAAATGCAAACATTAGGACATGTCTCACTCAGCCTAGAAAAATTGCCAATAGCCTTTAATTCACATTTCCAACTGCTTTACAAATGATTTGCTGTCATCGTCCCTTCTGTAAGTCTTACTGGACTTATACAATGACATGGTTTAAAAAGTGATGTTTACCCCAAATACCTAATGAGATGTTTGCCCTGATACTTCATTAGATCATGGCACCATCTTGTAAATTAGAAAAGGCAGGTTTTGGTGGTTGTTGTTGCTGTTCCCATCTTGTGGATAAAGACATTGAGGTCTGAAAATGTTAATAATGTGGTCAGGCACTCCTGCCCATGTATTACGATATCTCATTAAACAAAACAAAGAACAGTGATGCCACTTGTGCAAGAGTAGTCAGGAAGGAGATGAAGACAGGAAAAAGAAGTGGATGTCTATTTGAACAGAGATCCTGTGAGACATGGGACACAATGCAAAGAATTGCTTATGGATGCTGAATCTTCAAAATGGATTACAAATGGAAAATACTGAGTCATTTCAATAAAAAAAAATATGCCTAGGAAAGGGTGCAAAAGACATATATGTAAATGTTCATTTCGTTGTTTTACTAGTATTTCCCAGATTTCTGCTATAGCCATGTACTACTTTGGTAATTGATGACAGTTAAATTATTAATTCAACTTTTCTATTGAGCACCACTCATGTGCCCATTGTTCAAATGCTGAGGTTGGACAGTAAAGAAACCAGGGAAGTCCTTGCATGTACAGTGCAAGCCTACTTTCTAGAGGTGAAATGAATAATAAGTAGAAAATGGGTCAATTGATCCATAGAAGAATAACTATTTCAGGTAGTTGTAAGTCTAAAGGTCTAAAGATATGATGCTATGTTTGCTATGGTAACAGTGAGAAAACTTGAACATAAGCCTGGAGGATAGGACAGAGCCCAGCACAGGACCCCAAAATAGCATTTCCAGGCAGGAAGCATCAAGGACAGGAGCCCAAGGTGGGAAACTGATCACACAATAAACAGCCTACAAGCCAGTATCACAGAGCAGAGGGGCTAAGGCAGAAGCAAGGAATTAGAGCAAGCTGGACCTCACGAGGGGTGGGCAAATCTCCCAGGCTTCATTTAAACATTGTAGGGAGCACTAGGATGTTTGAATGTGCTTTGGCCTAGGAGGGGGGTTGGGAGTTCGCTTTATCTTAGGTGTTGTAAGCACTTGTTCTGCAAGAAGCAGTTTGGAGGAAACAGGAAAGGAGTCAAGCAGGAGAGAAGTCAAGAGGCCTGGGTAATCCTAACAAGATGAGAAAAGTCAGTGGTGCTGTAGGGACATGGATGGAGATGAGGAGGAAGACTTGTGTTGGTGATATGTTAAGGTGATCTTGCTGTTGACTAGGTTGTATGGCTGGATGAGTCGGTTTGGAGGGGTTCTTAAGAACTCTATTTAGGACAGGCTAATTTATGAGTGGACATGGGGTCAGAGCTGGGTGCATTTTGGGGGAAAGATGCTGAAAGCTGAGTGGGTAAATCTCACCCAAGAAGAATGTTGGAAGCCAGTTCTGAGAAGTGGGAGTTTAACTCTATGTTTTATTTGAGAATGTGGACAGAGAAAAACTATTAACTCCAGAGTAGATAGCTTTTATGCCTACATGAAGCCAGTGAAAATACCTGAAAAAATGTTCAACATTTTCTGAAAACCTTACTGGAAGAATGTGAGAGCGGCAGGTGACTCTTGGGTGGGACAAATGACTTTTGACAGTTCTGTCAATGTCTTTTATAGCTTTGGTCAGTTTGGGCTCACCTATAGCCACAGTTGCCTGGGCTTTGCTGTCTGTAAGATAGGGAGGAATGCAGCCAAGGCCAAACTCCACAGGTCTAGCTAAGCACCCTCTCAGCACTCTCAACTATCCTGTGATTCTTCCTATTTCATATTTGACTGATACCTGCTGACATTCTGGCTCTTCCTCCTGGAAGCAGAGCTCCGGAAGATGGAGATGTCTCTATTTAGGTACATCTATGGAGATGTACCTCCTTGGGTTCCGCACGTCAAAGCAAGAGGCTAGGCTGGCAGGAAGCAGAAGTACCTAAGAGCTTGTTTGAAGGAAGGCCTTAACATTTTTACTAGCTGTGTCAAGCTGATTAGTTACTTTCTGGGATTGTATCTCTCTCCCTGTCCCTGTTCCTCTCCTTCCTCCCTTCTTTGTTCTGTAAAGTTACTGGGATGACTCAATTAGTTGATACTTACAAACTGAAGTAGAGCACAAGCACAGTGTGAAATAAAGAAATTATTGGGGTCGTGCTTCTGTTTTCTTCTGTGCGTCTTCTGAACCCTGACACCCATCCTGTTCTGAGCATGATGTGGTTAGAATCACCAAGCCACAATAGGCTTCACTTGAGCTCTTTGCTCTTTTGCTACCCACCTAACTACTTTTTTCAAAGAACACATGACTTTAAGCACTGGTCTCTTAGCTTCTCTTTATGAAAAGATGATATTAATACTAAACTAAATAAGTTGTTTATGGGTCACTGTGTAAGCACTGGTATGGCCCTGGTACACTGGGCAAGCCCTCCTGGCTGCTATCATGAGGGCTTTGGTCCTTGTCCTCTTTCTGTTAGTGTGATACAGTACCATGACAAGAACATGTTAAGGGGAAAGGGTTTGTTTTAGCTCACAACTCCAGGATCTGGTGTATCACCATGAGGACACCAATCTGGTTTAGTACCATGGGTACTTCAAGCAGACAAGAATCCAAAGAAAAAGAATGTGTGCATGCTTACCAGTGCTCATCTGAATCTTTCCTGTTCATTCAGTGCAGGACCCAACTCATGAAATGGTGCCACCCACATTCAAGGTGCGTCTTCCGACTTCAACTAACCCAATTAAGAAAATCCCTCACAGACATGCCCACAGGGCAGTACCTGCACTCCAGGCAACTCTTTACTGAGACTCTCTTCTAAGAGCATTCTAGATGACATCAAGTTGACAATTAAAGCTAAGCATTGCAGTGAATTGACAGAAGCCTTTTGCAAACTAAATGTCTGTGCGCTCTTGGAAGTCATCATTGTTGTTTTGGAGTGGCTTATGGCTCCAGACATAAAGCTACATTTCACTGAGACTTCCTGTCCCTTTCTGTGACCACCGTCTACTCTTATATTGGTACCTGGCTCACTCTTGCCTGGAAGTCTTCCCTAATAAGTTGTTCTTTGGCTACTTGTTCATTTTTCAAACCCTTAATTCATAGGAGTAAGTTCAGATTTACAAAACACATGTATTAGGGTTAATTGCTTGTTGCACCAGAGAATCCGTCACGATTGCTTTAAGTCATGCACTCCCAAAGCACAGTTAAAACATATGCAATTTGCAAACATTTGATTAACACTTAGGGGCTCTGGGACATAACTGTTGCCCACATTGAGGTACAGGTTGGGTGTAGTCTATTTGAGTGCACAGCTGTTAACTTTCTTCCTTAGTCTTGAGAGTATGCTCCCCCATTTTGGATTTCATATTGGTCCCTCAGAAGAAACAGACCCTGACTCTTTTCATTTGTTTGTTTTGTTTTTGCTTTTTGTCTTTCTGTTTTGCTATGAAGTCATAGCTGCCCTGGAACTTGCCATGTAAGTCACTATAGCTTTAAACTTGAACCAATAACCCTGTGGCAAAATTAGCAACATGTACCATGATGAGGACCCTGACTTGAACGTCTGTTACCTCCACAGAGGAAATACACCAAAAATACACTATATACCAAATGGCTATCCTTGGTGAGACACAGAAGGGCCTGAGTACCAATCTGAGTTTTATGAGCAGTTACTGTTCATTCCTAGTCTACTGTCATAATTGCCCTATGCCATGCAAAATGAACCACCTAGAATAGTAGTCAATTATACACAAAGAAGGGACCATAGCAAAACTTTACTCACAGTATCAAGGACCTATGGAACTGTACATGGGGGTAGTGCTTTTGGAAGCGATTCTTTTCTTGTTTCTTCACTGATGCACTGGTCCACAGACATGGCTGAGCCGTGGGTGTAGCAATGAAGTCCAACAGGGGAATAACGATCCCATCAGAGGGTGGCCTTGGGAAGGGAAGAATTCAGAAGCTGGAGGGAATAAATCTTGCTGAGACAGTGTTGGGCAGAAACTTGAGATAGTCTGAGTCACAGACACCCACTGAAGGAAAAGCAACAACAGAAGAGAGAGACTTCTATAGCCAGGAACTTCATAAATAGGGAGATGGGTGGCGAAGATGGAGCACAGAAGGTTCCAAGGAGTTAAAATTTCTCAAGAGGAGTCAGAAGTGAAGATGGGTGGTAGTCCAGATGTAGCCTAGATCCAGTTTTTAGGGACACTGTTGTAGATACAGTACTTGAAGGCAAAAGACCATACACAGGTAGAGTGCAGGACTGTTCTCTCTCTTCTCTCTCTAGGGAAGGCATAATAAAGGCTCTTAGAGCATGCTCATGTACAGCCCCTAGCTTCAGGTGTCCTTCACAGCATGATTCTTCTTTGACTGTCTCTACACTGTCCATTCCATAAAGCCTGGTTCACATCCAGGCACTCCTGGTCCTTGAGAGTATGTGAACTGCCTGCAGGGTTCACAGCAATTATTCAAAGTCTGCCTGTTGCTTCTGGTTCTGTTTTCCTGGCAAGCTCCCCCTCACCAGGCTCCAGAAGAGTCTTCAGGTTCGAAAGATTCAGACTTGACTAAATTCTCTTCCACCCAATACTACCTTCTCATTGTTAACCCTTTGGCTTAACAATGCTAACAACCTGATGTTGGGCTTATTTTTCCCACTTCTTCATTATCTTTAATGGGACACACACACACACACACACACACACACCAATAAAAAATCGATGGCACACATTCATTCCCCTTCAGATATTCCCCTTCTCATTTACAGTATATCATACATATTCTCCTAGACTAAAGTATACAAAGACTCTACACCACGTTTTATCAGCTCGATTATTTTCCACAAATAATTGTTATAATGTAGTTAACCTTGCTATGGTGATGAACATCGAGGTAGTTTCCTTTCTTTTGCTATTATAATGAATATTGTAATAGGCATCCTGTAATATGTACTCACAAGATGAATATTTTAGTGTTATTGAAAGCATCTAGTTATCCCAATGAGTGTGTTCATATGTAAGTATAATTAGACAGACTTGGAATGAAATCATAGAGTCAACTGGCATGTACATTAAAATTTTTATAGGTATTGCACCACGAAATTACATGAGAATAACATTTACAGCTGGGCTTATCTGCCACTCACTGGGTGATGACTTTGGGAAAGGTTGTTTGGTTTCCAATCTTCTGTTTTCTCAGTTAGAAAACAGGCTCTGTCTATGGTTAAGTGGAGCAGTGATAACCACATGCTGCCTAACACAATCCAGAAACTTACTGAGTCATATTCCCCTTATTATTTTACTTTTACATAACAAATTTTAAAGTTACAGTTAGCAGGAAAGCCTGACGCTAAGGGAATATAAGAGACACTTGTTATATTTTAAAGCCCTGGTCTTCCATATCTACAACCATTGGGAGTAGGGTCAGAATAACTGTTCTCGGTCATTTTGTATCTGATGCTTTCTGTCCATACTTACTTCTAAGATATTATCAAGAAGATGTTACTGGCCTTTCCACTGTGCAAAGATTATTTGTATCAAGACAGAGGTGAAACCACAAAATCAACAAGCAAACTTGGAATGCCAGGCCCTTATCACATGGTGAGAAACACAGCTGGCTCAAAAGAAAAGCTCATCTTTTTCATCTCAGTTGATGGCTGGTCATCATTTGGTTGACAAGCGACCTTCCTTCAGAGATTGGCATTAGCACCAGCTCTAGGATACTGCAGATAGGGGAAATGAGTCTGGAATAGCCTTCTGAGTGATGAAGCATTAATCCCTTGGCTACCCATGCTGAGTCTACATCTCCCACCATGCCTACAAGCCTCTCTTGCTGCAGTTACAGGTATGTCTATACTTGACTTTCAGTCTTTTGTCTGATTGCTGGATTACAGGAATGTCTGACCTAGGTAAGACACTAGCTGACTGGGACAGAACTGGAGAACCATGTTCTTTCTGTAACTCAATGTATTACACATTGTAATAAGACAAGCTTTCTCCTTTTCTTAGAATACTTTCCCTACAAATGTAACTAAACTAAAGGTATGAGTCACAAGCTATGAGTGTGGGAGAGAATTCAGAGAATCCTCACCCATGGTGTGTGAATGTTTGTGTCCCATCCACAAAACTGATACATTGAAATCTAGTCACCTATATGATGGAATTAGGTGGGGTATTTGTGAACTGGTTAGGTCATAAGAGTGGAGCTGTTCTGAAAATAGCATTTGTACACTTAGGAAGAAGTTTCAGAGAGTTGGCTTGCCTCTTCTATCAAGTGAGGACATATCGAAAAAGGTATTGGCTGACACAGGCTACTCACTTTGATCCAGAGCTCCCAAGTCATCTGAACTGTGAGCAATGTTATTGCTTCAAAGGTATTTGTGTTGATGGCATTTGTAATGGGAGCAGCCTAAACATCCTAAGGTACAGCACTTTATCACTGCCCTCATTTACCCAAAGAGCACTGCTTTGTTCTAGAAGATGAAGATCTCACACCAGCAGCTGGAGACTCTTGGTTCATTGTTCACTTTATTATTTACCATGTTGCATCAATACTTGGTGATCAAATCTATATGACCTAGTTTTCTATAGTAGTATTTTAGACATATACAAATGTGTGGATTTCTGCAACTTTTTACAGCTCTAGACTTTCTGTAACTTAAAAAAAGAAACATAAAATTTCCTGTGATTTATTTATTCTAAACACTCTCATCACATCCAGAATGTTATAGTCTTAGCTTCCAGAATAGTGGATACATAACTAATAACTGGAGACAACACCATGCTTCTGATATAAAATGCTATTTATTTCACAGAAAGCCAAACTCTGCTCCCTGTGCTGTGAAGAGGGTGTCTAAAGAATGCACTTGGATTTCAAAACAAGGCTGGGGCTTTGGGCTCCATCTCTCCTGTTCTCTAAATACCACATTCAAGATGTGAGATGATTGAATAGAAATTCATAGCTCTTGGGATATCAACTGTAAATAGACTTTTAGTTAGTTTGTGTTGAGGATAAAATCAAGTCAGAAGACTTTCAGAAATGGGTGTTTTGTAACTTTCAGAGACCGATGATACTAAAGAAGTTTCTCTCTACGTGCAAGAAACATTTTTATTGCAACAAGGGCAAGGGTATAGAGGCTGTGGACCCATATGGTCTGGGCTCACTGGGCTGGGGTGGGGGAGGGTAGGTGAATGGTAGAGTACTTCTCTAGCATATGCAAGACTCTGATTTTCATCTCCACAACTACCATACTCCCAAACACAGAAGTCAGATGGTTTTGGCTTCAGCCTCTGACTGTGTTCCTTTACAGCTTTATGAATTTGTTTCTCAGCTCAGTTCACTCACTGCGAGTGTAAAGTAGAGATAACAGTATCTTTCTCACAGAGTTGTTAAACAACAGCATATTGTCAAAGCATACACTTGTCCAGTACAGAAGTTGTCATAGAGCAGGAAGAAGTAAGTGAAGCAGAATGTGGATGAATGAATTCAATGAATATTAAGAGCAGAGCTGAGAACTGCTCCTGAGGAAGCTGTGTAATGCACCAGTGGTTTAGGATGAACAAAACGATCTCTGTGTGATCCCATTTGCACAGAACAAAGGTCTGTGAAAGAACCTGGGAAGGAAGAGGAGGAGAAGGGGGAGGAAGAAGAGGAGGAAAAGGAGAAAGAACGGGAGGAGGAGAAGGAGGGAGAGGAGAAAGAGGAGGAAAGCAGGAGGAAGAGGAGGAAGAAGAGGAAAATGAGGTGGTGGAGGCTGGGGGCTTAGGGGCAGAGCTCTGTAGAAAGAGCAGTGTAGTTTCCCAAGTGGTGTCAGGATCTCTGTCCTGGCTTTGAGGAAAGTAGAAAAGGAGTCTTCACATCCTTGATTACTCAAGGCCAGGAGAGGGAGGATCATCAACTACAGATTCAAAGCTATATGAAATTCTAATTGACAGAGAAGAAGGCTATGTTTGACCAGAAAGGAGTGCCAGGACAGCAAAAGCTGAGAGGGCTAGAATGTGAGTGGCATTCTGACCTGGGCAGAGGTGATGTTGGATGAGAAGAGAAGGGGAAGAAGAGACTACCAAATGTATGCATTCCAATTTGAGGAAGGCTCTGGTTGTCAGACTCAGGGATCTGTGCTCTAGGTGATATTGGAGAGCAGCCCTCGGTGAACACTAAATGCAGAGCAGGAACAAGAAGCCCCTGAAGGTAGTGGAGGCGTGGGCTGTGGACAGTGCTAGGCCTAGACTCGGAGGATCTGGAGATCTGTTGTTGCTTCTGGAGAAGCTATTCAAATCTTCCTAATTATACTTCTGTTTTGCCCTAGTAGTTCAAGATGTGAGTTCTCAGCTTCCTGCTCCAGTGACCATACCTAATACCAGGCACCTGCTGCTGTGCTCTCTTCACCATCATAGACTCTAACCCTCTGGAACAGTAAGCCAAACTGAACTCCTTCTTCCATAAGTTGCCTTGGTCATGGGGTTTTATGACAGTAACAGGAATGTAACTAAATGTAGTCCCAGGCTCACTATCTGCACTTGGAGCTTTTGCATGGAACGGATGCCTATTTTTGTTCCTCAACTTTTCTAGGAGACACTGAGCTTTTTTTCTTTCTCTCCCCCCCAACCCCCATTCAGGCATTCATCATACGCAGAATCATCCTTAATTTTCATGCTCACTCCCGAGCTTGCTGTATAATCTGTTCCTCGGCCCTGTGTTATCAATAGCAGAGCTTGTGCCACTCCCTGGCTGGTTTCCTTTGTTGACAGCAGGTATACAGTATTCGTGCACTATGGTAGAATATAGAACTTTTCATCGCAGTAAAATAAATATTACACAAAAGTATCACTTTAACCATTTCGAATGCTGTCCTACACAAGAGACTATTGTGCAAGCATCACTGTCTACTTACCCAACACAAACTCTTAATTCCCCTCCCTAGATCTCCACCTCACCCCTGAGAAGGACCCTGAGAGCCTAATTGATCTAGGAACAGTCCATTCAAGGATGTTTAGAGATTTCCTGTGACTTGTTGAATTCACCAAGAATAATGTCTTTTGTGAAAGTTCATTCATGTTGAGCATGTATCAAATCCCTATCTGTTGTAGAATACACATCTCCCTGTGTGTTATGTACAAGAAATTTGCTTATCCAGTCATCTAACTTGCTTCCACCTTTCTGCTACTATGAATCCGGTGCTTGTGATTATTGTACGGGGGTGGATTTCACAGCAGAGTTTTCTCCACCTTCTCAGCATCAAGTACACAAATCCTGGAAATGTGTAGGCAGCTGTGACAGTGCCCAGGGGAAGGGATACAGTGAGAGAAAGCAAAGCATGGGAGAAGGGATGGATAGCAGGCTGATACAGGCACAGTTCAGACACAAACACTAGCGGGCCTTCCCACTGAGGCAGTCAGCACACTGGAAAACCCACGTTCTCACTATCCCTTAGCAAGCTTTCCCTAGGGCAGTTGTATTTTGAAATCAGCATAACCCTGTGCTTGCGATCAGAGGCTTGGTGTATATTTCTGCCATTTGACTGAGATATCCCAATATCTAATCTTCGTCTTTGTCATTTTTAATTTTTAGCATAGGACAAAGGCTTATTCTTTCTTCCTGTGTGTGAGTGCATGCATGAGTATGCATGTGTACTATGTATCTATGTTTGGTATAAAGATTAAATATCAGTATATTCTGTGAAGGCTAAAGAACTATACAAACTATAGAGATTTCAATTATTCCACAGAACTTTTCCCTCTTCCATGTTTCAATTATAATAAGTCAATTAAAATCCATAATGGAAAAGGAGACCAGAGACTCTGGGAGGATTTTCTTTTAAATTCCATTTCCAAACCTAGAGGCAAGGACTGTCAAATTGTTAATTTTTCTTTTTATTCTTTTTTTTCTATCTTTCTTTTTTTTTCACTCTAATCATTCTGATTCTATTGAAGTTCTGGGTATTCTATTTGGACTTGACAAAGTCAGTGAAAATATTAAGCTTTTATAACAACAGAAAGTGCTAACATACGACTGCAGTAATACTTCAGCCACAGGCGACATTTAAAGAATCTCCAGCTACATAATCACATTAACATTTAATGTGCCCAAGTTCAGCTTAAAGATGTTTTCCTCTCTTTTGCGTCTCTTTTGCTGATGGAAAAATGCCAGCAGAGCTGGAGAATCCCGTCGGTGCTTATGATAGGTCCCCATAGAAGAGGGAGTCCTTCAGCCCCTACCCCGTGCTAGCTGTTACTTGAGGTAAACACAGCCTGTACATGTGCGCAAACATCTTTTATCATTTTACATTCTTTAGAGGTCAGCCAGCTTGAGCTGGAGACACAGGAGAGTTCCGGGAGAAATTCGTTACTGCCACTCACTCTAGTTTTTCGTCTCAATATAATTAAGCCTGGCTAATTGTCTATCATGATTAAAATCATGCCAATAACAACCTTGTTCTCAAGACTGGCAGTGCTCCAAACTTGTTAATCGTTCTTGTTTTTAGAGTAGGTCATTCTGTACCTCACTTCAGCTGTGAAATTCCTTATAAATAACATGCTTAGATAATAAGATCATTCTTGGGTGACCAGGAGCCATCACCATGATGACAGGAGTTGTGGCTACTATATGGGATAAGAAAACCAAGCTTAAACTATTTTTCAACAACCTGAAACACTGGGCTGAGATTAGCATGGTGCCACTGCGGGGGAATAAAAGAAGGAAAATGGGAAGGGGGGGGAATACAAGGAAAAAGATGGAAAGAGAAAAAGAGGCAGGAAGGAAAGCATTCATTCAAATGATGAATACCATAGAAATAAGTTGGCCAGAGTTTGTAAAGCTAGTTTTAACTTGTACAAAATAAAGTGAACCCAGAGCCCAATGTGAATTGATACAGCTTCTAAAAACACAAGCTTTGCGTAGATTAATTGAAATTCATCACGTCATCTTGCTTAAGAGGCATCGGTTACAAGGTGTACTAGTCTTTTATGTACCTCAATGAAAAGCCACGACAATACTTTCTTGTCACTCATATTTTTATTTTAGCCCCACTGAGAAATCCCTCAGATGTGTTTGTATCCTTTATCATGCTGCCCTTGTTTTCCTGTGTTTTCTTCCCCCTCGGAGTAGAAATAACTTTTCATCTCAAAGCAGAATCAGAGTGCAATCTTTCTTGAAGTTCTTTAAGCTGTCAGTCAAAGTGGATGCTGGAGTGGCAATGGACATAACTTGGTCAAGAGATGGTGGTGTGCACGGCTCTGGCCAGCTGTGCAATGTTACTGAATCTCATTACACTGAGGTCAGCAATTCTGGGAAGTATTCTCATTTTTCCAGATATTAAAATGTGGAACAACTATGCAGATTAGGATTTAGGAAAACAGACAGTAAACATATTGCTTTCCCTAGCAGTGGTTAGTCTGTGACTCACGTATGAATCTTAATTTTAAGTAGCCTTTCTCATGTAAGGTCCTTTCTGGGCTTCTCTAGTTCTCACAGGACATTGCATATGGTTCTGCTTACCCCAGTGTCAGACAATGCCACTATTGTTACCAAGTCCACTCTGAAGTTGTATAGTACTCAAGAGACTGAGTCTTTTCATTTTTGTCCCTTTAGCAATTGGTCGGTGCCAAGACCAACACAGAGTAGGTACATAGGAGACAAGGTAACACACGAAAGGAAGGGATCATTATTGTACTATGATGAGCTCAGAAAAAATTCTATTTTTCTCTTTTTGATAAAATTCTGAAAAATATCATTATGATACAGGTAATATTCAAATGTCTTATTTCCTGAAATAAAACATATAGTATCCTTGTCATTGTCACAATGTCCTTGGGATTGGAATTTCAGACAGTTCCTCATCTGTCCACCCACTCTGCACATGTATCAAAGATAGACCTTGCATTGTAACAAAGAACCAGCAAGGCTGGTCAACCTAGACTAACTTTGCCATTTGGCTGCTCAAGAGCATGTGAGCTTTTCTTAGTCTCAGATAAAAAGGTCTGTACCCTGAGGTAGCTGTGAGGATGAGATTGTTCAGGAGAAGAGTCTAAAACAGGACCCAGAAGACTGAAAATTCTAAAAAGTTCCAGATGAAAGTTTATAAATCATTTTACACTCTACAAAGAGCCTTCACAATCTTTAGGTCTCTTGACAACACACCCACCCTGAGAGAAAACTTCTAGTTCTGTCTCTCAAACCCTGAAACAGAGTTAGGATGAAAAGTTGCCTGCCCAAAATCACAATGGCAAAGAAGAACCTTTCACATGGTTCTTTTATAAGAACATTCATAACAAATGACCTTTAGATCTAGAATAAATATTAGAGAGATAAGCTCTCATTCATTTGTATAAGAAAACTGAGGATGGAAAGAAAAGGGGGCCTGCATTGGGCATCACTTAGAGGCTGGTGATGGATCCCTTAGAGTTGGAATCTCAATAAAACATACTTTCTCCTGTGTGTGTCATGCAAAGTGCTTTTTAGTGCTGAAGTATGAATCCTCACACAGTCCTACTTGAACTTCCCACTCGCCTCTCCAGCCTGCTGTTTGGCCAGTAAGACTGTCTTGCTGGTCCACAAGGACTCTTAGCGCTCATTCATACCAGGCCCATCTCCTTACATGCTGGCTCCCACTCATCCCAGAGAGCTCTCCTCCAAGTTTCTTCCATATCTTCTTTTCTCTTAATTCGTGTCTCTGTTCGAATGTCCCCACAGGCCAATCTTTTCTATTTAAAACAGCCTTTTAGATACTGAATGAAGGAGCCCCAACATATCGTAACTTTCCTCCATCCGCAATACCACACTGCTCTTCTTTCTTCATAGAAACCATTACTTTATACCAGTATACATATATTTATTTGTTTCATTTAAATACTAGGAATTTAGATGCTAGGAAAACAGCAGTGGGTCACAGAGACATTCCCCTCCATCTTCATGGAGTTTCTAGTCTAGTGGTGGATACAGACACTGATCAAATAGCAATGAAAACATGCAGTGGTGGGGAGCATACACTTGCAAGAAGTGACTTGGTCTTGAGATTCTGAGATGTTTTCTCCAAAAAACAAATTTTCTGTGCACACTCTGATGGTTAAGAAAGCATTGATGACAAGTTGATGTTCCAATAGAAAGGAATGCTTGCCTCATACCTACAGCAAGGAGCAGTGATGGGAGGGGCTGTGATCACCAGGGTGGGGAGTGGGTTGGGGTTGGGGAGCCTAAGTCAGACCACATAGAGGTTATTAGGAAATGTTGAAGATGTCCTTTAACCTGACAGCCACAGGAAACTGTTGAGAACTTTAATCAGAGCAGAGATCAATCAGTCCTGTAATATTTATGTATAAACACACACACACACACACACAGAGAGAGAGAGAGAGAGAGAGAGAGAGAGAGAGAGAGAGAGAGTTTTGGAATTGTATGGAAGGTGAAGTGGAAGCGGTGTATCATAATGGCAGACAAGAGAGAACCACAGCAGTCCTACAAGGGAGATGACAGCAGCTGGTGTTCTCATGGAGAGAGTGGAAGTGCAAACTTGGGTGGATCAAAACAAACTTAGAATGAGAAGTTAGAGGCTTTGCTCAGGAATTCCATGAGGCTTGAGGAAAAGTGTATGGCAAGAGAATACTCAGATTCTAGTTTATTTTTAACCTGGGAAATAGGATCAGATGTAGTAATAAATGGTGAATTCTTGAGGAGACCAAATCAAGAGCCCTTTCCAATATGCTGGAGGTGAGAGGCTTTGAGACCTACGTGAAGAAGTGAAGTAGCAGAAATGTGGATCTGATGCAAGATGACTTCACAGGAAATGCAATCTGGGTGGAATTGTATGAGTCTTGAGCCTGTACACGCACAGAATTCTGAAGTGCAAGTACACTGTGAGTCTAAAGAAACCACACCAGGGTCTGGGGAGATGGCTCAGTGGTTAACAACACTTGCTGCTCTTACAGAGAGAGGATCCAGGTTCACTGGATATGGATACACCCATATAACAGCTCTCAACCACAGGTAATGTCAGTTCTAGAAGATCTAATGCCCTCTTCTAGCCTCCCTATCCTCTTGCACATATGTGATGCACATAAAACACTCAGCCACATACATATATACATAAAATAATTAAACGTTTTAATCATTAAAAAATAAACAGTACCATTCAATAGCCAGTATGAAAAGCTGTGGAAGAACAGGCAAAGAGGAGTGGCAAACCAGGAAAATCATGGGATGGAGAAAGGCCAAGATGGGCTGACAACGTGGTCTAGATGGGGTCTAAGGCAGGCTTAAGCTATCAGGGACACTTGGTGGTTTCAGTGATGGTTGTTAGAATAAAATGAATGCAGAATGAAACCAGATTAGACCGTGCCGGAGGGAGACTAGCAAGGCTTGATGGGCAGACAGAAATTGGCCTTCACCGAGGCACACAGAGCACACTTCTCCTATGTAATAGAAGAGAGTAAGGCCAGGGGGTGGACATCCAATTAGGATTGTATGTTCAGTGGGAGGAGATGAGGGAGTTCTCTTGTGGATTTATATCACATAGAAAGGAGAAGGCAGAAGCCTTTGCTGAGTCAGAGGTTAGGAAATAGTTTGGAAGGAGATGGGAATTTTAAAAAAGAGTGGAGAGAGCTGGGGATATTTATTAGAAGGAGTGACACATGGGTTGAACCAGGGAACTGGGTGTTGGGTGGGAAGCCAGTGCTTTCCAGGCTGGTAGTGAGGCCACTATATCCATTGGGATGAAGCTGCAGTCATCTGCATGGCCACTAACATCAAGCCAGAGAGGAACTGAGCTCATCAAGGCCTGCTGATTTTCTAAAGGCATGAGCTAAACCCCAGAGAGGTGGGAGTCTTTCTAACACAGGCTTGGCAGCTGATTCTAGTCCAGCAGGTGTATGAAGAATGCCTTGATTCCCTGGTATGGGAGGTAGTTCCAGCCCTTCAGAGATAGGAGGAACACCAGTCAGGTGTCAGCCTGGGCTGTATACTGAAGCCTTAGCTCAAAACAAAACAAAACAAAACAAAAAGGCAAAATGATAAAAAATAAATAAATAAATAAAAACAAAAAGACAGCACACACTTCTCATTATATATATTGCTTAAGAGGAAGATAGTATCTTTCCCCCTCACTTCTGATCTCTAAGCATTCGTTAATTTAAATACATTTCCAGGTGAAACAGTAAGAACTGATCAAATTGGTCCATGCCCATCTTCCACACTCCTGTGAGCTATGCTGAGGCGGGGTCATGACTAATTTACACTTACACTGCCAATGCCTAGATTGGTATTTTTCACACTGCAGATGCCTGATAAATGGTAAATACATGCATTATAGAAATGGATGCATCAGAGAACACTTAAACCAGGTAATTACCAGGGAGATATTTATCCATTCCATCTCTACTAATAAAAATAATATTCACCTCTATCCTTGACATAGATTTATAGTTTGCCTCTCAAAATAGAACAGAGGGTAAAAATCAGACCAGGTCCTGAGTGAAGCAGGCAGTCTTGGTTTTATTTTTGTTCTCATTGTTAAGTAGATGCAAATTTTTTCCCTTTCGGAGAAATGAGAAAACGAGGAAGGAACCAGACTGGATGGCTTTAACTTTCTTCATTAGTATCTTCACTGAATAAATTTCAACAACAGGAGTCTTAACACGGCTTTTGTTGTATCTGATGGACAGAGTACGAAGCCTGCCAATCTTGCAACATGTCTGGAGATGAAGAAGGTCAACATATCAGAAAATAAAATCAGTAGCGGAGATTTCAAAGAAATTCATCCCAAGAGTTTTTCTCAATGAATACAGTGCAAGATTGAAGAATTCAATTACATGAAAAAGAGCCCTACTTTTTTTTCCCTTTTAATACCAGGCCCAGCTATTAGGTTTTTTGTCATTGCTAACATGAAGGTATATTGTTAGCCATCAGGAAATCTCAACAAATTCATATATTCAAATCACAAGGGATTTGTGTGGTAGATGGATCTGAAGTCTGGTCTGCCTCCAGTTCCTCACTCAAGATTTCATTTATGCCAAAGAGAACCTTATTCTTAATCAGACATAGGAAAGTCCAACTCATTGCTACTAAAGTGCTTTATTCTTTGAGGAAAAAAAATAATCATTCTCTTGATTTGAACAGTATTTGTTACAGTGGGCAAACGGGGAACCATCTGACAGTGAGGGCTTACCTACAAGCACTTGAAAAAAAAAAGCCCCTTTGAATTGAGAGCCCTAATATGCATTTCATTCATTACCTGAGCAGTTAAGTTATTATTTGGAATTAAAATATAATTACATCATTTCCCTTTCTTTTTTCTTCCTCCAACATCTCCAATCTATCATCCCTTTATTTTCTCTTAAATTAAAAAGGTATCTTTTTATTTAATTTGTGTTATCTCTCTTTCTCCACCCCCTCCCTCTTCACTTCCTCCCTCTCTTCCCCCTTTTCTCCTTAATTTGTAGAAACAGTCTGTTCAGTCCATATGATGTTACATGTGTGTATATGATTTCAGGCCTGGCAACTTGGTATTGGACAAACACTTGGTCATCCCTTCCCTAGAGAGGACTATATGTTCTGCTCTCAGCATTCCTTAGTTGTCAGTAGTTACTTGTTTTCCATGTTAGCATGTGTGTTGGCAGCTTCCTTGTTCAGGTGTTGTTTAGGCAGTCATGGTTCCGAGACTTCATGGGTGCAGCTTCCCTGACATTTCTTGGAGACCCAACCTCACCACAAACACCCTTTTCTTCTGGCTCTTACAATCATTCCACCCCCTGTTTCCTGATGTTCCCTGAGTCTGAAGTGCAGGAGTAGTGTTGTAGTTGGGGTTAGGTAATACATTATCACTTGTGTTTTTGCTGTTTGAGTGGTTGTGGTTTTTACTAACAGTCTGTGATTTGGTTGTTGTTTTTATTTGGAAGTTAAACATGGGTCAAGGAGATATGATTGCGTGTCAAGAAGACAAGAAGTGACCTGTGCTAGATAACATTGGTTGTCAACTTGACTACATTTGGAATGAACTAAAACCCAAGCAGATGGCCACATCTGTGAGAGATTTTTCTTGGTTGAATTGCTGGAGGTGGAAAACCCTCTCTATATCTGGATTATTTGATGTTGGAAGACCCAGCCTGAATCTGGGCCATACCTGCTGATGCTAGCTCACATAAAAGGACATGCAAGAAGGAAGCTTTTTGCCTGCTTGCCCTCACTTTCACCGACAAGCTCATCTATCTCCTGTCTGATGCAAAGAAAATATTCTTTGTTGAGGTGAAAATTATACTTTTCCATGGGTATAAGGATAAATATTTAGGATGTAATTAGGAATTATGCTTATTTAATAAAGTGTTAGTTTTATTTTCTCCTACAAGATTCATGACCTCAGTAGCCTTCAGTAGCTGGCTAGGTTTCTATTACCAGGCATGATTTCATCGTAGTGGAATAGGCTTAAATTACAATTATGGAGCTGTTGGTTACCACCAAGAAGAAATGAGTGCCACTATCACACCCTTAGGATTATTGTGTCACGCTGCTCACTGTTGTGCTCCATAAGCATCATTGCTAGGTAAGACTACTGATTTCTTCCCTCTATTGGAAGCTTACATAGTACTTTCTGCTACTGTGAAAGCTGATTTGAGGAGGAGGCTCTCAGGCCAGGTCTAATTCAGGTGCTTTAGAATTTAGAGTCTGGATCCTGTCTGAAGTGCATCGTGTCTTCAGTAATAATGTTTACTTTTAACCTTTAGAAGGCAAGCAAGGGCAACTGTAATATAGATGTTTCCTATGCATGTCTGTTTGTATGTATGAGCACATGTGCACGTGCCTGTGCCATAACACACCTACGGGAGTCAGAGGACAACTTGTTCTCTTTTACCACCAGTGGGACTAAATGGACTGAAGTCAAATATTCAGTTTTGGTTGCAAGCTCTTTCTCTGATTGAGCCGTCTTTCTGACCCTGTCAAATTAAAGCCTATGAGTGTATTCAAGAAAATAGTTTAGACTCTGAAACAAAACTTAATCTGTAAGGTGTTCATTGCAGAAGCTGGGTTGTGTAACCAGGGATAGAGCACTTTCTTGACCTTTGCAAGGCCTCGGCCATATCGGACTCTCATAATTACATAGAAAATGTTCGTTGAATCATACTGTGGAGTCTTCCTTAGTATAGACTAAAAGCTATAGGTCTCTTACATGCTAGCATACGCACCCCTTCCTAATGTGTCTTTGACATTCCTGCTACCAAGAGGTAAAATCTACTTTAAAATGTCTTTACATGTTATGTATTATTATTTAGTGTGTGCATGTGTGTATACCCACTTGTCATGATGCATGTATGGAGGTTAGAGGACAATTTCAGCAATAAGTTTTTCTTTCTACCATGTGGGTCCTGGGGACAGAACTCTAATAATTAGACTTGTTAGAAATCAATTTTACCTTATCAGACATGTTGCCAGTTCCATGCCCCAGTTTTAGAAAGATCTTGCAGCTTGTTTTCAACAGAGGCAAGACAGTGATAGTGATGTTTGATAAGGTGTAGAGATGAGCCCTGAATAGGTCTTATGCTCTTGACACTGCTGGAATGGTATCCAGAGACCACCCTCGATTCGTCAGTCTAGCTCGTTGGAGAACAAAGGGTGTCAGAGAGGTATCCCACTCTCAGTCAACTCAGGTTGGAAACCATATGAATGTAACCATTTAAGCCTCCCCACTCTTCTCTACCCCAAAGCAAGTGCTTGAATGATCCCTTGTTAAACAGGCATCTCTCTAACCGCTCCATCGAATCATGATAAACACTAAATTGTGCTTTAAGCCATTTAGTCTGAGGGAACAATACACCCAAAAGATTGGGTAGAAATCAAACACTAGATATCTGATCAGCCAAAGGCTGGAGACTACCTTAATTATAGCATGATTAAATAAAGGATTCTCTGGTTCCACAATACGCGTAATGTCCATGTCAAAAGATCATACGCACCTCAAAAGAGGCTCTGATATTGTAATTCTCATTGAGGGTAGCCTGATTCTTTTTAATGTGAAATTAAGTGGCAGAGAAAATGTCAGAAGATATTGAAACACTTCAAAGGCTATGTATGGCAGAATCAGTTCTTTCTTCTGAACTTGTTTTTTGCCCTTAGTTTGTTCCTTATAATTCCATTTTGGCTTCCTTCTTCTACCCAAACCAATCATACATGGTTTTAAAACTCTGGTTTAACTTGAGATGGAACTCTGCCTGTATTTATGTACCATCTCACCTAGTTTCCCACCACTCACTGTTCTTTCCCTTCAGTACAAGTGGAGGAGAGATAGCCACTGTGGTAAGACAGTAACCTATGAAAGAGTTAAAGCAGAATCTTTCAGGCTCATCAAATAGAGATGCTCCCCCACATTATCATAACCATACATATTCAATAGCCTACTTTACATGTGCTTGTTTACCTGTCTCTTCATGTTAAGTGCATGAGGTAGACTGTTTATCCGAGTCAGTCCTCTTTCCTGGTCAGTTCTAATGCTTGCCATCAAATGACACTTTGAATGAGAAAGGAATTCAGTTGAAAAAAATGATGAATTTCATGTTTCTCCTGGTTCTGTTCATGTACACTGCAATTCTACTTTGGGGACGGAAACCTGTTCTGAAAGTGCTTTAATCTGACTTAAATCCTTTCCCTTCTCCATGTCTAAATTTCTGGGTGCAAAGAGGAAATGCTAAAATTTTGAGAGAGTCATAAACATTTAGTGAAAAAATATAAAATAAAACCTGTTTGAATACAATAATAATAGGCGGCACATATATCTGTGACAAATGCATCAGCTCTTGTCGTAGGTGCTCCTGTTTTTTTCTGACTGCAAAGAAAGAAACATAAACCCATAAGAGAACAAGCTAATTCAGCAAAGGAGTGGAAACAGAAGTCAGTGTTCACCTTACGTCCGAATCCCATATCCCTTATCCTATAACAATAATATAACACTTGCATATGAAAGCAGCTACCATAATACATAAGTGCTCTTCTGTTTCTTTCTTGGGTCCTTTTTGGGCAAACTCTGTTTCTAAAGACTCACATTGTAGGGTGGTCATGAATGTCTCCCTAGGGCATTCTCTTGGAATCTCTTCCCTTTTATGGATTCAGACTATACATTCTGGAGAGAAAAGAAATGGAAGAGCCTTATTGTTTCTTATTGTCCACGTTCTGAGGACTAAGCACATTCTAATTACTCTCACTGGAGCAACCACTGTCTTAGTTTGGGCCCCTCAAATGGTTCTATTACTTCTTAATTTGTTTCTCTTTGGTGAGGGTAAGGAGACTGCAATGTAGGGTGCTCACCCTGTGGTCCAGGTTAGCCTTGCACTGATGGCCATCCTCCTGCTTCAGCCTCTTGAGGACTGCGAATACAAATGTGAACCACCACATCCAGCTTCTTGCTCTTCTTTTTGTCTCTCACCCTCATAGCTCCCATCTACACGGTGTCAAAAGGATCTGTCTATAACCCTGAGCTTACCATAGCAAGCCTCCCTTCCTTGCCATTTGCAGGTAGGTCCAAGTTGTTTGGCAGAATAAACATTCAATTCTCAGTTGAGGGGTGAGGGGCGTTCTACAAGACATATTCCAAACTGGCAATGTCAAAGCAAAACAAAACCAACAAAACAGAAAACAACAACAACAAGAACAACAATAACAACAACAACAAAAAACACCCTCAAACCAAACCATACCAAAACCAAAATAAAAACAACAATAACAACAACAAAAAACAAGGAAAATGTAAAAACTCATAACCAACGTGAACATAAGAATACATGATGATGAATGAGATGGGGTATCTTAGATAAGATTCTGGGACAGGAAAAATAGAAGAAGTTAGATAAAAAGCCAAAGAAAGCCAAGTAAAGAATGGGGATTGATTATTAATAACACATCAGTATGACTTCACTGTGACACATAGCACATGAATGAAAAATATTATTGTTGGAGAAAATTGTGCTTGGGTTATATGGGAATTCTATAACCTTTGCTATTTTTAGTAAATGTGGAACTGCTATACAGTAAAAAGCTTATTTGAAAACAAGTATCCATTATACACCAGGCACCCTGTGGAGTACTCTTCACTCATTAGCTAATCTAATTCTCAGGACAACAAATGGGAATATTGAATCTCAGAAAAATTAAGAGATTTGCCTAAGGTCACATAGCTGCTGTATCTCAGAAGTAGGCTGCAAGCCTGAGAGAACTTTCTGTCAAGTCTGAAGTCACATGATGATACCAGGCTAGATATCCAGAAAGAGTAGGATTTTTCCCTGTGGGGGTCAGAGAGGGGATGTGTGTGCCAGGGGGTCTTATAAGAAGAAGCTGGTGAAGGATGGAAGTGTTTGTCACAGATGTTCATGTACTTTGATTTCTTCTATAATTATCTATGTTCGGTGACTAACACACGTCCTAATTTCAATGCTCTTAGCTTTGAAATGACCAAATTTCCCAAGCAACTCCACCTCAGACTAAAAACTAAGGTGTAGAACAATATTTTGTTTTCCACTCTGCTTTTGCTAGAGAGAACACATACAATGTGCATCTGGTCTGGTAACTTTAGCTTCTGGGAAGCCCTTCTTGATGCACCAGAGTCCTTTGGAGCCCTGTGTGGCTTCTGAGGTCATTTACTTTTGCACTACACTGTTGGGAAATAAAAGAAGGATGGAAGGGGAGGAGGGAGAGAGCCGTGACTCTCCCCTGAAGCACTGACGAGTGTTTTTTAAAAAATATTTAGAAGTGGAGCTTCGGAACGAAAACAAATAGTTTCTAATCAGTTTTGTTCATTCTTCAGCAATATTTTGTCAGTAGATGTTGAGACCCCCACCCCATCTTCTGGGTATTTGCTATAAACTTTTCTACATGTAGTAAAGTAACCCAATCTCCACACACATATATAACTTAAGATTTTATTCCCAGTATATATACACTGAGGAGTCTGATGCTTGCCCCTCCTTCTGTGTGTGTGTGTGTGTGTGTGTGTGTGTGTGTGTGTGTGTGTGTTTGTAAAATAGAATGATCTGAATAACTACGTTAGGAGCAATCAATGGTCATAGTCTTGCTGTTGGCCCACTGAACTTCAACTGTCAACTTGAAACAGCCTAGAGTCTGCTGAGAAAAAATGTCTCAATTGAGAGATTTCTCAGATCATGCTGATCTCTGATTATGCCTGTGCTCGACTGTCTTGATTGTTAGTTAACTGATGTAGTAGGATCCTGTCTATTTTAGGTGACGCCTTTTTCTATACAGGTAGTTTCAGACTATATAAGGAAACATCCACCTGGGAATGAGGCAGCAACAATGTCCCTCTGCTTTTTGCCTCGGTTCCTGCAAGTCCCTGATTGGACTTCTCTTAGTGATAAACATGGTTTTAAAATCAGCAACAAAAAGAATCTAGAAGAAAAGGCAAATTCTGGAAGCCTACTTTGCCACCACCAATCTTCCCACAGACCTTCTATTGTAACCATCTGCTTAGCTGGCCCTTATCAGACACCACAGCATTTCCCATGTATCCATCCTTATTTTGCCAGTGTTTATGTCCCTGGCTGCCCAGGTAGGAAACCCTGATATCATCTTGGGCTCATCCCTGTGAGATACCCCATTTCTCAATTTAGTTGCCAGTCCCTGCAGATTTCCTGTCTTCTCAAACTCCTCTCTCTCCTAGTTCATTGCTTCTGCCATACCCAAGCCCTCATTATTTCTCCTGATCTTTTCAATGATCTCCTAATGACTCTCCTCACCTCTAGTCTCCCTCTTCTGTTATCCATCTTCCATTCTTCCATTGGTTTAATTTCCCTAAAGCAAAGCTTTACTCATATAATCCCACTGGTAAAAAAAAAATCTTAAATGGCTCCCTACTGGCTCCAGGATAAATGCCAAAGTCCTTAGCCTGGCATTCAAGGCCCTTCACCATCTGGCTCTAAACAACCTTTGCAGGATTACTACCTATTACCACACTCCATGAATTTGCTATACTAGCCAAATCAGTTAACCCATTACTTCAGGAATGGATGTACCATCTCTGCCTGTGTCAAAGAGTTTCGCCCACTCTCATAGACATAATCATCCTTCTTTTGACATTGAAGGCAATGTCCTGCCTCCCATAAGCTATTTCTGGTCACTTAACCCCACCCAGTTATCCACTCTGTTAATTTTGTCATTACTTCATTACACATTCTGTTTCCACCCCAAGTACCATAGAGACCACATAATCGCAAACAGGTGGATATGCTCAACAGTCTTTATTAGGGAATGTTTATTAGGCTCCAATGGTCTTCACTAGGAAGTAAAGGTGTGGGGGCTGGGCTGTGTGTGGAGTCTGACCATGCGTTTAGCATTGTCCTGCTTTGCAGATGCATGGGGTCTTCTCTGAGCTTAGGCTTCTCGTGTAGATAGATGAGCCATCACACTTAACAGACACACTGCCACAGGTTTCCCAGCTTTGCCCAGATAAATCTTTGTTGTGGTGGTGAATTCTATGTTGTCCTGAGTGTGAGAAACCTTTACACTTCCTTTCCTGTCTCCCTTTCCTCTGAGGATGCCTCATTCACTTCCATGTACCAGTGTACCCCTCCGTACATCAGTCGCCAATGGATGTCTACCATCACAAATCAACAATCTAGCAAGATTAAGAAGCATCTGAGGAAGTAGTCGGTGCATGAGTCCAGTGTCCTAGAGAAGTAGGAACAGCAGGAACAGACTCTAACCCATGACTATGTATTTTTAAAAATTTTAAAGTTTTTCCTTTTATTGAAAACATTTTTTTCTCATACAATATATCCTGATTGTAATTTCCTTCCCTTCACTCCTCCCACTTATTCCCCTCCAGATCCATTCCTGTCTAGCTCTCATTAGAAGAGAAAAGGTTTCCAAAGGACAACAACCAAACATGACAAAATAAAATCTAGTAAAATGAAGCACAAATGATCATGTCAAAGTTGGACATGGCAACCCCAACAGGAGGAAGAGTCCCCAGAATATGCTAGGACAGTGGTGGCACAGAACTTGTGGGAATAGCCAGCCAATGTCTTCATATGATTTAATGAATCTTTCACAAGAAGGAACCCATACCCTGACACAACTTGGATAACCAAAAACCAGAGACTAGATAGCTCAGAGACCTAGGGTAAAAAGCAAACACTACTGATCTCTCTCTCTTTTTTTAATCTATTAATAAAATGTCTTCTGAGATTATGTGTTTCTAATAAGTTCTCAGGAGACTCTGTGAAGAGACTGAGAATCATACTTTGAAAGTTGGTATTTGTAGTCAGGTCTTTTGGCTCACCCTCCTTGCAGTCTGCCGGACAGTCTGCCCTACTCCCTACTTCCTGTTTCTGAAACTGTCCCTGAACCTTCCCACCACTGCTTCAGCACATTGATCCTTCTTCTGTCTTCATATTTTAATCCTCCCTCTGCTGAATTCAGTCCTACAATAGCAGAAATACCTGAATGTGGCATTTGCTCTTGTGTCCTGAGCACCCAGGATAATGCACAATGCAAGGATTAAAATATACTTGTTGGAGGAAGGGAAACACGTGGCCAGAGGGAATGACAGTGCTGCTGTTTTTGTTTGTTTGTTTGTTTGTTTGTTTGTTTTAAATGTGATGCTCAACTCTGTGGCTGCCGTAATAGAAAAGCTGACAATGTTGAAACAGATAGGAATGACTGTGGTCCACTGAAACCTGATTTATAATAGTGCCAACCAGGCAGCAGACTGGACTTGGCTCACATGCTGAAGTTTGCTGATCTCTGTCTCTTTGTACATCAAATGTATCCCTCTGGCTAGATTGACAAAGTATGTATTTCTTGAGAAAGTGATGGGATCTCATCAGAGTATAAATGTATATATAGATATTTGTGTGTTTACATATGAAGGTAGACATATAAAATGTGTGAGTGTATATCTAGTATGTATGAATATATACACACTCATGCACACAGATACACATGTACATGTGTACACATACCTACAGATGCACACACATATATGCTGTGAAAGATTATTCAGAGCCTTTGGTTCTCATTTATCTCATTGCTAAAATCTCATTATAGGATACTGTAGATGAAGTGCCTGGCATACCGCCTAATCTACAAACAAATGCTCTGTAACTAGTATTGTCTCTCATCCATTTCCTTACAACAGCCCTTCCACCTCCGATGACCTGAGTTGCCAAAGGACTTCAGTGACAGCTTGAGTTGACTGAGAAGAATGTGGTTGAATGGAAACTATTCTAGATCTAGAGTCAGAATTTTCAGTCCTCCGTTGGGCTCATAGCTTTCAGGAGTCTGATTCCCCATTTCTTGGAGTCAACAGTCCATGCTTCTTTCACACAACCCCATGTTCCGGCTTATAGTCACTTTAGCCTATGACCTCATCTCAGACTCTACTGGAAACAGAAGTCACTGAGTGGTCCATCATTTTTTCCCCCACACAAATTAAATGAACTTTTCCTCATTATCTGTACCCGTGTACCCTTCTTTTCATCCTCTTCTATGTGTAAGGGTTTCCTATGCCCCTCAAAGACAAGTCTCTCGTTTTCTGGGTAACCTCTTTCTCACTTGCCACAGATGTTAGTTCTTCACACATACCTTTTTCCTTTGAGATATTCAGCCATCTGCTACACACACTGTCATAGGTCCCATTTAAAAGAAACAAAAACCTCTCCTGGCTCCTTCATCCACCACTAAGTCATTGCCCTGTATCACTGCAGGTCTTTCAGCTAAATGTCTCTTGATGTCTCTGCACTCTCACTTCCTTATTTGTTTTTTTCCAGACAAGAGAAGTTAAAAAAAAAAAAAAAACAAACTAGACAGAAATACAAAGAGGCAGACAGTCGCATACCTACCCCCGTGATTCACAGTGATAGTAATCCGTGTTTAGCTTTAAGATTTTAAACATAAAGCCCGATAGACACACTGCAATTCCCAGTCACAGTTTGAGCCCATCTCCACACTGCTTCTGTCCACACAACTCTGACTTCCATGTTGCCAAACCCATGGAATGCCTCTCCCGTGTCATTCTGTCTCCCAGCAGAATTCCAAAGTCAGCCATGCCTCCTACCCCAGTGCTTGTCTTCTCCCTCACCCTGTTCTTTGGAGCTCAGCTCAATCGCACCTCCTTCAAAGAGGCCACTCATGACCACTTTACATAAAATAATGCCACCAGCAGAAGTGCTTAATTGCTCTATTTGAAATCACTTCACTTCTATCACGGACACAATTTCAATACAGTTTTCTTGCTTATTAATTTTCTTGTTTAGTTTTTGAGTTGTTGGTGGGTGACCTTGTCTTCTTCACTCTCTTTCTGAAAACTTGGTATAATGCCTCCTAAGCTACAGAAATTCAATATCATTTGTTGAATGAACTATCCTCCCCTCCCTACCTCTATCCTCTGCTCTCTTGTCCTTTGCGTTTGGACTGTCTCCCCTCTCTTAGACCCTTTTGCAAGGCTCATGTGTCCATGGATTCATCCACTATAGGAACTCTATGTTGCTCTAGCCCAGAAATTGGTCATTCACCTGTATCATAATACTATAATAATTAACAGCAGTTGGTCTTCTAAAATGATTTTTAAAAGTTTAATGTGCATGGGTGTTCTGCTTGCATATATGTTTGCATACGTGGAGTGCCCACAGAGTTAAGAAGAGGATTTCAGTTCCTCTGGAACTAAAGTTAGGGGTGGCTGTGATCTTTTATATGGGTGCTAGAAACCAAACCAGGATACCTTGCAAGAGCAATAAATGCTCAAAACCACTGAGCCTCATTTGATGATATTTTAATATGTGCTTTATGCTATGGACAGTGACAAGTCTTTTTAAAATATTGGCTAACAACTTGTGTAACCACACAGGTGTTAGAGAGTATGTCCTTTGTTTCATAGATAGCTTTAGAGAATTTAAATAACTTGCTTAGTTTTACAAAGTAATGTAGAAGAGGATGGACATCTCAGTACATCAAATTCTAAGACGTATGGACATTATCTTATGTATCTGTATCTTCCAACTTTCTGGAAGCCAGGGGAAATCTATATAGCTCTTCTACCCCCAGGGTGTAGTCCCCTTCTAGATTCAAAATTGTTGACTGAAAAATATCTACGAAACAACTAAATCTGTCACTCACAAGTGTACCTGAACACTTTATCAATCAACTAGAAAATATTTTCAGACAACCAGGAAAAGAACAATGAAAAGAAATTGGGCTGGATGGAATTAAGAAATAGGCACACAAAGTAGCTAACATGGGTAAGGTTGTAGAGTCTCAAACTTGATGTTTTTCACACAAAAGACAATAATAAGGTCATTGCCAAAGAAGACAGACATTGTGTAATTAGGGAAGGCAGTGCCAGCATTTACTCCAGAAGCTGCTTCAAACTGAAACATGCCGGTGTTTGCTCATGTCCCTGCTCACACAAACAAAAGGCCTACCTCTTGGAAACTGTTTTGCTTTGTTTGTTTGCTAAAGCTCAAGTTGTTCTCCATTTGGCAGCCAGTGGCACAGTCATGCTGGAAGCATCTCCTGCACTCCAGCATTCACGGTGGACTGCTGAAAGCAAATGGGAAGGTAACTGGGAATTTTGGTGCAGGTCTTAGGGGCACATCATCATTAGGATGGGTATCCGAAGGTAATGGAGTCTGCAGGCTTCTGCCTGTTGGAGTGTGGTCCATTTCCATGGAAGGAGCAAACCAAGGTTCTCCATGAGAACACTCAGGGCAGAACTGCATGGCCAGCATTGATCAGGGCTCTATCTGCCATTTCCGTGTCAGTCTTATTATTACATAGTCTCCTGTGCTCCTGACAGGAAAATTGGTATTCCCATTTTATAGAGGAGAAGATTGGTTACATTATAACAATGTAACCAAGTTTAGTTACTGAGCTCAGAGATTAATGCTGGTTTGTTGATTACAATGTTATGCCTTTCTAGTTTGCAGTTCATATTATCCATGAAGGTCTTACACTTGCTACATCACCCTCTTGGTTATTCCTCGGTTCTCAGGCAGCCTGTGGTTTAGAATCTTCCTACAGCCTGACTAGCTCATTCCCTAAATTCTATATATCCCCTTCATTCCTTTATTCATGGTCTTATACAATATCATGTTCTCAATGAGGCCCTCCCCCAAATCCTCCAACCTCAACCCGTACACCTACCCTCTCTCTTTTCTGTTTTCTCTCCATCAAACTTGTTACTACTTAACTCACATATAAATCTGTATTGCACATTAAGGATAATACAGTTGAGTTTTCACACAGTGAACATATTTTGAAATATGCATGTGCAGTGGGTAAGTTGAGGTAATTAAAATATCCATCACATTGCATTTGATTTACAATGAGAACTCCTTGATGTTGATTATAATAGGTGACTTAGAGTTCTCCTGAAAGGCCACAGGTAAGGAATGATATAATGCAAGGTCATCATCATGTTTATCCTCACCTCCTTAGAGTCAGCAACGGTTAATAAGCCAACTCCAGAAAACTGTATAAAATTTGACAGAAGTCATTTGTAGTAACAGACCTTGAAGGTAATCTCAATAGTCGGGGTGTGTGTGTGTGTGTGTGTGTGTGTGTGTGTGTGTGTTTCTAAAACTACATGTATGAATTATAGGAAATAGTTGTCTTCTTCTAGAAGTCCAAGAGAACTGGATACTCGCCTTGTTGGGTGTTGGGCATCCTTGTCTCTGGGCCACCATGCTAGGCACACATAGATAGAAGAGAAGACTGGCTACATTTTGTTCCTTTGCTTTTTCCTTCAGCAGTTATTCATGGATCATCTTTTTTGTGAGAGAATTTGACCTCAAGCCCTGAGATACAGAGGAGGACATGTCCTGACCTTCATGGTCTTTCTCATAGAATTCAGTATCCCTTCATGGTCACGTAAAAGATGAGTCTGCTTTTCTTGCAACAGTTTAGTTTTAAACCAGAAAGCTTTCTTTCTATCCATTCCTGTCTTTTTCTAATCAGCCACCCACCCACTAGGGCTTTGCTAAGCACAGTATGTATGCCATGTTCTGTGACTAGGTCCTAGTGGTTAGAGCTGGGTGTTTAAAATATTTTACTCAGCTCAGCTGGGAAAGGTGCTTGCAAGGCAGGCTTGACAGGTCCCACGTGGTTGAAAAGAGACAGAACTGATTGCTGAAAGTCATTTTTGATATCCATTGCACATGCCTACCCACACCCACAGGGAAACACAGGCACACACAGACACACAGAGATACACATACCTATAGATACCATCAGAAACAGAGACATACATGCACAAACACACATAGAGACACACACAGAGAGAGACTAAATAGATAAATGTACTACAAATATATTTCACTGATATAAAATCTTCTTACTCTACCAAGGATATAAGAGGAAAGACCCACACAATTAATACATATATTTAAGAACTGCAGTTTATACTATGTGGGGCTGAAGGCTGATGGGACACATGGAAAAGAAGTAAAGGAGGCTTCAGAGAAACAGTTAAGGCCATGGGGATACATGGAGAAGGCTATTCTTCAAATATCAATGATGTTAGGCTGGAGCCAGAGGATAATTTTAAGACCTAAGTCTCTTAAAAGGGGGATAATAGGGCTGTTACTCAGAAAAAGGATGAGGGGGTTATATAGAATATACAACAAAGACATGGGGGGTGAGTATCCCAGCTCACACGCACAGAAGCGCATATTCACACCCCACAAGTCAACTGTCATTCCAACCTCTCTAAAGTGGCTCTTTCACTCCATGGTCCTTTAATCACCAGTGACAGTCACAGCCTCCACTGTGACAAGGAGAGAACAATGAAGCCATATTACTCTGATCTTGTCATCTGAATGCTGGAAAACTTGTAAGGGCTGGCTGCCAACTTCCTAGGGAATGAGGTTTACAGCCTTTGCCAGAGTTCTCAGTGTTGCTCACAGAACCTCCTTCTTGCTATCTACATCCTCACCCCCCCCCAATTCCCCCTTACTCCTTCCAGACAGCTTGCTTATCAAGTGCCACCCTGGACAGTTCACACTGCTGTGAAGGCCAACTGACTTCCATTTTCTTGCCTCCAGCCTTGCTTGCTGAAGGCTTTTTACCAGAGCACTATCCATGCCACCTTGGGTATGCTAATGACATGCTAACCCCACCTCAGCTCAAGTACAGTGCACATAATTGTACATCTCCTCCAGTATGATGACAGCAATCCCTATTTAATGGCGCACGCTGCAGCACTAACAAGGTGGATGAGAAGCAGTTTTGGTCCAGTTCAGAGCCTGAGCCCAAGGCAGGGGAGATGGTGGCAGGAAGGAAACCAGTGTAATGAGTTACTTTTCTGGTTTCTCTTAGCCAATCAAAATTCATCGTTGGTTCCAAAGTCCCCCTATACATGGTCAGATGTAGTGTAGGGTGACATTGAATTTTTGCTTCTTTGCTTCTTTGCTATTCTTACATGTCTTAGTTATTGTACTTAGAACTTCTCATTCATCAGCTCCTTTGTTCTTTTTGCCTACATCTGCATGGAGCAAAAGGTGTTGGTTTTGCTATGTCTGTTCACTGCTCTTCCCTGTGACTCTTAGACAGCAGGAATCAGCAATGTTTGCTGACTTTCAGGGAATCGAAATGGAGAAAGGGAAGGTGAAAGGTGGGAGGAGAGAGAAGCCACCAGGCCACCATGGCCTCATTAATTTTAGTTTGAGTGTTTCAGACCCTACTGTTTCCTCCAGGTTACTAAAGCAAATTTATCTGAGCAAATAAGCTTGCATATTTGCATTTCTTTGAACCCTAATTTGACATGCAAATAAGTCACTAACTAGACCAGGCTTCAAGCTTGGTGTTTAAACAGAAATCCCCACAGCTCTTAAGAGACATTGCATAAGAAGAAGATAGCGCTAGCCAGTGTGGGTAACAATGAAAACCAGGGCACCTAAGGAGACACTCGTGTCCTCTTTAGACATTTCCTGCCCCATTGTTTCAGAACATATTTCCTCAAGCACAGATTCTGTGAGCTGGAGACAATTTACAAATTTTTCAGGTACCTTGGTCTTCAGGTCTTAGCCCCACAGCTTGAACCCCACCATCACGAGTGACATCTGGCTTTTGTTGTCACACCCGTCACACCCTCAATGACAAGGAGCTCAATGCTTCCCAAGTGTGCTCCTGTAGAACAAGAGACAAACTCTACTCCTTGTAATTTGATTCCCAGTTTGAGCTAACCCAAACATCTTTGTCATCTTCCATGAGGCAACTCTTCAAACACTTGAAGATGGCAAGTGGTATCTTCCCATCTATAAAGATAATAGAATCCTCAGTGTGGTCATTTCCCAGCCCAGTCATTACCAATTGTCTACTGTCTAATACTGTCCTTTCACACTCTTGGTCAGTTCAGCTTCTCACTTGAATCTCTAAGCCACTCTGACATCGTGACTTTTGTTGGCCATTCCTGGTTATGTAGACACTGTTTCATCTTCTCATTTGGGGCTCCTCCACTCAAGTGTTGTTCCTTCAGAGAAGCCAGGGTGACCATACTAAATGAGACAGAACCTCTCCCTACCTCCACCACACCCTCCCAGCCTCCACACATGTGTTGCCCTATCATTCAGCATATTAAAAATAAGACTCACAATCCTCCCAAATTGTCCGCTGCAATAAAATACTTGGTTCCATTTCTTCTGTGTGATATCTGATAGTATTTTAAGTCTGTGAGTCCCTGTCTGCCTCAAATTTTGGAAAGGCTGATAAGGAAGCCACAGTTTGCTTTTCTTTGGTAGCTGGGAGAGGTGAACCCCTGACAAGCCCCCATCTGTATGATGTCCCTTTATCCCTACCACATAACTAACAGAAACTCTCCAAATCGGCCTGCCTGCCTTCCAGAAAGCTTTAGAATATAATTGATCAACCAACTAGTGTCTTAATGGGAAGGGAGTGGCATCAGTTTAAAGCTCTGTCTCAGCTTTTGAGTAGAAGCCTATGCTTTCTGAAAGGCATCCCAGGAAACTGATGCATGTATTTATTTGGTGGCTCTGTTCCACAGCATCTTTCTTGCTCAGTGAAACGCACATTCAGATTTCTTGTTATAATACCCACAGAAACAACTCCCAATACCACCTATTCTAGTCCCAGCAAACAAGAGGCCACTGATCTGAGTGCTTTCTTATATCAGTCCATTTATGCCTCTCACTGACTATATAGCCACATATCTCTAGTTTACAGAGACACAGGGAGGTGAAGAGTTTGTCTATAGCTTCAGGGCAAGTAGCAGAATGGAGAGCAGCATGCAGGTGGTTGGTCCAGTTTGTACTCCGCAGCAGGCTGCTGCTCTGCCCTGGCTGTGGGAAATCACTGCTGTGAGGGGTACCTGCAGCCAACTCATCTAGTTCTCTCTCAGTCTTCAAGTGAGGGATTTGACCCCCATTGACAGATGAGGAAACTGTAGCCTTAAAGGGATGGAAGAATCCCTAAGCATGGCAAAGGCACTCCATATGGAAGCTCCTGGAGGGCTTTGTAAGCACAAAATTGGTAGCACAGGCAACTGTCACCTGTGCTAAGAAACAAGTTATCTGGGCAGCTAGTTTGATAACTAATAGTGAGAAGCTGGGGAAATTGCCTGAATCCTATCTCCGACTGCACATTAATAAGAAATAAGGATCCTTATAATTAACACTTAGCTGTTCAAAGAATAAAATCCCCCTGGCAATCCTATTGATGTAAAAGGGTTGCTTTTTTTTCACACACACAGAAAAAAAATGTAATTTTTTTAAACTGTAAAAATAATGTATGTTAACGACAGGAAACTGAGAAACCTAACAATGCCAGGAATAACTCATATTCTCAGTATCCAGTAAAAACTCCCTTAACAGACATTTTTACAAAAGTGGAACTGTGTGAAAGAGCAGGTCTTAGTGCCACTCCTTGGCTTTAAGTTAACTTGTGATCCTACCTTGTGGGTGATGGGAGCATATCACTTGACCTCATTAAACCTCCTTTCCCTGAGGGTGATTACTGCATGAACTGATCCCCCTGCCCAGGTGACTCATGACAGTCTCCAAGCTGGCACCTGTGGGAGCTCCCAGCCTGGAGTCTGGAGCAAATCAGCTCCACTAAGTGGTCATTTCTACCCTATTTTCTTTCCCTTGACTCTGAGGACCACATTTCTATCAGTGAGGGCAGACAGGGAACACTTCCTCTCTCTTGTGAGCATGTTCACTGATGATCTTCAGATGCTCCCCCGCAATGCTAAAGGAGAAATTAATTTGATAGACAGGAAGGTGGAGATGTGTGTTCTCCACATTTATATCAGTACTTTAGTTTAGAAAATTTAAAGGGCTATCAGTCGTTTTCACATGTTCTTGCTTTATTGCAGTATCAGAGAGAAAAGTAAGTACTATGCCAAAATACACGTCTTGGGCTAATTAACATAAAGAAAAGAATAATAAGTATAAGGCTATTATTTGGGAAAGTCTGTCAGTTGGAAGTAGACAGTATGTTCTCTTGATAAACTTAGTTTTTTTAAATTTGCATATACTTAGGACACAAAAACAAAGTAACTATGTTGCTCTAAATAAAGAGTTAACAAAGAGAATGAAGAACGATATTGGTAAATCATGCTATGTTAGAACTACGCTCAGCAAAGGATGCCCAAGAAGGCTGGAGAGAAAGGGCATCCTGTGCAGGCTTTGGGGCTGAGATCGTTTCTTCATATGTTTATACAAGCAGATAAGATTCATATTCACTTTATTACTCTTGCTTTTCTCCGTTGTACTTGAACTGAGTTTTGACATACACACAGGAGTGACCGAGCAGGGAGAAGAGAGAAGAGGGAAGAACACCCAGACAGAAAAGATGCTGGGAAAATCTGTGCACTTGCCATATAAAGCTGTTCTCGAGAAACTAGAAGAAACCACAGTCATTTAGTTGGTTGAGTGAATAATGGCTGCTAATACTCACTGAGTAGTAACTGCTTGTAATAACCTACATTGAGCATGGACTATAGTCACAGAGAGACTCAAGAGCAAAGGGCAGAAATAAGTCTCAGAAATGAAGAAGAATCAGGCAATCAAGGGGACCATCAGAATGTCTTCCTGGCTCTCTATCTACAGACGAGCTTGTGCTGCTTCTCAGCACCCTATAATGGCATGGCTTCAGCATCTTCTTAGTGCATAGGTTCTCAAATATTTGGGGAGGGTGTGTTATTGGCTGAGTGTATGAGTTATTTTTGTTGCTGTGATAAAGCACTATGGTATGAAGTAACTCAGAGAAAGGTTTTATTTTAGCTTACAACTCCAAAGAGAGAGTCCATAATGTCAGGAAAGGCATGACAGGTATGGTGTCAGGAAGCTGAAATATCACAATTTTAGCTATTTATAGGTAGCCGAGAGGTGGGGATGGGGGAGGCCATAAACGTTCAAAACCCAGCCCTCATGATGTATTGCCTCCTGCAAGGCTCTGCCTCCTAAAGGTTTCACAACCCCTCCAAATGCCAACAACGGGGCAAAGAGTTTGATTCATCTCTCACTCTTAGGCCCCGTCTTGCCAAAGCACTTCAAACTGGACGCTTGCCTTTTCCTGAGCTACAGAGCAGTGACTCTTTCATAGAGAAGGAGATTGCATGAGCGGATGAAGAGAAGAGTGTTAGTAGGAAGGTTGGCTTTCTAGTCTGCTTGTTCATAAGTCTCCCCTCTCTTCTTCCTAGTGTCTGATCAGCTTTTAATTGTTTCACAATTGTATATTAACAGACAGCTGATGAGTACTGGATATTAAAGGAACCTGCAATAAGTCAACCTATGCTACCTATGCTAAACACAAAATATAAAAAGAGATGACACTGTTGAGGTCATGGATAATAATAACTTTTAAAGAACTTGACGCACATGCAATGATAACAAAATAGTATCTGAAAAATAGAACACACACACATATATACATACACATATACATACCTCATATCTCATATCATATATCATATATATGAAAAAATTTGAGGTTGAAATTTAGGAAACTTCATGGGAAAAGAAACCAAATTGTCAAGGATTGTCAATGAAAGGTGAAGGGGGCCAATATCAGAGGATCTGCTCAGGACTTCAAGATCATGTTGCAAGAAGGAAATGGAGGAAAAACTAGAGGTCAAATTTTCTCATAGAATTATTATAACATTCCCAAGAAATAAAGACAAGAGTTTCTGAAGTAAAAATATTTACCAAGTATCCAATACACAGACTTGGGGAATGGAGAGAAAGGCTTACACCAAAGAGGGTTATTGTGAAACTTCAGAAAAAAGCATGACATAACACAAACCAGACTAACCAGACCAAACCCATCATGCAGAAAGGATACAGGAGGACCATGGGACCAGCAACACCAGCTGCCAGCAATCCATGAGGCACTCTTTTAGAAAAAGAATTTCAACCATGAAACCTAATATTCATCCAAATGTTCAATCAAGCTTAAAACTAGAATAAGGTACTTCTAAACATCCCAGGACTATTCAGAAGCTTTGATTCTTGTACACACAATCTCAGATGCAAGCATATATGCTGCTGCAAAATTAAGACTGTGAAACAAGCACATATGTAAACATATATATATATTTCATATATAAAAATCAAGAGAGCAGAATGTTCTGTGTAGAAGATTGCAGATGGAAAATTCCAGAGCCCATAGCCATGCACCAACCCTGAGTCATCGAATCCTTAGTAGAACAAGAAGTGGGAGGCATCAAGAGCGAAGGCAGTGGGAACAGAAAGAGCTAGACAAAGTTAGGGACAATACGTTATCACTGGAAACTTACTCAAGTGCTTGAGAGATCTTGGGGAAACATTTGGAAGGAAAGGAATGAGAGACCCAGAAAGCTAAACAAATGGAAAGGAGGAAGTAAACATCAATTCCAGGAAAGTACCATGTGCACTAGACACAAAAGGAGCCCTGAGGTAAACACCCATTCCAGAGTAGCAAGGTAAGATGAACTAGAGATGTGTGTCGGGATGGATTTATTAAGAATATAACCAACAGGAAGTAGACATGAGATGGAAGAAGATTAAATGTTCAACTACTAGAGCAACCACAAAAATGCTTAAGCAAAAAATAGTAATATAGAGTATTATGTTATACTATCATATTTTATATCACATTAAATATATACCATAAAGAAAAAAGGTAACAGTTAAGAGAGTGGAAATTTTTTCTATTTGAAGAATGAAACTTGGAAATAGAGACTATTTCATATAGCTGTTTTAAATCATCTATGTTGCTTTCTGATTAGATGTGTTAGTGTATATGTGTGCATGTGCATGCACATGCATGAGTGTGCAAATCGGTGTGCGTAAATACTGGTATGCACATGTAATGGTTCACATGTAGATCTCAGAAGACAACCTGGAGTTCTGGCACTCACTTTTCATCTTGTGTAAGACAGTGTTGCTTACATTACACACCAGTCTTATGTGGGTTCTGGGGGATCGTTTCTCAAGTCTTCATTCTTGTATACCAAGTGCTTTTACCCTTGGATCCATCTCTCCAGCCCCAAGATTGTTTTAAAAAAATTCTCACAAGAAAGGAAACTCTAGGGTAAGAAATATTTCATATTGTTAGGTGTTTTACACGAGAGACTTCTTCTACCTAAAGAAATGAGAAAGACCATGTTGGATCCTGATTCCACAAAACTTTGGAAAATCCACATTAAAAGACTTCTGGAGTATTGAAAGGACTGTTTTTTTTCTAACAGAAAACTAGGACTTGAGCTCCCCAGAGGCTGCCCAGTGAGGTCTGTGGGGCTCCAGATTGGCTTTCACTTTAATTTTACACTCAATTAAGTAAACTTGTGTCAGAAGAATGCAGAGAATTTCTGAAGCCGTTAGTGAGGGAAGCTCTGATTGACATGAATTGCAGTTAAAATTTTATTTGCTGATTAGAAAGCAGTCATTGATCATCTACTACTGTAGTGAAAGTGGTTAGTAGAAACAATACATTCTCCTCTTCTAAAACCTGGCTCTGCCATGACAGGCCTTGTCATGTTTATAGAACCAAAGAAAACACTGACTTCTAACAACACTTTAAAATTTACTTAAGCATGGTTTGATGTTGCGTGCTGACTTATTTACAAGCAGGTACTACTATCTTTACGGGAGGGTAAGTAATTTAGTTGGTAATTAATGTGACCATATTTGAGATAACTATTGTACAGGCCATATAAAAGTCATCACCTTATGAACAAGGTCCCATTTAGCACTCTTCCTGATTTTATAGCTTATTGTTCAAATTTCTATGTAATGATCTAAGACCTGAAGTTTTAGGTCTTCTGTATTCAAATGTGTGTGTGTGTGGTGTGTATGTGTGTGGTGTGTATGTGTGTATTTTGCCTGTATGTCTGCATACTACATGTGTAGTGGTCACAAAAGCCAGAAGAGGTTGTCAGATCATCTAGAATTGGAGTAATAGACAGTTGTTATCCACCATGTGAGTGCTGTGAATTGAACCTAGGTCCTCTGGAAGAGCAGTCAGTGCTCTTAACCACTGAGCCATGTTTCCAGCCCCAATTCAATTCATAATATAAATCTCCTTAATCTCTTGTATTCTCTCCATTATTTGTGGACTTATAGTGTGCTACATCCTTGATATAGTCCAAGATGAGCCTTTTGCAGACTAACTCCTCATCCAGCTATTAAGATTTCTGCCTAATAATTATGCTCTAATTGTATTTTAAGAGAAAAGTTTCATTTTAACAGGAAGGGTGATATGTAGGAGGAGCTAAGGCGGGAGGAGTACTGAGAGGAAGAGGAGTAAGAAGAGGAGGAGAAGAAGGAGAGGAGAAGCTAGGTGATGAAAGAGAGAAAGAGGGGGGAGACAGGGAGGCAGATGTTCATGTATCTCCACCAGTCAAAGATAGTTGATATATCTAGATTGGGTAGTGGGTTATACCTCTGATTGAGCAATACCAAACTTATAAAGCCTATGATTAACATTTTTAAAAAAATGTATATGTGCAAAAAGAAAGAGGGGGCATGGGATAAGGGGTTTTCTAAGGGGGGGGGATGGGGAAAGGGGATGGCATCTGAAGTATAAATAAAATATCTAATAAAAAAAGAAAAAAAAGAAAATCTATAAAGTAAAAAAAAAAAAAGATTTCTGCCTAAATACAGTCCATCCTTGATGAATGGACGTATTTCTGTTGCAAATACTTATATCATACCACACTACTTTTAACTGTGTTACATTTTTTAATCAAATCACACCAAACCTTCTACACAAATATCATGTGTGTGTGTGTGTGTTTGTATGTGTATGAGGCACTGTGGCAATGTTTATTTTATACTTACACACATTAATTTGCATTGAGAAGTGTTCTGGTGCCTGAATAATCAATGGAACATGAAGATTAATAACAATTCTGTTTTTCTATTTAGGATCAATTGTTCAGGATAAGTGCAGGACGAGAACATGTTTGGTAGAGAGGGCCAATCTTCCCATATGTGATGGAGAACAAGAAGTATCTGAGAAGCCTGGACCTAATTATGAGGTCTGACTCCGACGTCATCAAACCACAAAGATAAGCATCTCTCCCTCACCCTGCGCTGTACAATAAAGAATCAAGATGTATAGACAGGTGTGACCAGATTCACCATCCAAAGGAACAAATCAAGTAGAGAAACTTGGCACATGATGACACTAAAGAAAGATTTTAAAAATAAAACTTTAAAGTGCCTATAATACATATTTTGAATTTACATAAAATATTGGACAAAAGAGGGAGATCAGGAGATATTTTAAGAGAAAATTAAAAACGACAAGAAGCAGAGATAACCTCTAAAGGTGAAACTATGAGTAAGAATTTCACAACTTCTTCTTAAAGATTGATAGTAGGATGAGCGTTAACTGAAGAAAGCCACGGCAATCTTGAAGAGCTGTGAGTAGAAATCTGAAATGGAGGCAAGAGGATTTTGGAAAGTAAATAAAAGAAGCCTAAGTAAACTGAGGGACAAACCAACTGGTTACCACATTCATAGCTGTTGCCTCAGGGTGAGGAAAGAGAATGAACTGGATAGAATTGTCTTAAAAAAGAACCCTCAGTGACAGCATTTCCCAAATTGGAATGTTTAAGAAGCCATAGCATTGGTCCAGGAGTTTAGTACTCTCTAAGCAGAGTAATTACAAAGAAAAGTGTGCACATGCACGTCATCTCTCCATTACTGAAAGCCAGATCGAAGAGAAAATATTCAACTAGTAAAGGAATCTCATAGTATGTGAAAAATACAGTAAGATTGACAGAAGACTTTCCATGGGAAGACAGAAGTTTCAAAGAGTGTTAGTCTAACACTGTGATTTTAGTGACTTTCAAACATAAGAAAATAAATACATTTTGATAAATACAAATAGAGGTCCTTTGTTGTTAGCAGAATTACAGTATAAGTTGAGCATCCTTCATCTGTAATGCTTCAGGCAAAACAGTTTCAGAGTTTGATGTTTTCAAATTTTCCATCATTTGCATGATCTTTTATCACTCAATTATTCCTAATCTGAAAAAAATTGAAATTCTCTAAAATCCCAAATCTCTCTGTTAGCTAATTTTATTCTCAAAATTTCAAATTTTATACTATTTTAGATTTCAAATTCTCAAGGGTGAATTACAATCATAAGCATAGGTTACAGTTTTCACTGGTTTTTCAACTTATCCTTGGGACTAGCAACTTGAATTCCAGCATGACTGTGTCTGATGTGGTCATTGGCATCTGTTTTGGATGGTTATGTCTTTTCTAATGAAATACTCTTTTTAAATAAAGTCATCCTTGCAAGGGGTGTCTCTATCTCTGGTAATAATGCTTGTCTTGAGTCCATTTTGTTAGATATTTAAATATTGTCATATCATTTTTTTTAATTTTTAGAATATTCACTATAGCTTTCTTTTATCCTTTGAATTGGTCCATGCCTTAGATGGAGAGAAATGATGCTAGAGGAAGACACATTAGAACACACACAAGCACATAACAGATATGCACACACATGCATTGACACACATACATACACAAACAAGCACACACACACTTCACCTTAAAGCAAAAGAAAAAAAGAGCATATGACAAATTATCTAACAGATGAATAAGTAAAACACAAGACAGCAGATCAAAAGGAGAAGCACAAAGTATTGCGTTATGGAATTCTCACATTACATACCAGCTGGGTCTGGAAAGGGGAACCTTTATGCAAGATGCATAAGTAATTTATATAGCAAGCTGTAAAAATTAACTCAAAAGCATAGACAAGTCAATAAAGGGAGTAAAATGAAATACTGAAAGAATACTGAGCAACCTAGAGGAAATAAGATGTGAAGCCATAAAAAGAATAAAGAATTGCATCACAAAGATGAGATTTAAATCCATCACTACCTTAACTACATTAAATATAAATCGAAAAGATTTTATATTAAATGTACATAGCAAGTGATATATAAGAAAGATAGATTGCTTGACTAATTTACCTCATTAAAAAACATACTTTAAATATAAAGTTATAGACCAATTCAAAGAATGAAAAAAGCTATATAGTGAATATCCTAAAAATTTTTTTAAAACCCATGATATGACAATAGATAAATATCTAACAAAATGGACTCAAGACAAATATTATTGCCAGAGTTAGAGACACATCTTGCAATGATGACTTCATTTAAAAAGAGCATTTCATTAGGAAGATACAACAGTGCTGAACAGGTGCCAATGACCACATCCAGACACAGTGACACTGGAGTTCAAGTCACTGCTCCCAAGGAGAAGTCAAAAAACCAGTGAAAACTGTAACCTGTACTTATGATTGTAATTCACACTTCCTTGTTCATTAAGCTAAGAGGTAGAAATATTGTTGTAGACAAATGTAGAGATGAATCTCTAATTTCATTTATTCTATATGTTTTCAAGAAGCAGATATACTATTTACATATTCCACACACGTTTACTACTCACTGTGTGTGTATGTGCATGTACAGGGTATCTATTGTATAATCACCCTTGTCAGTTGCTAGGGAGGCAGTGAGCAGCGAACACAGCCCCTTATGTTCACAACTTTCACAGATTATGAGAGAATGCAGTAAATCCATTATGTTACACTGTGACGTGCAGTGCATGCAGCAATTGGAGGTCATAGGGAAGCATTTTGGTAGAAGGTTTTAGGAAAGCAACCCTTTGTTAGGTTCAACGACCTTAAGAGTATTCCTATGTATTAAGATTGACTTTCTAAGAATCTGTGTGATAGTAGATATGCTAGTCTCGCTGAGGCTCAGCTTTCTCATATATTAAAGAAGAGACAAGGAGTCTGTGTTCTTGTTTCTCCGGATTCTGCTATGTTATGATATGTCAACTGTGGCACATAGGGAGCCATCTCTCTTCAGTTTCCTTGCTGCATATCATTATGTTGGGCTTGCGAACCAATATAGATTTGATGGACAGAACACATGCCATCTGCACATTTAAGGAAAAGGATTCATGAAAACTTAGCTTATAATGGAACCCAGTAGGCTCTTGCACATTATGCAAGATATAATGCAATGGTGTGAAATTAAATATGGAATTTGTAGAGAGCTATTCGTTAACCATTTCTATGCTGGAAATCAATCTACTCATGACTGGAAGATAGAACCATTACATGGAAAAACAAGCATTTGCATTGCAAGAATAAAGAAAAAAATTATGTTACTTCTTCATTCAATCTCCTGACTTCTAGCCAATGAATGGCTTTCTTGGCAAACAATGACACCCAGAATGTTCATTAAGAGAGAGCCTGGCAGCTTGTGCTGAATTCTTTTCAACTGTTTGGTGTGCTACAATCCAATTAAATGATACAGAGAAGGCATTAAAAATACCATAGAGGACTGCAGAGAATGCCTTGCCACAGAAAACAGCTAATGCAGAAGTCCTGGGGTCCAGGCTCAAGCCATAGCTCGTCTGGGCTCCTGATGCCCCCAGGACATTTCACTAGCCTTGGTCTTTGTCCCCCACATCTCACACCATGAAAGTAGTGGAGCTGTTGGCCAGTATTGTCAAATCAACCCCTCCAAACCCAGCAAGCTAAGTGACATGATTTTAAATCAAGGTTAGTTAATTGTCAAAGAAAGTACTGGCTGAGGCAGAAAAAAAAAAAAAAATTGTTCCAGGCCAAAAGCACAAAGCAATTGGGATGGCTTGAACAAATCCAGGGAGAAAGCATAAAGTGGTGTTAAATGAACTATCAACAGGAAGGAGCAGGTGAGGTGGAGTTTAACAATCAGCTCTATGAGCAAATAAGGCCCTGATCTGTGACCTTTGCTCATCTGTATTGTGCATAATCCCAGCACAGCTGCTTCAGCCAGCTAGCAACATGCTGCTGCTACATGTGGAACTGGGAAGAGGTGTGCAGCCGCACATCCCTGTACAGCCTGTCCACTAGCCACATGTGAGAAAGGAGAGTAACCCAAGTGCAAAGAGAGTGGTCATCCCAGGACAAGGACGCTACGCATTTAGGTTGTCAATTGACTTGTCTTCTATGTAATCCATTTCAATGTCATTTCAGATAATTTTGTTTTTAGTTACGGCTGTTCAGCAACAGGCTTGCAAAACTCTTACTAATGTAACTGTTAGGCTCTTAGATGTTGGACATCTAGGTTTAACATAACGTTAGTGAGGGTTTGATTAATGTTTTCCCGAAGCAGCTGGGTTCAGGGACTGGGCTGGGGTTGGGGGAATGAGCGAGGAGATTCTTAAAGGGGCAGGATTCTCGCTCTACTGTCTACTGAAAAAGACCATCTCTTCCAAAGAGCCTGAAAGACAGTGAATGCTCTCAACCAGTTGTCCTTCCAGCTTCAGATTCTACATTGAGTCAGATGCCCTTCCTCTGTGCTCTCTTTTGTCACTCCCTGTATCTCGATCTAGTATCTCTCATACTGTGCTCCGTTTTGCTTCATTTATCTTTCCCATTAGTTTAGAAGCCACTTGAGGGCAGAGCCTGTAAGGAAACTTATCTCCATTATGCGACTGACATGAATCATTCAAAGATAATTTTGGAGTGTAGGAATCACTACTAAAATGTGCTTCTGTCTGGCCTGTGATATGCATCAGTAGGGAATTTTCTACTTACTCCATTTGTTGCACGTGATAAGGGAATCAGTGTGGGAGCAATCTAAGCATACAGAATTGTGTTGAAATCCAAGCATCCTGATGTGGGAACTCAGGGCAACACAGTGTCAAGATGGGAGGGAGTTTAACAATGTTCAGTTTATTGAATCACGAGGGGAAAATAAAAGGGCACAGGCCAAGTACTTACCAAGAGAACAATAACAATGGCAATGGTAGTTAACATCAACCGAGTGTTTAGAATACACAGATCATTGTCATACCACATTGGAAGTATTAACTCATTTGATCCTAAATAAATGTTATTCAAAATGTATAGATCCTTTATATGGGACAAAGCTGGGATTCTAACCTAGATTCTCTGGCTCCAGTGAAGTTCTTTCCTTAGATCCAAGTACTCTCACTCAAGGTTGGTGAGATGGTCCTTCACCGAAGACTTTACATTCTTGCCGAGGACCAGAGTTTAGCTCCTGTCATTCATGTGGGGTGGCCCACAACCACCTGCAATATATATATATCACTTTTCTCTGATCCACCTTCCTTCTAATACGCCTATAGCCTATAGTTGTGGTACCCATTCCATCAGACCAACCCTACTGCAGTTGATATCACATTTCAGAGGTCAGACCTCTTTCCCTATGTGGGAACTTGAGCATTCACTATGCTTATACATATCCTATAGGTTCCTGTATAGAATTCTTCTGAAACTTGGTATAGTATTTTCTCAAACCAGGCATGAAAATTAAATTACTACTCATTTACTTCTTAATGGTTTTCAAAAAAGAATTTGGGGCAACTTAAACATCAATGGTAAATTCATAATAAGACAATAAAAGGAATGAAAACCAGGACTGGAGATATGTGGCTACAAACAAATTATAGCTCCATGAGAGGGTTTTTGCTTGCAATCCCAACTACTAGGGTATGCTGAAACAAGATTCTGAGTTCAAGGTCAGCCTGAACAACACAGTAATACTCTACCTTAATTAATTATTAATTTAAAAATAGAAGAAAAAATTTACTACAGGTGTTTGCACACACACACACACGTGTGTGTGTGTGTGTAGGTGTGTATATAAGTGGGTCACTCTCAACCAAAACAATTGTTTAACCCTTATGTGACATAAACCTTTCAGCTTCCTGGAAACCAGTCAATGTGAACAGTAGTGTGGGTACCCGGACTGAGAAACCTCACCAACAGCTTCATAAAAGGAAAACTGGGAATTCCCTCAAATCTTTTCATGAGTGAGATTTTAGAGGAGAGAGAGAAAAAGAGAGAGAGAGAGAGAGAGAGAGAGAGAGAGAGAGAGAGCAGTTTCAGATATATGTGGGAAGTTTCTCATCATTCTTTTAAAGAAGGTGAATGGATTTGAGGAATGCTAACATAAAATCCAGGGAGCCAATGATACTGTGAATTTGATGCACACTGCCCAGTCTGCCCTTGCTTCCAAGTAGAAGAAGCATAAAGACATAAAAATGCTTTTTTTGACTTCTTTTCCTCCCAGATTCCTCTTACTTTACTCTTGTGTGATGATTTTATTTTATTTTTTTGATACAGAAAAGAAGAAGGAGTACTTTTTCTATCCTTGTGTTTGGTCCATTCATTCTGCAGCAATACTCAGATTTGGATAATATAATCATGCACAGTGCTCTGAAATAAAATTATAGGCCTGGTCTGGCCTGAAGTTTCTCTGAAGAAGTGGTTCCATGCTGGAAATTACTCGCTGCCCTTTGCAATGATGGCAGTTAAATAACTCAACAAGAGGTCCCTCGGAGAAAATCGATACACACCAAATTGCAAAAATGTGGATGCAATTTGTGGGGAGAGTGGATTTGATGTAGGTCTGTGCTGGCTTCCAGCAAGGAGTCAGTTCTTAAGGTAGATTAAAACACACTGCTACTCCCATTCCAAGGGTGAGGCTGGTACCTTCTTGGACCCTGTCTTCTAAGAGTTCCAAACAAGTTGGCTTGTGAGCTTAATCTTGCTCTAGACTAGAGGACCAGTTATGCCTTGACTTGGGGCCAGGTGTGGCTTCTGTCCTACTTGACCATGAGCACTGAGCTTCACAGCTCATATGGAGACATCACCCTCCATGGTGGTTCACATCCTCAGGATCTCCCTCTAGTTTGACTCCAGGTCCCCACCTATGATCAGGATCCTTTTGTGCTTCTAATTCCATATTAAAAAAAAAAAACAAAACAATAACAAAACCAGAAATAAAACCTACCTACTGTCTAGGAAAAGACTCTGCTCGCCACTGTTTCCCTACTAATGACATGTGCTGCTGAAAATGGCCTTTGAAAAATGTCAGTGACATTTGACATTCTGTACATTGTATTTAGAGAACACTATGGCTTCCAGAAAGCCTTGAATAAGTGGAATTTCCCCTGTGGTACAAAAGCTCACTCTGTTCATGCCTTACAGTCAGCTAAGTCCCTGATAATCCAGAGCATCACCACAGCTATTTGTACCAACTGTGCTATCTTCCTGGAATGCTGGTCCCTGAGCTGTCACCAGGGTTTAGCTTAAGGACACTTGCTAAGCCACCCCCTTCCTGAACACCCTTTCTGAAGCAGCTCTTCTTCTGCACCATTTCTGTCACTGCATCAGCTTCCTGATCTCAAGCAATAAAAATTTTATTTACTTACTTGTATCTCAGCTTCTTGTCTGACTTTTCTACAATAATATAAATCACACGAGGATAGGGAACTTAATAACAGCTATATTTCTAGGTACTGGCACTGTATCTAGGACACGGCAGGTGAAAATATTTGAGAAATAAATAGATTAGTAATTAAATAAAGAATATGCTAAACCCATCCCTCAGTGAACCTAACTATTGACTGACAGTTACCACTTTGTGGAATCTACTGTCTTTGTTTTGTTGTTGTTTGTGTTTGTGACAGATCTTGCTATGTAGCTCATGTTAACCTAGAACTTTCTGCCTAACCCAGGATAACCTCAAACTCAGTTCTCTTGCCTTAACTTCTCAATGCTGAGGTTACAGGCATGAGGCACAATACCTGGCTGGACTCTGTGGTCTTAAAGGGGCTGTCTTATTAGATGTTGTTAGATACAGGTGACAATGCTTAGTTCTCAGGCTGTATTACCTGCTGAAAGCCTTTTATTAAAGTACAATATTGTCAGAAAATCCAAAGGAGAGACCTGAGCACAATGGGTCTGTCTTGCTTGAATTGGGAATGTGAAGACAGAATTGAAGTACTTCCGGGGAACTGGGAATTCTGGAATTGGAACCTACAGTTCACCAGTTGTTTCTTCCACCCAACTGCCTGCCTTCTAGACTGGGCTTTCCTTTGCAGGCACCAAACCCCAGTTCCACACAACACATACTTCTTTCCCCTGCTGTGTTTTAGCAATTAGTTGCTCCGTGTCCCACTACGACACAAAATACACCAAGACGGTGCATTGGAACAGTTGGTCTCTAAATTTGATGGTAAGCCAGTGACAAATCCCTCAACCAATCCATTACAAATTTTGCCAGTCATCTAGTGCCAAGAAAGCAGGACAGATTTCTGTGAAAGGATTTTTAACAGATGGGATCATTCGAATCGGCGTTATTATTGTCTTTAAAAAATGCGTCTAATGCCCCCACAGTGAGGCTTGGAAGGACACCCACAAAAATCTGAAGTTGAAATTAAACTGGAAAAGCATATGCTGGACAGATTCTCAGTGTCAGTGGAATCGTCCCTAATTACCACTCTGTTCCCAACAAAAAAAGGGGCCCACATAGTCAACCTGCCCTGAGGTTGTGTCTCAATAAGCCTAGAAAGATAATATATCCAGGAGGCTTTAGAGCTTTTGAAACAAAAACTGAGCAAATTTAAAGTCCTTCCTAATTTCTCTTAAACCCCCGGTAGTAGGTTTATGAGACCAAAGATTAAACAAACAAACAATTTGATAGACAGCAAGAAGCACCGGAGAAATCAACTGACCACAGTTGAGGAGACCTAAGCTCCTTCTTACAGCCTATGAGGCCTTACCCTTCCAAACCGAGCCTGGCTCCTTACCTTCTCCTTCTAGCCCATACATGTGCCTATATATCCGTGTGCCTCTGTTCATAAGGCTTTTATTATTTGCAATGCAAACACTCTTAAGCTCTAACGCAGTGGCTCTGGGGCTGGGGAGATAGCGCGTTTGGTAAGGTGCTTTTCAAGCAAATGCTCAGATCTTCCGAGCTCCAATAAAATCCAAGTACAAGAGTCGGTATCTAGAATCCTGGCTCTGTGTTGAGTGAAACAGGTCCATCATTGGAGTTTACTGGCCAGCCAGTTGAGTGCAAACTGTGAGCTCCTAAGTCAGTGAAAGACCCTGTCTCAAAATATAAAGTGGGGAATGGTAGAAAAAGATATGCTTTTGGCCTCTAGGGTTCGCACATATACAACACACACACACACACACACACACACACACACACACACCAATAGAAACATACAAATAAATAAATTGTACTTTTGCCATGTCCAGCATAACAGGGCTGGGGAAGCAAAGTTGAACTATACATAGTCTTTCTCTTTTTCCATCTCTTTTCTCTTTTTTATGAGGTGGGAGATATTGAACCCTGGGCCTCACACCTATTAAACAAATATCCACCACTGATCTCCACTCCAAGCCCCTCAACACCAGAGTGCAAAGATTTGGGCTGTCTATATTAGAGCATAGGAAATTAAGCAGCAATAATATCTGTTGATCTCATATTAAAATGATAACATGTTAGATGCATGTGTTGTAATGGTTAATTCCGATAACTAACCTAATTGGATTAAGAAACACCTAGGAGATTCTTGAGGCATACCTTTGGGTATGTTATGAGGCATTTCCAGAGAGGATTGAGGAGGTAGAATCTACCCCGAATATGAGCAGCACCACCTTATGGTGCTCAAATGCAGGACTGAATATAAAGGGAAAGGCCATGAAGTAACAGCATTTATCTGCTCATATACCTGGCTATAGACACAGTATGACTCCAGTCTCATGTTCCCCAGCCATGACTTCCCCACTGTGACAGACCATAATCACTAAAATCGTGAGCCACAATAAATTCTTCCTCCCTTAGATTGTTTTAAGCATGTATTTAGTCATAAGAATGAGAAAAGGGGGACAAAACCCCAATGTGTGTGTTAAATAAACAGCATCATTAAAACAAACTGTATTCATCTACTCTTTACTTTGCTTAATGCGACTTCAGTAGACAGGTATTGTCACTGATACATTTATGGCTCATATCATACTGCTAGTGTACAGAGCTACTCCTGCAGAGAGGTTCCCAACACTGCCTTCTTATTTGAAGTGCCTTGGGGAAATTTCCTTCCTCCTCAGTGCAGTGTAGCATTGAAGGCCATTACCAGATGTGACCCATTCCTCTCACATTTCCCAACTCCACAAACTGTGAGTCACATCAAAGAAAGGTGAATGAATACAGAGACAGAGAAAGAAGGGAGTTCAAGGGCTGGAGCATGGCTCAACTGTTGGTTACTCTTCCAAGGACCTCAGGTCCATTGTTAGCACCCAAGTGTTGTCTCGCAACTATCTGTAACTCCAGTTCCTGGGGATCCAATGTTTTTTCCTGGCCTTCGTAGGCGCCAGGCATGGAAAGCAAGTGATATGCATATACATATGCAGGCTAAACACCCATACACCAAAACACAATAATAATATAGAAAAGAATGTCAGCCAAATTTCTTCTTTTATCAAGACCCCAGTCCTGTTATAATAACTAAACTCTCCTGTTGAGACACAGTCATCATGACCCAGCCATGTTTCTAATGTCCTGCCTATGAACACCATCATGTTGTGGCAATTAAATTTCAGCAAGTTTCAGAAGGGATACCAAACCCTAGCAGTCTCTCTGCCCCTCTTCAGACCCACTGCGTTCATCTAGAACACCAGAAGGGCACAGAGAGGGCAAACAGTAAGGAATTTACATTCACAGTGACTATGGGATTCTTCAGGGCTCACCTACTCTCTATTCTATAGTCACAGGGATTCAGGGAACATCTGCTGGGGCAGTGGGTGTGTGTTCAGGACACATCAGAGAACAAAAGCCAATGACGTGGATAGACATTGCAGGGTGGCATTATGCTTACGGTGGCTTTGTTCTTTGGGAGCCTCCTAATGCTTACTCCTTTGGTGCTGGTAGATTTGGGCTCTGCTTAAGCAGTTCTCAGGTAGGAGAGGAGCTTGTCTGCCTCCTGAGGAAGCAGCTCATGAGTGTGGAGAGAGAAACATCAGCTCAGCCTACACAGACCATGGGTTTCTAATTAACAACCAGAATGCTGATCTCAAAATAATTCAGTGATCATTTTTCCACCCTGTTGTTGACAGGTCTGATTTGAGGAATTAGAAAACTGTACAAATGATTAAACCACAACAACAAAAATTTAGAAACCTTTAAAAATAACAGAATCTAAAGCAGGAAAGGGTTGTCTCTTGATTTGCCATAGGAGATTCTCATGTAATACTGAAAGAACTAGAATTATAAAGACAATAATGTATTATAATAAACATATTATATATAATATATAAATAAATAAATTACACATATAACATAGTCTATTATATAAATTATATATAATATACATCCTATAACATAATATTCAAAGCTGGGGTAAAAAATGAACATATGACTTCAAATCATTTTGAGTCACTGTATATGTAACAGACAACGAAGGCAGAAAAGTGATATCTTTTGTGAGCTAAGAAATTACATTTCTTCTCTGAGACACCAGACACTGAATGATTCTCCCTGGGAGAGAAACCTTGGAGCTACTTTGCAAAATTGCTTGCTTTTTTTTTTTTGAACACCAAAAGGGGGGAATCTTCTGAATGGGTAAGTGGGTAATTGAAAACATGGTAGGATTTCAGAAGACAGTAAAAATAAATGTAATTTAAAAAGGCCAGAGATCATCTGTGAGTTGTACATAAATAATGAGGCTTCGTGAGATGAGGAATGAGAAGGAAGTCTCCCTGCATGACAATTATGGGCATGGTGACAAGGCGGTCCCATGCTTGCCTTGACACGGGCAGGCAGATGCCATAATCCCAAACATAGAAGACTCAGGCAGTGTCAGCCCTCCTGTATGAAGGCTCATTAGTGAAGCTGTCCCTTAACACTCTGATGGCATAGTCTGGTAGTCCTGGTAGTGGCCATGCAAAAGTAGGTTATGGCAAAAACAAATAGAATGTTGCATGCCTTAGAAATGGCTTAATATATTTACTGAATACCTACTGTGTGCTGAGCCCTAGCTTAGGAACTCTGTTCAAATCATCCTGCTTCATCTAATTCTCTAGAGGTAATTGATTCTCTCCTCCCCTCCGATTGGGTAGAAAAACTGAGGCTTGGAATGACTGATACAAATCTTCCAACATAGTTCCATGTCACAAGGCTGGCCTTTGTGAGACCCTTTTTCGGGCATGTCAGGACTAGTACATACTTCTTTTCAATGACACTTTATTTGTGAAAAAATGGGGGGGGGTTAAATTTTTGAGTACAGATATTTTCATAGGAGAAGGGAGATGTGTACACAATAGATTTGGATAGATAGAGTGTGCTAATGTGTTTACTCTGGTCCTGAAAGAAAAGAAGAAAGAAATCAACCAACTGTCTACTATTTGGTACTGAATATGTCCCCAGGCCCTCTTGAAAACCACAGTGTCATTTGTAGTTACTGACACTACTAAAATTCATTACTAGATGTTGCTGTTTTTCTGACCTCAAAGAACTTAAGTAACTTTCTTAAAGTAACCTATGTCTTAAAGGGCAGAAAGGTTAAACTCTGGGGTCATGTTTGCACAGACTGTGAGCACAGGAGCTAGAAAAAGGGATCTCAGAAGAGAGAAGATGATAGATCAAGCATAGGTGAGCCAGACAAGAGTCCAGAGATATTTGAGACATATTGCCATGTTATGATCAGTTAACTGAGCCCCAGTGAGATGTGGCCACTACCCAGGGATAAAATCGATGTGAGTGAGTAAGCTAATGTTTGAGAATATGCCTGAGGAGTGCTAGCTCTCTTCAATCCTGAAGTCATTCAGTAGATGCCCAAGCCACAGCTATAATCCAATCGGCTTCCATAAGGTATTTCTTCTGGGTGACCTGATGGGGATGGTGGTTTATTTTGAGGCTATAAACAGGGGCTTGTCCCTAGTCTTACTGGAAGTCATGCCCAGCAGGATATTATCTTGAGATATTGGGAGAGAAGACCTTGTGGTGTTGAGGAGAAGGGAAGAAGCATGGTTGAAAGCATGAAGACCATGCAATGAGTCACTGGAAACCAAGTGGAGGGAACAGGATGAGCAGAGGCCAGGAGGTCAGTGAGCTCCAGGGGGTTGGAGTTTATGGACCAAAGAAGAAGGAGGAGAGGCTGAATGAGCATCAGAAGTAACAGGGCAGTGATGAGAGGACTTCTCTATGCAGGGCAAACTCAGGATTCAACTTGAGTTTGTTGTTCTATCCTCAACAGCAGTACTCATCATGCCTGCTGTCAGTAGCCAGCCTCCACAAGGACCAAAGGAGACATGTCTCCTTGTCCTCTCACTCTCTTACACCCTTTCCCACCACCTAGCAGGGGGTCTGTGTGACAGGAGGGACTGGCAGAGGATTGTCAATACTGAGCCTAGGTTGTGAAGATCTCTGGGCTCTTCTCTCTGTCAGCCTGTGTACTTGGGAGACGCTACCATGTGCAAAGCAAAGCCAGTGAGAAACTGGTGTGTGGAGGGAGCAAAAGCAGCAGCCCAGGGACTGAATTTGGAAGCATGTCCTCTAGCAAAGTCAAACTAAAGTGACCAGAACCCCGAGCTGACCTGGAACCTAAACCATAAATACTTGGTGAAGCTGCTTCCCCAGTCCTGGCCTTCAGAAGCTGTGGGACATAATAAATGTCTGTTATTTGATGCCGGTATTTACCACACAGCAGTAAACACGTAAAACACAGGCACAGGGGTGGGAGGGGGCAGATGAAGTGATGTATGCATCACACAGTATGGTATACCTCAGACACCAAGTTATTGTTAAGTCTGTATGACTCCATGTCTACTCTTTCCCATATTCTATACTTCTTCTGGCTCATGTCAACTTGACACACAAACTAGAGTTATCTGAAATGCAGAAACCTCAACTGAGGAAATGCCTCCATAAGATATGGCTATAGTGCATTTTCTTAATTAGTGACTGATAGGAGAGGGTCCAGCCCATTGTGGGTGGTGTTATACCTGGGCTGGTGGTCCTGGGATCTATAAGAAAGCATGCTGAGCAAGCCAGGGGAAGCAAGTCAGTAAGCAGCACTCCCCCCCCCCCCCCCCCGCCCAGGTTCCTGCCTCCGGGATCCTGACCTGTTTGAATTCCTGTCCTGACTTCCTTCAGTGATAAACAGTGCTGTGGAAGTGTAACTGAATAAACCCTTTCTTCCTCAACTTGCTTTTTGGTCATGGTGTTTACCATAGCAACTAAGACAATGCTGTTTGTGCTAGTTTCCTTAATGTTAATCAGAGAGTAACATGCCCTTGCCAGTCTGTCAGTACTTTCTCAGCCTTCTACTTTTGTCAGAGACTAAGCTCCCCAGTGAATGACAAGTCTAGAGAAAACCCAAGGTAAGTCAAACAGTGTCTATGCCTTTAGTTTTCTTTCTTTTCTCTCTTTTTCTTTAAATAGTAATCACGGTACATATATTTTTTTAATTAAGGAAACCACAAAGAATACAAAATTAGAACAATCATGTGCCCCTTTACATACAATGTCATTAAGGCAAAACTCTAAACCAGCTTGTAAAGTATTAGAAAAATAGTGATGGGACTTCCTAAGACAGCATGTAAAATAACTAGAGTAAAAGCTGACAATGTCTGCTGGAGGTAGAACTAACCAGCTAAGTAGCAGCAGTAACTCTGAAAATGAAAGACCTTCAGAAGGATCCACAGAGCAGATGAACTAGGATCTGAGGGAAGCAGAAATAGGAATGGAGTGGAGGGAATGCCATTCCTTAAAAGAAGAGAACTTAGCAGCCAAGCTATAGTCGCACAAGCTATTTGGGGGACATTATTCCTGTGGTCAAAAGTAAGAAGGACAGACAGACAGACAGACAGACAGACACACACACACACACACACACACACACACACCTAAAAGAAAGAATTTGAATGATGTATGTAATACCAGTTTCCATCTGACCAGTGACTCAAGCCGTTCCATTGGTCTCAAGAACAGATGAGAGATTCAACACTTTAATTCCTATATCATTCCACCATTTTCATAATTAAAGCAGTAGGTCATTGCTCATTGCTTTCATATGCATTTTCATTTATCTCCTACAATTTGTTAATCCCCACTTCACAGTTAAAATTAAAGGTTAACAAAAGTTAAGTAATTTTCAAGAAGTTTCCTGACGAAGATGATAAGGTGGCGTTAAGCCTAGCCTTGCTTGTGGCCTGCCCTCTCTACCACACTTTCTGGTATATTCTCCATCCCTCTATATTACTGCCAGAGTTCTAATTTGTCTCCTCTCCTCTACCTCACATTGTTTCCACATGGCAAGCAGTAGTCCTTATAAAGCTCAGCTCTGTTTACTGTGCCTCTCTCAAACCTCTCAATAATCCTGTCTTAGGATAGGATTTAAATCGCCTCCCATAACTCATAGGCCTGAGTGATCAGGCTCACGGCAACTTCACAGACCCTATCACTTGTTCTCTGGTCCTTCTTGAATTATTATGTTCTGGAATACTCCCTTCTATGCATCCTGACTAGCTGGTCAAATGCAGGTCACTCTGGCAGTCAGGAACTGCAGCCCCTGTTCCTACATCTGATATCATATCCATCTACCTGACATCACACCCTCTCATCCCTTTACTGCTTCAGAATCTGATCCATAGAGGCAATTCATTGTATTAGTATTATTACTAATACTAGTTATTAGTAGTTTAGTAATTAGTAATTAGTAATAACTAGTAATACTAGTTATTAGAGTTATTTAGGGTAACCAATTTATCCTAGGACTCTGCCCTGGAAGATTCATTTCCTGGGAGCCTTCCCAAACTGCTGTTATCAAATATGGCCGAGCTCAACTTCTATCAAGACCCTGCCCCTTGGCAAATCCTACACTTCAGATTACCACATATGACTCTACAAACAAGGGATGTTCACTTCATTTGGCCAATGTCTCTGAAACCTTCATCAAAGCTTCCAGCAAAAACTTGGTTTCTCCTTGGCTCATGTTATAAATAGCCTCATTTGACTAAACTTTCCATTCTACACATTCATTTATGTTGTATCATGCTACAAGTGAAGGAGCTATTTATCCATGCCCCCAAACTTTACAACTGATGGGTACCCAACAAATGTTTGTTGAAATGCATATTTGAATAAGTGTAGATGAAGACCTGAGAACAGACCTTTGTGATAAAATCCTCATTGTTCACTAATAGTATAACTTGGAATGACCAATCAGAGTGTAGAAGGCAGGGTGATGTGTCACAATAGTACTTGGTATATTTAAACAGGGATTGATGAGGTTGGGCAGAAGGAAGGTGTAAGAGTGTGTGTGTGTGTGTGTGTGTGTGTAGTGTGTGCAGTGTATGTGTGTGCAGTGTGCATGTGTGTGTGCAATGTATGTGTGTTTGCAGCATGCATGTGTCTTGCAGTGTGCATGTGTATATGTGAAGTGTGTGTGCATCATGTATGTGTATGTAGTGTATATATACAGTGTGTGTGTACAGTGTGTATGAAGTGTGTGTGTGTGTGTAAAGTGTGTGTGTAGTATGTATTTGTAGTGGGTGTATGTATGTGTGCAGTAGGTATGTGTATAGTGTGTATAGTGTATAGTGGTGCTTGTACTTTGTATAAACACATGCTGTAGACAAAATGAGAAGATATTAATAGTGATGGAGTCACAGACTATGGATAGCTTAAAGTTCTCTGCATCTACTTTGCATCTACTTGAAAGTTTTAGCTTTCTCCAATGAAACCACATTAATGGTTTGTATTAGGAATACAAACCAAAAGAAGACAAGAGCAAGAGGCGAGTAGGTATCAGGACTTGGGGTATAGAACTATGAGAAGGAAGAAACAAGAGAAAATTACTAGAGAGGAAAACCAGGAGGGACATAGGTGAAGACAGGACTCTGCCTGACCAGGTAGCCATGTTGGCTTCTCTTCTTACAGAAGACTGGTCATAGCGAAAGACCACAGACACTGGCTGCCCCACTGGAGTGCGAGCTCAGAAGTATTAAGCACTCATATTTGTGTGCTAAGGACTGTTTGCAAAAGCTCAGCAATTTCTTCTATATTTCAGGTTAAAGTTCTTCTGTGGGTTTTTTTTTTTTTTATTGTTTGTTCGTTTTGAGAATACCTGTAAACAAAAGCTTTTCTTCCTTTTGAATCTCTTTAACAATAGCACTAAATTTGAGAGATTTAATTTTTCTAGAGGGAAGCATTGCAAAGCTATAGTTTGGCTTAATATAGCAATTTCGTTTACAGGGTAGTGTCAGTTGCAGGCCTGATTCTTTGCCAAGACAGCATCCCGAGAACTGCCAGGGAAAGTTGACAGCTGATGTTACCAAAGCAAAAGGCTCTTGCTGAATTCACTGAGGAGTCCTCCGAGCTCAAGACAGGGCTGATGGCAAGCACTGCAAATACATTTAGTTTTCAACAAATATGCATATAAAACATACAGAGGCTATGTATATCCTGGTATTCTGGTTTGCATTCTACAACAGAAAAGCAAGTGAAAAACTGGTGATATCTAAATAAAGGAGTGGTTTAGGGAGATTGCAACCTTGGGGGATCCAGGTGAAGGAACAGGCAAGATTTCTATATTATCAGGAGAATATATTTGAGAATCTAAAATGATCCAAAACGGGGACAGTTTATTTAAAGCCACCTGGAGAGGCACAATATTAGTGATGTTATTTTATGTTTTTTACTTGTTACTCTGTGTGTGTGTGTGTGTGTGTGTGTGTGTGTGTGTGTGTGTGTGTGTGTGTTTGATGTGGTGTATATGCTGCTGAATGTGTGAGTGTGGGCAAAAGTGTGCCACAGTGCTCATGTAGAGGTCAGGGGACAACCTCAGGTGTCACTCCTAGCCTTCCTTCCATCTTGTTTGAGACAGACTGTCCTTTGTTGTTTGCCATTATATACTCCAGGCTAGTTGACCATGGATTTCTAGGGGTTGCTCTGCCCTTGCCCGTCTTCTTGCTATGGGAGCCGTGTGGCTCCAGATGCACGCTGCGGTATCCAGATTTAGAATGGTTCTGGGGATCGGGACTTCAGTCATCACACTTATTCAGCTGCCATGTTGCCCTTGTGAGTAAGAGCTATCTTCCCAGCCTGAAATATTTTCTTCTTTATTGAGTCCCCATTATGTGTTCCATGTTTCCAGTTAGTTTCCACAGACCCAGTAGGTAAATAATTCCCACCAGTACCACTCACATGGTCACAGGGTTCTCTCCTTCCCAGGTCCTCTCAGTGATCCTTCCCAAATGTCTTTAAATCTCTTAGCAGCCCTTTCCCACACACAACTTTGAGTGCTTCAGAAGAACCAGATGGACTTCAATGGCTCCAGTCTAGTTTGGTTCCTTCTGCCTCCTGAGTAAGAGTTTCTTTAATACTGAAGCATCAAATATTGGACAGGCTACTCTGGTTGTAGAACTCCCTTATACACTGCAGTGTAATATGGCTAGCAGCATCCCTGGCCCCTGCCCACCAGATGCCATGGTACCTTCCCAATCATGACTAATAAAAACTGCCTTTAGACAGTGTCAACTGTCTCTTGGTGGCAAACACTACCTCATTGTAAATGATAGGCATGAAGATTGAAGGCCAAGTTCCTTGTCTTGCTTTCAAGCATTGCAATTCCAGTCCTCTGCTTTCCCTACTCACCTTCATTTTCTGTCCCCTGATACCATCCTTCATCTTCTGCCTCTTTGCTGTTTTCTCTTTCTGAGATTCTATCTCCGTAACATCCTTGTCCCCCTGCTGTGATATGCAGCCCAAAAGAATCTTTGATAAACACAGGATAGAAGCAATCTACTAGTTTATAAGTTTTTCCATCCAGCACCATCTTTTCAGACACTATTTCTTTATCTTTTTTCCCTTCTTCCCTGGTTGATTGTTTATCTGATGTGCACTTTGAGCAGATTTACATTTAGTTATAACCATCTGTATTCATTTCTCTGCATATCAACCAGACTATGAATGTATAGACTATGTGTTAGTCTCATATAACATTAGTATATAATTACTATATTCTAATGACTTTGCCAAATAATGAAAATATAGCTATTTTGCTGTTATCCTGGCATAGTAACATACCTACCATCCCAGAACCTGGAAAGCTAAGGCAGGAGGCTTATGAGCTCAAGATCAGCCTGGCAAGGTCCCATATCCTGCTGTTCCACTTGGCTCCACTTACTATTATAATCTTGCTTTATAAGTCAGAAATTTAAGCTAGTGGCTCAAAGTCCCAGATCTACCAGGTAACACAGTTGGAGTTTAAGCTGAGATCGTGTCTCAGAGCTGACATTCTAAGTCACCATGCCAAGACATTGCTTTGTGCTCATCTTTTCAGCTCCCACTGCACCAAACCTAGAAATTGTTGCATACTGCATCTGTTCAATTAACACCCACATGTTCAGCTAGGTACCCACATCACCCTGAGTAACCATGCAGTTATCACTGGCTTTCTAGCCACTCCCTAGGACAGGCAACAACTGCTACCTTACATGACAAAGGTTCAGTAGCACTTTCTTCTGAGGAAAACACACGCACATACAACACACATGCCCCCTTCCCCCCCAACTCCCTTCCCCCAGTGACTGAAATAATCAATTTAACCAAGCAGCATTGATTGTTTTCAAACAACGTTTGAGCCTGGTGAGGTCCACAGGGAGAGAATTAAACCTAGTGGACAGAAGCAACTTTGGACTTTAATACACAGAGGTGTTTCTTCTTTGAAGCAGTAATTGCTAGTACTCACAGCCATGCTTAACATGTGCTGGAATCTGCTTTTAATATCTTGTATACATTAAACTATCTAATTCCTATAGTAACCTAATGAGATGGGTGTTATCACTGTCCCTATTTTATCACCAAGAAACTGAGAAACAAAGTGCTTAAATAAAATGTCTGAGTGATATGACCCTAGAAACAAACCTTTAACTGGTATTTTATATTGCCTCTCAAAGAAGTGGGTTGCTTATGGGTACAGAACATTTTCTGGCTAGAGTATAGATAGAAAGGTCAGAATATTTCTGTACTGGGTTATGTGTCTTCCCTTGGAGCCTTTTTGTTGTTTACAGCTGTAAGATTCTCCAGCCCAGAAAGTGTACCTTAGCTTGTACACTTCAGTGTTTTTCATGGTGTCTGACACATAGTAGGCCTGCAAAACACCTAAACTGAAGTCCGAAATCCCAACATCAAGGGTCTGTGCAAGGAGGAAAGGAAGATCTAATTCTGGAAATCCTCCCTGTCAGAGAGAGGCAAGCGCTTTCTGTCTGGAGACAGTCCTGCTTACCACGATGACGTCATCCACTGCCTCTGAGTCCTGAAGGTCAGATGGCATGGCTTTTGGTAAGCTTCCCTAGTCAGCCCCCAGGCAGCCACTGAGTCCATCAAGGACACTCTTTAAGAGTCTGATAAATCAAATTACAGTGACCCAAGCATGCACAGTCAGTTGAATCCCTTGAATAGCTCAAGTCCCTAATACATCTTTTGGAGAGGAGACACTGGACTGTGCAGTGGAACAGATAATAGACCTCTTTCAGGTCAGCCTGGATAAAATCAAGAGCAAGTCATTAAAATTGCGATTCACTTTGGATAACTCTAATTTAAAGAAAGAATAAAGGACGGATTTATGAAACAGAAATAAGATTTACAAGGGATGATTCTAAGTACCATATTAAAAAGAATAAAAAAATTGGTGAGGGACCTGCAGGCATTGGGGGTATGAAGAATTATCCTTGACTTCGGGAAAGGCCATTGAGAAGAGAGTTCCAAGGCTGGACAAGACTGACACCTGGAAAATATCTTTTTGATGCACTAAAATAATATATATCTTTATATATATTATTTATATATATATTTTATATATATTATTTATATATTTATATATATTTATATATATATTTTATATATTTATATATATTTATATATATTATTTATATATATATTTTATATATATATAAATTATATATATTATTTATATATATAATTAATATATATAATATATATAATATATAATATATAATATATATTAATATATATAATATATAAAATATATATATAATTAAGATATTAATAAAATATCTTTTTGATGTTCTGTAGACAGATATAATTTGGCAGGACACAGAACCCTAAAGACCTGGTGTAGATCCCAGGGTCCTTAATTAGCTTCAGGATCTCGGCATCTCATTTGTTGTTTTGTAAAATGAGGATACTAACACCTTCCTCGGGCACTTGAGAGGACTTAAGATAATGTATAGAACAGGCAGACTGCCAATAAACAGGAGCTGTTAGTATTAGACACTGTCCATAGAGCAGTTGACAGAAGTGGTCCATTCTCTGATCTCCCGAGGCTAGACCTCTAGTAATGGAATGTTATCAACAGAAATCTTGCATGGGTTGAGATTGAGGTTACGTGACTGACTGCTAGAGTACAAATTCTCTTTTAACTATATTTTCCCCAGAACTTCCATATATGTCGTCCTCCATTTATTTATGCCTTCAGGTCCTTTGACAAATCATTTTCTATCTATTTTCTTTATTCATTAATAGTTAATAATAGCAGGTTTAACACAAGTAGACTATTTTATATGCTTGCATTAATCTCTTTATCTATCTACCACATATCCATCCATCCATTCATCCATCTATGCATCCATCCATCCATCTATTCATCTCATCTACCTTTCTGTTCTAACTCCCCTCCACAGCTTTCTCTGCTTCCTAATCTCACATGTGTATTATGAGTTCCCTGGGTGCATTACTTTGAGGGAGCTTACCACATACTGTCTTTATTATTAACCAATGTACGTGGTGATCGGTGGAAAACAAATAACTTAGTATCTTGCCCAGGTCGTCTTTGGGTGTCCCAAATGGCCTAAAGCAAAATACATATACAAAGCACTTACTTGGTATCAAGCACTGTGCTGAGAAGCTTTAAGAGTTTAAGACTCTGGAAGAGGCCACTTAGGGAATTTGAGCATTAGAATTTCTGCCTTCTATCTAGAGGCCAGAGAGGAGGACAGGGTGTGAGATGGTCAAACAGCAAGTGAAAAGTGCTACAATAGTTACTTACCAACTTGATGATGAAGGCCATTGCATCTGGGATGTAGAGAATTGGAAAATTATGGGTGTGTGAGTTGGGTTGTCTGTACATGCTGAGGTCAATGACCATTGTAGCAGGGACAATAATGACAAGAGGAGGGCTGGAACAAAGTAGATGAGGGCAAGGAGTCAAGACGGTTTCTCTGGGTCTGGGATGCGTCTGCATCACCTATCTGGTGTTGCACAACAAATTATTCCTATAACTTTGCATTAACAATAGTGATGTTTTAAATTCAATAGAAGAAAACAAGGAGACCTTTGTTTTTGTTCATGGAAGTCAGACTGCAGGAAGAAAACCTAGCTAAGGCCAGAGAATGGAAATGAGAGTATCACTCAAGGTAAATGTTCAGAGAAAGTTTAACTGTTGTTTGTTTGAGATGAGACAGAACCCAGTCATGAGCTGGGAGGTTATTAAAGGGAGTTATTAAAGGAAGGAATGAAAGAGAAGAACTGGGCATTTTATAAGCCAATTGTTTTGTGCTACTCTTGTCTTTGATATTGCTATTGCAGTTTCAAGTATAAGTTGATACGCTGATATCTTTGTAGCTTTTGTGCAAAGTGTGTTTTAAGTTCTAATCAACCATTTTATGAACACTTTGGGTGAAGACACTCGATTTTTTAATTAAGGCCTCTTTTGTGTATCAGAAATATGTGTCAGGGAAAGTCGTTTCCTCCTCTTCTTACCTGTAGCCATTCTAGCCAGTTCCATTGTATAAACTGGGTTTTTAATAAAACACTACCCTTCAAAGTATGTTGACTATTCCTTTGGAATTTATTTAAAAGCTGATTTGGAAAAGCTTAGAGAGACTTTTCAAATGGGAGACTTCGGAATGCAGGGGCTCTGTCTGGGGCTCGGGGTCAAGGTACTGCTTTAGCAAGAGGCCCTCACCTCCATGACAGAATGGCCACATCTCAGGGGAGTCAGGGAGATCCCAGGGTACATTTACATAAGGCCTACATGGCAGCCTGCAATCCCAAGGGTCTTTTAAATTTGTTTTTCATCTGCTTCTTTTCTGTCTTATTTTTTTCTTTCTTTAGAGAGAAAAAATGTTGTATTGGGAAAATAAACAATATAAACAGAGAAGTAATGATCTCTGAGTTATTCTTTAGAGTCTGCACAAACCATACCAGTGCACACACAGACACACACATACACCATACACACACACACACATATGAACATATGCCCCTGCACACACATACACCTTATATGTGCATATATGTATATGTATATATATACATGCATGCACACAAAACACACATACGCACATACGCATGCACACACTGTTGTTTACCAATCAGCATTACAGTGTTCATTTTTGGTTAGGTGCTACAGTTGTTCTAAGTTTAGAGAGAGCGTAGGACATGGCTCTTATTCTTAAAATATCCACTCAGGGGGTCTGGAGATGATTCTGTGCATGAGAATGTTCACCATGTAATCAGAAGGACTTGAATTTGACTTCCCAGCATCTATGTTAAAAATAAATCTATGCTGGGCTCTACCTGCGCCTGTGTTCAGCACTGGGAAGACAGGAGGCAGAGACAAGGGGATCGCTGGGATAACTTGCTAGCCATCTGGTTTAGCTCCTTGTCTCAAAGAAATAAGACAGAGGAGTTGTGCAGAACACTAGACCTCTTCCTTTGGCTTCTACATGCATGGGAAAACACATATGCATACATATGCCCCCACAATTCATACACATACGTGCACACATCCCTTCAGACAGAAACACTTAGATTTAGGCATCTATTTATCGTTGTCACCTTGCTAGTTATGTAGAATGTGGAACTAGACTGCAAGTTTTCTGAGTTCAGACTCAACCAGTCTGTACACCACTGATGATTTTTATGATGGTGGATTGTATAAATCCTGCCAAGCATGGTATGAAATCCATTTTCCCAGCTAAGAATGTTTTCTTTTGTTCCTTCATCTTCTACATAGAAATGGGCCTTTCTTCATCTAGACTCTCAGATGAACCATTGACTTTGCCCCACCTGCTACTTAATGGTATGATTTGGGTCATGACACCCTTGTTACAGATCCCACAGTTGAATGGGAGATGGGTAGAGGGTGTGTGCTTTCTGTGAAGATCATGAAGGGATGATGTAGAACCAGGTGTCTTGCCCCAGATGCAAGATGCCTTAGACTTTAAACAAGTGGTTCTTAGTCTTCCTAATGCTGCAACCCCTTAAAACAGTTACTCATGTTGTGGTGTACTCTTTGACTGTTAGGGTGGGGAGGAAGTATTGATTGCAACCCATGTGGTTTGACATGTGAGGCTTCATGAGTGTCCAAGTGATGGCAGAAGGGAAGAAGAGGGTGACTGTGAGGTTAGAGTGTTCTGGGCGAGACAGCAGCTGGAGAGGAAAGAATCATGAATTACAACATTCGACAGATTTGAAACAGGTTCAAGCCAAGTGACTTCTGATTGACACAGTAAGGCTGACACAGAAGCAGCGGTTGTGACAGAGAAAGCCAGGCTCAGAAGCAACCTATCTCACCAGGATTCCTCCTGTGGTGAACCATCAGAGAAAGCACAAAAGAAGACTAGACCTGTGCCTTATTGAAGCTGCTGCCAGAGAGGCTGGAGTCAAGGACATGTCCTCTGCCGGGTGCAGGATAGAAACCTACAAAAAAACATTTCCAGTAAGAAACATTCTTACTGCATGCCTAGAAATAGGTGCTGTTTATATATTGTCTTGTTTAATTCTCAGGCCTGTCTAATTGCCATCATATAGATAAGGAAAATAAACTTCTAAATCATGCAGCTTCAAACTGACCATGAAAAGATTAAAATTCAAGTTCAAGTTCAAGTTCATTTTCTGTCAAAGCCCTGAATCTTTCAGGGCCCTTGTTTTTCTCAAGCCTTGTGTCCTACATGGTCAGGGTGTCTGAGCTCAGGGGAACTGCAGCTGAGTGAGGGGTCTGACAACTAGACTCTAGACCCAAATGGCTTGTCAGATGCTAGGTGTGACACCTGTCCTGGCTCAGGAATCAGCATGGCTCTAGGCCTGTGGTTTTACAGGTAGCAGAGATCAAGGACTTACAAATGACACTCTTGGATCGAGTCACACAACCCTAATCTTCAAGGCTAGTAAGCAGGGTCTTTCATTCTTATTTTCTGACTGCTTGATTCAACCTTCACTTCCTTGTTCATGAAAATGATTCCTTCCAGGAAAGGGTAGAAGGTGAAATGAACTAATTAGAGATTATCAGAAACCTTCCAAAAATGTACATAAATGGACAAAATTGCAGGAGTCATTACTGTGTTACCCAACCATCACAAGGCTGCCAGGGAACAGAGAACAGGGTGAAGGATGCTCTGGGAACTGAATGGCTTTCACTGATGGCCTTGCAAATGGCTCTGTGATCTTATGCAAATTTCTTAACCTCTCTGGGCCTTAGTGAAACAGTCTATAAAGGAATCACTGACATCAATGGAGATGAATCTCTTTGAGCCCTATGAAGAAACAGCATAAATGTTGGATAATGTTAATAGCACTATTAAGCTGATAGTGGGAAGACCAGATCTGTTTAGTTTCCAAAATGCTTCCCCCTTGGTTGCTGTCTTAGTTTCCTTCTCTGCTGCTGTGATAAAATATCTAACAAGAGTAACTGAGGGGAAAGTTTATTTGCCTTGCAATTCCAGGTTACAGTTAAGCACTTCAGGGAACTCAAGGTGGTGGGGACTTAAAGCAGCTAATCACATCCACAGAGAGCAGAGAGAATAAATGCACGCTTATAATTCCTTTGCTTTCTCCAGTCTTATGTAAAACAGGATTCCCTGACTAGAGAATGGTGCCACCCACAGTGGACTAAGTCTACCCATCTCAGTTGATATAATCAAGATAATCTACCACAGGCAAACCTGATCCTAACAATTCCTCACTGAGACTCCCTTCACAGGTGTGAAGTCAAATCAAAAATCAAAATTTACTATTACAGTTCCCATGGCTCCATCTCCTATCAGCTATATGACTTAGCTTGGGACAACTATTTCCAGACCACTGTGCATATTGAGAAACAAAGCATCTGAGAGAATATATAGTGTTCAAGGTCAAAACATTAAAGGAAAGGGAAAAAGACAGAACTGGATAATAAAGAATTGATATCAAGAGAAATAGAAAGTGCATATAGTACAAGGCAGAGTTACACCTGAAGTGCCTTTCAATTACAGTAGCAATTCTGTGAAATGTTACTGTGTGTGTTACAGAAATGAAGACACAGCTGCAGAGAAGTTGAGAAACTGGCAAATCAGAATACTGGGAAGGATGGAAACACTTAGCCGAGGAGAGTATCTGCTTAATATGTACAATATCTGGATTCTATGCTCAGCTCTGGAAAAGGGAATGGAGGGGGAAAAAAAGAAAAGGAGTTTTTAGAATAGGCTACTGGGTTCCAAGAGTATGTAGGTCCTGAAAATTTAGATTTATTCCCATGCCCTCACTGCAGTTTTGCATAGGGTTTTGATTAAACAAGTCGTGGTTCAGTTCTTTCATGCCAAGTGCTGATGTAGGAACCATGGAAACGGTTACCTGAGTCCCTGTTTCCTCAATGTTTACATTCTGATCACTAATAATTAAGAGACAAAACCATTGCATATTAGGTGGTAAGGCTCAAATTGTGCCCCTTTCTAAAAAATAGAAAAATCACTGTAAGATTGTAACCCCATCACCTTAGAATGTTATCCTACTTTATGTATAGAGCTGTGGTCACATATTCTAATGACATTACAACAGAGTGGTTTGGTCCCTGAGTCCATGCGGCCACTGTCCTTACAGGAAGAGAACAAAGAAACACTCAAGGAAGGAGGAAAGCTGCAGAATTATGGGAAGAATACAAATGTCTTCCCTCAGGCTTCATACTGATATGAAGTGATAGTAGTATTTTGGAAGGCAGTAGGCACTTTGGGAAGTGAGACCTGGTTGAAGGAAGTGGGCTGATGGTTATGAGACCAGGCTCATGTTGCCAAGATTGCTTCCTGGCTTCAGTCTTGGCTTACTCTCTGCCACAGTGAGTTGTTCCCCAAGCCTTCCTTACCATACACCTAACCCTCTGAAATCATAAGCAAAAATAAATGTTTCCCCTTTTACGTTATTTGTGCATGATGTTTTGTTATAGTGACACCAAAGTAGCTATCATACTTGATGGAGTAATGCATTTACTGGAGAAGAAACTCCAGCGATGACCTGTGATCACTACTGGAGGAGAAGGAAAAGGGAAGAGTCTCTAGAGGTTCCAGAGGGAATGTGGCCCTGCCCACTCCAGAGTTTTAGAACCCCAGAACTGATATATATCAGATTTCTTGATTTAAGGTATTCTGTTTGTGGAGCTTAGCGAAAGCAGCACCAAGTCAGGTAGTGAGATATGTTACTTAAAAGAATATATAACTTTTTATATACACACATGCGTATGCATGTGTGAATGCACACATACCCACACTTATCCTCACACTTACTCATTCACACACATACTCACATACACACACACACACACACACACACTCATATACACACTCTCTCACACACAGACTCTCACAGATACACACACATACACACACACACCCTCATATACTCACATACATACTCTCACACACATACATGCACTCATGTACACACACTCACACACATATACACACACTCACATTCACACATACACTTATACTCACCCTGTCTTACACATACATATGTGTGTGTATATGCACACATACTCATCCTCACACTAACATACACACTCACACATACACACACGCTCACCCTCACTCACCCACATACAGTCATATACACATACTCTCACACACTCACATAGATATATATACACACACTCACACACACACACACACATTAAATCAAGCTTAGTTTTGAACTTAAGGTAGATACTCTCAAACCACTGGTTAGTCTTGAGCTCCAGAGAAACAAGGCATGCTGTGCCTGCCTAGGCCTCTCTTGCCTGACAGCACTCCTCTTCAGCATAGGCCCCTGGACTGTGGCTGCTTCTTCACTCACCTTGACTGCAAAAGGTTTACTACACAAATTAATAATGTAAACGAGACTTTAACTAGCAACTTTGGAGCAGAGAAGCCGTGAAGGCCTATTGCACAGTAATTGTTTTCATACAAATGGATGCCACAGCTGAAATGAAGGTACTGCTCGTGGAAGCAGGCCATCAGGACTGCTGATGTGGACATTTTGGTACCTACTCTGATCGTCTTTGCTGTTATAGGAGTCGCAGAGAGTGTGCATTGCTTCTGGGCTGCTGCTCTCACTATGCCCTCCCCTCTCCGACCCAGCCAGACTCAGGTTCCAAGGATAAAGAAACTGTAGCTTTGAGAAGTTTGGAAACTATTCATAGATTTGGGGGATTGTCAGTCAGGACCCTTAGCCCTGAGCTTTTGCATCCAGATCTGTTGTGTGACTGGAAGCTTCCTGAAAAACAAAGCAAAATGAAAATCTTGTTAAAATATAGCTGTTTACAGCTTTTAAGAGCTCTCTAGCATAATTGGATATCGAGAATAGTCTATCATTTAATTTTTACCCTAATCTTGGAAGTAGATGTAATTCACATCCAGAAAGGAATCTTGGAGAGGGTCTGTGATTTCGAAAGATTGCATAGCAGGTGTGGTTGGAGCTGGAGGAAGCCAAAACTGAACACTGTCCACTCACATCTTGACTTGTGCCACCGGGAAAAGAGGTGCCCAAAAGAAGCTTCTGGACTCCACAGATGAGCAGAGCCAGTATTCCAGACAGCGACACTGCTCACAGCTTCCTGTGGATTCTGATGGTCTCATTCCTGGGATGCCACTTCTTTAGTCCAGATTATGGCTCTTTCACTTCCCTTCCTTGAGTTCCAAGCACAGCTACAAAAATGTCAGCCAAATTGTCGAGATTATACACCTTAACGCCATTTCTCCTCTTGAAGTATGCACCGTGTTCCCATCTGTTTTCCACAGAGGTACCCACATTCCATAACTGCCCCAGGCAGCCAGGGGACCCAGGTGCCTGTCAATGAGGGAGGAAGCCCTTTGGGACTCCACTTTGGTGCTTTCATTTATCATGCAAATGAAAGAAGTGAAATTAGGTCAAGCCAGGGATTGCAAATCAAAATCCTGCCAGAGGGCGCTTCCCTGGCCACAATGGGGCTGTGCACAGGGATCTTCCAAGGAGTCTAGTTTTGAATTTCTTATTGCATCAAAGGAGCTTTCTGGTGCTATACTTCCTTGACTTGCTTCATAGCCGGGATTAGCTGGGTTCAGACAGGGCAGTTCCTAGTGCTGAGCACTGGTCTTCAGAATTCTCTGACAGAAGTTGTATCCCTTGGGAGTCAGGCTCTTTCCTGGACTGGATCTAGCTTCTTCAGTACAGAAAATTACTTAGGGCTAGATGTCTACTTGCCTAGGGCTTATTTTCCAAGGTTCTCTCCAGAGCCTGGGCATCATCACTTATAACCTGGGAGATATCAGGCAAAAAAAAAAAAAAAAAAAACGCTCACCCCGAGTCCTAATTCACCCACCCTTGGCCCTTTTGACTTTGCCTGATGCATTCCAGGTATACATGCTCCTCTTGCAATCAGACTCCTGACATCTGCCAGGGGAAGGGTGTGCTAGGGATATAGATGGATAGTCAAAGGTCCACCTGGAATGCTTAATTTATTAATGTAGTTACAAATGAATTTGCTGCTGCCTAACATGTGTGCGTGTGTTTCTGTTTGCATTTACCCTCCCCTTGGGTCTGGACTATATTTCTGACTCCTTTTCTAGTTCTGTGGAGCAAGACAGTCAAGGCTTTGCACACAGTCAGCATTTGCTACCTGCGGCTGAATCACTGCCCGAATACATAAATAATTTGCTGTGACAGGAGCTGGACTTCATTCAAAGCTCCAGCTTCTTTGAATGGATGGGACTTACCCAAATAAAGAGAAAAATCAACACTCCCAAGGAGTAGGTAGGTGGTTAGTTACAGTCACTATCCCGTACAGAGCCCCCTCCCCCCATAGTGTTCTGGAAACACTGGAGGTGTACCCCACCTGCCACCTGTGAGCCAGTGTTTACTGAGTTGAAGCAAAAAAAATAAGCAAGTGTTTACTCAGCCCAAGCAAGCCCACCACGAGAGAGCTACGATTTAAAGTACTTGTTTTATTTTTAGCAAGCTTCATCTCTTTTCCTTCTCCATGGTGACAAAGGCTCCCTAAATCTTGGCTTCTTTGTTCAGTGACAATGATGGCAAACTTTGGAGACAAAATCAGAGGGGTTTAAATCTTAGCCTTTTTGACTTACCTCAGACCCTCCCCAGACAGAGTCTTTGCCTCTGTAAACCAGGTAGGGAAAAAACAACATCTGCCTCAAAGACTGCTGGGAGGGTTAACTGAAGGAAGTGCTCGCTATGACTGCATGGATCTTATTAATGTGGCTATTTTTATTCCCGACTTGATCTCTATTTTCCTTTCTTCTTAATAATGACAGAATTTGGTGTGGAGGAGAGCAAGTCGTGGTCTCCCTTGCCAGCATCAAATGGGAAGCCTGTCAGATTGGACTCTTTGAAAGCCATTCCTCATCAGTTGGGTGGACCAGGCAGGAAGGTATGGAGACTAGCAGCTTGTGGCTTATACGCATGCCACCTGTCATGTACCACTTTGAAGCAATGTTGGTGGGTAGGGGGAGGTCTAGTGAGACCAGACGTGGCACAGCAGTGAGACTGGCAGAGTGTAAAGGAGCAGAGCCTGCCAGGTGAAGCTTTTTAGAAACACCAGTGTTAGCCACAGGAGGGTAAGAAGGCAGAGGGAAATATTATCACTGTGGTATTTAAGGAACAGAGATATAAGGCAGCTTTTAGATCGACTAATCTCAAGAATCGAGGCATGCTCTAAGCACAAGGGCCTGCTCAGCACATCTTCTCACTACTACTACTACTACTATTTGGAGTGAGCAGGCCCAGAGTGTCAGAATACGGTTAGGCACACAGGATTTTTGTGGAAGGAAACAGACCAGCCTCCAGACAATGTCTCTTAATTGGGCAACAATAGACCCAATTACATGTGCCCAGTCACCTCTGTCATCCAGCTCCTGGAAGATATTGCTCATTGCCTCCCCTGAAGCCACCTCCCATCTCTGTCACTTGATGGAGAGACTTCATTCACACCCTGACACGGGCCTTGGTCCTTTTCTCACGCAGCCTCTATCTACTCCTGGCTCCTGAATCTCCCTGGAAAAAGCATGGCCCAAGCCTCACCCTTCTTCCGCATGGTGCTGATCTTTCTAACATCTGAAGCCTGTATCCTCCACCCTTGGAATTTCCAACTGATCTTCATTCAGTAGAGGTTCACATCTTCTCTCTTTTAGCTCTACCTGATCACCTCTGTGAGCCCTGAGCAGGAAGGGAGAACCTTGTGAAAATGTTAAGTTCTCACAGGGACTAAGCCACAGAGCTGGGCCAAGGCTTAACAAGACAGTCTTATTTCAGAGTGTCAGTAACACCGTAAGCATCATATTGGTGTCTTACCACCAATCCATCCCATCTACTGGCCAACCCATGATGCAGGTTGTTACCATATTCCGGTTCACAAGTGGCTTTGTGGAGGTCCACAGGGTTAAAAACCCCTCAGCCAGAATCCAGGAGCAGGCAGTAGATTACAGAGCTTCCAGGATGAGTCTAGATCAGCATGCCTTCTATTTCCTGACCCAGCACCAAGGGGGCAGAACTGAGAAAAATCATCCTCTGAGACAAAGCAAGGGTGGCCTCCCTCCCCATGGGATCCTCTGCAGATGACTCTCAGAAACAAAGGCCTGCTGGTTCTGCCCTCGGGTTTGTGAAGCTTCTTGTCAAACATCCAGGCATGTTTTTGGCACTTTCAGAAATCAAGGCAATTTCTACACATGACAGAGGTAGAATCTTTTAAAGCTTCAGAGGGTTGGGAAAGAGGGAAAAAAAGACATTAATAGAATGACATATTTTTAGTATAACACTTCAGAGAAAACTCTGGGGAAACAAAAAATAAAATGAACGACCTAAATATGGTTCTTTTTTTTCCCCTTCCCTTTCCTTTCCTTTCCTTTTTTTTTTTTTTAAATACTATGAGCTTCAAAGGAGTGGGCTGTGCTGGATCTCTGAGTGTCCCAAATCCAAAACATTTGACTACAATAGAAAGTCTATTGGGTGGAGCATTTATTTTAGCCTGGGAAACCACGTGCACTTGACAGCAGGGCTGCCTGTGAACTGGATGATCATAGGCAAAAGGCTAAACCTCTCTGCATCTCAGTATTACAATCTGCGAAATATGAATGCTGGTATTAACTTCACTGGGCTCGCGTTTATATGAAATCAATTTGTATTAAATATTTATCATATAATATCTGCTATATAAAATTGAATATATTAGTGTATTTTATTATATTAAGTTGTTTAATATTGATATTAAATTTACACTTATGCAAATAAATGCAAAGCATCGCAGGCGACAAGCATGTACCAAAGGAGAATGCCTTCTTTTGAAGTCATTGCTGGAGTGACATGTTGCTTTTATTGGAAACTTGGACAAATGGCCCATGAAAGTAGTTTCCTCTGCTTGTGATGAGTTCCTGAGAGGCAGGCTATCTTGGTCATAGCAGTCACTTATAAAACGCATGAGAGGCTGGGTGACTCAAGCAGGAATTTCCTTCCTATTTTTCCTATAGACTTGTTTTGGCCTGCAGAGTGTTGCATGCTCTTGCTTTCATGTGATATCCAGGCAGGGAACCCTGGGCTCTTCCTCACCGTCGGAGCTCATCTCAAGGCGCCCTTCTAATTCTAAAGCTCACCCATTGATTCTGGGCATGATCACTTGGGAGATTAGAATTTCAATATGTCAGTTTCAGGGAAAATGGACACTTCATGTGATAATATCAATGGTCCCAGAAGAGATGGTTTTCCCTGTGTCCTGGAATGTGAATACATGATGCCTGAGGAAATGCAGCTTTCCTGATACCAGGAGGGAGAATACCAAGAAATTTGAAGCTTTGAACTCAGAGCACTGAAGCTATTGACCAGTTAGGTTCAGAGACTTGGAAATAAATGCCCCATAATTCCAGCCACAGTGATACAATAAACTCCAACATTCCCAATGATGTTTGTCTAAGTCATCTGTTACCAGCAGCCAAAGCATCCCAAAGAATGTGAGTACATACACAACCTGTGACCTCAGACACTCTTCCTGGGCCTTATTCTTTTTTATTGCTAAATGAAAGGTTTGGATTAGGTTTGTACTGGCACATGGGCAATCCATGGCCAGTTTCAGTTTAGCTACCTTCTTTGGTTATATCTCAAACAAATCAAACACATCAGAAGAACCTGACTCTAGCATTTTCAAAAGGTCTCTTAACTCCTCCAGGAGTCTCATGAATCATGAAAGAGCACCCAGAGCCTCTTTAATTAGGAAGATATCTCAGATCCTGAATATGTGGGTCTTCTGTATAAATGTTCATGGCTAAAGGTCTAGGGCAGTGGTTCTCATCCTTCCTAATATTGAGACCCTGTAATATAGTTTCTCATGCTGTGGTGATTCCCAACCATAAAACTATTTGTTGTTACTTCATAAGTGTAATTTTCCCACTGTTGTGAATTGTAATATAAATATCTGTATGCAGGCAATCTCATATGCCACCTGTTTGTGGGTCATGACCACAGGTTGAGAACTGCAGTGCCGGAGATTTGTGAAATTACTCTATTGTGCCTGACTTAAAATCATTTTCATGTTACTATTATTTAAAAAAAGAGAAACTCATATACAGGTCCAGGTTTTAATCTTCTCTTGAAAATCAGATGCCTGTGTAACACTGAGTTCACTCTCCTTCAAAGCATAATAACTAGACTCTGCTGAGCCAGAGTGGTCTCTCTTAGATGGCCTACAGAATCTTTCTCTCTGGTCCTACAGAGTCTTGGTCACTCCCCTTGTCTTTAACCACAAATGCATCTGATTTTACCTCTACAGTCTCTTTTAAGCCCGTGAGACATGTACAAGCTCTAAGATTCCAGCTACCTGTTTCTGAGCCTTTGGAAGCCACATCAAACACCACACAAATACTACCCAAAAATATGACCTATGGTTCCTGATGTAAGCATGGTTAGCACAAGAACACAGCACAAGTGTGCTAACTGATCAAGTGTGTCCACCTAGCGATTAATTTTAAAAGTAAAGTTTACAGAACCTTCTAAGTATTTTTCAAGAATTCATTTTACCTCACTTCTTTGGGCCAGCTTCCAGGACAAGTTATTTAGAGATACTAGATTCCCGTGTCCTTGACTGTGAGGACTAATGCCTGGGCACTGGAGTTACATGGGTTTAGTCCAACAACCATATGTGCTAGCTTTATGGAGGCTGATCATATTTGGAGAATTAATGATGTGGCCAGGAATGAGAATTAGGTTGCAAAGCACAAGCTTATAAAGTGGGGAAAGCACTGCCATAGTGAAAGGTGACTTAATGTTCCAAATCACGTGATTTTAGGGTTCCAAGGGAACAGGAAATAGCAATATGGTTTGAATGAGAAATGTTCCCATAGGTTCACGTATTTGCACATTTGGTCCCGAGTTGGTAGTCCTGTTGGGGAGGCTGCGGAATCTTTTTAGAAGATGACTTCTTCTGCAGGAAGTACATTATTGGGGATGGGCTTTGCGGGTTTATTGCCTTGCTTCGCTTCTGTCGTTTTGAGACTATGTCTTGGGTGTGGACAAAATATGAACTCTCTGCTTCCTGTTCCTGCTCTCATGCCATGTTTGTTTCTGCTATTATGGACACACCCTCTCTGGACCCTAGAGCCAAAAGAACTTCGATAAGTTGCCCATAGTCAGGGTATTTTATCACAGCAACAGAAAAGCAGCTAGTTCTGAGAAGTAGGGCTGCTAATATTAGTAAGTTGACTATTTTTATGGTTTGTTTGTTTGTTTTTTATGGAAAAAGCTTTGGAAGTTTGAACTAGAAAGGCTGTTAAATGCTATAAGCAGGTTGTGTTGGCCATCTTAGTGGGGGCCTGGTAGACAGAAATGCTGAGACTACAGTGGACAGTGGATGTCAGCTCCATAAGATTTCAGTAGGGGAACAATGATCATACTAACAACTGGCAGAGAGGCCATTTGTGTGATATTTTGGCAAAGAATCTGGCTGTATTCTATCTGCATCCTGAAAACAGAATAATTTATTTGGCAGGAGAAATTTCAAAAGAGCATAATATCTGGTTGTTACTGACAACTCTTATACTTGTCTATACTATAGAAGAGCAACAAGCCAGGCAAAAAGAAATGGAAAAAATGTGTAGTTTGAGAGGAAAAGAGCAATAAGAAACTTACTGTTACAGCAAGAGGGGCTGCCATCATAAAAGAGATTAAGGCCCCTAAAGAGAAGTGCCTGCTCTGCATGAGAAAGACAGGAAAGTTACCCACTGGACCAGAGTCTACCAAGCAGAAACTGCAAGGTACAAAAAAGAAAGAGCCTAAAGGGTTTTCCCCACACCTGGATTGCAACTGCACATAAAAGCTGGTTTAACTGTGGTAAAGGTGGTGAAGGTACATCCTAAGCTGGCAGCTAAACTTGACAGTACCATCCACATGGTACTGGTTTGGGGAACAAGAAAGATGGAAGATTGTGGGTTCTGTGGAATCTTCCTCTGTAGTTTCAGAGAGCCACTTAGGCCAGGCAATGTGTAGCATGGTTGGAGTCCCCCGTGAGATCACTAAGTGAAGCCTAGAGTGTAGTGGAGACCTCAAGATATTGGAGATGCCCACAACATGGGACGTCTGCCAAGGAGAGGTACATATAGGAAGGTGAACCAACCTGAGTCAGATGTATGCTGTCAGATTCAAAGCTTGAGAAACTGAGCCATCTAAGACCTTTGAAAATTGAAGTACCAGATACTAGACACAAGCTGTAGGATTTGATGTTTGCCATTTAGGATTTTGGTCCTGCTTTGGTTAAATTTTTGTTTAGTTTGCCCATATTTATCCCTTTTGAAACAAGAGTGTGTATTCCATATGCCATTGTAAGTATGTCCTTTCTTTCTTTCTTTCTCTCTCTCTCTCTCTCTCTCTCTCTCTCTCTCTCTCTCTCTCTCTTTCTTTCTTCTTAGGGAGTCATCATAGCTAAGAGAGCTAAGAGAAATAGTGTTGAGACTATTAAAGACTATACTGATTTTTTGAAGATGGACTAAATACTTTTTGCTTTATATGACTATAAACTTACAGGGTCCAGAGTCTAAGATAACAGTTTGAGTAAGAAATGTCTCCTATTGGTTCATGTATTTGAGCACTTGGTTCTCAGTTAGTGGGACCATTTGAGGAGATTACAAAGGCTTTAAGAGGTAGAGCCATGCTGGAGGAATACAACACTGAGGGTGGGCTTCGAGTGTTGATAGTCCTGTTCTTCTTCTGTCTCTCTTTCCCATGTGCAGATGAAATGTGGTTTCTCAGCTTCCTGTTCCCACCACCATGCCATTCTGTCTCCATCATGATGGACTATATCCCTTTAGAATGGTAAGAAACAAACTATTTCTTTTATAACTTGCTTTTGGTCATAGTATTTAGTCACAGTAACAGAAGAGTAACTAACTCAGAGCCCAGGGACCTCTTTTTTTTCTTCCATCTTCAGTTAACTTCTTCCTCTTCTTCCCTTGGAATTCAATTCATGGTGTACTACTGTCTTATGTCTGAGTTTTGGTGAACTGGTTCCCCCCACATACATTCCCACAAATCCCCACAATCTTTTTCTAGGGTGCTTTGGGGGTACTTTAGGACAGAGGGTGTAATATACATTTTTTCCACCACGATCTCTACCTTATTCTAAAATCTTGACTTCTCCTTGAAGGAACCAGGCTAACACTTGCTTCCACGTGATCCTGATTCGATAGCTGATAAAGATTTTAATCACACACAGCTTCATTCTGGTGGCACATAAAATTAGGTCATAGTTTTTCTTTAGAGAATTCGAGTCTTAAGTCTACCTACCTACCTACGTGTACACACACACACACACACACACACACAGACAGAGAGAGAGAGAGAGAGAGAGAGAGAGAGAGAGAGAGAGAGAGAAAGTTGAAAGAGTTGAAATGAAAGAGTTAGAAACCAGGGCTTGAGATGTGGCTTATTTCTTAGAATGCTTACCTAACATAAACAAAGCCCTGGCACTGCACACCCTAAATCCCAGAACTCCAGAGGTGGAGGCAAGAGGATGTTCAAGGTCATACTGTATATACAGGAAGTTAGTGGGTTGGAATATTTGAGGCTCTATCTCAAAAACAGACAAACCAATAGGAGAAAGGGGATTAAAATGGAATCACTCTTCCTGGAGAGTATTCTATTCTACTACCTGTCTAGTTCTGTCCTCTGGATGTCCAGTCCTTCTCTCACCTGTCAACTCCCATCTTCCTATTATTTAAAAGTGGCCATGCCCAGCTTTAATCCTAGCACTCCGGAGGTAGAGGCAGGTGGATCTCCTTGGATTTGAGCCAGATCTACAAAACAAGTTTCAGGATAGCTGGAGCTACATAAGGAAACCCTAAATCCTTTCTTAAATCACTGTCCTGCCCCCTGCCCCGCCTCCCCTGTCAAGTTAGATGGTATTTCTCTCTGTTGGTGACAACCAAGGATCCTGAGGCTACGTTCAAACTTGTATCAGTGTTGATCTCTATTACAGAGTTTAACTTGTGGCAAACTTAGAAGATAAACCATAAAATGTTTCCCAGATGAATAAATTCCCTACCAATGTGCACAGCCATCTTATACCATTCCCGAAAGATTGGCTTGTCTTGTTTCTATATTAGAACAGGACAGGCACTGGAGAACCGCCTCACTAGACAGCCCTGGGCATTTGGAACATTGTCCCCAAGGAATATACAGTCCTCCTTGGAAGACAGCTGTTCCTAATTGAGTTAAAATGTTATTCCCATTAACTCCTCCAGCCCAAATATTCCTGTCCTTTGCTGGCCCCATGAAGAGTCTTCCATAAGATAATTCTGAGTCACGGATAGCGACATCCACAGGGTTTCAGGGCTTTCTAAGAAGTCTCTATGGGATAACAACATCTCACATTTGAAAGTCAAATAACACCTAGAGGGTTTTCAATGCTCTTTCCTAACCATTAGGTAATTTATTCTCACAAAAACTCTGAGCCCCAAATTGCTGTGGGATTACTAGTCTCTATTTTACATATCAGGGGACTGTTGTAGAAAGATTATATATATAAAAAAAATTCCAGGTCATACTGCTAATAAAGGAAAGAGGTGAGACTTGCTGTCTAAAGCTTACAGCTTAATTCTCTTCATGCCTCCGTCCCACCATAAGCATCTCACCAAACATCGACAGAGCTGGCTCAGGATGAAGGTGGGGAGGAGATCCCTCCTCAGCCTCTGGCTGTGGAATAGCAGAAAATTGCTCCCATTCTTCCATCTTACAAGAGAGGTGTGTGATTATTTCTGTTTCAAGTTAGAGAAAATCAGGTTCAGTACAATGAAGAGATTTGCCAAAGGTCACTGGTAATACATACTAAGATGGATACTCAAGCTTAACTACAGAACACAGACACCAGTATCCTAGGAGATGGGTCATGCTTATGTGTATTGCCTGGCCCTGAACCAGAGAGTCTAGCAACTGTGCTTTTAGTCCAGGGCCCTGGCAAGGTCAACGGTCTTTTCTAACCTCTGTCCCTATGATTCTGGGGCCGCTTTGCTGCTATCCTCTCCTAACTGGTCTTCTTCTGAGTCCCTCCCCATGTTACTCCATTAGTTATGTTGTAAAGCTTGGTTGAGCTTTGCTGGTGAGAGGGAAGGGAAGCTGCCCACATGTGAGCCATTCAAGGTATTTTAGTTTGCCCATCTGTGGGAATCTCCAGCTTTACATGAACAGAGCAGCCCATAGCTGCATCAGAACATAGGAAACATCTGGATTCTGCCAGTCTGCTTTTCTGCCCACAGGCCTCTCCTGACAAAGGAATCTTGTGTTCTTTAGGTTCTTCTGCAAGTTTTTATTCTCAGCCCTGATAACACTATTAAAATAAGGTAAAGTTAATTATTGGGAAATGAAAATGAAACTGCTATCTAAACTCTTAGGACATTCACGTTATGAGCATGAGTTTATTGGGATCAAAATGATTAATGGCATTTCAGTAAATACTGGAGAATCAGTATCATGAATACAAAGAAGATGAAAGTCTTATCGCCATTAAGGTGCATCAAGAAGAAGTGAAGCACTCCTTATCTGCTTACATTAGGGAATGAGACTGCACGTTCAGGGAGTCCTTTCTGGCTTGACAATTACTACACTCTACAGCCTCATTTTCTCATACATGTAACCTTTGGAAGCAATGGATACTACCTAGGAGGAAAAAGAATACCTCTCCTGTAACATAAAGACATACCAATGAAAGAGAACTGAGAGGCCAGACCCTAAAACATGTTAGGATATGACAAATAGAACTTTTTTAAACTGGTGGGAACAATGGAGTTATTGGGATGTTAGTTAAGTACCTGTAGTTTTAGTCTCAAATAGATTCCAAATAAAACAATGGAGTAATGAAAACCTGTTTCTTTTTGTATTTCTCTAGTACTGCAGAAGGCAAGACAGTAAGTGTACCATTCTAAAAGGACAGACTAGAACGAAAGAAATCAACAGATTTGATACACTATGAATGAAACCAAATGATATACAGTAACCTAGGGAAAAATACTTACAATATACTCAAAAGAATATTGATTTTTGTTATTTTTAAGATATAAAGGGGGTATTGGATACTTAAAGAACTTCTAATAAAGGAAATAAAAAGCTCAAGCTCTCTCATTAGAAAGTTCAGGAAAAGTGTTAGCCACCACAACTGCAAAAACAGTTCCCTCTCAGGGCAGGGGCTGAGGGGACGGGATAATACAAGTTACAGCATCAGCAACACACTTTTCAGTTTTGATGACTTAAAAAAATCCCCACAGTAAACAGAGCGTATGGATCCACGGAAGTAGACAGACATGCTCACTTAGCCTCCACTAGATGAACAAGTGCTCGTGTGAAGTCTATAGACGGCAGTTTGGAGGAAAAGCATATACTGTTTTTTTGCTAGCTAGGGCCATAAGAAAACACTTGCCTGGGTGGCTTAAAGAATCCTGGTTGTTTTTTTGTTTGTGGTGTGTGTGTGTGTGTGTGTGTGTGTGTGTGTTGTGGTTCCAGAGAGTGGAGTTTGAAAATCAAGGGGTAAGCATGCTGCCTCCCCTAGTTTTTTTGCTGGCTGCATTAGCCGTCCCTTTGCTACTTCTTTATGCATTCTCCTCTGGATCCATGCCTCTCTGCTATCTTTCCCTGTTCCTGTAAATAGTGTCATTCATTTCGGGTTGGGGCTATTTTCTGCTATTATAACAAAAGACCCAACATGTGCTGCCTATAAACAAAACACTTATTTACTTATATTTTGGAAGTTCAAAGACCCCAAGACATGTTGGTCTGATTTGTTTGGCCTCTGGTGACATGGAGAGCAGAGCACATCTGGAGCATGCAACAGAGATGACAACAGAGGGGACAGAGACTGCTGATTCATAATCTCTCTGATGGCATGCCTCGTGTTTTTGAGGTAGGGGAGTGTCTTCCACAGGCCTATGAGTTTGAACACTTGAGCCCTTGCTGATGGCGCTGTTTTGGAAGAGTAGAACCTTGAGTAAGTTGAAGAGTTTCGGGTAGAAGTGAGTCGTGAACAGGTTGGCTCTGAAGTTTGGTAGCTAGGCTCTAATTCCTGCCTGCTCTTTGCTTCCTGACTGGGGATGCTATTTGACCAGCTTCCTCCCCCACATTCCTGCCACCAGGCCCTTCCCCCCACCCCCCACCCCAGCCAATAGATTAGACCCCTCCTTAAATCGTAAACCAAACTAAATTCTTTCACCTCTAAATTGATTCTTGTCAAGTATTTGGTCACAGTGACTAGAAAAGGAAACAGAATGAATGCCCTTAATGGTCTTAAGTGTCTCCTATTAGGTCCTACTATCATAGGTCTGCGTTGCCTCTAATAACAGCACTCTGGAGCCAACCATTTTGAAACCATAGCAGACCTGCCCTCACAAGCTTATTCAATCTGAATTACTCCTTTAAAAGCCCCATCACCATAGTCATAGGAGGGCTTCAACATTTGCACTTAGGGGTGAAGGGGACACAGTTTAGTTCATAACACAGTTAGACACACACACACACACACACACACACACACACACACACACACACACAGAGTCATGACAGAAATATTCCTTCCCTTAAACCAGGCAACCTTAATTCTGAAAGTTCACTCCGAAAAGATAAAAAGGTAGAAGCAACAAAAAAATGTACTCCAACCCCACAGCCCTGCTGAGTCTGAAGTAGATACCTTTCACTTGCATCCTGACCTCTAACCTCTTTCTTCATTCTTCTACGGAAGTAAAATTAACAACTGGCCACTGCACAGAATGTTTTGAGATAGGAGCTAAGAATTTGTTTGTTTGTTTTTTTTTCAATTAAATGCCCCAAGTGCTTCTGATACAGAACTAGGTAATGGGAGTATCACTTTGTACACAGCAATAGAACCATCAAGATGCTAGTATCTGAACTTGTGGTGGGACAGTGCTGTTGTGCATGCATCTAGGAGACTGGGGAAGGGGTAGCGCTCCCTGCATACCACTCCTGGGCTTTGTGATTGGAGGAACCCAGCTACAACCCCTTCACTATTGGCTGTGCCGCCACCGGAAGAATAAAATCAGCTTGTTAAGGGTCCAAGGCTCAGAGAGCACTTCATTTATTCTTGGTGACTGGCACATGCCATCTTGGCCATGAGCACTACACTATGGAGTGAAGGTCCAGATAGCTTTAGTAAGGTGGTATCCAGTGAAATACAGACATATCAAAGCCAAAAATATTTTAGAGAAACCAAAGGTCTGAGTTGGGTACAGTGTATATTAGTGGACAAAAAGCAAATAGATCTGGATTCAAATCCTAACTCTGTAATCTGAGAAGCTATACAAATCCAGACAACTTGCAGTTTCTCGGCCTCAGTTTTTTTTCATTGGTCTGTAGAACAGGTGCTCGGAGTCATTCACAGTATTATGGTAAACCTAACACACAGTGTCCACAAACAGAGCACATACAGGTGGCCCTGCTTTCTTGCTGTGATACATTTGCCTGAGGCAGGTGTGTTCCTGTCAGCAGTGTCAGAGGCTGTGGGGAACGTAACCCAGCAAGTTGGTTAGAGTGGAGTTTTGTAGCCTTTGGAAGTTAGATGGGAAGAGAGAGGATACAGGCAAGGTTTCATCTGTTCCCTTTCTGCTGAAGGATCCCTGGATACAAATATTCTCTGTGATGTTTTCCTCAGATAAGTTACAAATGTGCCCAGACTTGCCTTGAAAGGATTTCTGCAATCTAATAGGCTGGGGTGTTAGTCCCGATAGTGTGAAATCCCTTTAGCAGCAAGCCGGGCTGTCAGCAAGGCCAGGCCCTTCCTGAGTGTCTGCCCTTAAAGAGCTAGATAAGAAAAGCCTTCCAAAGAGGCACATCTGGCTGTGGAAGGGAGACAAGGGCTCTGAGGAGAGGTAGCCCTCCTTTCTCAAGGCTGCATGTTTTGGGAGGAAGGGGGGCTATCTCTGAGTACAGGAATTCTGAATTTGAGGATAAGCTCTGGAAATTAATACAGGGAGCCCCCTGCATTGTTTATGGACTACTGTTGGTGTTGATGTCCTCTGCCCTGAAGATACCCAGGGGGACGTGGAAAGATTGGCCAGCACAGCTGTTTCCTGGCTGTGAAGCACAGAGTGGTAAAGATTTGCTGGGGGATGGGGGAAGGGAATGTTATTATAGTTAATATGATGCCCCATGCTCCGTGAGTCTCTAGGTGACTGATGAAATTTAAATTGGCTGCTTTTAGTAGGGACTTTTCAGGTTGCAGGTAGAAGAAAGCAGAGTCAAGCTATGGCTGCTCGGTGCTGGGAAGGCATGAGGGACCTTGGCTTACCTAGCATGGGCTGCAAGGAAGATGAGATGTTTTATTTGTTTGTTTGTTTTCCCCTCTGAAACAAAGCCTCCTATGTAGCCCAGGCTGCCTTGAGCTGCTTTTCTGCCTGTACCTCTTGGGTGCTGGGATCTCAAGTGTGTACCTCCAGTCACTTCCTCAAGTTTAAAAATGTGATCAAATAAACATAAAAATTTCCATTTGTATTAGTTGTGACTGTCACGGTGCAATAGTGTGGACTCAGTGGTTTAAACCTTAGGGATCAAGATGTTAGTCCTGTTGGCTTTTGTGAAGGGCTTCTTCCTGGCTGGCAGGAAGCCTGGTTCTTCTGCCTGTGCCCACTCCTGGCCTTTGCTCTGACTGCAGAAAGAGCACACTCGTGGCATCTCTTCCATTCTTCATAAAGATGCAAGTTAAATGGTATTCTTTGATGAGGCCACTCTGGTCTCATTTAATTGCTCCGTTACAGGTCCTTTCTCTCCATACAGCCATATGGGAGGGGGGCGACTAGCGCTTTAGCACGGGAATACGAAGAGATGTGTTGTCTAGAAGACGCTCCTAATCATTTTAAGTCACAGCTCAGTGGTCCAGTGGTGGGCAGCCATCACCAATGTTTTCATCCTGCAAGACTGAAACTATGGGATTGAACTGTAACTCCCCCTTCCTCTCCTTCCCCCACCCTGGCAGTCACCACTCTGCTCTTTGTGTCTGAACTTGGCAGCTCTAGGTGCCTCATGGAAGTGAAATCATAGGGCATGTGCTCTTTTGTGACTTGTTTCTTCATTTCTCCAAACGTCACGTTATTCTGTCATTACCGGCAGCAGGGAGAGGTCAACAGGGCCATCTGCTATGTGAGCCTTGGGGACAGTTGAGGTTTGTCAAGGCCAGGCAGGAGTGAAGTCAGTGGAGGCTCTAAAATTCAAATGAGGGTCCCTTTGGCGCTAAGCCTTTGTATTCTGTTTAGTTTTGCGGTTCCCTCAGAAAACCCTTTACCACACTGTAACAGGCTGTAGTCCTGCCTTTGGTAGGAGGCATGAGTCTTCTCGTGGTACACTGTTTTATGATTTACAGTACACATTCTTCCGAAATGTTACTACGCTGGGCTATGGCAGTGCCCTTGCCACACGGACTTTCTGTTAGGAGGTCCAAACATAATCTAAAGTCCCGGAAATACTCTGGTCTGCTGAGCTCCGACTTCTCACCCACCCTCGCTTACTCGTGGCCCACCATCTTGTAGGTATCTTCCCATCAGGATATAGCCGAGTTATTTCCCCTGGGTGCATACAATGCTTGCTGTCTTTACTGGCTTCCTTCAGAGATGTTAACTGCTGCCCCATTCAAGTGTTATTTCTATGGTCCACTTCCTTGGGAAAGAAGTGTCTCAGTTCCTGGGTAGGGGTAAGTCAGCTTTCTTTGTTTTCTGGAAGTACCCTGCAGCAAGAGTCTCTTCTCTAGCACTCAGAACTATTAGTATAGGAACTACCCATGTGGCTTTTTGTGCAAGGCTGTGGGTTCATGCATCCATTTACAGATCTTTTTGAGAGCCCACTGCATATCTTCTAGGTGTTTCCTGTCCCAGGAAGGTAGTACAGCTGAAGCAGTGTGCTATGAGTCCAGGTCCCACTGGGATTTGTTCTGAATTCTACCATAAACTCTCCACAGCAAGAATGAAAAGGTTGAATGGATGGATGGATGAATGAATGAATGAATGAAGAAAGGAGAAGAGTGTGGTGTTCAGCCTCCACTGTCCATCTCTTTTGTCTGTGGTCTCTTGTAAGGCAGAAACTAGTCCTGTTTATCTGTGACTTTGCAACACCAAGCACAGTGCCTGGATGAAGCCGGAGCTCAAAAACAAATGCACACACTGCTTAATTAATCAATGAGTGATTCCAGCAATCAATTTAATTTGGCATATGCCTTCCTCGTAGGTGTGCCCATTAATTACCAATTACCAATGTTTACACTCCAGTGTGTAACCATTTTTTTGCTAGCTTCTATGAACTCTCTGGGATGAGAGAATTGGCTTCTCAAATGACTTCCTGCATAAATTAGCCCATCTGAAAGTGAGTGTTTATCCCGGGCTCTTTGAAATTCACATCATTCCCACCAAACACTGCTCAGCCGCTTCTTTAATTCCAGTCACCTGGGATTTCTCCCTACCTTTGTTGCCAGCCCCAGCCTAACGCCACTTATCTTATCCACCTGGATTTACATATCAGAAAGGTCTAATCAAAGCCTGCCTGATTGTCACATCCACCCCAGTTACAAATCTGCCATCTAATCAAGAAGCCATACAGCGAATCAACATGCGCTTCTTTCAGAATTCTTTTTGCACGAAAACGGGAAAGCAGGAGTCAAAACCATGAACAAGGACAGCAACAGTCAGCCAGGGGAGAAATCCCCCTCCCTGGATACACACACCGGGAAGGAAGCAAAGAGGCAGACCGACCGCTTTGTGTGCCCTTAGATACAGTCCCTCATGTGGTAGGAAAAACTAATGAGCACCAAGAAACATTTCTAATGTGTGGGGCTCACGGCGTCTCTACCCGAGGCTTGTTAGGTTCCAGGAGCTTTCGGAGTTAAGATCAGGGCTCCTTTAGCCCAACACCTTCATTGCACATTTTATGAGCTACGATTGTGCATTGAGAATAGCTAGCAATAAGAAACTTCCATTGTACTCTTAGAAGGGGCTGGGCTCTGCAGGCACCTCTCATTGTCTACTGACACCTACTATTTTGTAGATTCTCTCACTTTCTCATAATACAGATAAGGAGCGAGCGAAGGCATTTTTCACGGTCTCACGGTCCGGTGCAGGAAGCGAGGATACTAACTCTGATCCTTATTTCATTAATACCTTCTTTCAGATAAAGCCAGAAAAAGTTTAAAATGTGCAAGTAAGTTGCCTGAAAAATAATTCTTTCTGATCCAGCAGACTTAGAATGGGAATCTACATTGTAAATAAGCTTCTAGCTGGTTATCTCAACTCCATCACTATCTTGCTGGGTATCCCCCATAATTGGGTCCCCCCTAAGTTCTCCAAGCCTATGGTTCTCCAGCTATACAACAGAAGTGGACAAACAAACAAAACAAACAAAAAAAGCCACATCAAACAAACAAACAAACAAAAAACCCCAAACAACAACAAATCCAAAACCCAACCCCCCAACCCCCTAATCTGGTACCTTTCTCATAATTACACATCAGTGTTTGATGACCTGCTCTTCTTTAGTCTCTGGTTTACATAGCAAGGCAGAAAGCATGCAGCAGACAGCAGATTCTGTAACGGTCATAGTCCATACCTAACATATGTACTGTGTTTGGTGTAAAGAGCTGAAGAAAGGTCTCCAGGAAGGGTTGGGTAGGGTAGATAGTGGGAGGACCAGGGGCTCAGAAGACAGCCTCCTAGCCAACGCCTGGGGACAATGAACACATAGAACAGGAAAATTACTTGGAAGGAACTCATTGGTGTGTGGCCATTGCAGGAAATGGTGACAGGGCAGTTTTCATCTATGGGGCCAGGTACCCAGCCTGCAGGAACTGATAGGGCTGGAGGCCAGCCTCACCAGCTGCTTCTGAAGGAGTCCACTGAAGGCTCCCAAGGTGTTCTAGGTCTCCTTAGTGACAGTCTGAAACCAGGCCTGTGGTTATACCAGGCTCTCAGTTGACTTCCTTCCTTGTCTCTCCAGGCAGGATACTCTTCTCCCCTCTCCAGTTCCAGCTTCCAGCTTCCAAGGCCCACTATATTGTTCATGCCTGCAAAATGTAGGAGTGGATGGGATGTAGTTTAAAGCCTTTGTTGATCTTACAGATGGATTCTCTTTCCTTGTTGGTTTGAGCTTTTCCTGAAGATAAAGTTTAACAATTATTTCTATAATCCAGAAGACAAACTGAGGTGAGGTGACCTGTAAGCTATTGGGACAGTCCGGACTGCAAACGTCGTATCTTAATGATTAGCAAGGCCCTCTTGGTTGGAGGGGTCACTCAAGATATACCAGGCAGGGTTACCTGCTGCCCTCCCCTGCCACAAAAGATTCCAGAAGGCCAGTGAATACATTCACCCCTGTGTCTTACGTCCTTTGACCCAGTCAGTCAATCTTTCTAATTTCAAATGAAAACTTAAGTGTGATACCTTCATGGGTAAGGCTTATCCTACCCCATGGGGCCACGTCTAGGTGATCTCTGACCCCTTAGCTAGCCTGTATTGAGGAGCAAGCTGCAGTGCTTGCTGTGTGACTGTCTACTGGTTTCTCCCCTCTGCATTCTCTACAAAACTACAAGCTCAGTGCAGGCAGTGGGTATTGGAGAGAGCTGGCACAGAGTAGGGACTTTACCAGCTGCACACGAACTCAAGCACAGTAATGATCACATGTTCAGGACGCTGAGGGAAACAGCTTACCACTGCAGGACAAGTAAGACAAATGGGACTTCACCACTGTTAAAATAGAAAGCTTCACACAAGTCATTCCACTTCCTGCCTTTCTAGAACAAAGCGGGATTTAAATTAAAATAAAATAAAGTAGCTTCCAGGTGCCTAGGAGCAAGGGCACCACAGCCAGCACTGGGTGTCTATCATCCCAAGGTAAATGTTACTAGCCTTGTCAAGGCTCAGTGCCTGGAGCACAGGAGGGCTGGGTTAAAACAGGGCCTCTTTGAACCAGGGAGGAAAAGCCCTTCCAAGGCTGTCCCTGAAAACCCCGTGCTTTCCTTCCGGGAGCCTATAGAATGGCATTAGCATAAGCATTGTCATGTAATGAGTTGTCAGGCAGAAGATGTAATTATTGCAAAGCGGAGAGGAAAATTTCAAAAGTTGAGCTTTAATGGAAAAATGAGATGGGAGCCCTGGCGCTCAAGTATAAAACAAACTTTTTAATATTCATCTTCCCGTACTCTTTGAAATTCACCTTCAGAGATCCAAGGTGAACAGGGGGAAAAAGTTCAATAATTTTCAAATCCTAATTATAATTCATCACAGGTGATTAAACAAGGCGCTGTGTGTTTGTTGCTCACTGCATTCCCCTCTCTTTACAGTGGACATTTAATTTTAATTAAAAAGGAGTGTTTTTCTTTTCCTTCTAACTGATGCCTGGTTACCTGTGCTTTTTCTCATTTCATTCTTTCTCCGTGCACAGAGCCTTAGTTCTCTGCCAATACTGCAAGACGGAAATTATTACCTGCATATGTCTGAGCTCTGTTTTGATGAAACCCTATCTGTTTATCCGTTCTGAGGTGTCTGTCCTTCATGATAGTTGACGTAGGCTGCAGCAGTGGGCCCTTCTAGAGCTTCATAGTAAGAAGAAAGCTTAAATTTCCTGTCTTTTAGCTTCTATTTGGTTCTTTGAAAAACAGAGTTGCTATTAATAAGACATATGTATCCAGGGTAGGTTTCATGGGAAACATTCTTCTGCATGAATTCAATTTACCATGGGACAAAGGAATTTATGAAATGATCAGTGTATGTCTGTGTGGGCGTGTGTGTTCATATGTAGTGTGCACAGCTTGATGGCTGCATATGCATATATGTGAGCACTCTTGTGGAGGCCATAGGCAGATGTCAGGTGTCTTTATATTACTTTCCATCTTGTCTTTTGAGGCAAGACCTCTCAATGAACCTGGATTTCTCAGAAATAGCCAGCTAGGCTGGCTACCTAGCAAGCCTCAGAAATTCTCTTGTCTCTACTTTGCAGTTCTAGGATGATAGGTGCCTGCTCCCATGCCAAGGTTTTACCAAACTCTGTGGATTAAATAGAAGTCTTGATTTCAGCCCAGATCCTGCTTTACTGTAAAGGTTTAGTTCTCTAGAAAGTAACGCCCCCAAAGACAGCCCTGATTGCCTCTTTACCCAACTCCTGTAACAAGGTTAGGTGATGAAGACAGCAAATGAAAGGATGAGGGGGCACATGTTCAGATTGCTTGCCCACAAGCAACAGAGATAGGTTTTGGTTTCCTTTAATGGAAAGATGAAACATTAGAGAGGATAACAGATAGTTTAAAAATTGGCAGTGGGGCTTCAGGACTATGTTCATGAGAAGATGGGGACAAGGGTGGATTTAGAGACCTAAGAAGCAAGATTAGTGGGCCATGATGATAAGAACCAAGCCTATGCTGCTTGTTGCTCTGTAATTACTGTATATAGTTTAGGGTTTATGAGAGAGTCTAGGTGGCTTAACTAGGGTTCCAGACTGAGCTAATGGGCACAAAAGAGTCTAGTTGGCATAAGTAGACTTGCATACCGATGTAATGAATGCAAAAGCAGATCTAATGGCTGCTCCTGAGGGGCAAATAGTAGACGCCCAAAAGTTCTTTAGATGCTATTTCCTAGATGGGGGACAAAAATATAGGGCCATCCTAAATGACAAAGGACCACCACAGACTACATGATTATGAGTGGCATCCACACTGGAATTTGTTCAGTTGCTGAAAAGGACTCTGTCAGCCATGGTTTCTGTGTTCTCAGAAATGACATGGCATCTTCCAACAATCCTTTGCCAAGTCATCCTTTAGACTCCTCTGCCACCAAAGTGATAAATTCTTCCTGAACCACACAAACTCAGCGCTTCTCAGAAGAAGGTCTAATGTAACCTCCATGACCTTCTTCACAATAGTTAGTCATCTTTATTACCAGTTGAGACAACCCAGAACAGGCGAAACTCAAGTGCTTTTTGCCTGTGCTCCTTTTAGATAGGATTATGTTGCAGTGTTCAGCTGTGCTTACTTGCAAAAGATTATTCCACCTGTTTTGGTTGACTGCCTACCTAACTCTACGGTAGAGGTGTAGGGTCACAAGATCATTACCTGAATATCTAGCAACTTCCCACTACCTGCTGTTGGCAACTCTGCCTTAGTTGCACATGGCCTTTGGGCAGGGCTGGAGTATATAGGCTTGGGAAAGAGTAGAGGAAGGTTCTCCATCTCTTTGGCTATGGGAAAGCCATAAAGTCTCTCTGGTGTAGCCTTTTGGGGAGGAGCAACAACATCTCTGTAAGTGTTCCCTTACCCATTCTCTGTAAGGAAGCTTCTATATCCTCCCTGGGTAAAAACTGTACCAAACAGGCCCCTCAACAGGGGCAGATTCCTAGTAGTATCTTTTACCACTGCCTATTTTGTATTGGTTTCTGAAGCTTCATTTTTCCATTAACTCAAGTTTACACAAGAGGCTCTGAGAAAAGCAAACTCAAGTCAGACGTTTTTTTGGACAGAGCCCAAAGCCCCTGATAATTCACAGGTGAAGAGGATTAATTTCATTACCATGCTGCAGACACACCCCCTTTCAAAGTGGCTTAGCACCGCTGTTTAGTAAATGTTATTCGCCTCCTGCTTCTGGTACCCAGCCACATTTGCATATTCATCAGAAGTGTGTGCACAGTATTAAACCCAACCATTCACTGTGCTCCTCATTCCCACATCCATCTATGAATGCTGATACCCTTCCTCTGGCTGGAGCCCTTGACTCAAGGTCATTGAAGCTGGCTCTCCCCTGTGCTTCCGGGCACCTTCGCTGTCCTGAACAGAGTGAGGGCTACTGCTTTCTTTTCTTTCAGCTGTTGTAACCATGTGTACAGTGGGAGTATGAGTAAAACCCATGTGCAAGCTAGACGGACAGAAAGCAAGTACTGGGAGCTGCCTCAAGACTGGGCTCCAATACTGACCCCAATGCCAGTTGCTTTCAGGTCAGTCTTCATAATGAAATGGAGATAAAACTCTCTGGGGTGCTGTTTTGACCCATGATATTATACAGGGCCAACCAGCCTGTCCAATATGAAGAATGACAACTTGGGTTTGTATGTATGTTTGTTTTACTATTTAAAAAAATTTAAAGGAGATGAGGCTTATGTTAACGATATTGAGGAAGAGAGGAAAGACAGACAGACCATCTCCTGCACATGGCAGCTGGCTGTTTATACCACCTCAGTTGGAGTCTCAGATATCATTTTGTAGGTGACATGAGTATTTCCCAGTGTATCTTGCCCAAGTGACCTCCAGACAAGTAGGGTCACAGTAAGTTGTTTCAAGCCAGAACTGTTTTGGATGGCTCATGACATTATCACTATAGCTATAACTACCCACAGCATCCTTAGACTCTCCAGGTGTTCACTTGGAGACCCTGGCTAAGGCTATTGTGTCCGTGAGCATGTCTGTTGAAAGGTGATTCTGTGTGATAACTAATTCATGTTCTTTATGTTGGTGAAACTATGAGTTTTTCCCTGACTTTTATATATTTCCTTGGAATTTCATATCCATTGACCCTTTCAAAACTATATGCGGATATTGTTTATTTAAAATAAAGAACAAGGCTGGTGGGATGACACAGAAGGTATGAGTGTTCACTACCAAGCCTAGTGACCTAAGTTTGAGCCTGCAGTTACTTCTCTGTTATTGTAATAAAGCACCATGACCAAGGCAACACATTGGAACAAAAGGCTTATTTAACTTATGGTTCCAGAGGGATAAGAGTCCTTTATTATTATGGTAGAGAAGCCTGGCAGCAGGCAGGAATGCCATCAGGAATAGCTGAGAGCTCACACCCTCAAATCCAAAGCAAGAAGCAGAGTTTGCAACGGTGCCTCTACATTCTGAAAGCCTACCTCCAGCAGCACCCTTCCTTCAGTAAGACCATACCTCTCAAGCCTCCCCAAACAGTGCCCCCAACTGGGAGGGAGCATTCAAATGTCAGAGCCTATGGGTGACATTCTCATTCAAACCATCACAATTTGGCTTCTGACTTTCACACACATTTGTGCAGTGGCACACAAGCTCCCTAACAAACCAAGAACTATAATACAAAAATTAAAAATAAAGAAAGGAAGTTAAATGCATTCTATTCCTGTGTGCTGTGAAGAGACACCATTACCAAGGCAACTCTAATAAAAGAAAGCATTTAATTGGGGGCTTGCTTACAGTTCCCGAGGGTGAGTGCATGTTCATCAAGGTGGGGAACAGAAAGGCATTCATGATGCTGGAGCAGTAACTGAGAGCTTTACATCCTGATCTGCAGGCAACAAGAAGAAAGAGAGGGAGACACTGGACCTAGCATGGAGTTTTGATATCTCAATGGCTACCCCTTAGCAATATACTTCCTTCAACAAGGCTCTACCTAATCCACTGAAGTCACACCTCCCAATCCTTTCCATTAACATATGAGAGCCTATGGGGCCATTCCCATGAAAGCCATCACATCTACCCTCTGGCTTATGTTAAGTCTTGTTTCCCAGCTTTCGATGCTATTTTGAAGACTATGAAGCTTTTAGGAAATGTAGCCTGGCTGATGGGAACAGGTTGCTAGGAGCCAACTTGCATGTAGCATCTGCCTCTGGCTGTGGTCTAGCCCTCTGCTTTCAGGCCTGCTGTGATGTCAGCAAGTCACTGTCATATAGTCCTGTCCCCACAGACAGAGCTGCTCTTCCTTCTCTGATATGATGGGTCAAATCTCTGTGAAACCAGGAGTTCAAATAAATCTTCCCTTCTGTTGTTTCTATGGAGTATTTTTGCTACAGTGTGGCAAAAGTTAGGAATCCAAAAATAGCAGGCTAATTGGATAAATTAGCAGAGAGGCAGGATGCACGGTGCTTTAGCCAGAGTGGAGTGGGCATCTGGAGGGTGACAAAGGGGGGGGGGGGTGCTCCCTGAGTGAGTTTTTCTGTCTGCTGCCCCCTGCTGGTCTTGGGTGCTCATCTCTGGCAGTCATCAGGCTCCTGATGTGAGTTATTTTTGTTTCTATCTTTGAAACAAGACTGTGAAAGCCTGGAGGGTAGGGATTATCTAGTTTACCTACACATTCTTCTGTGATCTTACACATTGCAGAGAGCAAATGGTGTAGAATTAAGTGCAAGGACACTGAGAGTGGACTGGAGATCTCTAAGTTAAAACCCAACCAAACAGAAAAACTTTTACCTAGAAACCATGGGAAGGGTTTGCCCCACTGAAGACATACAGTTAATTATATGGGGAAGGTTAAAACGCACTGCCCACCAATTGCATTCCATGGCAGCAGTGTGCTAAGGAGGGCTCCTGTGAGAACGTACTGCAGCTCTAGTTCAAATGGAAACACATTACTGATGTAATTTTCCTCTCCTCCCCTTTAAGTACAAACCCCACTCTTGGCCATGGCTCCGTTTTTTGTTTGTTTGTTTGTTTGTTTTTTATAAGAAGTCATACAAGTGCTGCCTAAGTCCAACATTCCAATACACTCCCTAAAATCCTTCCGAACAATAGAATTTAACTATTCTCTGTTCTCTCCTCACACTTGAAGTTACTCTTTTCCTTATTGATGAGGTTGAACCCCAGCCACTGCACTGCTGACTTCTCTTTTGTCCCTGAATGCTGAAGCTTTTCTTCAAAACACTCCCAGTATGGTCCCTGGAACAAAACCTTTACTGTGGCTCTTGGGCATCATATTCAGTTTGCTTTCCTGCCTGAAGATCCTCCTTATACCTGGGGGTCCAGCGTTTCCATGGCAAATCCTTGAGCCATTAAGCTTGCCAGGCCTTTAGGTTTTGACTGGAAGTTTGTTTGAGTTTCATTAAGTCGCAGAAAGCATCATGGATGTTGAAACATTAAAAGCATGCTTGTTTTGGAATCCTTGTTTGACTACAAGTATGTTTACACCGGATCACAGTCCAAAAAATTGCATCCACACCTGGCCACAGCTCTTTCTATGTCAGCTTCCTATTTATGTGCAAATGTTAGATTTCTTTCAGGCTTAATATGACTTAATGGCCAAACTTGACTCACTGTCTTCTCTCAAATATGTTTTTTTTTTTTTTCCTGTCTTCTCTGTTGGTAAGAGTTATTATCTACTTAGGCATGTAAACTAGATGTCAAATCTACTTAGTTATGTAAAACCAGATGCCATAACATCTTTTAACCTTGACCCTGAGAACATGTTCAAAATGGATCTCTCCCTCCTTTCTTTCAGGAGCCCTGGCTAGGATAGACTGACATTATTTCTAGGCTGCGAATCCAAGAACTCTGTATTAGAGCTTCCTGGTTAAAGTTTAGCCTTGCCCAGTGCCAATTCTGCAAAGCCACCAGAATGTGCTTTGTTTTATGGAAAGCATCTACGAATACCACACACAGCAATCTTTTCCAGCTTGTGCTGAGGAGTCTTAAAAGGGAGGATAAACAGTACACGAGAGTAAGCCCTTCAGACATGAGCTATGGAAACAAACTCAACAGAGACCAAAAGCACGTGGTCCTGGATTGACTGGTCCAGTTATGACCAAAGGGATTGGACTCAGCTGACAAGGGAATCACCAGGCAGGCAGAGCCATAGGGAAGTCAGAACTCAGGGATGTCAAGTATTTCAGAACATATGATATGGGGACAAAAAGTGAAATTGTAGGTAGCTGAGCGTCTTTCTTTCTCTATTGCCATATGCAGTATATATGGTATCCTAATATCCAGGCATGTCCACTCCACAAAAAGGGGTCTGTACACTATATACATCGTTCCCTTAGGAGCAATGGTCATATATATATTATATATGTATATATACATATGCATATATTTATATGTGCAGATACATATTAATTATGCAACACAAAGAATGTATGTGAAACAGAGTGTGGGCATGTTAAAATTTAACCTCTCTAGTTCAGTGTCTTCACCTGGAAAGTAAGGTCACCTCAAGCTCTGATAACTTATGATTTTCTTTCCTATATGCAAATTTATATCTAATCATTAAACCAACCTGCTGGAGAGATAGGTTTTAAAAGGTGGAATTTATTGTCCTCTTGGGTTTGGGTTTCATCACTGGCAGGAATATCCAGAAGTCTTTTGAGTGATCGAATTTGATGACTTGGTATACCACAAGTAAAAATATACATCTGGAATAGACTTGAGTTGTTTTCTTTTTTATTAATAGTGTGAGTAAGCAAACCACTATTATTACATGCTTGTTTTATGCCAAAGGTTTGGCTAAACACATACACACACACACACACACATGCACATGCCCATGTGGGAAACATATTATTAAAACACCCTTTAGAAATTATTACCCATATTACAGAAAAAGGCTCCATGGGTTACATAACATCTCAGAATTACAAAGAGAAGAATTCTGCAAATTTAAGCTCCTGAATTGAGTCTGCCTGATTTCAGATACATGGATCCCCACATTCTTCTGCTGATTAGTTATACTTTTTTTAGATTCAAATTATTTCATCCATGCCTCAGTTTTCTTATCTGTAAAATGGAGAAATCCTCTCAGACACCTTCTACTTTCAAGTTTTTGTGAAACATAAGCTACTGATGTTTATTCTTCCTTGATACAATTATAGGTCATGAAAATGTAAGTTATGAATATAAATTACAATATGAATTACACTCTGCAGTTCGCAGGGTCTCAAATCCCTGGGACCTATACCAGGCTTATTTACACCTCCTGTTCTTTTCATAGCCCCTGCCCTGGATACATTTGCATTTTTGAGTCCTAGACTAAAAGCTGAAAGCTTCTTTGAAATGATAAATATTCCCTAAAAAGAAGAAGTTATAGTTCTCTACAATGACTTTCCCATGGCTTGTTAGTAGCAGAAATGTATCTTAGGTACCCTGGAAACTCAGGCTACCCACTGGATTTTGGTAAATATCAAACAATATGAATCCTTAAAATTTATCAGAAGTAGACAATACACAAAATGTTCTATTGGTATGCATATATGAGTGCATGTGTGTTGTAAGTATCCATATTTGTAGGTGAGTACATGGGTGTTTTAAAGAGCATATGCAGGTGTGCGCATACGTGTGAAGGCCAGAGGTTGATGATCTATGCCTTCCTCAATTGCTTTCTATCTTAATTAAAATATTATATTAAGATTTGTTTCATTTTAAGTGCATGAGTATTTTGCTTGCTCATGCGTGCATGCACGTGCAGCACATCCATGCCTGATACCCACAGAGGTCAAAAGAGGACATCAGATTCCCGGGATTTGAGTTATGAATTGGGTGCAAACCACCATGTGGGGTCTGAGAACTGAACATAGTTCCTCTTTAACAGCAACAAGTGTTTTTAACCACTGAGTGATTTCTCTAGCCCCTCCTACCTTAACTTTTTAGACAGGTCTCTCAGTGAACCTGGAACTCATCAGTTGATCAAGACTAGATGGCCATCAAGTTCCATGGATCCTCTTGCCTCTGTCCTCCCAGAATTAGAGTTTTACAGAGTACCACCGTACTTGGATTACTACCTGGGCATTTGGGAATCAACTCTGCTTACCATGCTGGTACGGACATTACTTTACCAACCAAGGCCATCTTCCCCACCCTAAAATGCATCATTTTTACCAAACTACATGCTTATAAAAACTTAAGCTTTGTATAAACAATTGTAGTAAAAAAAAAAAAAAAAAAAAAAAAAAAAAAAAACAAACCAGAAACCCGAATTCTACATTTAAAAAATTCCAGATGTTAAATTATCTTGTTTGTGAACAAGATCAAGCCAGTCACCATTCCAATACATGTGAGACAGGAGCTCATGAGGTCCCATCCCCCACTACTTGTGGGGCTACTGGCAGCTCATGGCTGCTGAAGAATGGAGAATCCATCTTCTTTAAGGGTGTGGCCCCTGGTAGGCTACTCATGCCCCTGTGGCTGTCCAATACTCATGTGCATGCTGTCAGCACGGGTTGAACCTCATGGGCTCTTTTCTTAGTGAGGGGAGAGAACAAGAAGTTGGGAGGAGCATGTGATGGGGGTGGTAAAGGAGGAGATGGAAAGAGAACTTTGGATGGAAATGATTAAAATACATTATATGATTGTATAAATCATCAAAGAATAAATAAAATATACTTTAAAACATCTTATTTAGTCATTTCAGCATACACCTCAAATTTATGACCAATTTGTTTGAAATATAGTCCTATTTCTTTAAAAATAGCACACTCTGGACAAATAGAATTCCTCTGGACAGGTCCTAAGTTGGCACTATTTCCAGATGGATACAAGGAACGAGTATTTATTAGTCTCTCATTAAATGCTGGGCACTGGGCCCAAATTCTTCTCTGGTATGTTCATCTACAGGGAACTCTCTGTGGTTCTACAGCCCTTATCCACTCCCTGCACCTGGTTGCTGTTGACGGACCCTCCCTCCTAGACTGAGGACCCAGTGGCTACAATGTTGACAGATGTCTGTGAATTCTGAGTACCTAGTAGGTTTGTGTGACCCACCCACCCTCAGCTGAATTGAACCAAATTCATCTATTCCTTTCTATATTAGTAAAAGTATGTTTCAATAATTCTGATTGTAAATCAAAAGCCTTGGATAGATATTAATAGTCATTGATTATTATTCACCCTGTGCCAGGGTGCTCTGAGTCTCATACTCATGTTGATTCCTTTTCCCCACAAGCTAGGTCACCACCAAGGAAAGACTGCTCAGTTATGTTTCGCTGTCAGCTCACAGTACAGAAGAAGAAACAGAAACCTAGAGCCACTCAGCAACTTGCCTGAGGTCAGCAAAGCCTGCTTGGTCAGAACCCACGTTCTTAAACTAACAATGAAAGACATTTAATGCATAGAGCTGTTCAGATTCCAAACCTCAGCTTCACCCTGAACCTTTCTTTCCCTCTCAGCATCCAAAGCCACTCCAGCAGTAAGCCAAGCAGGCTTTCCTACAGGATCCCATCAGTAAGCCAAGCAGGCTTTCCTACAGGATCCCAGCAGTAAGCCAAGCAGGCTTTCCTACAGGAATCCCACCTTTGAGTATCTCTACCTCCAGTGCCATCACCTGGCCAGGCTTCACTGTCCCTACTTTGGACAAAGAGCAGCCTCCCAGCAGGCTTTGCTCTTCCTTCCAGTGTCTCTTTCAGTCAGTTCTCCTGGGAGCCAGGCTACCTTTAAAATGTTGATCAGATCACACAGTTTCTCTACTGGAAATCCACTAGGTTCTTTCTGTCACACTCATGACAGACCCTGAATCGCTTCCCTGGCTGGCTTCATCACTGCTGTGCTCTGACCCAGTCCTGCCTGAATCCTTGCTATTTTTTTTTTTTTATCATCACTCCAAGTTCACTCAAAATGTAACTTCCTTAGATCATGTTTTACCTAAAACAGTTATGCTTGTACCCTTGTCCTATACTACACACATTTTCTCTCTCTCTCTCTCTCTCTCTCTCTCTCTCTCTCTCTCTCTCTCTCTTATATGTGTGTGTGTGTGTGTATGGAAAAATTTCTGTCTGTTCCAGTGGTAGGATGAAGGGCTGAATAAGAACCCCAAACATGTCCTCATGTGTCTGAATCCCCCCAACTTTTAACTATGTATACCAAGACCAATCCCTCACAGCTGAAATCATGTGGAGACTCCTTTCACAGGAAGATAATTCTTTACTCTTCCAGCAGGGCCAGTGTAATTGCAAAGCTCTCATCAGAGTATGCAGAGCTAAGATGAAAAGGAGGGCAGAAGCAGGAGTTAGAGAAGGGGAAGGCTAACCAGCATGGAGTAAGTGGCCTTAAACCAAACTTGTGCATTCACGGAAGCTGGGAAGGGAGGTGGGCGTGGTGGGGTGGGGTGGGTTCCAGAGCCTTCAATAGTCAACACCGCCATTTTAGCTCACTGAAAGCAATCTTAGATTTCAGACTTTGAGAACATTAAGAGAAGACTTTCACATTGTGTTGCCCTATCATGTTTGTGGCATATTGTTCTAGAAAGCGAAGAGAACATACTATTATTAAAATAAAAACCATGACAACAGAGGTTAAGTCATACCAACAACAAAGCTTAGATTATAGGATGCATTAAAAATAGTTTGTCCATCCATTGAATGAATACATGGGTGACCTGTTCCCCCAAGAATCTTCCATCCCCCACTAAGTGTGCTGAAGTGCAAGGGCTACCTCTTGTTGCTGTTCACACACCTATTGCCCCTTCTTGTCTGACACAGGGCAGTCACTTTGATTTGAATGAATGAAGAAAATACTGTGACATGTGTTCAAACACGTGATCCATATTTAGATGGACAATATTCTCCCAGCATCCTTTGAAAAGGAAACCAGACAGTGTGTAGTATGCATCCATAAGGCAGTGAGACTTTTTCATCTGACTCAAAGCCCTCAGTGTGAATCTGAGAGTTAAAAGGTAAAAAGGTACCAATGTAAGGAAAGGTAAGTTTGGTGCCGCAGACTGTTGGAACCCTTGTGCTATTCAGAGCTGCTTTAATGGAAGGATGCAGTCAGCCTCATCTCCTGAAAGCCCTTTACCAGGAGACACTAAGAGCTCAGATGGGGTGGGAGGGTCAGGAAGGCCACTGGGGCAGTTCTTTCAGGTATACCCACCTCAACCATTATTTCCATAGTGCAGTTCGGCGTCTCACTCCACAGATTAGCCAGGGCCAATTGAATAAGCCATGTCTGTGCTCAAAGCTGTTTAAATGCATGTGGTGTTGGCATGATGAATGGCAGCCCCCAACCCCTTGAACTATCATCCCTCTCCCCTCAAGAACAAATAAAAAAAAAGACTCTGAAAAAATACTTGAGGGGAAACTGGAGATTCAGAAGTTTGCACAGCTAAATTTATGGTTACCGTATAACCCAGATTGTGTGTATAAAAGAGGAAAGCAAAGGGGATGGGGAGGAGGAGGGAGATTCAGGTTGAGGTCCATAGGAGGGTGAGGTGGTATAGCGCCTTGGGCTGAGTGTGCAGTTGGGCAGATACTAACTCTTCAGTCTCCGGTCATTCCATGACTCTGATCATGTAAAGTGTGAATACTAATGCTTTATGTCCCAACTGATGGGAAGTTCAGAAATACCTGAACATTAGTGGCTCCAAATTAGGAGTGGCAGGCTCTGCCTCCCACAGAGCCCTGGAGGCTAGCATAATGGAGAGGAGCTGGCCAGGTGGGACCTGTAATGAATTGGCGCACATATGCCCATCTGAAGGGGCAGCTGTTGCTGAGCTGCATCCAGCTGGGAGTGGCCATGTGGAAACTAAGGCCCCGTGTGCCAGAACTGCCCATTTTCCAAGAGAAACATTAGTTGATTTTGTTTAAAATGAGAAATATCTTGAACTTTAATGTGGACCACAAATTATAAAAAAAAAAGAAGCAAAAACAATAACAGCAACAACAACAACAAAACATGCTACTGATTCAAGGAAATACATCTACAAAATAGAATCTGGCCCAAGGTCTATTGAGTTAATAAGTTTGCACTGAATGGCATTCTTATTGCTACTTGGAGGAGGATGGTTGCAGACAAAAGCCACACTATGGTAAAGAAATGCCTTCTGTTTGGAGTACTGTTTAATAATACCAGCCTATGCAGAAATGCTCACCACCTTTAAGTAAAACAAGAAAATGAGTGGATTTCCCCACCCAATAAAAGCTAAATGTACCCCAGGAAGGTGTTTGTGGAACAAGGCCTTTCAGTCTTCTTTACACTAGGATTATGACAGTAGGTGATGGGTCTCACCTGTTTTCCATGCCTTACTTGGAGAAATTTGAAGTTGACAACATTATGCCAATCCCAGACTCTCTTTCAAACCAGTTTTATAGCATCTTAAAATCCCAGGACTGCCAACCAGAGGTGAGTATTTTTCCTAATCGGAATTTTGTCTCATGCTTTGTGTCCATAAGGGGAACAGAAAGTCATTTTTGGGGGGTGGGGTGGTTTGAGGCAGGGTTTCTCTGTATAGCCCTGGCTGTCCTGGAACTTACTCTGTAGACCACCTGCCTCTGCCTTCCAAGTGCTGGGATTAGAGGCACGCCATCACTGCCTGGCTGAAAGTCAGTTTCTTATAAGCCACTCCCTGTTTTTCCTCAGTAACAGAACGACCCCCAGGATAGCAGTCACAAGAATGAAGATGTTTGCCAGTCACCTGGCTGCACTTCACAGCATGTGACGGGCCCTGATCAAGTGTCAGCAGAAGTGTGCTGAGAAATTGTCTTGAAATTTTTCTAAAAATACAACCAGTAGGCTCCCTGGCCTTTTCTTCCTTCTTTGTCTGCCTGATGCCGGGGACATGTGAGGTGGCTGGAACATCATGTGGACAGAAGATCAGGGAGCTGTGTGGGGCTAGATGCCAGGTCTACTGCATGGAGAACTGGCAAGTTGGATCTGTGGATGTCACATTTCTTCCCAAGGAAGAAATGAACATCTATCATACTAAACCCCTTTGATTGTGCATCTCTGTTGCTTCGAGCCAATGAACAAACTGGAGAATGTTTCTGCTTGGGGGCCATTATTTGCAGTATTGGGATCAATTTAGCATGTTAATCAATAAAGGGGAGGAATTAAATGGGGAGAGTGTCCTTTGGGACACTCCCGGGTTTAAAATAACCTCCAAGCTACCATTAGGGATACTGTGCATATATGATTAAGGAGAAAGGCTCACTTCACTGCTTGAGTCCTAGTGACTTTATGTTCTTGACCAACTAAATGGCTCCAGAAACTGCCATGTTTCCACAGGAAATGGACAATGGCACAGTATCATGGTGGCTGCCTTTTGAAGGCACTCTTAGGCATTGAAACAGTATTATACACCTATCCCCTCATAGAGATCTGTAAGGGAACTCTTCATAACCATCCACAGTGCCGTCCAAGTATGTCTCAAAAGAGGATGATATAGCTTTCTTTCTTTTTTACTTTCTTTCTTTCTTTTTTGTGCTTTTATACCATTTTAATTACATGCAAGTATTAAGGTCAATTGTCAGTTGAGGAACTAGCAATACAATAGATGCAACTAGTCAAGAAAAAAGCAAGACAATAAACACAGATAGTCAAAGAATGAGCAAGGCAATAAACAAAGTCCCGTGATCACTATTTCTAAGGGCTTATTAGGATGACCAAAATATCTGAGCATACTTCCCTGTCTTAGCCCAAAGTCATTTTCATGCCTGAAGCCTACTTCTTTGTTCTAGCCTAAAATTTAGACTCCTGATTGGAATTACTTCTTTGTGAGACATAGCTTTCATTTATTCATTTCCAGTGCTTGTTCTATTTTCTCCCACCTGGAACTCCCCCATTCCACAGATCCACTTTCTCTGGAACACCATTCGTTCTTCCTGCTCCTGAATTGTGGCATGCTTACTGCCACTTCTAGCCACACCATTTGCTGTTTCTTGAGAAATGTTTCATTCTCAGACTTCTAGACAACTCTATGTCCCAGTTTATGTGTCATCTCCTATGTTGTCTCCTTACAGAAGCCTCCCTTGGCCTCTGCTTTGCCTCATTTTCAGTGCCACTTCACACCACCTAAACTTATTTATGTATTAGCTTCTTGAGGATTGATTGTCTTCCTTTTGCTTAGAATAAGGGTGGGGACCTCGTCAGTTTGCTTCACCTAATTTCTCCAATCCATGGTATGGCATTGAGCAAATACTCAATAGAGAGTTGAACGAATGGCTATTTAATGAGGCACAATTATCATTGGCAATCTGTGGGATTCTACAGGAAATCTATAATGTTCCATAAGTGCTCAGAAGAGACCTACAATGGCAGAGCAGGCATTATAGATAATCAATGGGCACCTATAAGTCAGTGCTCTGAGATTTCGACTCCTGCCAGATTGTTTGTAACAGGGCCATGGATCTGTGCTTGGTGACATAGGCCTATAACCCCAGCTACTCTGGAGACTGAAGCAGGAGGAGGTCCAAAAGTTCAAGGCCTGCTTGGACAACTTAGCAAGACACTGTCTCAAAGAAAAAAGTGAAAAGGTAGCCTGAGTGTGCAAATCTACTGTACAGTGTTTACTTGACATGGATGAGGTCCTGGGTTCAATCCATAGTGTTGAGAATAAATCAACAAGTAACACCATAAATGAATAAAAATGAATCTACCATGTGATTCTCTACAAGTGATTTGTGACACACATTAGTTCATATGCTCTGATGTGGGTCTCCTGATGGAGGGCAAGTGTTAATGATTGCTAGTTAAGGGGGGGGGGGAAATAAAGTACACAGTTCCCAATAAGACATGCTGGATAAGAAGAATGGTCAGGAAAGGTACCCAGATCCATTCGCAACAGGGTACTGGCAATATTATCATTCTGGGCTGGAGAGATGGTTCAGCAGTTAAGAGCACTGACTGCTCTTCCAGAGGTCCTGAGTTCCATTCCCAGCAACCACTTGGTGGCTCACAACCATCTGCAATGGGATCTGATGTTCTCTTCTGGTGTGTCTGAAGACAGCTACAGTGTACTCATACATAAAATAAATAAGCAAATCTCTCTCTCTCTCTCTCTCTCTCTCTCTCTCTCTCTCTCTCTCTCTCTCTCTCTCTCTCTCTCTCACACACACACACACACACATTTTGGACCTCCTCCTGCTTCAGTCTCCAGAGTAGCTGGGGTTATAGGCCTATGTCACCAAGCACAGATCCATGGCCCTGTTATAAACAATCTGGCAGGAGTCAAAATCCCAGAGCATTGACTTAGAGGCATATATATATATATATATATATATATATATATATATATATGATAGCCTTCCTCTGAGTAAGCAGATCACAAGTAACTCAGTGTAATCTCAAGCACAACAGTTAAGTAGAGGAGTTTTAACTTCAGTTCCTCTCTCTTATCAGACTTTTCACCTATATAATGAACTATCTGCATTATACCTAGGATGCAAACTAAGCAGCCTGGGGCTGTCATTCTCTCATTCTGTGTCACTCAAGGACACTCCTGGTCCTCTTCCCAGAGTCCTTTTATTGGGTACCCATCTCCCAGCTGTTGTGAGTGCTGGACACTAATGGCTCACATATGCAGTTTTTCATTAAGATTAGCCTCTTGCAAAACAGAGCCACTATCCAGGGTCTGGGAGGTTTTTATGTCAGCAACACTGTCCCCACTGTCCATAGGCTCACAGAGGTCAGATGCCTTTCTTCATCTCATGCTCCACTGACCCAGAATGACTCTTGTTCAACATCATATCCTAGCTAAGCCTCCCTCCATCAGCCTGCTTTCCTCTCACACCTTGTCCAAGAGTCCTCCTTACTAAAAACTTTATGAATTGTCTTGAATTTATTGTCTATGGATTCCAAACCAAGACTGGCCCTTTGACATGAGTCACTAAATTGATCACCATCCTTTTACACTATAAGCACAGATGCAGTTTTTAAAATGTTACCACTTGCAAGTCTTTGCTCCTGGCATTGGGGAGAAAACCGGCTTGCCAAGTCTGGACTGAGGTCTCTTGGGCCTAGTTCTTTGCTGTTATTTTGTAAGATGACATTTTCAAGCTGCTTTAACCTGTGTTATCCCTTAAGACAGAGGAGCAGATTCCGAGCTACTCAAAGGAAGAAATGCCAAAATCTGGCTTTATAAGAGTCATGTGTACTTGTTTACACTATACATATGTTTTATCCAACGAAAGGTAGAGACACCTACATTTCATTACATAGCACAGAACTGGATATAAATGGCAAGCTGTATTAACGTCTGGTAGTTTTTATACTTGTACAACTTCTTACTTTACCTAGAACACACTTCCCACTGTTTTGACTCATTAGTATGGTGGCAATACTGGAGATGCTGAGCAGACCCTTGAAGGAGTCTTCCACTGACACAAACACTTCAGAGCAAGGTCTTCCCAGTGGAAAATGAAAACAAGATCCACCCCCCCCCCACACACCCCATAAAAAGCATCAATGGGAAGAGGATAACACAGTTGGAGACATTGACTTTCTGGGAAGTCTGCCCTTGGAGATTGATGGAGAAGTAGGGCTGGGGCTCCTATTAAATCTGGTCCTTTGCTTCCCTTTTGAGAAGAAGGGGCATCAAAGTAATGTAGTCATCCAATGATCTCACAGAATCCCAGGTAATGCATAATATTGACAGGTCGATGGGATATGGTCAACACAATGAGTCATAAGAAATGGGAGCAGGGGATTCACAGAGTTTTTGAAGACTTTTTATATTTTCTAGAATTAATATTTGGTAGGCTACTGTGATAGCTAGTTTTAATGTCATCTCAACACAGGCTTGAATCATTTGAGAAGAGAGAAAATCATGTAAGAACATGTTTCCACCAGATTGGCTGGGCAATCCTGTGGTTTATTTCTTGATTAGTGATTGATGTGGGAGGTCCTAGACCCTTGAGGGCCATTTCTGGGCATGTGGTCCTGGATTGTATAAGAAAGCGGGCTGAGAAAGCTTTGAGGGACAAGACAATGAGTGAGCAGTGCTCCTCCATGGCTTCTGCTTCAGCTCCTGCCTCCAGGTTCCTGCCTTGCTTGAGTTCCTGCTCTGAGTTACTGGAATGATTGACTGCAGTCTGTGAGATGAATTAAAGCAGTTCTTCCCCAAGGCCATGCTGCTTCATCACAGCAATAAACACTCTAACTAAAACGGCTATCAACAGTTACTATAAGAATCATAGCATGACTATGTTTACTTGAAAATTAATATTAACAGTCCTCCCCTGCCCTGCCCCCATCTGTTCCAAGAACTTTAATGGGTGCCTGAAGCCAAGAATAATACAGAACCCAATGCTGACTGTTTCCTATTCTAATCTTACCTACCCATGAAAAACAATTTAATTCATAAATTAGGAATAGATTAACAAGGCTGGAGGTATAATTCAGTAGTGGAGTGACTGGCTAAGTTAAGTAAGGTTCTGGGTTCTATCCAGTGAGATAGATAGATAGATGGGTAGATAGGTAGATAGGTAGGTAGATAGGTAGGTAGATAGGTAGGTAGGTAGATAGATAGATAAATGGATGGATGGATAGATGATAGATAGAATAAACTAGAGCAATGGAAGCAATCCATTGCAATGAAGGTTATGTGAATAAGGTTTCCCCCCCCCTCTGTCTCTCTCTCTTGGTTTTCCTCCCCCTCCCCACCCCATTGTTCTGAACCTGCCCTCCTCTTTCTGTAATGATGTGAGATGATGCAACAACTTCAAGATTGGATGGAGTGACATGAATGATGTGAACATTCTATTTTAGCCCTAGGCTACTATGAAAAGGTAGCTTGAATGCAAGAACTGTTACACCATGACAGACAGCGTGATAACGGGAATGGCTACTACATGATTAATAGGAGCATAGCATATACAGAATAGATATATTGAACCATCATATCCTGGGAAAACAGAGTGGGATAGTACAGGCTTCATCATCCTAGTCAGAATGGCACATGATTTTAAGCTTGGGAATTGTTTATTTCTGGCATATTCTGCTAATATTTTTATATCATGGTTACCATGGGCAAGAAGACTGCTGGGCATGTAGGGCACAGATAGGGGATGCTACATAATGCTTGTTAATTCCAATGTACTTATTTTGTCAACAACAATGGGACAAAATAAAATGATTTCTTTTTACTGCGTAACTTCCTATTACCTCCCCCCCCCCCCATGATGATACCACTTACAATAGGAATGTGATAAAGAGCACCAGAGTCTCTTTCTTTATGGAACACCCTACAGAACACGTTGCAAAACTTGCCAGGTCAGGTCCTATATGGTGAGGTTGGAGATGGTGAACCTTTCTTTCTTTCTGTCTTTCTGTCTTTCTTTCTTTCTTTCGTTCTTGCTTTCTTTCTTTCTTTCTTTCTTTTTTCTGAGTGCCTTAAGGGCTTATGTGAGCCAGTGCTGTACTAGGCCCATATTTACCTCTTCAGCCTAACCACAGCTTTGTGAATCATTCTTTTATTTGTTTGTTTCAAGACAGGGTTTATCTGCATAGCCCCAGGTATCCAGTCCTGGAGCTTGGTCTGTAGGCCAGGCTGTCCTTGAACTCAGAGATTTGCCTGCCTCTGCCTCGCAAGTGATTGAAGGTGAGCGTCATCATTACCTGTCTGTGCATCACTCATGAGTAAAAGAACAAGGAACAGAACTTCACACACAGGAGGAACTAGGGCAGAGTCTCCTACTTGTTGGGCCTTGGACAAGGTAACTCCATTTAACCTGCAACCTTCAATCCCATAGCACAGGTAGAGGTCTCCACCTCCAGAGATTTAAATATTAATGAGTTATTTAAAGGCCAGGGCGTAGCTAATTAAGTTATTCCTTCCCCTTTCCCCCTCCCTATAAAAGTCAGGCTCCCCTGGCTTTTGGCGGGGGAAGCACATACCATCTCTACCCACTCAACATGCCATGAACAATAAAGCTTTGGAAAACTGGACTCCACGTGTCACCTGGTCTCGCTGCCAAATTCCCAGCCTTTGGAATCCTGGAACCTTGTCCATGCAGCTGCTGGCCCGCCCACCGACAGCTGCGTGAATGTGGGACCCTCTACGGTGGTGTGGGAAGCCCGCTGCCAAGACCCTGCCGCCGGACTCTCGCCCTCCCCCCCACCCCCCCCGCGAGATTTTTTTCCCCACACCTACTATTCCTTTCATGTCCTGAAAGGGTAATCCTGCTGTACATGCAGCAAGCTTCATACGTGGGAAAGACAGAAGTCTACGGGAGCCAGAATAGAACAGGCTGTCTGCTCAAGAATATGTGAACACAGCCTAAAACAGAGCCAGAGAGTGAGATGGTTGGAGACCATCAGAGTATGAGATATCTGGTGACAGGGGCAATGGCTAGAGGGATGGGGGGTCTCAAGCACCTTGCCTCTACTTCCTCTTTGACCTCGTTACTATCTACTGTCGTGATCAGTCAGAGCAGTGGTAATCCCCTTAAGTCCAGGTTTCAGTGCTAAAATTTATGTGACCCAAGGGTTTGTCCCTCTGATGAAAGATGAAAGACTCAGTCCCACAAGCTTTGTTGAGTGGCGTCTTACAGGAGAAGAGGAAGATGAAGTATACATACTAGGTCCTTTTCATCTACCCAGGGCCCAGAGATGACAGTGTAGATGGCCTGTTGTAGGGTTTTTATTGATGTGATAGACTATGACCAAAAGAAACTTGGTAAGGACAGGGTTTATTTCATCTTCCTTTCCAAGTAATAGTCTATCATTGTGGGAAGGCAGGGCAGAGACTTGAAAACAGAAACTGAAGCAGAAGCCATAGAGGAACTCTGCTTACTAGCTTGCTTCTCCTCCATTGCTCAGTTTGCTTTCTTATTCTTCCCAGGGCAATCAGCTCAGAAATGGCAATGCCCACCGTGGACTGGGCCTTCCTACATCATTCATAAATCAAGAAAGCACCCCAGAGACTTATCTACAGGCAATCTATTGAAGGGATTTTTTTCAGTTGAGGTTTCTTCTTCCTAGCTACGTCTCGTTTTGTGTGAAGTGGATAAAAGCCAGCAAGACATATTATCATGTCTTATTAGTGTATTCTAAAGTCCTTGCCAGGTGGGTGGGTGAGTGAAGAATCTGACTCAGCTCTTATTAATAGGTTTAACAAGACACATGGCAGACTTGACTTCAAGACTCATGAGTTGGCAGCTAAGTATGAAATTAATGTTGAAAAAATATTAATATTCCTAATGATTGAGTGAGCATCACTTTTCACACAGACACACAGACACAGACACACACAGACACACACAGACACACACACACACACACACACACACACACACACACACACACAAATGGGTTATGCCTGGAGAACACATTGCAGACTCTAGGAGTGAGAGTGAGAGTGAGGGCAACAAGGTTGGGGTGGGGATCAACCACTTCCAGTTAAGCAACATAAATGAATGGATGAGGTGTACTACAGCCCCTCCCTGCCTCCTCATCCTTGTCCCTACGACAGCCAGGCTCTGCACATAGGAAGGTTTAGACATCATAGGAAGTTCTCCCTTTCTTTACTTCCATCATGTATGCAACAATATGACCCTGTTTTTATGTGTCTCCTGTGGAACGGCACACGGGACCAGACATGAGGGGAACACAAGATGTGCTGTCCTTTGGGGAACGACAATGGAAGCAGCGAGGACAGTGCAGAGCCAGAGGGAAGAAGGGAGTCACAGCTGCAGTGCTGCACGCTCCTCTAGAAACCTGGCAGCTGGGCAGATGCACCTACTGTGTGCACTATCAACTGGGCAGGCACACCTACTGTGTGCCTTATCAGCAGTGACAGAAGCTAACACTCTTGTTCTCAAAGCCTCTTGCTTTGAGATAATTTGCACACTGTACTATTTTTTTTCAAATATACCTTTTATCTGGGCCTTAAAAACCTATGTGGTGTGTGTGTGTGTGTGTGTGTGTGTGTAAGAGTGGTGTACTCAGAAGATTAAGAATGTGCTTATATGTATGAAGGAGAGAGAACATGTATGACCTTCAGCCTGTGTGTATAAGATCTGTGTGTCAGTAAGTACTCCTGAGCTTAAGCTGTGTATGTTAGTGTGTAACTGTAATACAGATTTGTTCCTGGAGAAGCACATTTCTGTGTATAAACCTGAAGAAGAAAAGACTTACCTGGAAAAACTAGGTCTTCAGAATCATGGAGACGGCCTCACTCCATGCATCTGCGCTAGGTTCTCTGCATACATGCTGTGGTTGTTTAGCTTGGGATGTTTGTGAGATTCCTAACAGTGGGAATGGAGGCATCTCTGACTCTTTTGTCTGTTCTTGGGACCCTTTCCCTCCCACTGGGTTGCCCTATCCAGCCTTGATATGAGGTTTGTGCTTAGATGTCTTATTGCATCTTGTTATGCCATGTTGAATTGATATCCCTGGGGTGCCTGTTTTTTTTCTGAAGGGAAATGAAGGAGTGGATCTGGCGGCAGCAGAAGGTAGGTGTGGTTGATAGAGGGACTTGGAGGAGTGGTGGAGGGGATGTATTGTAACAGAGAATAAATAGAAAGAAAAGAAAAAGAAACACTAGGTCTTCCTTTGTCTCAACTATTTTGTTCCTATATGGGGAGTGACAAGATGGGATGGTGGGATCATTTAAGAGCTCTCCTTATCCTCTGGCCCCACTCCAGCCATGAATTTCTGGAAAACGGTAGGGCTCAGTCAGATGTTTACAGTTCTATTCAGGGGTGGTGGAGTTATCCATGATAAGGTTTTGAATGAGGAGGCTTAAATGGGGGGCAGGCAAGACTCTTCTAGCTCTTTCATGAAAGGATGATGGTAGCACCACCTCATGCCTGCTGGGACTGCACTCATCATCCACAACATCTACTCAATGGAGAGGGTCTGTGTCCTTGGTAGTGAATGGGTTCCCAGTGCAGATAGCTTGTGACTCACCTAATAAAATCACACCCAGTTTCCAACATTAAAATGCATCCTCATTTGCACGGCTTCATCCCAAAGCCCATCACCTGACACATAGTTGGCTCACATGCATTTCTTCAGGGAGATATTCACTTACTGGCCAGAAGTTTGACCACGGTCTGTGTTATGCATGCATTTTCCTTAAGCTATTTGCACGTGGAGACACAGACACTGAACAATACCCAGCTGAAGTCTACCAGCCATCTTGGCTAGAGGCAAAAAGTTTTAAATGCCTTTAGCAGTCCTGTAGCTGATCCAAGTATGGGAAGCAATAGAAGACAGATGATGGGAGAGGTGAGGAGACAGGTATTATTACTCAGGAAGTAAAGGGGTGAAAAGTGAGTGTGCAAGTTCATTATCCATTTAAGAAACAGGACTTTCGTAGTTTCAATTATATATCTGGGAATGTTACATTTTCCTGTTACCCAGAAGCATATAGCTGGCAAAGAAGAAGAGGGAGTACATGCCCCTGGCTCTCCTTTGGGATGAAACAGACAAGGGTGTGCAAGGCATTCCACCCCCCATAAGTCCTGCGGACTTTAGCAGTGTTTACTCACATGGGAAACCTTAGAGACTAGACATGGGCAGGTGAGTGAGACCGTGATACACTTTGTATCCTGACTATACTGTTTGTTGTATGTCCGTGGGTAAGATCTAACCCTGGATGCGGGTCTCTTCCATGGGGAGATTGGGAAATAATAGCTTAAAACTAAAGCATTTTTGAGTAGTATTCACCACAAACTCCATTATCACAACAAATCTATATGATGGCTGCTACCATTATCTCTGTTTTTATGACCAAGGGAACTAGTACCCAGAGGAGGTAAGTAACATGACCAAGATCACAGAGTAGTTTCATCCACTGAGGACTTGTGCATGAAGAATCTGAATCCCAGGCTGATGCAGGTAAGTATTCTGCTGCTCAGTCACCATCCTTGTACACTTTCAAAAGGGCCAGAAGACACCTACTCTATGAAGCATGTAACAGAACACCTACCTAGTCCTTAGGCAGCAATTTCTCACTGTGTATCTTAGCTACCCTCTCTCTTCCTTGCTCTCTAGGCATAAACCACTATAAAGTTGTTAGAGAACTTTTGGGGAGTACTTATGAAAAGTTTCCACAGGATACAAAAGTCACATGTTTCTTTCCTGCATCATCCCACAGTACCAAGAGCCCATAGAATTGAACCAATGGCTCTTCATATTGTAGGGAATCATACCACAGACCCTGGTCAATGGCTTCTCTCCAACTCTTCTGAACACCACCCACAGGTAGTGCTTTAAAAATTGTAAACTTAACCTTGTTGTTTATGTATATGAAAAAGCAGGGTTTTTCAAATGATGAGGGAAGGTGATTTATGTAAGGGCCATTTGTCTTCATAATTAATTTATTAAATGATCATTGCTGCTTCTCCCCCTTCGTATTTGTCATTTCTGGAGTGGTAATTGGTGCTTGAAGCCGGTGCTGGTATGTCATCAAATGAGGCTCCTGCTCTGATCAAGCAAAGCAGCTTGGCGGCAGGGAGCCAGCGAAGCAGTGAAGAAGGTATAGGAAACATGGACCATGGCAGGAAGCTCCCCAGGAAGGCAGGCATCACCCAAGGTTTCCAGGGTAGCCAGAACAAAGATAGGCCACTCATCTTCTGCACCATGGATGGGAGGTCTCTATTGAGTCTGTTAATCTCCTTAGACAAGCGTGGGTTAAATCTATATACTGAGGATGGTGGGCTAGCACTACTTTATAGCACGTTAATTATTATCACCTCCAATGCAATTAATAACAATTAGGGGTCTTGTAATAACATAAGCACTGCATGTAGCTGCTTTAAAAGCTGCAGGAAAGTGGGATGGATGGGTTTGGATATCAGATCTAGGAGAATCAACGTTACTGTCTTAAAATAAGAATATGAAGGATGGTGCCTGGCTCTATAGGTTGAATTGCACATCTTTCAGAGCTAGGGAAAGGAATTGAGGCAAGAGAATATGCAAATCGACTTGGAGGTATATTAAAGTGGATCAAACTTGAATGTCCTTAAGCTGGATCTACATTTTTTTCAATTCCAATCAGTTCCACAGTATTGTCTTATTACTGTCTATCCCTGGAAGCCAAGTTGATCTATGCCCTGGAGTATAGGAGATAAGGAGAGGTCTAAGATAGTGCTTTCTCCCAAGGTCTGAGGTGAAGTGTAAATGACAGAGTACAAGATATGTACTAAGCACAATGGTCTCCATCACTCAGTGGACTGCAGGTCTTTAAATAAACACAAAGAAACAAGGGCAACGTTCTTCTAGGGAAGCAGACTCTGCCTTTTGTGAACATTATGACATGTGGATGCTTGGAGGGGCTCTTTGTAGACAGCAGACAAGCTGTTCAGCCTCTCGAAAGCTCTCCATTCTACAACAGTAAACAGGAAGAACAATTGTGACCATACAAACTTTTGTTAGGCATTAATGGAAGATTTCATGAAATCGCCTGGTGCATAAGTAGGCACTCAATGAACTATGGTTTCTATGCCCCTTTATCTTTTCAGTATTGAAGGCTAGAGTCCATAGAGCCAGCAGCCTCATCCATGGGCTTTGGATGTCAGGATGAGAAGAAAACTTAGCCACATAGCAACCATATGACCTCCTAATAACTGAAACTTGCAGAACAGAGTTCCCCATAGAGAAGAAACAGGATAATTCAAAGGAAAGTGAAACATTTCTGCATCACTGAGTCCAGGTATATGCAATGCTCTCAAGAAGAAGAGCCTTTGCATCCTAGAGGTTGAGATGATTATATCTAGCTTGAAATGTCACCATGCTTTTGCACTAAAAGGCATTCTTTCAAAGATTGTGTGTGTGTGCGTGTGTCTCTGTGTGTATCTGGGTCTGTGTGTATGTCCATGTGTGCAAGTACTCGTAGAGGCTGTTTTGAGCTACCCCATGTAAGTGCTGGAAACCAAATTCCAGTCCTTATAAGTGATAAGCCATCTCTCCTGCCCAAAGACATTCTTCCCCCTCTGCAAAGGTGTTCTTAACAGTATAGCCAGCTTTGCTGAATAAACCAAAACTTTGAAAAAATGGCATCATGGAAAATAGAATTCTGTTATTGAGGGTGATCTCTAGAAAGATTTACTAATGAAAAATATACTTTAAAAAGAACCCCTTAAATTCAAGCTAAGCTAGTCAAGAATTGCGATTCTACAACTCATGCAGGAGTATTCCCACATAGACTACAAAACAATATTTTCTGCTCTCTCTAAATGGCCATTTTTAAGGTTAAATGTGTATTATATTCTTTCCATACTTGAATTTATTTATGTTGGAAAATTATAGAAATACTGACAATCAAAATATAATGTGCTACAAATGCATCCAAGCCATTATTGGATGAGAAATGGTCCCCAGGCCAAAGGCCCTGCACTGTGCTAATGATAGATGATGAGGCAGGAACATTTGTCCTCAATAAGGCAGCTTTGAAACACTCTAGACCATGATGTCGTGGCAATCATCATGGCAATCCTGGCTCTAGGAATTATGTGTTCCTGAGAACCTTCGCTCCAGTTGGTCCCTCAGCCCCCTCCTTGGCCCCGCCCCTCTCCTTTATCCCTATTGTTCTCCTTTGCTTTATGTTCTCTTTGTCTCTTTGTCTTTTTCCTCTTTTCCCTTCTTTTTGTACTCATGGCTCTGCCTTTCCCACAGTGTTTAATTTTCTATCTCAATTTGATGTCTCCATATTTTCCTTTCCCTCTCTTTCCCTCGTCCCTTGCATTCCCTTTCCATGTCTCTTCTGCACCATCTCACTGGGTTTACATTAGATAGGAATGCTTTTGGTTTGGTTTTTTAAAGAAAAGAGTCATGGGGTGCCTGTGGAGTCAAGGTCTCATGGAAGGGTGACAGTGGAGGTTGGTAAGCATCCAGGAGAGACAGGGTCAGCCCTGCCTTGAGAAGCAGAGAGAGGTAAAAATTCTGAATCTTCAAGGTATATGTGAAGGGTAAAAACGTGGCATCCAGGCAGAGAGATCTACAGGGAAAACACAAGGATATCATCTAGTATAGAGTTGTGGGATGATGAAGAGAATGAGCCAGGGCTGCTGGATTGGAGGAGAGAGAATTCAGAGATAAGGAGGTACCAGAGGAGATCTTAGAGTTCCCATGGTTTTAGTCAGTTCAGCCCAGAATGAAACTCTCCCTTTCAGAATCTCATCAACAGTTTTAAAAAAATGTAACCAAATTAAAATGCTGGGTCAGGGGGATTATTTTCCAAAGTAGGGGAATTTACAGAAACACTGTCTTTCAGCATGATAATCTTATGAAAGAAGTGACATTAAACACCAAATGTAGTATGCTAAATATTTAGTAGGGAGTATAGGAGTTGAAAATAGACCATTTAACTTTATATGAAGCTCAGTATTCTATTTTACCCCCTTTGCCTTAACGCAATGAGAACTCTATGTAGGGTCTGTTCTGGGCAAGCACTTCCTGGGGCAGTGTCCAGAAGGTTGTATGTGTGGACTAGCAAGGAACCAGGGAAGGTTTCTAAGAAACTGACTAGAGCCCCTCTTTCTGGGCCTCAAATACAAGGGCTGTGAGATATTTGTCTTTGCTACCTGTGTTTTCTGGATCATAAGTTCTGATTGACTGAAATTTCTGCACCTATTATTAAAAAAATGGGCATTCTCACTACAAAAGAGGATAGGGGTGGTTAAAATATATCGACATGAAGATGCAGCAGATATGAAGGCACTCTGAAATACTGAGACTTAAGTGCAACTTGTTAGTACCATGAAGTGGCTGTCAGGGAAACTGCCTCAAACAGAGCCATGCAGAAGTGAGGAGTCAGGTTGAAAAGATCCTTTTCTTTAGTGTTTCTTAGTGGATGGTTATCATCAACAGTGACGTATGAGTACAGTTTTGAGGCAGAAAACTCTAAGATCCAGGTGTGGCCAGCTTAGGTGTCCACCAAATGTAGGCTTCCTATTTACAGGTGCCTGTCTTTTATTGTCTCCTTGCTAAATTGAGGGTCAGGCAGCTCTCTGAGCCTCTTCTACAAAGGCACTGAACCTATTCATGTGTCCTTAGGAACACCTTGTGATCTAATAGCTTTCAAATGACTTTGCCTTAGGAGATTAAAATTTCAACATACAAATTTTCATTTTATTTTTCTTTATATTTTATGTCCAGCATGTAACCTTTGAGAGAACATAAACACTCACCATATCCTGTGAGACAGATAATCTTGGTTTAAACTCGACTGGCCTGGTGCCTAGGTTAAACATTCTGTAGGTCCTTAAAGGTTGCATGTATTATCTGCTTTTTCCATTGCTGTGATCACATACCTGACAAGAAGCAACTGAAAGAAGATGGCTTATTTTGGTTTACAGCTAAAATGAGATATAGTCTTTCATGGCCAAGGTGGCACTGAAGCAGGAACAGAAGGCTTCAGGTCACATGACATATGCAGTCGAGAAGCAGAAAGCTAACAGAAAATGAGACTGAGCTATAAAACCTCAGGGCCCGTGCCCAGTGACCCACTTTCTCCCACAGTGGGCAACATTCTGACCTATAGGGAGGCAACATGCCACAATCTTTCCAAACAGCACTTCCAAATGGGGGCTAAGTATTCTAACCCAGGAGCCTATGAAGGATAGTTCACATTGAACTAAAACAAAGGTATTTCCAGATGAGATTACCATTTTGGCTCTGGAAAGTAGCTGGCTAGACCCAGTGCACATGGAAATTACCCAAAGCTCTTAAGAGCCTCAGTAAAACAAGAAGAAGTAGACAGAGGGATTCATCACTGACTGCTTGCTCCCTTGAGCTGATTTCCCCTCTGGCCTTGGCATCCTTGTTCTTGGTCTTCAAGCTTTGACTGGGCCAAGGGTTCTTCTGCAGCCAAGCTTCTTGGATCTTTTGATATAAAACTGAATGACCCGCATCCACCTGTTTGCTGCAGGGGAAGGCTTTTATGACTCATCAATGAATGCATATATTCAGCACCTTCTCTGTTCCATAGCCAATGGCGACCTGAAAAGCATGCCTGATTTGGAGGGCAATAACTTGGGACTAGGTCCCAAATCTGCCTAATGTATGCTGTGTGTGACCTTGGGCAAGAAGCCATCTCTATGGGTGTCAGATTCCTTACTTGTACGAGGAGATAAAATAGTTTTGGCTTTGCCTACCACTTCAGGCATGTTTTAAGTTTAATGTCAATAGGTAAGTGACAGGTAAGAAACCATTTATAGAGTATGTTGTGCCACACAGATGCTAGCTATTCTTTTTAGAGGTCAGGAAGAAGCAACAATCAGGAGACACAAGGGAGTGGATAGCTCAGATGCAGCCAGACATGTGGCAGCCACTGAGAGCATCCCAGTGAGCTCCTGCCCACTTTCCTGTTTATTTGTGACTACAGTCATCATCCCCCTCCCCGCATTATCTTTCCACTGACCCATTTGTCATCTGTTCACTGAGTAGCCACTTGATATCAAAGCAGTACACCCAGAGAATGCCAGAGCAAGTGAGATATGAGCCAAGCTCTCTCCCTGGGAATCTCATTGTTGGCTGGGGGAGAAACAGGTAAATCAGGACAAATTTTTAAAAAGATAATATTTGGTCGTATGTGACTTTTGTAATAACCAGTTGGATGTGTGCATGCTCACGCATGTGCATGTATGTGTGTGCATGAGTGCAGAGGTGTGTGTGTAAGAGCTCACGTCAGCATCTGTGTTTGCCTGTGCGTGTGTGTGTGTGTGTGTGTGTGTACATGCTGCTGAGCACTGTAGGGTCTGTGTTACTCACTATGAACATCTCCTGTTATGATTCACATTTAAAACCTACATTTCTTACTTGTTTTCCACATGTTAGAGTTTATTTGCTATTTCATTTAACATTTTTATCAAAGTAGTTTCCAAAGTTTGATTCCTCTCATTTCCAGCCTTTGCTATCTTTGTTCAATATTTTCCAAGAATCTTTGTGCTTTGGAGAGTTTTACTTTTCTCTCAAAGCAATAATTAAATCTACCACTAACACTGTGCATACCCTGGACGCAGTGCGTTCCAAGCACTGAACGCATATTAACTTAATTAGCCGTCTATTTGATCTTCCCTTACTTGTCTCCTTGGCAGTTTTCTATATTCGCCGAGTTCTTACAGTTCTTACAAATTTCATATCTTTGATTAAAGGCATAAATGTATAAAATGCATAAAATTCTATAAGTAATTAAATCTCAGATGCACTTACAATCCTTACAAACAGTTCTCTGCTCTCTGTTACATGGCACAGAAGACTGTCAACTATTGTAGAAATCCTGAGCTTATTTTAAGGAAAGATTATAGAGAATATGCCAGAAACACATATATTTCTTATAAATGGCCAGGAGCTATTTGTGCCCCGCCAGTATCAATATTTATAAACTGATGTGCATTCCATGTGACCCCTGGCTGAGGCACTCAGATGAAAACTCAACTCCTCACATTAATGACAGGAACAGAACAAGTCTGCATGCATGTGCTAGTGCCCCATAGAAGTGGGAGGACAGAGAAATGAGTGACAGGTGTCAAAGGAGGATTGCTCAGCAGCTCAGACAGCCTAAGTAAGAAAGGGAGAGAAGGTTTGAGACCTTGTATTACATCACACATTAAACATTACATGTGTCTGCTACTTCTGCCATGAAGAAAGACCACAGACTGTATGGTTTGGGCACAGAAGTATATTTTCTGAAATTTAGTAGTCTACTTTAGGACCAAAATGTCAAAAGGCTGGTTTCTTTTGAGGTTTTTCTCCTTGGCATGCAGATGGTCACTGCCATCTTGTGTTCTTATATGTCCTTCCTCACGTGTGCCCACTCCAATATTTCCTGCAGTGTCTAGAGGTCCACCAGTCAGACTTGATCAGAATTCACTCACATCACCTTATTCACATTACTTAATTACTTGATTATACATTACAAGGTCCGATCTCCAAATACAGTCATGCTCATAGGTACTGGAGTTAAGACATCAGCATGCATTTAGAGAAAACACAGTTCGGGTCAATACAAACATCCTTACAATCCATCTCCAATTCTATCTCCTCCAGAAGGTCTCCCAAATTTTTCTACGCAAAATTAACTCTTAAACTCCTACAGAAGATTGTCTTTTCCTCTCTGTCACACAATAATAGTATAATCTTCCCTCCCTCAGTCTCTATATATCACCTTTTCTGTCCCTCAGACAAGCAAGTCATCAATTGGGAGGCTGCCTTCATATTCTCAGCTCAATAGGAAGGTAGGTTGAACATAGCAAATGGTGGAGTGGTGAAGCCAGGATGAACTATGCCAAAATTCCTCTGAAGAAACAAAATGAACAACCACGTAAAGCCCAGCAAAGAGAATGCTGGCAGGTGACCAAGATAAAACAAAGATTGACCAAACGGAAGCCTATATTTAGAATGCCCACATCCAGGAGAGGCAGGTGAGCCAACAAGGGTACTGGCCACCACAAAAAGACTTGAACATGTTATGGTAGCCAGAGCCTGAAAACAGTAACTAGGCAGCCCTGGTTCAAAGCCCGATGTTGTCAGATATTGGATGGATGACTCAGGACAAGGCGCTTACCTGCTTTGAATTGCTACTGGCTATCTGCAAAGGAGGATTTAAGGGACTCATCATTATCCTTGTATGGAAAAACAACATGGGAACTCATGCCCAGAGCCCACAGATATGTAGCATGTAGCATACAGCAAGTGTCTGACTTATGATAGAAATTTACACAATCAGCCACAAATCTTTTGGAATGGTCCTTACTTTTTCAGGCTTTAGCTCTCTAGATACTTCAAGGTCACTGCTCCATACCCAAAGGCCTGAATGGATCTGGAGACATGGATATTGCCCAGGGGGCAGTCTTCTAGATTCAAGGCAGCCGAGAGAAACTGTCACAGCATTATAAAGCTTGGATTTGTTTTTTTTTTTCTCTCTCTCTTGAAAAAATTACATTAGTGCTCCTTGGAGTTCAAATGAAATGCATTCCCATGATAATACTCAGAGCTTAATGTTCATAACATTTCAGAATAAAAAAAATCAGTTCTGTATTTACTTTGTGCTTATTAAACAGAAAAAAGATGAAGGAAGCAAACAGAGGAAAGACAACCAAGATTATTTCCAATTTTCTAAGCTATCCCTTCCACCTGGATGTTATGATAATGGCATAGCAGAGACTGGGGCTACAAAGGCACGCCAATGAGAGCAAAAATGTCACTTAGTTTTGTCATTGGAATGTTTCATTAATAAGACAACAAACAAAAAGCCAAAGGAGCCAGTGTCATGGAAACTGATGCAGGGTTTCAATTGTCTTGATCTGTTTTAGCTCTGCAGCTTTGCAGTGCCTAAGGACACCTTGAGAGGTCATTGGCAACCTGTGTCAATTTTTAAAGCCCTTGTCTCAATTCTTTTTGAGAATGACGGAAGAGGAAATATTATACCCCACCTCAAGAGCTCATTCAGGTATTTGACAACCCTCACCTCAGGAAGATTGTCTCTTCATGCTAACCTAAGTGATGATTTCTGCTGAGAAAAAAAATGAGGTCATTTATTCAACCTCAGGGTAGATATCTTGCTGTTTATGTCTATAAAAGAAAGAAAGTAACATATAAGTAAGAGACAATCAGATCACTCTGTCTTCAGAATCCAAAGACTTGGGAATCAAATCTCAGTGTTGGCCCTTGTAAGATTTCTGTTCTTAAGCCAATTATTTTCCTCCCCTTAGTCCCATTTCCCATGGAAAAAAATGGAGCCCTGGACTCAAACCATGCTGGGTCAGCCACTGAGTAGGAACAAGAGGTAATCACCAGGCTGCAGTATTACAGGGTACTCCCCTGGTTTTAAATACAGTCATATTCATAAATTTGCTCTTGTAACAAGAAAAATCTGAAATTTGAGTTAATATATGTGAGCAAGATCAATACTTTAATTTTTTTAAATGATGAAGAAAGACGAATTGATACAAAGTCTACACATCTAGGCAAGTCCAGCTCTATAGAGACCTGTATAGCTGCTGCTGAGTGAGTACTTTACTCAAGTTAAAAGAGTCTGTGAGAAAGTAGAGCATGACTCTGGCAGTAAAGAAATGAGCATAGAAGCCCCTGCCTTAGAGTCATAAGTAGTCATGGTATAAATGCAGTAACATCTACACACATGTTTAGAGCAGCTATGATAGAATCATTCAAACATAGCGAACATGACATGAAGCAAAGGAATGAGCCAGGACACAGAGAAGAGAGGGGTTAGAAGCCCAAAGCATCAAGGACAAAAGAGTCTGCATAGGCTGCTTCCTCCCCAGCTCCGCTTAGCCAGGGTCCAGGATCTTGGTAGACTAAGCAGGGTCAATACCAGGAGAGATCTGATTTGTCAGGGGGTACAAGAGAGTGCTGCTCTGCATGATTTTATTGTGGGCTTTTGAGGGAGCAGCCTACAACTAGCTTGTGGTTGTAAGATGGAAGGGATTAAGGGAGGCCAGAGACCTTCTATAGCTAAACTTCTAAAGTTGTGTAAGGTTTAAAGATAATGTAGTCTCTAAAAGACTTCATGTGACATGTACAAGGTTATTATAATGGACCTTTAAAGAAGTGCTACACTAGCAGGGCAGTGGTGGCACAGGCCTTTAATCCCAGCACTTGGGAGGCAGAGGTAGGCACATTTCTGAGTTCAAGGCCAGCCTGGTCTACAGAGTGAGTTCCAGAATAGCCAAGGCTACACAGAGAAACCCTGTCTCAAAAAGCAAAACAAAACAAAACAAAACAAACAAACAAAAAAGAAGTGCTACACGGCTGTTTGTTGAATTGGTGCAAATTATTTAACTTTTCTGTGACTCAACTTTCTCATCTGTATGATGTTATCAAAGCACAGCATGATAAACCAACACAGGGGTGGAGAAAAAAGCAATTTATAATGTAGTAGATTTGGGATAATCCCTAGGACATGGTAAGAGCTCAGAAAAGTACTTATCTATAAAACAATGTTACTGGTAGTATCACTGTTTTGAACTGAAGACCTTCTTAGCACAAACCCAGAGGGAGAGAATAATAAAGAGGAAATTTAAAAATTGTAGCATTGCACTTTTATTTCAAATACAAAATCTATTTATACAGTATGATGTATCAGTTGAAAGTGATAATTTATGAAATTTAATAAAATTGTAAAACTATCCAATAATAACTGTTAGATACATTACTAAAACAAAATGTTACTTAAAAGCCAGAAAAGAAAATCTCTTTTGGCATGAAAATCATTTTTTTTTTTTTTGGGTGTGAACCTTGGTATGTATCTAGTTCAAGTGGACTTCTTGTTAACACAGAGACAGGACCAACCAGAGCCAATGAGAGATTTCCATGTGTCCTTTGACCTTGGAGGAAGATTGTTAGTGATTGAACATCTTGGAGGAAGTTGCAAATGCTGTAGCTGGGATCCAGAGGTAGAGACAGGTGGATGCCATGAATAAGTTTACCAGTTCACCCAGGGAATCCAGCAGTGGGAAGAGACAGGCAGAGGAGGCTGTAAGAGGGCAGACCACTATGAGGGTCAGGAAGATAACAAAAGCACAGGAACACAGCATGTCCCAAGTTCCAGCAAGAAGAAGCCAAGAGCTAATGTCTGCAATCAGTGAGTTGAGAAACAGCAATACAACTGTGTTGTTTAGACGTGTGAGGTTACAGAGCAAAAATAACGGGGCGGGTGGAGAGAAAAGGACGAGAACACAGAGCTATGCATACTCAAGAGGCTGAGGATTTCCACTGTTCAATAGGAGTTGCAGTACTATTTGTTTCAAATGTAGTAAATAGATTTTCTAATAACAATTCCAAAGCAAATAGATTGTACTCAATTAAACAGCAGTTCTTATTATGCTATATTAGATAAGACTAAAGATATGATCAAAATGGGAAAGGTTAGTAATGAGATTTTTCTTAAAGCAGATGGCAATTACCCATAAATGTGTCTTATCTGTATGTTCTACAGTTAAACATATTGTTGCCTGTACTCAGCTCAAAGCTGTGCATGAAGTTATGTCAAGAGCTGGTTCCCAGCCAGAGTCTCTGTCTACTTTAATTGTGGCTGCAGCCAAAGAGTAGGGTTCAGAGCTTCAAATGATGTCTAACACCTGCAGGGCTGTGAGGAGAGAAAGGAAAGAAATAGCTGCCCCTTCTCCTGATCCAGCATTCTCAAGCTTCATCACACATGAGAACCCTCTGGGGTCTTATATAAACAGACGGCGAGATTCTGCCCTTAGGTTCAGATTGAGTGGGCCAAGGGTGGAGTGTGATATGTTGGAGGTGTCAGAAGTGCACAGGTAATGTGACTGATCTTGGTCCAGGATCACACTTTGAAAATCACTAACCTAATGTGTGGCAGAGATGCAGATAGTGAGGCCAGGCTGCAGAGAGTGAGACATGTTGAAGGGAGAACCCTGAATCTGGAAAGGTAGTTTGAATGAGCTCTGTGCTGAGGGAGGGGCAGTTGGGGGAATCTATGTGCCCTATATATTTTCTCCACTGGCATTGTAAAGGCTTTTAATAATCTTCCTTGCTCAGTCCAACAACCTCTACTTTAAAGAAATGTCTGGCTATCACAATTCGAATAATATGTGCCCAGAATAGGGTCTGCTGATGAAAAGCCTGAAAAATAGATTCAATTATCCCTCTCTACTTCTGAACCTAGGCAATGCCATTAGAGGTAGGAGGACAGGCTATAGAAAACACACATACATCTTTCTAGGTACCTTGGAAGAAAAAGAAGAGTTACAGAGAAGCTGACTTAACCTGGAAGGGACTGCACAATCTTTTGAAGATAATTACATCATGTAACATTTGTCAATATTTTTAATGGACACATCAATTTGTCATGTCAGCCCAAACTTCATGTTTCACAATTGTCTACTGAGATCAGAATACAAAATATTAAGTCAAGCTTGCAGAGATGCCATATTATGAACTTTGAGGTAAACTTAGGCAGTTTGTATCGGTAGAGGGTTTTAGGTTCAAGACCTGTCTCTTAAAGGGAGACGAGTGCTAGCATTGGACACACAGACTGAGTATGGCTTGAAACAATGACCTCTCAGCATCTCAGGGACCTTATCTTTGAAATTAGGATAAGAATGTCATATGACTTCACAGTGCCATAGCACCTGACACCTGGCAGTGTGCTGAAAAAAAATGCAGGCTATAATCATAGATTAGAAACTAGCTCTTTTAAGTCAGATTAGAGTTCACATCTAGGCTGCCACTCCAGTGCAATTCCCTTGGCCAAGCTACTGCACCCCTCTAAGTCATAATGTGCTAAAATGAGGATAATAATATGTAATCTTTTAGGATTACTCTAAGGATTAAGTAGAAACAAGTTTGCATATCCATTACTGGCATTAAGTACTCAGCAAATGAACTTAGAACTACATATATAAAATACATCCCCTAAAAGTCTTACCATCCTCATCTATCAAATTACAATATACATCTTGGTAGGTTTTGAGGCAAAATTCTGGTAAGGAATATGAAAAAATTTCTGTTAACAGTTTCAATAAGTATTTATTGTCCATTTGTGCATCAACAAAATACTTGAAAACAAGAAAGGTGTAAACCCAACTCCTTGCCTTTCTCTAGGTCACTCTTACTTCTTGCAATAGAGTGAAGTACCATGGATAATTTAATAAATGCACAATGGTAGGCAAGAGAAATGTTTTAAAGACAAAAAAAAAAAAAAAAAAAAAAAAAAAACAACCCAAAAAACTAGGTGCACTGGGCAGGGCTGGAGAGAAGCAGGGGTGCTGTTTAATATAAAATGGCCAAAGAGAAAGTAGTCAGCAAATGTCACTTACACAGACACCAGAAGGGCAGAGGGGTAAAAATCTTGCATACGTCCAGGTGGAAGCATGTCAATGCAGTATATCTGGTGTCTTAGTTAGGGTTTTACTGATATGAACAGATGCCATGACCAAGGCAACTCTTATAAAGGACAACATTTAATTGGGGCTGGCTTATAGGTTCAGATGTTCAGTCCATTATCATCAATGTGGAAGAATAGCAGCATCTAGGCAGACATGGTATAGGTAGAGCTGAGAGTGCTACATCTTTATCTGAAGGCTGCTAGCAGAATACTGACTTCAAGGAAGTTAGGATGAAGGTCTTAAAGCCCATGCCCACAGTGACACACTCCAACAAAGCCACACCTCCAAATAGTGCCACTCCCTGGGCAAAGCATATTCAAACCATGACACCTGGGGTGGGACTGTGTTGAATATGTGCAAGTATATATATATATATATATATATATATATAGAGAGAGAGAGAGAGAGAGAGAGAGAGAGCACAGTTTGCCTGAAATAGCTGAGGGTGGTGAGAACAGGGCTTTTGGATCACATAAGAATTTGTGCTGCGTTGTGTCTTCCCCCAAGTTCTGTTTTATAGTAGATTTATTTTTTTAAGTTTTTGTTTATGTATGCAAATATCTCTCTCTCTCTCTCTCTCTCTCTCTCTCTCTCTCTCTCTCTCTCTCTCTCTCTCTCTCTCTCTCTGTGTGTGTGTGTGTGTGTGTGTGCGCATATGGTACCTGCATGTGGGTACTCACAGAGGCCAGAAGAGGGTGTTGGAGTTTCAGGCTATTGTTAGCTGTCTGATGTGGATGCTGAGAATTAAGGGATTTCTCTGAAAGAACAGGAAGTTTTCTTAACCTCTGAGATCCCTCTCTCAGATTCGTATGAAAAAGTCTCAACAGTCAATATGAGAGTTTTTAGAAATTATCCTTAGGAAAATAATAAGGTTAAATGAGGCAATAGGATGGCCTTATGAGTCCATAGAACTAGTATCTAAAAAAATGATTGGATACCACAGCATGCTTATTCTCTTTTAGTGTCTGCAAAGAGGAAATGCCATGTGAGGACATAGAGAGGTGGCTTCTGGTTATAATTTCGCAACTGAGACACTTTGAACTTGTTTCTAGAATCATGACAAATGGATGTCTATGTGTTAAACCTTCAATCTAGACCATTATCTTTTAACAGCTTCAAAAGACAATGTAATGCACACATGAGGACTTCAAGATGGATTTTAAGAGAGACTGGGAAACATCTTTGAAGAATCCCTTGATTTTGTGTTTAAAATATGGGGCGAGGTTGAAAGCTAAGTAATTATTATAATGCAGACAAGGCATGCGGTAATGAGGCAAAGGCAGAGTAATAAGAAGTGACTGGATCCTGAATGTAACATGATGCAGAGCTGACACAGTGTGCCTGGGGAAAAGATATGTGGTGTAACAAGAGGAAAACCACTAAAGCTTTCTGGCTGAGTGTCTGGAAAACTGGAGTTGCCATTCACGAAGATGGGGGAAGGTGGCGAGAGAAAGACTAGAGAGGATAATCATAAGTTCAGGTTTATATTTTTGAAACTTAATCTGCCAGAAGATATCCAGTAGAAATGTTTGAGGATGCAAGTGGAGTCCTGAGTTCAGTAAGGATGGACAGAAAAATGTGGAACTCATTGGCATGTGAACAGCAACTGTACAGGATGATGAAATTTCCATGGACTTAAAAGCGGCCTATCTGTAAGTGCATGAATAAATCTACTGAAGTCTTTGCATCTCTTCAACAGCCAGTTTCTTTACAGCACTCCCACGTAGTCTTTTTCCTCTTTGTGCTTTACTAATAATACACTTTGCCATTTTAAATTGAGAGAGAGGAGACACCATCTGTCAACATTTGCATATATTTTACTCTTTCCATAGCATATTACAGGGCTATCCCACTTGCCAAATCTATTGATAGACTTGCTTATCAGATATTCTACACTTCACTATGTGTTGGGTACTGTGTTAACAACCAGGAAAACAATAGAAAAGATGTATTTCCCAGTTTCAGAGGGCCATGGATAATGATAGAGACACATACATGTAAATGGAGCCATGGCATCCCACTGGAAAAGGCCTAATTCATCATGTTTGAGTCATCAGACTCTTTAGGCAGCAAATGCCATCTCATTCTAAGAGGTGGGTTGATGATGTCAGATGAGATGTGCAGAGACAGTTGTGATCCAACACTGAATGAAAGAGCATTTTGATCTGTAAGTGGCCCCTAGAACAGGCTGGTTAATTGGTTAATGGAATAAAGGATTCACAAAGGCACAATGCTGGGACTAGGACACGGGCCTTGGTATACATAGGTCTTCAAAGTCATCATAAAGGAATAAGAGTAAAATTTTGTTTTGGTAAGGTGATCTGGTTGAAGGAAACAACTAATGATCTTGTTAGAGGGAATATTTGTAAGTTAGTATCACAAGGCATCTGTATTGGTTTGAAAATGGCCCTTATAGGCCTACAAGGATTAGTACAATTAGGAGGTCTGACCTTGTTGGAATAGGTATGTCCTTGTTAGAGGAAGTGTGTCACTGGGATTGGGCTTTGAGGTTTCAGATGCTCAAGTCAGGACCAGGGTCATTCTCTCTTCTTGCTACCTGCAGATTCAGATGTAGAATTCTCAGTTCATTCTTCAGCACCAGGTCAACCTGCATGCTGCCATGCTTCCTGACATGATGGCAATGAACTAAACCATTGGACATTAAGGCAGATGTAATTAAATACTTCTCTTTATAAGAGTTGTCGTGTACATTGTGGGTTTCCTTCACAGCAGCGGAAACTCTAAGACACTTTCTGAATGTTATAAACCTCCAACATGAGAAAGTATGTATGTGTATATATGTATATGTATACAGTAGGATTAACATAGTAATCCTTCTATCTTACCAGAAACAATCTACAGTTTTAACACAATTCCCATCAAGATTCCAACACAATTCTTTACAGACCTTGAAAGAACAATGTTCAACTTCATGTGAGAAAACAGAAAATCCAGGATAACTAAAACAATCCTGTAAAATAAAAAGAACTTCTGGAGGTATTACCACTCTGGCTTCATGTTGCACTACAGAGCAATTGTAATAAACCCCACAAGGTATTGATGTAGAAATGTTGATCAATGGAACCTAACTGAAGACTAAGAAATAAACCCACACACCTACAGACACTTGATTTTTGACAAAGAAACCAAAACCATACAATAGAGAAAAGGTAGTATACTCAAGAAATGTTACTAGTCTAACTAGATGTCTGCATGCAGAAGAATGCAAATAGATACATATTTATCAACCTACACAAAACTATGGAAAACAAGGACAGCATGAAATTCACAGGAAAATGGATGGTTCCATTCTATATCATCCTGAGTGATGTAACCTAGCTCCAGAAAGACATGCATGATATATTCTCACTTATAAGTTGATGTTAGCCACAAACTACAGGATAATCATGCTAGAATCCACAAACCCAAAGAAGCTAATAACAAGGAGGCCCTAAGGGAAGATGCTTGAATCTCACTTAGAAAGGGAAATAAAATAGCTAGCAGAGGTGGATGCAGAGTGGGAACTGGGCAGAAGAGGGAGAGGGGGTGGGGATGGGAACTGGGGTAGGAATCAGTGTTGGGGAAGCAGGGGCAGGGTATGACGAGGATTTCTGTGACAAGCTAGAGACCTGGGACAGAGTAGGCTCCTGGGAGTCTATGGGGTCAGTCCTAGCTGCAACTCCTAACAAAGGGGGATACAGAGCCTGAAGTGGCCACTGCCTGTAGCCAGGTGGGACTTCCAGTGGAAGGATTGGGACACCAACCAACCCATAAAACCTTGGACCAAAACTTTATCCTGCCTACAAGAAGTTCAGGAATGAAGATGGAACAGAGACTGAGGGAATGGCCAAACAATGACTGGCCCAATCTGAGACCCATCCCATGTGAGAGAACCAACCCCTGACACTGTTCACAATATTCTGATATGCTTGCAGACAGGAGACTAGTATAACTGTCTTCTGAGAGACTGTACCCAGCAGCAGATGGTAACTAATGCAGAGACCCATGGCTAAACATCAGGCAGAGCTCAGGGAGTCTTTTGGAAGAGTTGGGGGGGGTGGATTGAGGGAAATAAAGGGGTTAGGGACACCACAGAAGACCTACTGATTCAACTGACCTGGGCCCAGAGGGACTCATAGAGACTGAACCACTAACCAAAGAGCCACACCTACGCACCCTACAAATATCTTGCAGATGTGCAGCTTGGTCTTCATGTGAGTACCCTAATCATTGGAGAGGGGGCTTTCTCTGACTTTGTTGCCTGCCTTTGAATTCCTTTCCCCTAGCTGGGCCACCTTGTCTGGCCTCAGTGGGAAAAAATGCACCTAGTCCTGCTGATGTGCCAGGCAGTGTTGGTACCTATGGCGGGGCAGGGGGGGAGGTATCTCTTCTGAGAAAGGGTGTAGAGGATGGTGAGAGGGGGTGTGAGGATGGGACTGGGAGGAGAGGAAGTAGGGCTGCAATTAAGGAAGGAAGGAAGGAAGGAAGGAAGGAAGGAAGGAAGGAAGGAAGAACAAAAGAAAAAGAAAGAAAGAAAGAAAGAAAGAAAGAAAGAAAGAAAGAAAGAAAGAGAGGAAGAAATAACTCCAGAAATGGAGGTGGGTTAACCCTCACCAATAGCCCACTTATTTAATAGGCTATTATTCAGTCACTTAGAATACTTACTGCGGAGATATTCAGTAAGATTGATAAATGCTTATAAGGGAACCAAACCAGAACTTGTATTCACATGCCCATCTAATGAATCTCAGAAAACAGAGCACAGTAAAAGGTAAAAACACAGTGTAAAGGCTTAGTGAAACTCATCCAAATGAAGGGTCATGGTTATTTTCTGTCTTGTATCTAATTTCTAAGCACACTGTACTATGTTTTATTTTAAAATAGAATGCATAAATACACACTCCAAAAAGTCCTTATAAAATCAATCATGTTTTGTTCCTTTTCATTAATAAAAATAATAAATTATGTGATATCTTTATTGAGTTAAATATCAATGTTTACATATGTTTCTTTTTTAGAAAGTGTGCATGTTAGGTATTGCTGGGTGAGAAACACCAGGCTGCATAGCTGGGGCTGCCTTTTGAGGTTGCATGCAGGCTATACTGCTGCCATTTGATGCTCTATAGCCCATATACAGATGTTCCAGCTCATGATGTCATTGGGGGATGGGGGTTCCAGTGCAAATGTTGTCATCCTCAAATCTCAGCTCAGCATTAGCTTGGGCTCAGCAATCTGCAAAGCTGATGTAGAAGGACTTAATATTCTGGGTCTTCCCCCACTTGCTAATCCATAGGACCATATATAGGGCTCATGGATGTGAGGCATTTGTCCACAGATTGGCCTGTGAGACATTAAGCAATCTAGGGTGGAACTTGAAGGGCAGGTAGGAGATGTTTACTCAGGAAGAGGCAGAAGGGACACTCCAGAAAGAAAAATGGTGGGAAAGACTGAGCTATACCCAGCTGTGTTTGTGTGTGTGTGTGTGTGTGTGTGTGTGTGTGTGTGTGTGTGTGTGTGACGGAGGGGGGATGTGGGGGAGGGGAGTTTGTGTATTGAAGGTAGGAATGAGAAAGAGAATTCGATAGAGATCTTGGAAAGTTAGTCAGAACTTTAAAGTCTCTGAAGGAACTCTTCCAGTTCCAGCAGGCAAAGTGAAACCATAGGAACACCTGAATCAGAGGAAAAGCCTCTGCCTGAGATTTATTGGGATTTTGGAGGGCATGCAAAGGAGTTTTGGGGGTGAGATGGAGAGGAAATGACCCTAGAAGGCTCTTCAGAAAGTCATCTTCATTGTAACTAAGGCAAGTTTACTTGTTCATTTATTGCTAAGTCATACTCTTGGCCCTATACTGTGTCAACACTGGGGAGCTTTACAAAAGGATTACAGGCAAGTCCCCTGCCCCTGTGGACCTTAGTTTCTAATGTATTGGGAGACCAAAGGAAGTGTTTGAGTCTACTTCAGAAAGGGAATCAGCAAACATCACACACCAGGTGCTCCCTGTAGTGCTGTCAGGACAGAATGCAGAGTCTGGCAGAATCCCAATTGCACAGGCCACTGGCCTATAATCACAGCCTTCATCCTTCTAATTGTAGCTAATACACAGGACCCATAACTACATTGTGAAAAGTAGACTTTCTGGGAACGCATGATCTCTCTGGCATGTGCCATTTGCGGTTCCTGTTCTGTGTTAAGTTCCATCACAGGCTGTAGTAGACAGTGTGCAGAAGCATAGAAAAGGAGAAAGAGAAGGCTATGGGCAGAAGAGGCAATACAGAAGCAGGTCCCATAAGCCAGAGACTTAGTTTTGTACCATTTGTTATATAATGTAAGTTACTTCCCCACCTGAAAGATGTACATTCTTCAAAAGGGAGCTGAGATTTATCCTCTCTTGACATTCTTTACCATCCCAAGATAGCCTGATTAAAGAGAATACATCAGATGATGTAGTGTAACTCTATTAGTGTTTCATACCTAGCTGTCTTATAGTAACTTGCATTTCAGAACCATTTATTTATTACCAAGTACTCTCATATAGATGGTGAAATAGCCTCATAATTCCCATTACTCCCATGTTTACAAGGCTAAGTGAGCAGGGACAGAGTGACCTAGGAAGCAGATACACACAGCTGAGAGGTGTCAAAAGAGCCTAAAGTCAGGCTTTTATATCCAAAGCTGTTTCTACTCCAAAGGCTTCCTACCGTCACTGATAGCTTATGTGCTTGTTCCAGTCAATCCATGTTCAGGATGGAAGAAGGACCATATTCGTGAGTTAAATGCACTCAGCATGAAAGGCTCACTAACAGGGAAGAATGGCTACATGTTTTTCACCCTAATTCGTGAGCTCCTGGGAACATTATCTCCAGTGGGAAACCCTGCATTTGTGTCTCCAGCTGAGAGACATTGATAAATAAGGACACCAACATTAGTACAATACTCTGGCTCCAGGGTAGATGCAGGAGTTGGGTGGAGAGAATGAGAGGGGCCCGCAAAAAAATGGGATCATGGCAAAAGAGGTTGATTCCTTGTTGAAGAGCAACCTGCAGTGTTTCCTGGTTTCATTCAACTTGTGATGTTTCTCCCTTTACCTACTATGATCTTATAATTGATTTCCACTGAGCTGAATTTCCAAGTCCATCCCTGTAACTTTCCCTACAACTTTCTTCATGTGGTTCAGGCCACCTAGCATAATCTAAGTCAGACTTGGCTCTGACTTGTCTACTCTGTGTTCAGTCTCTGAATCTCTGACTACTAGCAACCAAGTCTCCCTGGCAGTGTTCTCAACATTAATGATCACTCTTTATCTTCTTTCCTAGAAATCGTCAGAGCATGCTTACCCAAGGACAATAGTCGTTGTATGCTCCGATTAGCTTATCATTTTTAGGGGTACTCAATGATCTAGAAGAAAAATGTTCTCAGAGCTAGTTACTGAAAATAAAGATGCAGAAAAAAAATAATCTGCAGATCTTCATGTCAGCATTTGGTGAGAAGAGAAGAAGCAAGAGGTTTACTAGCCTGGCACACACACCTCAGAATGGTACATAACTGGCAAGGAGGATCCTTAAAGGAATTTAGCAGCTGAACTTGTGGGAATATCCATTTTGTTCAATAAGGTGAACACATGCTGAAGTGTGTGGCACATAAAGTGCTAGAATTCTCTCTTCATCTTGAAAGTTTATTACAGATCCATTGAACAGCCTGGGATTTGCAGGATGGGAGAGCAAGTGAAAGCAAAATGCTTAGACAGATAAATAAAAAAAATATATAGCCATAAATCCAACTTTACCTTTCGAAGAAATACCAAAATATTAGGCAGAACGGAAATTCCAAAGTTGATATAGGTGGGCTTTAGAATATTTAAGGCAATCATGGAAATTTTAATCCAGAAGTTGTATTCTTTGAACTTGAAAAAGTTGATCAAAGTATATTTATCAATGAACTTTTGTTTGCACTAGAAAAGAAATAAAGGTATTCATTAAAATTGCAAAAAAAAAAAAGAGTGAAGGAAAATCAAACAATTATAATACGTAGAAGACTTTTGGAGTCTATGAGGATTAGATCTGAGAAAATCTCCAATTTGAGAACATTCAAATCTATGAAAGTTCAAGTTCCTTATAAAAGATAGAATAGTTTTTCATACATTCTATTCAATCTTCACTCATGCTTTACCTATTATTCTGTGATCTCTATTATTTATGATAACTGAAACAAAGTCAATTATTTATAATATAGTATTTATTGAAAAAAGCAGGAAAAGTCTTAATATGAAGAATACAGATACAACTTTTTTCAAGTATTTTCAGTATTCAGTAGACTAAATGCACAGGTGCAATATCTATGGGTGTGAAGAACTAGCTTTACAAAGAAGCCACAGGTTAGAGATTGCCCAATGATTAAATGCACTTACTGCTCTTGCAGAGGAGTAAGTTTGATTCCAAGTACCTATATGATGTCTCACATGTGTTTGTAATTCCAGCTTCAGGGGATCCAATATCCTTTTCTGGCCTTTGAGGGCACCAGGCATGTATATGGTGCATATAGACATAATCAGGTAAAATACCCATACACATAAAAATTTATAAGAAGCCTCCTATTCCACGGGGGATGCACACACTTCTATATAGGATTGCTAGGACTCTTTACTTACTAGAAGCTTATTTGTTAGGCTGCAGGTATGTACTTTGACATTGCTTGCCAAAGTAACATCAGGTCATATGCCAATCAGAGGACATAGAATACTTCCTTATGTTTGTGGTGGCTCTCTGAGATGTTTGGTCCTTTATGTAGGTCTCCCTTCTGCTTTATCATTGTGTTCAACCTCCTTGGGTCTAAACTTAACATACATACAGTCTCCCCTCTCACCCCAATCTTCTCTTATCAACCCTAGGTGTCTCTTGTATCAAATTCAATTTTTCCAAAACACTAAAAATAGAAGTCCTCATGTTACAACTCCATCTATTGCCTGGAGATAACATTCAGCTCTTCATATATGGGCAAGACCTCCTGCAGCTGTGCCAATTTAATTGTGTCTGTAGCTTCCTTCATTTTGAATGGGATACCTCTGGGAAGTGAGATGTTACAAGCATTAGCGTGTTAAAATGTTAGTGGAAAGTAACTCTTCTAGGCATTCATTTCCCATTTCATTTTTTTCCCAGATGCTGACATACTATCTACATATTGTAGACTCTCCACTTGAGATTCTTCATGATTCAATAACACATGCACCTACCACCAAAGATTTCATGAGGACCTACTGTGGGCCTGAAATTGTGTATGCTACTTATTTGATGGTTGGATAGAGACAAGGAAGCTCTTTTAACTCTTGACTGTTGTTCAATGATAATTGTGTACAGAGAAATAGGATGAACCAAGGCCATAAAAGCAATGTCAACTGTGGCCTGACCCTCTCCAGATCTTTGTCTAGGAGCTATGCGACTGCTAATGAGTGAGATTTTTCTACCAGATGTGTGTGTGTGTGTGTGTGTGTGTGTGTGTGTGTGTGTGTGTGTGTTACCAATAGGTTGTTCACATCACAATCAAGATAATTCCAGAGTTACCTCTTCTGCTTATCTGGGAGGACAGTCTTTCTCTTAGAGAGACCATGTCTGCAGCTCTTTCAGGAAGGCTCCTTTGATAGTACAATTAATTACAAATGTTGGTTATGCCACTTTTTAAGACTCTTCATTATTGCATACCATATAGTTCCTATTTTGTAGACAGCTTTATGATGGGGTCATTTGTCATGACTATTTTTATGCTTTTTTTGTTCTTGTTATATCAGTTCAGGGGAGAGAATCTTGTGCACTCATCTTTTCATACAGAGCCATTTATAAAGAAATTACTATGCATTCAATTACTTCAACCATCTCAAGAAAGACTTTAGGAAAAATTGACTACAGTAGACAGTGAATAGTGCAAGAATCTTGGCTACTACCAACTCCGGGTATTTATTTAAGGAAACACAAGTTTCTATTACACTGCCCAACTTCAAAATTTAGTAGAAAGATATAGCTGAAACACCAGAATAATATTGTATGAAAATAGTCAGTGAGGCCAAAGAAACAGAATAATAAACATGGAAAAAACATGATGTTCTATAACATTGTTGAGTAAAAGAGAGTTTCCTCTGTAAATGGTGCTTAGTGAACTCGATGACTACCTGCAGAAAAATGAAACTGGATCCCAATTTCTTACTATGTAAATATATCAACTAAAACAGATTAAAAACATAAATGTAAGACCAAACTCCAGAACTTCTAGAAAGAATTATAGGAGAAATACTTCATTATATTGATATGGTCACTTTTAATGATTTTTCTTTTATTTTTGAGATTATAAATATAATTACATAATTCTCCCTTCTCTTTCCTCCCTGACACTTTTTTTCATAAGACCCAAAAGCACAGGTAACAAAAAAGAAAATAAACAAGTTTTAATCAAATTAAAATGGTTTTGTGTTAAAAAAAAGAGAAATTAATTAAGAGACAATAGAGAATAGAAGAAAATATTTATAAACTATGCATATGACAGGAAAACAGCATTAGAATACATAATGATACCAATAACCTTAGTAGAAAACAACAACAAAAACTTCATTGAAAATTGTGCAAAGGGATTGAATTGAAACATCACTCAAAAGAAGATAGGGTGTGGCTCACCTGGCAAAGTACTTTCCTACCATGTAACAAGTCCTGGGCTCAGTTACCTTGTAAGGCGTAAGCTGGGTGTAATGCCAGCACCTAAGCCCTGCACTCTAGAGGTAGAGGCAGAAGGGCCAAAAGCCCAAGGTAATAGTAAATCAATAAGTAAATCAATTCAAGCCTAGTTTGAGCTATGTAAGATCCCACTTGAACAACACTGATGCATATACCACACACTACACTACACACACACACACACACACACACACACACACGAAAAATGTTTAACATTATGAATCATAGATAAATCTAAATAAAGTGAGAGTGTTGAGTGCTATCATCAGAAAGACAATAAGTAGCTGATGCTGGGATGGATGTAAAGAAATGGAACCCTTGTATGCTGTCTGTGAGAGTATATATTGATAAACCATTGAGCAAAACAGTATAGCAGTTTCCCAGACAATTAAAGCTAGGATCACACAGGAAACCAGCATCTCTACTAGTTAGTTATTTATGGGAAAGACACATGGACTCCTCGTGTGTTTACTGATTGTTCCCAATAGCCAATATAAGCAATCGGCATTAGTGTTCACCAATAGATCAATAAAGAAACTATGATATGTACATAGGATAAGATCACAAAACCACACAATACCCTGTCATTTGCAGCAACATGGATTGACCTGGAGGAGGACATCACATTAAGGGAGTAAGTCTGTCATAGGAAGAAGTGCTACACAATACCACCCATTTGCAGAATCTAAAGAAGCTATTTTCATCAAAGCTCGGAGCAGAAGACTGGTTACCAGAGAGCAAGGAGCACAGAGGGAGAGGATGACAGGAAACACTGTTCAATAGGTGCAAACGATAGTCTAGCTTACGTGGAGGAGTGAGTGCTGCTGTTACATTGCACAGCCTGATTACAGTTCACATGTCCATAGTGGCTCTGTCAAAATTACTAGAAAAGCTGATTCTGAATTCCAAGACACAAGGAAATGAAAACATTCAAAATTACAGATATACCGAATACCTTGATTTGACTACTATACAATGTGCACATTCTAGGCATTATCTACAAAACATGTAGGAAATTTGAGAACAGTCTTGTGACAGGGAATAGCAGAAAGGCTTCTATGCTATCATATATAATGGGTTAATTTATTAAGAGCCTTATCTATCTGCAGGAGACGGAAGACTGTAAATGAACAACGGGGTGCAGGACAGTCAAAAGTCTTAAAAAGATGTAGGATGGAGAAGGGAAAATGATAAGGGGGCTTATCTTAGGCTGAAACATCTTTAGATTAAAAGCTTAATTATTACTTGCAATAACATAGAAACATAATGGTCTGCCCTACCAAAACAGACAGCTTATGACTAGCTGTATCAGTTACTGTATCAGAGCAGCTGCAGGTCCCAGTGATGCTCCAAGCTGAGCTCTGGCCGGCTCTGGCCAGCAGCAGGCCTGAAGCAAATGGGCTGGACTTCTCTATCTCCAATTCTCCCATGTCATTCTGTGGCCACATGCTAGAGATGGTGTTCCATGTATTATCCTTCAGTCTAGCCATGTTGGCATATTGCAAAGCTACCACCCTGTTAGGGAAGGACACTGCAGCTAAGAGATGGTTGATGTAGTTGAAGAAACCTCAGAAATTTGATTGGTCAGCATCTCTGTCACTCCTGCAAAGGAGGGCGTTCAGAACACTCATACATCAGCACCTCTCAGTGCCTTTGTTCCTCTGGCTTTTCATTTTCTATAGCATATGAAAATGTCTCTAAAGCAGCATTGTTGTAAGCAAACAATCAATATATTTGCATTTAAAAGGTTTATAATAGAAATGTATTATTATAAGCGACAATAAGAGCTAACATTAGAAATTAAGAGTACATAATGTGCCAGACCCCTTCACATACATTCTTTTGTTGGGTTCTTCTAAAGTTCCTGAATGGAAAGTATCTGTCTCCTGAGTTTGGCTGATATAAAAGTTAAATTTCAAAGAGATTGATTTGCTCAATGTCAGATAGCTTTTATGGGCTGCAGCAGATACCCGAATCTCAGACATTCAGTTTCAGAAGGCAACCCCATCACCACCATCAAACAACAACAGATAAAGGGAACTGCCACATTGTTAAGAATCCTCTTTAAACTTTTACAGCTGAGCTGCCTGGTATCCAGAATCTCCCGTTTCCTTTTAAGTTGGCAAATGTGTGACTCTATGTCAAGAAAGAGGAAACACAGATGTTCAGAGAGAGTCTGAGAAAAGAAAAGAAAAAGAAAAAGGGGGTAAATAGGAGGTACATAAGGTATTGATGAAAGAAGGGGTAGGGAGAGGAAAGGAAAGGCAGAATAGCAGGGGAAAATATTGCCTGTCTTGGGAAGGAAGGAGAGATGGTTAAGAGCACTTGCTTCTCTTACAGAGGACCTGAATCACCTTACAAGAACCTGCAACTCCAGTTCCAGAGCATTTGGCACCCACTTTTGGCCTCCATAAGCACTGCACGAACACATGTGGTACACACACACACACACACACACACACACACACACACACACACATGTAAATAAGAATAAATCTTAAAATATACCTCCTGCCTTGATACTATTTCTTTATCCAAGCAGGAAGGCATAATGGCTCACCTCTGGTGTCTGTAAATGAATATAAAATCTTATTGGTCAGTATGTCAGTCACTCCAGCAAAGGAAAGCATTCAAATTAGCATGATAAACAGTCAACAGATTGGTTGTGACAATTGAAGACCTTCGACAGTAAGCAACAAAAAGCTTAAAGTAACACCTAGGAATTGGAACAATGGCTCCAGCAGTTACTCATCATGCATCTGGGTTTCCCTGGGTCCCTACAAGGGCAGCAAACAAGACAGATAACAGTTCGTTATGGAAGTCATTGACCATCACTGAGTACATGGTGGTATAATGGGAGAGCTTCAGTTAGTGACCGGCCTTTTTGTTTGTGGCCCATTGAAGTTGTGAGCAGGTGGCCTTCTGTAGAATGTCTGTTTGATTCTTTCCCATCTAGCGCAAGGTTGCTCAGCCTCTGAGGTCTAGCTCAAATACCATCTTCTCTCCCAGCACACTTCCGAGTATTGCTCTCATAGACTTGGTCTCATCTGTTGTAGCCAATTGCTTACTTTGCTGAGCTTTGAGTGGACGAATTGTACCCGGAGCTTTTTCTGTTTTTCCTTACTGCCACTACAAGTGCCTGGGGGGGGGAGCGCTGTAAGGCTTAGAGACCAGTGCACACTGGTCTCTCCTTTATGCGTCCCCATGCTGGTGACTAAACCTGGATTTCCTTCCTTTCAAATGATCCTCAATGCTCTTCTTTCCTCTCCAGCCCTACAGACTTCACTCAACTGCCATCTCTTCCCAGAGCAAGCAACCTTTGAAACATGTCCTCCACCACCTTTGGGGGTCCCTGACTTCATAGCGGTGCTCCTTCACACCCATGATTCATCTCTACTTCAAAGGCCTGTGCTCAACAGCAGCTGGAGAAGTAGTGCTATCCAGGCTTGGCCCTGGATGTGAATACCCAGGGATCCAACCTCCTTCAAAGCCTTGCTTCATACAGACCCAAAGAAGTCCTCAGAGCAACTTCTGTTCCTGTTACTTTTGCTTGACTGCCCACCATCTCTAAGTGACCAAATAAATAGAGCACTGCCAAACCTCTGAACCTTGACCCAGGAAGAAACACAGACCATTGAGTTTCCTCAATGTTTAAAAGCTTTACAATAGGATAATAAGGACACCACATGTGTGTAATATATCCTTCCTTCACTGCTATTTTGGGATATATTGATCTTCTCTAAAATCACAGGAGATAGATATTATTCTTTTCACTTTATAAGTGACCCAATGGAGGATGGGAGGGATAGGATGACTCATGGGGACCACATTCACTTAGTGGCAAATTTTAAAATTATCCTTTGGCTTTCTGAGTGCAGGCAGGGCCCGCTGCTGCAAAGCCTCTATTCCATCTGTGCTTACTGATGTTAAACCCTGAGGTCATTACATAGAGATTTTTTTCAACTTTTGTCTATAGCCTCAAAGCTTCTGAGAGATTTATTAGATAAGCAATCTAGAAACGACGGCTTTTTCTAGAAGCTACTGCCCCTCCATCTTCCTTAGAAAACCTTAATTTGTCTTTACAAATTCACCTTTCCTCAGAAACTAGCTCTGAGGATGAAAAGGCAACAATAAAAGAACAAACTCAGGCCAGCTTTGGGTGGCCACCTCTTCTGCCCACTGTGGTGAATCATAGGCTTCCCTTACATCTGGCAGCTGCGGGGATGTTGGCTCATCTGAGTACGCTGGACAGCCTACAGGGCAAGAGTTCTCTGGGTACAGCAGCGTTTCTCATTTAACTCTTCTCATTAGAGGAGGCTAGGGCACAAGTCAGCTGAACATGTCAATAAGTCACGAAGGATGCACAACAATTGACAGCCGAGAAATCCCAGCCCCCTCTTTGGCTGTAGAAACTAGAAGAAAAAGGTCCTCAGCCTCTCATTGGGTCACTTAAATGACTAGTGGCATTTGAGTCCCTTGGAGTAATTAATTTTTTTTCTGTTTTGAGCAGCTCCTCATATTTTTAATGATTTTTCCCCACAAGTCTCACATGCTTTGGCCTCCCAGTTCCCTCTCCAGTCCCTTCTTCCCCAAGGTCCCATAGCAAATAGCTCCTGCTTGTATTTGCCTTGCAAACTCACATAAACTAGAAATGATAAATACATCATCTAGGCTTTTTTAAAAGGGCCATTGTTTAATTTTCTATGCTTGTCTGGCTAGGGGAAAAGATGAACATTACCTTGTGGAGAATAAGACTTCTATTCCAGTTGTGGGGGGAGTGTTGGGGGGTGGGAATCTATGGCAGAAAAGCAACACTCTGCTCATGCTAATAGGCAGAGCAGCTAATTAAAAGTGTTGGGTGGAACATCCATCCACCAGTCTGTGATTCATTCAGCACTCTCCCTAGTAAACAAGAACTAGATATTAGAATGGATGCTTCTAATTTGTCAAAGGAATGGGCGTTTTCGATTGTACCTTCCTGGCTCCTGCATGAGGTACATAATTCAGTGTTGCCATCATTTAAAAGTTTAGGAACTCAAAATAATAGTACTTGTCTCCTCAGCACATAAATCCCTAAGTCTGTTACTTAGGTAGAAGACATTCATCTTACCTATAGTTTAATTTTATTGTCTACGATCAAGAATGCTTTCTTCTCATGGTAAATGTATTGAAAATGGCTGTCATGTGAGAAAAGATGCCATACATTGTTGTTTGTGAGGCCAGCCTGAGAGGATCTTTCACAAAAACTAATACATCCAGACAGGGAAACCTAAGACTCCTGCTGGTATTTGCTATATAGTTAAAGAAAACAAAAAGATGAATTAATATTTTTCCAGCAAAAGCAACTTGGACAAGAATAAAGCCACTTTACATGACAACTTTCAAAGACTCCATCAGCTCTCTAATTTGTTTTAAGCACAACACCACACACACACACACACACACACATACACACACACACACACACACACACACACACACACACACACACACGGCATTGTCACTTCATAAGAAACCCAGACACATGTATGAGCAACCTGCCCAAAGAGAAAGATTTTTTTTCCACCAGAAGGACCCACCCAGAATCAAATATTTACCTTCGCCTTGTGCAAGAGTCCTCCAATCATGAAGACTTAGAGCCTCTGTTCACCACCATGTCTTACTGAATGCTGAAAAACAAATAAACAGGATGATAAATTGCTAAGCATAAATTATTTAATGATGTCTCCCCCCCCCTTAATACCTACCAGCCTCCTTTCACCCACAGGACCAGAGAATTCAAACAATAATAAAAGTAAAAATGATACTACCGCTGTCAACAAACCCAGGCCACAAACAATCATTGTTAAGTGTTGAGCATAGGCAGATATAGCATACATGCTAAGAGGTATTCAAGATGTGTATGTATCTTTCAGCAACTCATGATCACACCCTTTAATCTATAATTCACCTGTTATTCCACATCTAGATTTGTTCTTAAGAGAAACAGCTTTAAATAAAGGCACATGTTTATAGACAGAAATGTTTAGCATGGTTATTTGTAAAAAATAGTCAATGGAAACATGATGTCATGAATATTGGTATTTCTTCAAGGATGGTATTATGCATCTTAAAAGTAAGATCAAAACATTAAAGAATACAGGAAATATGCTTGGTATGGTATAACAAAATTGTTGAAGTTTGAACTCACTTGTGACCTCCTTATTTCCCTAGGGATCCTCTGCTCCATGATTCCCTGGAGATCAGCATTCTGCAGATGTCACCTGGCCCTGAGTTACCCATTTTCCTCCCTGCTTCCTTGTAGTCATGGGCTTCCCTGATGAAGTTGTCATTACCATTGACCTTTGCTTCCCAAGAACCTAAACCAGCGACTGAGCTGTCACTCAATCAACCGTTGCTGCATAAAGAAAAAACTGACTGAGCGATTGAATATACAATTCATCAATGGAAAACCATTCAGTCAAAATAATCGTGATAATGAAGAAAACTTCCACAGGATTCATGGAAGAGGACACCAAGCAGAACACAGCAGGCTTTCACAGATAACAGTGAGACTGAAAGAGGGGGAGTCTGTAGTTAAAAATAACAAAGCCCTGATGTACTAGAGTACACAGCCTAGTGATCTTTCAGCATATTCCAAGACTGAGAATCTCTTTAAGGCAAAATTATGTACTTAGTGATACTCCTTTACAACAATTCTGTTCCCTTACATACTGTAGTTACAAATATATAAATAAGGTAGGTCTTTTTTAAATTAGTTCTCATCAGCTATGGTTGGTTGACTCCCTGCCCAAAGGGATAGATTATAATGGTGTTTTATAGAAATTCAATTGAATCTATTCATAAAACTACTGAAATATACACAGGGTTTTAATTTGTGTTTATGTTTCTCTGGAGGATGACCCAGTATTTTGGGTAAGCTTGGGGAAATGACTTGGGCCTTTATTATTTATTTGTTTGTTTGTTTGCTTGTTTGTTTTGCATCTTGACCACAGTTTCCCCTCTCTCTTTCCTCCCAGTCCACCCCCCTACCTTCTTTTCCACACATTTTCCCTTTATTTCTCTTCAGAAAAGAGAAGGTCTCCCATGGATAGCAACTGGCCATGGCGTATCAAGTTGCAGTAAGACCAATCACCACCTCTTCTGTTAAGGCTGGACTAGGCAACCCAGGAGGAGGAAAAGGTTCCCAAAGAAGATGATAGAGACAGATCCTGCTCCCACAGTTAGCCTTGGATTGGGCCTTTATAATGCTTAGTTTTCTTATAAATAAAATGGATTTATATTTTACACGTTTATAATAAAAACAGATAATATGACAGAAAACATGAAGTTCAAAAACAGACCTCAGAGTTATTTCTTCTTAAAATCAATACCTGGTACTGCTGAACACAGGCCCAGTTTTAGCTTCAGGAAGTGCCATGACACACGCCGAGCACTGCCAGTCTTGGCTCGTTTCACACTCTTAATATTTAGCTCTCGTTTTTAGAGTTTATAGTTTTTATTTTGAGGGAACTTCTGTGAAATTGGCAGAATTGTATTTTATTTCACTTCTGATTTTAGCAAAATCTTGTTATAGTGAAATTTAGCTGAAGGTTTATGCGTGTTGCTGATTTTTTGAAGATTCAGCTGTCTGTAAAATTGATTTTTTTTCTATTTTTGTCTCTGTCTAGGAGTTATTGTATGCTTTAAGGATGAGAAGACTGATGGTCAAACTGAAACATCCCAATAGTATGCACGTAAAGATTCAAAACCAGAATGTCTAGCTCTGAAGACTGCTGAACAAAGCCACCCCAGCAAACTTCGGGCTACAATCTTGGCATGCCATGCTGTACTCCTTGACAGACTGTGGCTTGAAATCTTTTCCCTGAAAGTTACACTTAAGTGCTCTCAACTCTATTTTTTTATGAACTATTTCAGGTATGAAGTTGAATACAGATGCAATTATACCAGAAATCATGTAGTGCCACCAGGCTGGCTAGAGTTTAGCACTCTGACATCCCGTCTGTGTCCCAGGTCTTTCTCTTTTAAGACTGACCACTATAGATGAAAGTAAACTCAGCCATGAATGCTTTTCCAGCACCCCAAAGATAACTGTTCTCCTAAATCACCAGCCTGTGTTGAAGCCTCTACTACACACTCGCATCCATAAACAATATAGCCAGTGCTAAATCTTTGGAATCTTTGTGTAAATGGTATTCAAATTGCAGGCATCCATCAGGAGCGGGTTTATGTTGTCCGGTATTATTGTAGCAACACAAATGGGTAAGAGACATTACATGTACTTCTAAGGTACATAGGTATGAGAGCAAATCCAATCCAGCTAGCTCAGGCAGAGAGAAAACCTCCCTTCAACATTACAGGTTGCTCTTAAGATGGTGGCTGTGTTTATATGAATCCAGCATTCTTTCACATTTTCTTGTGGCCAGCCTTTTCAGGTTGTCCAATCTTCATTTTTTTTTTTAAATTTAAAGATTTAATTTTGTCATTTTTAATTATGTGTAGCTGGGTGACTTGCATATAGGTATGTAGACATGGGTGCTGGTTGGGAGCTAGAGAGGAATTAGATCCCCTGGAACTGGAGTTACTGATGGTTGTGAATCTCTGGTTGGATGCTGGGACTCAAACCGGGGTCTGCAGCAAGAACAGCAAGTACACCTAACTACCACATCATCTCTCCATCCCAGGGTTTCCAATCTTATGAATGAAAAATACTCTGTGTTATTTTATTAACTCTTCTCTAACTACTGGTGAGACAGAGTTCTTCTATCTTATTGGCCATGGATGTTTTTCCTTTGGCCATCTGCTTTTCTTTTTTCCCAGTTTTTAATGTACTTTTGCCCAGTTTTCAATGTCAGTGTGATTACAGGTCCCTTTTGAAGTGCAGGAAGCTGCACAGTGAATGATAAATGACAGGGATATGGAGGGACACAGAAGTTTGTTATAGTTATGCTTGGTCCCATCCATAGGCTTTGGCTAACAGACATCAGATAGTTGATTAATTTATCAAATTTACAATTTTTTTTGTCAAAACTTTGACTTTTTATTTTACTTTATTTATAGAAGCATACAATCTAAAAATTATATGTAATGTATATAATAAATATATTATATATTATATTGTATATTATATATCAATTTATATCATATCATATATATTACATATTAAATATATAGTATGTGATATACTATATATTTATTCCTTTCTGTGAATGATATGTACACATATTGATATACATATATTCATATGATATAATATATTATATGTAATATATATTACTGGAATTATATCTATAATATATATTGTAATATATAATAATATATATTACTTTCTGTGTATGAGTGCTTTTCCTGCATATATGTTAGTGTATTACATGTGTGCCTGGTGCCCACAGATGCCAGAAGGAGTTCAGAATCCCCTGGAACTATAGTTACAGATAGTTGTGAGCTGCCATGTAGGTGCTGGGAATCAACATGAGTCTTCTACAAGAACAGCAAGTACTCCTAACCATTGAGCCATCTCTCTAGCCCAGTAGCACTTTTTATAATACTTTTTTACATAAAAGATATATAAGCATTTGTCTTTCAGGTAAGAACTTTGTCTGTGTTACGTGGAAAATCTTTAACTCTTTTTTTGTTGTTGCTTTTATTTTAATTGATATTTTGTGAATTTCACACCATGTACCTACCCCGTCCCCACACACTACCCCATCCCTTCCTACCTGTCCCCTGCCCATATAACCTTCTCTTGAAAAAGAAAACAAATAAAAATTAAAAACAGGGAAAAAAACTTGCCTTGGAAGCTGCTGTGTATCATGGCATATCATACAGTATACCCTTTTGTTGAAACATCTTTACTTGTAAATTTTCATTGCAATAAGTCATTGGTCTAAGGCCTCTGGTGTATATACGTCCAGTTCCTTTTAAATAGTTTATGGAAATGAATTTCACATTTACTCTACTTGGAATTAATGTTTATATGATACAAAGATTCTACCATGTTTTTTTTAATAGATATGTATTATCCAGGCAACATTTATTTCTGGATTCTTCATTTCAGCATTTATTTGTAGTGATTTATCTATCTTACACAAAACTTCAATCTTTAAATTCTATTTTTGTTCTCAATATTTCATTGCACTGGTTATATTTTCCATTCCTCTATAAATGTACATGACACTTCAATGACTATAATTTTAACCTGAGTGTTCACAGCCAATAAAGTGCATGTGTCCACTGCATCCTTCTGTCATCTTAGTTCATTTAGACATGTGTTGGCAGTCTAACTATGACAAATACTGATTTTATCAGTATTTAATATTAAGATTAATTATAGGGATTTAATAGTAAACTAAACAGACTTTCCATTACAGGTAATGATAAATTGTCATAAACTACTAAATAATCACATGTAGTTCTGTTCTCCTGGTCCAAACTGCCAGAGCACTCTTCTGGTCACCCCACACTTTATCTTGCCTTTTATTGTGTCCTTACTCATGATGGAGGCTTAGACCAGAAGGACACTGCAATTTGCCAGTTGGAAGCATCTGGAAGCCTGGAAAAGTTTCTGTTCTGGACAGGTGGGAATAATCTCCAGTGAGCATGCAGAAGCATTGTTGAGACACGAAGACACTGTAGGACTGTTACTTCCATTATAGATAAGTGTAGTTATGTGTACTGTGTGCACTAACAAGAAACATGCTTAAGTCAAGAGAATTCTCAGGCTTGTATGTTGGATATTGTTTACTCTGTTGAAATAATTCTGTGGTGAATATAATGAATGGAAAAGGTTATCTCTGCTTATCACATAAGAGAGAGCTTTACACTTTAGTTCATAGGTCTCAGATTCCCATTTAGCTTTAAGGCGTTGATCCAGCTTTTTATTCATGTACACACTCATCTGCCCATCTATCCATCTACCCATCTATCCATCCATCCATCCATCCATCCATCCATCCATCCATCTATCTATCCATTCATCCATCCATCCATCTCTTCATCAATCCATCCATCCCTTCATCCACCCACCTATTCATTCTTTCATTCAATAGATGTTTATTGAACCATTCCTATATTGCACACATAGTTTTAGATACTTATTTTAAATTTTTTTATTGTACCTCTGTGTGCATGTCTGTGTGCCTCATGCATGCTTAGTGCCTATAAAGGCAGAGAGGGAGTCAGATACAATGGAACTGGAATTACAGATACTTCTGAGAAGTTATATGGCTGCCAGGAATCAGAGAGATAGCTCAATGGTTATGAGCACTGGCTGCTCTTTCAGAGACCCCAGGCTGAGTTCTTAGGTTTATACACTTCTGACTTTAGTGTTCACAAATGAGGACCAAGTCTCACAGTGAAAGAATACAGCTAAGATCTATCTGCATCATGAGGTTTCAGGTGAGACTACCATAGAAGAGAGTTCATTTCAAAGTCAATTTTAACAAAGCAAATGGCCATAACTTTGGTCTATTGCCCTATTATTCCAATGTCCACTCTGCTAGCATTTCTTCTTCTGTTGCTCCTATGATTTGTAGTGTCCCAATGTCATTGGTGTTTACATAGGTTTCTGTCTTGGACTATGAACCCATTTGACTCTGACTTCTAATACTTCTTTCCTTAGGCTTCCTCCATTCTTCAGAAATCTTTGTTCTTCATGCCCAGCTCTGGGATCCCCAATCAGATCCTTGCAACCTCATGAAGCTTGCTGAAGGAATTCGGAAAGGCTCTGGAGCCAAACTCCCTTTGCTCCATGAACTGACCTCTCTAGATGCCTCCGAAAACACGAGTCCCAAACGGGGCTGCCTGCCATGTGTGTCTCATGGCTGCAATTAAGGGCACCAGGGCAGAAAGTGGATCTGCTGACACTACAGCTCAGCAAGCTTACACAGAGGCTATAAAACACCCTCGGTGGAACACACCAGTAAATTGTCCCACTAATTAGTTTATTATTTCATTTGAGAGATCAAATACATAAATAAAATTAATAAACCCTGCAGACTAAGCGAAGCCCTGGAAATAAAAGTATTTCTCAGGTCATTGGCTCACATGCGGATATTACATGCTAGAATAATGTTAACACAGGCAAAACTGATCATGCTGCTTTATAGACCAGAACGTACTAGCTGCAGCCCGAGCTGGGGTGGGGCTGGTGAGCCTCAGATGGGCCAGAAGCATGGGCGGTGTTCCCTACCTTGTCATGACTGGTGGTGTGACCTTGAACAAGTCAATTTTCTCCCTCACCATTCTAAAATGCTTGTTTACTTATGAGTAAAAAGATGGTTGTATTGAATCAGAAGTTTGCTCCAGTTGTGAGATTTCATGATCATGAGAACTAAATGAAAACCAAAGATGCTTATTACAAACTCTGTCAATAAAGAATGCATAATGTAAATGAAACAGAATCATAATCCATTAGCCTATTCCAGAGAGGGGATGTGGTTCTTCAGAGAGACCCTAGGTAACACATAACCCAAACCCATCTTATGAACAGAAAAAGGGGAGAGTTTGCCTTTGTGAAAGGCATGCTATATACCAAGACCATGCAAAAAAAACATTTACAGATTAACCATAAGAAGCAAAGGCAGAGTGAATATAAAAATGTCAGATTTATATGAAAGACAGCAAAACTTGACTTTCTAACTTCCTAATCAAAGACTCCTCTCTCAACAGTGTTTGATAGTTATGGCTGTCACTAGGACTCCAGGACCTCTGGAGTGGTCTCCTGGGTGCTGGGTGCTGGGTCCTTGGTGCTGGGTGCTAGGTACTGTGTTCATGTAGTATGTTCCCTGTTTGTGTAGAATTCATAGATGAAGCTGGCAAATGAAATGGAGGGAAGATGGTAATGGCAGTTTAGGGATGATTTCCCAATGCCATAGGGCAGCTGAGTGGCTAATTCTCCCTTTATACATAAACTATCATTTATTAGAAACTGACTGATAGGACAGACATTTGACAGCTTAGCTTAACACCTATTTTCCTAGTTGCCCCTGTCCGGTGGCCGGTGGCCCTTCTCTTCCACTGGTACCTAGTGACTGACAACTTGTCTCAACTCTGCAAGTGCCAGCTCAGCTGTAGAGCCTGGCATGGTCTCTGTTGTAGCTATGACACTGTGTGGCTCCCCCTCTGTCACATCATCCCCCATGTAAATCAGCTCTGAGTCAGTTTCTTGAAAGTGGTCCTGAAGTGTGGCAAATCCCTTGAAAGCAAAGATGCAGAGAAGCCATTCACTTCAGATGATGTGGTGGAGAATTCTGATGGACTTGTGCAAAATAAAACACATGAGAACAACCAATCCTCAAGACAAAAAACATTTACTCTTGGATCCTATGGGCAAAATTTAGTGACAGGAAAGACATTGTGTCACACCATTTACTCAGAGAGCTCCATAAAGTTGGGAGGCTGGTGCCTGTGGTGGTGATGGGTTGGTGACACTGTGGTACAAGGCTCATGTCTCTAAAAGGACAAAGACTCTGTTGTCACTCAACATTCCCCTTTCTATACAATGCTGACTTGCCTCCGTTTCTGTCATTTGAAAACAGGGCTGACAAATGCTGATCTATAACCTTGCAGGATTACTGCCATCACCTGGCAGTCATCTTGACCCCAGACTGAGCAAAACTTTCTCTAGAATTCTCCCCAGAGAGAAAAAGCTACAATATTTCAGGGCAATGATTTTGCTCAAGGTGTCTTTGAATCTATTTTGTACAGTCTTTGACTTGTCTCTGAATTCAGCTGGAGACAGTGTTCTGGCTTCTGGTGGATAATAATGAAAGAAAGGTCCTGGAGAGTTTTAGCCCCAGGAATGGAAAGAATGATAAGCCTTAGAGGGAAATATGACAATGAAACACCCCAAGGACTGGAGAAGCCCCGTCTCTCGGATTGTATTGCTTACCAGCTATAGCAGTTATAGAAGTTACTGGCTTCTCAGGATTTAGAATTAAGCCTTCTATATTCCCTTCACTTTGATCAAAGGCAAGCTGATTTTATTGGCTCAGAGATATGTCTAGAAATCATTATGCCACTCATTTGCATGACATAAACAGGTAGGGCAATGAGATAGCATCCTTAAGTCATATATGCAATATTGAGGTCCAGAGAATGCCTATCTCAGATGAGAAGAAAGCTAGTGTTGTACAGTGGAGATGGAAGAGACTGCTGAGGTGAGTGACCTCAGGAGTCAAAGGACATGGTGTGCTTATAAGTCGTCTACTGGAAATACTTGGGAAATGTTTTAAATTATTCTTCTTCCTTAAAAAAAAGTTTGATTTTTTTTTTTTTTTTTTTTTTTTTTTTTTTTTGGTATGGGTGAGTGCATGTGTAGGCAAGCATGCGGATACCTGAGGTCAACATCAGATGTCTTCTTCAGTGGCTTCCCCATCTCACCTAACCTGGGGATAAATGATTGGCTGGATTGACTGGTCCACAAGCCTCAACAATTCTCCAGTCTCTATTGCCTCAGTGCTGGACTAGGCATGGATTGCCACACTTGGCTTTTTAACATGCTGCTGGAGATCTGAACTTAGGTTTTCATGATTGAATGGCAAATATCTTCCCAACTGAGCCATCTCCCAGTTCTCGATATTCCTGAGTATCACCTTGACACTGCATACCGTTCCTGTTTCTTCTATGATAATATTTTGACATAACTTTGTCATTTGGACTGCCATATTCAGTATTGAACTCAACTGTCAGATTTGAAGGAAATATTATTATATATTAAAGATGAGAAATTAGAAAGCCAAGAAGAGATTTTTCCCAAGTGACAAATTATTAAAAACTGAAGATAAAGGAACTTGTGACATCTTTTTCTATTGGGCCTCTACAAAGCATCCAAACATATATGACTCAGTTGTTCTGTGTCACACTATGGAGTGCAGTTGTCTGCTTTGTTTGTTACATATTTTTAATTAATTACAGTGAGTTTCTTAAAATATTTTCTGCCATATGGCCTTTACAAACCACATTATTCAATGCTGAAAATAGGAATATTAAGATATATCCCCAGCTATGTAAACAATCACTGCTGGGTTTATGCTATGTTATAGTACACATATAATTAATCTTATTAGCATTAAACTCTTCTGTTTGGTTACACTCCATACAGTATTAGACTGGTCTAATTAACATAAAGAGGAACTGAGAGAGACTAAAGGCTAGGATCAGAACTTGTGCTGGATTCTCAAAGCTTAGCTGGTAATGTGCATGTAAATCTTCATGTAAGTTGACAGAACTAGAGTGGGCTAGAAACAGAACTCATGCTGAAACCTTTGATTCATAAAAAGACAACACGAGGTAGAGGCAGTAAAGGCCATATGCTTTTGTGAACCAGAATAAGTCCCCCAACGTGTTTCTAGATTCGCTGGATTCTTCTTTTGGAAAATAAAACTACACCGAGAGAGAGAGAGAGAGAGAGAGAGAGAGAGAGAGAGAGAGAGAGAGATATTATGCAGAACTTAGATCATGTACTCATGTGCTAGTGGCCAGGGCTCAGATCATGTAGGCACACGCTAATGGCCAGGGCTCAGAGCAGTAGGCAGGTGTTAGTGGCACTGTCAATTCTTTGATTCTCTGTCTCCACGTCTTTAGTAGATCTGGAAATTTTTGCTTTGTGGAGTAAAATGTGGACAAAGCAAATGACCACTATTTGAAACTTAGCTTACTCTAGAGTTGAAGTATCTGCTCTGGGGATTTGGATTCTTGGCACATTGTATATTTACTTATCTTTTTTTTCCCCCTGACACATGAGTAGCTAGGTAAATTCCTTCCTTTAAATCACTTCAAATGCTGTGCAAAAATTTATAACCTTAAGTCAAAGTAAATTCCATGCCATAAACTTAAGACATGGGTTTGAAAGGAAATTTGTAGTTTACTACAAAAAAACATAACATTTGTTTAAACCTTTGACTTACCTTGAGGCAAAATCATCCTAAGCAAATAACTATGGGCTGCTCTCCACGTCTCACATCACCAGAGTAGTAGCTATTAGACATAGGCCCAACAATAGTGACCTGGAAAAATGAACTTTTCTGTTCCTATTATGAAGCCATTAAAACAACAATGAAAAAGAAATATTTATTGCCATCAAATATATCCTTCACACATTAAGTAGAAAAAAACTGAATGCCAGATTGTTCATTGTGAGCCTACATCTATTTAAAAGTACTTAGACACATAGGGAAAAGATAAAAATGAAATCCATAAATTCTATGAATGTCTATTCCTGAATAGTAGGAGGATAGGAGGATTTTACTATCTCACTTTTGCTTATCTGCAGCTCCTAAAATGTACTCTATGAATGTCTTTACAACCTTATAAGGTAGAGATCACCTTAAATTTATATTAAAGTTCATGCTGTAAACAACATGGGGAACACAATATTCTGGGAAAGCTTGTCTCTGGAGAAATACTTGGCAAATGCAATAAGTTTATTCTATAAAGAGTTGGGCCTATCCTCTGAGAAGTAGATTTGGATGCCCCCATGGATAAACGATGAAAGGCCATGAATAAAATATTTAGCATAATGAATAAAAAGCAGATGAAAATAGTCATGTTTAAAGGCAAGCAAATACATGAATATTAATTAAGCAGTTGTGGCTTTTAGCATTTTAGCATAGTTTACATAAAAAGCTATAACAACAATACTTAGCACTAGCACGAAGAGAAAGGATTTGACACATCCTGTAGGTAAAAGTTTAAAAAGGCACAGTGTGTTTACATGGTGCCTGAGCTAATGGAGCAGCAGAGTGAAAGACTTGTAGCTTCTGAGTGACTGATTTCACGTTTGGGAGTTTTTGACTAAAGAAGTCTCTGAACACACAATGTATATTCTGATAAAAATGTGTCATGCTCTACTACTCATGGCAGCAGAATTAGAAGCAACATATGTGCTCGTTTGTAGAGGAGATGGTGCCATTGTTATTGAACAACAGTATATAGCTATGGAGGCAGTATTCATGAATACTGTATGAACTGGTAAGAGCCTCAGTAGGTTTGCCATCAAGCCTGAGGACTTGAGTTCAATCCGTGGAACTACGTGAAGGTAGGAGTGAACTGACATGCTCAGCTGTCTCTAACTTCCATATGTATAGCATGGAACGAGCATGTAGACTCACACAGACACATAGACAATCAAATGTAATAAAAAATGAATGATAACTGGTAAGGGGAAATCAGTATATTTTTAAGTGACCAAATATGAGGAAAGAGGAAGAAAAATGGTTCAACACAGTTCACACACAGATATATATCACACGTCATAACACAAACATCAAATACGCATCACACACATAAAACACAGACACATCATATACAAGTTACACACATATCCTTCACACCACAGATACACATCTCTCTTTCTCATACACATCACACTTACACAAACTGCACATATCATCCATACACATATCAAAGACATCACATACACATCATATGTACATATTACACATAAAACATATATACACTTCACATACAAGTTATGCACACATTAAAGACACACATCTTGCAAACACATATTATACTCACTCATATCATACACACGCACATATATACATATACATACACATATCACACATGTGATATGATGAGAGAGAGAGATGTGTGTCTGTGGTGTGAAGGATGTGTATGTAACTTGTATATGATGTGCCTGTGTATGTCTTTGTCTCTCTCCATTCCCTTATCTCTCTCCTCTGTCTCTGCCCCTTCCTTTCTCCCTCTCTCTCTCCCCTTCTTCCTCTCTCTCTCTTATATACACACACACATACACTCACTCACAAATAGGATATAAACAGAAGTAGTTAGCAAGAAAGTACTCAAAAGAACATTTAAGAGAGTTATCCTTAGCTTACAAAACTGATATTTCCCCCTTCTACTTTTAAAATACAAAAACCCTTTCTTATAAAAAAAAAAGCATTGATTATCATATGCCTTTAGAAATATGCAAGTGAAGACTTCATCAGATGATGCTGCAGGGGCATTTGTCCACTCACCCTGGAGGAAAACCAAGAGGGGTGGTGTGACTTCTGAATCTGACCCATGAGCTCATGAGCTTTGGAGGGGCATATCCATCCAAAGGGAACCATGTGAAGAGAGAGGAAGAGAAATGGTATGTCCTAATCTTTTGAATGTGGATTCAGGGAAAGCAAAGAGGAGAGAGAAGATGACCAATATAGAAAACACTAGAACTGAATAGCAAAGCAAATCATCTGCTGTTCTTGCTAGTGAACAAGTTCACTCTTCTCACTCTTCTCCATTTGTTTCATCTAGATCCCCAAAACAAATTGGGGAAACAGCTATGGGTCCAGCACAGAGTGAAGAGGGGTAGTGAGACTGTCCAGGACTGGCCTTGCCTCAGGACAACCAAAGCTGAGAGTATATGTGATCATGTTTGTGCAACCAAGACATCTAGGTTCTACTCCCACCTGCTATTGAATGTTAAGCTCTTTGGGATTTAGTTTCCTTATCAATAGAATAAATGAAGAAATATGTATTTTCACATTAACTACATATTGAATGGCTAGCACTACACACGATATGAGATAATGAGATGAAGTATGAACAAGACAGAGCCTGGTTATGCTAGAGTCTAATGGAGAAGCCCCTACTCGAAGCAGTGTGAAGCTGGAGGATGACCTCATAAGCCAGAAACTTCCCATCAACACTCCAACATTTGGTCTCTGGGGCAGCATCTTTTATTTTCAATCTAAGCATTTATCCCTCTTTACTTTCCTACAAACTACTTTTTCCAGATAGTGGTGTGACTTGCTTCCCATTGAAGTGGAAGTTTCTGGTTGTGTCATGGGATGCAAACTCATGTGGTACTTTTCTGAGTCAAATTCATGTGATGTTTTGCTGAGGCAAGGCCCTTAAGAAGACACATGATGTTTGGATAGAGTATAAATAAGATTCTACAGACAGTAATGGGTTACTTGCATCGCTAGCTGTGCAATACTTTGTTGGTCTAGCGTTTTCGCTGATCTTCGCTTCATTGAGAGAGGCATGGCAGAATTTCTCCCAGAATCTCAGCTGATTCTGGTCTCTCCAGCTGACTTGTGCCAATTCAGTGGAGACCTGGCTGTTTCTGGTGGATCTGGCCTCCATTGCTGATTTGTGTTTGGTGACACTATGGAAATAGACTGTTTGGTATCCTGACACTACTGAATTGAACTGCTGGTATACTGACAAACCAAGATTGGAATCACCACAAAGAACTACTTTTAAACAGGTCCACATCCTCTTGTATTATTTTCCATCTTTCTCCCGTTCCTTTGGATGGTGAGCCAGAAGGGGGAACATATCAAAGCTTTTGAGAACCCTTAGTCAAGTAGGTTTTGAAAAATCTAAGCCTACACTCATGGCCTTCAAATCTTTGTAGACATGACCTTCTGTTGTTGGAGGACCTGACTACTCTGTAGAATACTGGAATCACATTTCAGGGTTACTGCTTGGTAAAATTTTGAGGGCTGACACTCATTATAGTCAATGTGAAATGTTGACCAGGGGTTGACCAGAGTGCAGACTGAGGGATTGTCCATTGCAGCCTGTCTGTCTATCACATCTGGCCACTATAGCCTGCCTATTACATGCCCATGTTATTTTTATGCTACTGAATACCAACTTGCATCTCTAGTTATTTATCTACTGTCCCTGTTATTCCTGCTGCGACAAAACCTTCCCACAGCAGTGATCCATCTGTTTGACCTTATTACCATGTCCCCAGAGACCATGCTTAATTTATTTGACTTTTTCATTGTATTTACTTTAGTTCAGTTATTGGTACTAGGGATAACACTCAGTATCTCACACACAGGGCTCTAACACTGAGCTAGGTCTCTAGCTCTCCAGTACGACTTTTATAAAAGACATTCAGTAAATATTCACTGAGAAAGAGAGAACCACCCAGGCAAGTCTATGCCACGCAATACAGCAGCTGCTCACTACATAACATGCTGGGCATCTGAGAGACAATATGACTGAAGGACTGAATGCTTTTACTTTTTATTTTAATTAATTGAAATTAAGAAAATGGAACCAGTTACAATAGTTTTCAAAGAAACTAGGTTTTAATTTTTTAATAGGACTATATTTCACCTAGGCCAGCACTGTGTAGATACTAAACTAAATGCTTTCTACTGTTTTTTTTTTTTTTTTAAACGTGGATACTAGAAAATGAAAGGTGGCATAGGTAGTTTGCATTATTGAATAGTTCTGTTCTAACTTCTTCTTTTCTGACAGGACAACCGTACATATCTTATAAGGGTATGTTGAATGTTGAAGCCTAAATGAGGCAGCACGGGTACCTATAATAGTGCCTATTAGAATGCTTGGTACATGGTAGCTGTCAAATGGGTGTTAGCTGCTATCACCTCATTATTATTGCTATCATAATGGTTGCTGTTGTTGAATACAGGCTCAGATCAGCACACCTATGACTACTGATGACTTTGATTTATTAACGATGATTATAATACCTACATAGGTCAAAACTTTGAGGTATATGAGAACAGACTAAATAGTCTAGGGAAAGTTGTTGGCGATATATGGTGTATGGTGGCAGAGAAAAATCATAACTCAGACCTGGGTACTTCTTCCCCAAAGCCTGTGTATATAAAAGAATTTTGCTTCTTAAAAATTCTCATCAATTGAAGTAAAAGTCAGACAAAAGGCGACTGAAGATCCTATGGAGAGTCCTTCAAAAGCAACTTGGAAAATTGATTTAATCTAGTAAAATTTAAACCCTTTGTCTAAAGTCCCCCCGCCTTGCCCTGGCCCCAAACAAGCAATCTGTGGACATTATTTGGTGTATGAGAACACCATGATAATTTATTTATTTATCATTTCTTTAGATTTAACTGTAATGCTAAGTGCTGACCTATGCATATTCTGAACCAGAAGAATGGAAACACACTCAGTGGATACAGCCATGTGAGTTTCATGCTTGCTTTTATGACTGTGTCTATGAGTGTGCTAGTCCAAGAAATCACCTACATTGACTGAATGCTCAGTTCAGTATTCTTAGACTAAGGCCTGAGGACCACAGGAGGCCCATAACATCTCTGCTAAATTTTATATTTTAGGTTTACTTTCAAAATTGCTCATGCATCATAAGAGTCATTGAGTTCAATACTTTCTTGATAAGAACAGGGTAAGAAAGAATGATAAGACAAAAAAAAAGAGGTTTTTGAGGTTATAGTGTGAGTATTATTCCAGGCTGGGACACTTTCTACCAGGGAACCCACAACCTAAGAGTTGCCTAGGATTCAGAGAATACAACAGCACTCCAAGGATGGAATACTCACCCAACAAAGGAAAGAGTATATACTGACATTCAAATATCATAACTCCAGATGCTAGCCAGATGTACAAAAAGCCCAACAAAAGAAAACAAAGCAAGACAACAACAACAACAACAACCTCATATAGGAAAGGCCAGGATAATATGTCTCCACCAAAAGCCATTAACCCTATTGCAGTAGGCCCTAAAAAATGCAATGTAGCAAAGCCTAAGACATGGATTTTAAAATGGCAATTATGAACATGTCCACAGAACTTAAAAAAATGAATAAATCCCATAATGAAGTTCATGAAAACATAAACATTTGAATAAAATAATAAAAATAATTCAAACATGGAAGTATAATTTAACATCAACAGTAACAGTAACAAAATGGAATCCCTAAAGTAAACACGAAGTGATATAAAACCCAAAATGATGTCAAACAAAGACCTCAGAGGCTAGCTAGTTCAAAAACAAAACAAACAAATAACAAAAAACCAAAACCAAAACAAAAAAGAATCCAGGCACAAAAAACATCCAAGAAATATAGGGCACTATTTTTTTTTTAAAAAAAGATGAATCAAAGGGATAGAAGAAGAAGGAAAAATCCCAGGTAAAAATCACAGAAAATGTGTTTAACAAAATCAGGAGAGAATTTGCCCAATCTAAAGAAGGGATGTCTATCAAGGTACAAGAAGCATACAGAACATCAAATAGACAAGACAAAAAAGAAATTAGTCACAACATGCTATAATCAAAACCCTACATGTGCCTAACAAAGAAATACTAGTACAAGCAGCAAGGGAAATGAGCCAAGTAACGTATAAAGGCCGGCCAGTTAGAATAATACCTGACTTCTCAATGCAGAAAGAAAAAAAATCCTGAATGGATTCTCTATAAACTCTGAGAGACAACAGTCTCCAGCCTAAACTACTATAACCAGCAAAACTATCAAACATAATCAATGAAGAAAGAAAAACATTCCATGTTAAAATCAATTTTAAGCAATATATCTACCAGTGTAGCTCTACATAAGGCACTAGAAGGAAAACTTCAGTCTGAAGATGTTAACCATGCTTAAGAAAGCACAAAGAATAAGTAATCACAGAGCAGCCAATCAAAAGAGAAAACACACACACACACACACACACCTCACAATAACACAATAATAGGATCCAATAAACAGTGTTCATTTCTAGCTTTCAATATTAATGATCTCAATTCCCAATTAAAAAACATAGAGTAATAAAACAGATGCAAAAACAGGATTCATCTTTCATCTGTATCCAAGAAACATACCTCACCATTAAGAATAGACATCACCTCAGGATAAGTAAAAGGATGCAAAAAGATATTGCAACCCAATGGACCCAAGAAACAAAAAGTTATTGGCATTTTAATAACTGAAATATTAGAAGTAAGCCCCAAATTAATCAGAAGAAATAAAGAAGGACATGTACCTTCCACAAAAGGAAAATATTCCAAACACAAAGATACCCATGTTCATAAAGGAAACACTTCTATAGCTAAAATCACATATTGACTTTAACACAGTGATAGTTGGTGACTTCAATACCCCATTCTTATAGACAGGTAATTCAGACAAAAACTAAGCAGAGAAACATTGGAGTTAAATAATGTTATAAATCAAACAGACCTAGCAGATATCTACAGAACATTTTACCAAAACTCAATATGTACTTTTTTTTTCTTATCAGTTAATAGAACTTTCTTCAAAATTGGCTACATACTTGGACACAAAACAAGTCTCAACAGATATAAGAAAATACAAATAACATCCTCTATCCTGTATGACCACCAACCAGGCAGCATATACCAGCTAATATGAGGCCCCCCAACACATATACAGCAGAGGACTGCTGGGTCTGGGTTTAGTCGGAGAAGATGCACCTAAACCTCTAGAGACTGGGGGCTCCAGGGAGTTTAAAGGTCTGGTGGGGTGGGAGAGAGTTGAGTTCACACCACCTTACTTTTCTGTTTGTTTTCAGGGCTGGACATTTGGCACTGGGCAACAAATTAGTGTGCTTTTCCCTGGGGAGGGCTACCTTTCCTGCTCCCAGCTTTACTCAGTTGCCTGTAGTTGTTTGTGTAGGGTTGAAGCCTCATGGGATTATTTTTCCCCTATACAATTTGGCTTTCTTGTTGATGTCCTTCTTATTGAACTCACATTTGGGTGGTCATGTTGGTGAGACTTTATGTGAACATCTTCTTATGTTACAAAAAGAAACAATTTCACGGCCAACTCTCTTTGCCTCTGACAAATCTATCTACCTTCTCTTCTGCAATGTTCCCTGAGCCTTTGTTGTGGGATTCGTGGTTTATAGACGGATTCATTGGGACTGGACTCCACAATTCTGCATATTGATGGATTGTGGCTTTTGTAATGTTCTCTGCTACAAAGAGGAGAAGACTGTACTTCTCTCTGGGTGTTAGGACAAATATTTAGAGATTGTTGTTATGGAATACACTGTTTAGTAAATTAGTGGTTGTAAATTCTCCTCTTATAACCATGATTTTACTAGTACTGATTAGTTAGCTAGGTTTCCAATACTAGGCATTGTATTTCTTTTGTTGAACATGAATTAAGTCTAATTATAGAGCTTTTGGTTACCATCAAAATATATGTATGCCACTACTGCAAACATGGGTTCTCCTCTCATGCTGGTTGTTGATATGATTTATAGATATGATAGTTGGATAGGACTATTGGTTACCTTCCCCCTTTGGAAGTTTGCATGGCACCTTCAGTACCCTGAATTCTAGTCCTTAGGGAGGGTACATTTAGGTCAGTTCCAGCTCACAGCCTTCTGAGCCTTCAGCTAAACCTTTCTGAGCAGGACACAATAATGCAGGCACTAAAGTTAATGATTAATAAATAAGACCCATAAAGCTGAAAAATTTCTGTGTGGCAAAGGCACTATCATTTGAGCAAAGTGACAATTTACTGAATAAAAATGATTCTTCAACAATTTTATTTCTGATATATAGGGTTAATATCTAAAATATATAAGGAATTAAAAAGCAACAACAAAACCCACAAACATCAATAAAACACATAGCTAATTAAAAATGGGGTACAGAACTCAGCACAGAGTTCTGAAAAGATAAAACAGAAATTACTGAGAAACATGCAAAGAAATGTTCAGCATCCTTAGTTATCAGGGAAACGAGACTTTAAATTACTATATAACCATTCATCGTTCTATACCAGTCAGAATGGCCAAGATCAATGAAAACAAATGACAGTATATGCTGTTGAAGATGCAAGGTAAAGGGAACATTCATCTGTTGATGGTGAAAGTACAAACAGTTCAACCCAATATTCCATAGTAAACAGTTCACAGGAACTAACTAGAAGCTTCATCCTACTGAGTAGCATTCGTGTACTGGTAGTTGTTCTACATACTACTGGAGGACAAAGGTATCCCAGATGCAAACCCTGCACCGTACAACAGGAACCTGGTGCAATAGTGGCACAAATGTCATGGGACTACCTTGTTACCACTTTCTGATTGGGTTTAAGGAAGGCCCACTCAGATTTGAGGTTCTCAAACAGATGAAACACATGCCTGACACTGCTAAAGTAGCCAAGAACCTGATACTAGATAGGTCATAATCCTGTGGTAAAAACTTATCCTACCATTCTGCTAAAGAGATATAGAAATAAAATGATTTCCAATGACCCAGGGTTAGTGCTTGACCCATCTCTCACCAAGGAATCCTCTTCTTGTTAGATGGGTACTAACCCAGGACCTATAACTGTGCAATATACAGAGAGTGACATTGGAGCCCTCATTTCAAAATGGAATGTCTCCATGGAGGCCCTTCCCTCAAGACTCAAAGATCTCTGTGAAAGAAGAGACAGAAATGTAATAAGAGCCAGAGGTGACGTTTGTCTCCAAGGAAACAAGTCTTCTAGACATAACAGGATTGGTGCATATATGAACTGCCAGAGACTGTGACTAAATTCACAAGGCCTGCACAAGTTCAAGATAGGCAGAGTCCCAGAACTGAGGAAGTGGACATCCTCCTACCCAAACAGGAAGTTATCTACAATTGGTACCTGCTGGCAAAGGAAAAAAATCTGTGTATCTCAATGGTGCCTCAGTGGAGTATATTAACCATACTTCAGGGTAGGCTGCATGCCCAGGAGTAGCTGGACAACATAAAGCCAACTCAAAGGTATTTTCCTAGACTTTCTGTCTCATTTTTTTTTGGTTTGAGATCTATCTACCATTTATCATCTATCATCTATCTATCTATCTATCTATCTATCTATCATTTATCTATCTATCATTTATCTACCTATTTATGTTTATCTTATTGGCCCTTTTCTTATTGTTTTAGTTTCCATATTTGCGTGTGTGTGTGTGTGTGTGTGTGTGTGTGTGTTTGTATGTGTGTGGATGTGGATGTGAATTTTCTAGTGCACAGTTAACTGTTCTGACAGGCAACATTACTCAATTTTTCTATTGAAAAATTCCATATAATATGTTTTTGTTATGTTTTTCTCCTCCCTCAGTCCTTTTCAGATCTTCCCCATTTCCCTGCTCACCCAATTTTCTCTTCTTTTTTCTCCCCCTCTCTTTAAACACAAAACCAAGAAAAACACACACATGGGGAAATTCACCCAAAACACACATATGCACATATCCAAACACATCTGCTAAAACTAGTAATGGTCCACTATGTTCTTTCTTCACTTTGTATCTATCAGGACTGGGTTCATTTGTGCTCAAGTATTTTGAGCCTCTCAAAAGTTGCTAACTGGCTGGACAGTGGTGGTACATGCCTTTAATCCCAGCATTTGAGAAGCAGAGGCAGGTGGATTTCTGAGTTCGAGGCCAGCCTGGTCTACAGAGTGAGTTCCAGAACAGTCAGGGCTACACAGAGAAACCCAGTCTCGAAAAACAAAAACAAAAACAAAACAAAACAAAAAAAGAAACAAAAAAGAAAGTTGTTAACTGATTGTCTAACATTTCCCCTGGACTTAGTTGACTTTTTAAGTGAAAAATGTTCGTAATGAAAACAAACAAAGAAACAAAGAAACAAACCCAGAAAGACTTATGGGATTCTGATGTGATTACAGCCAAATACCTTGAATTGCTCTGAAAGTCATGTCTTCAACTCTGTTAGCCAAGCACTTCTGTGACTCCCTTCATCTCTGTTTGCAACATGTATGCACTCAAGCTGTCATAAACATGCTTTATGTGATTACTTGCTATTTGGAAAATATTTCTTATACAGCTCTGGACCTCATCAAATTATCTGGATCCTTGCTCCTGCCCCACCATGGACAGTTTTCCTAAGTTAGTGCCTGCCACACCTGCAGGGACTATTCTAATTGGCCTCACAGTGTACTGGAGGGTTAAATTAATTTGTGTGAATCGCACAGCTGGACAGTTGCCCAGTGCCACATACTAGCAGCTGTTTGACACAATAAGCCAAGAATCAGATTTTCTTGCAGCAGAAATAAATTTTTAACAACGTCACCAATTTCCACAGAGGCAAAATACAAGACATGATTTCTGTATGAGATGCTTGTGATAGAAGCCGCCTTGGAGGAATGGTGTCATTTTCTAAGTCAAGGCCCTGTCCTGCCACATTATTTAAACACAACATGACATGGAAATACATCTAATAGGATTTGGCTACAGGCAAAGAGTCTGGAAAATAGTGCAGGGATTGGGAGACTGCTGCTGAGTTATGCATAGAATTCAAAATTTACTAGGATTGGAATGCTTGACTCGATTTTTGGCTCATAACAAAATAAAATACAAAAACGAAACCCTCTCTCAAGTGCAGCCATACTGGTACATTTATTATGATAATAGCTGTCATAACACTAGAGCCACCAAGAAGATCAAAGAAGCATCTTTATATTGATTTCATAATTCAGCACCACTGAAATTATTTTTACTCAACACAGACTAAACTGGCATTTCACGAGACCCATGAAAATTACCTACTTATTAATAATAACAGATAGCTCATTGAGGGGAAACCACATGACCACCATTTTTATGCTTTCACCATCTTTGATTAAAGGGTTTGGCATACAATTCAGTGGTTGAAGAAATGGCAACCTGTGAGGCTGGGGAAGAAATGACACAGAAGAAGCCCAGGTTTCTGCAAATGCTTCTGGAGGCCTGCTCAGCTCTCCCAGGATTGTTAATGAATTACAGAATATCCCTACCCACTCGCCTGTCATTTAGTGTGCTTCTTAAAAGTGAACCACCACCAGCTATGATAAATGCTGGAAGAAAATTGCAATCTGGATAAATTAAAAGGGAGAGGAGTTATTATTTTCAGGCAGAGGAAACAGATATGAGTGGTACTGCTGACTACATGTTAATTTTTAAAAGATATACAAGCCTCATTATTCAATTACAACAACACTGTCCAACAAAAACTCTGAAGTGTATATATGTGGTTTAGAACCTAGAGAACACCCCAAGTCACTCAGCCTAGACTAGAGTGTCTCAACCTTCCTAATGCCAAGACCCTTTAATACAATTCCTCATGTTGTAGTGACCCTCAACCACAAAAATATTTTCATTGCCACTTCATAACTGTAATTTTACTGCTATAAATCATAATGTATCTGTGTTTTCTGATGGTCTTAGGCAACCCCTGTGAAAGGGTCATGCAAAGGGGTCACAACACACAAAATGAGGACCGCTTGTCTAGAGCCTGTTGCATAATGTAAAAGACAGCTTGGAACTGAATGAATGTTTGTGGGGAGAAGAAAAATCAAGACACACAGTAGGTACAAGCCAACTTTATGAATGTAGGGCCTCTCAGGGTATTAAAACAGATACAGTGTTTCAACATTATCTATTTAAACCAATGGTCAGAAAAGTAGCTTGAAGTAGCTTTAATACTTGTATTTTACACAGTGTAGCAAAGAGGTAAAACTGAGTAGAATAAAATTTATAGCTATGTAAACAAATTAAGACCATTCTGAGATTGCACCTCAGGCCAGATTTGGTCTACAGACCATTGGTCCTTCCCTGATGAGGATCTATAAAGAAATGAGTAGTGAGGAATCTGACTTAGCATGAACTCTAAAGCTGAAACATTGTAAATCAACTTTTGAGGTGTTACCTTGATTAGAATCCCAAGTTTCTCTACAATCTTGCCTATGCCCCCACTGACTAACATTCTTTTCTAATGGAGCACAGTACCTCTTTGCTGATGTTCTCACATGTTCCTTCCTGCTTTGCTTGCCTAGATAACTTACCTCGATGTATTCTAGTACCACATTCCCTCATCTAGACAGACTTCACTAGTCCACTGCTGTCTCCTACTGTTAAGTAGCACCACTCCTCCTTTATTCTGATTGATTGAACAATGTGGACTAGTGTTGTACAGGACTAACCTCCAAAACAAACAACTGCCATCTTTAGGAGTTCAACTTTGCTTGTCTGTGGAAGGTTAGTACAGCTGGGCTTGTTGACTGATGGTGTTCTTCATTGAAGGAGGTGTTGGGAGCATCATGGGACTCTCATCTGAGAACCTAGCCATTCCTCCCAACCCATTGTGTACAACTCTTTCTTAATTGTATGTATCTTTGGGGAGAGGCAGACTATATAAGCTGAAGAGTACTGGAAGAAAGGAGCATCTTCAATGTGCCTAGGAGAAGTCCTCAATTATGCTGAGTAAAGACTTTGCAATGGGACCTTTGATGGAATCATACTTTGGTTTGTTGTTGGGAACCTGTAGGGGAATAGATGCTACTTATGTGTCCTCCAAGGAAGGAATTTTAGCAAGAACTAATGATAGCGTATGTGCCTCTTTTAGATGACCATTAGGGAAGACCATCTTGGACAGCTATGATACACAGAACTGCTAAAACACAATACTGCTAACTAATGGTCACTTTTGTACTAGGCACTAGGCTAAGCTCATACACTCAAGATCTTGGTTAATTCTCAGACTTCCCCCTGAGAGAAGCTTTATCCTCTCGATTTACAAATGAGACTCCAGAAAAGTTATATGCGTTGCTCACAGCTTAATACATGACAAAACTTGGGGCCAAACCAAGTCCTGTTGATCCCAGACACCATGCATTCATCTTGAGTTATTTCATTGATTGTTGAATAAACACAGGCTATCTGTAACTGAATTAGGACAATATGATCCCCTTCAGAAACATTTCTAGTATCAGTTTATCAGTTGTAGTTGAGAGAGAGAGAGAGAGAGAGAGAATGAGAATGGCTTTTACTCTGGAGAGGTGGCAGAAGCCTGGTATGAAGTGGTCAGACCTCCTTGCTTTTGAAATAATAGACAACAGGTTCTGTGAGAAAGCACTATGTTTTTAACTTGGGATTACACAGATCAAAGCAAGACACTATGCTGTCTAGTTGAGGGCTTCCTGGGTCTCCTGCCATTTGCAATACTTTTACAAGGCTGTCCCAGACAGTTATCCTCATTCCACATTATCTGATGCCAGATTCAGTGATATTTTTTAAACAAACGAGTAAATTTAGATCTTTATAAGAAGTTAAAATTGTGTTCTCCTAATTAAATAGATTAATAAAAATTGCACTTGGCTTCATTTTGAGGTAATATCTTAGAGTGAGTTGTCTTTAGCATCATTGTACACCACTACCACTAGGCTGATACTTAACATGGCATTAAAGCACAAGCCATTGTCTTGCCTATTTATTTATGGGTCTCTCATTATAGTAGGTTTCCTAAGAACCTAGACCTCATGTACAACCTTAATGTTTGGTATAGTTTTTTATTATTGGCTTCTGATCAGACAAATTGATGAAGATATAATGACTTCATAAATCATTGCCTAGAGATTGAAGGGATGTCTGCTCTTCCTGACTGACATCTCATTAGGTCTTCCTTAGACAGATAGAGGGATAAAGGTCACTTCTGGGCTTTCTTACTTAACAACACTAACCCCATTCAAGAGGATCCTAACCTTCCAAGGCCTTTAAAACTCCATCTCCAAATACTATCACATTAGGAATGGGGTTTCAAAATAGGTGTTTTCTTTTGGGCAAGGACACAGACATTCATAATGTACAGTGCACATGTTGTGTTAATTGATCTGACTTCACTTGCACTGTTGTATACCTCTCTGGTCCTAAACTACCTTGGAAAGATGTTAAAAAATGCCTGTAAATGAGACTTTGGTAGGCTCCCCAGCCACAAGCCTGCAAACATGAGATTCCAGGTGGTCAAATGCAGTGCAATCAGTGTTTCTTAGGGGACATTGTGAATGGATGAATGCAGGCTGATTAGACAGTAAATATTTAATTTTGGATTCTGATTATTTCATATTGACATTTCAGAGCCGTAAATATTTTTGTGCTGGATTCAGCCTACACCACAAAAATAACTCCCTCAATGGCCAAGTCTACACATGTAATTGTGTAATTTAATACTTTGATTTAAAACATTTCCACTTTTAAAGTTCTTTTAGATTAAAAAATAAATCTCTTATCTGAGAAGATTCAACTTCAGGCTCTCTAGGCCATAAGCTAATTAGTTCTTCAGAAGAAAGTGGATGCTTCTTTTTGCTGAATGCCACCCCTCCCCCATTTTCCAGTATCAGCCAAACTCACATGGGCACACTCACTCAGGAATGGGTTAAAACATTTGCATGGAAAGATGAGAGTGGATGGTGTTGAGGGAAAAAGGTGTTTCGGGGACTTTTCTTGGAGACAATAACATCTCGCATGGTTGGTGAAGAAATGTCTGCTGAGTAACAACCGTGGGGTGAGTTCTCGAAAGAACCCACTCAGAGGCCTGCTGAATACTGAAGCTGAGAACATATTTCTCTATAAACATCTGAACAAGTAAGTCATCTCATGGATTCCTCTGAGCATTTGATAAAACACATTTGAAAAACTGTCCCTCAATACATGCCCAGCAAGTCCTCTAACTTCCAGGGGTGGTAAAGACTCAAGAGAAGACATCATGAGATATTATGATGGCCTTTTTTACAGATGAGCAACTTGATCCTCAGAGAGGCTTCACAGATAATCCAATAGCACCATCAGCAAGAGGGAGTGGAAGCCTCTCCTCATGCTCTGTTTCCCTTTCCACACCCCTCCCCCCATTAGAGTTTCTTCCCTTTTACTCACACAGGCCTCTGCCTCCCTGGTAGAATGATCTAGCTGTTTGGTAGGAAGGTAACAGTAATCAGCATGCCCTGTTCTCGTTCCCTCCACCTCCTTCCAGGGGCCAGTCATCCTATGCCAGTCAGAGTTCTGTTTCACCCGTGTCATGTCTCACCTAGTCCAGAGGCCAGCAGGGTTCTTGAGTCTAACAGAGGACTGATTCATTTGGTTAATAAGATAACAACCCATTAACCCATTCCCAATCATTAGCATAGAAAGAGTAGTTTGGTCTTTGTTTTTATTCTCTTATATCTTAATATTTAAATTAAATATACCAGAGAAAGAGAGCTATTATACCCCCCACTCCCCTTTGCACACCCTAAAGATAAGTAGTGCAGTTAGAATTCAAAAGAGAAGGAACTCAGGTTTTAAAGTCATGACCCTGCTAGGGCAGTGACAGCCCTTAGATAACCAATGGCTTCTCCTGCTTTTCAGTCTTTCTTGTAGGTAGTTTGGGACACTGTTGCTGACACCGAGAAGTGAGTTCTGAGCCCTACAGTGGGTGACTGATACTCTGTCCAGTGCAATGTGAAGGAAAACTGAAAAGAAGCTGTGTCTACAGAAGCTGACTGATTGGAACTGAAACTGTGGGAGACTAGAATGGTGCGGGTACAGAAGCTAATTACCTTATCTTGGGCTAGTTCTAATTCCTGGAGAAACAGCCATTTCCAGACTCTGTGTCTGAACTAATAATATCTTTTAACTTTTGGAATCTATTGACTTAGCAAATCATTAGCTTCTACCAACCCAGAAGCTCAGATAACATCCTGGGCTTATAGGAAAGCTTCCCTCAACTCATTGTACCTGGCTTTCTAATGTCCTCACTGATGTATTTTAAACTTGCCTTGATTTAGGATTTCCTTTGTTCTATAAAACGATAAAACTTCATGAAACTGCTTCTACATCAGAACATGGAGTTTGAAGCATCCCAGATCTGTGTTCCCAGGCCATGATTGCTCAAAATGGCTCCAGAATAAGCTTCCTTGTTCCCTTTAACATGAGAGATGTGGCTTGTGCATTGAGTAATGCACAAACAGACCCTGCATCTTAAATTCACAGACAGATCCTGAATCTCTAAATGTACCATCAAATCCTGGATTCCTGGGTAGACAAGTGAAGCAGCTGCTGCCATCTTCAGACTGTGAGCAAAAATCCCAAAGCTTTGATATGCTAATATTCTCACTCAGAGACTAGGGGTTATTTTGTTATAGCATCAGAGTGGAGTCAAGTCTAACTGATGTACATACTATATCTCACAAGGAGATGATTGCCATACGGGTGGACAAGATACAGTTGCAGCTAACACAGAAACAGTCCTGCAAATAAGAAAGTTCAGCAGAATCCTAATAAAAACGGGGTTCACCTCATCACTCCTCATCCACAGATTTCTAATTTAATCTATACAGCTCCACACCTGCCTTACCCCCCCAACTAAACTCTGAAGACATGGCATACATCACTGCAATCTCTGTGTCCTCATTGCCCAGCACAGTTCCTGAGGCATGTCAAATTGTCACTATCTGACTGTTGAGCAGAAGAGAAATGAAGCATGGGTAATGACTACCATCACTGCAGAGGAGTTATTATGCCTTTGTATTATTGGTAATTATCATTAGCATAAATTACACATCTATTCAGCATAAATATATACATATATTTATGTTTAAGTTAACTATTTAGTAAACTGAATATAGTTCATTATATAATAATCAGTCTTTTATTTTAAACAGGCATTTGTGTTTCAGGGGTCAAGACCATTGATGCAATTAATTCAGATCGCCAAGTGAGGGAGAGGCATAAAGCTTGATGTTTTGAAGATTATTAACAAAAATATCTCGGAGCTCAAGAGGAAACAGAGAGAAGCTGGCCACGAGAAGAGACACTCAAACCAGAAAGAAATGAAAACTGGTGTTTCATGCATTTTAATCTGTTTAGTAATGTTATAACACAATGGCCGAGACTGGTTACTTCCATAAAGAAAAGAGGCTTAGCTCACTGTTATGGAGGCTAAAAGTCCCAAACTGAGCATCAGTATTGAGTCTTCTATCTACATCACAAGGTGGTGAATGGTATCACAAGGAGGAGGGCATTCAGGGAGTAGAGTGTACAAGATTGAGAGAGGTGCTAGTGTAGAGTGAAAAATTATGAAGACCATTTTGTGAAATATATGCAGGCTGTTTTTTTTTCCCTTAGACCTGAGCAGAAAGAGTGCAGGTTCCAGAAAGCAAAACTGGGTGGAGGATTTCAGGCCTCAGGGTGGGGAAGGCCCACAGCAAGAAGACACATTCCTGACCACAGAGAAAGATGCAGGTCATCTGGGTGGTTCCAAGAACTAGCTAACTTTCCACTGTTCTTGGTTACCCGGCCCCCCTTGAGGTTTTCCCAGTGTTACAGCCTGCTGATGTTCAAAAATTGTAAATCAACCAATCATGTGTAACCGTGCGAAAATGCAACCAATCATGTGTAACCACTCGAAAATTCCTCCCTTTCCCCTCCCCGTGCTATAAAAAAAGCCCCTCAGCTTGCTGGCCTTTTGTCAAAACTTTGTTCCTGCGTAGAGGAGCAGTTTTGACCTTGGCTAGTGAGACTTGAATAAGGGTATCACGAGTTTGAGACTCTTCACTAGTCTCATTTACAGCAAGCATTATCTGCTCCCTTAATAACTATTCCATTCCGCAAGTCTTAGCCAGTACAAACGATGAAGACTGATTCCTTCACAAGGGAAGTCCAGACTCAGTCTCCTCCCACTAGGTTCCACCTCTGACAGATCCTACCATCTCCCGATATTGTCATGAGTCTCAGCATATGAGCCCTTGAGAGATAAACTATACCAAGGTTGTAAATGTGGTTTTGGAAATCTCTATTTCCATGTGGTTGTGAGAACAAAGGCTTCAGACTATTGTTAATGCTACCATGCAGGCATCCTGGGGAAAGGCAAAGAATTTAAGAGGACCTTGCCAGCCAGGCACAGGAAAGGAGGCCAGAGCCAGAGAGGCATCACCACAGTGTGTAGTAAGTAGAGCATACTGGTGCTGACCTGGCAGAGCTGTTCACTAATGCCTACAGGCAACAGGAGGACATGTAGGACAGCACAGGCCTCTCTCCTTGGGGACAAGACATCTATCTGGAGTGTTTTAGACTCGTGGCAGTGGACAGTCTAGAAGCAGGAAATAGGGATGGAGTCACAAGAGAGCAATGCTGGATCCCTCAAGCTATTCTGATCAAAGCAAGTGGCAGATGGCTTTAGGTCAAAGTGAGCACATGTAAAAGAGAGTGGTTTTGATATGCCAAGCTGCCTGGCAATATCTGTTACATTTTCCAGGTAGTGGTCTAGGCTAAGGGTGGGTTACAAAAGGACGGTTAATAAGGCCTTTGCCTTAAGAAACTTACAGTCAGGCTGGGAAATTCAGAAGAAAAAGATTACCATTTGCATGAAAATGCAAAGGCTTTTAGCTCTGTACCCTCCTCTGTTAATTAATGTGCCCCACTCCTGCTGTGGTCCACCTCCAATTCCTGGTTAAACTGGTTTTCACCAGTCCTTCAAAACAGCCTTAGATGTTTTCCTTTCTTTGAATGCATTTATCTTTGATTGCTTATAAAATTTCTTTCTAAATTTGGTATTTATTCATTTGTTTTAATTACAAATTTCAACTGATACATGGAAACATAAAAACTATATACATTTATGGGGCACCATATGGAATCTTGAAACGTTACATTGTTATGTTTAAATCAGTTTAATTATCACTATCGCTTTAAACATTTATCATTTCTTTATGGTGGAAACATCTGATATGCCTTCTTTCAATATTCACTACGTTACTGGCTTCTCTTTCAGTCATCTTACTTGACAAGAGCCCAGCAGATCCACTCACTGTAACTCAGTTCCCATGGAGCAGCCCCACCCTCAGTCTCATCTACATCCTCTTCTCTCTCCATCCTCTTCACCTCTGACATCAGTATGAGATCACATGACACATGTCTTTTCATGTCTGCCTTATTTTACTCAGCAGAATAATATATAGTTCCATTCACATTGTCACAAATGATGGGAAACCCATCCTTACCTAAAGGTAAAGTGGTACTGTGGTGCCAGGTGTACATATTACATTTTCTTTACCAATTGTATAAATTGGTATGGCCATCATCGATAACAGTATGGAAGTTGCTCTAGAAATCAAAAAAAGAATAGAACCACCTGGGTATACAGAAAAGAGAAATGAGCTTATGTCAAAGAGACATCTGCCCTTCCGTCCATAGGTCCATATTGCAGCACGGATCATGCTGGCCAAGATATGGAGCCAGTATAAGTGTCCCTCAGCTATGGAGAGAAAACAAAACCCATTGAAATGTTTTTGGTTCTCTCAAAGGAGGGAGGGAGAAAGAGTGAAAGAGAGGGAAAGTGAGGAAGGGAGGGAGGAAAAGGCACAATATTTTTATCCCTAACTCATATGACATGTTTGACACAACCATGGAACCAGCTGGTTCCACATACTGATGATGCATCCTGTTGAAATGCTAACCCCTGCCCCGCTGTGACAATGCTTGGATAGAGAGCCAACAGGGAGTTAAATTCATGTGAAATGAGGTCATCAGGGCTAGGTCCTAATAGGAAAGGACTTAAGTTTTTGTTAGAAGACAGTACCCAAGGAGCTATTGGCGATTGGTAGCAGTTGAAAGAGGGAAAGTCAGTTTTCTTCAGTGGCATCACACTGAGTGTAGTAACCACACTCCATGGCAGGCACATGCTCAGAAACAGTTGGACAACAAAATGGAACCCCATGGTTTTTGTTTATTTTTAAGAGAGAGCAAGAACATAAAGCTGAGTAAATGCAGAGATTAGAGAGGATCTAGGAGAAGTCATTGGGAGGAAGTGGATGAATATAATCAAAACATACTGTATATAATTTTTGAAAAGATAAGTTAAAACATTACGTTTTCAAAAAGACACAGCATAACGTTCTCAGTTTCTTTTTCTCCATCATGGTGGGGCCCAGCCAGAAGGCAGTCTTGCAAGTCAGGAAGGGAGGCCTTAGGAGAAAACTAACAGAGTGGATAGCTTTTCCAGCTTCCAGAAAGATGAGCAGAGCAGATGCCCAGGGCTTAAGCTGTTCCTTCTATGGTGCTTTGCTACGGAAGTCCCAGCTGATTGGCATGGGGGTGCATCATGCTCATTGTATTTGAACTTGACTGTGAATGTTGGGAGGCCTTGGCTCTTTCTGCTCTGTCCCTGCACCCCAAGTCTTCATCTGAGTGGCCATGGCTGAGCCTGACCCTCTGGGTGAGAGCTGCACCGTATCACTGCACTTGTCTTCTAGCTCTATCAGACAGCAACAAAATCAGCGTTCACTGAGAGGATGGACAATCAGTGGATAGAATTAATATGAATTCTGATCAGTTCTAGAAATCAGAGTAGTCCCCTGATAGAGAAAAAGAAATACTTTTAGCTGAAGAAATGTGGATTGAATGCCCTCTCTTTTCCAGATCCTGTTATTCCTTGATGGTGGAGAACAAGAAACAAATAGGCCATAGAGGCGCTCTTGGTTTAGTAGAGATATGATGTAAGTCCTAACTTGTCTATCAGGTCACATGATTGGAATCTGCAGGATATACAGCAGTCGGGTGAGCTCAGCAGTTCATCATGGCCTTGGCTGCATACTGGAACTACTTGGAAAAGCTTAGGAACATTGAACATGGAGCCTTGGCCTATGGACTATGCCTCCATAGTTTAGAATGTAGTCTGGTCATCTAGGTCTTCAGAAAGTTCCCCTTTGAGTCTTACCTGCACCCAAAGGATCAATGGAGTGGGAAGCTTGAAGGGGGAGGGCCTAAGGCTCCAAAGGATAAAGGAAGAGGGAGGGAGAGAGAGTTGGGGGACGAATGCCCTGTGAAGCAGAGGCACTCAGCAGCAGCATTTACCAGCACTGGGCACGTAGCCACGCTAACAAGCACCCACGCAGAGGGAGGCATTGCAGAGGACCTATTTAATACAATCCAGGGAACATGCATTAAGAATCCAAACAAACAACATGAAAATCAAATCCCACTGTTTACCTAGTGAATGTCTTTCCAGGGGCTTATGAGTACTATGACGACATTGTCTTAATAAGCTCTCATCCTCTCTACTAGGTAGGGGGCAGCTTAGCTTTTATTAATTGATGCCACATTAAAGGACATTCTGCACCCGATTCAGTAACTAACATGCTATAAAATCAGGAACTGGTTATCTCTTTAATATTGTAGAAGTTGTAGTCCAATATAACAGAGGAAGTGGCCCCTGGAAATGGATTCTCGAGGGATCAGGCTTAAAAACAGACATGAGGAAGGCAAGAGGATAGGCTTTGGAGGAAAAACAGAAGCAATAAAGCAGTAATAATGTTACCATGACGAATATTGTTATTTGATTTTAATGCTGGACATTTCATAAGTGTGTTCCATACATCCTCTCCAGTATTTACCTGGGTCCTCCCCATTTTGTTTGCAGAATAGTGTGTACAGAAATGTGGAGCCCCTTGCTCCAAGTCAAAAGGGCTCTAAAGTAATGACACTAGATCAGAAACCTAGGTCCAATCTGAATGATACTCAGATGTCCCAGGTAGAAATTCTCTTAAGCATGGAATGCAAAGACAAGCCACTGACACCAAAGCAAGGAAACTAAGCTTCTACTTCATGTGTTGAAACCAAACAAGTTGCCAGATAAAGAGTAGGCAGATGAGAACTAAAAAATACCTATGCTGTGGAATGGATGCAGAGGTCGTCCTTCACCATCTTTAAACCTCCAAGAGCACACTACTCCAGTCTGCAGACAGGCTACCGAGATGAGATGATGGAGGCGGGGTCATTGCCAACCTCCACTGACTGAATTCATGTTCAAGTTCATATTGGGATTATTTAAACCTCTCCTTATGCTACACTAGTCATGTTTGCAATTTACAGGCCACACATGAATTCAATACTCACAGGCATGCACATATGCAGAACTGCGTAGAATTTACCAGGGTGCATATTTTATTGCTATACATGTACAAAGTGAGAGGGAGTCATCTGCAGCTTAAGCTTACAGGACTGGTATTAAGCAGTACCATGTTTCTAGGGCAAAAGCAATATCAGCAGCAGCCTGCTTCTTCGCATTCCAAGTTTAAGATGGTCAGGACTACGGTAGCTATCATCTCACATGGGTGAATTGGTCACCTTGTGGGGCTAACACTGTTTCTAGCTTTGGTTTACTAGTGAGGGTAGAGCTTATGGCTTAGAACAGCTCATTTGAGATTGCACAGCCTATGATGGAATGAAGATTGGACCTCAGGTCTCTCTGCTTTGAGGGCACATCTGTGCTGTGGAGAAGGTGGCAACAAGGTCACTTCCATCTTTCCAGGCAGATTTTTAGGTTTTGATTCTTCTGAAAATTCAGCATGAGAAAATGGTACAGGGGCCAATTACAGAGATAATTGTTGGCTATGGATTTAGGTTAGTATTTGTAACAGCAAAGAGAATTCTGGAGAACTCAACAGTTGTTCTTTCCTGGATCAGGTACTATGCTTTCAATCTCCTTTCTGGCAGTGCTGGGGGTCAAATCCAAGGCCAAGTACATGGTAGGTACTTTACAATGGAGCCAAATCCCCAGTCCCATGTGCTAGCTGTACACCTGCAGTTTGTTGTTGTTGTTGTTGTATTTGTTTGTTTGTTTTTTAATTTTATGTTTTACTTATTCACTTTACATCCCACTCACTGCACCCCTCCTGGTCAACCCCTCCCACAATCCTTCTTTTATCCCCTCTTCCCCTTCTCCTCTGAGGTGGTGAGCTCCCCTCCCCACCCCCCCAGATATTCTCCCACCCTGACACTTCAAGTCTCTGAGAGGCTAGGTGTTTCCTCTCCCATTGAGTCCAGACAAAGCAGCCAGCTAGAGGAACATATCCCACATACAGGCAACAGCTTTTCTGATTGCCCCTATTACAGTTGTTCGGGACTCACATGAAGACCAAGCTGCACATCTACTACATATGTGTAGGGAGGCCTAGGTCCAGTCCATATATATTTGTTGGTGGTTCAGACTCTGAGAGCCCCAAGGGTCCAGGTTAGTTGATTTTATTCATAAGAAGCAGATAGAGGAAGGGAACTGGGAGGGAGGAGAGCTGGGGAGGGGAATAAGGGGGTTCAGGATCAGGTATGGGGAAGAACAGGAAAGATGGCTAGATAGCCATGAAATTAAATGGAACTCTATAACTGGTGGGTGTGAGGAGGTGGAGGCCATCTCCAGGATGAGACAGAGACCTGGGATAAGGGAGGTGCCCAAGAATCAATAGGGGCTGATCTTAGCTCACAACATTGGGGATATGGAACCTGAAGAGGCCACCTCCAGTAGCTAGGCAGGAACTCCAGTTGAGTGATAGAGATGCCAAACCACCCACAAAACTTTCAACCCAAAATTATCTTATCTACAAGGAATGGAGCAGAGACTAAGGAAATGTCCATCCAATAACAGGCCCAACTTGAGACCTATCCCATAGGCAAGCACCAATCCCTGACACTATTGATGATACTTTATTATGCTTGCAGACAGGGGCATATTGTCCTCTGAGAGGCTCTACCCAGCAGTTGACTCAGACAGATACAGACACCCACAGACAAACAGTAGATGGAGTTTGGGGACTCTTTTGGAAGAACAGGAGGAAGGATTATGGGCCCAGAAGGGGATAGAAGCCTGCAGTTTTAGAGGAACGGATAATAAATTAGCTTCCTATGGGTGCCATAATACAATTTTACAAATTTATTGGCTTAAAACAATATAAATTTTTATAATATTACAGTTCTGCAAATCTGCTATGACTAAGCTAAAAATCAAGTTATCTAGAGAACTAATTTATTTCTGGAGGAACCAGGGAGAATCTGTATTTTTTTTTAAATTTCCTGATGTCTTTCAGTGGCCAGCATTCCTTGGCTAGTGTTCTGCCTCCAGAGGTGGCTTCTCACTTAGTGACATTCAGGCTCTCATTGCACTATGGGCATTTCTTTAGGATTCCTTATTTCCTACAGTGAGTGTTTATCAACTTCTCACTGTTGCCTCCTTCAGCTTGCATCAATTCCAGAGCTACCACACAAGTCCTACAAAGTGGATGCCTTAAAACAAGACACATTTATTATCTCATATTCTATACTCTGGAGGTTTGAAAAAATGAGATGCCACCAGAAAACTGTTCCCTTGGAAACATGAGAAAAATAGTCCTCCTTTAGCTCTTCTGACCTTTCTGATGCCCTGGCAGTTCTTGGCTTGTAGTTCCCTGGTCACTATCTACTTTTATTAGCGTTCTTCCCGTGTCTTCAAATGAATGCACTCCCTGGCCATTTTGGATTAGGGAAATGTCTTATATCAGTACTGCTTCATCTTAATTATACCCACAATCCCCTAGACCCAAAATAGGCATATTTTAAGTAACTTCAACATCTTATTTTGAGGACAAACACATTGCAATGTATGTACATGGATTTCAGCCATGTTGGTTAAGGATCCTCAGCAAGAAGATACTGTAAGCAGAGGTCTTTGGTAGAATGAAGATGCAAATAAATTGTCAGAGTCATCTTGTCAAAGAAAACAGCAAGAGTCCATTTATTAAAAACCTTTGGTACCAAAGTTAAAACACAATAGAAAGCCAAAGGGCAGAAACCCAGAATTTATTAAAATGAGAAGGTACTCTTCAGGAAATGAGAAATTATAAGAAGTCCCTGAGACACAAAGTGGATGAAGGGCTGATTGTTGATGAGCAAACGCTGCTGTGCCTGCACTGCTCAGTTCCCCAGAACTTTCATACCCAAGAAAGTCTGTGAGAGTGATTCATGGGAGGTCAGTTAGAAGTCATGTTGACAGAACAGTAGAGCTATCCCAGAGGAGTAAATAGCAACCAGGCATTCACCTCATGTCCTACTCTGGTTCCTAATGCTGTGGCAAAACCCTGACCAAAAACCACTTAGGAAGGAGCTGATTTATTTGACTTACACATCATGAATCACAGTCCATTGAGGGAAGCCATGCCAGAAACTAAAGAAGAGACCATGAGGGAACAGGGCTTGCTCTGAATGGCTTACTCAGCCTCCTTTCTTACAGTGTTGGGGTCCACACTAGCCCCACGTTGGGGCGGCCAAAATAATGTTGGGGTCCACACTAGCCCCACATTGGGGCAGCCAAAAAACGTCGCAGCCCAGGCAAAATGTTGAGGCCCGGGCCAACCCACGTTTGGGCGGCCACTGTATCTCAGCCCAAGCTGCCACTCCGGTCTTCGGGTCGGGGTTCAGCAAGAGCAAGGGTGAGGGCAGACTCTACCTAATGTCTGATGTGTCTGATTCATCTGATCTCAGTCTGATTCTGATCTGTTCTGTCTCTGCCTTTTATATGTCTTGCTTCTAAGCCACGCCTCTAAGTTACACCTTTAATCATGTCCTTAGGTCTTGTCTCTAACTCTGATCTCTATACTTCTAAGTCATACTCATAAGTCACACACCTTTAATCTCACACACCTTTAATCTCACACACCTTTAATCTCAAGGTCTCTAAACCAAGATTATCAGAGTGTGCTCAGCTGTTGTAGGCTATTGTAATCCAAGTCTCATGTCAGGGTATATGGCTCAAGATGGCTGCAAAGCTGATAGCTGCTTTCTGCTAAAAGTTAGCCCCCAACATTACAGAACTCAGGACCACCTGCCCGGAGTTGGGGTCACCACCAACAACGCGCTGGACCATGCATCTCCAGTCTTCAAACCTCAACCCTCCGTCAATCATCAATCAAGAAGATTACCCATAGGCTTACCTATAGATAATCTGATGAAGACATGTTCACAATTGAGGTTTGTATTTTCAGGCAACATTTAACTTGATAAAACTAACAAACATAAGAGCCTCTCTTCCACCCCAACCCCCCTCCAAAATTCCCAAATAGCCATTACATCCTGGCTATCTACTGCATAGTTATCTCATAACTCCTGCCAGCCTGGAGTATTTGTATATTTGTCAGTAAAGTGGATGACATTATCCAGCCTCAACAGTAACTTATGGGCAATCTTATTTTATCTATGTTTCTCCTTATTTTTTCCTTCCTCATTATCATGAGTTAATCTAACACATCTATTACTTCATTCCTAAATAGATCAATTTGTATGTCGAAAATACAATGATTCTTTTTAGATGTAATATAAACTAAAACTATTATTACCCCATATCAACAACTATCCAGTTAATGCAAAATTTTCTATTATCTCCTAAATTAAAAAGTGATTTGACATGTAAATTATTTTTATGTTAAAATAAATAAAAAGCCTAGCATTCTTCGAAAGGGAGACAATTCTGTCTATATCATTTGTAGAGGACAGAACCTGAGAAAATGTTTTTTGCAAAATACAAGAAAGGATTTCCCCATAAGAAAAGCTATCTTAGAATTTCTCGAATTCATTATTTTTAATAGCTGAGTAATACTCCGTTGTGTAAATGTACCACATTTTTTCATATCCATTCCTCTGTTGAGGGACATCTGGGTTCTTTCCAGCTTCTGGTTATTATAAATAAGGCTGCTATGAACATAGTGGAGCATATATGCTTGTTATATGTTGGGGCATCTTCTGGGTATATGCCTAGGAGTGGTATCTTAGAGATCAGATTTAGAGACAAGGCCTAAGGGCATGACTTAAAGGCGTGGCTTAGAAGTGAGACATATAAAAGGTGAGAGGCAGGCAGAAGAAATTATTATTAAGTATTAGGCACTTGGTAGTAGACACTTGATACAGAAGAGATTATTAGGTATCAGGCACTTGGCACTTGGTGGAAGAACTTGGAATTAGACAGCAGGTACTTGAGACTCAAGACCAGAAGAAAGCAACTAGGAACTATACACTTGGAAGGAACTAGGGACTAGGAACTAGGGACTAGGAACTCAGGACTTGGGACTTGGACTAGGAAGAGGGACTGAAGAATAAATGGGATTGAATCACACTCTGTCTGGTCTTCATTCTTCGAGTCCGTCCTCTCTCTCTTGCTGAACCCCGACCTCAGACCTGAGCAGCTTGGGGCAGTGCGGGCTCTAACAGTTTAGCCCCCAAGGCTTTTGGCAGTGTGGGTTCAAACATTGATAGAGCAGTCTGAAACATTTTGGCCCCAAACGTGGGGTAGCTCGGGCTGCAACATGGTATATCTGGATCCTCAGGTAATGCTATGTCCAGTTTTCTGAGGAACCGCCAGACTGATTTCCAGAGTGGTTGTAACAGCTTGCAATCCCACCAACAATGGAGTAGTGTTCCTCTTTCTCCGAATCCTCGCCAGCATCTACTATCACCTGAGTTTTTGATCTTAGCCATTCTGACTAGTGTTAAGTGGTATCTCATGGTTGTTTTGATTTGCATTTCCCTGATGACTAAGGATGTTGAGCATTTCTTAAGGTGCTTCTCGGCCATTTGCATTTCCTCTGTTGAGAATTCTTTGTTTAGCTCTGTACCCCATTTTTAATAGGGTTATTTGGTTGTCTGGAGTATTCTTGGTCCCATGAAGGACGAACACAGAGTTGGGGGGAATGTGAGGGTAGGGAGGGGGGAGTGGGGGTGGGGGGTAGGTGGGGGCACAGCCTCATAGAAGCATGAGGGGGGTGAGATAGGAGGTTTGTGGGTGGTGGGGGGAAGTGGGGTAAGGGGATAAAATCTGAAATGTAAATATAATACCCAATTTAATAAAGAAAAAGAAAAGCTATCTTAGAATAGAGAATCATGGGAGGTTATGAATCATCTGTTTTAAAGAAGGCAATGACCCTGAGTGCCCAGTTGTCTTAGGAGGAAAGATTTTCTGTAGTCTTTAATTGCCCATTCTTTATTTGTAAAGGCATAATGAAGTCAGAGAACCCTAATATCTAAAGCCTAATTGTTTTATGTGTACAAGTAAATAGCATGTACTGAAAAGTCCTCCTCCTCTATTCCTGCAATTCATGGGTTTATCAGTTTCCTAAAGCTCTGCATTACATCCAGAAGCTCTGATATCTACGAACCTGTAATGTACATGAGGTTGGTGGCCTTACTGTTGTACTATTAGGTCCCTAAAACTAGCACATAGTAGATGCTTCTTTGAGGCTCAGCTCTCCAGAAAACACCCTTGAGATTGAAATAGGCTTGACATTGGCCAAAAACTGCTCTTAAAGGATGTGGGAGGTTGGACCCATGAGAGGAAAAAACTGAGGTGTGACATGTGGTTGGACAGATAAATTCGTTAGTTTGTGGAGGAGTTTAGGGTTAAGATGACCCTTTTCAAAGAAAGATAAGACACTTTAGCTAAGTATTGAACATAAGCTGCCTCTCCAGGCAGAGACTTAAACCTGGACAATAAAACTCTATAATAATGACTGAGCTCCAAGAAGGACATGGTTAAACATTCAGCTGATCAATTCCTAGTGCTGGGGGCAATGTGCGCACCTCAGTCCTAAAGAGTGGTTGGTCTAATGTGGAATGCTCAGTTAGAATGTAATCATGTTGTTGAACGCCCCTATTGACTGCCATCCTCCTGTAGGTACTCCACACTGGGGCACATCCCAGGCTTCTTCCTGGAGTCTGATATTAGTTCCTTTTAACTTGGAACTCTACATACTTCATGCCACAAAATGATATGGATTCCTTTTCTATTTAGCTTGGGATTTTCAGGGTCCAATTCCTGATTTGGGTTCTAAACCATCTGTGCCCATATTATTTGCATATATCCACCAGATAAGGACAGGTAGGAGAAGTGAAAGTCAAGGAAAGAAGTTGCTATCCATGGCTCACAGTCCACATCTAAAAATTGTTATTTGTAATCTCTCTGTGCTCCCTAGGCAGAGTTCACATCTGTCCACCTCAGCACTTACACAGGGTATACATTTATCCTGTAAGTATGCTGTTCTCACTAGGTGCTTCCATCTTGCTCATTTGTTGCCCCTTAACACAGTTCCTAGTATATAACTGATGTCTGTTCAGGCCTGTCAGGTGAGTGAATGAATGAATGTATGAATCAATCAATCATCAACAAAATTTGGGGTATATCTAGCACCACAACTTCAGTCATTCTTACCTTTCCCGACCCTTCATAACTGTTGCTGATGTGGTTCACACGTGGAACTAGGACATGAGAATCAGTATAATAAACCTGCCTGTGTAGTTCCCCAAGTCAGCGCAATAAGCTCATGTCTTTAAAAAAAAAAAAAAAAATAGTGAGGGTTGGGGGAGATGGGCCAGACAATTGCTAAGAAAGCTCTTGTACAATCAATTTTAATTAGAATTGCTCACTGTGAGAGATGATAAGGTATCAGTCATTGTAATTACCAGTGTTGACAATTAGTCAAAGTCATTAACATCTCAAGACCTAAGATGATATAGACTTACAGAAGGTAAAGGTCTGGAAGAAAGGTAGGGCAGAGTTGCTAGGAAATACCTTCATTTTTCACAGACTCAACACATGTACCCTGAGAGTGATAAGCTGAGAGGCATCACCCAGGTGCTGCCATTCGCCTGTGCCTTTCTTAGCTCTCAATGGTCCACAATGCTTCCAGGGAGACTCTTCAAAATATATATACATTTCAGCACATTGTATAAATGCCTCCAGACTTCCTTCATGGCCACAGAAATATTCCAGTCCCCTTGGCATTAGAGTAAAATAGGCCTATGGATTCCTAGTTAAACATTCACACTCAAGTTCATGATCTTTCTTCACTCATGTAGACACAGACACTGCTCCAACCTCTTTCTTTGTTAGTACCATGACTATATACACAGATCTCACTATTCTATGTAATTAGTTTGGTTTTTAGAGACAGCATCACTCTACATAGCCTTAGCTGTTCAGGAACTCACTATGTAGGCCAGACTGACTTTGAACTCATAGAAATCTGCTTTTTTTCTTTCAGAGCACTGGGATTTGAGGATTGAGATACTAGGTCCAGTCTTGGTATGTTGAGTATGATACCTTATTTCTTCATTTTAATAGCCTGTTTCAAATAACTTCTTCTCCCAGGAAAAACAAAGTACTCCTTTCTGCTCCCTATTGCTTAACAGTTAACTTTTCTCCACCTTCTTCCACTTTTTCCTCTTCATCTTCTTCATTCTCTCCTCCTCTTCCTTCTTTTTCTTCTTCTTTTTCTTCTCTCTCTCCCTCTTCCCCTCCCCCTCCTCTCCCTCTCCTTCCTCTCATTCCTCTTCCCTTCCTCGTCCCCTCTTCCTCCTCTTCCTTCTCTTCCTCCTTCTTTCCTCCTCTTCCTTCTTCTCCTATTCTTCTTCCTCCTCCTTCTTCTTTTTTGGGGGCTGGGTGCTCTGAGAGCCATTCACACTAAATTATTATGATTGCTATGTTTTCATATGTTTCTAACAGCCCATGTCTTCTCTAGGTTACTAATCTCTAACTTGGTGCCTGCAGATCAACCATAGCAATTGTTGAATGGGCAAATCAATGGATGGATAGAGAGATAAGTGGCTGAATAAGTGAGGCAATAAGCTTATGAATGAGCACAGGACCCTCAGCCTGACCACGAGTCTACTTCCTTGGCAACAACATCAATTGGAAGTCATTAAGTACTTTCTATTTTCATTTTTGTATATGCTTGTGTATTAGGGTGAGTATATGCCACATATGTGGGTACTCATAAAAGCCAGAAGATATTGTATCCTCTGATGCTAGAGTTAGAGGTAGTAAGAACCCAACTTGGTTCTCTGGAAGAGCAAGAATGCCCCTAACTGCTATGCTATCCATCTAGCCCTGCTGAGAATATCTTGACAGTAAGTCTTTCAAGCACACACATGCACCTGTGTGCCTGTACTAGCATGGATGGTGTGGTATATGTGCTTGTTAGTATGGTTGTGTGCATGAATGCATGCATGCATTTGGAAGCCAGTAATAAACACTGGCTTTGTCCCTCTATTTTTCCTCACCTTTATTTATTTTGTTTTTTGAGGCAGGGTCTCTCAAAAAGTTAAGCTCATTGACTGACCAATAGCTAGGTCTAGATCTACAGGTATGTATCGCTATGCCCAGCGTTTGCTCCTAGTGTTTTATGTGTGTGCTGGGATCTGAACTCAGATCTTCATGTTTGCATAGTTTGTACTTTAACAATTGAGCCATCTTCCAGCTCCCGTCTACCTCTTGAGTTTCTGCTCCCTTCTTCAACCGCCGATTCCTCTTTTATTTGACTCTTTTCCCTACTCCTCTGTTGCCACTGACGTTTTACTGTGCTCACATTCATGAGCATTCATCCCTACAGAAATTATAGCATTGTTTCATAAAAACATTTGCCTAACTAGAATCTTACAAGCATTATTTTAATAGGTTTAATCTGGAAACAAGTAAAATAGCCACCCATGCTTGGACAGTTCAACAAACGGTGGTGCGTCCAGGCCATGGCATACACAGAGCTGCAACAGGATATGAACAGTAGTAGAAATATCCAATGATTTCAATGGAGGAAAAACATTTCATAACAAAAAGTAACATTTTTATGATTTCATTTATAAACATTCTCAAAATGACAAAACTGTAAGGATGAGACAGCCTACCATTCACCAGTGACTAGGGAAGGGAGTATAATGTGGGTTACAAGGGCATGACAAAAGTCTTCATGGTGGTCGAATGGTTCATTTTTTTTTTTTATTAGAGCAGCTACTGCATACATATAATAAATATAATATACCTATAATAAAATAGCATAAAACTAAATTAGAACTATATAAACATATTAATGTCAATTTTATTTTGGTATTTTGCTATAGTGATTTCTTTTACCCTTAAGAAAAACAATTCCATTGTGCATGACTCAATGCTGTCTTGAAAGACAAGTTTTACTTAATAGGTGTTTTTTCCCTACTAAATTGTGTTTTATCAAAAGTTTCAGCTCAAATATGAAATAGCCTAAGGTAATGGTTCTCAACCTGTTGGTTGCAACCCCTTTGGGGTCAAATGACCATCTCACAGTGGTCACATATCAGATATACTGCATATCAGATATTTACACTATGATAAGAGTAGCAAAATTAGTTATTAAGTAGCAAAGAAATAATGTGCTGGTTGGGGGTCACCACAACACAAGGAACTGTATTAAAGGGTCGCAGCATCAGAAAGCTGAGAACCGCTGGCATAGGAATAGTCCTTTACTCAATGTAAATTTAAAACATAGGTGACCAATGATTTGGAACCAAAAGTTCCTCAGTTCTACATTTTTTTTTCCTGTAACTCTTCCAACTTGCCAGTTTGTAGCTTGTGTTCTCTGTTTCAGGGAGTACTCTCGTATTTCCCCTTGTTTCTTATTGCATGTATTGAAGAAAGTATACACTTTCTTCATCCAGGTGTGTTTCAGGTTATCTCTACTAGTGTACTGTTACAAAGGAAAAACTGTGTAAGACAATTTTACATTCAAAATTACACCAATATCCCATGGCCTGTTAGTAGCTTTCTTCTTAAACTCATCTGTCTGTTACTCAGAATTTTAATAACTACCATACTACAAATATTTGTTTTGTTTTCATGGAGATCAGTACTACACAATGAAACATTTTGAAGCTTATCTTAGTGCCGTTTTGAGTTAAATACTAACTAGGCTTAAGTTTTAAAAAGTATCCAGCTTGTCCTTAAGTGGTGGTGCGATTATGTGATTGTGGAAGGGAAGCCCTTCCTTGCTTTGGCATTACAATCAGGGAGCTGTAAGCCATCACTTTTCAAGAGGGAATGAGAAACTCTACCAAAGTGAGGCCTCCCTGCACACCTGCATTGCTACTGATTCCATTGCAAGTAACTAAAGACTACATGCCATGGGGTTTTCTCTTCTGGTCCCTTGATTTGCTTTTAGAGAAACAGAAATATCATCAGAAGGAACTGTAAACTTCATTTAGGCTGGAGAAAAACAATGTGGGTTCCAACATGTACTTTTTGGAAATTACAGAGCAAATTGCTCTCCAAAACTAAGTATGTACTCAAAATTCCAAATTATTTGCCTTGTACTGTTTTAAATAAATTAGGCAGAACAGGATTCAAGGTTATTTCGAAATGTCAGTCTCACTCATATGCTTCCTGACAAGCTTACTTGAGCAGAAAGAAGGGACTGAGCTGTACCAGCATGTGGGTAATTGTGCATAACCCTGAGGCTGCTCATGGGAGTGTCTGAATATCGTTTCTCAGTTGTATGTGAAGGGGAAAAAATGATCGAAAATCATTAGTGACGCCCAGTACATTGATTTTACAGATGTAGAAAGGGAGACCCTGCTGTGATTGTGTCGGGTAAGTTGGTGACTGAGAGGAAACTTGAATCCACATCCTCTGCTCTAGAGTCCAGCAGACTTCCCAAAGCATCACAATGAAAAGTATATTCATAATATCTCAATGGAAGTGAGAGTGTCACTTGGTTATATCAGGCAGCCTCATTTTTCTTGGTACATTAAAGCACACTCGCTTTTAATCAGATTAAAGCTGACAGAGATGAAACCATTTTGGGCAGATTTCCTTGGGTTGGCTCCAGGGCCTCTAATCTGCATTTCATCATGATACAAGCACATGTTGCCATCATTGGTACACCCATCTGCATCAGCCATGATGTTAATCACATACTAACCCAATTTCTCCCATGAATTTATTACTTACTCCTCATTTAAGTTCATGAAACCTAACATGCGTCTCAAATAAGCATAACAACCCTAACAGGAAGATCTTGGCTTAAGAACTGTGCCTACTGGGCAACGTCACCCAAAGATGAGGCCTTAGGAACAGTGCAAGGGGAAATTTAGTCTTGCAGATATCCCTTGGGGGCTGTCTGCAAAAGAAGATTATAGTGACAAATTTTGTTACATGGTGTACTTTGAAATACACGAGCAAGTCATGATTTGGCAATAAAATATTCCTTGTTCTAATTCCAGGCAGCTCAGTTGTATCAAATCGATCCACAGTTTCCAAAATCAGAGGTATGGCCTTCAGAAAAGACTGCAAAATGATGGAGAGCGACGAAGGCAAATGGAAGCTATAATGGGAAGGCATTTTGGAGTGAAATCCAAATGCAAATTGGTTGTTACGGAAACTATTCAGATCCATCTGGTGCCTGCATGTGATGAATACTGGAAATCTGATCAATGGATATGCATTTTGGCAATGGTAAAGGAAAGTAAAACAGGACAAGTCAGGCCACCAGAGTGTGGGTGTTGCACTCAACCCTTCTTGTAAATACCCATGTTGTAGAGTGTCATGGGGGGCAGGGGGTTAGGGAGGAAAGCGGACCTTTAGTGTGAAATAAGGTACGACTATCCAAGGATGGCAACTACATTGCATAACAGAAATAGGAATGCCTCTGCTTGCTAACTTCCAGATTGTCTGTCTATATTGATTTATTCATTCATTCTACCTACATCTGTTCCTAAGCACAGGCACCTGAGGTACATGAGTATAGTACCACATTCTAGCTCTGAAGAGATGCATAGTATGACGGGAATGTTTTTTTTCTCTAAAGGTCTTCTTAAATGAAGGAAACTCAAGATAAGTACAATGCACTTGATAATAACTAACATGCGTCAGTTGTCAGCTATGTGTTTGTTGTTTACACTCAGCTACTATTCCATGTAATTGCCACATATTGTCTCATTGAAGTCTCATAAATAACCTATCAAGTAAGTATAGTTATTTCTTTTATTTCATGATGGAAAAAAATATAAAACAGTGTGAGGTTATACATTTTATTCAGTAGTATGCACTGTATGACAAAGCTCGGCTACAAGCCCAAGAAATCTAGCTTTAGAAGCCCAACCCTTAACTATTTTGCTATGTTTTCCGTCTAAAGGATAATGTGAAATTTTAGAGAGCAAAAACATTCTATGTACAACACAGGTGGGAGAGGGTGTCATTTGGTGACAGTACAGGAAGTCTTCGCTGCAGAGAAGCCCCTTCCAGAGCTAAATCCCAACGAAGTCAGTCTGGAGAACTTAGCATCAGGGCAGCCAAGCAAAAGAGGCATCTCAGCAGCTCAAGATGCTTTTTTCCCCTTATTTATTTATTTATTTATTTATTTATTTATTTATTTAGTGTTGGCAGAGAGAAAAGCAGTTTTGAAGAAACCAACAGGGTCTCATGGGAATGTTTGTTTTCTTTCTCTAAAGGCCTTCTTCAATGGAATGCAGGGAGCATTTGTAATTGGTTTGATTACCTTGCATCTAAAAGAACATTTTAATTAATAGTTAAAAGGAAAAAAGCATCCAGGCTTAGAATGCACTTGGGTCATTTAAAGTCCTGGCTATCCCAGAGAGAAAACCTTTAAAACACCGTCAACATCCCTCAAGCCTTAATTCTATGTGGTCTCAGAGAGGAAATGAATATGCCAAGTTTTCATGATTGAAATATTCAATCAGATAACACCAGGGTAGAAATAACAAAGCCTTGAGAGGATGTGTTTTATCAAGTAGAAAATAATGCTAAAGGCACTCTTAAGGATGTAAAAGTGAATGAGAAAAAATACTGACTTCCTGCCAAAGAGGGGATTATTCCAGTTCTCCAGAAGAAGAAGAAATTAAATAAAAGACACCTGTTGGCAGTTTAATGCTAATATGAATTCTGTTTTCAGGATGGAAATTATGCATCAACAAAAATATAAATATAATTTTTTCACAGCTGTGTAAGTGAAAAAAAAACATATGTTGAGAAATTAGAGATGACTATTACCCATTATTCAAAATTTCCATGGCCATGGAGTGAATCCCGTGCTGGAACTAGAAATATACAATGCCTTTTAATTAATTTAATTTACATTGTTGGCTGATGGCGAGCCACAAATAACCACAACACTGAGTGCTCTTCCCTGTTCTCCATAAAAACAACTGTTCACATGGCCCAGCATTGCTGTTAATTTCTTGGCTTCCTTTCAAAAAAAAAAAAAAAAAAAAAAAAAAAAAAAAAAAACTGGAGCAGGGCTTGTGTGGTTGAAGGAGAAGCCATAGGACTAGAAAGATTGCTCAGTTATTTAGAACAATGACTACTCTTGCAGAGGATCTGGGTTCAATTCCCAGCACCCACATGGAGGTTTACAACCATTAACTCCCTCCTCCTGTGGTATCAGGCACACACACAGTGCACAAACATACATGGAAACTTACTAGTCAGGATTTCTATTGCTGTGAAAAACTCTATGACTAAAAGCAACATGGATAGGAAAAGGGTTTATTTTAAGTCTCAAGTCCCAAGCAGATCACAGTCTAATGTGAGGAGACGTCAAGACAGGAACATAGAGGCAGGAACTGAATAGAAACCACGGAGGAATGCTGCTTACTGATTTGCTCCTTGTGCCTTACTCAGCCTGGTCTTTTACAGCTTCTGGGACTACCAGCTTAGGGGTACACTGTCCACAGCGGCCTGGGCCTTCCTAAATAAATCAATAAGGGTTGTTTTTTTATTTATTTTTTTTTTCTTTTTCATTTGGAAGTCCCTCTTCCCAAATGACTTCAGCTTGTGTCAAGTTGACATAAAACTAGCCAGGATACAGGCAAAACACCCATATACATAAAACTTTTTTAAAACCTCAGAGAAAGAGAGGGGGGATGAGCATAAGCAAGAGGAAGGCGAGCTGAAGCCACAACAAAGCCTCCCCCATATTCTCATGTGGCTTCTTCACACAGTCCTGAGGAGCTAATGAAGGACGAACATCGGCTGTGACAGCTGAGGTGGGTAAGTAAACCACAAGGCTGTTTCCCACATGCTTAAATGAAGGATGGGTGTGAAGGCCATCAGAAGTATTACCATTCCACAAGACCTATGACAAGTGCCTCTTTTACCTGAATTTCGTTGTCCACTGTAAAATGCAGGATTTGAATCTAAAAGCTTCTCTGAGGTTTTCTTTGGTTCAAAAAACTTTGATGATTCTTCAAGTTAGGGTCATAGTCTTCGGGGGCTCAGGGTGAAAAGGAATGACACGTCTCAGTTGACTGACTCAACTAGTAACAAATGTGTCCAAACTAAGAGACTTGACACTGACAAGTCAAGACATGACACTGACAGAGCACGCTGACTCTGCAGCCACCGTCCCTCTCCGTTATTGACAATCCCTTTAGTTATCAAAGCAATAGCATGTGTGTGGTCCACTATACAGACACACAGATGAGCACTCTCGTGCTCTGAGAATATGGGATGGGAAAGAACAGAGCTAGAGAGTAGCCAGGGGGAGTTGAATTATGCCTTCTTGACTTTATTGTCCCAGTCTAGACAAAATGTCAGAGGTATCCATCTCTGGAGGTTCTCAACATCACAAGTATTAGTCTTTATGAACAAAATATATGTTTTGTTCTCACTATATCCCCCTAGCTGGCCTGGAACTTACTATATAAACTACATTGGCTTTGAACTCAGAGAGAAAGATTCACCTGCCTCCTGAGTGCTGGAATTGCTAGTGTGCACCACTATGCCAGCATGTACTATTTATTTTAAGTGACATATATTAATTATATGAAATAAGAGGTTTCATTGTAATACTTCAACATATGCTTATAATATACTTTAACTGCATTCAAGTTCCTTTCTTCCTTTTCCTTCACGATCTGACCAATTCCATTTAAGTTCTCTTTGTACTAAGCCTTCGTGCTTTGTCCATAGAGATTTCAAAGGCTAAAGGGACATCATTTGATCAAAGTTGAGAAAATCCCCTCCAAATTTAAATATAGCCTCCTCCACAGCTTGCCCTGGTCTAGGCTGGGGGCATCCTGATTAGCATATGCTGTCTCCTGTGAAGGCAGAGGAGTAAGACAGATAGGCACCTTCAGATTGCAGGCCTTCATTAGCCTGTCTGCTCATACTGATGGTACAATTTTCCAGTCAACTTTTCACCTGCTCAAAACCCCCATAGCTCTGTACTTCTGACCTGGAGCCACCCTCTCTTTTCACTCAGCCTCCTTCCACTAAGTCCCAGGTGGTCAGTTGTGCCCTATTGTGTTTAAAGCAGAAGGAATTTTCAGGAAGGCAAGAACATAGTCCAGTAATTGGCCAGAGTCTTACCACAGGAAAGCACGCCCAACACAGATGCCACTGTCTGGAGCTCGGAAGCAGGGCAATATCTTTGAACATAACGCCTTCTAATGGATAGCGAAGCAAACTGCATCCAACATTGATCAGGATTTCAGAAGAAAAAGTGGGTCAAATAAAAAGAACCAAACATTGTAGTGTAATTATCACTTGGCATGAAGCAAATAGCTTCCTAGTGTTTCAGCAACACTAATTCATTGACTTCTCACAAGAGCCCTCTGAGACAGATAGGGTTAACTTCTACTTCTAGCAAATGAGGAAAGAGGCAGAGTGCTTGTGCAGGCTGTTCTGTACCAACCCAGCTAGTGAGTGATAGAGCCAGAAGCAGAATTTGGGCACACAAGAAAGTTAATGAAAGTTAAAAAGCCAACACAATGTCAAAGCAAGGCATAACCACACTATCATGCACAGAAAGGGACTAGCTAAACATACTAAAATTTAGTTAGATACTCCAGTTTCTTTCTATGAATGAAAAAAAAATTCCAAAGAGATAAGGACTTCCAAGCTTCTTCAAGTGACTCAGGACTAGCAAATATGTGACATACATGTTTCTAGTACCCTCTCCATTTCCTTAAAGCTGAAGGACACAGAAAACAGATCTCCTCATGACTGAGCTTGGCTTTTCAAACTTCTTCATGTGGTGTTTTCACTACAAAGCATCAGTTTATTAGGAAGAAATAAAAATACAGACCCAATTGTTCATCCTGATGTAAGAGGTAGGAAGGGTTGCAGTGAGTATACTACTATCCCAATGAGGTACAGTGTGTAGCATCTTTGATACCTTCCCCTCTAGTAAGAAGCCTGAGAGTGCATGTGTGACTACTGAGCATCTAGAAAGTGATGGAACACAGTAACAGGCAGCTCCAGGCTCCATCTAAGGTACTCAGCCCATCTCAACCATTGACTAACTCCATCCTCCCTCCTTCTCAACTGAGAGGAACACTAACAACTTCCTGTGTCAAAGGATCAAAGACAAATGTGTCCCAAGGATTTTGAATACACTCTTGTGCTCAACTGTCTGCCATCTACAAAAGCCTTCAGTGGTTTTCCATTGTTTTCTGGATGAGATTTTAGCACCGATCATAGACATCACAGTCTTAGCCAAGCTTCTGTGCTCTATAAATGAAGTTCAGAACATTTATTATTACTGGCTAACTAGGAGGGTCTTACCACAGTAACAAATAAACATAGCCAACTTCCCTAAACTCCATTTCATTGTCTTGGAACAGTGATTCTCAACCTTCCTAATGCCATGAATGTTTAATACAGGTCCTCATGTTGTGGTGTCCCCAATAATAAAATAATAATAATGATAATATTGATTAATAAGATTTATAATTGATACAATATATCAATAATATAATATTAATATAATTATTATTATTTTTTTAAAGACAGGGTTTCTCTGTCTATTCTAGACTGGCATTGTAGACTAGGCTGGCCTCAAACTCACAAAGATCTGCCTGTGTCAGCCTCCCAAGTGCTAGGATTAAAGATATGTACTCCCATGCCCAGCCATAAGAATTATTTTTGTTGCTTCCTTATAACAGTAATGTTGCTACTGTTATGAATCATAATGTAAATATCTATATTTTCTGATAGTCTTAGGTGACTCCTGTGAAAGTTTCATTTGACCCCAAAGGGGTTATGATTCACAGGTTGAGAATTACTCTTTTAGAATATTTTCTGTCATTTAACAAGAGTAAGTACCAGCTATATGTATATTTTTGGTAGTGAGTGGTCATCTGCAGTTTGCTGACACATAAGAGCAGTTGATAACTGCATAGTTGCTTCTCAACAGTATGGCATCTATCTATGCTTGGCAGCCTCTGTGACTGCTTCAAATACAGACAATGAACTTTCCTTTTCAAGAAGGGCCCTGGGTTGGGCTGCTCTCCTCCTGGCTCAGTCAGTACAAAGCCTCTCTCACACACTTGGACAAGCCGAAGGACAGGCGGGAGAGGCTCTTCTCACAAAAGCAGTTGACTTCCTCTCAGCCCTTGTTCCTGGCTTTGTCATCTTCAGCCCTGTTCCTGTTTGCAGATATGTGGTGCCCCCAATTAGCTGGCTGTGGCTACAGTGTGCAGGGGGCAGGACCATTGCCCCTTCTGACTCTGCTGCCCCAGAGTTCAGGTTGGGAAGACTGCTGATTGGCTTCTCTGATTGCCAGCCTCTAAGAGTTTGCTAAAATGGCAGGGGAATGAATCAGGCACCACCATGGGCTTCAATCTCCTTCAGCCAATAGTATTCCATAGTCAGGAAGAAACAGGGACTTCTCAGGTCTGATTTTTATTCTGTCTCCCCCTCTGTCATGTTGAAATGAAAGCTGAAGATCTGCCAGGGCAAGGAAGCTCCCAGAAAACATTTGTAACTCAACATCAGACTAGGGGTGGCAGAGTTTGCTGTTGAGAGGTGGACAAGCTGGGAGTGGGGCAGGGCTATTGCTAGGTTTCATTCTAGGTTTAAAGTGAAGAACCACTCTGATACCTCTCCTGTTTTCCCTTCTATTTCCATACATTCTGAGTAATAGCCATCTCAAAGCAACATGGCAGGGATTGTGGGTAGCAAGGAAGAGAGGGACAGAAGGAGGCAATGAGAAGGGGAAAGGAGGGGATAGAGGAAGTCCTCTGAGTGGGATTTATGGGAGGTGGGATACAGGCATTTAACATCATTCTGGATGATGGGTATGGGACTGGAGCTACAGAGCAGTCACTGTCTCTGTATACCGGGAAAGTTCTGAACAAATAAGATAACCTTGATCCCTAAGAAAGTCATTATTACTGCAGCTAAGAATCTTTGGGAATTCACCATAAGCCATGCGTTGTTCTAAATGTCTAACATGCTGAGATTGTGAACATTAACTTCCTTTTTGATCAGTGTGAAAAGTTGAGACACAGAGTAGTTATGCATCTTGCTTAAGGCTGCAGGCAACTCAGAAGTGACAAAGGTAGGATTTGAACCCAGCTTCTCCCTCTTCTTAATCCAGCTTCGTTGTCAGTACTCAAAAATCTCCTCTGATATCATTGGATTTCTGTTTGGGAATGATAACTCCGATAGCCAAGGGATGGGAACAGGGTTGTACAATCGCATGTGCAATGAAAGAATGGGCATTGAGCCTTATATTTAAAGGGCTCCCTAACAGGCTCTAAGAACAACAGGATCAACTGAGTGTGAAATTTTGAGAACGTTGTTATGGCTTGAATGATGACAAGCAACAATATGGGAACAGGGAAACCAGCAAATTAGGGATCATGGAAATAGCCCCAGCCAGAGAAGATGACTCAAATTTCAACTTCAGAAGCCTGCAGAGTAGGTCCCCAGGCACTCACTATTCCTAAATGCTTATACTTGGGTCCCCAATTAAGTGTCTGGCAAAATTCAAGCCAGCGCATGGACACTGCTATTTTCAAGAAGCATCAGGTCTAACTGCTCCACAGACAAAATTCTTAATCGTAATTGATGCCTTAAACCTCAGCAGCTGTGTACACAACTTGGCAGACACCCACAGGAATAGCAGTGGAGGCACGAGTTGCTAAGTGATGGCAAGCATTACACTAAGCCAGCCTGTGTGTCACCTGTTCCTTCACATCATATTGCCCAGCTATTAAATAACACATCTGTATCCCTGAAATCTCAGGTAGACTAGGTAGGGATGGCTTGGGGATGGTGATGAATAGACTCTGTCTGCACCATTGCGTGCTCTCCATCAATGGCTGTTGGATCCTTGGGCCACTTTCATAATTTATAGAGAGCTAAATATCCTGCATCTCCAGAGATTCTCTCTTTTAGCCTTTCACCTTGTTTTCCTCTTTTCCTTCCGCCTCCTTTTCCTCTTTTCCTTCTGCTTCCTTTTCACCCTCCTTCTTCTCTCTATTCCACTTCTCTGTCTTTCTCTCCTCTAATGGAGTATGGTTAGGAAAATTTTGCTTGCTTTTTATATTTAACTCTTAGGTGTCACCCCTGTACAGTTTCTAAACTCAGCTGAGTCCAGGGATATAGGTTACTAAGGACCAGTCAGTCTTGTTCTTAACTAGGGATTGGTGATTGTGGGTTGAGGGTCGTGGGTTGTTGTAAGCGGCTGTGGGTGAGGCTGTGGCAGAAGCAGCAGAAAGAGGGTGGGATTCATGTGCTCTGGTCTTTGAGATCTCCTGGGCAGAAATGTGTGTGTGTGTGTGTATGTGTATGAGTGTGTATGTGTGTGTGGTTGTGTATACATGGGCAAGTACTGGGATTTGAATTCTTGTCCTTACAATTGTGCATCAAGGGCTGTTAAACTGAGCCATCTCTCCAGACCTTGAATAGATTCTTCTAGAAATGACTCAACAAGAGCTACCTCTCTTACAAAACAAATGATGATATCAATGGTTGGCTGGAGATCTGGGCTTGAAGTCAGTTTGAGAAGAATGCATTAGAGTGTGTGTGTGTGTGTGTGTGTGTGTGTGTGTGTGTGCATGTATATGCATGTGTGTGAGTGTGCATGTGTGTGTGTGTGCACGCCTGTGAATGTGAGATACTGGCATTCATACTAAAGCCTCACACCTCAATCTGGCTTGCTGCCCAACCTAGCTTAGCAAATGGAATATTGGACATAGAGAATTTTCAAAGGCACAGTCCTGGAGATGTGTGATCAGTAGGTAAGGAGACTGTTGGGGCTTTGTTCTTGCCATACAAAATGCTGCTCTCAAATCTAGATATCTTCCTGATAGGGAGGCCTGCTTTGAAGCTGCACTGGAGTCCAGTGGCTGTACATCTAACTTGATAGTAAAGTTGATACACTGTCCTATTCTCATACCTCCTCTCCTCTATGTACAAAATCAAATCTTCATAGCCTTTCCTTCCTATAGAAGGAGAGTTGGATGAGCTCGTACAATTAAAGTGTCACATCCTTTGATATGACTGTATTTATTCAGACTTTTTGGATGAATCATCTATTCATTTCAGAATAGTTTTCATTTTTTTTTTTTAAAAAGAAACATTGAAGTAGCCGATATAAGATTTCACTTTTTTTATTGTTAGAGATGGAAGTCCAGGCTTTTGTGTTTCAGCAAGTCCAACTGGAAAAGCCAAGGTTGCGAGTGGCCATCCATTCAGAATCCTAGCTCTGCCCCGGTGTGTGACATTGGTCCTGGAAGCAAATGCTATTTGGATGAAGCATGACTGTCCAGACCCAAGATCCAGCAGAGATGGCTGTTGCTCCTTTTCCATCCATGAGCAGAACCTGTTGTTTTGAAGGGCAGCCAGTCCCTGAGATTCCAGGGCTCATGGGGAGTCATCCCTGGGCTCCACTACCCACATCATCCTTTCTGCACTGAAGTGGAAGGGAAGATAGCAGAAGCTGTCCATAGCTGCCCAGGGAAATGTGAGAAGTTAGGGGGCTGTTAAGAAGAGCAAACCAGAAAGTTATGATTGAGAGGATCAACAGATAGGGGCTTTGCCCACACATGTCTGTCACAGAAACAGCTTGTTTTCAGGAATCCTTCTTTTTGTGGTCCCCAGGAAAACAGAGAATGGCATTCTGTCAGGAAAGGGACAGTAGATGATTTACTCACTGTCTGCATTGTTTCTGCTATTACAATGAAAACAAACACCTCTGTTGGTTTGAAAGTGCTTCACACAAGAAGGCGGGGTAAAGATACTCTGCTCTTGCTTTTAAAAGGGGAAGTGAAGCAAGGGAAAGCTGACAGCAGAGGGTGAGGTGTGGGAAGGGGTCTGAGGAATGGCATAGCTCCAGTGTTATCTACTCTCCTATGCTAATGGGAAATTGGCATTAGTCATCCTCTTCTGGTCCCACCTCAACTCAAGCACTTGTTGAGGCCATCTGGTACTCTGTGGTTCAGAGAGCACTTGTCATGGAGCTGAAGTTGTTGGGGCTGATGTCAAATAGGGGAGGCCTAAATTAATTTGCTTAATCTTTCATGGAACTCAGAGAGAAACTAAGAGCTGAAGAGGGGTTAGATGATTTGTTCTCTGAAGTCTGTAGCATGTCCATGAAATAGCAGACCAAAAGCATGGACCCCCAGCTGCTAGCTCCAAAGCTCTGGGCTCTTCCGTGCCTGACTTTAAGTCTTCCTTCAAAGAGGACTAGCCTAGAAGACCTTAGGAATGTGGGTCCAATGGAGCTTTTCCTTTCCCTCTGAGTCAAATCCGGCTCAGATACCTTCAAGTGGAAAGGGGTAAGGAGGAAGAGGTGTGTGGAGAGATGTGAAATCGTTATAAGACATGGTCAGCTGATTAGCCTTTAGGTTTAGGTAGGGTGGAAGTAGGTACAGAAGATTTTAAGTATTAATGTCTTTGCCTAATAGGTAAAATACTGAACTTCTAGAAGACAAGAGTTGACTTCCTTTATTCTGATTCTTCACAAAGTAATGTTTCAATATGACCTGGTATATCTAATATGATGAATGGATGGGTAGATGAATAAAAGAATCAATGAGTGGCCATTTACACTTGGAGTGATGACTACTATTAAAAAGTAGAAATGATTAAGTGTTGGCACAAATATGGAGAAATTGGAATCTTTGTGTACTGTATGGAAAATGATACTACAGGAAATAGTATAGACATTCCTCAAAATAAGCAAAATCTAGACTTACCATAGGAACTAGCAGTTCAAGTGCATACAAGAAATTAAAATCAGGGCCCAGAGCTTGTGTTTGCACACATACAATAATAGCAGCATCAGTTACAATAGTACAAGGTGAAGTCACCCAAGGGTCCAGAGATGGATGCAAATGAAACATAAGCAAAATGAAATATAAACATACATTGGCTCTTGATCCAGCCTTAAATGAAACTCTTAGATAAGCTACAATGGGGATAAAATTTGAGGCATGATGATACCTGGAATAGTCATAAAACAACAAATACTATATGATTTCATTATTGGAGGAAAGCGAGGTAGGAAACGAGGGTGTTAGTTGGCAGGTCTTGGAGAGAGGGATGGAGCGCTACCTTAACAGGCTCTGTGTTTCCACTGAATGTACTTATAAATCTTCACAATGGTGCTCTGTCCTATATATCTTACCACAATAAAGATGAAGGAAATAAAGTTAATATTTAATGAAAGAGCATTATAGGTTCATTTCTTATAGTTTCTTTTGTGTTCTGTCTCTCTGGCTTACTCACCCTGGAATATGTAGAATTACCTTTGTGTCTTTGTAGTAATGCTATCTAGGCAAGAAATCAATTGACTGCAATGTCTCTAGTTTTCAAGGTCTTGTATGATTTTAAGGTAAGAACATTAGTGAAGAAGCATGTTCAGGCATAAGTAAGTACCCTATGGATCAGTGCTTCTCAACTTTTTTGGTTGTAACTCCCACAGAGGTCACATATCAGATGTTCTACATATCAGATATTTATATTTTAATTTATAACCGTAGCAAAATTGAAGTTATGAAGCAGCAACAAAATTTATGGTTGTGGTTAACACATCATGAGGAAGAATATTGAAGAGATGTAACTTTAGCAAGGTTGAGAACCCCTGCTCTAGTCAATTCCTTTCCAAAGAAGGTAGAATAAATACACACACCCCAAAGCTGGATGAGCTGACTGGAGTCTCATGGTCTGGCTGACAATTCCAGTGCAGTTACTAGTGGTATTGTCAGTTCCCAGCCTTCAGTGTCCCCACGTTTGAGATGCAGATGAAAAATTTTGCCCTGATTACCACTGGGTTTGTGTAAGTGTAATGGAGAATGAGAACATAGATGTAACACATTACTCTGAGGCAGCTCCATGATGCACAAAGTGTAGTCTAGTGCTGGAGAAGACACAGCAAGAAGATGCAGCTTAGTTCAGGACAGGGCTGCAGCCTGAGCAGGTAATAGTCAGTAGCACCAAGCCTGATGCCAACTCCTCAAGATTCCCTCTCAGTTCCCTCACGGTGCCTCAGGCCAGTGGAGATGGAATTCCTGATGGTTAGTAGCGAACAAACCATTCAAGTTTCCCCCATTTCATGGCCCCTTTCTCCTAAATATGGAGGAGAGCAACTCAATGTGCAGGAAGAGATGTTGATTCCTAAGGACACATGCTGCCTTTAAAAAACCATGGTGGGTTGAGTTAGCCTACAGGGTGGTGGGAAAGGTTAGGATGGCTTTTGGAAGGCTGTTGAGAAATAGTGAGTTCCAGGCCCAGCAAAGAGTAACATGTAGAAAGCAGAGAGCAAGGCTCTGTCACAGTGTGGGTTTGTGGACCCTGAGAGAGGAGAGCTGAACTGGAGTCACTTTGACTGCCTTCTGACCTTTTCTCTAGGCTATGGTCAGCTATTTTACACATATGCCCTTTGTGGAATGCTGGGAGTTTAGTTTTAAACTCTGATGTTGCTGCCTTGAGATCTGTAGTGAGTTTTGAACAGAGAGCCCTGGTATCCCCTTTGCCTTCAGTTCTTCAAAGTATGCATCCAAGCTATAGACAGGAGAACACAGGTCAGTGAGCATGTGGGCCAGCATGTTCTAATCTTGCCAAAAAGGAGATCTGGAGAAATAACATACTTGAGGATGAAAAAAGTTGTGAGGAGAAAAAAGAATGAACTTAAGGAAACAGGCTCAAGGAAATGATGCTTCATCCACAGGGCTGCTCAAAGCCATCCTATTTGTAAAATTATAGCTTCTCCTCCCATCAGCCCTTCTTGAGTAATGGCCCTCCTCTCTGTCGTCATCCCCATTCTTTAATCTATTTCAAAAGTGTCCTTCTATGCTCTTTGGCACCTCTTAAAGCCATATACTTGATGCTCACAGTGGGACTTTGGCTGAGTTAGATACCTTGATACTCCAAACCTAAATGTACAAAGGGGACACATTTTTGAATTATATATTCAGTTTAGTGTATTTTGAGTATTTCATACATGTATACATTGTATCTTGATCATATCAAACCCTCACTTTCCACCTTAAATGTTTGCCCAAGATCTTCTTATGGCATCTCTCTCCAATTTTTTTATTTTCCAATCATTTACTTATTTATTTTTACCTACTGAGTCAAGTAAGTGTTTCCCATATGCATATAGGTATATGGTGATCTACTGGGGTATGAGGACCTAACACCCAGCAACAGTGTCCCAGTTAGGCTAGGGACCTGGGAGTCCCTCTTTCCTCCATGCTGGAATTATTACTTGGCTTGATCTTGTGTAGATAACCATAGTTGCTAAGGGTTCACATGTGTATCAGCCAAGTCATGTCCAGAAGGCAGCAGTTCACAGGCCTACCCCCACCCTCTGGCTCTTGAATTCTTTCTATTTCTTATGTGATGTTTTCTGAACCTTGGGGAGGGAGTTGATAAAAGATATCTCAGCTACAGCTGAGCATTTGAGAGTCACATATCCTCATCACGTTGAATACTAATGAGTCTTTTTGTATTAATCATTATGCACTGTGATAGAAAGCATCCATGGTACAATTTGGATGTGTAAGTTTATTTATATGAATATATACATTGATATTTATGAGGCAGTTTGACAATATGACTATTTAGAAAAACACCACCAGGATAGCCTGTAGGTCCCATGACTTGACTACCTACAGATTTGGATCATGTTTATGGTACTAAGCAAGAATCCCCTCCTGCAGATGAGGTCTCCAGTCTAGTCAAGAGAGCAGTTTGTTACTCCTATAAACAGTCTTGCCACTACTGTTCAAGGGACACCATTGTCTCACAGGTTGCTATGACAACATGCAGGGTCCAGTACTGGATAAGACCACTGATGTCTTTTCTCCCCAGAAGGCTGCATAGAACCTCATGTACTCTAAAGGCTAGCTATCAGGGAGAGTGCATCCTGGTCAGATTGATTTCTCTGTGACCTATAGCCAAGTAATGTGGTGTTGCCATGAATAGAGTCTTACAATCTAGTTATAATGGTCCAGCAATAGCAATAGCCTGTGTTGTTTTAGATGCCTTTGAGCCCCCACCCCCACCCCACCCCCACCCAATACTTTATCAGGAGGTAACCCCTGCTTGGCACTGAGATTTTCATTTACTAATCCAAGTCCTCTGGGAGCAACATTGTTCACTAGTGTGGAGTACTTCTACTTTTAAGGAAATCCTTTAAAAAAAATCTATTTTTCATTAACTTACAGATTTCAACAAGTATCACACTGCTATGCAGACTGTCAAGCACTGCGCGCCACACAGCCCAAGAGTACTGGAGAAAGCATCAAACCCAGAACCCAAGGCCATCTTACTTCTCCAAACCTACCATGATCCATGTGTCCTTACTTCATTCCTGACTACTCATAAAGGAAAATATAAGATCAAAAATAACATGAGGGAGGAGGGCTAGGTTGTTACTGGGATGCTGAGCCCTGTGGGGCTCTGTTAGCATCAGGCTTGAGGCAACTCTGCAAATGCCACACGCAGTCAGCCTGGACCTGCAGAGAGTGAAATCTCACAACCAAAGTAGACGTGCCATGCTCCGCTTTCTCACAAAAGTTTCTATTTTTGTCAGTTTCAAATTGTGCCTGAGCCTAAGTCCCAGTCTCTCATAATTCTATTTTGCCCTAGGAATGTCATCAGATCCTAAGACAAGAAAAAAAGTATGTGGTTCTCTAAACATTGGGGTACACTTTTCCGACTCAATTGCAGGAGGCATTCTGTTCTCTGTGTATTAAAAGTAGTCAAATTATTGCAAATGCCTAGTCAATTCCAAATGTCACCAGATACCAGTAAACAACACAAAGCCAGCTACATTCCAGACTGGATCATTTAAAACATAATTATAATAAATGATTTAAAGGAGTCCTTTTAATTACTGCTACATATCAAAGCCTCAGGAAGGCATTCCAGAAGAAGTGTTTCCTATTGTAACTGCATAAATTTAAATGTCATTAATTTCATATCTGTCATTCATTTTTCTTCTACTACATTGATCTCTGTATCAGGGAATTCACTGGCTCCCATTTCACTTGGGGATTTCACGGTTTTTGACTTACAAAGACTTTTGTTTTCTGTCTTTTGCTTCCAAATGCCATTTTTATTCTGAGATATATTTTAGGCGAGTATGTGGAAAATAAACTGAAGGATAAAATATGAGACTAAAAGAAAGCGCTGCCAAAGCCACTGCCCCAATAACTAAAAGAAGTCAAGGTTTTATTCCTGGCTCTGCCAGTTATTTTCTGTCTGACTTTGGAGAAGACACAACACCTACGCTGGCCTCAGTTTATTCTCCTATAAAGTGGGATGGAGATTAAGTTCTGACTGTGTCTATTTTACTGAAATTTTGGAAGGTCAAACGCAAAGTGAAAAATGATTTTATAAATCATTCTTTCAGACAGTGAGCCAGTTGGTAATTATCCAGTGTGTGATGACTATATGCTAATTAATATTCTAGCAGCTAGGATGGGAAACCAAATAAGATAAAATGCCCCTGGGTGAGGAGCTCATTGTTTAGGGGAAGGGATAAGATAAAGGGGCAAGCCCAGGCCTTTGGAGTCCATGTGCTCTCTCATTTGTTTTCTGTCCACCTGCCTCATTTTCAGCCTGAAAACTCATGTATTGTTCAATCCCCCAAATCCATTCAACCTTGTCTCTGGAACCTAGATTCACATCCACACTTGCAGTTAAGGTTCATTTTCTGGTCAATTGTTTAGAAAGTTAAATATTCAGAGACACAATCATAATTTTTCCTCCTGTCAAAAAAAATGTGGCCTCTTAACTGGTATTTCCAGTCTACCTTAAAGGCACTGTCTCTGCTCAGAATTAATGCACTTCTAGGGGAATGAAATCAACGGCATGGAGAGAAGTGATGGCCTTTTTGATTCTCAAATAAACATTTCTCAGAGGGACCTTCCAAGTCCTCCAGGGAATCTCACAGTGATACATTCAAATGCCACCCATCTGTACAAATATCAATATCTAAGTTTTTAAAAAAGACCTACATTTTTCAAAGGAGGCCATCAGAAACGTACATTAGAGCCTCGCACATCGATTGCTCTATGCCGCCTCATAAAAATGGTTCCTGGGCTACCTTGGAAGATGGAAGGGAAAGGATCCACATAACCCAAGACATTTCTCAACCCTGGAGTCATTTTTTTTTCTTCTCCATGGGTAAAGTGAAGATTGGTTTAGGGGAGCCAGAGAACAAGTGGGGACATATGGAGAGGCAGAGCTCAGTGGTGGTGCTCAGAAAATTAAACTCCCACTGGGACTGAAGTCACAGACTAAAGAATGATGTTCCTCCAAGGTTGTTTTCACTTCCTCAGTGTCTGGAATATAAGGTCAGGCAGGGGGCATCTGACAGTCAAAGACTTCAACTCCTGAGAGGGAAATGGACAGGATGAGAAAATAGAATTTCTCTACCGAGTCTAGGATCAGGCACTTGATCAACATAGGCAAATTATTTCTTAACATCCATGATTAATTTTGTGCACTGTAAGGTGGTGTAATACCATGCACATTAAGATAAAATAACAAGCTGGGTACGTGGCACATGCCTATAAATTCCAACATTCGGGAGGCTGAGGAAGGTGGCTTATGAGTTTGAGCTAGCCTAGGCTGCATAGTAATAACCTTGTCATGATTAAGATTTAGGGAAGCAATTGCCAGGCAGTGGTAGGGAACATGCCTTAGGTTTGATTCCTACCCCTCTATCCACCTCAGTTAAAAGGAAAATAAATAAAAGAAAGACCTTGGTAGAACTCTATTTTATCTTATTGTTATTTGTAGGAAAGTGCCTGACTCAGGAGAGGTGAGGAACTTAGGTTTTAAGCAGTTAGTAGACACATTTGTTTTTCTTCTCCTTGTCTCTCCTTATTACCCTCCCATTTCCTTCCTTCTATCTCCTTTCTCTCTTCAAAAATATTTGTATTAAGTGCATTTTGTGTATAAATTGCACACCTATAGGCATGCTTATCAATCCAGAGAGAAGGGTGAAACAGGAAATTTATTTAAGCTGGATGTAATTTAAGGTATCGGCAGATCTTGTAGGTATAGCCAGAGCTAAGGATAGTGGAGATGGTAGGTGAATCACTCCAAGAAGAGCTCTAGGGATAGCCTTTGCTAACTTTAATCCTTGAAAGATGGACAAAAGGAGGGAGCAGCTCCTGTGGTCAGGAGATTATTGTGTCTGTAGTTACAAAAGAAGACTTCTCAAGAACTGTGGTTTTAGGTGGGAAGCACGAGGCTCTGGCAGGGAGAGGGCAAAGAGACTCTCCCTTGCCCTTACTAGCTCTTTTCCATCTGGTGTCTTACTGTTGTCTCCCACTGGCCAAATACTGTCAAGAAGTCAATGAATAGTGGGTGGCTCTTGACGGAGGCTACAAGCCTGTTGGCCAAGATCACAGGGAACAAATCTATGTAGGCAAGAACAGACGATTCTCCATCAGCATACATTAGCTGTTTACAGTGCAGGGGTTAGAGCCACTTGGCTGAGCTGAAATCCTTGTTCTACTACTAAGGTATTTTGGAAGGCTTAAACTTTTCCACAGTTTCCTCATCCATTGAGCAGTCATAGTACAAGTATCTATCCACGGGCTATGATGAGGACTGAGATAACTATGCATAGGCACTTAGAGCAGTGTCTGTTGCACACCAAGGGCTGTGGTAAGAATTAGCTCATATTCTTTTCCTTGAGATACAAGGATGAACTATGAAAAGGAGGGTGTAAAAAGCTTTCAGGAAAGTATTAACCACAGGGTCTACTGACTCCCCTCTCTGATGCCTCTCTGACATTACTATGACATGTAAGAGGGAGAGGTTTTGGGAAAGTGGCAGGTTTGGGAGTGTGGTTGTGTTTTTTGCTCCCTGACAACAATTCTGTTATCATTCTTGTTTTCGTGATGTCAGAGCCAATGTCCTAAGTTTTCGTCAATTTTGAGCACCTCTATGTTGACTCCTGGTGACTTGGAATTGAAGTGCATGAACCAGTTGCTTCGAGGAACTGGGTTTGGTATGCTGCATGTTCTTGGCGATGAATGGACTGTGTTTTCCCTAATCACACCACTTCCTAGTCTTGGGAACAGACATGCTAATGACTACCTGCAGATACTAAGAATGGGGCTCTGTGATAAGGGTTAGAAGACAGGGTCTTCAAATCTGTTTTATTCTGTTTGATCTATGTAGCAGTTCCTTTAACTATGGGCCTCTTGGATACATAGGACACGGAGAGAACAGAGGCCCTGTACTTCTTTGTGATTTACTCTTCAGAACCCTCCAGTCCTAATATCTGGTGCTGCAGGTTCATTTGAATGCAGGAGGAAATAAAAAAAAAGATGTCAATACCAGTGACAAGAGTGAACTGAGCAGAGGACAAGGAGTTTAGTAACCTAGATTACAGTTCCTGTATTTACTACCACTGTGGCATGGACAGGCCTATCCCTGTGGCTGACCCTTAGTTTCCTATCGTCCAATTTTCCAGTTGGCTTAGAAATAGATACAGGTAGGTGTGAAAGTTGTTCGTATGTTGTGAGGTATATTTGAGCAATAAAGCCTTATCATCATGTTCTGACCTCAAAGCTAATGAAACACATTGGAAGCTATTGTTTCCACACATAAACACACACACACACACACACACACACACACACACACACACACACACACACATGCGCGCATACACACTCAGCTACTAAGTAGTCAACTGACCATGTGTTCTCAGCATAGTCCCATCAGTCAATGGTAAGTGTCAGGACCCAATCTCTTTGCCCTGTGCCCCTTTTGTTTACAACCTAACATCGCTAAGCACATTTCTCTCATTACTCATAATGAGAGAAATTCTTCACAATTGTTCAAGTTCAAAAATTGAATAGGCTGCCAAACAGCTTGTTGAATTATTTATTTTAATGGGCTTATTTTTGTATTGGGTAATTTCGTCCATGTACCCCCCCACTCTATCAATAATGGAAGGAGGCAATTATTGATTTTTCTAAAGCCATTAGGTTCAATGAATTGTTCAATTAGGTTTATGACTTCAAACAGAGAAAGATGCAAGATTACCGCACTTGTCAGTTAAAAACAACTTCCCAGACAGAAGACAATGGCCTAATTTATAAGATGCCCAGGTGAGTGTTGCAGGCTCAGGCTGCTCAGCAGGTTTCACTACATAGTCTTCTAAGTGTTATGATTCAGGGACTGAATGGCTATTGGTGACACTGCTTATTCACTGACACTGTCAAGCTATTATGTATCCAAGTGGGGAGTAATCACGCACTAACTTCAAAGGATAGATATTAGATGATGCCATTATGTTTCTGAGAACCCCTCATTGCCTACAGTATCAAGTTCAAAGATTCAGGCAGATGTGTCAAATCACACCTGTGTGAGCCTGACCTCAGTTCTGTGGCTACAGACACCAGGCTAGGTGCAGGTCAGTGTGCATGCTTCTCTCTGCTATTGTAGTTTTCTACGGAGGGAGATAAGGGAGTGTAACTCCTGGTGTCCTGTGTCTCATATCCATGATCCCAGAATTCTTGCATTTACACGATAGCTTTGCAAAGACAACTTCTAACACCGAAAGACACACCAGCCTTGTCCTCATTGTCTAGTCGTATTTCCACTGCACAATTTCCAGTCATATAAAGTTGGGACAATATATGCTTATTTTTGTGCCACACAAAAACATCCCTATATCCACTGGTAATTCCTGCATCAGTCTTTCTCACGTAAATAAATTACCCCAAACCATCCTATTTGATGGATAAATCAACTCAACATGTAGTTCTCAATTGAAGAAATACAAAGTTCACCAACCTTAGTCATAGGTAAAGGCAAATGAAAACTACATTCCCTTTTGCTCCAGCCAAAATGTTTGTCATAAAGAAAGCCAGTGACAGCAGACACTGGTGAGGATGTGGGGAAATGGGAATCCTTATACTTAACTGGTAGGAATTCGAACTACTTCAGACGCTATGAAAATTTGCATGGAGGTTTCCCAAAATCCTAAAATAGAACTCTCATATGGCCCAGCTATGCCTCACCTGGGAACACATTCAAAGATTCTAAGTCAACACACTGCGGAGATAGTTGTACGGCCCTGTTTATTCTAGTACTATTCTCAGTAACAAAGAAATGAAACGGGCCCAGATGCCAATCAGAAGGCAAATGGATAAAGAAATTGTGGCATATGTGTGTAATGGAGTTTGATTCACCCATAAAGATGAGTGAAATTATGTCACTTGCAGGAAAATGGATGGAGCTGAAGATCATCAATCATATCATGTAAAATAACCCAGACTCAGAAAGACAGTAGTACATGTTTTCTCTCATACTCAGAATCTAGGCTAATGTGTGTGATATATGTGTGTGTGTGTGTGTGTGTGTGTGTGTGTGTGCATGATACATATATATGTGTGTGTGCATGATATATGTGTATGTGCGTGATATATATGTGTGTGTGCATGTGATATATATATATATATATATAAACATATATATATATATAAACATATATATGATGTGAAGAAGAAGAACCATATGGAGGAACAAATTGGTCAAGAGGGAGAAACAGGAGGGAATAAATGACAATATTGTGTGTTTTCTCTCATATGTGGGTATAATATACATGACACAAAAGCAGAAAGGAGGGGTGAGGAAAGGGGGCCACTGGGTGTAAGAATGGGCATTCAGGCAGATGGCAGAGTGATTCTGAATGTGGACAGGGTACAATGCTAGCCAGAAGCAAGCACTGATAGCATTAAGTATGCTGCCTCCTGCCTCTGGCCCCTAAACCTCCAATGCTCAGTGAATGGCTGTGAATGAATAGGTTCGTAGATAAAGTGTTGACCATCAGTGGCTGTTATGTGCTCAGCCCTAAATCGTATATTTTTACCATCTCATAAGGCTCAAGGAACATTGTAGAAGAGAGGACTGAGAAAAAATGTAAGAACTGGGTGATGAGGAGAAGGCTGGGAAATGCTCTTTTCAGGGAGTGACACAGTCATTGCAAACACAACTTTAGCAGCCTGCTCTGGGCCTGCACAAGACTGAGCCTGTGTAGGACCAATCAGGCATAGAAGGGGCTCATGGAGCCCTCTTCTGCCCTGAGGGACTATTGAGTAGTGCTGGCTTCTGGGGGAGGGGCAGTCATTGTTCCCAGTTTTGTTCCTAACAATGGGTCCACTAGGCTTCAGTGGGTATTTCCAACTCTGAAGTCGTCCTTCACACAGAATTCTGGTTAAAGTCAGACAAAAGACACGAATGTGGGAAAGGAACTTGTAAGGAGGAGGGGAAGAAGGCAGGGCAGAAGGCAGATGCAAGACTTTTGGGAATGAGAGGAAACAGAGTGTATTATATACCTGTATTACATTGTCAAAGAACAAATTTAACCAATAAGAAGAACCCCAATATTTTGTATACTTACTAAATTAAACAAACAAACAAACAAAAACTAAATTAAAAATAAAACATCAAGACGAAATAGGAAGAAAACAAACCAAGATCAATTTGTTTTCATTTCCTTTAGAAAGATTACTCTGAGAGTACTAGCAAGTTAGTACCTTACTCTTACTGTTCAGCACCAGAGATGTGCCCTGGACATTAACCTTTTATCTTTAATTCTGTAGTTTTAAAACTACATATTTATTTTTTATTTTATGTTTATGTGTGTATTCCTGAATATCTGTCTGTGTATTCCATGTGTGGAGAAGCCAGAGAGGTCAGAAGAGGGTGTCAAATCCTCTGAAACTGGAGTTATAAGCAGTTGGTAGCCACTATGTGCATGCTGGGAATCAAATGAAGGTCCTCTGCAAGAGCAACAAGTACCCGCAATGACTGGACCATCTCTCCAGCCTTGACATCAGCTTTGGAATGCAGACGGTCCAGGTTGGAGTGCTAGACCTTAATAAATACCTGTGGGAGGTATGAAGTCACTTTTCATCTAGCTTGGTCTCATTCATGAAAGGGACAGGGTTTCTATATGCCTTGCTTCCATCTCATTCTGCAGGGTTGACTAAAATTAAAGACAGTGAAACCTACCAGGCATCATCTGCTTCCCACAGGCTGTACAGCGTACATGTCTCATTTAAGCCTCACCACAATCCTGATGTGCATCCTCTTTGATAATTAAAGACACTGAGGTTCAGGAAGCTTGCGTCATTTCAAAAATTAATCACTGACTTAAAATATGTGAATACAACCACTACCCATACTTCCTCTCAGAATATATAAATTTAAATTGAATCTCATGAGGAGGGGACATCAGTGTCCCAGGTGGGCTCATTTACTATATAAGGCCAAGCTATGCTTTACAGGATGGAGACTTGTAGTCTTCCTAGGGTAGGCTTGGGCAAACTCACACAGCATGTAGATAGTCTGCAAACAACCTTCTCAACCTGTGGGTCATGACCCCTTTGGGGTTGAATGATATTTTCACAAGGGTCACCTTACACCACAGGAAAATATAGACATTTCCATTATGGTTTATAACAGTAGCAAACTTACAGTTATGAAGTAGCAACAAAAATAATTTTATGGCTGAGGGGGGGTCACCACAACATGAAGAACTGTATTAAAGGCTCTTAGCATTAGGACAGTTGAGCACCACGGGTCTACAGGCACATGAGCTAATATTAGTAGTACAGGTCAGCGAAGAATGCAGTGCTGATATTCAGTTTGGCTTTTGCTGAGCTCCAGTAGACTCATTAAAACTGAAGAGACTTAGGACTTTAACTGAACTCCTTGGTAATTGCAGAATTATAAAACAAATAAGTATAATCTGCGATCAGCCACACTGACCTCAGAACTTCTAACCCTAGTAAGTGCATGTGTGGTGTAGCTTTCCTCAAGTCATCCATGTGGACACCATAGGAGGACCACATGAGGCAAGGGCAAGTTAGAGCAGAAAGAATGTAGAGTACCAGCATATTTCAGTGAACGTGTGATCAACTATATAAAATAAAAATATAATCAACTAGATATACTAAAAATATAAAAGCAGGTACGTTACCTATTTTAAAAATAAGACTAACAATGAATCTAGGGGAAAACACTTTCTCTCTAAATGGGAGATGGGAAGCTGAGAAGAACCCGGAAGTAACCCTAACCCTGGCTAACCTTGGGACATAATGAAAAGGGATCATCAGTTCCAACTGAGCCCCAAGCCATTCTCATCAGGAGGATGATATGATAATGGGTATAGGAAGTATTCTTAGGGGATGCCTCCTAGACCAATAGAACTGCCCTGAGGCCAGGAACCTGATTGTTGGTAAATGTAAATAGAAGCCAGGATACTTGGAAAAATTTTAGGGTCTCCCAGACCTATCATGCTTGTAGCATAGAAAAAGCATTGGGTCATTAGCAATGTGACCCAATACACACTCAAAACAATGGACTCTCTGAGATTTGTATGGAAATAAGCAATCCAGAGAAGGGAGAGCCAAGAAGGCTTTCAGGAGAAATGAGATAAAGGCTGACATGAAAGAATGCCAGTGTTGAGACAAGGATGGGCGCTGAGAAGCCATGGTGCCTAAAAATGATATCTAAACCACAGAGAACCGTGACTCTGAAGACATAGAAGTAAGAAGGCTATGGGCATCCCTCAAGATGGACCTAATGCAGGCTAAGCATCAGTGCTGAAGTGGCCAATCCCAGGGCTTTTTTTCTCTGTACCACTGTGTCCATACAGTATAATACATTTGGTATATGCATATGTTATTGATGACATATGAACAAGTCACTCCAGTTGCCACTGTACCATAAGCATATACATGCATTCATGTACATCAGTTATCAGTGACACAGGACCAAGACATTCCATATGCTACTGTACCATGGGGATGTATGTGTACTTGGTGCATACAATAGTTCTCTACGACACGGGAGTCACTCCCTGTTGTACACACACTTATTCATATGCTTTCTGAAGGTAGAAACCCGATTTTAGGTTCATTTCTTCTTTTATATTATACCCTTGGAATAAGGGTGCCTTGATGGAGGTCATCTTGGGTACTTCTGGGCATCACACATGGAGAAAGAGCTGGATTAGATCCTGCAGGTCTCTGATAATCCACAAGTAAGTCAGAAACAGGTAAAACCTCTAGGCTCCCATGGAAGGCTGCTGTCAGGCTGTGGAGCCAAGGATAACTGGTGGATAGTCTTGTCGGATTTGTGTGCACTCTTTCAGCCTAAGTCCTAACTGTAATTCAAAAGACCCACACACCACAATGTGTTTTAGCACTCCCTGTCTGCTGGGCAGGTTGATGGTTTTCAAAAATATTCTTTGCATCTCATATGGCTACTTGGAGGACCAAGAGAAACAACCAGGGAACACTTAATGATCTTGCCACGTGACTCTCTAGATACATTCTTTCCTTTAGTTCCTGACATGTGGATAAGCTAACTAGCACCACTTAGAAGACGTACAATTTCAGGATCAGTAATGGGTACTTGGGCTTAAGTCACAAAAAGAAGATGAAACGACACTGTGACCTTGGGCATGAAGATTCCACTGCCTTTTGTGCACCAGCATCTCACTTCCTGTGCTTTCCTCATGAGACACAGTGTCCTCTGAATGGAGAAGAGACAATTAGGAGCTCATATGCCCCCTCCCAGCCCCAACGGTGATTCGTCACTGGCAGGTGCACAGCGTGCTCTGAGGGACTCTCCACTTAAATGCGCACACCCTCGGCACAGAGCAAATCACAGCCAATGTCATGGTTCCTGCACAGTGGGAAGGACAGCTGAACAGGAGGCAGGCCCGCCATTCAAAGACTATTAGTTCCACCTACAATTTTCTTTCTCAGTTTCAAGGACAAAAAGTAGAAGTTAGAAAGTCACATTTTACAAAATGCTGGGTTTTCCTAAGGGGCATTGATGTCACTGAAACTTCCCAAAGTCTTAATCTCAGGAAATCTGAGTCTGACAATGACCTTCGCCACTCACAAGTTGACATTGACTTTGGGCAAATTCTTAAGTTCAATACATTTGTAGATGGAAGACAATTACATGCACATTTCCAGGTTTAGGGGGAAATGGATTACAGGGCTCAGGATAGATTTAAAAGTGAAAGAACACAGCTTCCTAGGGAGGGTCAGTGCTGGAGCTATGCCTCCAAAAAAGTTGCTTTTTCGTGTCTGTCCTTCACCTGGCATGTTCCTGCCATTAAAACTGTATCATTGGCTGAACCTGGAATTACATAATTTTGAATTGCACAAAGGTGGGAGGTTTCGGTTAATATTTTATATTTGGTAGTTAGCCCAAAATTAAATTACTGTTTCCTAATGGCATGTTTAAGTCTATAATCAGAAATCACTTAAATTGTTACGTTTGCTTTCATTTCCCCCTGAGCTGGAGGCTGGAGTATCTAACATCACCCATTGTAAGGAAAGTGAGCAAAGAGCCCTGCTCGGCAGCCTCACCTCCAGATGTGGCCTTCACATGAACTGAACTTCCCTGGGAGCTGTACTTAAATTTTGACCCATCTGTAAAATTAACAAAATGACAGTAAGTTATAAAACAGGTGTCCCCGTGTTGGCCATCAATAGGTGATAATTATTAGCATTTATTTTAGTCACAATTGCCTTTAAAATTGTTTTAAACTGTAGCAAACCTATCAGGAGAAGAAAACGTTCTCGCTGGCCTTTGTGGTCAGTCATATCTCTTCTGTGGTCTGCAGGGGTCATTATTCTCAGGAATTAATGCTTTCTCTTTAACAGACCATTTTAAACGCAGTTTATATATGACCAAATCTGCTGCTTTCTCTTTGTATGTAATTAAAAAAACCATAAGGGGATAAAAAGATGTGTCAGTGGTGAAGAGCACTGGCTGTTCTTCCAGGGGACCTCTGTTCAGTCACCAGCAGCACACATACTAGGTGACTTACAACCTCCAGCTCCAAGAAACCCAATGCCTTTTTCCACCTTCCATAAACACCCCCACATATGCACACAAACACTCCCATATATACGAAAGTACAAAAATTAAAATTTATAGACGGTTTTCTACAGGATATGCTGCATGCTGTTATGCATAATTTTACTTAAAATAAGTTTTTTAGATCTCACTTGAACTTACTGGTTTTTCTTAAGATTTATTGATTTATTTCATGTCTATGAGTATACTGTAGCTATCTTCAGACATAACAGGAGAGGGCATCAGATCCCATTACAGATGGTCATGAGCTACCATGTGGGTGCTGGGAATTGAACTCAGGACTTCTGGAGGAGCAGTCAATGCTCTCAACCACCGAGCCATCTTTTCAGCCCAGAACTTACTTTAGTATTTTTACTCTTTCAGTATATGAATATCTCCATCTTTCCCCCCAAACTGATGAACATTATATGGCTTAATTTTTATTATAAATAGAACTTTTAATTTTATTATAATAAAATTTTAATTTTATTATAAATAGAAATGTATTATAAATACAGTTTTAATCCATGTCTTTTTGTGTACACATTCATAAAATTTTCTAGAATTTGTTTACATGAGTACATGTATGTATATGTACATATATGTATATACCCATACATTATAGTTTGCAAATGTCTCTTAAAGACCTGTATGTTAATTTCTGGGTTCTCAGTCTATAGGAGGTAGGGGAACCTATAGAAAATGCATCAATGGAGGGAATTCAGATCCCTCTATAGGGAGTGTGTATTTTTCTACTTCCTAGCCACTGCAAGATGAATCCATTGCCACGTGGACTATCCTCACCATGATGGACTGTGTGGTCATAGGGCCAAAGAACCTTGGACTAAATACTGACATGGGAAAGACAAAAATATAATAAATGTTTTATCTTTTCAAGTTTTCTCAGGTGCTTTTGTCAAAGCAGATTAATACAGTCTATAAAAATATAAAATTTATATATCCAAATCTGGAATTCTGAAGTCATACAAATGTCCACATTCAGACAACCAAACTGTTCTTTGCAGGTATGTCAACTGTTCTGAGTGGTTTTGCTAACTTGACACAACCTACACATATCTAGACAGAAGGAACCTCAATTATGAAAATGCCTCCATCAGGTTGCTTGTAGACAGGTCTGTGGTGCATATTTTTGATTAATTATAGATGTGGGAGAGCCCAGGACACGGTGAGTTATGCCCCCCTGAGGAGATGGTCCTGAATTACATAAGAAAGCAGGCTGAGCAAGCCATGTGGAGCAAGCCTGTAAGCAGTGTTTTCATGTGGACTCTGCTTCAGTTCCTGCCTCTGGGTTCCTACCCTGAGTTCTGGCCCTGCTTCCCTCAGTGAGAGACTGTAACGTGTAAGCTGACATCCTGCCCTCCACCAGGTTGCTTTTAATCATAGTGTTTTACCATAGCAATAGAAAGTAAAATGGATATGTTAGCAACGTGTATTCCTGCACTCTTTTTCTGTGTATAATTCCTCTTTATTAATTTCATTACCAATACTTGATATTTTGTTGTGTCTTTCAATATTTTTCAGTTTGATGTTGAGAAAGACTAAGAATGGGTTAGCTATCTGAGACTCCTTATTCATACATCTCCTTAACATTTTTTAGATTTAAAAAGCCATTTGTCCATGTCTTTTGTTTAATTTAAGGATTTAAAAATTGTTTTTATACGTACATATATCTCTCTTGATATATGGAATATATATCAGCAACTGTGTTTAAATAATTGCATAATCAGGATCTTTTATAACATATTAATTTGTTATAGTTTTAGTTATACATTCATAATAAAATTGAAAATGGTAAAATTTGCCAATCTTATTCTTTCTTTTGCCTTTTGTAATATTGATAAAATGTATGGCCTCCTTCTATGGCTTCATTAAGGGCATTCACATACTACCTTAGTTTAATGATTTCTAGATTTGTAGATATTTGGGTCCTTCCAATGTTCCATGTGTATATATCATTCCTTCATTCCTAATTTTATCACTCACATGTGTTTGACATCCCCCTTCAGTAGAGATAAGGTAACTTCTCTTTAATGTCCCCTTCCTACATTTTTCAAAATGTTGAATCATGTTCAATATTCTACCAGAATAGCCTTTAGGATAAAGCTAGTAAACCCCCATACATTTATCTTCAATTACTAACATAGTATTTGCAATAGACTAAGACAATTGGAAGAGGGGGGTATATTAGGAGCCTTGAACCACAGCCATGGGTATAGGATCCTCTACTCATGAGAACACTGTGTTCTGAGCCAGAAAATGGAACTAAAATATTCTTCATGTTCAGTCAAATAGACAGTGGATAGTGAAGAGCATCTATAGAAGGTTGGCAGGGCATTTGAAGAAGGCCTGGTACTTAGAGCAGGACAGGGAAAAGCTTTGTCCAGGAACTCCTAAATGTTTACTTAAAAACATGAAGCCCTTGTCAGGAATCACTGGACACAATGAATACAGACTATATTGACAGGATCCATGAAAAGTGGATTCATTCTGGTTTAAAGTTCTGGGAAAGGAGATTGGTTAAGTTGGCAGAGAAGAGACAAACAGCAGTCTGCGTTGTCTAAAAGAGGTGAGGCATGTGCAAAGGCGATGGAGCATGTCAGAAGGTAGCAGATGGGGAGATGAGATGAAATATGAAATATTGAACAGTAGGTGTGTAAAGGAAACAGACTATAACTTCAAGCATTGAACAAAGCAGTAGGGAGGGCACAGGGTCTCCCTGCCCCCACTCTGGGTCCATAAACTAAAGACAAAAGAGAAAAATACTTTCAGAAGTGAAAACAGCACAAAGAATGTTGTCAGCTGTAGAGTCACAGGTTATATGGAACAGACACTGGAGAACCACTGACTGTACCATCCCTGCCTATTAAACTGGGGAAAGGGAAAACACACTTCAAGAGAAACTGCCATCCAAGCCACCTTGTAAGGAGAATAGAAAACTCAGCAAACCCACATTTCTAATCATCAAAACACTGTCTCCACCCACTAAGAGTACAAGACCTGGGAACCACAGGACAACGCAGACATCAAATGGGAGGGAGTCTAAACTTAGTGGGCCAAGCATATAAAAACATGATAGGGCAGCTCAAATCCTCATAAAATGAGATTTTTTTTCAGTAAAACAGACATATTTGTGAGTTGTGGTTGCTTTTGTTGTTAATATTCTCTTCTTGCAATGGTGTACGGAGGCAGGCCTTTCGTCACAAGTACATGGCCTAACTATGGTCACATAGCCCTGGCCTAGATGGGATGAATGATACCACAACTCTGCTATGACCTACTTCTCTTGGATACTGCAAATAGAGGTGATTTTAAAATGGCAGACGACAACATAATCTAAGATGGACAAGTCCCAGTGAAGAAATAATAAAGGAAATGTGACTCTTTCAAAATATGAAATCCATGGTAATGGGTTCTTATGAGAATGAATTATATAAAATCCCAGACAAAGAACTCAAAAGAAAGTTGATTAGAATATTCAAAAAACAAAATAGGATGCAAATAATTCTTGAATGAACTGAGTAAAATAAGCAGACGAATGTGTAAGGAATTAAATATAGTGTGTTAAAATGATTTCAACAAGGAGATAAAAATACTCAAAATTTTATATTGAAATTTTGAAATGAAAATAATGATAAGTCAAATTAAATACACAATGTAAACCTCACCGAAGGAAAAGACCAACTGGAAAGCAGTCTATCAGGGTTTGATGACAAGAAAGTTAAATTAAAATGTTCAGACAAACATAAAGATAAAATACTAAGAAAGTACAAACAGAACAAGTGAGGTCTATAGGGCACCATGACAACACAATGGATGTAGAAAGAAAACAATAAGCCAAAGATATAGAAAATGCATTACATAAAAATCATAGGATAAAATTTCCTAAATTAATATAAAGAGATGTCCATTCATTTATAGAAGGCATTTAGAATACCAAACAGGAACCCAACGAAGAACCTCCACATCAGATTGTGATGGAAACATTCTACTAGTTTTCCCAGTATTGTGAAAAAATACTTGGTAACAGAACTTAAGGAAGAATGCATGGGTTTTACATTGGATACATCCTATCATGGTGGGAAGTACATGTAATTGGAGCATGAGGCCTCTGTTAACTGCATCTGCAGTCAAAGACAAGCAAATGCTGTTGGTCCTCTAGTTTTTTCCTTTCCATATTTGTGTTTGGTCCAGAACCCCAGGCATAGGATGATACAGACCAAATTCAGGGTGGATGTTCCCTTTCTGTTAAATCTCTCTGACAACATTCTTATTCAAACATCTAGAGCAGTGTCTTCTAGTTGATTCTAAATCCCACTGAGTTGATATTAAACCAACTGTTCAAGTTCAGCCCATGTCAGCTTGTCATCAAGATACATCACTTTAAGCCATGAAAGTCTGTTCCTGCTTCTCCTAGTGCTCACATCTCTCGCCTAGTGCTAAGTATATGCATTCTAATTTCAAGACTGTCCACAGTCTTTAATAGTTCTTGTGACATGGTATAACAGACAGATTCCTAGCAGAATATAACCTAAATGGTTTCTAGACCAATTCCCTATGTAATCCTTGGACCTGTCTAAGCCCTTGTAATCTAGGTCTTCCTTGCCCACAGTTTTATTGGCCTTTCGGTACTCCACACTCCCCTAGAATTACCATTAGGATTCCATTTTACTCAGTCTAGGAATCTTGCCAAGTCTTTGTGCTGCCAACACATCCAGAGTGGGCTAAAGCTCCCTGGAAACCTTCTTGTAGACATTCTATGAAAATAGTTGTGACTCTATTCCCAGAATAACCAAAATAAAAAGAGAGAAAATTTTGAAAGGAATAAAATTAGAGGTGAAGAAATGGCATTACAACAAATATCAATGAAATTAAGAGGAGTATTAGGGCAAACTTTAAAAACCTGCATTCCATTATTTTGGAAAATCTGAAAGAAATATAGCTAAGCTTTTAGATACACATGGTCTCCCAAACTTAAGACGATATTACAACTTGAATAACTGTGTAATGAACAATGAGATTGAAAGAATAACATCTTCCAACAAAACTTCCAGGGCTAGGCAACTTAATTCTACCAAACAGGGGAAGTTCTACCAAACAGGGGAAGAAGAAATAATATCAATGTTCCTCATACTACTGTGTAACATAGACATGGAAAGAACATTACAAATCTTCTTTTGATACCAAAACTGGATAAATATACAATAAAAAGAAAAATTACAACCCAATCTTCTTGTTGCAGATACAAAGAAAAATTCTCAATAAGACATCAGCAAACTGAATTTAAGAATGTAACAAGATCATTTCCTATGATGAAGTTGGCTTAATTCCAAGGATGCAAGAATGGTTCAAAACAATAAAGTAATTCAATATACGTCAATATAGTTAAAAACACAGATCATATGACCATTTTAATAGGTGTAGAAAGGTCCTGTAACAACATAACATCCCTTCATGATAAAAGACTTGAAGAAATTAGGAATAAAAAGAATGAATATCATACTGAATGGGGAAAAACTAAAACCAGGAATGGGAGAAGTGTCCGCTTTCTCCATTCTTCCTTTATATAGAGAAATTTTAGATTAGAACAATAACATCAGCAAAATATAAGCATTGATAACAACAGAAAAAGTAAAAAGTCAAATTGTCCCTATTTACAAACAATATGGTTCTGTATGCAAGACATGGAAGATGTGTAGGCTTTGTAAACACCTTCAACCTAAGAACAGAATGTAAATATACCTAAATAAGTAGTCTTCATTGACCGGTAACAATCATGCTTTGAAAAAGAAATATGGAAAACAATCTCATTCACAACAGTTTTTAAAATATGTAGAAATAATCTAAGGTGGCAAAATCTATACAATAAAAAATTAAAAACACCAAAGACAGACATTGGCTGTCTAGAAGATGGAAAGACCTCCCATGCTCATGGATCAGCACATTTAATATTGTAAAGTGACCCAGTTACCAAAAGAAGAGTTCATGGAATTTTTATCAAAATTCCAGTGGCATTCCTCAAAGAAATAAAAGAAACAATCCTAACCTTCAGATGGAGGCAGAAAAGACAAAATAATCTCCAAAGAATTCCAGGCAAGAGAATGATGCTGGAGGTATCGGCCATACCTGATATAAGTTAAATTAGCCACAGCTAAAACCAAACCAAACCAAACCAAACCAAACCAAACCAAACCAAACCAAACCAAACCAAACCAAACCAAACCACCACCACCACCACCACCACCAACAACAACAACAAAAACAAATTCCCCAGAATGGTAGAGACATGAAAACTGACAGGTAGATTAATGGAACAGAAGAAAAGATCTAGAAATACACCCACACAGACACGGCCAACTTGAGATTAAAAGTAACGCAAGAAAACACCCATCATACACTGGAAAAGTAGTCTCTCCAATAAACAGTGCTAGAAAACTGAATAGTTACATGTAGAACAAACTAGATCTCCACCTCTCACTCCGTACAAAATCAATTCAAGATGGGTCAGAGACCTTAACATAAGCAAGACCTGATTCTCTGAAATTGCTAGAGAAAAAATATGGAAAACAAAGATATAGGGGAGAGTGTTAAACAAAGGATTCCAATAGTCAAGGAACTAAAACCAAGAATTGATCAATGGGATTGCAAGAGAATAAAAAGCTTTTGCACAGCAAAGGGAGCAATCAAAGTGAAGAGATAGATGAAGCAGTGGTTCTCAACCTTCTCATGGCTGCAACACGTTAACGCAGTTCCTCATGCTATGGTGATCCCCAGCCATAAACCTATTTCACTGCTATTTAGTATCAGTAATTTTGCCACTGTTATGAATAGTTATGTAAATAGCTGACAAGCAGAATTTCTGATATTTGACCCCTGCGGGAGCTGAGACCCATAGGTTGAAAAATGCTGGCTCACAGGGCAGAACTAAAAATAAAATTACCATATGACCACCTATACACCTAGGCATGTACTCAATGGATTCTAACTCAATATAACACAGAGATATTTGCCTATGTGTGTTCCTTGTGGCACTATTTACAATTGTTAAGTTAGGAATCAGCATGTCAGTAGATGTGTGGATAAAGAAAATGTGGCATATATACTCAGCTGAGTTTTAGTTAGCCATGAAGAATGAAATTGTGTCCTCTGTGGGGAAATAGATACAGCTGGAGATCATATTAAAAAGACAAAGTCCTACTTAGACAAATACTTCATGTTTTCTCTCATATATAAGTTCTGGATCCTATACACTGAGATAAAACCCCCACTATCAACATGAAAGATCTGTCTGAGAGAGTGGAGGGACCACCATGAAGGTAGAGTTGTGTGAAGGGGGGGAAATTGAAGGTGTGGGGTTGAATAAGGTCAAAGTGCACGATATGCTTGTATGACAATATCAATACAAGACATCACTATGCACAATAAATATATACCAATGATCAATACATTTCTGTGGATGCAGGATAGCATACAGGAACTCGCTCTACCCTGAATTAGTAGAGTTGGCTATGAGCTACATCATGTATCTTCATCTTACAGTGTACTCTGGCACATAGGGTGACAGAAGACTTACAGCTTCAGTCATTAAGGGCCAGCAGCCCAGGAACTGTGGCATGCAACTTTTGTGTCTCGTCTATCAAATGAGAATGACAGCACAGCCAGCCTCAGAGTGGCTTTGTGCATGTAAAATAAATAACTATGCATTGGAGATCTAGAACATTCCTGACATGTATGATGTACCTTCTTACTATTACAGTTATCTGTGGGTACTCATGAAGTACTACTGTCAAACTTCTTGTCATTATTCCTAGAAGGTAGACCAGTGAGCAGAAATTAGTGAAATTCCAGTTTATATTCAATATAAGGAAGACATTCCACATAAGAGTATTCTGGGCAACTTCTTAGAAAAGCTAGCTCTACCACCAGAGAAGGAGATTTCAGATACATTTAAAGAACCATTAGCTGGAAGGTTAGACTCAAGGGCCCTCTGAGAATGCTTGGAGTCTTAGGATTCTGTGAGTCTATGGCAATCTCGACCTAAGTTCCAGGCCAGTGACATCATTTGGCATGCTAATGAATGGAAATATTTTCACGCAGGCTGGCTGATTCAAGCCATGCGTGCGATGAAAAGGGCAAATCTTTTCATGTGAAATTGTGCATGAATAGAGACTCATTGCCCACGTAAAATGCATTTTGGGGAAATGGCTTTCAACAAAGCAGGGTGAAAACACACTGTGAGCTCTCCTGATTTGATCATTTACAGGGAGAACTCAGGCTGATAGTGTAGGTCTTGCCTCTCTGGAATCAGATGTATCTGTGACCAAAACACCACAGTCACCCTGTGGGGTGGATAGGAGGGAGAAGAGGGAATTATTAGTTGTGATGCCATCAACTTTACAGAGGACAGTGAAGTGAGCCTTGATATCCCATCTTATGGGCCACTTGACAGTCACTAAAATGCTCAGAGAAGTTAAGAAAATGTGCTTGGAGTTAAACAGCTAGATGAGAAGTCAGATTTTAAGTTATGTTTACTACTATAGACCACTCTGAAGGCCTATGGATTATTTCTTGCCTTTTATATAAAGTTTAACTAATTGGTACTATTTAAGAATTATGACAATCATACTAAATGTGAACCTTCAAGTTACTTAGGAATACTGGAAGGCTTTGCAGCATGAATCCAGATTTCAGCTTCATGCTGGGAGGAGCTGGGAAGCTGATACTCTGAGGCTGAGGCATGTGCCTACCTGTGGCCCAGTCTTCTCCACTCTCCAGAATATTGGGTCCTGATTTTACTGGTCCCTAAGCCCAAGGCAATTTCAGGCAGGATCTCAAATCTAGTCTATTGCCTATATTACAAAACTATAAAATAAGAGTTGGGGAGAAAGCAGACATGGAAAAGAGAGGGGTTAGAGGCCAAGTGGGGAGAGTGAAGAGAGACGAGGAAATCTGAGTCCATGGGGATGACCTAAAGTACCACAACCAGTATCTCTCTTTCTCTGCCTACGGGTGCCTTCCTGTATTACAGGTGTTCCCAGCAAAGTCTGCAGTTACTTAGACTCCCCTTCCTATACACTGCGCCCCCAGCATGACACTCACCTGGACTAGATGCTTTTCCTTCAGGAAACATGGTGAATCCATAAGGTCTGTGTGCATGTTATTTTTACATAGCAATTTGGTCAAGCAGAAAGCTTCGAAGTTAGGGAAAATAAGGAGAGAATGTCCTATCACTGCACAGCCAGATCCTGCCATTTGTGCACTGGCTCTGTGAGCCTCACTCTCCCTTCTGCCCTGCTAAGCTGTCATGTTCACGTGGGAAATGGGTCTATGTGCAGAAGTCCTCCGTGATTACATGGGTGGATAATGGATCCATGGTGAGCATGGACCGCCTTGAAAATAATGTCTGCACTTACTTTTCTGTGTTTTTAATATGTTTGTTTTAAAGGCTGCTTCTATAAATAACTCCCATTATATTTCCCAACCCCTGCCCAGTACCATCACCTACTATGTGTTTAACAATCAGTTATAATGGAATCTTTATCTGTAACTACCTTGGTGACCCCGGGCCAGTGTCTCAGTACTAACAGTATCTCTGGGCTTCTAATTCTTGATCTGGGAAACAAGGGCTGAACTAGATGCCTTGTGTTTGAGCTGCAGGACTCTGAATGAGCCTTGCCTCACTCTTCAAGAGTTTGAGATAAAGATCATATCACTTTATCTTTATATTCACAGTCACTGGTGTGACACAGTCTTAAGCAAAGATCTGAGTTTATCATTGATGAAGCAGCCTCTGCCATACCAGCTGCTCTGCTCACTGTGTCAGGGGTCTCAGGCTTAGAGGGGCCCTAAACATTTTGAACATTCTGATGGTCTCTCTCAAGATCCCACCTCTGGGATTCTGTCTCCACAATGCTATAGCACAGGTGTCATCCATGGGTAGTTGATGGTGTGCCCCCAAGCTTACTGATGAGTGTCAGCTAACCACACAGTGATAAGCATCTGATATTTTGGCAGATAATCCAAAGGATGAGATTTAGGACCTGAGTAGCTGCCTAGTGGAGGCAGTCAGGAGAGGAAGTAGAAAGCGTCTCAGAGGTGCTGCATGCTTGTCAGCTTTATCGGGATTTGAACTAGAAACCATGAAAGGCATGAGACAGATTCTACTAGGATACTCCTGTAAGGATCAGGAGCTTGAAGAGAAAGAAAGCAGATGAAGGTGTTACCAGGACCACAGGGAAGGCTCGAAGCTTTGTGGAGTTTTGGCAAGATCAAGTTCTGGAGAAGAAGCCAGCTCTGAGACACTGCTGTCTTTGGAAGAAATGATCTGGATGCTGAGCAGCAGGTGGAAGGAGAAGCTAGATCTTAGCCATCAGTCACCAACCTTGATGGTTTGTTTGCTGATCAGAGTTCTCAAAACAAATCTGTAGCTAACTGAGATACTTAGGATGAGGCTTGGTAACTGTGCCTAGAAGGGTCTGTCCAGAGAAAAGGTTTTTTTTTTTTTTTTTTTTTTTAGGTTTTTTGAGACCTGGTACAGAGTGAAGTCTTAAAGCCATTGCAAATGCCAAGGCAAAGAAGAGGAGGAAGAGAAGAAAGGCATGCAAAAGGATGTGAAAGCAGAAGACAGGCTTTTGGGATAGTGATCCACTAGAGAACAGATTCAGGCTGAGGGCTGGTCACCCTTGAGTTACCTAGGTTTCTTCAGCCACTCCAGTAAAAGATAAGGAGACTCCACTCTCCACTCCTGTTCTTTACTTAATAAATAAATAAACAAGACAAACCTGCCTATTTCCTCCCAGGAGAATTGAATGTGATCAGTTCTGGCTATAAAGCCCCCTGGAGAAATTCACGGTGTTCAGGAAATATTAAGAGAGTGAAAGAGAGATGGATTCTAAATCTCGGAGGAAGAGGCAGTGAAGTGAAGTCTTGGACCTAATCATCTTATCCTTCCCTCGGCCGGGTCACACTGCCAATTCCCCCGGCAGTTGTAATCATTCACCAAGCCAGAATCTCAGAGCTCAGGCATGGACTCAACCCCACAATCAAATAGAAGCTCAAGTCTAGAGCTCATGTAATTTCTGGTAAACACTGTCAATTGCAGACTTCCAAATGGAGAGTATATTTTTATTCATTTTAAGTTATCCCTGCTTTCATTTTCTTGGAAAATGGGACAATTGGATATCTGAGTGGCTTGATTTTCTGTACTTATTTGTGTTTTTCTATACATATATAGACTTGTCAAGATATAAATGGGCTTTTGATGTCGAGACAAAGGATGCACCATTACCACCAGTCTCAAATATGATGTTCACACAGGATTGTAGAAGTGCCCTTGCTTTCATGCCTTATGACAGAATGAAGGCACACAGGACTCAGACTTTAGCTGAGATGCAGTATTAACAAATGAGTGGATTACTGTCTGTTTACAAAAGTAGCAGGCTTTCTCTGGGCTAGACAGCACTTGTCTACCATTGCAGGCCTTTCATCAATGAAAGGCTGTGGATTGTAAAGGCACATTTGTTGTGAGCATTACACAGATAGGCAGAATGCTCCTGCAGGCAATGTGAGACTGACAACCACAGGCTGGGAGTCTCTGCTCTAACACTACCAAACCGTGACCTTGGGTAAATTCTTTATACTATTAGAGCCTATTAACATCTAATCAACCACATAGCAGAATATAGAATGTGGTTCTTTTAAGGGTTAAATAAAGCCATCAAGGCAAAGCTGGTGGCACCAGGCCTGACACTTGGTAGCTATTTGATAAATCTCCCTCCCTTCCAAACAGGAAACTTGGTAATTTAAACAACTAAGAACCAGGAATAGCCCTGCCCTAGGCAACATAATATTTCACCCCTGCAACTGGATTACAAGCAGGAGTGTAATTCATGAAGTTGCTGACCTGTGCTCCCTGGGGCTGGAACAGCATGTCAGTTTCATAAAACGAACAAGAGGCGATTCCTTTCAGCATCTATGCTCTGCCCTAGCCAAGAGCGAGTTCACCTGAGGTTGCTGACCTTCTCCTGCCCCAGTGAGGTGGGTGTCTTTCTCAGGCTGCCCAATACAAAAAGACTTTTAATGTAGCATGCCTGGAAGAAGCCCATAACCTCTCTCTGTGCAAACACAACTATCTGCCTCCTTTGTAGGGTTGACGGCCCCACCTGACTGACTGTTCTCTACCTCAGTGAGTCCCTCTGGACACCACCATCAATCTTGTGAGAATTATGGGACTCCAGCATTTTGTACGGCTGACCCATTCATGGAAACATTGGGCACAAAAATAAGATTGTGAATTTTGACTCTGTAAGCAATGTGTCTTGTGTCTTAGCCGATGACTAGTATTTGACTTATAGGACAAGCTGTTCAACATTTCTGAATCTCAATAGTTTCATCTATAAAATGAAAATACAAAGCCCTGCATCCCACAGGAGCTGGGTTATGAAAGCCTATACTAGGCACCACTCAAAGAGTAGAATGTTTTCAATGTTTTCCATCATGCTTATCCCAACCTTTCTGTTATTGCCCCATTTACAAAACATTTCATGTGTAATTGTCACCATGGTGACCCCAAATCTATGAAGAAGTCATCATTATTCTTACTTCATATTTTTCACGCTAGAGAATGACTACATTGAGATTCTGGTACATTCTCCAATGGCATCTTTGTCAATAGCAAAATTGATGTGTGAGTCTAGGTCATCCCAACTAGGAAGTGAGAGTCTTTTGTGTTTCGTTCTAGAAGGAAGACTACCCACAAATCCATCTTCTAAATGGGTGTCATGAATCACAGAACAACAGTCACCCCCTTGATCCCCATTTTAAAGATGTCAGAACAAATCTCAAAGAATGAGGCTACCTAATTCTGGACCACCCCACTGTCACATCAGTTGAAGGTAGAGTGGGAAAGAGAGCTATCCCTGACTCAGTCTGACTCTTACACATAGTCTCCACTCTTGAATTGAAAGTAGATGGGCCAGGTTTGCCCTAGCCCCATATAATGCTCACTCAGTTTGCCACACTCTTTCCCATGCAAACTCCAAGCAGCCACTATATGTGGCATTACCTGTAAACACGGGTGCATGGAGTGATTTACAGGAGGGGTCTTACAACTTTTTAATTTTTTTAACCCATCAGTGTTTATTCATTATACAATGGAATGGGTGTCATTATGACTTTTTTTATTTCAAGTATTTCATGTAACCAACTTCATTACCTTCTCCTGTCCTCTCATGCCCTGCCAGTTCCCATTCTCTTCCCATTGGTTCCCCCTGCTTTCATGTCATTCATTCACAGATAGATAGATAGATAGATAGATAGAAGTGTGTGTGTGTGCGCGCGCGCGTGCGCGCACCTGCACACATGCATGCCCATATACACATAAAATCTAAGTTCTATATATGAGGGAAACTATGGCCTTTCTAAATCTGGATTATTTTACTTAATTTGTGAAGTATATCCCAATAATCATTTTTGCAACCTTTCATTTAAATGCCTTTTACAGAGAAAGAAATAAAAAATTGGAAAATTGAGCCACCGTCAAAACCTCATAGACACTGAGGACAGATCTAGGGCCTCAGACACTGCTTGGACTGGAGGTCTCCTGTTCTTTTTCTGTCCTTAGATTTGTCTCTCTTCCTTCAAAGCTAAGCTCTGAGACAGCACACTCTTTCTGTGTGTCCTTTCTTTTCATCCACATTGATCTCAGTGTATAATGACTCTGGGTCATTGTCTCAAAATTTAGTGTCCTCTGTAACTTAGTATTGTTTTTTTTTTTTTTTTTTTTTTTTTTTTTTTACTTTGAACTCTTTTTTTTTCTTTTTTTATATTTTATTTACATTTCAGATGCCATCCTCTTTCCCCATTTCCCCTCCCTAGAAAACCCCTATCCCATGCCCCCTTTTCCTTTTTGCTTTTATACATTTTTTTAAAAAAATGTTAATCAAAGGCTTTATAAGTTTGGTAATGCTCAATCAGAAATGTAACCCAATACCCAACCTAGATATATAAACTATCTTTGACTGGTGGAGACTCGTGAACATCTGCCTCCATGCCCCTCCCCCCTTTCTCTCTCTTTCTCTCTCTCATCACCTAGCTTCACCCTTCCTGTTAAAATAAAACTTTTCTTTCAAAATGCAATTAGAGCATAGTTATTCCTAATTGTACCAGTGAGGTACAAGATAGTCCTAATACCCAGTCCATCATTTTGTTGACTAACCAGAACCTCTGTCATCTGTCCTAACTAAAGCACTTAGTTTTGAACCTGGCTTTTTTTCTTGGCTTTAGAATGAATGTCAGCTGAAAACCATCCACTCAGATCTTTTCTCTCAAATAGCCAGGATTGACTATGAGACTATAGGTCTTCAACCCTGTCAGAAATTCAGAATGACTGAGTTAACTGAAATTATGGGAAGCACTAAGCGTAGCTTCTAAAACTTAGCCAATTTATAGAGACCACTGAACACCTGGAAAGCCCCTATACTACTGAACGTTGGAGCATCAAATCTTCAGCTTTCTGGCCCAGAATCATCTGACAGACCTTAGTGATGCAGAATTATTAAGGGCTGATTACTCTGTCTAGGCAGATATAATCAGTCGACTATTTTGCAAGTGTGTCCTTTTCTGGACAGTAATTTGTCTGTAGATGGAAAGAGGCGTATCTACTCATCAAGCATACTGAGCAGACCTGCCCAAACCTCTGATGTCCTGGAATTCCATCTGGATGCAGTGAAAACACAGCATCAGAGGCTTATCAATTTACTCTTCCCCCCTCCCCTCTTCTAATATCTCAATGCCCTTAATCAGCTTGAAGAAGTTAAAGAAGAGTCAGTGCCCCTATTTCCCGGGCTTGGGGACTAAGGTGGTTAATATTGGTCTGTCTTTCTAGGGAAAAGTAGTGGTTTTGTTGGAACAGGGAGGATTAGCTAGGACTTATTGCATAGCCATAACCTATTGGTAGAAATCTGTATAATTAATATCAAGATGAAGTTATAATTTCTTAAGTGGTACAAAATTTACTTTGATTTCAAAATTAAGGTTTTCATTGGTAGGAGCTTCTTATTGATATAAAAGTGAGATGAATATTGATACTCTCATGGGCATTGTGCCTGTATAACACATTTAGGAATACAAGGCTTAGACCCAGTCCTTTAACTTTTTAAACTGATTTGGGATGGTTAGCCTATGAGTTAAGGGACTATAGCAAATTCATGGCTTTGAGTTTATTGTTAGGGTGTTTTCCATATTTTACTTAGAAATAGCTGAGAGGAGTTAACAGACAACAGTCCAGGTTACCTTACATGGATAGTTGGTTTTCAAAACGTCAGAAGTCCATAGAATTGACGTTACAAATATTTCTATATTAATGTTCATTTTGATTAGAGACCTGTCTGCTCCTGACAGCTTCCTGTTGTGGATTCTAAGAAGAAATTGAGCATCCTTGGAGTTACTCCAGTTGTGCGGAAACTTAGTATTCTTAAATAAAATAAAAAAAAAAAAATAGGGCCACAAGCAAAAATCTTGCTACCTAGCAGAGTAAGTCAGCCCTCTCTTCACATCTCCTCCTCTTGCAAGAATCCTTGGCTGTTCTCAGCCCTTTACTCTTTCCCATAAATTAAGGCCCAGACTGAACATTTCCCTGAAAAGCACTGAGAGGATTTGGTTAGAACAGCTTTCAGTGAACCTATGGACTTTGGACAAGTGGCAGTTTCACACCATAGAGGACACCTCTCCATTCATTCATGATTTCTTTTAAGCTTTTCAGTATTATTTTTTTGTAAATGTCATATATGGCAAATGCACTCAATAGTAATTGGTGGTGCACATGGTACATATAAGACCCAAATTGGCCCAGGTATAAGTATGACATCCTACATTCCCATATCTTAATCAGGAACCATTCGTGTTCCAGACCTGGAGACCTGCCACATGGGCACTTGAAGGGTGCAGGCTTTCAGCTGGGGTTGGAAGGAGTCACAGTGCAGGTAGAGGTACCTAACAGTGTACTGACACCATAACACCATAACTCAGTGGTGCTAAGCTGGGAAAATAAGGTTAGGACAAGGAACATGAGGGCCTGATACACAGGCAGCAGGAGAGGCCTGGCTTACCCTGAGCACACTTGATCCCTCTGCAAGTTAAGTGCTGCTTTTCCCACAGTGTCTCTGGGGGAGGGAGTGCTCTGGTTCCTACCACAGGCAATGGTTGCCCAAGCCTCCCTCCCAGTCTGCCTTCCTGGTGCCTGGTGTTCTTGTGCTCTGCAGACTATGCACAGTCCCAGCTCTCAGATAACACTCATTCCTAGCAGCCAGATGGGGGTCAGAAGCCAGCACTGCCCCTATCACAGTGTTCCTTTTGATATCTTGGCCTTCCTCCTTGTCAGCATGCTCCAGGAGGCTGGGGATATGCTAGCAGGGCAGCTATGGGTATGGAGACACTGGGTTAAAAAATAAAGCCATCTTGAACAATTGCAAAGAGTTACAGTTTGGAATTCTAACAAGCAAACTTTTAGATTTTCTTGTTACTGCCTACAGGATGGACAGAGTTCCTAAACTTCATGACCATTCACCCTCACTTCAGAGTTCCTATTGTCATTTGATTGGGATTGTGCGTCTTAACATCTCTGGGGGTGAAAAAGCCACTTAGTGCCCAAGGATTCTCACACCGCACAGTGTGTCTTCCATTAACACAACTCTGCATCTGAGCCATGATCTTTAACGCCAGCAGTACTGGATTCCACTAATTAGCCATTTTTCTGTCTTAAGCACAAGCATCTGATTAGTGATTAGATCTCACAGCCTTACCTAAAGCAATTAGGAGAAAATTCTTTAGCTTTGTTCAACAAGATAGGATCTGGGAGGCTCTATTATGTGGGAAAGAACAAAGACTCTTCAGAAAAAAAAAAAAGAAGAAGAAAGAAAGAAAAGAAAAACATATCCTGCACCTGGCACCTAATCTGTAAATGGCAGTGGGGTTTCTGAAGCAAATGTTTCTTGAAGAAAATGCACAGAGCTTGCCTGAAACTGGGTCAGCTCCCAATTTCTTTCATCTATTCAGCAAGCACATATTGAGGCTTCCTATGGACCAATTGTAGACTAGGTGCTGGGATACAAGCATCGTAATGAGAGTTGTGGCCTTGTCCTTGGTTCCTCAGAGTGTGGGAGTGAAAACAACCCCACTTACCATTAATAAACAGACTGATTAACAGTGCAATACAGGAAAGCACGGAGAAGTCACACCTGTGTCATAGCAGCTTGGGGAAGAGAGGCCCGGTGCAAGAAAGGGCCTTGAAAGATGCGACTGACAACCCTAGCAAAAAACGAAGCTTTGCACAACTAGAGAATAAAAAAGCATGTGAGGCTGGGCATTAGAGCTGGGTTGGAATGTATGCATGGCAGAACACTAAGGAGAGAGAAAGGCAGGTTCAGGAACTCGGGTTTCATCTTTAAAGGTTGCTATATCATTAGTAGAGAGAGTGAAAGGAAATGACAGATTCAGATTAGCTTGCGGGGGTGGGGGGAGAAACCACTAAGGATCCTGCAAAGACAATCTGTCTTTCATGAGAGGAGGTGTCAAGGCCACTTTGGGAGTTCAGCCAGAAGCTGATGGTGATATCTACTGGGCTCATGGCACTAGAAGATGCATCAATACAGAAAAGGCCTACCAGGACGCTGCCTGGTCATACTCAAAACACAAACCAAAGAGAGGGTGACTAGATACTTGCTTATCAACACTAAAAAGGAAGTTTTTCTCAAACTGGAAAGTACCCATGCAGCCCCAAAGGATCTTGTTTGGAAGACTAATTTGGTAGGTTTGGAGTGGCACAGGCAATCCTGCTTTCTAGCAGGTTCTTAGCTGAAACTGTGCTTTTGGTGAAGGACCAACCTTGCAACTCCACAGCAGTTAGGGGACCAGGGCTCAAGCCAAATGACCAAGGATTAAAGTTTACTGTTTAGTGGCTTGACTTGAGGCCATTCCCTTTGACTTTCAGGATTGCTCCAGTGACCTCCCGAGAGCTGAGTGGCTAAAGGCATGAGTCATTGGTTTTCAGGGGTGGAGGCCATGAGTCTGTCAGTGGGGCCTTCTGTCCTCTGAAGATTTTAAGGGAGAATGTTCCCTTGCTCTTCAAGTTTCTGGAGTATCTGGCCGTCTCTAGCCACTGTCTGCTTGTAGATATAGATATGTCTTTCTGGTCACACAGCTGCCTTCTCCTTGTGTGTCTTCCCACTGTCATGTCTCTCTCTGGTTTAAATCTCCGCTTTGTTTAACACTAACCATACAGTCATACTAGGTAGGGGCCATCACATTGTAACAAATTCTATAAAAGCCCCTCCCAAATAGAGTCCAATTCTGAGACACTGAGAGTTCTGATTTCAACTTGCTATTTTTGTGTATGTAGGAATAACAGCAATTCGACACCATGCATGTAATTACCTCTCCCTCCTCCTGTGTCTCTCTTTCTTTATCTGTGAAATGGGAACAATGATTCTTACTTTATGGAGTCACACTGAAAGGAAAACCAAAGGTAAACATGTCTGGCTCACTGACGAGTTCAATCACACAGTGAGGCTGACTAGGCCCCAGGTACTCCGACAATGGCTCCCATTAAGGAAGGTCCCAGCTGCCTAGGAGGCAACATCATTGCCACCACAAGAGATTGAGACTTGGGAAGGGAAAGATACCAATACAGTAACAGCTGCTAAGATTTAAAATCTTTTTTTTTTTTTTAAATTTTATTTCCAGAACTCCTGATGTATGTTCCCGCTCCAATGAGCTTACAAGGAGCAAAGTAGTCAAGGTGGAGTTAAAAGGAATCTCTCCTATAGGGCCAACAGTGAGAAAGATGATTATTATTTTTATTTAACCATGTAGGAACATGTGCTGAATATAGATTCTAGTTTCAAAGTGCCCAGAATCACAGATGAGGTGTCTAAGATGTTTGTGTTGGAGGGGGAGGGGAAAGGACGGATGATATATGATGTCCTGCACATGCATCATGTTCTCTAGCTTTGGTTAGCCTTCTCAGTTCAAAGCCACATTGCCATTTGGTGTTTGTTTGTTTGTTTGTTTGGGGTTTTTTTTTTGGTTATTTTTTTTAAATGCAACAGGCCATCGAAATTCATGATCAAAAATCTGAAGCTAAAAATACTTCTTTGCCATCCTAGGAAACAGGCTTCCCTCACCCCCCTGTTTTGAAAAACAAAACACCTGAGTGTTTTCCAGCCAACAAAAAAAGAAATGTGTAGGCTGTGACGAGTAATTGAACCCACTTTTGTCTGTTTGCAATAAACATTTGCGAAACACATTATCCTTTTGACATTTCCGGTAGGACTGCTCAGATTCCATTTTCAGCACCATCCTCACTGGTTCCTGTAATTACCTCTTCGGAAGAAGATCCTCTTGGCTCTTCAGAAGCATTATCAGTTTTAAACAGTTAATTCCTAATTGTGGCTGCTGTTATGTTCTGCTTTCTCCGGAGAGAGGGGGAGGGAAGTAGCAGAGCTGTCTTATCACTGGAAGTTACCAGCTAGGCTATGAGGAAGGAGGTGGCAGTAGCTTGCCACCATGGATCCCCTGTAGGGAAAAAGGGGCTGGCTGACTCGGTTCTGACCTTGCCTCTCATGCTGTGTAACCTTGGTGAAGTGGCTTAAGCACACTGAGCCTCGGTTTCCAGGTTTGGAAAGCTAGGATAATGATTCCATACAGAATTGTATGGAGAATAAGGGAAACAGATATACATAAAAAGCTTCATGGGGGAGGTCAGTATAATATTTTATGCTTAACAAATGTTATGTTTGATAGCAAGGGTGATTATTTTGCCCCTGAATGGTAGCCTTGGCGTTGTTGCCCCTTATTAATATGGAACCTCCTTATTTTCATATGCAATATAGACCAGTGTTGTGCCCATATCCTGCAGAATATCACGTATAATCAGCAACAAACCCGCATTATTTTTTCTAATTGTGATGAGACAGTGAAGTGCTTTGTTCTGTTTTTGTTTTAAAAGCAGAGAAGCTAAATGACCACATTAGACTATTATAAGACATTTCCAATTAATATTTGGGGGGGGGGAGCATAGGGACACAGATGATACCTAGAACCCATTTAGAGCTGGAGGAAGTGAGGCCTATTATGCATAGATGGTGGTGGGCACAGAGGAAATGGAGCAAAATTGGTCTTAATGTGGGAGTTGCGGGCACATGCATGAGGGCTCAGAGAGGGAGGAGATGAAGGGTTCAGATCACCTGGATAGACAATGACTGAGATATACTCAGGTGTTCATGTATCCTGGGAAATAAACAGAGAAAGGAATTCAGAAAAGAGCAGAAAACACTGAGCTTTGCGGAGATTTCATGCTCTCTGCGGGCAGTTAAAGGAGAATATCTAGGTTGAGTGGGCAGAAGGAGCAAGGCTTGCAGAAGAGTGTACTGCCATATTTGAGCACCACTGCATGGATTACTGATGTTTAAGAGCAAGACAGCTTTGAGCTATTGCTCCACCACATTATGTAGGGATGATTTTGTCAAAGCACATGGTGATATCCTACAGCCATAAATGACTGACTCTTACTTCCCTGAGTGGTCTCAGCTCAGTCCCATGCTCGCAAAAATAGTCCCCAAGTCACTTCTTTCTCTGGAGTGGGACTCAAACACAGAACTTCACACACACTAGCCAACCAGAATTACACCCCAGGTAAATTGTTTTTCAGTTTTGAGAGTTGTCATGCAAAAGATCAAGCATGTATTCACTGTACTCTTGCTGAGACCTGGTGCTGAGGTTTGGAAACCTAGAAGAGAAATAAAGTTTAGGTCTATAGATATGGGTCTTTCTTGCCCATCATCTGTTTCTCTGGCCCATCTTTAGCCACTTTTTCTTGTAGCACATTACAGAGAAAAGCTGACTTAGAGCAGAGGGAAAGGCCTTCCACAAACCCTCCGCCCTTTCTAATTTCTCATTTAAACAAGGAGCCTCCTGCTAAGTGGTGGGTTCATTTAGAATTTCCAAGGGTTTTTTTTATTTCCATGCCATTCTCAATTATGTTATATAAATTGGAGTTACATAAAATACAACAAATTATTGGTGACCAGAACATAGAAAAGAAAAGGAAACCAACAACAAACAAAAGAAAAACCTGTGACTGTGGAGCCTGGTAACTAAAAATTGAGACATTCTCCCCTGGAGCGATTTTATGTTCTTCTCTTAAGCTGGATACTAATGCCATTGCTCCAGCTGCAATCCTCACTGCAGCCCCAGGGCTTTCTCAGAAGAAGATGAGCATTGAAGGGCACTGCCCTTGTCTGAAGGTTTTTAAGGCCTTTCCTACGTCACTTCCTCTCACAGTGTGAGCAGCCTAACTGGCTGTATAACCACACAGCCAGATGTATTTGACTGGCATGTTCATCTCTCCCTATATAATGGAACCAGGGTCAGTCATCCTAGGACTATACCTGCCCTTGGCATTGAACATGTAGGCCTGGATTCCAAATGTCATGTTGCATCTCCTCATGGCATCAAAGCACTCTTGAGAGCAGAAAACACTAACAGATGGCTGAAATGCCTTCAACAAGACTCTCCTCAACAGCCCGGGAGATGCAGAGTTCTGCCAGTGGTGATGGGTTGTAGCATATGTTCAGCAAAAATGCCAAGGGGAAGCGCAGTCCATGTACCCACCATGCCACACATAGCTCACTACAGTACTGGCTGTCAGCTGCCTTTGCAGAGGACCATTTGCTATTGAAAAATATCTGTTAAGTCCCCTGGTCACTAGCCTTGTTTCCCTGGCATTTCACCATCCTAAATGGGCTCATATTTATAGTCAATATTTCAGTAAAAAGCAGAGGGATAGGGCTTCTTTGGTAATAGCCAGGCATCTGATTCCTTTGGTTCAAGAATTCCAAACTTAAGTTTGTGGCTTCTCACAAAGCTCCATGTCTGGTTGTACAAAAGCCTGGGGCCTTCCAGAATTATTTGAAAAAAAAAAAAAAAAAACAAAAACAAAAAACAAAAAACAAAAAACAAAAAAAAAACAAAAAAAACCCTCTCTTCTCTCTCTCTTCTTTTTCATGTGGGCATGTGTGTGCACACATGTGTATGAATGTGTGTATGTGTGTGCATATGTGTATGTGTACATACATACACATTCTTTTCTCTAAAATTGCTATAATAATTTAGATTCTCAAAATGGTGCACATCTCAGTATAAATCACTGTCCTAACCAAGCTCCTTAGAAAGCTTACATGGGGCAGAAAAATGTCCAAACTAGACTAAACTAAACTGAGAGGCAATGTAAGGTAACAATGTTTTTCCCCCTGTTAGGAACATTAAGAAAAACATCTACCATTTATCTTCACCATAATTTCAGAAAGAAGGTTATTTCAGTGTAGCAAGCCATGAAAGAAAAGCAGGAAGGCCATAAACTCAGATTAAAAACATAAATTTAGCTTTATGAAAAAAATAACTCTGCTGTCCAGGTTCTTTCCCCTTCAGTGAGGAGTACTGCCCAGTGCCCACCTGTAGACTATGGCATGGGAATCATAACTCTCAGAGCAGAAATTACTCATCAGCTTGCAAAGCTTCACCTTCTCTGTCATTTCCGGGTAATGAGAAACCTGGATGGAGTCTTTTATTCCTAACACCCCATGCCATCACTCTCTGTACTATATCCCCAAAATAAGAGAGGTGAGTTCAAGTAACCGTTCATCCCACCAACTATCAATGGTGATACATCAGGGATCTAAATCCAAACCAAGCATCAGATGTGCAGGAGTGAGAAAAGGTCCTCCTTCCCAAAGGGGCTTGAAAGGCAGCCAGGGAGGCAAAAATCCTGTGTCATCCAACCCACTCCTCTGTCAACTGAGCAATAGAAATAACTGATGTTGAACAGGATATGCCAGTCTACATTTCAACTAATTGTTGAGCACCCAAAGCAGGGTTGAAAGATTATATTCTCCCCAAAGGAACTTAAAATACTCATTCCTTTCAAAAGTGTGTGAGAGAGAATATTGAAAGCAAGGCAAACACCCCTATAAGAAAAACAGGTTACTCTCTGGTAGACATATAGCTATAAAGTTTGCAGATGGCTCTGTACAAAGTCAAGCCTCTTGCACAATGCAATAGTGCGACTGATTTCCAGCTTGGTGGGTGGTGGTGGTGCCCACCTTTAATCCCAGCACTCTAAAGGTAAAGGCAGGCAGACCTCTGTGAATTTGAGGGCAGCTTGGTCTACAGAGCTAGTTTCAGGTGAGCCAAGTTACAGAGAAACCCTGTCTTGAGGAAGAAAAATGCACATTTTCTAGTCATGCCTATGAGTGAAATCACCAAGCACCTAAAAAAATTGCAGATATCTATCTAGTAAAGAGACAGGTAAGTGCTAGTAGCCATGTCCACATTCCACCATGAAAACATGTCTTCTTTCTCTGTGATACCAAGGTACACACCAGTTAATTGCCTTGACCAATGGCACAAAACCCATCACAGCTATTATGGGAATGACTGACTCTTGCACCCACAGAACCTTGTGGGGCACCAATCTTACTTCCACTGGGTCCTGAAATTGGCGGGTCTCAGATGCTATTCTGCTCTTCAGATCTGGGGTTTTGAGACATGGAGACCTAATACAATTCTCCATAGTATTTACTGAAATCAGTAGACTTATAATGTCAAGCAAATGGTTGCAAAATATCCCTTTTCCCTCCTGCAAGGAGGATCTGTGATTAAGTTAAAAGAAAGAATAATTGTGTAAATGAAAAACCTGTAAGTTTATGTTTTAGAAAAAAAACAGGGACATTTTCAGGATAAAATTTAAAAATTATTTGCCCAAATTTGAAGACACAAGGGTATAATAATATACATATTTTTGTATAGCAAATTAGAACCAGAGCAGGCATCTGAATCCAGTTCTCTAGTGTCCTGGCCCAGTGTTTACAGCATCATACCAGATGTTCAATGGATGCTGCACCAATATATGGAGGTACTGTGAACCGTGAAGAGGAAATTTTGAGCACAGAGATTTTCATCCCACACCACTGACTTCTAAGCATGCTGTGTTTATTGTCAAGGCATGTTCCCTGCATAAATATACAAGTGAGATCATTGGCTGTGGTCTTAGTTACAGGTCCATTTTATTTCCTGGGGCAGCATCTGTGCCGCCAACATTTCAAGCCCTAGATGACTATTTAATACTATTCCCAAGTTCAAAGGCTTCTCTTTTCTGTTTGCTGCTTCTGAAGCAGTAGGGCTTTGAGCTCTGGTTCTGTAAGACAAGACTCCCGGGCTCAGAGGAGTGTGAAAGCAGATTCTCTTTCCACTCTGATGACAAACCCATGCGAAAGCATATCCAGGGGTAACTCAATTTTCTCTTAAGCCTACTCCAATCAAGCGTTTGTCCCCTCCAGCACACAGAGGCAGCATCTGTGAAGGTCACCAATGACCTCACTATGGCTTGATGCACGATCAGTAATCAGTCCTCACTTGATGTCAACACTGTGCAGCTCAGTGGGTCAGCCCTTCTCCACAAAGCACACTCTTTACTTGACCTCCAGGGCCAAGCTCCCCTTACTCCCTTCCTGTCTGACTTCTCCCTTTAACTCTTGTTTGCAAGCTTCTCCCATCTTTTCAGCCTCTAAACACAGACATTTCTCAGATTTGTGCCTTTAAATTATGTTGGTGGGCTTTCTTTCTTTCTCTCTTTCTTTCTTTCTTTCTTTCTTTCTTTCTTTCTTTCTTTCTTTCTTTTTTTCTTTTTTTTTTTTACCAAGTCTCACTCCTTGGGCTATGTTAGTCAGTTTAATGACATAAATATCCATTGCATTGTAAGACCTATACTTGGTCCTCAGCATTCTCCCAGGCTGCCCTGTCACAACTTTGCCCTCCTCCAGGTCTCTGTTGGAGCTATTTTCTATCCTAACACTTCTGGTCATTAAGTGAATGTGTGGTGTCCTTGTGCCAACCAACTGTCTCATTGTGGGCACCAGCTTCATGTCCCATAATCAGTTCCCTCCTGAAATTCACTACCTGGAGTTTGTATAGGATTCTACATGGCTTCAGGTATCAGCCTTTCAAGACTACTCTTTATTTGCAGTGAAAATCACAAGCATGGGGTCTGCAGGTTACTACACTTCTGTGCAATTTGGACCTGGTGAAGGAATTCTTATGACTCCCTTGTCAGGTTCAATGATACATTAGGACAACTCAGGAAGGCACTTGGCTTTCAGTTGCCAGTTGATCATAGAGGTACAATTCAGAGACAGCTAAATGGAACTGATACCCAGGGCAAGGTAGAGTGAGGACCCTGGCCTCTCCATGACTCTCCAAGTGTTCCACACACCAAACATGGTCTCAGGTCTGGTTGAAAGAAGGTGTTATGAATAATGAAGGGCACCTCTTTTATCTGAAACTCAGGAAAAGTCAAAGATTGTAGGGTATTAGGGAGAAAGACCAAATATGTATTTCTTAGGTCACTGATCCAATGTCCTTAGGTCCATAAGGCTCCCTTGACTCTTTGTAGAACACAGTAGCAGCTCCTGAGCTTCAGGGTGGCTCTTCTCTGAAGCAGCTCTCATGATCAGGAAACTAAACATTCCCTCTTCAGCTGTCATCCTAGTAGGTTGAGATTTTCCCCTTTGAGTTCCCTGCTCCTTTTTCTACTATCACAAATGGCACCTCATGCAGTGGCCACTCAACAGTTAATTGGGGGAAAGACTTAACTAAAAAATGATTGCTCAAGATCTACCATCAAAATGAAGAGACTATGCACTTAACGCTACCACAAGAGTGGAAACCTCAGGTCCCTGCATTTGACTGCTCTGGGATCAACTGCTTGGGCTCCCTGGAGGATTTAGTTACTTACAAAAATGCTGCAAAACAAACCATAGCTTTTTTTTTTTTTATGTAATAAAGCATAGTGAGTATGAGTCAAAAAACCAGAAACAGGGCCCAAGGATTCAAATCTCAGCTCTACTTCTCACTGTGTGTCCTTGACCGAGTATCTTAACTCCTCTCTGTCTCAGATGCCAAAGTGGCCAATGATGTCATGACACACTTGATAAAATTGATGTAAATATTAGAGCAGACACATTGTACTTACAGTACTTTAAAAGGCTTAGAACATAGGAAATACATATTGCCCACTTTACCCTACTAAGGATATATTGTACAAGTAATAATTTTTTCTTGTTTTCAAGGATGCATTTGTTAAGGAATATACCTATAGACCACAGACAGCACTCCACGTTTATGGGTTCTGAATCCATGGAGTCAGCCATGCATTGACTGAAAATATTTGACAAAAATCTGATAGTACAAACTAGATTTTTCACTATTCCCTAAACAAAGCAGCACAATAACTATTTATATAGCATTTACACCTTATTAAGTATTATAAGCAATATATGGGTAATTTAAAGTGTACAGATAGGAGTTCATAGATACATTAATGCTATGCTATTTTCTATAACGAATTTTGGCATATACAGATTTTAGAATCTGTGAAGTGTCCAGGAACCAGAAGGTAATTGTCTCTCTCTCTCTCTCTCTCTTTCTCTCTCTCTCTCTCTCTCTCTCTGTCTCTGTCTCTTTCTCTCCCTCCCTCTTTCTCTCTATCTTTCACATATACACACACACCACACATACAGAGGGAGGTAGATCTCACATATATATTTATACATGTATTTCTTTATCTTTATGTCCAGTCTCTATTGTCTCATAACTAACCTGATGCAGGGCTCAACTTAGATAATCTATTCAGAAAATATTAATGAGCAATACAGATTTAGTTAATATTTCATAGACACTGGCAGAGGGCTTACTTGACATAGCACAACAAAATTACCTGCAACCTATTTGTTACATGTTTTTACTTTCCTGTCCGCAGAGTCAACAAGTTATTTTATTTCGTGCTTTCTTAGATCTTCGCCTGCCACTTCCTTGGGTTGGCTTGGCTGCTTCATCTGGGCTCTTGTTGCTTTACCCTCAGCCAGAGTTCTGCTAGACCCTGTCCTTCAGGAGAAGCTCCACAGTGAGCTATATTTTATGTGTGTTTCATCCTCTTAAAATGTTTTTTTTTTTTTTTTAATTTTAAACTGGTTGTGTATGTGATTACATTTGACAACTGTGTGAAGTGCTCCCAGAGTCCAGAGAAGGGTATTGAATACCCTGAGCTGGAGCTACAAGTGGTTGTGAACTACTTGGCATGGGTGCTGTGAGCTGAACCCAGGTTGAAAACAGCAGGTGTTCTTCAATGCTGATGCGACTCTCTAAGCCCCCACATTTTATTATTCTCTTTACACTTTTAATGCCCAGCAGAGAGTCTATGCTTACATACTTGCATAACCTTTAAACTATTTAAGGGGATGAACACTGAGATGCTCCTGGATAGCAATGAAGTTACCAGCAGGAGTGTGGACCCATCCACAGAATGGAGACAACATTTGCAAACTATATATCTGAAAACTGATTACTATCCAAAATATAAGAAACTGGAATGATGAATGACCCCTCCCAGAAAAAGTCCAATTAAGGAGTAGGCTAAACAATGAAGTAATTATAGGCTAAAGGATCAAGTAGAGAGTTCTCCAAAGACGACAGATAAATAGCCAAGGTGTATAAATAATGCTCAGCCTCACTCATCATGGGAATGTAAATCAAATTCACAATTAAATATCTCACAACAGGAAGAATGTCTTATAAAAATAGAAGAAATGTAACAAATGTTAGCAAAGATGCAGAGACAGGGAAACTCTTTCACTATTGGTGGGCATGTAAATTAGTTTATCCATTTTAGCGAACACTATGGAGATTCCTCAAAAAAAACTAAAAATAGAATTGCCATATGATCCAGCAATTCCACCATTGGATATACATCCAAGGAAGATGAAGTCATTAAACCCAAAAGATACATTTAATCCCATGTTTATTGCACCGCAGTGTTCACAGTAGCTCAAATATGGAATCAACCCAGATGCCCACGGAAATGAACAGATTAAAAAAAATGTGGCACATACACACAATGGAATATTCCTCAATCATAGAAAAGAAAGGAATGCAGTCCTGTCATTTGCAGTAGCATAGACAGAAAGTCAAGTAAGCCAGACAGAAAGGCAAACACCACACACTGCCACTCACTTGTGGAAACTAGTAACTCAGTCTTGTGGACAGATGGTGTGGAAATAGTGGCTCTTGGAGATGGGGAGCTTTGGAGGGAGATGGAAAGACGATCAATAAGGGGTACCAAAGCAGAGTTAGTTTTTACTGTTAACGAAGTAGAGCTACTGCTGATCAAAACGATTTATGTGGTATTTTAAAACTAGCAGACCTGAAATGAGCAACATATGACAGATCAACGCATGAAGCAATGAAAACACGTATGCCGATTTGATTGTTACACATAGTATACATACTTCAAATTGCCATAAGATACTCTAAAAGGTACACAAATATGTCTTAAAATGAGAATGAACAAAGCAAACAGCCTTACTAAGGAAAACAACATAAATAACCACAAGTCTTCCTGCCAATGCCTGGAACAGTTCTGACCATTGATGTCTCTGGCGAAGGTCAACAATGGACCACAAGCTAACCCCAGCCCATGCATAGAATAAGAATTTCTCTGGGCAGATGCTTTCTTTGTATTTCATTCCCTGCTAGGTAACACTCATCAAACATGCTGGAAACAAAGAATATGCCAAGGAGATTTGATTCTTTATGCATTTCAAAAAATTCATACTGGTGAAGAGGCCCTGGTCAAATTATCTGGTCAGGTGACACCATGTTCTGCATAATTAGAGACTAAGGGACAAGACTCAAGAAATAGCTACAGAAACAGACCCTACTGGCGAGTGCCAAGTTGTGGCTAGCTTTGAGGGTTTTAGGGTGTTCTTTTCCTTCCTCATCAATGTGCAGTAATCATAACCAGCCAGAGAACTGCTCTGTTTCCCTTTGTCCTATGTCCCAGGACTGACCCTTGGATCTCTAATGAGCACTCGCCACTTTTATGTTCTTAGCTGAATCCAGTCACTGAGTCCTTAGGTCACAGGACAGCTGATGCTCTATATGTGCAACGTGGCTCCCAACAGACAGTGAGCTTCCCAAGAGCATCACATCCACCCTGTGGACAACTGGTACTCGATGAACTCAGTCAGATGCACAAAACAGTGGAAACTATGTTGAGGTCGGGAGTCACATGATCAAGCTTAAGCTTTGACCTAAATACACTTCCATCCTAGGAAAGCCTTGTCATAGTCGTGATAATCCTTTCATTGATCTGTTGCAGGATTGTAAAGATGCCTGAGATAACAGACTTCAAAGGCCTTGTCGGGCTGGTGAGTTGGCTCAGCAGGTAAATGTGCTTGCCATGCAAACTCCTTGGGTTCAATCCCCCAAACCAACTGAAAGTTGGAAAGATGCAACTAACTCCATAAGGTTGTCCTCTGATAATGCATGCATGCAGAGGCATACCCTTCCTACACATATTATGTACACACACACACACTCGAATTTTTAAAGGTTTTTGTAAAGGCAAATTTTATTTAAATGTAAGGTTATTATTAAGAAATACTGTGCTCTGTTTAATTAGGTGATAACTCCCAAGTAAGTTCAGGAACTGTTTTTTGTTGATTGATTAGTTTTGAACCAAGAGTCTTACTATGGAGCCTTGATTAGCCTAGAACTCACTATGTAGACCAGGTTGGTCTCACACTCACAGAAAAATCCACCTGACCCTAAGTCAGGTTAAAGGTGTATGCTGGGGTTAAAGGTGTATGCCACCAAGGCCAAGAACTCTTATTTTAATGCCATCTAATCTAATCTAATCTAATCTAATCTAATCTAATCACATGATTTTAATGGAAAAAGTAGAATAACGAACTCATTCTGAAATGCAAATAACATTTTTATTGAGAATATAGACAAGTATCAATTTGTGGTATATTATTACAGTGTAGCATCCCAAACCATAATGTCTGATGGAAGAAGGGTAGGATGGGAGAGGAGAGGGCAATAAGGGAGTTGGAAACATTTGGGTAGGAAGAGCAGCAGGAGCCTTATTTCCTTGTCTATTGTACATTGAGTAAATTACTTCATGATCTCACTGTATCCTTATAAACAGGCAAGATTCATTGTACGATGACAAAAGTCTAGGAAGAACCTGAAAGAGGGAAGTAGATGAATCAGGAGAGCACAGGGGGCTCCTGGGGCCAAGGACTGTGACCTACTACTTACTCTTTGACCTAAGGAAATATATGGCCTGTCATATCCTCTACTTCATTTTTAAAAAGAAGAAATGAATATCATGCAGCCAATAGTGGCAGGGCCAGAATTTCAACAAGTTGATTAGGAAGAAGCTCCCAGATTACTCCACTTCACTGCAATCAAGTTTCTATTAGGGGTTGGTAATTTATAAAAGCTACAAGGCCAGCAAAATTCAGAACATAGTGTAATTGACCCACATCTGTGAAATAGAATAATTAGGAGCCACTGAATAAATATAAATACCAATATTAACATTTTGTAATAGATCCTAAAATTTCCATCAGGAGAGTGCTCTGGTTGGCTGCCTATGGTAAGGCGGGCACTTGGTGTTAAGGGCTCTTTTGTTTGATTCTTGTATATGCAGGCTTCAGGAGGAGATAGATAATCATCTTCACAAACAAAACTCAGACGGTTATTTTAAAACTCAGGTTTATGGATGTATAATATCCATGATGAAAAAAATGAATGTATTTCAAATGTAGTTTTCATTGTCACCACCACCATCATCACCACCATCTCCACCACCATCACCACCACCACCACCACCAGCAGCAGCATCACCATCACCATCACCACCACCACCAGCAGCAGCATCACCATCACCATCACCATCACCATCACCATCACCACTACCACCACCACCACCACCACCACCACCACCACCACCACCACCATCACCATTACCATCATCATCATCGGTGAATGCATACATCTTTAAAGCATCTCCACCTGTTCATTATTCCCTAAAGTTCTCTGGTACTTTTGAATGAATCTCCTACTGTAGCACAGTCTCCAGAAGTTTGATGGGGGGATAGATCCATTTCCTTGTTCTACAGAGAATCACTTGCATGCAATTTACAGATTGTAGGTTATATTCAGACCCAGACTTCTTGACTTCACTATGCTAATTGTAAGTCCTACCCCAGCCATTGCATGTGTCAATACTTTACTCCTTTATAGCACTACTTCTTTGAATGGGTTTACTACAACTTGTATCTTCACTCAGGGCTATGCTTCAAATGTATCCTTCACGGAGCAGGTAATTGAAACTCAGTCCTCAGTGTATTAGTCCCCTAATATTAACAGAGGGATCTTTCACCCCTAATGAAGCATTTACCATTGTCAGTGGGTTGGCACCAATGTCTTTGGGATAACTCTGTAAGATGGGATGCATCATAGAGTCCTCCTTCTTGTGTCTTGTGTACAATCACTACCTCTCTCCTTCTTTCCTGCCTTTCCACTGAGGGATGATACAAGAAAATGATCCTCACTAAATACTGGCACCTTAGTATTCTTTTCAGCCTTTAGAACTGTTCAAAATGAACTAACTCATGGCCATTCTACACTACCCAGATTCAGATATTCAACACAAACAGAATATGGTGCCTGTTAATGGGTATTTTGATCATTTCTAGGTTTCCGTTTCTGTGAATAAAGCTGCTATGGACGTTCATGTGCAAGGTACTGTGAGGAGAAGCATTTTTCTTTATTTCAGGCAAATATTAGAGTTTGGAATCAATAGAACCTAGGCATATTTTGCTTTTGAATGAATGCAAGTGTTAAGTTTTTAATGAACGAAAAGATATAGGGTATTCTCTCTGTGGTACCCGACCTGTTTTCTAAGGAATGTGAGTCCTACCTCAGTTATGATTCTTTCCTTATGTGCTCTCTTCCAGGAGGATTATTGATTCTGCCTTTATGTTTGAAACTATCACCATCTCAAGTGACTTCACTGCATGTTGTAAGGCAAACGTTTAGATTTCTGCTATTCACATGTGAAATTTCTACTATTACCTCCCACTTCTCCCCTAGAAGTGTTTTAACAATCCTGTTGAAAATCAATCAAGTATATATGTATGGATCTATTTCTGGAATCTCAACTCTGTTGCACCTAATGGTCAGCTTGCATCAGTCCTATTCAGTGTAGATTACCGTCATCTTGTCATCAACTTAAAATAAGGTATTAGAGGCCCTTCAGTTGCCTGTGTTGTCCAAAAGTGTTTGAGCTGTTCTTGCCCTTTGTATTTTTATATACATTTTATAATAGACTTGTAAATTTGAAGGATAATAACCTTGTGATTTTTCCCTGGCATTGAGGCTTATCAATGAAGTCAACTGGGGGAAAACAAACAACTCAAAACCACTGAGTTTCCACATCTATTATTATGGCTTTCTGTTGATAAGCATCTCTGCATTTCTCTCAACAGTGTCTTACTTGTTTTTTGTTTTGTTTGTTTATTTGGTTGATTGGTTGGTTGGTTAGTTGGTTGGTTGAGACAGGCTTTCTTTCTGTTGCCTTGGCTATTCTAAATCTGGCTTCGTAGACCAAGCTGGCTTGGAACATACTGAGAGCTTTATGCCTCTGCCTCCCAAGTGCTGGAATTAGAGGCATGCTTTCAAAGCAGAATGTTATCTAACCTTTTCATGGGCATGGGCCGGATGACCAGATTTCATGTCATTATTAGTCTAATTGGATTTAGACCCACTGGAATGCTCTGGTTTTATCTGTTCTTTAGTTTATTCCTCTGTCTCACTTGTATTCGGATTATACATTGTCTGTGTTATGTTTGCCACTGGCTTGTTAGCTACACTTTCTATGCTATTGTTTATGGATTTGCTTTTTCGTAGATCTCTGATCTTCATAAATTACAACATATCTGTAATTTATCGAAATCTAACTTCAGCTGTTAAACTGTTTCACAGTGTAAGAACAGGTCAGCAAGTTACTTCCCCGTGCTCTTTGTGCTTGCTGTCATAGTGTTATCTGTATATGCGTTATGGAGACCACATTATCTCTTATTTTTGTTTTAAATAATATATCATTTTGATAAAATTTTTAAATGGCAAAATATTGTATTTATTTACCATTTCTGATACTTCCCATAACTTTTTATAGATGTAAATTCTCATTAAATAACATTTTTCTCCTCTCAAGGAAAACTTTTTTTTTTAATGCTACTTATCCTTAGGTCCATTAACAAGGAATATTCTCTGCTTCAGTTTCCCAGGAAAAATCTCATGTTGCTTTAATTTTGAAGGAAACTTTCCCTTTTAAAGCATCTTAAAGATACTCCATTGTGTTCTGAATTTTAGCTGATGGAAGTTCCAATGTTACTATTTTATTACTCTACACTTAATGTAGTGTTTGTTTGCACCTTACAAGTATATTCATTTGGGGTTGGATAGATGACATGGTAGTGTACTTCTCTTACAGAAGACCATAGGTCAACTTCCAGTTTCATGTCAGGTGGCTTACAAAACACCTGTAACTCTAGCTCCAGTGAACCGAGTCTCTGTGCTGACAGCTGTAGGCACCTGCAGATGCTAATTCTGTCGTTGCCACCATGGCTGAGTTTGTAAGTATTTACTATTTTTCTAAGTATTGGTTACACATTCCTGTTTGCTCATATGTACGTACCCACACACAGACACAGACACAGGCAGGCAGGCCAGTAGACAGACATATGCCTGTGTGCATGCACACACACACACACACACACACACACACACACACACACACACACTTAAAATATAAATAAAATACTAAAAGTATTCATTTTTAATTATTATCAAAACACTGATTGTAATGTCCACTGGTGGTTGTCTATTTCTGTTTCTCATTGATTTGCTTTTGGTTATTTTCATATTTGAAGTTTATACTCAGAACTGGTATATGTTCAAGACATTATTACTTTTAAAATGTGTCTGCTTTTTCTCGCTTTTTCTCATTCTCCTGAGCATCTATCTGCATACTTGCTAACTTGTGAAAACCATTTCATCTCTTCTTGGTAGGCCTAGTTCATATCACTTCTGTTGCTATATCCTCTGCTTCCCTCATCCTTTCTTTAGCAGTGTTTAATCTGCTGAAAAGTGGATTATGTATCTCCAGTAAATTATATAGACCTCAGATATTCTTCCAAATTCTATAGGTTCCATTTTATTCCTTTATTGTTTAACCTATGTTTCTTATAATGATCAGGGTTGCTTTAAACTCAAGTATATTTAGACTAGCCATTTGTAAGTTACTGTTTGCTAACTCCATCATTGCAGCCATATCTGGGTCTGTAAGTATTTACGGTTTTTCTAAGTATAGGTTGCACATTCCTGCCTGTTCACATGTCTTGTAAGTAATTTTTGGATGCTGGCCATTGTAAATGTTTAGTTATTGAGTCCCCAGAGTTTACTGTCTCCCTTTAAACAGTGTTAAAATATGTCTGAGCAGTTATTTGTGGATGAGCTTGATCATTTAAAGGCTTAGTTTTAAGCTTTGTCATGAAGGGAATAGAGTAACATTAGTATGTGAGTTCATTTATGCCAATGCCCAAGGCTTGACTCTTGGATATAGAATGACTTCCTGATTCATGGTTGGAGTCTGTCCTTTGTTCGAGTCCAAAGTTCCTCTGTGACCTTTATAGACATTCCAGTGCCCTTGTTGCCAGGCACTCAGCTACACAGGGTTTCATCCTCTGTGCTTATGTACTTACATGTAGCAATGACAGCAACAGACTTGTAGGCATTCCACTGGAGCTTGTTCTCTGTAGACCATCTTATCTAGCATCATGAGATGCCTCCATTTCACCAAAATCTGAGCGTCATCTTCCTGTCTGTTAAGCGAGCCATGCTCTGCATGGCTTTGTCATCCCTCTGCTGTATAATTTAGGAAGCGTCTTCAAGGCAAAAGCAGAGCAAGCATACGTTTTTGCCGCCTCTGGTTTCTGTTTCTCACGGATCATTTTCCTGAACAGCTCCAAGGTCCAATGCCTAAACTAACATTAGCTGTTTCATACAATTCCTCCAGATTTCTACTTTCTTGCGGTGCACAAGCGGGCTGGCTGTCAGCAGTCACTCCTTCACAGCTGGAGATGCGCCAGAAGATGTATTTACAGGATTCTAGTCAGAACCCAAGGTCTTTCACAAGCTACGGTTCTAATGAGAATGAGTATCTTCTCCTCACCTCAATTTATTCAACTGTGAAGTCCAGATCCTGGGTCTGATCAGGCAGGACAGTTTTAGGGACTGTTTGATCTATAATTGTTTTCCCCACCTTTTGCCTCCCTCCCTCTCAGATGTCTTTCTGTCTTTCCTTAACCCTTTCTCCAAGTATTCAATGAGGGAATCGAGAATCAATGATAAAAGGGAGGAAAGCCCTGCCTGGTTTTGAGCTTAGTTTCTGATGGTGTTAAATATGGATACAAATAAATGAAGATGGTAGCTCTGTTCATGAAACGTGCCATGAGGGAGAGCCGTAGCACAGATGATTTTTACCGTGCTTGGTTTCTTTCTGCTTTTTGTTTTTTTGTTTGTTTGTTTTTTACTTTAAGTAAAGGCTGATGATAAAATCTGATTTTTGTTTGAATCCCTCTAGCTCTAAGAAAATTCCTAACAGTATTATACTTTTAAAAATGTTTTGGAAAGATGTGTCTCCAATTATATTGCAAAGGTACTGTGTGCCACCTTATAACGCTAATAGTTAAGATGATCCCTATATGTCTGCGTCTGAGATTTTTCCTGGGAAAAGTTAGACATACGCCTTTTAGCTGCTGCAACTGCTTCTTTTCTTTATCATTCATGAGCTAAAGAAAGGCTTTACTGGGTAGAAGAAGGATGTAAGTCTCTGAGCTTGCTGTCTGTCTGTAACCCCCATTACAAGCCCTATTAAGGTGTTTATGAGGACTAGGCTGTTTCACCTTCACCGAGCACAGAGACCTGAGTCCACTCAAGCCACTTTCCATACTTCTTAACTGGCAGGCTAGTCTCCCACATTTCTTACCAATGCTTAATTCTGAAATAGGAGGGGAAAAAAAGCCTTGAGGTTTAAAAAAGGATCTTTAATTAAATGGATGTTAGTACGTCACAGAAGGAAATCATAGCAGTATCTCAAACCTCACATAATGATAAGCAAAACTAGAACCATCAGGATTCTGATCATTGGAAGTTTTGTTTCAATCTCTCCCATTTTTAAATGTGTACATCATGCCAACCACCAGTTCGTTATAGTTTCACATGCTAATATCATATGCCAGTCCTCACTGCATGTATTATAAACATTTAAGGTAAATATAAAATATAATAAGGAAAAAACAAAAGTAGAAGAGTAATGAAATTGGTTAAAATGGATTTTTGAGAGAATCTGATAAATATTTGTCAAACTAAAACTGATTTCTAACTAGGAAGAGGCATATTGTAAATTCATCACTATACTCAAAACTTCTTCAAGAAAGGACTCTTTCTTCACTCTGCATGCAAATAGGTAGTATTTTATATCTTTCTATATGCCCACTGTATGTGTGTAGTTATAAAAATAGAAAATTTAATCCCAGCACTCAGGAAGCAGAGGTAGGTGGATCTCTAGAAGATGAAGCCATCCTGGTCTACACAGTGAGTTATAGACATCCAGGAATACATAATGAGACCATGTATAAAAAAAAAAAACCTAAAAGTAAAAAAAAAATGAACAGAAAATATTCACATTGTAAAACATACAGAAATTGTTCATAGTTTGGAAAGTAGGAAAATAACAAATACCACATTCCCAACACCACCCACTTTAAAACTTTCTTCGTTGTTACTCTCCAATTTTTTGTTCTATGCATATTTTATCTACTTAGAATCACACAGAATATTCACTTTTGTTACCTAGTTATTTTTTTTTAAAATCTCCCTATAATCCCACAGTATCATGTTGCTTTTATAGCTGAATAATTTTCTATCTTATATTCATAACCATTTTCCCTGGTTATGAACTGCTGGAACAAAAAAAAAAAAAGTTCTTTATTTAGGCAACTCCAATTTAAGCCATTTAACGAGTCTAGCATTATGCGCAGTGAATGAGATATTATCAGAGAAAAAGTTTCTGAAGCCTTGTCTCTCCTTCATTCAGTACGAGACAGGCATACCAATAATGATTATGTAGAAACACATTTGGTTCTCAGAACTCTGCTAAGGCTTTCTATACTTGATTTCTTGACCATAATAAAGATCCTACAAAATGAGGTCATTCCCCTTTAATAGATGGAGAAATTGAGACCTGTGGAAACAAGTCATTTAAGTAAATCACACAACTCACTAAATAGCCAACATGAGATTTAAGCATAGCCCGCTATTTTAACATCATTACAAGGGTTTTAAAATTTTGTCTGGTGCTGAGGACTAACGGAGGACCCTTTGCTAGCATGCTGGGTATGTTCTCTGTAAGTCAGCTACACTCAAGCTGTATCAAAAAACTTGAACACAAAGTGACATGGACCAGCTCACTGTGCAGAGTCCACATAATCAGTTACAAAGATCTGGAAATTTAAAAAAAGCACTAAAGTGGCTTGGTACTGATGTAACTGTAGAAATTGCTTATATTAATTAAATTAATAGATTATTTCATCTATTTGTTATGGATAATTATTTATTTAGTTTTAATTAGTATAACATAAATTAACTCATAAGTGTTTATTAATAATACAATTAATAGATAATATTGTCTCTTCAAGTCAGAAAGGTACATGAGAGTGGATGGAGTAGAAAGCTGAAGTATCAATATGATACAAAACGTTATTGCTTTATGTTTTTAGGGATTGCACCTTAGTAAGGCATAGATTTGGTTCAAAGGTCTTCAAAGCACAACTGTTCCTTATGAAGTCTGTGGTGATTTCAATGAAATATCCCCACAGGCTCAAGTATCTGAACACTTGGTCCCCAGTTGGTTTAGGGTTGAGACTATGGACCACTGAGGAGGTGGAGCCTTGTTTCAGGAGTCTGGAGAGTTTCTAGCCCTGCCCACTTTCAATTGTTCTCTCAGCTGCCTGCCGCAAGATGTGATCTTTTAGCCTTCTGCTATGGCTGCCCTGCTTCCCCCACCATGTCTCCCTCAGAGACATAAGCAAAAATGTACTCTGTGTTTCTTACGTGGTATTTTATCATAGCGATGAAAAGTGGGTAATATTGCTATTGTGGAGACTCTATAAAGGTATAGGTAAACAATAAGTTCAAAAATGCAAGTACTTAACTTTCACTGTTCAAGAAGTTTAAAAACCTCAAGTTACTGACTCTCTGGGCCCCATGAGGATTGTAATGGAATCTGTCTTATAGATGAGGTAGCAATCGCAGTACTAACTCACAACTAATATGATGTAGAAAGTCGCTGCTTTGTTTCATTAATCCACTGCCTAGTCAGATCCTTTCAGGATAATTCTTCACTTGATTCTAGCACCCTTCTTTTCCTTTGAGTAGAACACGAGTGAAAGCCAGAGGATGGATCTTAAACCCAGAGAATAAGAGCTAGAACAAGTTCCAATCCATCCTTCACACTGCCCCATATTTTAAGATGAAGCACATAGGAACAGGGGCTAGGTGACCAGGACAAAGGCGTACAGCCTAGTGATACAGGCGCACAGTGAAGCTTGACACTCACATCCAGGGCTTGCATCTTACTCCACTCTTCCCACACGGTCTCCCCGAGCTCTGCTCCTTTCCTTTACTATTCAGGATGTCAAGATTTATGGAAAGACCTTCCAAAAGACGGAATTCAACTGGGTAATTTCCTTAGCAATTGTGTCAACGTGTGTGCCAATATTCAACACGTTCAATCACTATTCACAGCTTCCTGGACCTCCTTTCTGGCTCAATATTAATAAATACGTAAAGGTTTCAGTTTGTTTTTTAAAAAGGAGATGAGTGAAAAATGAAAGGATTTTATCTTACAAGCTTTACCTATTCCCCAGAAGGTCATTGTTTTGAAGTCATACACTTTGAATGCCTAATGTTGTACTGTTACTCAAAATTGGCGGCCACTGCCTTCTTAATGACAGTGGTAATTGGGTATATGTAACTAGAAGTCATTACAATAAATAGATTGATTTTAGTTCCAGGCCTGAACATCACTGTCTACAGTGAGGCTCATAAACAGTGTGGGGTTGGAGGGATGGAGGAGTAGGGGTAGGGGATATTCTGGATCGCAAATCATTCAGCAGGAATGGTTGCGAACAGCCAGTTCCCTTTCTGTAAGTTGGTCTGGGCATCATCTCAATATTGTGACAGCAGAGCTTTTATGTAACTACACCGTTCAGCCAGTATCTTTTTTTTTTTTTTTAATAGTTGATATGGACACATGTCAAACACTGTGCCAATACAGATCAGATACTATCCAAAGCTGGTATTAATTGGGGCTTTTTGGGTGCCAAGCTTAAGCACTGTGTTTTAAAGACTTTGTGATTGTATGTATGTATGTATGTATGTATGTATGTATGTATGTATGTATGTATTGTATAAATGTATTTGCATGTATCTGTATGTGTTTATGTCCTTGAAGGCCAAAGATTGATGTTGGGTGCCTTTCGCAATTGGCCTCTACCTTATTTTTTGACACAATGTCCCTTTATTGAGCCTGAAGTGCACCTATTGAGCTAGGCTGGCTGGACAGTGAATTCTAGCCATCATATTGGTCTTTGATGCCCCAGGGCCTGGATTAGAGATGTGTAACCACATCTGACATTTTACATAGGTGTAGTATATGGTTTAAACCATATCATGCCAATCAGATGAGAATATTAGCAGGTGAGACATCATCTTAGTACTCCCAACCCTTTTTATATTGTGTATGCATATATTTATATATTGTGTGTACATATATGTATATATGTATATAGAATATATGTATATATATATTCTATAATACTCATAGCTAGGGCTACATCTATATGTGTATAATACTCATATAGATAGGGTCTCATTGTATATATCAGTTAGTTATTAACACACACATGCACACACACACATATATATGTGTGTGTGTGTGTGTATATATATATATATATATATATATGTATGTATATGTGTTGAAACAGGGTTCCAGTGTTTATCTTAATTAGTTTTGAGATAGGGTCACACTGTATAGCCCTGGCTATATGAGTACTGTAGATTAAATATATGTAATATGTAATATCTATAATCATTTTTATATATTTATATATATATTTATGATATATATATATATGTATGTGTGTGTGTGTAATAGATTCACATAACTGCCTTCCAAGTGTTGGGATTAAGGGCATGTGCAATCCTGTCTAGGTAGTCTTTTTACACTTTTTATTTTGAAACAAGTTTTGCCAAAGTTGCTTAGCCTGGCCTTAATCTTAGTCTATAGCCCAGGCTGGCCTTGAACATGTGATCCTCATGCTTTAGCCTATGAGATTACTGGCCTGTGTCATAAGGCCTAGTTTAAAATCTTTATTTTAAGTTTGTCCTCAATAACATCTCACAAGTACTTTCATCATCCTTTAACAGAGGTGGAAGTTTATCAAAATTACTTTCCCCAGGGTCAAAAATTAGGCTTCTCAAGGCCATACGGTTAATAAATCACAAAAATCTAACCCGGTTTAACCTTTTTCCCTGTGATTGCCATTGTTTAACATGGATCACTAAATCCTCATACTATGAGGCTGGTATCATTACAGCCATACAGATAGGAGATGGATGACAGAGAACCTGGAGCTGCAATGATGTCAGTGCAGGAGGAAGGGGCTTCATCTCAGAATTCCACAGTGCTGTGAACCCTTTCCTCACTGTGGTGCTGTGAGTCTGTGACAACAAATCCACGATCTGAACAGTGGGAAGTGGCTGGGTGTGCAGAAAGGCAGTACAGACAAAATATCATCACCATTTCTTTAGGAAGCCCATCTACAGTTATGTATGAAACTCTCAAAAAAATCCAATTAAAAAATCACAAAACATGGAAGGATTGAGCTAACTAAACTGTAAATTTGTCACTATCATTAAAAAAATGATGATAGGATTTATAGAAGGTCCAGATAATAGAAAGATAAACTATAGTAGCAGGCTGGGAAAAATCAATATTATTAACATGTCAATTACCTCTGATTGATCCCTAGTTTCAGTATAATCCTAATCAACATCGTAATAGAAAATTTAAATTGACCAGCAATATAAGATTTATGTGATAGCCTAAAGGACCAACATAGCTAAAAATAATTCTTAAAAAGAAGAATAAAATTGGAGGACTTAGTGTATCTAATTTTAGGAATTGCTACAAAACAATAGTTATCAAGATAATGGGTACTGCTGTGCAGAGACAAATGCATCAATAGAACACAGGACAACAGTCCACCAGATCTGGGTATAGACAGTTGATTGATTTTTCTTTTAAGATGTAATGCTAATTTAAGGGAAATGGTCTTTTCAAGTGATTGCAAAACAATTAGATAACTACATGGAAAAGGAAAAAAAAAAAAAAAGGAAAGATAGCATGCCATATTAATTCAAAATTAAACTTAGACCTAAATAAAAATTTAAACTATAAAACTAAAAAAAAAAAAAAAAAAAAAAAAAAGGACCAGTACTCTTGCAGCAGGGAAAACAGCAATATAGGTTGTAGAAATTATGAAATCATAAAAATTCTGATAATATAAAAATTACAAACTTTTGCTCTTCAAAGGAAACTGTTAAGCACAAGAAAAGATAAACTGCAAACTGAGAAAATGATATTTGCAAACATGTATCTGTTAAAAAGATATGTGTGCAGAATGGATAAGACCCTTTAAAACTCAATAAGAAGAATAATGTTTTAAAATGAGGGAAAGGATTTGTCCTTGTTTCATTTCTGTAGCCATGATAAAAATGTCCTAAAAGCAACTTGGGAGATACGGTTTGTTTTAGTTCACAATTTCAGGTTACAGTCCATCATTGTGGAGAAATCAAGGTAGGAATTTGAAGAATCTGGTTATATCACATCCACAGCCAAGAGAAGAAATGAAATGACTCATGCTTACTCATAGTCAGTATCCCCTCTATACATACACAGTACAGAAAGCCCTGGCCAGGGAATGGTGCTGCCCACAGTGGGCTAGAGTGCACTTTCCAGATAGTTCAATTGGTCTGGGTCCTAGACAACTGAGCTGGCTTCTATTTCTGTCAAGTAGCCCAGCTGGTATGAACCCCTTTCAGAAAGTCCCATTTGTCTGAGAGTGACTCTCAACGGACTTTACTGCTGAGATCATGCTTGATGCGAGGGGTGGGGGAGGGGATTATGGGATGAAAAGTCTAGTGAATCTGCTTAGTCCCAGGGAGCTTCTTAAACTATTTTGAGTTGTTTACTTCCTGTCTTAAAGCTTCCCTGTAGGATGGAATGTTTCGCCTCCTCTTGGAACATCTGTGCCTTGTTGACCTTTTTGTAAAGATGGAAGGTATTAACTTCAGTGGCTACACCACAGCTCAACCAATGTTGAGGCCCAAGCTCGAGTCCCTGTTCGAGCGCCAAAATAAAGTTGCAGCCCAGGCAAAATGCTGAGGCCCGGGCCAACCCACGTTTGGGCGGCCACTGTATCCCGGCCCAAGCTGCTGCTCCGGTCTGCGGGTCGGGGTTCAGCAAGAACGAGGGTGAGGGCAGACTCAAAGAATGGAGACCAGACAGGGTGTGATTCAATCCTGTTTATTCTTCAGTCTCTCTTCCTCTAAGTGTCTCCTGTCTGATTCTCCCTCTATAGTCTGATTGTCTGATTCTTGATCTGTTCTGTCTCTGCCTTTTATATGTCTTACTTCTAAGCCACGCCTCTAAGTTACACCTTTAATCATGCCCTTAGGTCTTGTCTCTAACTCTGATCTCTATACTTCTAAGTCATACTCTTAAGTCACACACCTTTAATCTCACACACCTTTAATCTCACGCACCTTTAATCTCAAGGTATCTAAACCAAGATTATCGGAGTGTTCTCAGCTGTTGTAGGCCATTGCAATTCAAGTCTCATGTCAGAGCATATGGCTCAAGATGGCTGCAAAGCTGACAGCCGCCTTCTGCTAAAAGTCGGCCCCCAACAGGTATTAACTTCAGTGGCTACACCACAGCTCAGGACCAGGCTCTTTTATAATCTGGTAAGGTGTACCTTCTCCATTGACTCAAGACTGTTCTCTGAGTTTCTCACGTTTGACCAGAAGCATGGGAGGGGACAGCCTGTCCTGGTCAAGTTGTATCAGTCTTCCAGACAACAACACCAGAAAATGCAGGGTCATCAGGAGGTCTTCTCTATAGATGTGGCCCAAGAGATTGGTTTGTTCCACTGTGAGTTCAATAAAATTCACAGTGGAACAGCCACTGGTGAGCCACTCTTGCTCTATCTTCCAATTAGGCAGGGAAATATCTAACTTATCTCTTGTCATTTTTTCCTGTTTGCCATCCCTGTTATAGAGAGTGCCTCTTTTTGTCCCTGGACATTGATGTTAGGCAAACCTCATTTGAACTCTGAACACCATCACTGCTACTGACTGGGTATAAGTTGAGATAACTTCATTCCCCTTATATGAGTCTGATTCTTAACTAGGCAGGAAGTGTTCTTCACAGGTTACACGCTTGTAGGTGGTAAGTATGCATGTGCATATGACGGAGACTATTTTGTCTCAGAACCTACTTTAGAGATAGAATAAGCCATATCTAAGACCTGCCATCATCAATGGATGCCAGGCTTCTCCTTGAAGCTTACAAAAAAGTAAAAGAACTACCCTTGTTTTCATCCCCTTTTCCATCTGAACCATCAGCATCTTCCACCTTTTTAACCAGCGCAACACTAACAATAACAAAAAGCTACAAGAAATCAAAACTAGATTTTGGAGTTCTGAGGAGAAAGACCTTGAAGGCTTTGTTAGGAATCAGGGTTTGTAAGAGCTTGTCCTTCATCTGCCCAAATATCCCCTTCTCCCCACAAAAGCAAGATAAAAGGTACCAGACAGTGATGTGAGGGGCCAGAAATTCCCTGTGCACAACTCTTCATACAGCAGACTGGTCAAGCAGCTCTGTGGGCCATGTGAGGAGACAGGAAATGCACTAATGAGAGAGGGTGAGGGCAGTGGTCCCAGTCAGCCTGTCTGTTAGTTCAAGACGTTATAACCAACCATCACAGACTTGGTGGTTTAAAAAAAAAATGGATTTCTCAAGTTTGGGGGACTAGAAGCCCTGGATGAGGGCACCGTAAATGTATTCTGGGACAGACAGTTGTAGTGGTTTGAATGAGAAATGTCCCCCTTAAACTCACATATTTGAACACCTGATTCCCACTTTGTGGCACTGTTTTAGGGTTGGGGGAACCTTTGGAAGGTAGAGCCTTGGTGCAGAAAGTATGTCATTGACCTTGGGTGGGGGTGGTTCGCGAGTTTATAGCCTTGTTCCACTTCCGGCTTGTTCTCCACTTCCTGTTGGGGGTTGAAGATGTGAGCTATCAGCGTTTCTAGCTGCCTGCTGCCATGGCTCCCCTGCCATTATGAGCGCACCCATCAGAAACAAAACCCAAAGTAAACCCTCTTATACCTTGTTGGTTTTGGTCATGGTATTTTATCACAGCAATAGAAACATAACTACTACAAACCTCTTCCTACTTTGAAGATGCCTTTCTTCTTAGAATGTCTTTCCTTGGTAGAGAACAGAGGAGGGTCGGAGATCTCTCATGGTTCTTAACAAGGCACTGATCGAATATTCAAGGCACTGACCACATATTCACTTCCCCAAACCCTGCTTCCAAACTCCATCACATTGGAGATTAGAGCTTTGACACATGGACACAGGAGAAACAAAGTCAGCTCATAGTTCAGCCCTTACTAGTTAGGTTTGATGAGGCACTCATGTGTTGTTTCCTGTGGTCCATCCAGTAGGCCAGAGTAAGCTGTTCTAGGTGCTAAATTTGAGTTTTCTTGCCAGCTAAAATGTCCTAACACGGAGACTCTTGGATGTAGCCTGTGGTGTGTGTAGAATAGGTCAGGCATTATTGAGTCCACCACACTGGAATCTCTAAACGCCACATCCCACCCACTAACAGAATATAGAGTTATGCCTTAGAAGAGTCAAAGATAGATAATGAAGCCAGCTGCAGAACAGCAGGACCAATCAGTGGGAGGGCTGGTAGAAAACTAAAAAGCTGTCACTTGTACCTTCTGCTCTAATGCCCCATTGGGAAGACAGGTGGGAGTGACCCAGATCCAGTGTACAGCTCCTTCGTCCTAACCCATCTCTCAGCCAAAGCTCTGGAGGCACAGAGGGGAAGCATGTATAAGACCTGACATGAGGATGCCACTGTACATGAGTGAATCTGTAAGTCAAGGAGAGGAGTCAAAGGTCATGGGTTTGCTTAGGATACCATCAAAGAACAAGAAAAGAATATTTCTAGAAGCCTGCTCCAAATAGGGAATGAGAAAAGTTCCAGGTTTACACATTGCTGAGTTTGGATTATGTGTCTATAAAAAAAAAGCAGCTGGCACACTACACACGCTCTTACCTTTCTCACATGAATGTACACCTACACATATGCATGTGCATTTAAAGTATGCTACCTGCATGACACAGAATAAAGAAAATGATCTTAAAAATGGCATTATGGCTTTTCTGAGAACTCGTTATATATATATATATATATTTAAGTTATATAAGTTATATAATAAGTTATATATTCTATATATGTTATATATAGAATTTTATATATACATATATATGTATATATGTGTATATATGTATAAATACATATATATATACACACATATACATAAAATAACTGGAAACCAAAAGGAATCAAAACCTTAGTTTTATACACGTATACATATATACATATAAACATATACATGTATAAACATATACACATATATACATATATATCCACTAGAGAGAAGGCACCAAAGAAAGCATTCTATCCATGTGCAAGCTGCTGAACCAGAGAAGTTATTGGGGTTGCTAACAGATGTGTGCATGACTCTCAAGCAGTTCCACCACCAGAAAGCCCCACCCTAGTCAACAGCTTAACTTTTTTTGGTTTTGTTTGTTTTGTTTTGGATAAGTCTCACTATATCATCTTTTCCGGCCCAGAACACACTATGTAGACCAAGCTGACCACAAATTCATAGAGATCCAACTGCCTCAGCCTCCCAAGTGCTGTGAAGAATCGCCTGTACTACCCAGCCTGACCTAAGGTTTACCTCTTATATGGGGGTGATAGGGCTCTGGGATGTCTAACGAACTGCCTGAGTCTTAGAACACTTGCCTTCCCTCCAGGAGGGAATGTTGATGGGTGGTAGCTCTTGAGAGCCTCCTGTGGGGGATTCCAGTTTCTCTGCTTCAGTATGCTGATGGTCATATGTAACTCGTATATGGGTATAGCTCTACTACAGGGCAAATAACTGTAAAAGGAACCAAAACTTTAGTTTTATACTATATAATATAAATTTGCATTTGTTAGACTTCTGCACAATCAACAAACAAACAGCAACACCACCATCAACAAAACCACAATGGAGTTTTTTATGTATAAGTCCTTGCAAAACATAGTTTGCTTGGGCATATTCAAATGTCAGGTAGTTGATAATCTGGGAGGGGAATTCAGATGAAGAAGTTTCTCAGAGAAGTATGATATATGTTGTTCAATGCCAAGGAAATAACCCCCAGGTTTTGAATCCTCACTCTGCCCCAGGCTCTAGGAGAGAATGTGGCATGCATTCCGGTTTCTCACGGCAGCTCTTTGGGTAGGGATCGTGGCTATTTGTGCACAGATCCTCCCCTCCTCCTCTTGCAGTTCCTTGCTCCATTTTCACCAGCTACCATTATTCGAGTTCCTACCACTTTACTACACTTGACACATCCATTATGGAAATGTACAAGGATATGACTATTTCATTGGAATGAAGTGAAGAGCGTATGCAGGTATAGATTTTATAATCAGACTGACTGGAGTTCAAACTCTGGGTCTGCCACTTGCCACGTGAACTTGGACAGGTTATTTAACCTCTCTGACCCACAGTTTTCTTATGATAACATCTCCCTTCCTGAGTATGATGAGAAATCAATGAGACAGGCTATGTAAAGCACCCAGCCCAGTGCCCAGCAGGCAATTTCTTTCCAGCAGACACCAGCTCCCCACCTCCTGCATATCCACAGGCACAATATCTTTGTGTCCACGGGACCCAGACCCTCAGCTCTCACTCTCCCTCCCTGCTGAATGCCCAGAGATGCTCAGACATCACCCTGCTAGGAAGGCACCCTTCCAGACACACCAATCAATCACTCGAGCATGACTACTCTCTCAATCTCCGTGCACACTCACTTCTTAATCGGCTTCCTCTTGTCAGGATCGGCCTTTATTGCCTCCATGTGCTTCTCTTTCCCCTCTGAAGGGTATTTATGCTCCCTTCCAACATTCATCTCCCAGATACTTCTGCTAACAGTTACTGGGGCAAAGACTTAATTTTTTAAAGGAATGTCTACTTTTCCTTGACAGCAAATTATGCTGGGCATGTCTCTGAGGTTCTGACAACCTTTCCTTCGAGGGATAACTGGATGTGGACTTGGAAAGTGGATTATCCATCTCTGCCTCTGCTTCGGTCTTCCCCACTAGTCTCATTTTGGCCTTCCCTTATCAAGTTGCCTTTGTCTGTTACAATTACTGTAATCTCACCAAGCTTTTTCAATAACTTTGAACAGTATGTAGGTTCCTATTACTTTCAATGTCTTTTCTTTGATTTCCCATATTCTTGTCAGGTGTATATATTTAATTTTATGCCAGACATATTACTACATTGAGGAAGCATTAATTTTGATAGCTTAATATATAATTATATAATATATAATCATATAATAAACACATAATATATATTACATACTATATAATATATAAATAATATATAAGGAATATATATCATAATATATAATGATATGTAATATTATGTATAATGTATTATATATATAATGTATAGTGTATATATTATTTATTACAATAATATTTTCCCCCATTATCCTTTCTATCCCCTCTTCTTCCCATTTAGTCCCCCAATGGCTAAAATATTGAAGAAACAAACCCTCTTCTACAGCAAAGAAGGAAGAGTTGTTACCCATGATGGAGTGTTGAAGGGCCCAATCTTGTGCCAGTATCCATGGCTGCTGTGCGCTCATGACTGCAAAAGCTCCATTATATCTGAGTGGCAGCCTTTCATGGTACCCCTCACCACCTTCAAACTTTTCTTTCTTGCTACCTCCTCTTCCTTGATGTCCCTAGGCCTTTCAGAGCAAATTTGGGGGTGGGGGATACACACACACACACACACACACACACACACACAGCCATCTGTGGCATCCTTTACATGTTGGCCAACTACTTCTGAACATGAGGCCTGTTCTAAAGTGGTTGATATACCCAGTATCACTCTGTTGAAGAAAACTGATTTTCCTCTTCCAACAGTATGACAGGTAAAACCCTAATGGTTAGGTTTTCATTCATTCATTCATTCATTCATTCATTCATTCATTCAAAAAGATAACAAAATAAAATACAACAAGATAGAACTATCACATCGACCTTGGACAAGACAAACCAAAAGAAGGGAAAGAGCCTAAGAGAATGCATGAGATTTGAAGACTCACTTGTTCGCACACTCAGTAATCTCATAAAAATACTAAATACTATATCCACAGAGGATCTGGTGCAGACCTGTGCAGGCCCTGTGCATGTTGCTTCAGTCTCTATGAGTTCCTATGGGCTTTGATCATGCCGATTTAAAGGTATCCTCCATTCCTTCTGGCTCTTACACTCTTTCCTCCTCCTCCTCTTCCACAGGGTTCCCTGAGCTCTGACAGCAAGGATCTCATGGCAATATCACTTTAGGGCTGAGTGTTCCAAAGTCTCTCACTCTCCTATTGAGAAGGCTCTTAAAACCTCATTTGTTAAAGTTTATTGTTGTTAATTTTAAAACAGTAAAAATAAAATTAGGGTGGTCCATTCTAGTTGCTGAAGAACAAGTACCTGTTGGTTAATTCCATCCAATGAAACGTCAGCTCTCACTCCTCAGCTAAAACAAGGCCTTCTCTGTTGGCTTCCCTGAACACCCTGGGCCACAGCAGAAACTCTGCTCTGCTCTCACAAAACTCGTTTATTCTTTTGCTATAATTCTTTCTCATATCATGTTGAAATTTTCTTTTATGGATTTGCCTCCTCTTACAAATCAATACTTGTCGAGACAGCCAGGTTAGCTTGGTTCCTTTTTTTTTTTTTTTTTTTTTTTTTTTTTTAACTTATGAACTTTCAGTGTCCAGCACAATGCCTTACATATAACAGGTGCTCAATATGCCTTTGTTTGTTTGTTAATTTACTTTTCAAATATAAAATCTTATGATATAGGACCTTATTACATATGGGCTTGAACTCAAGGTCCTCCTGCCTCGACTGCTTGAGTACTGGGATAACAGAACTGGGCCACTACACTAGACTTTCAAGAACTATTTCTAAGTAGCTTATTTTTTTTTTAAACTTTTGATAAATTAATTAAGGATTTTAAATATTTAAACAGAACATCTCTAGTAAAATGCTTTTATGTAGTCAGAGTATATCACTTCAAATTCATAGAAAAAAATGAAAAAAAAAATCTTCACACACAGGCTCTCGAAATACCCAGGTCAGTGGAGAATGTTCTCCATGACCTTGGAAAGTGTTCCTTTGACTTGAGTACCTGAAATAGGAGACCAGACTTGGAGCTACCCCAAGCGGCTGGGGATAGATGAGATTATCTCTTCAAAATGCACTGAACCCCTCAGAGAAACTACCATAGGAATGTTGATCTTGAAGACATTGGCTGGCCCAAGGGTGAACATAGAGGGAACAGGTTATGGGATAGACATAAATGAACTAAGAATGGCCAAAAAGTAGCTCCCACAAGCCATGACTCACTTCATTCTAACCCTTCTGCTGACACTTGAAAAGTTCAAGGAGTCCCAATTCAATGCCCTTTAGCTAATATCAATCGAGGTAACCAAAAGTGAGGGCAACCACACCAATAATCATGGAAGCATGGTGCCCACTGATTCCTAGCATAAGTTGAACAAAATTTCTTAGCCTCTAAACCCCAGCTTTATTCATCTATAACATGAGCATAGAAACAAACAAAACTTCTATAAAATGAGCATAGAAACAAACAAACAAAAAAGAAAACCATCCTCTTCTAGATATAATGAGGATAGAATGAAATAATAATTGCTACTTGGCTTTTAGGAAAAAGACTCAAACAAATATGATCAGCTGTCCATTTCATATGCATAGTATTTACTCAGGTTTTAGCATACATCTTGTGGTCCTTAGTAGTTTGGCATGCCCTCACAGCATTAAGACAAAGTTTAATTTGGGGTGCCAGATCTGGGTTCTCCGACACTTCCTGTGGTTATGAGTTTCCTTTAACCACAAATTCTATCCCTGGTCTAGAAGAACCCCATGACTGGCTTCCAAATGCAGAGGTAGTTCTACAGACTGACTTGAGTCCTAAATCCTCCCACCACAGTTTCAGGTTGCCAACTATGTCACAATCTATGCTTTTTTGTTTTTGTTGTTAAAATCAGTGGAAAAAGAAGAGTCATCTGACAGAGATCCTCACTGTAGCAGATCAAAGAACTCTTAAGCTGGTGATAGGACATGAGACCCAGCACATGCTTCCTCCTGGCTACCTCTCTGTACGTCTCACTGTGCTGTACATTTGATGTCTTCTGATAGCTCATTTCCTTCACATGTTTCTGCTAGGGAGCATGCTCTACCTTCTTCTTGGCATTGTTTTCATCAGATGAACATGGTATTTCCTCCATAAGCTTTCTCTTTAATGTTTTTCTGGATCCTGCTGGGGCCTTCGGGTTCTATGCCTCCTCTGTAACTATGACTACCCTTGCTGTTGAGTGCTATGCTGGCTGATGCTGGTTGCTATGTATATCATTTCCCAATGCTGCCTTAGATTTGAAACCTTAAAGAACAGTGTCCAGAGACTCGGCTTTATTTATCTCTATATCCTTAATACACACTAAAATGTCTGACATTACACATTTTCAAAACTCTTTTCTGCTTTTAGGAACAAAATTAACTTCCATAGTACATTTCTTAGCCTGACCATGTTTCTGCCTAGGAAAATTCACAGCTATGACATCTGAACTATGGAAAGCAGTGCTCCAGCAGGGACTACAGTCGCATGCCTAATAGTCCTCATGGGAAAGTTAGACTGTTTGCTAGAGCATGGATCACAGTGTGTAACCATCCATCCATCCAGTCATCTGAGTCAACCTTAATGGTCAGCGAATGACCCATGTCATAGTCCCAACTCTCTCCCATCCATCAGAGTTATTGATTAGGGTAGCAGTGTTAACATGTGCTTCAAGGAACACAAATAATGTGGAATAACATGGAAAAGAAGTTGCTGTGGTTAACAGGAAAATATGCCATATTCTATTTAAGGAGTTATAGACTTCATTTACCCTATCAAACTGTCTGAAAAATCTATTTACTATGCTTAGACTGGTGTTTTCCAAACTTATTTGAGTGCTAGAACTCCTTTTCTTTGTTCAAACTATTTTCCTGGCAGGGAATTAGTGTTCTGGAAACATACTTTGAGAAATTAAAGATATAAGAATTCCCCTGGATCATAGCAGATATATCTTTGAAGACTGATTTCTAGACAAGGGAGCACACAAATGTTGGTGTATAAAATGTCTTTAAAACCATAAAGCATTATATATACACACATATACAGATATAAATTATACATACATACATACACACACACACATATATATATATGTATATATATATATATATATATATATATATATATATATATATATATATGGCTGTGATTAAATTTAACTCACTGTAGAATTAATGTGTGTAGATAAAGCATAATCTATTTTCTACTCTAATCTGGGCTCTGTCTCAAACTTTCACATAATGGATGGCAATTTCTAAGCAAACTAAATGCACTATTCCACATCAGCTCATTCCAATTCATAATTTAGGCCCTGTATAATGGTGCCCAATGTCTCTGATTTAAAACAAAACAAAACAAAACAAAAAAAACCTAATGTTCAATTTCCCGGATGTTTTCTTCCTTTCCCTACTCTTCCCTGAACAAATGGCTCAGTTGTATTCTGGGCTGTGGTGGCTGAGAAGTAGGTGAGGTACAGCACCCTCCTTTTGCTTGGAGCTCTGGGCCAAATCCCTGGACTACTTGGCTTTTCTGCCCTCCTCCATGTGGGTGGCAGGAGTCTAGTCTGGTGTGCTCCTTAGCTTGGTCGGAACCTTGCTGTCCTGAACTTTGGACCCTGGCTGCAGGCCTACATCAAGATGAGTCTGACACTCATCACTTGCCCCTCCTCCATTCTGCTAAAGGGTCCCACTGTCAGATTTCTAGTTTCCACATCTTCCCTGCTCCACCAGTGAACTTATAAACCCTTTGCAGATTCAGATGTGCTCTAAACATTTAAAGAGTCTAAGACAATGGATGGGAATAAGAACAAGTTTGCTACGGTGGTGGATCTGTTTAGCTGGTGAGCTCTGGACTTGACTTGAACTGTTCCATAATAATGCATCTTCCCATTTTGTTGCTTTTCCTTTTCCTTCCAAACAACCCTCAGACTGAGACAGAGGCTTTTCTGTATGACCTGTGCATTTGAATGGTGAAACATTTGCCTTGTTTATATAAGACCTTGGACCCCAGTCCATAGGTAAATCAACAAGCCAACTAATCTAACGAACCAACTAACCAATGAGTCCCTTGTTTGACTTAGATCCTTTCCCTAGTGGGCAACTGTCTCTGTGGTTCTCATTATTTGGGCTGAGAAGAGGTTCCTCTTGGGTCAAACCCAGTGGTTAAGCAGGTGATCCAGGCAACTGGAGCTTTCCAGTTTGATAGACAAGCTTCCTGCCCAGTCATATAATTATACTTCACAAGTTAGGAAATATTAATCTTTCTCCCTTTAACTTCATTGTTTTCTTAGCACGTTTGATCTAATTGTGGCTTAAACTGATACTCTTAGTGGCTTAAGACAAAACACTACTCTAACCAGAAACCTCAAAGCATTTTTTTAAATCAACATGAGAGCAAATAGGATAAAGCTTATAGAAACCAGAACATGGTAAAAGTTGGAGCTGCTGATTCTTTGGGGACACTTGGCTTTATGCACATAAAGAAGTGAGAGTTAACGAAGTCTAGAAAGAACACAGAACAGGGTGCCTTGTTGGGTCAACAACATGTAATAATTCCTGTTGCTTCTGACAATTAATTAACCCTACTGGCACTTCTATATCTCACAAGAGTTTGGAACAAATATATCTACCACAGTATCCCATAAGAGTCCCATAAAGATTAAATGTGATTAATTATATAAAAACTGTAATGAGTCACACAAATATTAGTATTACTTTCTAGCTTGCTTTCACCAGGAGACTACGATAATTTCAACTATGTACTACCATGTGCTTTGAGTGCTACAAAAATGTAGGAAGATTTACATGGCCGGGGTCATCACACCCTTCAATGTTGTTTGAGGGAAACACTGGTATTATTTTCCTCATTTTTTTGAAGGTGAGGAAACCCAGCTTGATAGGCAAGCTAAGTCATTGGTTCCAAATCACCCAGTAATGAGTGACAGACCCAACATCCAAACCTAAATGGTTGGCCTTCAGAGTTTAAGCCCTTTACCACAATGCCAGAGTGCCCACCCCCAAACCTCCTACAAAAAAGGAATGGGCTGAGAATGTCCTGAAACTCACAGCCAAGGACACAAAGCAGAGTCCAACCACCTTGCTCAAAATCATCCAGCAAGTTAAACATAAGTAAGCCTGAAATGAAGGCGATGGTTTCTGGGCTAATAGCAGCTCTCCACTGTCCTGACAAGGACCCCGAAGCCCAAAGACAGACAGCTGGGGGCATTTCATCTTCTAAACTCATCCTACCCTGGAACTATCAGAAGACTTGAGATCCTGAAAAGGAACATACAAGGGCTTCACCTCTCCCACCAACATCCTGATTCAGATTCAATTTGTCTTGTGAGAGGAAGTTGGCCATTTGTGTCAGGGTATATTTCCTTCATCCGTTCTCACCTCCATCTGCAGGAAAATGAGACAACTAATTCATTTTAGCAGCTTCGCCCTTTCTGCCTAAAATGGATCCCCTGGTGACGATGATGCGGGGAGATAGGCAGTGTTTCCAGGCACCAAGACCTTCACTATGTATTAATACACACACAGTGTTGCTTCCCTCCTATCTGGCTCAGGCTGTGGGAGTAGGGAAACTATGCTTTGGTTTTAAAGCTGGAAATAAAGTACCTTGCTTCCCTCTGATATATCTGAGCTTGACAGAAGGGAGAAATTCAACAGGAGGAAGGGTATTATGCACTCCATCTGCATTTATGCAGATAATGGGATATTTATTTCCATCAATTGAAGAAGCTCCTCTCAGAAGGTCACCTGCTGCCATGCACGAAAATACTCCAGAGGGTGAACTGTCACTTCCACGTGACTTAAATTCAAGCCCTGGCTCTACTGCATACTAGCTGTGTAACCTTGGGCCAGTTATATAATCTCTCTGTGAATAACTGTCCTTGGCTGGAACATGGAGACATATTTTCACCATATAGTCCTTATGAGTATGGAACAGGACAGATAAGTGGAGGAAGCTTGTGGTACAGTGAGCATCTTGGGAAGGGTAGCAGTGACATCCTCATTCCGTCATCCTTTCTGTGCCAGTGCAGTTCAGTGATGCTCAGTGCTGCAGAAACTAGCCACACTAGAGCCTGCTGCCCCCACCTCCACTGTTTCAATCACTGGTAATCAATTATATCATTCACTCTTACGAGGAAGAGAACTGTTTGGGAGTGTGACATAAGACCCTTAGAAGATCCTGTTTAGGCATGACAAATTGAAACGTAAGGGCTGCAACTGGGAAATTGCTGAGGCTCTGAACTCAAACCGTTCTCATGGCCAGACTGATAATGTCTGATTTTGGATAACACAAAGTGAGTGAAGGTTTCTGGAAAAGAAACAAACAAGATCCTTGGCTTCTTTTAGGACATTTAAGTGGCCATAGAATAGAGGAGAGATTACATGCCAGCCAAGGAAAGCTCACAGGCCAGCTCAGCTCACCATCTGTTTTTGTACTATACCACAGCTAAGAACAAGTCTTAAAGCCTTGAATATTTTGTTTTAATTCAAAACCAATACTGGGTGTGGTGAGTCATATCTATAACCTCAGCTACATAGAATGCTGAGATGGGAGGATTGTAAATTCAAAGCTAGTCTGGGTTACAGAGTGATTCCAAGGCTAGCCAAGGCAACTTAGACTCTGAATCACAATTAAAGAAAAAAATATATCTTATATGATATGGAAGAATAAGTTTTTCATGGCTCAGGAAATTGTATAAAATTAACCATAACCCCATAGAATTTGTAAATAAAATGTTATTGCCCACAGTAATTTATTTATTAGCCATAACTTCTTTGACTACATTGGCAGAATTGACTAGCTGCACAAAACTATGTGTACCTCAAACTAACAGTATTTACTCTGGTCAGAAAGCACATGCAAGTTACTGGTTTGGAATATCAAACCAAACTTATAGTGGATAAGTGGATAAGTGGATAAGTGGATTAGGATGTTAATGTTATTTTGAAAGCTAAAATAATGGCACATTTGCTATTGGCTATAATTTTACCTGTGTCATGGCGTTCCCTCTAGTAACATCTTAGCACATTGGCAAGATCACAGTGGGACTTAAAATCCGTTTGCTTAATCACTGCTTATTGCTTTCATGATATCATGAAAGATGATAAGGAATGAGGTAGAGGGAAGAATTCAAAAGATATGTTGGGGTCTTTTGAGGGGAAGGGCAGAATGAGATCTCAAGGAAGTTAGACTCCCAAGGTCTAGGATCCTGGGACCTACAGGAACTCTACAGTGCATACAAGCCAGAGCATCCTTAGCTAAAGCTCAGCTTCCCAGGAACTGCTCATGTTAATATTCTGCCATCACTCTTGATCTGGTAATTGTGCCACTTGGGCTCCCAAGCACTAAAATTAAATCTGGGGATTTGTCATACACCTTCCCGATGCAGTGGTAACACAGAAGGTGGGAGCTCCTACCTTCAGAATGAATGACTCGGCCAGTTCATTTGTCACCAGAAGGTAATTGGGATTTAAGTTACAGTCTTGGGAAGAAATACATCACATCGCATGATCACTTGCATTAATGGCAACCTGCATCTACTGTTCACCCCAACCCAAACCTCCTTCATCAGAGCCAGTGACTGGGCTACAGGATAATTTGGCTCTTTTCCTGCTGCCTATCTGAAACATCAGACACCTGCTGAGATGAAAGTGATGGGGGACAGTAGTTGTGACTACCCTACCTCTGAGCTGCTGGTACCCACTTGCCACTTATTCATTCATTTATCTAGGCACAGATAAGAATTTACCAAGGACCTGTTCGATGCCAAGCTTAAAATTGGCACTAGGAATCCAAAGGAGAATAAATTACATTTATTCAACTAGCATATGGATTTAAACAGGACCAGGAGATTTCACGCCTAGAATCAGAATTGTATCTCTCATTCCTTCCCTCCTCAGGAAATAGTATTCTCCACTGCCTACTTATTTGCAGGTACATATGCAACCATTTTTCTCAGATAAATTTATTAAAAAAAAAAACCATTACAATGAACCATAAGCAGTGAAGACAGTAAAGAGAGCCACACTTGATCCTTCCTCAGGCACAGATCTGCTGGGGGGGGGGGGGGGAAGATATAGCTTTATAAAGAACATGAGTGTGATGGTGCCTGTGCTATTACAGAGGCGAGATATTAGGGGTCTCCAAGGCCTCCTCTCTTCCCATCCTTTTCTCTTCAATAAGAAAGCTTATGGAATGTAACTTAACATCACAAGAAATATGTAACAAACTTCCTATATATTCTTAGAGAAAGAAAGGAGACAAGTATGGGATCAAGTTAACACTTTCCTTGTCTATACTGAAGGCCCTGTGCCAAGCAAAACAAAGCAGCCACAATATCCATGGTGAGAAGGTCCCCTTTCTCTTCAGAAAGGAAGTCTAAAGAATATTCTATGATATTTCATCATAGTCATAGGAAAAGGCTATTATGATGTCCATTCTTCTGGCTCAGATCAAAATTTAAGTCTATATCTCAAATCCACCTTGAGCAAACCAAGAAACTGGATTCTAACTGAAAGTAATGTCAGGGGGGGAAAGAGCCAAAGACTACACACACACACACACACACACACACACACACAGAGAGAGAGAGAGAGAGAGAGAGAGAGAGAGAGAGAGAGAGAGAGAGATCTGCCAATTGTGTCTGTCCAACCCTAAGGAGGAATGGCTAATTCTGAGGACATCTTTCTCTACTTGAGTTTTCTAAAAGGATAATGGTTAGGCATAAAGGGAACTATCACTTTATTAAAATTTTTGCTGTAATTTCTTTTCAGAGATAACAAGAGAGGATACATTCTTATGGCTAAAATTTTGACTGCCACTCTTCTGTCACAATGGGTTATCTGGAGGCAGATGCAGAGATGCAGGTCAGCTAGAGATCAGAGAAGGAAGAGAAGAAAGTAGGAAAAGCAGCAGATAGGGTGAGAGAGCTGAGGTACCTACCAAAGGCGTTGTACCTTGTGAGAACTCTGGGATAAGCAGTATCTACTTAGGTCATTTATGGTAGGCCTTAGTTGCCTGGCTGGTCTAGCCTGATTCCTCACTTCACCTAGTCACTAGAGAAAGAATTCCTAGAGGAGCATGACCCAATACAGTAGGTAGTGCTTTCAGTGAGGTGGGTTGTGGAGGTACCTCAACTACAAACATGAACTTGATTGCATAAGTGAGCAATTCACGGGCTTGGGTAGAAAAGGTGGCATTACTCTTTTTGAATTTCAGTGGATCACACCAGGGGCAAAGAACAGTGACTACTGCCTGCTGCCTTGGGTGTGTGGGAGGAGAGGGGCTATCTAACTGGAGCTTTGGCCTTTAGGTAAATGAATCCAGTGCTTCTCAGCCAAAGCTTGGGAGAGGGAGAGAGCTAAGGCCACACCCTTCTGTTCACTGTTTCCTCTGTTTTCCTGCTGGTATCTGCCTCAGGGGAACATAGACACCAGCCAGGGAGGAAGCAGCATGAGGTGGTGTAGTCTCCCTGGCAGGCTGCAGAAGGGAAGAGCATACTGCTGCAGATCTATAGGGAAAGCAACAAATTCCAAGCTCTCTTTGATGCCAGTGCAGGGCAGAGCCCAAACTACTGCTGGGTGATTTGTAAAGGGCAAGGGCATAGAAAGTAGAATCCAGTGCAAATTATGGGCCCATAGTTAAATTCTGTGACGCCTTCACTGCCAGATTAGTGTATTAGACTTGATTCCTACAGTTTGGCCAGAATTTGGAAAGGTCGCCTGGGAGAAAAATCTCTTGAGAGAGGTTTGTCTGTCAGCTTCTTCATTAACTTTTATACCTGTATTCCAGAGACCACCTTGCTTCTTCCTCTAGCTCAGCATTTCCAAACTACACATTTCAGATACTAAATCCCAAGTTAATTGACACAATATACTCTTTTTCAAAAAGAATATGCAGGAGATGGTATCAAACTATCTCTAGTTGTAACTACTGTTGACCATGCTAACAGTTAACCAGAATTCAGAGAGACATGTGAAGCTTCCCTATTTTACTTGTGTGCACAGTAACTGAGTTGGAATATAAGATATATTTATGTGCATTTCAATGAAGCTTCTGAAGTCACTATTCTAATAAGTATGGGCTCATTGAAGGTGTTCTTAAAAAATGTATATGATTGACTTCCCCTTTCCATCTCTGCAATGTATCAGGACTTGGGGGGCAGGGATAGAGATTAGAGATAGCCTTAGAGTCAAGGTTGGGGGTGGATAAAGACAATATAAAACGTTTTCTTATCATCATAGCATCTTAACCTTGTCCAAAAGGTGATCTAAAAATGACTGATTTGCCTATTTGGCATTTTATACTTTAGTCACTGTCATATTCCCCTCAAATGGGGTCTGAAGATCTTATTCAGTTCAGCAACTGAACTAAGAGTCCAGATCTGGACCAAGGGAAAGTTTAGGGCAAGGGAAATGTTCACTTGGAATGGCTATGGGTTTAGCATCTCTAGAACTTTGACCCATTACCATTTACAGATGTATGCATTCCCTTTCCTAACCAGCGATGTATGAGTCCATATTGTAACCTCTGCCTCCTAAGTTGTTTGTGGGTGGCTGGCTCTACCACTGTAACTGTGTGAACAGCCCAGCAGCCTTTGGTACATAGGTTAGAAGCCCATGCATTTAATTGCCTTGGATGATTAAGAGTTAACACTGCTGACCTACCCAGAGGGAAATTGAAAGGAATATCCAATTAGAGGCAACCAGCCTCTTTGAAAATATCTTGTGTGCCAGTAGTGCTTAATAATAATCATAATCATAACATTTCTAAACACACTTATTTATATATTTTAAAACTGCAAGCCATTTCTCACCCTGGAAACTTTATTTGCCAGAAAGAAGATTCTTGCAATTATTCAAATTGGAAATTTGTATTTTTTTTATTGGTGGTGGTGGTGGTCCCCATGGCCTCTCTGGTGGAGGAAAGACAGAGAAAGCCATCCCAGAGGGGAACAGAATCAATCCAAGCTGCTCATTAAAAGGTAAACCGTCAATAATCTCTGTCAGGCCTTTTTATCTTGGGCTTTAGTCCATGATGCTCCCTGAGGCGGCATGTGGAATTGAGATTTAGAATGGTTTGTGCACCCCCATTGGTAGGAGTTTTAACCCTTTGTATGCTGGTACAGGTTTCTTGGAAATAAACTGTGGATGGGTTAGGAATATGAAACTACTGCATGCAAGTATCTTCAGGAAGCAGGAGCCTTCCTGAGGAAGCAAGAAGATAACTCAAGCTATTTGGAAATGAAACCCAGTCGTTTGGAGAGAACAGCAAGAGATATCATCAATGCAGCGGACAGTGACCAGGTTTTCTTTATTGAGAGTCTTTCATCTGACTTGGAGTGGTTATCCATGCCTGTCCTTAGTTAGTGTCATCATTCCTACTGTGATGCCTGAAGAGACAGGGTATTATCTTACTTTGGATAAAAAGTGAAGAGAAGGTAACTTGCTTCTTAAAAACACTTCTGTGCTGCATATCTTCAAATATTCATGTACTAATGACATTCAAATTTATACCTGCTGTCTTGACTGTTTCTGGAAACACACATTTGTGTATCCAGCTATGCCCATGGTGTCTTTATTTAGATACCTACAGGTATCTCAAATTTAACATATTCACTACTGAGCTCTGGATGAAGTGCCCTGAACTTGGAGATCATGACAACAGCATCTTTCTGTTGATCATCTCCCATTAGCTAATCTTTGCATCTAGAAGTACATCCCCTGTTGATGTTCCTTGATTTAACCACAGTGTCTGTCCTCTAAAGTACTGAGTTACCTCCTAACTATAGGCTTGTGTTTTCATTCTATTCCTCACAAAGCAACTAATATATTGTAAGAAACAATAATACAAATGTTCCTTTGCCCCAGTGCTTCAATGGGTTCCCATTACACAGAAAAAACTCTTTTCCTGTTGCCAAAGACCCTACCTGATCTGGACCCAGTTGTAGGTGAGATCTCTTCTCTAAGGGTCTCCTCCTTTGTTCATTCACATGGTCTATGTTCTATTCCATTGTCTGAACTACTTATGAGTTAGGGCATGTTATATCAAAATGAAATATCTTGTAGGTCTGTCCTCCCCCTCCCTGGCCCTCACACTCAGGTCAATAGCTAAGAATGTGACCCTATTTGGAAAAGTAGTCTTTTAAGAAGTAACTGAGAAGTAACCTCACAATGAGGTGCTATAAGTGGGACTTTTTCCAATATGGCTGGTGTTCTGATAAAAACGATGTATAAGGACATGACATCCTTGGCATAAGGAATAAACCGTGTCAACGTGAAGGCAGAGGTTGGAAAGGTGTATCCATAAGCCAAAAATGTTATTAACCTTAAAGTAAAGGACCAGGAAGGCCAATCTCCAGAAGTCCAGCATCCAGAGCTTTGGGTAGATAAATCTCTATTGTTTAAGCTGTCTAAATGTGGCATGGTGTTACAGCTATCTCTTTGGTTTCTTTTTCTGAAATATTCTCCCAGTGGCCACATGCATATGTCTCTTTTCTCCTTTAGCTACATTCATTAAACCAATCTCTGAGCAGGTCACCAAGAATCTACAAACATTTACTAATACATACAGTCTCTCTTTTCACAATTATTTTTGTCCTTTAAGCATTTTTATATGTGTCTAATTTACTATTTCCCCTAGCCATGTTGTTAACTACAGGAGGGCAAGGACTGTATTTGTTGTTTATTGATATATTCCTCACACATGTGCACACAGAACTCATTCAGTTAGCATCTTTTGAGTGAACAAAAGGGCGAATTAACCTAGCGCTCCTCTTCCTTCATCAGCTTGACTGATTTTTATGAATGTTTACATTCTCACTACTTCTTCCCAAGCTCTGCAACCAGCTCTAAACTGGTCTCCCTCAAGCTGGCTCCATCTTCTCTGATGTATCAATCATGCCTCTAAGACTTATTTTGTTAAATGTGTGGCCTCTCCTTTTCTGTACTGACAAATTTCTCAATGGGGGCACTACAAATTTCTCATAGCATGCTTTCCTATCATATGGACATACTTACTTTTCAGTAGTAGATTCTCTGAAACCCAAACTATTGTGTGAATAAGCCTACCCATCCCTGCACTCTAACTCTGTTCTGATGAATTTCGTGTGTGATCTTGCTGGTGCCACAATTTTGTCTGGCTGATAGAATGCGGTAGAGGTGAGGCAGGGGAACTAGAGGGCCCAGGCTCTCATAACTCATAGAAGACACAAACTTTCCCCAGAAACCCTTAATGGAAGGAAGGTAAGCAAGTGGATGTTTCCTATTCTTATTTTGTTGTTGTTTTTGTTATTGTAATTTACCAAATTCTATGGTTATCATGTGCCTAAATTGATGGGTAATTTACAGATGTATTGTAATATATTGGGTTCTCTGTCATACCATCCATGCACACACACACACACACACACACGAGAGAGAGAGAGAGAGAGAGAGAGAGAGAGAGAGAGAGAGAGAGAGAGAATCATACAGAGAGAGAGACAGAAACAGAGAGAGGGAGGAAGGGAGAAGAGAGAGAGAGAGAGATAGACAGAGAGAGAGAGAGAGAGAGAGAGAGAGAGAGAAATGAGGTTTTACATTTACTATTTTCTCAACTTAAGGAAACCCCTCTTGCTTTACTTTGCTTTTTTACTTGGTCAACTGTGGTCTCACTACCATGGTCTGCCCTGTGAGCTCTGAGATGTCCTTGTCAGAACACACAGTACCCTCATAGCTGAAGGCTCTTGGTTCATTGTCCCCTCCATCCATCCAAGAAAAAGCTCACAGAGGGAAGGCAGGGAAAACATCCTTGCTGTCTCACCAGCTACAGGCTTTTGCCCTGTAGGCAGGCACAGGTCTCTACTGAAGGATGTTTGACATCACTGACTGTAGTAATGGAGGAAGTGCTCATGCTTACAATGTACTTGGAATAGAGGCAGAAGATTAAAATGCACGAAACAATTAGAGAACAAAGCAAAACAGCATAAAACCAAGCACCAAATGTTCACAACTTCAGAAATACTCTTATCTGGATAATTGGCCCGTGCTATATTAGGTTCTTCATATTAGCAGTAATTAGAATAATAATGATCCATTACAATGAAAACTTTAGTTTCAAGATGCTTTCACACATATTATTTCATGTGACTTTTCTCCAATTATTTAGGGACAAAGAAGCTGTGGAATCTCATATACCATGTCATGGAACATGAACAGATTCTTATGTCATCTCTGCGCTGTTCCTGGCTGCTTGTGAACAGACTGTTGCTGTGCTTATATGAATTTAGGAGAGGGGAGTCTATTAACACCCCAAACACTGGCTCACATGCTCTCAAAGGCAGAACCCACTTCATAGATTCTTCTGGCTAAACTGAATCACAGATGCTCCTTTGAAAATGTGAACCTTTGAACAAGTGGTATTGGGTACACTTAAAATGCAACTTGATACCCTCTGATTTAATCATTATGATTTAGATTCTGCCCAAACTCTCTGTCCATTCATAGACTGGCAACAGTAGCTGTCATTCCCAAGAGCAGAAAAACCTCCTTAGAAATCAACAGGCTGATTAGTTAGGAATTGAGTTGAACACACCAAGACACCCTGTCCATCACAGTGTTCCTACCTCTTATCAGCCCTATTTACTGAAGCCCTACAGGGACTCAGATGTTGTATCATGCCCTTCAGTTAGTGGTGATTCTTCCCTATTCATGCATTGGTTATTCCATTCAAGTCAATGTTGTTAGGTCTATGTCTCAGATGAGCAAACTGATGACCAAGGAGCGATAGTAAATGTGGCATTACATCACGACTAGTACCTGAAGAGATGTTTTGAGCTCAGTGACAGTGTTCTGTTACCCAGTGGGGAATACATGAGTATTTTAGGGTTCCCTCATAATCTTAGGAACCCATCATTACAACCATTTCTCTTTATTGTTCCTAATGAAACATGAATGTTTAATTGAGGATTCAAAACACAATGAGTTATGAATGGATTTTCTCCTCCTGACACCATAGCAACAAATAGGAAACAAATAGGAAAATAAGGAGAGAAAATTTTGTCCGTGATTACATAGCTCTTTGCTTCTATTCTAGGTGGAAGAAAAGTAGTAGAGATAGCTTACTAATTCACTTTCTTACTCTTAGATGTCACATAAAGTCAGAACTTCTGGTTCCCCACCATGACTTTTCTCTTTGCTGGAGCTCCAGGCACTCCAGAAAGCCCCACTCACTAATGTCACATGGATGAGAAGCAGCTTACCAGGAAGGAGTTAATAGGGTTTCCCCAAGGATTCCAGCCCACCAGCTTGGAAGACTTTCCTGAGGCACCATAACATTTTCTGAATAGGTTTTCAACCTAGTTGCCATCACCTAAAGCTTCTCCTTGCTCAAGCCTTTCTCTTTTCTGGGTCACTTGGATTCCCAAGAGAGAGATGGATTAAAAAAAAAAAAAGGCAGTTCTCACACTTGGGGCTGGGATTCCCTCCTCCCAAATCTATGAATCAGGGTTTCTTTAAACAAGACTGAGGTTTTCTTCAAAACAGGATATGTTGGCTGTGAGAAATTTGGAGATCACAGAGGAGACAGGCATGCCTGGGAGGAGCCTCCAAGTACTCTTCAAGAATGACTAGATACTTTTCAAAAGAGCAGTCATTGGGAAAATAGTTGTGTGCTTCTGTGTGTGTGTGTGTGTGTGTGTGTGTGTTATGTGCATTCTTGAGTATGTGCAGGTATAAGGGTACCATGGAAGGATAAGGGACTAGCATGTGTGAGGTATAAAGACAGGACATGGCAAGGTACAGATTGCACAGGTAGTTTGCTCTGCCTGCAACTACTTGGTCTTATGATTCACCTGATTAACAACTCACACTTGACTTTCAAGTTTTGACTATGATATCAATCCATCCAGGAGGTCCACCCTGATGACCAGTTCTAGAACAAATTCTCCTGCCTTGGGTCCCCTCCAAATCCTGTACTATCCTGAATGAATCACTTTTCATTCTGAATAGTAATCACTTTGGTTAGGACTAGATGCTAATGTCTTTATTGCTTTCCTATTGCTATGACAAATTGTCACAGCCTAGCTACAGAAAGTTATTCACTTACAGTTTTGTAGGTAAGATCTCTGAACTTAGCCGCACAGGGTTCAAATCAAGGTATCATTATTATAAGGACCATTTTCTTCTGGAAGCTCCAGGACAGAATTCCCTGCATTCTTTCCACACTGCTCTAGTCAGTGCTTCCTGGCTCACATGATCTTTGTCCATCAAGACTTCCTGCCCCTGCTTTATAGACACTTATGACTCCTTGATAATCTGGAATAATCTCACTATGTCAGAATCTATAACTTAATCATAGCTCCCAAGTTCTTTTAGCCCTTTGCAATACTCCAAGTATGGGGAATTAGAGAGTAGGTATCCATAGGCACTGCCACTCAGACCCCCACAAAGTCTTCAATGTCATGAGTACTCTGATCTTGTTTTCTACTCTGCTCTTCATGACACACAGAAATCCATGTGCAATGGACATATGTTGAAAAAAATTAGTTGGATGAAAAACTGAATGCTTTAACAAATTTGAGCCATGTGGGTGTGGCTATCACATTGATAGGGCTGGATCCATAGCATGGATAATTCATCCAGGGATATTAGAATAGTAAAGATCATGACCTTTATGAGATTGTTATAAATCACTGAAAGGCATTAGATACAAAAACATTTTTACAGGCTTTTATGCTGTCATCTTAACAAAAACTATGACCCCTAGAATTTTAGCTTCTGAAGCCTGTATCCTAGTTACATCTGGAAAAGAGATTACTTCTACAAGATGAAGGTATACTGATTTGATTTGCATTTGTTAGTGGAATGGGATGTATGTCTGTATAGCCTCATTATGTATATAGTTCTATAAAAAAACCTCTACGTAAGCTAAAGGCTTGTGTATTCCACACAGAGAAATGTATGGTCTCACTACTGAGACCAGCCTGCAAGAAGTCTCCTTTCTGGTTGTCTCAGAAATCCACATAGCCAGAGTTTCTCTGCAAAGCTGCTGGAAAGAAGTGTGGAAAGACAGACCCTCTGAGATTTAGAAGGGGCAGCAGAGCAGAGAAGATGAACTGACAAGTGAGCAAGCATTTTTGAAGTACTACCTAGTCAGTTAAGACTGGCCTCAAATTCTCAATCCTCCAGCCCCATCATCCCCAAGGCTACAGTTATTTATAGGCACACATTATTGCATCAGGTTCCTATGCATTCTTTTGAACATACCCATCCCTAGAGAGAAGATTGCAGGTGCAGGTCTCCAGTGGGTCAGGAGAAAGGAATGACTATAGGAAAAAGAGAAACACTAGAATGGCATCTAGGAAATTAAGAAGCATTCTTGGAAGCTCTCAAGACTGTGGAAATAAATTCACCAATTGAAACTAAAAGCAATGATAGCGCTAGAACCAGATTTAAAGCCAGTGCTAGCACCAGAAACCTCTAAATGTACTTTCTCTTTCCATCTGCATTCTCAAATACTGAAGGATAGTATCCATGTCACATACATGCGTTAGTTAGTATTTTCTAATCTTTGCATTGACTCAGTCAGCAAAGGGTTTTTTTTTTTTTCTTCCATTTACTGTTTCAGTTGAGACTTGTGCCATTTTAAAGGGAGTTGTGGAAGTTCTCAAGCTCCTATTTCACCAAAAGAGGAAGATGTTGCCACATTGTCACTTTCTGAGGAAGTACATTCTTTCAACCCTTGCCCTGGTGTACTGTCTTCTACATCTGGATCTGTGGAGATGGCTCAGGGGTTGAGAGCATTTCGTTTTCTTTCAGAGGACAAGAGTTGGGTTTCCAATACCCATATCATGCTATCACCCCACAACTTACCATAACATCAGGTCCAAGGTATCTGATACCCTAATGTTTTGGCCTTGTGGTCACCTGAATGTACATACACATAGGTACATATACATATAAAATTTTAAAATAAACCTTAAAAAAACACACTACCTCATATAACCCCATCTTCAAGCTATTCTTTTAAATGATATCACATGATATAAATATATTTGGACAACATACACACATATATATATGATATATCATATATATTATTATATATTTACCCATGCTCATGCTTAGATGCACAAACAACACAGAAGTCACAGAAAAGTACTTGAGATAACAATAAGAATGTAGAGAAATATACAAAATTCAAATGAAATATAGATTAACAAGGAAGCCCTTTCTTTACTTCCAACAAGCAAAGAAATGGACAAAAGATGACAATTTTGTGAGTATCATTACAGAGATACTGATACTTGGATACTTGTGGACAGAAAAGTTAGGTCCTGATTATAATGTCTTACTCCTTTAAAGTAAGGGCTTAACCCTCATTACACTCCCATGCATCTCCAACCTCAACAGTTCTCTCTGTGGAACGCACTAAGCACAGAGATGGGATCCAAGGAAATTAACTGCTTTGTCCATCCAGAACCTCCCAGCAAAGGGAGATGTGTAAATCTGCAGTTGTCTTATAGTGTGGCCACTGCTTGCATCACATAGTCCCATAGGAACATGAGCGTAGGCCAACTTCTATAACTTGGGACAGACTTTCAAGAATGTGTTGTTTCTGCTCCCGTGGGCATGATATGGAGAAGCTGACAAGGTAAAACGTTCACTTATGGAATGAGACATTGGAAGAGGAATGCTGGATAAAGAGGTAAGTCTAGCCTCTAGTCAAGAAACTGATCCTGTTCCCAAGAAACCCTGCCTGCTCCTTCCCATCTTTAACAAGTCAAGTATGAGAACGGCTTGCTTGGATGCCTTAGAATTCATAGATAATTCATGAAGTGTTTAGGTAGTAGGTGTCACACCCAGTGAACAACGAAGCCCTTAACTTAGAGAAATGAAAAGATCAGCAGGCTCTTCCCTCCTCTAATGAAGAAAATCAACATGCTGGCACTGCCTCTCTTCACGCAGGCCTGCCCTCCCCTTTCTTACTGGACTTTTTGGATGTCCAATTATTGGGCAGCCTGGAAACAAGTTTCTCTTCTTAAGATAAACAGTCAATGACCGAAGCACAATTTATATCTATTATTTTTTCATCAGGCTCCCGTCTCAGTCTGGGCAAAGCTAAACAAGAAGAAGTGTTAGGAAAATTAGAGGTGTGGAAACGAATGTTTTACCATTGGCATTTAGATGCCGATCTAATCCCAATCCTGGTGTCTCCCTATGTGGCATGTCCTGGTGTTGAACTGGAAAATATGAAGCCAAGGATAGATACAGCCTGCAAGGAATCAGGCTTGCTGCATGCTGAGCTTTTAAATATTTACAAGATGATCCTGGCCTCACTAAACCTGCAGGAAAGAGCAGAAAGGTTTCCACAGGAGGCTCAAGAAGCTGCCCCCCACCCAGCCCCCAACAGCTTCTCCCCAGTCACATTAAGACAGCAACTGGAAGAAATTTCTAGAAAAGTACATATTAATTTGCCAAAGTCTAGAGGGCAGGACATGGCATAGAAAGAGAAAATGGCTTACTGGGATTTCCCAGACTGCACACAAGGTAAAGCAAGGTACATGGATGAGTTATGAAGTTCATGTTTAAGTCTGATTCTGTTTTCAGAGATTATTTCATGCTAATGGTCAAGAGGAGGTAAAACCAGCAGCCATTGGGGACAAGGAAAAACCAGGGAGATAAAGTACTTCTCATGGCACTGCAAATAAAGATTTGAACCTGAGTTGGAGCCCCAGTAACCAACTAGGCTTTCCCACAGATCCATGTGACCTAACCACCAGAAGGATATGATACGAGGGCAGAAAAGTCACTTAGCTCTCTGGCTCCATTTCACATAAAATTTCCATAAAATGAGAGGGGCAAGGCTCAGATGATGAAGAGTTTTCCATACTGGTTTAAGGACCATCAATAGATTTGGAAACTAGTTAAGTAGGTTAAAACTACTTTGAGATTCCACCTAATCCTAACCAGAATGGCTACTATAGAGAAAATTAATAACCAACAAATGTCACTGAACTTGTCCTTAGACCCTGTTAGAACTAGAAACTTCACTCACTGACTCTTCTAGGCTGGCAGTATCCATTACTGAATGGCTACTCAATATTTTGCAAGCAATGTTTATGGAACATTATTGGGAAATGAGCAGCAGAGCCAACAGTTTTGGAGTCGAGGCTTTGCCAGGAGCTGCATGGGAGTTACTGAAAAGTCATAATGTCATGTGTTCTTGTTTCTCTTGCTGGAGACACCAATATGATACACGTACCACGTGTTTGCTTTGGGAGACCCATAATCAGAATCCTTTGTCCAGTTACCTCAACTATCCCACCTACTTTATTTGTTTTGGCCTTTGCCTTAAAATTTCATTTGATACAATGACCTCATTGGTCCTACTCAGTCCATAATGGAATGCTCTCTCCGGTACACTCTACCTTCACTAAGTTAAAGCCTGCTCAGTCACCAGTGACTGGAACTGAGGCTAAAACAAATGGAGCACTGGACAACACACAGCCATCACTTCATTTGTCACTGGGCTTTCAAACAGAGTCCAGTGAATGGTCCAATCTTCCTTTGACTCCTGTAATAACCAGTGATGAACAGCATCATCTTCTCTGAGATGTTGCCACTCCCATAGATCTCTCGGAGGACTTTCTGTTTCAGGGGTTCATCCATCAGCGTGTGTGAATGGGGAGAATGTTTAATGGTGAATTCATTATTATGAGAAATCTGTGAGTGGCCCTCATAAAATTTGCTTTTGCTTTCAGAGAAATCTGTATCACTCATCCCTCTGACAGCAAAAAATGCCAGGCTCTCCCTTGCCTCCTGCTCTGTGTGCAGTTAGTGATGCTCATCCAGATGTGTTATTTGATTTATTTCAAACAGTGTTTGCTGAGTGCCTCCATGGTGCCAGGGACCATCCTACTCACAAGCAACAAGCTTTATGCATCCACATGCCTGTGAGATGCCATGTCCCCTGAGAATTCTCTTCCTTATCTTCCAAGACTGAATTTTCCACTCATAGATAAACTCATTATCATCATCCTTCTGTGCTTCTTTGTCTAATTTCTCTCCACTAAACACACAGATTACCTCGAATGTCATAGTTTATCATGTGGGGAAGACTCAATGAATACAGAGAGGCTAGGCACACGCCAGATAGTAAATAAACATTGGCTGTCATTATAGTTGTTCTTACGATTTAGAATTAGGGGTCAAATTTATTTTATCCAAGATGATGAATCAGGGTAGAAAATGAGGATGAGGGCAGGGCTTGGCACTGAAATGGATCATTCAAAGGAAGGAAGGGATGATTTGGATAATTGGTGTAATGGTCATTCCAAAAGGCAGTTGTCTAAGGGGAGAGATATTTTAGAATAATAGCAGTTTACTCTAGAAATATTCTCCTGACTGCTTTAGATGTCCAGCTCCTCAACCAGCTGCCCACAAATGATCAGAAATCAAAATGCTCTCCCACCATGCCACCAGCCCCATCTCCAGTCTCTATCACCCAGGAGCTCTGGAAGGGAATTTTCTGCTCTTCCTTCTCAGGAGATTCTCCCTGAGGCTCTCTCTGTTCTGGCTGCCAACGTGGAGGGAGCAGGTCACAGTTCTTGGCAGTGGAAGGTTGAGGGCTCCTCGGGCAGCACTTGATGAGTTACTGCTCTTCTGACAGCCCCACTCACAATTATTGATTTGAGTGTGTGGTGAACAGAAGCTGGAGCTGCAGAGAGGCCTGTTTACCCTCCCCATCAAGCCCTCCTATTCATACACTCTCAGAGCCTCTCAATTTGTGCTTACCTCAAGGCCAGGAAAACTATTCCTTGCCCAAGGCCAGAGCCATAGAACCACACTCTTCAGAGACTACTTTGTTTCCTAGCTGGAAATCAGCCAGTTCAAAGCATGTATCACTAACAATCCTCAGCACATAGGGACATAAACAGGCTTTCTTTTAATTTTAAAAATCAATTCTTTAATTCGTTTTTCTTTGTTATCTTTACTACTTATTATTCCAACAAATACATGCTTACTTACCCTCTCATTTGATATTTAGAATATCAAATTGAATAACTTTGGAGTTAGCAAGATACAATTCTATATTAGTTGCTTTTTAAATCACTGACAAATACCTGAGAGAAATAACTTAAAGTTTTCAGAGCTATCAATCTGTCATGGCAGATAGAGGCATGGTCAACAGAGCACTTCCAGTTATCAGGGTCAGGAAGCATAGAGCCAGGAATGCTGGTGACCTGTGGCTTCCTACATTCCAAGTCCTTGGATGTAGGCTGATACTGGTCACTTGCAGAATGTACCTGCAACCCCCTCTTCCAGTTAACTCTCTCTAGAAATGTCCCTGTAGACATACTTTCAGGTGTATTTCACCAGCCTTCTGGCTCATTCTAATTGCAATGAAGCAGACAATGAAGATGAACTATGACAGGCTAACTATCAGAACAGAAGGAGAAAATAACAGAATACAGCTAACATGATGTACACTACATATCAAAGACTGGGCAAGGCATTTGTAAATAGATGTGTTCAAGAATGGACATAAAAGAGATACTTTTTCAAACCATGCACACAATCTTGTGTGTGTGTGTGTGTGTGTGTGTGTGTGTGTGTGTGTGTGCAAGGATCTAATTACCATCATCCAGAATCTCATATTCATAGCCCAACACATTCCCCCATGTCTGAGGCTTCTCTGGGCTGGTGTCTTAGTAAGAATTTCCATTGCTATGAAAAGACAACATGACCAGGGCAACTCTTATAAGGGACAACATCTAATTGGGGCTGGCTTACAGTTTCAGAGGTTCAGTCTATAATCATCATGGTGGCAACCATGGCAGCATCCAGGCATGTATGGCACTGGAGATGCTGAGAGTTCTACATTTTGTTTCAAAGGCAACCAATCAAGGATTATCTTCCAGGAAGCTAGAAGGAGGGTCTCAAAGCCCACCCCTATAGTAACACACTTTCTCCAACAAAGCCACACCTCCTTATAGTGGCACTCCCTGGGCTAAGCATGTTCAAACACCTGAGTCTCTGGGAGCCATATCTATTCAAACCACTATAGCCGGGATAAGCTTAGGGGACATAAAGGTATTTATTGTACTGCCACCTGCTAGTAAAATATACTTATTTTATAAGCTGAACCAAAAAAGCTGGATCAAAATATTATATAACGTTAACAATGAGGATAGGAGTCCCACCTGTTAATATTTATCGGATTCTCAGTATATGTCACCCAGTCAACTAAGCATATTTCATATACTTTCTTAATAAAATTCTTACAGAATCCTATGGGTTAGGATCTATTGCTCTTCATTTTATAAGGAATGAAATGAAAGCTCAGTGAAGCTGCTTAAATTCAGTCAGTAAGTCATGTAGCTTGGCCATGAACCTATAAACAGACCCTCCTTGTCACTGTTATATAATTGCTTAAAAGGAGCCTCTGGGAAGTTAATGGGGTAGTTATAAAATCTACAGTCAAAGGACCATGTGTGGAATGAGAACCAGGAATTTTGAAGTCTATTAATTTTAACTAATCCCTTTAACTAGCCCCTTTGGTTCCCTAAGGGTACATAAATAGTCATTGTAGCTTAATCAAGTGATCTTATAAAAATACACATCATAATGCCTAAAGGTTTGTATGTGCACATATATGCACATACAAATATATATATTTATATATGTAAATATATATTTACATTTATCTTATGATCCATCTCTTTGATCCGAATGAACTGAACCTGATTCTGTATACAGATCTGACTGCTTGACTGATGGATGTGGACAAAGTCTGAGATTTGGGGAACCTCCTTGATCATCAGTCATGAAGCAGGGCTTGAGGTTGACAGCTGCATATCCCCAGCCACTGTACATGCAAAAAAAAAAAAAAAAGAAAGAAAAGAAAAAGAAACAACACTTTATTCAGAGACACAGTGAAAGGCATCTCCTTGTCTTTGAGAGCATTAATTACTTCGGAAGTATAGAAAAGGGGCCCCCAGACTGCAGTAGCAACAACCAGACCTTTGCCACTCGTTTTTTTAGAAAGAGATTGCATTTCTTTACAGAAGGCTGCCCTGTTTAATCTTTCAATTTATTTTCCAGGCTGGGACTCCATCCTCATCTGTTTTTATACCATCCTATTTAGAGACCTGGGGAGTGGGTGAGGGAACAGAAATTGTTTTAATGACAATAAGCAAAGAGCAGACCCTGGAACTCATTTTTCTTCATGCTTTAGGAACAGGAAGAACCGAGAACAAGTTATGAGATATTTTTTTTCCTGGCAAGTTTGTTTTCCATAATGAGAGGCGGTCATTTCTTTTTTTTTTTTCCCAAAGAGTCTGAAATGCTAAGGTAAGGATGAGAAGATGGTGTTTCATCATAACGACACGGATCTGCATCCCATTTATTTTGTGCTCCCACAGCAAAAAATATTCCAGGGACTGTCACGGTGCTTTGAAAAGTGAGAAAATATTTAGCTGCTTAAATGATTCTGGAGTAAAAAGGCATCAAAAGGGAGAATCGGGGAATAATAGATTCACAGTTCCTCATGGGGGCTTGACGGGGGCTCACCACTGACCCAGATTTCAGAAATGACAGTCTACTTCCTCAACTCCCCGGCAAGGGCTACTCTTTAAGGGAAAGAGTGTTTTCTTTGGCATTTCCTTAATACGAATAACCTGTTACATCACTTTAGCGTGTTAGGCTTCTTTCAAAGTATTTCCACATCCATTATCTCATTTGGTCCTGGGCTCAGCCCTGTAGAGGACAGGGGGCCTGATGATTACTTCCATTAACAGAGAATGAAACTGTTCACGGGCCTCACGTGAGCCCTGCCTGCAGTTAAAACCGCAGAGCCCACTACTGTAAGTTGGGCCCCCCAAACCAGGTTTCTTTTCTTAGTGGCCTAGTATTTTCTCTCTGAGGATATGCACAGCCATCCATGGTTTCTTCTGCTCTCAGATGCCATTATCTTTAAAACAAGTAATTTCTACCATTTCTCCTGGGCCAATACTGTTGAAAAGCCAGCTCTACTTTAAATACCAAAGCTGGGCAGTACTTCCCTGTCTTTTGGCTGTATTTGTCCCAAGAATGTTTGCAAAAATGTCTTGGGGAAGAGATTCATTGCTTCTCTGAGTTAAATAAATAAAACATAAGGCCTGTCCATGAGATCACCTTATAGTGTATTAGCTTCAGTGCTCCACCTTGGCGAAGTCCGGCTCTACCTCTGTTTAAAATCTGCAGCTGGTTTGTATTTCCACCCTCTGCTTTAAATACATCTTGAATGTGTCAGTATCATTGCTTCTACTAGATTAATAGGATCAGCCAAAAGGATGGCTGACATTTTTGTTGCTATAGAAACTGGTCCTGATGTTACACAGTTTGCCTTTCCTCTATCTGCTGTACATCTATCCAGCTACTGAACACAGACATCTTTTTGTTTCACAAGGAATTACATTTTAAAAAATTAAAGCATAATTTTATCCTGGTTTCACCCTCGTTCTATTGAAAGGGGTATTAAATAATATTAAGAAGCCTCCTAGGAACAGTGGGAATCAGTGATGTTGCTCAGCACTTTATGAGCCTCCCAGATATGAAAAGAATGTAAGTTCAACAAATTATCCCACATCCTAAGTTGTCATTCTTTCCTGCTTCAGCTCAGGACTTTAAGGTTTTTTCCCTTAGCAAATCTCCAAGCTCAGACAGCACCTTTCACATTAGATTGTGAAATACCCAGGCAAATACACCTCCTCTCCCCTGCCCCCAACACAAGAAGTTTCTGTACAGATGCTTCCTTAAATATGCCACCCACCCCCACCAGCACATCACCTCCTTCATACACTCGGCTCCTTTCCTGCAGACGCACTATTGCCCCCAGAGAAAACCTCTCACACAGAATTAGGATGTGAAGTCTCAGTACTTAATGATGCCATTAATGATGTATGTATAGCTGATGCCAGAAGGTACACTTGAGAAGGAAGGGGTAAAGAAATTGAGGGGAAAAAAAAGAGAATTCTTCCCAAATGACCAGGAAACACAGCTTCTCCAGCCCTGGCAATGACTGTTGTTCATCCAGAGCAGAGGCTAGAAGTAGCTCTCTAATTGGCAGGATCTGAGCTGTCAGGTTTCTGTTTGTCACAACTGTGATGGAGGCAGCACAGGATAGATCAGAGTGCAATTTTGCTTTTCCACTACAGATTTAAATATAAGTTTCCCAGCCACCTGGGAGGCACAAATGAACCACCAGGACAGGTTCTTCCAGCAGCCATTAAAGGCTATCAAACTTTCCTGTAGCTGCAGTGGAACTTCAGGGACCACAGCTGCTTGGAAAGCAGAAGGGATTGGTGAAGAATTTACTAACCAAGACTTTATCCCATAATAGAACATGGAGGACTGCATCCCACCAATTAGATAACAGAGGGCCATGACGAAGTCAAGGATGCTTTGTACCAACAACCAGAGAACTATTAGCTATTCTCTCATAAGGGGAACAGGAAAGCCATATAGTGACCACTTTCTGTATTGGAGAGAGTGAACTGATACATGTTTAAGAAAAGGCAACAGAAGAAAAGATATCCGAGTTTCTATGTGATAACTGATAAGGACTCAATTACTACTATGCTCTTCTTCAAAGGACCACAGTTCCTGGGAGGGAGATAGTATCCTCAAATCATCTGAGAGAGGTGAACACTGAACTACAGAAAAGATGTCTGGCCCCCAGTACCAAGCCTGCAAACCTCAGGTTTTCTTCAGGGATCTGAATGGGAGAGCAGGGTGACTGGCGTGTGTCTCTGACCATTTTTGTAACTGGTAAAAATACAAACAAAAACAAAATCCAGAATAAGCTAATAAATAGAATACAGGTAAATTCCGTTAATGGACACAAAGTATCATGCTGTCCACAGTAATCAAGAATTAGGACTTAATTTTATTTTTCAAATAGAAAGTAAGTCTTCTTGCTGAAAGTTGTTCTGATGGTCTGGGCAATGAGCAATGAAACCACAGAGAAAATGGGCTGCTGGCGTAGAATAAAGATTGTCCTCATGGCCACAACACCAGGATATGGAGGTTTGAATATGGTTCACTTTGTCTACCAAAGGTTCATCTGCTAAAAGCCTGGTCCACCAGATATAGGGTTGAGGTGATGGAACCTTTAAGATACGAGGCTTAGGACAATAATTAGGTTACTAGACATCATATTTAGGAGACATTAATGCTGCTGTCATGCACTGAGTTATTCCTGCTTGGAGCTAGTTGTTATAAAGGGAGGCCACTAATCAATTTGGCTCCTCCTGCATGTAAATGCAGCTTTTACTCAGCTATGTTGGTATGCAACCAAGGAACCCTTTAAAAAAAAACAAACAAACCAGAAACATGTTGTTTGGACTGCTCCACTCCAGACAGCAAAAATGTGGAACCAAATAATCTTCTTACTTCATAAAATACCCATTCTCAGGTTTTTTGTTGTGGTAACAGAAAATAGACAAGTTAAAGATAATTGCGGGCTCTTCTGAGAAAATGATACTCACGAGGTTCCGAAATTTCTTTCTGAGTAGGGCAACAAATTAATGTATAACTTGAACTAAGTTTGCTTTGAGAGTGAAATGAGGTACCACTAATAGGTAGATTCAATCAGAAAGCACAACTCATGATCTGCAGAGAGCTTGCCTAGGGTGTGTAATGCCCTTATCTTGATTCCCAGCACCGAAGAGAAAAAGGAAGCACATTTTCCTACCATTACTCCAGACTACTAGCCAGTTGGCTACTCATTTTTTTATAAGGATTTTGACAGGTCTATTACTGTGATGATGATAATGATGGTTAATATTCATAGTATATACTATAATAATATACATACTACCATGACTCCCACTGACAAAGGAGTACTTTCTAATACTCTCAGGCAATGCCTGAAACCATGGATAGCATTGAATTCTACATCTAATTTTTATAGTGCCACATCAGTCAATCTCCTATGAGGTGGCTACTAATAGGCAGGTAGCATCTATGGTGTAGACCTGCTGGAGAGGAGGATGACTCACATGCCAAATGGTTCTAGAATTTTCCTCCAGCTATTCAGAACAAGGAACAATTTTAAGCTTATGAATTAATTATTTCTAGATCTTTCCATGGAATAGTTTTGGAGCACAGCTTACTGAGTAACTAGAACAATGGAAAGCAAACCCCCAGATAAGGAAAGCTACTATACTTGTTAATATAGCTCTAAGCGTTTACTCTGTGTTAATCCTGACAGCCCACACAATCCTCCTAGGAAGTAGGTGTTCCTGTGAGATACATGATAAGAGAAAGCTGAAAGTGGGAGCTTTAAGCCATTTCCTAAAGATGGAATAGCCAAACTATAATCTGAAGCATGGTGGTCTCATTCCACAGTCCACTTCACAGTCTTATCCCCCATCCCAATTCATTGCCTTCACCGCCTGTCAGAAAAGGTCTGGCATTTCAGTCCATTAGATGTGGTCAAGCTCAAGGACAATGAGTAGAAATTTGCCTACAACTTTCCTTCAGGGCCAGATGACTAAAGCTGATTATTTTTAAAAAATTTTCCTAGCTGTTCTTTCAGGGTGATTTACAAAGATACAACATCCAAGACATGCTGTCTTAAAATGGTTTTTAGGGGGATCCTGAGAGCTTCATTACTGACTTTGGAGCACTACAGGCCATTCTCAGCCTAGGATTTATATGTGACCTCAGTGATAACATGTACGAGGCTGATATATATCACATATTCACTAGCAATTTTGCCCAAAGCCAGCAGTGGGATACACCTCTTCAGCAACATTATAGTGTAACCTCTCAGAGAAAACAAATATTTATTCCCGGTGAAAGTCCCTCCTTGCCTGAAGCAAATATTTATGGGCTTCATCCACGGCACTAGCCAGCAGAGACAGCTCTGTCAAGCTTCAGGGGGTTCATCAGCAGCTGGGCAGAGGAGCACAGTGCTTTCCTAGGGAGTTCCAACGCTCAGAGCCTAGAGGAGCAGCTGACAGGTGAGCGGCTTGGGGAGGAACAGGAATGACACCAGGCTGTACAGATGAGTGGCCTTCTGGATTCCTCTGTGGGAGAATTGGAGGTCAGAAGGAGCTGGAAAGGTGCCTAGTCTGGGCACAGTGCCCATGTGGACACACAGTTCCCCAGGCTCCCACAAATTGCTTACCTGCTCTGACTCTCAGCAATTTCCTTTCATATCCTTATGATTCTTTGCTTACTATAGTTCATCTCTACTCTTCAGCAAGGCTGTGGTCCTGGGAAGTCCTCTCTGAGAGCTTGGAGCTGGACACAAAGCAAGGGTTTGTCAAGGGACAAGACATACAGCTAGAGATGGCGTAGATCTTACAGCTTCAAGAGAAACCTTGGAAACCTTAAAAATTCAAGACCTCCACCCTTCAGGAAAGTCACTACTTACCCCATTATTCTAACGAAACAGCCTCTAAACAGAATACTTGTCATCTTCATAAGATCACCCGAGACTCAGTTACAGTAAGGCCAATAGATTATTGACATTCTCTCACAGAAGGAGGGGATTAGAAGGGTTTCTGAACATATACCTCCCTAACCAGGTACTTATATGCATTTCTATCCTAATTGCACATGGCCTCTGAGTTTCAGGGAGAAAGGATCTTGAGCATACAAGCTGGAGGAGAGCAGAAAGAAGCTGTTCTCTCCATGTATCAATGGGGAAGCCATCATCCATGCTATGACTAGACCATCCAATGCAGGTACTTTAGGGTCACACTTACTCCTAACTGTAAGTCTTTATTCATGCTCTGTAAATAAACCCTATATGTTTGTCTCTTCCTTGGGGTGAACTTTGGTGGAATCAAACTTCAGTCTATCATAGAAACATTATGAGGAAGAGATTAAATATTCCTTAGTCTCCCGCAGGGGGGAAACCCTTTAAAAACACTAATAGAAAAAAGGGAAACACAAATTCATCAGAGGAAGGAGGAGTGTGAGAGCTGGGATGCTGGGCAGCTGCAGAAACTGTAGAACTGTAAGGTTTATGCCTGTCTCTCCAAGTTCAGATTCAGGACTCTGACTATAAAGACAAACACTATCAAGGGTCTGAGCTTGAAAAAGAGGAAGACTCCAATGAGTTTACATGTAAAAGGAGCTGCACCAGGGCAAAGGTTGGACTGAGAATGGAGAGAGCCTCTGTCCTTCATTCACTCTCTCACTTATTATCAAACAATTGGCAAAGCTCCTATGAATATTTCTTACTGGAAAGTGAGTATATGATCCCTAGGAAGAGAAATTTCCCTTCATAGTGGCATTTTGCTCCTAGGACCTTATGTGCACTAAAGATAAAATTGTCCCTTGTGGGGTTCATACATCAGTGTTGTTAAGGTCAAGTCCCTAGCAGGACAAGGCCATGAGGAAAGGGTAAGAAACATCCTGCCATCTTGGGGAACTTAGTATCATTTCTGATTTCCTAGGTCTGACTTTCTTTAGGAATGATTTTGCATGCCCAGCTGCAACTGCATGTTGAGTTGTAGAAGGTAGCAAGCTGTCGCACTGGAACAGGCATGACGTATCATTCCATCCATGCATGAAATTAAAAAGATGTGGTTTGCTGGAGATACTGCAGATAAACCAAACTTGCTTCTCAGCCCATCTACTTTTATTCACATTTTAAAATCTCAGAAAGAAAGGAAGGACCAGTCAGTTTGATTAACTATCCATTGATTGGTGCCAATAAACAGTCGCAAGCCATCCAGTGTCAAGGAAGTGAGGTGCTGGCTATTTATTGAGTTCTTAGTATATGCTTGGTATGTTACAGGAATGCAGTGCTATACAGTGTCGTTCCTTAAGTTCACATTTGCGGATGGACAGAGCACAGGTACACATGTAATGTACAGAGGTACCTCATGCAGGCTGAAAATATCAGTCATGTATGGCTGCTTGTTGTAGGTCATACCTAACTGGACTCTTTCAAGAAAGCTAAGAATATGCCAAGACAAAAAGAAAAAAAAGAGGCAGCAGTAGGTTTGCAAAGATGATGGGGAGTGGGCACTGCTTTGTCCTATTCTGGGCCAGCTGCATGGAGCATCTGTTACAGAGGCTCCAGCCTGAGGCTCTAGCATGGGCAGTGAATTCTTGACAGAGGGTGACTAGATACAGTGAGCAGGCATCACAGCAGATGCACCTGCTGCCTGGGGTTATATAAAGTGTCCTGTAGCCCACATGAAAAATAAATACCCTGGATCAAGCTTGCCAGCAGCTAGCAAAACATAAAACAGTGTCAGACTTTGTCTTTATGGGATAGGAAGTGTTCTGCTACTCCAAGGACTGAAGATGCCACCAAATATTCATCTCCCATTCCTTCTCTTTTTTTTCCTTCATCAGTAGAGCAACAAACATGGGAAAATGGAAGATTAGTAATAGTGTCACTGACCTACAATAACGACTGATCAATAGTCACTCTACAAAGGGAGAGAAAACTGAGGATGGCTATTTGGGTGGCTTGATGGTTTCTATTTGCTTTCTGGCTTTGATTTTACAGTTGGGAAAAATGTAAGTGTTATTACATGGCAATGAGGTTGCTATGGTAACTCCTTATTGTTTAATAGAAGACAAGCTAAATCTTAGATACATTACTGAAAGAAAAATTAATGCCACCAAAGGCCAGATCCAGTTTTTATTCCCGTTTAAAAAAAAACAGTTATGCCTGTTTCTTTTTTACAGTCTGGCCTTCTCCTATAAGCTAGGAAGAAATACGAGAGTGATCCATGGCTCAGGTCCCTATAGGAAGTCAAGTAAAGCACATTGGTTAGGGTAGGAAAGTCAGTATGGGTGGTGGGTATTTGTGCCTTAGATGACACCAGTAGGGGTCTATCCTCAGAGCACTCTAAAGGCTGGAGGTGGGTTCATGTACCTCCAAGGACCCCAATGGCCAGAGGTTGATGCTTGAGCTTTGGAAGACTCCAAACCCACTCTGTCTGTCTATCTGTACAGTCACCCTACCCACGTATGAGCTCTAGCTTGTTGATGAACCAGTCTGTGACCACCAACAATGAAACAGTCCAAATGATTCCCTCAAAAGTCAATGGGAACAGCATGGTGTCCGGCCCATCAACTTCTGTAGGGAAAGGTAAATCATGTATGGTTTCAGCATAAGCCAGCCAGATGTGTTGCAGTAGCAGCTACTCTTCTTTCTCTTCCTCTATGGAAGAGAAACAGTGATGGTGAGTCTACTGATATTCCAAATCTACACCAAGAACCTCATCTTCTGCTCCCCTGCTCTAGCATAAGCATGGAGCATGCTAGGAAGGGAGGGAGGGAGAGAACCACTGACCAGTTCTGAGAGCTTACTTTCCTCTAAGACTTATGGGGTGATCCTCATTTGCTTATTTTTAATCTCACCACATGTTGATTCAAATGATATCATTTTACCAGGTTCAGAGGACTAAGATCTATCACTTAGGTTCTACCTATTCAAGATGGTGGATGTACAAACATCTAGCTGTAAATTTCTGCTTATTTCAGAAGTTTGTATATTCTTTCTGCTCTTCTCTTCCCCTCTTCTATCACTTTGGTGCCACTAGGAGTCTAACTCAGGGTCTCGTGCCTGCTAAGCTACATCTGCAGCCCTAGGATTCCTTCTAACAGATTTCTATATCACTCCCTACCCTGTCCTCAGTCTTTCTTCTCTCTACCTTGTATTCTTCTCCCTCCCTGTCCATCATGTCATATGCTCAACAAAAGCCTGCTAACTGAAGTAGTGAAATCAAGTCAAAGAAAAAAAATGAGACAAGAAAAATGAATGCAGTGGCATATGCAGGGAGAGACTGACTTGACTAATACAGTGAGCTTTAGACTTCAGTTGACATCAAGGATAGACAAAGAGGAGAATGCACTATGTTTTTGACATTACTGACGATCAAGAATAAAAAAGGGAAGGGCTAAGAAAATCACTGTTAAAATAAAGCAGGTGAAATCTGAAGGAAACTAATTAACTTTCCAATTATGTCAAAAGTTGTAAATTATAAGTTTTTGCACTGTGAGAAAGGAGATTGGGAGTATAGGATGACAAACGAGTGGTTTCAATATCAGCAGAGAACACATAACTTTCATCTAATAGGCAGCTGTGGTGGTAATATTATAAAAAGCATTCTGGTTTCCTGAAATTCCTTTTTAATGAATGGCTTCTCAATTCAATAATTTTATTTCACTGAATCTATCGCATTGAAGGCATAGACTAGGGAAGCCTAGCAGAGCACTCTTTGGGGTAATTTAATAAATGTTTCATTTTTCCAAACCCCTTCCCTCCATGTAATAATCTTGTTTGGGGGGCAGTCTTAAGTGACAGACACGAAGGCCACTTATGATATCTGCATTCAGACTGGCTCCTCTCTTGCCAAGGTATATTATGAAAAATTTAAAGTGAATTATGAGACTGGGTCTGATTATTGACTAGAAATTTTATTAAACATTTAAGAAGACTACTTAAGAAAACTGGAGTAAGCAAACAGAGGGGCAACCTTAGAGTTAGGTAGTAGCTGGTGGCTTTGGAGCCTCATAGGACTGAACTTGCATTCAGTTGATCCCCCGAGGATCTCATTTTTTTCATCTGCATAAGATGAAAAGGGTAATGCCTGCTTTCTAAGTCTGCTAATGACTATAATGAGATCACCCATTATATGCTTCATATGCTTGTGGGGATCTCAACCCATTTTCCATTAGTAAAGCTGAATGCCACAATCTGGTTAATATATATACATATATACAGGTCATTCGGTTCATGGTTGTGAACAACTGGAAGTTAAAGTTTGGGTAGGTACATCTAGTTACCATATTCTAGTGAGATGCCTCTTGCTGGGATAGACTGTTTACAGAGACCCACAACAGCATGGGACACCGTGTGGAGAGACAGAAAGTTCTAGTTCAGCTGTCTTCTTTTTATAAAGTCACAGCATCATTGCATTAGGCACGCACTCTTATAGTCCCACTTAACTTCAATCACCTCCTAAAAGTCCTCTAATCTCCATTCTGCTAATTCCCCACAGCAGGGCCTCAGTCCAACGGTTAACTTTGGTGGGGCATGCAATCCATAGCAGCAGGCATTCAACATGCTTCTGCTACAGAGGAATCAACCCTCCTGTTGACCAGATTTGTATGTTCATCCAACACTTACTGAAAGCTTCTTGCAGGATAGATAGACATGGTGCTAGATATTGAGGATCTAGTGTTAGGAAAGGCACAATAGGGAGAACTTTCAGCATAATGGAGGACAAGTCTCCCCTCCCTGCCATCCCTTTGTAAAGCCTGCCTCCCCCAACCTCAGAGACTTTCACCTCAGTTGAAGAAAAATAATTCTGACAACTACAGGCTAAAATGGTTTTGTCTGGAAAGAACATAATCCAGCTAATGAGTCGACACTCAGAACATTCTCACACCCCTGTGTCTCCAGTAAGCGTCACTACAATGCTGCCAATAGTAGTGGGTAACACTCATGAAATAAGACACAAGGTAAAGAATAGCACATTCATACACTGGAGTGCTGTCCCATCATCTGACTCTATGCACCAAGCACCTGCCATCATCTAATCTCTCCTGCTATGCTACAGGAACTAGACACACACACACACACACACACACACACACACACACACTGTGTAAAAAGCAAGGCAACTGAGACAATGAAAAATGCCAAGACTATAAGATTATATAAGATCTCAAGGTTATTCTATAAACCACTGGCAAGAAACAGGATTAGGGATTAGAACTCGGTAACTTGTCCCATGCAGATTCAGTGACTCAGCTGATACGCACTAGGCAAACATGGAGTACTAAACATTGGGAACACACTGAACAATGATAAAGATAGCACAGCACCCATCGAAGGTGTGCTTATTTCATACCAGACACTATTGAATGAGGCCCTGATCTCTTTTAGTTTTTACAATAGTGCTTGTGAGATGCTCTAACTTTATTCACTACACATGTGAGTCACGAGCACAGATAGGTTGGCAACTTGCCCCAGGAAACACAGCAGAGTTGAAGCTAGGCCTTTGAAACCCAAACTCGGTTCCCAGACCTGGCTACCTTTATCCACTTCCCTGTGCATGATTGTGTCCATACCTCTAAACAGCATCTCTCAGCTTATATGTGAACAGCCATGTGAGTACATGTCTCCTTACATACACGAGTAAATTAAGACCTGGTGCCTTATGCAGGAACAGAACCAGTGTAAGTACCCAAGGCTGTTACATCAAAGGGCCTGCTTACAAGATCTGTCCTCGAGTGATAGCTGGGCACTTGGCTCTTCAAGTGGTCCGTAACTCATAACACTGATCCGTGGCACCTGGTTGTTTGTGCTGAACACATCTTTTCTACCCAAGGGCTGAGATTTTGGTGGTTATCAAACAGAATGGGTGTTTGCCTAGCATCCATAAAATCAATGGGCATGTCCTGAGCTACAGACCCTTTCGAATAAAACAAAGCCAAACTAGCAAAGCCACTAAATTTTCAAAAGGACTTCCCTTGACCACCAAATTACATACAAATTTTGCTTCTTTATACAGGGTAAAGTACCTTCCATGTGACTCTCTAGGGTTTGAAGTTAGAAAGGCTGAATTTGGATTTTTCTGGACTTCACTTATGTTTTCTCATACTGATCCAACTGCACATACTTGCTGGACCTCTGTAAAACTTCTAAGTCCTGAGTGCAATGATGGGTTGAGATGCTAAGTCCCATGAATCCTTCAAGCAAATCACTGGTGTGAGTGACTTTGGCCTCTTTCAAAATATTTTCTCATTCATGAGCCACATAAAGTCCTTGTATAAACCAAATAATACATACTTCTTTTATTTTCCCAATCATTCAGTCAATAAATACCAAGGCATTCTTTGGTGTTGGGGGTAGAGTGGTTTTTGTGGTGGTTTTACTGTGCTTTTTGCTGAGAAAACAAAACAGAAATAACATAGACTCTTCCACATAACACTCAGTGTCTATGTAAATGAGAAGAGAGCCGTGTAACTCTGTCCACAGGAGAAATGCATAGCAATGAAATCATATACACATTTAAACCAGTGTGACCTGACATACAGAGGAGATGTGTGGGGCAAAGCCACCAGGCCACAGTGAGCTTGTTTAACTTCCAGAGAAGTGTCACAGAAGGCTCCCTCAAGGGACTGACATGTGGGCAGGTGTCTGAAGGACAAGGTAGGTGAACTAGGTGACCGAAGGCTAGAGAACAGAAGAACAGGACTTACACTGTCACTTCTCATCTCTCTCCCAAGCTTAAAAGCTAGCCCAATGCAAAGAAGGGGTCAAAGAGAAAATCCACAGGCATTGTTTGTAATTTTTCCAAACCAGGATATATAAATATGCCCTGCCCATGTTTCCTTGCAGGTCGCTATGCCATATTTTGAGTAGGAAATCCTGCTATATTTCACCAGGAAAAGAACAGATCAAACACTACATGTCTGGTCATGTTCCAGCAAAGTTGGCTTATTGTTTCATCCTCAAAGACAATCTGGAAGTGTTTAATTCCCATTTTATAGGCATAGAAATGGGTTTGTTAGTACATTTTGTATAAACATCGAGTGATGCTGTTAATTCTTAGAGTAAATGATCCTAACTATATGCAGGAGAAAGCACACATTTATTCTTCCTGTGTTTGTATATTCATATCTCTTTAAGAACAAGGAACTATCCCAGGCCCTGTTAAAGTAGAACATCCTGGACTCCACAGCCCATGACTCAAGAATGAGAGTAGGAAAAACAGAAAGATTAATTCCAGGAGCATATAGCTAGACATAGTGTAGAATAAATAAATCAGTGAGTGAGTTTGGTGAATTAATAAATAGAATAGTTGGTGAATTGAAGAGCAAGCTAAAAGTGGAAACAGCAATATATTCTCATGAGGAGAACTGAATATTTTCAAATTCATTTATAGCCCAGCCTAACCACATGAAACTCAAAACATCATTTAGCATGGACAACCTAAAGCCATCAAACTAGGAAGGCCCGTAAAATGAGGAAAGAAACTCATTTTGTTTGGACTTGCTTTAGCTATGGTTTAACATAGTTTAGGACTATAGTTATAAAGCCCTTAGGAACAATATAATGTGTTTGAAAGTATCATATTAAATTACATTTCATTACATTTTGCCCAAATAGCACAGAGATATCTGTATACAATATTTGTAACAGAATAAAAACATGTGGCTTCCATTTGCATCTTATTAACGTATTTAAAATCCCAAGCAGAAGCTGATGAATTGAAATCTTTCATTGAATAATGCATTAGAAAACAAAATGTAACATTAAATAATCCCAAGACCTATAACAAATGCTGTAGTAGTGATAAGATTTTAGGTCCCAGGAAATTTTCAGAGTTTTGTCCAAGGTTCCACACTGGGATTAGGAATACTTGTTAGAAGTACAAAATGAAGTTTTAAGGAAATACAAGTTTTGCTGTTTATACTCCAACCATTTTGCCAAGAGGAACAATTGTAAACTAAATAAAATTAAGAGAAGGCTCATGGTAACTGTCTTCAGGAACACAAAGTATAATCAATGAATAATTATTGTAGCATTAGCTACAGATTTAATTCATTCTCTAAACATTCATTAGCACTGTTTTAAGCACTGGGTTATTTAAACAAAGGTACAAAGGAATTCTGAGGTATGATTGTCTCCCCAAATATACTAGGCCTATGGAGAAATAAATGCAATACAAACTGTACATGCATGTGTGGGATGGGAAGAATATACATGCAATGCTTCGTTATGATCACTCTTAAAAGACACATACACACATACATAAAGAACCTATGTATGGACTATACATAAAGTTGTGGGTCTCTCTGCTCTAATGGATAGTCAGCTGTACAGTCCATGAGGGCATTGGCAGAGTCAAGTAGGGTAGGGTTTGGAAGCCCTGTGAGTACCTATGGTGAATAACCACACTGGTACCAGCTATCAGGAAGCAAATCAACCTTACCTAGAATGATTCAGGGCTAATAAAGTTTTGGGGGACTGAGAGTAGGAACATCTGGGATAGGCAAAGGTCATTGATTAGGGGCTTAGGGTACCTGGAATGCCTCATTAGTATGGGGAAGCATTTCAGAAATCACAGGTGCTGGCTGACCAGGTTTTATCAGGAACAAGAAAATTGATCTTGCAATCTAATTGAAGCTATGTGACATTTTTCAGGTAAAGGCATATGTGGGGGGCTTAAAATTCCCCCAGACAAGGTCAGAGAAAGAGAATCCCTGCTAATGAAGGGGGTTTTCCATATTGTGACAAGCCCAGAGGCTACCTGGTCATTGTGGACTTCAACCTTAATTGGCAGAGTTTTCCCACATACTGTTCCAGGTGGACATAAAATATGATGAACACTATCATGAAGTGCAGAGGAGACAGGAAGTCATGTACGTGGGCCAGGGCTGAGGTCATCTCATTCCCCATCCTGTTAGCCAATGGGAGTGGACTTTGAGTAAACCAAGCTCTCCTCAAGCCCATTTACCCTATCCTTTACCAAAATGGAGAAAGTTATGATGTCACCTGATGAGTCATTACTTCTGTCGAAGGACTCTCAGCTTTAAGATGAAAATCTAGAAGAGTGATAGAGTGGAGGAAGCTCTCAGAATTGTATACCTTTGAGGAAGAATGTGGCTAGACCACAATATGGGGATGAGACACACAGTCCTTCACGGAACTCACCCTTAATGGGATTTTAGATTCTGTGCTTAGACTGATTATATAGTGATGGCCTTACAAGTTATTAGACAATGATGGCTGGGAACTTACTGTAAGTCAGGAACTAAGACTAGGACATCATAGACAGAATCACAGACAATTTTAACAATCATTATTTATAACAGTTATTATTGCCTTTGCTCGGAGAAAAGGAAACTAAGTCATGGAAGCATTGAAAAAAATCTTCCAATATCAGATAACAAAGAAACCTACCAATTTCCAAGCGTTGGTTGCCATTAGAAACCAGACTGTCTCTGAGTGCTTTTTTTTTAAAAAAAAGAAAAAAGAAAAAAGAAAAGAAACAGAGACCAGGGAGTCCAAATGGCTTGTCCAATGTCACCAAGCATATTTTAGGCAGAGTCTGGACATGAATCCAAGTCTCCAGAGGCCATGTCAACTCCTCCGCCCATCTTTCAGGCTGACTCTCCAGACTTGCTCCTCTAGCTACAGCCTGTGCAAACAAGGGAGACGGTGCAATGATAGAAGTGATAGATGGTGCCCAAGAGCTATTTTAATAGCCCTGCTGTTTTGCTGGAGAAACACAGATGTTGCATTTTGCTCCTCCTGAAGCCTGCAGCCGGGTGACTGCTCAGGCAGCCACCAGCTGCTGCTGTTTCCAAGATAACCCAAAGCCAACCAACTCCCAGGAACAGAGGGAGGACTGTCTGGGCTAGCAGAGTCCAGTGACTTTCTATAGGAGCTAGCTTGTATCTTGGCTAACACAGGTGCTCAGGCACTGTGCCCATATGGACCAAGACCCCCCCCCCCCAAAAAAAAAAAAAGAAAGGACAGCCTGCCTCCTCTGAGACTACTTACAACCCATGCATCAGGATTATGGCTGGCTCTGTTCAAGTATGGGGAAGAAATGAATGAGAGACAGTGGGGAGAATTACTATTTACTGAACAACCACAACCATAGCACTTGGGGTCTAATGAATATTTTCTCATTTTATTGTTCAACATTTCCAAGACATTTTGATCTTATGTTACAGAACAAATAATATTTTAATATAGGGAATTTCTAATAAAAAGAGGGGTTTTGACTATGACAGGGAGAATCTGTCTTTTTTTTTTTTTTTCAAAGTGGCAGCAAAATCCAGGGTGTCCTCATCCTTTTCCTTCAGTGAAAAAAATGGCCTTTAGAATCCTGTGGGAGGGTCACCCCTTTACCAGGACACTCTTTCCTGGATGCTCATCATCTCTGCCTCCAACTGCTCAGGCTCAAAGGCTTCTGAGCTCCCTCTTTGGGGAATGAAGAAGAGACAGAGAAAGGCAAGGGACTAAGAATCATCATGAATCCATTTTCATAAATGCGAACCTTTTTGCAGGAAAATAAATTTCCCACCTATGGTATCTCTGCATCTTATTTGGCATTCCCATCTCTTGATTATCACTGTGGGTTGTAATGTACACTCTATTAAATGGGCAATAAACACAGCGAGGATTATTGCCGCATATAATAGCTAACAGAGATCTTGTCTTTCCCCTCTGAGCCTCCTACACCTTCCCCCTTACAGCCTTCTCTAAAGGAAGAGCAGGAATGCCGGCTGGCTTGGGGCACAAAGTCTCATCATTACCTTAACAGACTGACTTACTCATCATGGCATCCCCCATCCCTGTACCAACAAAGATGCTTCTCCTCAGGATCCCTAATTCATAAAACACTTCTTCAGCTACACAGCTGCTTTTCAAAATCCAAGAAGTCTAGTGTTCATCTAGGGAGTGGACTCCATCATTTTCACTACCCACACCCTAAATATCTCCTGATCCATTTTTACGATCATGATCCTGACGTAAAGCTAGTACTCTTCTCTCTCTTCTAGTTTTAGTGTTTCTCTTCCTTTGCTTCAAGGTCCGTTTATCAGGTAAATGACCTTGGTAAGCAAGAGGGATCTTTTAATAGAAAAAAAACAAAACCAAATCCTGATTTTTGTCATATCCACTTCTTAAAGCCATCCATTGGGGTTATCATAGCCACCATGCAATGCTTTCCTCATTGGGTGTTTATTAGGAATCCCTCATTCTCCTGTCTGCAGGTGAAACATTTGGTCTGTGTTCATCTCTACACCCTCATGCCATGGCAACCAGGCTCTCCTCATGCTGCTTGACTCATTCCAGGCAACTTTTATGTTGTAGTTCTCTGGTCAGAGACATGATTTTATTTTTATTTTTATTTATTTATTTTATTTTTGTTGCTCCTGTTTGTTTGTTCCAAATCGATTTTGGACCTTTTAGAAAGTGAGGGGGTGGATGCCTAGTTGGTAGGGTTGGAAGAATTCCCAGCTTAAAGTGTCTTTCCCCATTCTAAATTAGATCGCATCATGTCCAGAGCTGAGACCCTGCCCCATCCTCTACTACTACTGCTTTGGGGAAAATTGTCCAGTTTATCGTAGTGGCACATAAACTCCTTTTGGTTTGATCAGCTTCGTCTTTCAAAATAGAAAGATGACAAAATGGCCACCCAAGTACATGTCCCATTTATCTCTTACAATATTACCTACTATCACCATCAGTTCAGCTTTCTCTACCTCTACCTGAACCCCACCTTTATCACCTTCAGGATAATTACATTGCGCCTTGACATCACCTCTATCTCCTTTCTACTCTCACTACCACTGTCACCATTCACTTTGTTACTCCACCAACACAATCACTAATGATATTTATTGTTTGTTCAATAATGAACATATACTCTGCTGTTATACATTTTGTCACATTAAATATTGAAGCATCTACAAGAGCTGAATTTGGACCACCCACTGAGACTGCAGAATCCAGACCCTGTGCCTTATAAGAGTGAGCATCCCAAGTTGCAGCATCCAGTCTCACTCCCTCACACTCCTTTCTGTGTTCTGCATCCAGTATTTGTTTGGATCTTGTCTATTTTTCTCTATTTGTCTATATTATCTTCATGGAAAATGCCCATTTTCCCTATAACACCCTTATACTCTTTCATTAACTCCTTCAAAGAGACCTGAATTTCTGGAATTTGTGTATGATCTTCCATCCAACACACATCACATGATTTATGTGCATTGGAGTCAGTCTCAGTAAACACTGAGTGTGAAACAGAGAGTAGGCTTTACCCACAGGCTGCTCTTTGGGCTGAGAAACTTGTTGAAGGGTTTGGTATGTGTCTTGTGGGGTTTATAGAGAGATTAAATATCAAGTTTGGGGAAGAGTTCACAGTATTTGACAAATCCTTGATAATTATTAGAGATAATACTATTAGATTAAGTTTTAATTAAATAATGAACTTCTCAGCAATTCACGTTAACTATATCTTGGTTAATTGATGTCGATAAGAAAAACAAATACAGATCCATTTGCAAGTAAAGTACTTTTTAAAAATAAGCAGTTTTGGGAACTTGTGAGAGTCTACTAAATAGCAGAATTTATTATTGCACTTTACAATGCAATCTGAGAATATATAATCAGAGATTAGGAATATTTAAGTAACTTATTTAAGTAATGATCACATTCAGAATCTATTCAAAAGAAATGATCAAAAATGTACACAAGAAGTTGTTCTGTTTATTAAGAAATATGTAGAATGTCTAATGGATACATTAGATTTCATATTTGTTGACTATTAGTTATAAGGCAAACTGGAGAAAATTTTAAATATTAATCAAGACAGCCTACATTTTATGGGATATTCAGCAACTAAAAAATTATGTCTGCCAGAGAATATCCAGTGATCTCAACTAATGTTTTCTGAAAGTCAGAGTACTGAATTGTTCAATGTTTAGTTTATTTATCAATATAATTTAATGCTAATATTTCATAACAATTTTATGGAAGAAAATGTAATGGAAAATCTGTATTGGAAATTTTGGGTTTCAGGTAGTTTAAATTTTCACTGAATTTAAATTATGTCCTCAAATTTAAATGACTATGTATCATCCAGGAATCTGGACCAAATAACTGGAGATGATAAGATCTGAAAGGGGCGAAACTGTATCCTTCCTAAGTGTAAGGAGCAAAGACCCCTCTTATGTATCCCACAGAGCTCATAGAAAAAGATACAGAATGAGTCCGTGCTTGGCCATGACACTCTGCTGTTTATTTTGTATCCCTGCAAATATGAACATTCCCTTTCTTATGTTCCACTTAACCACAGTTCCAGGATCCTCTGGGGCAGCAGGGTTGTTCCTCTGGCAATTATCATAAATTCAAAGCAAGCATGAGAAACCTTAGGCCAGCGAATACAGGGGAAAAAAAATCTTCAATCTAAGTGCATGGCTTAGCCCTCCAAGACGTTAAGGTGGAAATGAAACCCAGAATTTCACTAAGTGACTTTGATGGTTCTTAGCACGATGCCAATGGAAGAGTTCAGGGACCATGACACCATTCCCAGTGACTTGAAATGGCCCCAACTTATGTATCCTTCTCAGATTTTCCATCCTTATTGAAGGAGATATGGAGTGGCTGCATTTATAATTAGTATGTTTTGTCATTTAAAGTTCACTGAATTTGTAGTCAATTATTGGCTAAAAAACATTTATTATTTGTAATATATTATTAGTTTATTATGGCTCATTGCTTTAAAATACTTCGTTTAATCCTTTGCAGGTCCTTAAACACAAATATGGCAGCTATTAGCAACCTCTTCAGTCAGGCATAAAATTGTACCCAGAGGCCTCATAAACAATAGAGTGCTTTGCAAAGATTAAATCAGTGTACACAGCTGTGAAGGAGGCCATTAGGAAATGCATTATCATTCTGCTTTACTGTTACTTTGTGTGCTACCCTACTCCTGCCAATCCATCAGTTAGCCCCGCCTCCACCCCAGGAGTGGAAGAGCTTCAGCATCATTTCAGGCAAGAGTCAGGCACTGGAAAAGGTGGGATCTATGCTCTGTATGCAAGACCAAGGGGACTTAGATGATGATGCTCAAGACCCAGCCTGAACAAACACAGAGACCTGGAAGTTAATTCTGTAAGAAACAGGGAGGGAAGAAGTCTTCCTGGTTAGAAGACTTCCTGGATCATGTTAATTCAAACAAAGTAATTACTATCTTGCTTGCCTCTGAGTCTTTATTCAATCTCTAGACTGAATTCCAGTCTCTAGAAGGAGAAAAAAGAAAAGCTATCATTTATAAAGCACCTGGCATGCTGTAGGATTTCTCAGATCTGGATTTATTTATTTGATAGAATACATTTTGCAGACAGCACTTAAAGCCACGTGGAAGAGTTCAAAGGGGCTCAATGTCTGAAAAGGATGGATCATTAAGGCACATCTAATACTATGCAAGAGTGCAAAGCTTCCCATAACAGGGACATCTGAGCCAAGTTTGAAATGATATAGGAAAAGAAGATGCAGCAAGTGTTGTGTGGAATTTGAGGAGAGGACACAGCAGTACAGACCAGCTGTGGGACTGCCATGTGCAACATCATGGAAGGAAGAAGCAAGAGGGCATCTTCATTTGTTAGGGCCAGAAACCTTGTTAGATGCATGCATTCATGTACAGGGAAAAGACTTCTTCTGCCAACCCTCCTGTACTGACTGTGTGTGGTATGCTTTGTCTTGTCTAGACAACCAGCACAATGACTTTTAGATTCCTAACTTATGAGGCTGAATTCTGTCTTATCATCTTATCCAGTGATCTTGGATAAGTTCAATCTCTGAGCCCCACTTTCCTATTTGCCAAATTGACTGTAGAATTTACAGAATATATAAAAAGCATGGATTGTATTCTCTGTCATGTAGCAGAATCCCAAACACTGAATTTCCCTCCTCCTGATCTTGGGCATCAGTTCCAAATTTGTCTCTCCTGGAAGCTTCCTAAAATTCACTAAATTAGAAATCAACTGCAGGCAAGGTTCTAGCCTATTAAAATTGTCCAGAGAATCTACAAGCTGGAGGCTTTGTAAAAGACCAACTCACCTGGAATAAGGTGGCTTTGTACCCTGTACACCCAAGCACAACACTAGGTACCACCAGGCTCTTCTGCACCAATAGGAGCACACTCTGGGATACCTTCCTGTTCATAGGATTATGGAAGGAAATAGGCAGAATGGCAGTGCTTGACCTTTCTGAAAATATGTGCTTTGGACTTGGTGTATAGAAGAAGCAAAGATTTGGCCAGTTGTTTTTTTGTTTGTCTGCTTTTTGTTTTGCTTTGTTCTGAAAGAAGTTCCTGAGCCTCTTGATATGTTAGACACAGTTTCTTTCAAGCTCTTTCCTCTACACACCACCTCCATGTTTGAGATTCTTTAGCACCTGCCTTGCCAGTTTTCAGGACTACCCTGTTTCATTCTGCTCATTTAAAACCCCTTTCTTCCACTCCCTATCCATTTTGTACCAAACACCCTGAAATAAGAAAACCATGCTTTGCCTTCTCTAGTGCATGGTGACATGTGGGTACACCAGTAATCTAACCTTCTTCACCCTTTCCTTCCCAGTATTTAGAATAAAGTACAATACTTTGTGACTCTCCGGTGAATGAATGGACATAACTCATCACAACCAGGAGAACCCTGAGTTCAATACCGAGTAGCATGCCATTTGACAGGGTTGTTAAGAAGGACTGCTACCTCAAGAGGAAATCCATGTAGAGGTTTCTTGTTCTTCCCTTCTAGACAATAAGGCCTTAGAAGCTGGAGAGGACTCTGTCATGGTGCTCAATATGAAATTTACATCTGCCCACAAGATTGTTTAGTCTTCTCTTTAAACCAGCTATTTTCTACTGAGACCCCTTTCTGCTGGTTTTCTGGAGCAACAGAGAATTGGCAAAACAGCAGAGTAGCAGGGCCACTGCAGCCGTTGGCTGGTTCCCAACAATGAAAAGCTCTGAGGGAACGTGAAGGAATCAGGAGAGAAGCTGAAATACTTCTTCCTTCTTCCCCACAGTTTTAGGGCCTCATCTGCAATAGCTGTGCCCGTCCAAAATGGCAGGTGGCTTCTCCACAGCAGACTCTCATGTAACAATGAATTTCTAAATCTGCTGTTTTATAAGTAGAAATGGCATCAGATTCCTGCCTTGGAAAACTCACTGCCTGTATTGATTCCCCAACCCTGCTTTGTGGATGATGCCTTTCTTTTGCTTCCTACAGATCCACCATTTGCTCTGCCACTTCTATTAAACCACACATGCCTAACTAGGTTAAATATGAATGAGGAAAACATACATGAGACCATGAAGTGGAGGGCCTATGCCATGAGGAGCAATGCTTTGGAGAAGTGGCCCCACTTACAACCTGATGTATACAAATACCAAGAATTTGTGCATGTTGGAATTGTTGTGGGGACAGTAGAAATGGACAGAAAATAGGTATATGATCAAGAAGAGTGTTGTGGGATTGGGATGATGGATCTTCTAGTCTTGCATCCAATTTGTGGTGGCCATGCATAAAAGATGCTCTGTTGTTTACGAGACAGTGGAGTCAAGAAGGAAGAGAATGAATCCTGCAGAAAAAGGAGAGAATGAACAGATCTGACTTAAACTATTGCTCAGCCTGACGAGTGACAACTTTGTTGAGTTTTTAATGTCTGCATAACAGGATTGTGTGTGTAATGGGATAATTATATAAAGAATACCTTAACAATTGTTGTGTAAATAATAACATGGATGAATGGATAGCAAAGAGAAACATTGACATATGAGAAAGAGCCTGCCACTGTGATCCAGCCAGGGGAAAGAAGCTGCAAAAAAGGTGTCAGCTCTTCTCTGATGCCCTGTTGATGAAAACATGTCAAATAAGTAAAGAAATGGATCCCCTTTCAATAAACCGTTTGTTATTCTTAGGTTGAACTAAAATCTGTCTTTCTATAACTTATCCCCACTGGAGTTAGCCCTGCCCTCTCTCTAAAGCCAAACAGAATAAATCACCTCTCTCCTTTAAATGAAAAACCTTTATATATTCCTTGTTTAATAAATTGAACAAATAGACTACATTTTAATAAACTTGCCATAAGCCTGTGGTCCTTTACAAGGCAGGTCAATATAAATGAAGATGCTTTGTGGACCACATGACTGGCATTCTGTCCTAGAAATAGAGGTTTTTGCTGGGTGAGGGGAACAGTTGAAATGTGTCAATAGTGTTGTTCAGAAGTATATGCATTGATCTTTCTAAAACATGTCACTTTATAACACTATATATATATATTATGTATATATAATATATAAAATATATATAATATATAATATAATATATATTATTTATATATAATGAATTTAAAAAGTCAACCAATCCATTCTTCCTTTCCTCCTATATTCTGTATTCTTTTATTAAAAAATGTACTGAATGCTCATTCTGTGCCCTACACTCCACTCCTCTTATACTTTCTATCTCATCCACTTCCTTCTCTGACCAAGTCATGATAATCATTCCCATTGTATAAGTGAAACAAATGTGGTTCTAATGTAAAAAAAAAAATGTGGGGAATAATTAGCTACAAATAACATGACTGAAATTTGATGCCAATTTGGTTTATCTAGTGAGTTCTGGTGCATAATTCTATCTATAAAAAAATGAAGAAGCCAAAGGCAAAATACATGTGCACGTTAGGTCTTAGTGGTCTTTCCATGTAAAGAAGAAATGGGATGAGCCAAAACATGGATTATGTGAGACCCTGTCTGGTTTGGAGAATGGTTAGTAGTGAGGCATGCCTGCTGTACGTGGCACTTAGGACTTGGAGGAGATAGGAGGCAGCTTGGACTCCTACATTCAACACAGGAATATGAGGAAGAGCCCAGCAATGTGAGCTTTACACTACCATGACAAACTGGCCGAAGAAAGGACCGTTATCATTTTTCTGTGTTTTAAGACAGGATTCACTGGATTCCACATTCACTGCCTACCTACCCACCCATACATACTCTATTACTATAGGGACCCAAACATTATTTTTTCAATTCACATACAATTGGCTAAAAGACAGATATCCAGCTTTTAAATCACTAGGAAGTAACAAAAGTATGAAGATAAGCTAGCTTGAATATGAAAACCAGGAAGCAAAGTGAGCCTGAAGAAAACATAAAGGAGAGAAAACACAACACAAAGAGACAGGAATAAGGCCTAACACATCAGTTATGACAGTAGACATAAATGGTTTAAGTTCCCCTAATAAAAGATAGAGTCTTTCATACTGGGTTAAAAGCAAAATTCTACCATATGCTGCTTGCAAAAGACAAACAATAAAACAAAAACAAAAAGAAAGGGGATAAGGTTGGCAAATATTTATCAAGCTCACAAAACAAACACAGAGAAAGCAGCGACTTGCCACAGTTAAAAGTGAAATTCATGGCAAACGGCATTCTGGGAGACAAAGAAGGTTATTTTATATTGATAAAAGGCAGCCTTCTCAATGAAGCAACAAGAGACATGCCGTTATGTATGGCAGAAGATATACCAAACCAAGAAGCAGAAAAATAAAGAGACAACAAAAAATAACCTTTCATGGTATCTTAATATTGACTATAACAACAAAAAGATAAAACTAAATATTATCTTTAATAAGGTACAAATATAAAAATTACAAAGCTACTTAGAGCTGACCCGATTGTTTGCAATGTTCTGGGAATTAATTTGAACATCGACACAAACTATTTCATTGAATATTTAACATAAACTATTATAACGTGGAAATAAACTATTAACCCTGTGTTAGAACTGAGAAAGCTGAAGCCGCGGGAAGTGAAGGAATGACCTAGGACTACAGCATTGCTGCCTTGCCAGTATGCACACATTCTAAACAGAAGCAGGTTCTCACAGAGTCTGTTATGTTAAATGTTGGGCTAAATAACTCCAGAGTGAGAACCCATATCCTTCTTAGTAAGCAAAAGAGAACATTGATCATCCAAGGTGATTTAATGCTAGGCTCCAAAGAGGCCTCAAGAAAAAAAATGGACTACTGATTTGAACACAGTATAAATCCAGACATTAGTGACATCATGACCTAAGATCAGACACACACACACACACACACACACACACACACACGCACATATACACACAAGCACACATACACACAACAAACACACACATATCACTCTCACATATGTAACACACACACATACTAACAGACATTCACACACATAACACATACAAACACACATACATACACACACCACATAAAATGATCCTGGGAAGAAGGTAGCAAAATTCTAAGCCAAACACTTAATAACCTATTTTATTTTTTTCTTAAAAGAATCATGGCTATTGGTGGGATTTATCTGGTGTTCTAGAGATGTATACAGCAATGTAATATTTCTTATTCATGAGCCAAAGGAGAAAGCCACACACCCAGCTTGAGACAAAGCTTATTATTCCATGAGAGTTGTAGCCTTGTGATGCTGAGTCTGAGCTCCTGGTGTTAAGAACTTTAGGTCAGACAGAAGGGACTATTCTACTCCATAAAGTACCAAGAGCCATGATGCAGATAGACACAATAGAGCAGGGTGATCAAAATTGTCCAAACCAGATCAGTAGCATAATACCCACTGCTGAAGGAATCTTGTAAGTTGCTTATGAACTACATCAAACTAAAGAAATTATTGAGCCAGGTATGGAGGTCCACATGGTGGTCACAGTCAGAGTGGTGTTTTGTATGCCCGTGTGCACGCTTGTGTGTGTGTGTGTGTGTGTGTGTGTGTGTGTGTGTGTGTGTCTACAGAATTGCTGAATAATTCTCATTTTTTCAGGGGTTGCATAAGAGTTTACATACATATAGCATTATTTAAACACACACACACACACACACACACACAAGAAAGACCACTTCAGGGCCTATACCTGGAGGAAGATAATGTTTCAAAATATCCAGAGGTGGAAAGTTTGTGGAGAGTTAGACTTTCAATTTTGGAAACAGATTTTGTGTTTATATGATATTATAGATCCCAGCTACTGCTCTTTTCAAAGTGTGTTTGGTTCTCCTGCAGCTAAAACCTGGGACAGGGTATAGGCAACAAGAAAATCAGTATTTCCAAGGGTAGTCACACTAGCTCAAGAGCAGACAGTAAACAAGCCTTGCTACAGGACAGCAGAATGCAACAGTGGGTTGAGGTCCAAGGGGCCTTGGTACTGTGCCAACTGCACCAAGAAGATGTGGTCCTACCTACCCTGGTACACACTTATTAGCCCCACCTGCCCCTGTCTTCCTTAATCTCCATCTGCTTGTCTGTCAACCTCTTTCCCTTGTTCATAGTAACACATCAAGACCTTTGTAAGAGATATAGGAATCCAGCATTATGACATTCAAGGAAATGAAGGACAAGTGTAGCCACCACAGCAAAGTCCCTCCTGCATCTGAATTTTACATCCAACAAGGTCTGGCAGTTGAAACCAAGGTGCTTGATGTAATGGAATTCTGAGAGAAAACACACCCCTCTTGGGTACACAGCAGTGGGGGGAGAAGGGCAGGGATGAAACCCAGGTTCAAGGCTTCCTAGGCGAGTGCAATCATGGGTTTTCTGTTTGTTTGTTTGTTTGTTTTTACCATTTTATTTTTCTCATTAAAAATAATATATGCCTTGTGGATAATCTGAAAATTCTAACCATGCTCAGAAATAACATCTGGAAACATTTTGGCTTTTTTCCCTTCCAGCAATTTCTTTTTTCCTGTCTGAGTACAGAGATGTGCAAGTATGCATATGTGCAATATTATGAAAATGAAATGAGAATTGTAATTCACGTTGCCTATTCTGGTTTACTCTGTACTATTGTTCCATCATCATGGCTATGGAAAGGGGAAACTTTATGGAAGAAAGGAACAAGGGCACTGTTGAGGGAGGGAGATACAGGAGGCAGACTTAATCTTGAACTGGGCTCTGAGAGCATCTCTGCAGACAGAGGTGTGAGCACATCAGTGGGACAGTTACCGTGGGGAGTTGGGGGAAGTAGAAACAGCTGGCATCTCTCGATGTGATCGCACAGTTGCTCTGAGGCGAAATAGGGGCCAGAATGGAGTCTGGGATTAAGACAGAAATGCATGGAGGAATGAAGGAAATCTAAGACCTGGGCCTGGATTTATGTGGCAGCCCAGGCACTCACAAGTCAAGATATTCAACAGTACCATGCTGCCTTGGTACCTTTCCAACCCCCTGTTCTTACTAGTTTGATCTATACTATTCCTAATTGAAAAAATATATATAAAATGAGGCTGAGACATGTAAAACATTTGCCTAAGGTCACACTATAAAATGTGGGCAGCGTTAGGGTTTAATCTCAAGATTTAATTCCAGGTAACGCTACGGCTTTTCAGAGGGGAAGTCCAATCATTTATAAATTATGACTATCTCTTATATAATTAGTTCTTAATAACTAAAAGGCAAAGGCACACAGCATAGATAAAATCCTTTCTAATTAAGCTTATTAAGAACCCCATACCCTTTTTCACATCTTGCAGTACAAGGACTTTGTAAAGAAGGAGCCTGGGATGCTGGGTTGTACTGTAGCTATTTAGTTGCCTGCTCTGTTCAGCAGCATATCCACCCTCAATGCCTGCCTCCCCTCCTTCATCTCCCAGAATCTCACTTCCTGACATTATTTTCTCCGATTTGACTGAGTGGTCTGACATAGAATGGTTATGTGTGGCTTGAGACTTAAGCATTCCTTTTTCAACTCCCTGCTAAAAATCCTTTCCCTTTAATAATACTCCCAGTGGCTTCTTGCCCATTCTTTTTCATTTCTGTTAGGGACTTTCAAGTTTAGTTTACCATCTACACCCTCTCAGATCCCCAAGGCTTAGTTTCAGAGACTGGGCTCTCTCAAGACCAAATCAATTCCAACATTCAATTAGGCTAATTAAGCTCAGGTTGCCATCAATATATTTCTTAATTATAGTTTAAACATAGGTAAAAACCTAGAATTGTTCACCAACAGCTCTTAGCCTCTGCTAAAAGCAAGAATCTGGTGTTAAGAATTCCCATGAGTCAAATTGAGGTTCTGACAATAGTGAGGGAGACCACATGTGTATTTGCATAGGATTTGCATATATCTACATAGGTTAGTCTCTTCACGGTACATTTCCAATTAAAATGTTATTATTTTGGCCTTGAAGATGTTGTTTCCTGATTCTCCTTTTCTATAGTACTGCTTGCAACACCTGTTCATTTCCATGTATATTTCTGCATGAAAGGACATCAGGACTATGTAGAAAAAGGACACAGCCTGTAATGATGGCCCCAAGCATACTTGAAGTGTGCTAGCTATTGGGAGGTGACTCCAATGACTAGAAGGTTTAGGGACAAAGAATAATAGCTGCAGGGCTGAACTTAGACTGTGTCTCTGGGCTGGTCCCCTCTTCTCCTCTTCTTTTAAGCTCTGCCCTTGCTCCCAGATGAAGCATTTATTTTCTTTAAGGTGTTTTTTTCTGTCTTTTTTTTTCTTGCAAACTATAGGTTTCTGCTGGGCCTGATGCCACTGGGCTATAAACCCAGCCTCTCTAGAGGCTGAGACAGGAAGCTTACAGAGTTAAGGCTTGTCTGATTTACAGCATGAGTTTCAGGCTAGTCTGGTAAGCATAATGAGATCCTATCTCAAAAAGAGGCTGATTTGCAGCTCAGTGGTAGGTAGGTAGAGCACTTGCCTATCATGTATGAGGCCATAAGTTCACTACCCAATAAAATACAAATCAGCAAAAACATGAACATTGACTGGACTGGTATTTCTGAAGGTCTATCCATTGCATTCTCTGGCTTTTAATGTATCCTCATTGCTGGGGGTGTGAGGGCTTCAGGCATGGTCTGTATGCAATTCCCCCATGACAGCAACCAGCATCTCTGGTTGTTTCTCTGATCTGTACTTTGCATCCTGGGCTCCCTCTGCCATCATGTATTTGGTCCTAGCCTTCCACTCATGGCCTCTTTTCAGGTTGCCTCCACCCTCTCTCACCTCTATGCAGCTGTTGGACACAAACCACTGTGCTCTGACAATGACCACCATGACACATTGAGTATACTGCTCTGTGCCGAGAAGACTGGAGGATTCCTGAAGCAAGATCTTTGAAACACCTGTGTCTGTCCCTCTCCTGTTCTCTCCTGGTGCATGTCAGAAAAATCTGAATTCTCCTCTGAAGGGGAAGTTAGGACTCTTGTTCTGGAGCAAGCTGAACAATATAGAAATTTTACTCTTCGTGTTCTAGAACGATGGCTCAGTGGTTTAAGAGCATTTTTCCTCTTCCAGGGAACCCAGTGCCCTGACTTGGTCACAGCAGCCACAGTGGGTAACTTACAACTACCTGTAACTGCAGTTCACTGGGATCTGTTACTCTCTTTTGCCCTCCATGAGCACTGTACATACTTTGCATACTCTCTTTCTCCCCATCGCTTCCCCCCCACACACACACATGTGCACTCTATAGGAAATACAAATATTTGTTCTCTAGTATTCTTCTTTCTCAATTAATGCCCTCCTGTAATAACTGCCCTGTCCTACAATGAGATGTAATGAAGGCTCCATAAAGAGTGACCTAAGGGCTAACAGAAACAATCCTACTGGTGTTCTCTTAGGGTATTAACATAACATTGCTCTTGCCAATCTGCACAAATACCAACTTCCCCTGGGCTGCAAAACCTTCATTTCTGGAGGTTCAATGTCATACAAAACATTTTAAAACAAAATGGACATGCTTTTCTTCTTGCTGGCCTATCTTTTGCGTCTACCATGTTCACTGTGAAGGGGGAAGGCAAGGATTTCCAGCCCTACCCTTCAACCTCATCTGTAATTCAGAAGATTCACTGGTAAAATTCAGAGTGGCATCCAAGTCACTCTAAGGGCAACCAGTGGTGGTGACGATGCCCTTGTCACCGTGGGCAGCACAGAGAGGCCCACCAAAAGGCACCACTTTCTTCCTGCTTCCTATTCCTCAGCTCTCTAGCACATTGGTCTTGCCTGAATAGCATCACACATACGTGAAAAACATCTCAGGAGCCTACACTAACTTTCTGTCCTGGATTTCAGTTGTCACACTCCTGTGTGGGCAACAAATGACCCATTTCTCTTCCCCAGCACCTTCCCCTGGTTTGCTTTCCCCATTACATTTGTTATCAACAGATATAAGTGGATTTTACCTATTTTTTTAAATGAGTCTATTGCCTATTTAGTTCATTGCTACATTTCTGGTACTGAGGAAAGTGGTTGACATGTGGTGTGTGTTCAATAAATACTTGTCAAATGAGTGAATCTTAGTCTTTTTATACTGCACTGAGCGTGATAATTAGCTACTTGAGGACTGGGGCAATTGCACTGGGTTTTTTTTTTTGGCAAATATGGTAAAAATAGACTATAACTAATTGCAATCTATTTGTCAAATAGGAGTAAAAAAATAGAATATAATTAGCCATGAAATCTTTTCCCACCAATTCTGAGAAGGGCAGCAGACAGAAATCCCGTATGGCTGAGATGACACTTTGAGTAGAAGGTGAAAGAAATGTTATTAGGCCACAATGCTCAGGAAAGGATTCTACCTACACAGGGAAAAAAAATTAGAGGGGGAAAAAAAGCTTTTGTGGATGAGAATAAATGAAGAAAGAAATGCAAAGAAGAAGAAGCAAATGGCAGGATGTGATTAGCTGAGCCACTGATGCGCTGAACAAGTCCATTGGGGAAAGACTTGACAATCAGATTTGAAGGTATTTTTGCTGCATATTGAGTGGCACAATTCGCTTTCACACAAGAAAATAGTTAGTGAAATTTTATATTTATCTTTTCTGATTATGACACCATAAGAAGAAAGCCATTAGAAGAACAAGGGCATTGGGCATGGCCCAAGAGTAAAGTTTCAGGTAGAACACACAACCAATGTGTAATGTTTAAAGAATGAGAGCCAGGTGTAAGGCACAAACCTGGGCTCCCAGTACTCAGGAAGCTAAAGCAAGAAGACATATTTGACTCAAGCCTGAACTACACAGGAGGTTCAGTGCTAGCCTGTGCTACATAGAAAGACTGTTTTGGGAAAATATGAATGAATGAAACACAGCCTGTTTAGTGGAGACTTAGAGCGGTAGACGTTGGTTTCAATTAAGAATTTCTTAAAGTTCTTCATTCTCTCAGAACTAGAATATATATCCCCTTTTCCTTCCCCCCCACCCTGTTTTTTTTTCCCCAGATGTAGCTGGTGATCATCTCAGTACAATCTTTGTAAGTAAAAAGTCTACTGTGAGGACAACCTTATGGCACAGTGAATCCTCCATGGGAAGCTCTGGTGAGCATGCTTCAGAAGTCACTTCTCGGGGTGACAGGGTCTAGTGCAGAAACTTTACTGCTACATCAATTTGAATCTCTGTAGCTCTTCTTGGGCTTGTGTTATCCACTCATCCACTCATTACTTCATTTATTCCTTCACCCACTTGACATATGTAAGTATTCCATGCATGCCATGCTCTCCCTCCTAAAATAGTCCTTCTGAGACCATTTCCAGGTTAATAAAATTCAAATGCTGTTAGAACTCTTCAGACATCGAGACCCTGACATTTCCACAAGCTCAGATAATTACCAGGGTACCACTGTGTCTGAGGTGTCCGTAAGGCACCATTACTGAGCCTATTGCCCATTTCTATAAGGGAGAGGATTGAATGTCATGGTGTCAGGGGTGGGAGGACTGTGAAGGAAATGAGAGAGGCACACTCCCCAAGTTTCCATGAACAACATGCATTCTGAATGACAGCTTAATCTGATCTTCACAACAACTCCAAGAAAGGGCTAATAACATGCATAATAACATGGGTAATAATCTGGAAAGTTCTAGAACATCAATGGTTTGTGCAAGTTTGCAAGTACAGTTTGCCTGGATTTAAACTCCAGGTTCTACCAATGACCTTCTTTTCCTTTCTCCCCCCTCTATCTCATTCAATCTCCTCCCTCCTTTCCTCCTCTCCATTTCTCACCCCTCAGTCTATATATGTTTAAGAACTGTTGGCTTGATCACTTCTCTAACTCAGTTCACTTGGTACTAGAGTGAATCTGCTCAGTTCCACAACCAGGGGAACAGAAAAATTCCTGTGCTGAGGGAGCATGACTAGGGGTTATTATCCTGGAGAGTGAGGCTTTAAAACAAGGAGACCATGGAAGTAGCTCCGATGTGAATTTTTTTACATGCAGTGCTAACATTCATATTTTCAACACAAATGTCCAGGAAGTCACAAAGGACAAGATAATGATTTTTTTTCAATGTCTTGTGGGACATCAATTCTCAACCTCTGGGTTTTAACTCATTCAGGGGTCACTTATCAGAAATATCACATATCATATATTTACATTATGATTCATCACAGTAGCAAGACTACAGTTATGAAGTAGTGACAAATAATTGTATGGTTGGGAGTCAGCACAACATGAGGGACTGTGTTAAACTGTCACAGCATGAGGAAGGTTGAGAACCACTGTAATGTAGAATATGATGATTAGTACATTTCACATATGTGTCTTTTTCTTTTTATTAGCCAAAAATAAGAAATACATTGACTTTGCTGAAACAGAGTTATAGTGAATTCCTGAATGAATGAGCCTGAGAAGAACCAGAAGGCTAGACTTTGCTTAATGTCTCATTCAAGAAAGGGTAGGCTGGCGGCATTTGCCATCCTATGTTGTCTTCAGGAGGGTGGTTCTGGGCAAAGTTGAAGGGAAGCAGTCATTGCAAGAAATAGAAAAATTCTACAAGCTCAAAACCTGAAACTGGAGGCTTTACAAATATAGTCCTACATGATATTCATTTATCTATTTCATTATTCAAGAAATAGTTATTGAATGGCCATCATATATAAGATCTTCCAGTGAACATGAAAACTAACAAGGCTGATAATGTCATTGTCCCCATGGAACTGACATTAAAATCGAGTTTCCTTAGATAATTAAATAAATCAATAATGTTTATGTTTTCTGTCAAAGGGAGACTGTTAGACGCCCTCGTGCAAAGATAGTTTAAAGGTACTAAATAGCTAAGTTTGTGGAACTCAATTGGTAGTTCAGGCTAGGTTGTGAGGGAAGAATTCATCAAGAGAGGAACATATGTGCATAGACTGAAATAGAATGAGAAAAAAAAAGGTACTTCCTGAGAGAAAAGTTCCTGAGAGAAAAAACCAAGGAAGAAAGGGATCAGGTCCTCACCCTTAACAAAGAGATCAGTAGGACCAGGAGCCAGGTCATGTGACCATTGCAGTCTAGTTAGAAATTAGGGTTCATGCTATGCAAATGAGTTTGCAAATAGGACTGTCTGAAGGTTTGATAGCTGCAACTTCTCTATAATGATCTGACTGTGTGTTAGCAAGGATGGAGAGGCTATCACAATAATCCAGCAATGCATGATGTTGGACGTGACTAGAAGAGAGGGAATGTAGAGCAAAAAGAAACAAGAAAGTAAAATTTACAGTATGTTTTTGTTGGGTAATTTCTGTAGTAAGACAGAAAGGAAAGCACCCAGAATGCTCTAAAAGATTTGGTCCTGAGCTGGAGGTTTGGTCTGGCCTTCTGCAGCATAGAGGTTGTACTCATAGCCATAGGCAGCATGCTCTCCCTGATAGTAAGTTTGGTTAGGGAAGTGAAAACACTGCAGACTGCTTCACAAGAATCTGAGAATGTGATTATACTCACAGAGTAAGATGACCTTAGAGAAGAAAGATGTTTGTCAGCTACCCAGATTGTTTTTCCACAAGTACATTGTGTACTTATGTAAGATGTTATGTAAGATGTTAAATCATTTTATAAATAGGACCATAAGATGGTGTGCTCTTTAATATTAGCAAGCATGCTATACACAGCTTTTTGCATCTCACATAAACATAGTACTATGTATATGAAAATTTCATTGACAAAAATGAATTTCTAATCTGTAACAGAAGAGTTCAATAGGAATGTATTTAACAAACATAAAAGGGTCTACAGATGCTACATTCAGTGTTTTAAATTAACAGTGCGTATTTCTCTAGTTTGATTTTCATTTCTATGATAGATACTATGACCAAAACCAACTTACTGAGTTTATAGGTTATAGCCTGTTATTGAAAGAAACTATAGCAGGATCCTGGAAGCAGAAACTAAAACAGAAACCATGGAGGAATACTACATACTATCTTGCTTCCTCTGCTTTTCTTAGGTAGTTTTCTAATTCAGTCCAGGCCTACCTGTCTAGGGATTGCACCACCCACTACGGGCTGAGCCCGCCTGTATCAACTGAAAACTAAGAAAGTATCCCACAGATATGTCCAAAGACCAATTAGATAGAAGCAACCTCTCAATTGAGTCTATTTTAAAAAGCCTGTCTAGCTTTGTGTCAAGTTGACAAAAACTAGCCAGCACCTGTACCTAGAAGAGAATGTGAAACACAGAACATGCCCAACAGACATGTTGTCACTGGCTAAATACATGTTCCTAGAGTATATGTGAGTCAACTTAGCAGAAACCCTCCATCATTTCTACATGTATGCTGATATCACCTTGCAATCCAGAGAAACATGACAAGCAGAAGGCAGAAGAGACAGTTGAAAGTAAAGTAATGATCTGATGTTGCATTTTGAAATGACAATCTGACAAAAAAGGAGGGGTTAGGGCATCCTTAGACAAGAAAACTCACTTCCAGAACAATGTGGTGAAAAGAAAATGCTATGCTTGATCCTTGACATGACTCAAGAGAGCCAACAGAACCATCAGAAATGCAACACTGAGGGAGCCAATATAGAGTCTGAAGGAAATGAGGTGTTTGTAAATTATCCAATGAACTTGGCATACAGAGCAGAGTTCTGAAGCCAACGTGAGTACATGAGGGGACAGAGAGTAGTCAATGACGATGGTGATGACAATGTCCTGGTCACTGTCACAAGTGACCACATGATAACTCACTCTGTGCTTTAACAGTTCCATGAGATAAGGCCTATTAATACATCCACAAAAAAAAAAAAAAAAAAAAAAAAAAAAAACCACCTAAAAATGGGTATTGCGCAGTCTACCAGATACCACAGATCCAAAGCTGAAGCAGGTGGGCGGGCAACATGAAACGGATAGCAGAACTAGCCCTTTACTACCAGTGCCTAGGCACCACATGTGTGTGGCGTATTATACGACAGGTGGATAATTTGGGGCTTTTATGAGAAATTGCGTGATGAACTTAAGATCTTGGTCCAAGATAGAAGTACATTTGTATTGTTGCAATTCTATCATTCTAAGATTATTAGAATGTTCAAAAAAAATTCCTTAAAAGTTACCTGCTACAAGTTTTCTTACTAATATAAAACACATGCACACACTCATGCAAGCACTCCTGCACTTGCATGCACATACTAGTCACAGAACAAGAGAAAGGTCTTAATCGATTAAGTCTTGATAGTACTGTTTTTCTTTTCTTTTTTATTTTATTGTTTGTTTGGTGAAGCAGTGAGTTTTATTGGGGTTACTTACAGGAGTATGGGTAAGAGTTTATTTATGAAAGCAGAAATGAATCAAAGCTGATAGTGTGACTTTTCAAAAATCAAGCCAACTGCGTGAAACATTTGGTGTCAATTGGGAGCTGAACCTGGACTGCTTTTGTGGAACTATATTGACAGAAGAGAATTTCATTGGCTCCCGCTTTCAAATCTTATTGATAAGTATTTCACTTCAAAGTATATTTTCAAAATCAAAGGGATCTTCAGGGATTATTTGCCCCTTATTTTAAATTATTTTATATTTAAAAATTACAGCTCCATGTGGTGACATATCATGTCCTGGGGTTCCTGGTGGAGGAAGGAATTGCCACCAGCACAGTAAATTCAACAGTCCTGTTCCACAAACATGTGGATGAGATGACAGGTGGATGAATTCCGGGTCACTTTCTCAGACCCAGCTTCGATGTGTCAGGCTCCCAGACACAGAACTGATTTCTGGCTGTTCCATGATTGTTCTGAACTCTGTTAGGTTGACAACTGATAATTAGGGTTCAGATGTTGCAGAAGAAACCCATCCTTGAAGGTGCTAATGATAGACACTCTGTTCTACTCCTAACCTATAGTCCTGCCTGCTGGTCTAGCTGTTTCTCTGAGGCTGACTTGAAAATCAAAGCTTCACCTGGTTGATGAGTGACTGGATGAACTAAATACATTTCAAGTCACTTTGTTTCCAAGAACATCTTTCTGCTGGCCTCCCTGAGCTTAAGAAGCCAGTAAGACAATGCCCAAAAGGGCATTTTAGGATGTGCTCACATTCACTTCTTTAAGGAGAAACAAGTTAACTCTGTTACCTGAGGTGGGTGGGGTTACTCTGGTGGCAGATTTTCTGGGAAATTCCCTACACCGAGGAGTTGTGACCCCAGGGACAGACACCAGACACTTCACTGACCAGTACCCTGTGCCTAGAGCATCTCAGTGGACTCTTCTCAAAACATTGCCAGTAGACTCCTGTTTGACACAGCAAAGTTCTAGGGCTAGAGCTGCCCAAGTAGGAGATGTTGGCCCTGTTCTATACTTTTGGCTCAGAATCTTAAACTCAGGTCTACTTCTTAGTCTGGACCCTGAGTGATCTATCTCCATCGCTGACCTATTTCTCATCTCTCTGGCTTCTGATTCCATATATTTGTTCACATTTGCCTCCCTGTCCAGTGTGTCAGACCACCCAGGCCAACCATTCAGAACCAGTCTAGTTTGGTCTCTACTTTTTTTCCATATGTACATATGTTGTTATTATCGATATTGGTGATATATTCAACATATCTCCTGTGTTGAGGAGCCTTGACCATTCAGACACTATAACAGGTATTTTATATACATTGCCTCCCATCCATTCAACAGCTTTGCAAGTGAGTTGTGGTTTCCCCGTTCTATAAGTGAAGAAACTGAGATACAATGTCCTCAGAGATGGAAAGTACAAGACCAGGAATCCATGGCTACCTCACTCCAAATGTGGGAATCTCTCAAGATGCTCTGTACCTCATATTCATCATTCCAGTCTGATGCGCTTGGCTTCTCCAACCTACCTGGTTCACATACTCCCTGCATCCCTTCCATCTCCCCTGGTAATTGGTTTTCTTAGGGTTACATATGTGATGCATTTTCTCAGGGAAGCAGAGATAATAAAGAGAAAAGGCAGAGGTAGAAGGAATAGATGGACTTCAGAGTCACTTCAAGGTTCTTGAGCAGTTTGAACACCTGCACAAAGGGGAAAGTTAGATTTGGATGAAGGCCCCTTGGTCAGTCTCCAGTGCTTCTGGCCCTCCTCTGATGAAATCCTTCAGTCAGGTGTTCAGACCACCTCTGATATGCAGAGACCAGGATTTGGTCTCTTCCTATGTTTCCACATAACAAGGGCTTTGAAACATCTGTGCCATTGTTCATCTGAGACAAGTAAGTGAAAAGTGGTATGTCTTTCTTTTGGTTACTGTGGCAAACACCAGGGGAAGTAGTGTAATGGAAGAGGCCTTATTTTTCTCACAGTGGCAGAAGATTTAGCACATGGCCATCTGGAACCACTGACTGGGGCCTGTGGTAAAGCAGAATATCATTGTTTTGGAAGATGGTGGAGCGTAGCAACCAGGAAGAAGATAGATTTAAAAAAGAGTCAAGGAACAAAATATATCTTTTGAGGCTATGTCACCAGTGAGTGAGCTACTTGCTCCAAATCGGTTCCACATTGTACTTTTTACCACATAGCAATTATGTCATATTATTGCATCATCAAAAAGGTTAATCCCTTGATTAAGACAGAGCCCTCACGATTTGATTGCTTCGTTGAACACATAAGCCTTTGTGGGATAACTTGTATTCAAATCATAATGAAGTTAAAAAAAACTTTCTTATGGACCAAATGATTTACTAAGGTAGAGTACAGATAACAGGATTCTGGTCCCTTAGAGACTTAGATTTATATATTTTAATAATGTAACCTAGAAAACAAAATATACTCCAAAGTGAACTGACATTCATTGAATAACTTTTTAATACAGAATAGTATATTATAGAATATTATGCATTCTGCAACATTTATCACATTCACAGCATTCCTGTGAAGAAGGCACAACTATTATTCTCCAGCATTCAGATTAGAAACCTGTGGCTTAGACAACCATGCAGTCTTTTTAGAATTACAGGATGGAAACTAGTGTGTCTAACCACAAAGGCCTTCCCTCAAGCCTTCCTTGTTGAACACTTTTACTCTTCATCAAATCCAGAAAGCGTAAAGATTCCCACTGTGTTGATAATACAAAAAATGCATCCCAATGGCTCCCAATGGTTGCTAGGTAACGTCTGTTTGGTACAATCTGGTGAGTATCATTATGGCTCTCTTGCCAACAAGAACTGGTAATCAGGATGGCAGGGAGACAGGCTCACTTGCTTGCAGAAGAGCAGGATGGATTTCGAGAAGCCACAAAAGTATCTTTGGATGATTAGGATCTAAAGGTCCAACAGCTTTGCAATGACAGAGTAAATATTGTCTGTTGGGTGGACAGGCACCAAATTGGGACACTCCATACTGCTGTGTGATGAGAAAGCTGCTACTTCTAAAGACTTCCAAAACAAATAAATGCTTCATATGCCAGAAGGAACTGCCTAGGAAAGACCTGTTCCAACTGAGGACGGTGAGTGCCATTTTCTCATGAAGCTGAGATCTGAATGGTGGTGCTGGGTAGAGAGCACATCAGATGGCTGACCTCAGGCGTGTCAGCCTGGCATTTAGCCATTTCACGGTGTGACTAGCTAGGCAAAAAAAAAGAACGCTGCAACTGTAGAGCTAAGTACCGATTCACACTGGCTCAAAGACAGGAGGGCATGTTGTGATATAAGGAACTGGAGAACAACATTCCAGTAGCAGTTGTCCCAGACAATGACTAAGCAGAGGCGATCTGGCCACAGAGTATGTGAGGGCAGCAAGCACAGACTTAACTCAGACCATGTTTCAGCTTGTGCCAATTTGTTGCTTGTTCTAACAAACACATCAGTTTGTCTGGTTTATAAACCACAAACGTTTATTCCTAGGAGCAGGCATTCTGAGATCAGGATGTCAGTATGGGTTGATATAGATGAGGACTTGTTTCCACACTGCAATTATTCCACATTGCAATAATCCAATGGCCACTTCTTAAAAAGTGCTCACCCCATCCGTGAGGATTAAACCTTCAGGACCTACTTAGCTCCCAAAGAACTAGGTTTTAATGCCATCACTGAGATTAGGGTTTTAATATATTAGTAAATTATTTTGGTCCTTAAGGAAGCTTTTCAACTTTGTTATTATTTGAATATGAGATGTCCCACAAAGACTCATGTGTTAAAGAAAGCAATTGAAGCATGAGGGCTCTGTCCTAATCAAGGGGTTATTCTCTTGATGATGAAAAATGATATAATTGGGATGTGGTAGAAAGTACAATCTGAGCCTATTTGTATGGTTTATCAAACATCATTATACCAAGATTTAAAACCTTGGTGAAAGCATAGAAGCAGATAGCCCTGAGACTTGACTTTGTGCACTGAACCAGAGTTCAATATGTCAACTTTGGCAAAGGTGAGATGTGGAGGTATGTGTGTTCTCCATAGTTTAGGTTAGTGACATAGAGGACTGATGTGCACTGAAGCTAGCCCGTCACCCAGTCTAAGAAAGCTGTTGACCCCCTTGTATCAGACACACAAGTTTTATGACAGCAAACTGTATACAAGACACCTACGTCTAGGCAGAATCAGTTGAGAGAGGATCATAGACTGATAATAACACACAGGCTTTTGATTGCTAGGGGATCCATGAGGGTGCCACAGAGGTAGAGAAAAGTGAGGTCTGAAGCCAGCTAGAGCCTGGAGCAGAGCACCTGTAGATAAAATGGATTCTATTTCTCCTTTCATTTACAACGTGTGCACTTAGCTGCCACTCTATGCCAGACACTGTGCTAGAACCCTAATGTCTGGCTGCAAACTAGAAATAAGAAGGCTGCTTTCCAAGTGCCAGCATGTCAAAGGGATGAGAGGAGCAACAAGTCATACACAGTTGTGACTTCAGGTGGTGACATGTGCTAGGAAGTACAGCAAAGTGTCATGGCCTGGAGAGGCCATTTTGAGAATGGGCAACCTGGAGAGCCCTCTGAGGAGCCATCAGGGGAAGCCAAGGGAGCTAAGTGTGGGAGAAGACTTTCTTTAGCATAAATGCAGAAGGGCTCAAAACAAGATGCTAGGCAGCAGGGTTGGGAATAAAGGGTTCTACTATGCAATTATGAAAACAGCATCTATCTACCTTTTTTTTGTTTCTTTCTTTTCTTTGTTTGAGACAAGGTTTCTCTGTGTAATAGCCATGGCTGTTCTGGACTTGCTTAGTAGACCAGACTGACCTCAAACTCACAGAGATCCACCTGCCTCTGCCTCCTGAGTGCTGAGATTAAAGACATGTGCTACCATGATGGACTATATATTTGTTACTGGACTGTCTTGGGGGCACCATAGAGTTCTTAGGGTAACCCCATAAGACAAGACCTAGTGTTGTTTTTATTTTATAGCTGAGCAAATGAAGACAATCTATTAGAATTGTCTAAACTACACTCAATGTCATTTGAGGAAGGACTTTAGGGTCCATCTGCTTTTCAGACCACTGATTCTGAACTCTTGAACACCCAGTAGACAGCTTGGGCTCACAGCAGTGTGACTTCATGGCTACCTGCACTATATCTAACCCATCCTTGCTTATTTGCAAACTAAGTCCTTGTAAACCATGAAAACACTGTATAAAAATAAAACACTTGGAAGTGCTCCAGAGAAATTGAGTTTGACATTTTCTTTCAAGCTATTCCTGCTGAATGAACAGTTTCTACAGGGAAGAGTTAAAGAAGGTATGCATATTGTACACCTGTGTGCATCTCAACACTGGCCTGGGGGGTTCACACTTCTCAACAGAACCATACACTTTCCTGAGTCTTGTCTCTGTCTTTTCCTTTCTATATCCAGAGTAATCCCTTGAAAAGGCTCATCAGATCTCCATAGTTAGCCATCCTAATCATAACTACTTGAAATATAAATCTCATTATATCAATGGGTATAATTTAGTTGCTGCTCATGAAGAAATTTCTTCCACATAGAATTGTGTGTCACAGGGTGATTCAAGGACCCAGACCACCCCCTTCCATCTCGTAAGTCTACTATCACCTAGAGTCTCATGGATGGTTCCTTCTGGGAGGGAGTAATGTTAAATTAAATTAAAATGAGATAAACAGAGAGACCATACCACACCTGCCTTTTCATAATCCTAAACTGATGAAAGGCATCAATCCCATGTATATCCCTAGCAAGAGACAAGAAACATTCCAGCCTGGAAAGGATAAGGACACTTGTGTTCCTACCTGTAGCTGAGGTGCTATCATAATTAGCAGTTATTGGCTGCTAAAGGGGGAACAGTCAGTTTTCTTCGTGAGAGTGGTCCCTGGTAGGGCCACTGTGTTCTAGTGGATGGCCCCACACCCATGCCTGTATATAGCCAACACAAACTGAACTCAGTAGGGGGTCTAGGGGAGGACCTGGGAGGAGTTAATAGGGCCAATAGGGGATAACTATGTAAAAAAAAAATTGAATAGATGTATGCTTTTATGAAAATACATTGAATGCATTTACGAAATTCTTAAACAGGTAACAAGAACATTTCTAAAAGAGATAATCCTGTAATTACCCATGAGACATAAGCAACATAGAGTTTGAATGGGCACTAAGGATTTCAGACGGAGTGCTTTCTTTTTGTGTAGGATCCAAATGATAAAGTAAGATCCTGAAGATAACCTAGTGGGGCTTATATCAGTTGGCCCCTGACCTCTATGCCCACCTTGTATCAGCCATTCTGTTGGGTCTTGACACAGTCTATGTTGGCTTCCGAGGCTTAAAAATTGCAAGCTCCTCCAGTTCACTGGGCAGAAGTACCCCCACTTACTTCCAAAGACTTACCATTCTACTCCTTCAAGCCTCTGGACCTTTTAAAAATCCTAGCTTTTCATGTTGAAGGTTACCTTCCTGAAGCCTTTTCCCAGTTGCTAAGAGGAATCCCCACATACCTGGACCCATTTATTCAGTATGCAAAGGCACATTGGAGACATTTACTGTGGATTCAAAGTGCAAGTCTATGACCCATCCGCTGCATAAACTTCACCACATTATTTTACTCTATCTATCCACATTTGGCTTGTACTTTGTAACAAAAATACTGGAGACTATGCACCCTACCAACAGTGGATTGCTCATAGGTTTGAAGTCCAAGATCCAGATGCTAGCAGATTTGGTGTCTGGCTCAAAGATGGTGCCTTGTTACTTTGTCCTCAGTGATAGAAGGGACATGGCAGCTCTCTGTAGTTGATTTTGGAATCCAATCCCAGTTTAAAAAAAAATAGCAGAGACTTTAATATATGACTTTTGTGAAAAACACAAAAATTCTGACTAGAGCACCTTTTTGTTTTGTGGTACCATTGTCTCATTTGTAGTTCCATAGCTATTATTCATTGTTCATTGATAATAATGATAAACATTAAATGCTGTGATGCATATAAATATTTAGCAGGATCTGAGGTACACAGCTGCCAGTCATTACTGTCATCCCCTCTTATAGATGGAACGTAGCCTCCATCATGAACATTTCTTCTTCACAGATACCCTGTCAGAACAATGCCTGGCCACCGTGGGTATCAATGAGTAACAGAGGTAACAGTCCATGCTCTCTATTGCACTTCCAAGGCAGCAAGTACAGGTGGCCACTCTCTTTGTCCTACTTCATACTTGTCTATTAGGGGGACAGAGTGGCCAACTTGAGAGCCTCCTTCTGCGTAACTAAGAGGTAGGTCTGGCTCTTCTCCTCTCAAACCTGACTGTCCCTAGCTGTGGTTGAAGACAATGTGGCTTAAATTTTACAGAGTATGGTGCCGCGCAGATGCATCACTTCATAAATGACCAACACTGGTTTTTAAAAGGATTCTTTGTACAGTATAAAGGGAGTACCAGATCTAAATTAACATGTCATGCCCTGTCGCCTGCTTTCCCTCATTCTACCCACTACTTAAATGGATTTCAAAATTGTGTTACTCATGGGGGTGAATACTGACTCCTCCCACCGCCATATAAAATATCAGGGAGTAGGCAAAGCTCCAGGGCCCCAATTGGCCACATTACTACCTATTCCACAATGGCTCTGCAAGCCTGTGTCTTCCTGCAGGTGCTGGACAGAACAGGGAGGGCAGGAGGGCTGCTGATGAAGGAGCCACAGCATCCCCTACAAAGAAGGCATTTACCTAATTGCAAAGGAACACATCCTGGTGGCAGACAATAAATGGTGTGTGATGCTTCCACGAAGTGAGATGGATGGAGCTCTCCGCTGCTAACCGGCCCGTAACCAGGGTCATTAATCACGCCCGGCACACCCATTGCTAGTAATGGACTTCACCCTGGGAAATTCCAACCGGAGGAGCCAACGGGTTAAAGTGAAAGCCTTGGCTGCTATGGAAATTCAGGTATCTCTTGGGATTAATGCTAGGCATTTCCCACCCCTCCTTCACTGAAAGGCTCTTTTAATTGATTTTCCCTCCTGTTCTCTCTGATCTGTCAGTGAGCTTCCTTGTAGCCCAGCCTGCACCCCGAGACACAGACTGAATTGCAGGAATTGCTAAAAAGTGACTAGGGCACAAGGAATCCCTTCCCTTCTTGTCTGTGCTTAACAGACAAGAAAAGTAACTAAGCCACAAGAGCTGCTCTCTTTTTTTTTTGACACACCCCACATTCAGAAGCCACATCTGTGTGGAACATTATCAGCCTGCCCCCATTTGCTGAGTGCATGTGCTGTTTTGTGCCATGTTACTCTTCGCCGGTAGCTTCGCCACAATAGACCCTAACAACCAGACAAGGCACTGGGCTGATTCTTACTTAACTCTTTCTGATAGAGACACTAAAGTTTAGGGAGGTGAAGTGAACAGTTTGCTCAAGGTTACACAGGGAAAGGCAGTGGTGGGCAAAAAGGCCTGTGAGACTGAGTTTGGACAGCCAGGGTTGGTCCAAGGAGCCTGTGCCTAGCACCCTGACCCTATTCTTTTCATCCTTCAGAAGCAGAACATGAAGTTCTCTCAGTCTCAGCCATAGCCAGCTCTCTGTTCTGCTCTCAGCCAGCATTGAATTGGCCAGGAAGCTCTGGCATGTCTGAAATAACCATGAAAAGTGGACTTTCACTTTAACATAAAAAAAAAATTGAGATCCATGCATTGTTACTGGTGGTGAACCAGGTCTGATAAATATTGCTTAAGGTGAAGTGGGGGAGGGAAGTGGAGAGATGCTCTGATCAACTTCTCATCTATGGAAGGAGCAAGCAAGCTATTAGGTAATTTGTAATAAATTCCTCGGCTGTATGGTGTTTCTGTAGAGACACTATTTACTTAATTTGATTAAGAAGGAAGAAACTGCCTGACATCCTCTTTGAGGGGGCATAGATTCTTATAAGAGTTGAGTAGATCTGAGCCAGAGGTGGTGGGAGAGCACTTTCAGGGTCATCAGAGGTTGCTCATAAAAGAGCCTGGGCAATTAAACTGATTTCTTTTGTGTTGGGAGGTCATTTACGATGACAGAGGTTTTAAGCTGCCACCCCATCTGCTGTTACCTTTCCTTGCTGGAAGATACACTTTATGGAAAAGGCGTGGGTAAGTTCCTCCCCTGGCTTGTCATTCACTAGATCTATTGACAATTAGGTCAGACAACCGTGTGTGGGGGTGATGTCCTGTGTGTTAAGGATATTTTATAGAACCTTTGACTTCCACTCACCAGACACACATAGCACCCCTCAGATGCAACCAAAGGCTAGCTCTCTATACACTGCTAAGTGCCATCTGCAGAATAAGACTGGTCCCCTCTGAAAAGCAGTGTGCCAAAATACTAAATTCCTTAAGGGTATGGGCTTTGTGATATCACCACATGAATCCTCAGACTATCAACACACCTGACACACAGTAGGCACTCAGTATGTTTATCATTTAAGTGAATTAGCATAGAGTTTGCCTCCACATGAATCCTTCACGCATGGCACATATTCTCCCATGTCCACTCCCATGGCTTTCTTTCATACATCAATGTCTTGGCTCTTCCATATAAAATGTTTTTCTCTTCCAATTTGGTGTTAGATGGTTTCCATTTGGGTTACATGGCTCACTAGTAAAAGTACTTCATATCCACTAATGTGGGTGTTCTCAACCTGTGGGGTCATGACTCCAGGAGTCATATGTCTGATTCCTACATATCTGATATTTATATTATGATTCATAACAGTAGCAAAATTGCAGTGATGAAATGGCAGTGACATAATTTTATGATTGGAGGTCACAAGGAGAACTATATGAAAGGGTCACAGTATTAGGAAGGTTGAGAACCACTGCTCTAATGTAAGCCTAACAGCCTGCATTTAATCCCCAGAACCCATGTTAAAGGTAGGAGAGAATCGATCTTACAGGTTTGTGCTCTGATCTCAACACAGGCACCTTGACGCACACAGACCCCCACCCATAACACATTGCATCCACTCCCGTGCACATGTGCACACACTAAACAGAAAAAAATAAATAACAAGCCTTCATGATTGTTTCCTTCCTGCTTCTGTTCAGTGGTCATCCTCAACAAAGCTGGCCTTGATCACTGAGCTGGCACACATCCCATGGCCACAGCCTCCCTGTGACTTACTGCAGGCTCTGTTTATCTTATGGCATCCTGCATTACGAGGCAAGACACTGTAATCTAATAAGAGCTAGGCTCTGCATTGGAATCAGAGCTCCAACACTTACTAGGAAATGACTTACCTCCTTGAGGTTACTTCTCAGTGTACAAAAGGCCACAATAATCTCTTAGGGTAGAGGAGGGATCTAGTGGGGAATGGAGGGGAAAATGGAGGGAGAGACTACAGGAAGAGATGGCTGGGAATAGCTGGGCATTGAGGGGCTGATATAGAAATCTTGTACAGCAGAAACTTCTTAGAACCTATGTGGGTGACCTGAGCAAGGACTTTTAGTAATAGAGAATATGGAGCCTCAATTAGTTGTCGTGTACAATCAGGATAGGCTCCTTGTGGAAGGACTGGGACACCAACCCAGTCATAAAGCCTACTACCCACAACCTGTGCTGCATGCAAGATATGCTGGGGTATGGTGGCTCAGAGCTTATAGGATTAGCCAACCAATGACTGGTCTGATATGGGGCCCAACCCACAAGGGGAGTCCATGCCAGACACTGCTTAGGTAGCCAAGGTCCTCAAGCTGGACAGTCTTGTTGTATCTTGTTATGCCATGTTTGGTTGATATTACTCAGGCATGGCGTCTTCTCTTTTCTGAAGGGAAATGGAGGAGCAGTGGATCTGTGAGTCTGTGGGTTGAGGGCACTGGGAAGAGGGGAGGAAGGGATGGGAGATTGTGGTCAGTATGTATTATATGAGAGAAGAATATTATTCTTAAATCAATTGCAGAGATTAAACAAAAGAATGTTTTTTCCTGGGTATGGCCATAACCCTGGTACTAAAAGTGAATAGTTCTTGATATTATTCTCCCATTAAAATAGGACTTCCATAAAGACAAAGGTCAGTTCTTATCCATCTCTGCATCTTCAGGATTCAAGTGTAAGCCTGATCATGGCAGACTCTATATTAATCTATTTCTGAACGAAGGAAGTAGATAGTTTATCTCGGAAACTCTTCCTGATAGTGAAATCTAGGGCACTGTGAGGATAGACACTGTGAAGGGATGTAGGACGAGAGGGCAAACACAAATACCAGAGGGTAGAGATGGCAGAAATACAAGCTAGGATAGGACAGGTCACATATCAACCAAGCCCAAGCCTCATCCACCCCACACCACCACAGACCACTCTCCCTAAGAGGAGCCCAGGGCAACTCTTTTTATCCTTTTTATCCAGTTGTGACAAGAGTCTTTCTTCAGCATGCGGGAAAGCTAATTAGAGCTAATTTATTACCTTCCCTCAGAACCAGAATGCCAGGTAGAGCCCGCTGGAGGTCTGTGCTGCAGAGAGAAATGTTTTTGATTATATTTACACATCTGATTTGAGAAGTACATGGAAACCCAATCATAGCTGTAATAACATGCTCGTTGCCTCGCAGTACACTCCAGCAGCTGTGTGACAAGCTTTCTGTTGTGCCATTAGCCTTCCTATTCTTCATGAAGTCTTCTCAGTCTATGTTCCACATTATCCCAAATCTTCCTAGGGTTGGGGTTGGGGGAGGGCGCATCAGTGTGCACTGGAGGCAGGCATATTTTATAATGCTAGGAAAGGCACAATCTAAGCTTCTGTTTCCTCCTATGTCAACTAAGGTGACATTTTTTTTCCTACTTAACTTGATAGGAAGATGAAATGTCGTACTGTATGTAAATGATATGCCCAAAGCAAAGTGAATATCAGAAACTGTTAGACTGGGTCTAAGTGTGTGACTAGGTGTTTGTTGCTGAAAACTGTCCTGAACATGATTGTAGACACATTTCCAGTCAAAATTCAGAGTGCCATGGGGGGGGGGGATGGTTGAGTGCAGCCAAGGGGCTACTCTGAAAGATAAAAAGAGTTCATCTGTATGGCACACTGGAAAGGTCTGAAGGACTCAGGCATAACACAGACTCACGTGGGACTCTCAGCTCTGGGCCTAGGGGAATTCCCTTGACCTATTTATGTGGTTTTCTCAACTATAGTAGAGGAAGAGAGTATCTAATTCACATGGCTGTTGAGAAAATAGACATTTACATTCCATCATGTATATAGAAATACACAGTGCTTGATAAAGGAAAGCAACAGTATGAAACACACAAGAGTTACGTAAATATATAAATTTTGTATGAAGAATGGGGAAGGAACACTAGACCACAAGCCACGACCTCTTGCTTGTATCTTTACTTTACTTATCTGAACTTATATTTACAGTCTCATGTGTCTATCAGAAGGTGACTGATCCTAAGAACAAGTCACATAGTATTAGAAAAGCATTTTATATGGCACCTAAAAAACAGTGGATCATCCAATAAGTGACTGACAATAACATGAGCAGATCATTGTAAAGCAGCTCTTACCGATGGGTGTGGGTTTCCATCCAGAATGGAATGCCCAGGGACTCTGAATCCATGGAAGAGTAGCGACAGCTGTAGGTAGCATCCCTGTCACACTCTCAGCCTGCTCAGAGAGCAGATCCCTCATGCCCTGAACTCAGGATCAGCCCTTCACTTTCTACAAAATCCTCACCAGGTGTTAGCAGGCAATTTCCTAAAGACACAGGAAACCAGAGTGCTTCAGATATAAAGTAATTTTAGGGATACATCCTTTGGCTATGTAAAAGCAAGCAAAATGAGAAAAGGGGAAAACAGAATACAAAGAATTATAAGACGAAATTTTACAATGGAAGCAAAATACATGCATTTAAAGCACAGGCTTTCATCCAACAGGACTGCATCTGTCACCAGACACAGACAAATACACACCCTTGTCAAGGATGTGGATCCTTCCTTCCTAATCCTCCCTCCTCACATCAGCATCGAGGAGAGAGATGTCAGTAATCCAGGAGAAAAACTAAAAAGGGGGACAACTAAGTCTTAAGAGTTGAGACTATTGTAAAGGGCTGCCAGGTGAGAGCACGGGTAGAGGATGGATTGGACCCTTGTTGATGGTAATGTGGACAAGCTGAAGGTTTGGAAAATTCAACAGTTTGAACTCAACCTAGATGTTTAGAAAGGGGGATCAAGGAGAAAGAGGAAAAATAGGACATGTACAAAAATGGACTTTTGTTTTTCTTTTGTTGGAGACTGGTATGGTAGTTTGAATGAAAACAGTCCCCACAGGCTCATATATTTGAATGCTTAGTTACCATGAAGCTGCACTGTTTGCAAAGAATGGTGAGGTCCGGCCTTGTTCGAGTAGGCATGGTCTTATTGGATGGAGTGTTTCACTGGGGATGGGCTTGGGGCTTCAAAAAGCTCTCACTAGGCCTTGCTCCTCCTTTCTCTCTCCTTTCAGCCTGTGGATCAGGACCAGAAAGTAACAAGTTGCTATGATATGCCTGGCCATGGTGTTTATTGACAGGGGTGGGGCGGGGCGTGCATATAGAAGACTTTGGGACTCTTGGACTTTGGAATAGAAAAGTAATTAGACACTTGAGCATTGGTTAATGGACCCTTCTAGGAGAAGCATGGAAGACAGTGATGAGGGCAATGTGAATTGTGAGAGTCCAGATAAGGAAGTTTCAGAGGGGAAGAGTATTAGTAAGTATGTAATGACCATTTGTGTGATTTTTTTTTTTTTTTTTTTTTTGTAAAGAATGTGGCTATTTTCTTCCCTTGTCAAAAAAAAAAAAAAAAAAAAAAAAAAAAAAAAAAATCTGCCTGAGGCTAAAAACTGAAGACTTTTGAATTAATGTCATTGGCAGAGGAGATTTCAAATCAGCCTAGTATTGACTCTGTCATGTGTATTTTAGTAATCACTCTTACACACATATATAATGAAAACAAATGTGCAAGTTGGACAAAGATAATTACAAAATGTACAGTTTAAGGAACATGGAACACCAGGAAATGTAATAGAGATAAGTCCAATGCTCAAAGAGATGTTTAAAGAATGTTTTTAAAATGTGTAAAGAAAAGCCTGATAATAAGTGTAGGGAGTTATGACTTCAGGGAAAAACCCCACCCATCTAAGCTCCCTCATTGTAAAAAGTAGTTAAAGCAAAGTTGAAGCAGAAAAGGAAACCATTAACAATAGAATACTATTGCAAATTTAATTGAAAGAGGGGGCCAAATTCCAGCCCCACCAAGCAGTAGAACTAGATAGCTTTAGCCACATGGGCTCCGGTTTTAGAGTTAAGAATATAAGAAAGGGGCTAGGGAATCTTTCTCCATAGCTAAGGGAGGCTGCTGAAGCCAGGCATTTGTCAGGGGCATTTGTCATGGAGGCCTAGAGAGGCTATTGTGTGAAGTTGTAAAGGTGGTGGTTGGGTTTTACTGGAGACCCTAAGATACTCGTGATAGCAGAGTCATTGGATACCTGCCAAGGAAAGCTGCTGACTGAGTGTGGAACCAGCCCAAGTGAAAAAGTTTGTTGGTTGCTGTCAACAAAGCTGAAAGGAGTTGGAGTTGTGAAGAATGCTTTGACATCAGATATGGAGATGCAGAATGTGGAGATTGCCCTAAATGTTTGTGGTCTTGCTTTGGCCCAGTATTTCCTCACCAAGCTCCCTTTATTCCCTTCTGGAATGGTCATATATATTTTTGTGCCACTCTGTATTAGAAGTATATGATATGCTTTTTGGTTTTACAGAGGTTACAGTTAAGAAATTTCCTTGAGTCTCAGAAGAGATTTTGGGTGTTTAAACAGTGTCAACTCTGTGATAGGCTACGGAAATTTTTAAAAATTGGACTAAATGCATTTCTTCCTTATGATGTGGCCACAAGCCTGTGACAACCAGGGAGTGGAATCTGGTGGCTTGAATAATAATAGCCCTCATAGCCATATATTTGATTGCTTAGTTATCAGGGAATGGCACTGTTCCCTGGATTCGAAGGGTTAGGAAGTGCATTGTTGGAGCAGGAGTGGTCTTGCTGCTCTCTGCCATGATGATAATGGACTAAACTGTAAGCCAGCCCCCAGTTAAATGTTTTCTGTTATAAGAGAGCCATCATGGAGTCTCTTCACAGCAATAGGATGGTGACTAAAACAACAGTGGATCTGCATAAAATCCAGGGTGGCCTAAAACTCTCAGAGTGGTCCTCGAGCCTCAGAAATCATGATCTTCCTGCCTCTACATCTCAGTTACCAGCACTATAGAAATGAACAATCTTGGTGTCTTTGGAAAGAACTTAAGGCACAAAAACAGGCAGAGCAAGAACATGGTAAAGTGACCATGCCTTCAAGTCTTCCTGTGAGGCATCCTTTTTTTTTTTTTTTTTTAAGTCTGAAGGGATTTGGAGAAGAGACAGAAAGTTGTGGGAGAAAAATTTGCAAACTTTTCTTGAGTCCAGATCATAAAAGAACTGGAAGCCAGACTTTATGAAGTCCTTTAAAGGTCATCTTTATCATATAAGCAGGCTGGAGAAATTGATAATAATAATCATAATCATAATAAAACATATTATTGATCCGTCACTCAATTGATAAACATCAAGAAAATAAATCCATAGAGATACAGTTGTGTCATATATATATGACAGAATATATATATATATATATACAGTCTTTTAATTTCTTTACTTCTTCCCAAATGGGTAAGATTTTCAAGATCATCACAGTAATATTCCCAAACCAGAGTTTGAGTCCTAGACATGGTATTCATCAGTGAGAACCTCAAGTCAGATTCCTGAACACTCTCTGGTCTCAGTGTCTTTATCTACACAATGAGGACAAAAGAGTATGTTCCTTGCTAGGCTATTGTCAGGATGTAATGAGCTCACCACAGTGCCTGGAACACAGCTCTCCACATGAAGCTTGTTATCACCTGTGTTATTGCTGAGCCCTAATGCCATCAGCAGATTGAATACTCTAGCATCCTGTCTCATATAAATGATGGTCTCCTCCTGTATTATATCTGAGCAGTCTACATGAGTATCTTTGACATAATTTCTTCGGTACAGATGAAGAACAGAAAGCCTGGGAGTCAATTCTGAGGAGATAAGAGAATGTCTAAACAAAGAGAGACAATGAGAAAAAGCACCCACAGAATGGCAGGACTCGAGGCAATTGTTGCAAGATATTAATGAGCAGGGAGATCTAGAGAATCCACAGCAAAGCTTTCTGGGAGAGACCAAGAGCAGTAGCTAGGGACCGCCACAAAGAGCAACGATAAAGGAGGCATGACAGGTCCCAGCAGGCCTGGCCCAAATGCAACACAGAACAAGCCAGCCTAGCCAGAAGAAAGCAGCAGCGTGTCTTGTTCAGCTTCTCTGTGAGACTTTCAATCAGCACTAGCTTCCTGGCAGGGTGAGACAGGGCTCCAAACCTTACAGGTTACTCAGAAGTCACCAGAAAAAAATAGAAGAGGAAAGCCTTGAAGAATGAGCATGGTCTCTGATGGGATGCAGTTACCATAGAGACCACTCTCAATGTTAGCCAGGAAGGGCAGTCCCTGTCCTCAGAGTAGTTAACAAGCTATTGACCAAACATGAAGATGCCAGCAGGTGAGTAGAATGAAGGCGCTACATCACAGCTGACTGTTCTAAGATCAAACAGAGGAGCAAGCAGCCATAAATCAACCAGGCCACTACAGGCATCACATCAAGTTCAAGAGAGCACAAGATTCCAAGCTGCTATGCACAGCACAAGGAGGATGTCCCAGAGACAGGTGCTCAAAAGAGAAATGCTCATGTTTGCCCAGATTTCCTTAAGACTTAAACAGGATTAAGGCAAAAACAGAACAGCACCATTTGCAGGCATACAGACAGTAACTAAGGATGTGGGAAATGTTAGTTGAGAAAAGCATGTGAAGGGAAAGCAGTAAAGGAGGAACGTAGCATATTGCCCAACACTCACTCAAGCTGAAGACGCAGGAGGGATAGCAGGGGGATCCCCGCTTCCAGAATCAAGTGCTGTTGTTGATATGTGGCAAAACAGGATTTGAATCAGGTCTTTTTAAAAGCAGGCCTTTGGTTCTTCTACCAGGCTGCCTCTACACTGTATTACTCTTACACTCTACCTGTCGTGTGTTCAGACACGCATCCAAAGGTAAGAGCAATCACTTCCTGTTTTCCTTTTCATCTCTGTTCCAACTATAGGAAGTAGCCACAACTGAGCCATTCACTGGGTAGCCAGACCGTCCCTACAGCATGAGGACCTTGAACTGCCTCTTCTAGAAGCAGATCTATTCTATTTGCATAAGTGGTGGCTTAATATCCAAGATCCTTCTGTCTTCTAGAATAGCTGGCCCTACTTCTTTCTCCCAAATGCTCTGGGAGACATTTAAAACACCAAAATGCCTTGTCTTACCCAATGGGTTTGTCAGTCCCAAATGACCTTTGTTTTCTGCTTAACCAGTTGCTGTGACACTTCAAAATTCAATTAAAGGGCCATATCATGCATTCATCTAATCATTCATTCATTAATTTATTCATTCATTCATTCAAAACCAGCTAGTACTTAAGTGCCAAGAATACTGAGTCCTTCCTAAGTACTTTCCTACCAGTTACCCAACTCACTAATAAGAGGCAACTGCTCAGGGTAGGGCTGTATGTTGCTAGGTCTGGCTAGCTCATTAGAGTTTAGATTCCTTGAGGGCAGATTGGGTCTTACTCACATTCTAGCTTCGTTTCTAGAATTAAGCACATAGCAGCTGCTCAATAAATATTTATTAAAGGATGAATAAAAGAATACATGAATGAATTGCATTTCAAATTTTACCCAGCTTACAGGATTCTGAAGGGAATTCTCTAAGCCATCAAGTAGGCTTGGGATGAAACGTTCTCATGTGCATTACTTAATAAAAAGAGCACTGGGTCAATTGAAAAATTTAAAGTCAATATGAAATTGATCCTCATCAGCACTTTCTTTTCCAAATATATAGACAAAGGGACATTTCTGAAACATATGTATTAGTGTTGCATTTTCTGCTCCACAGGCTCAGCGATCGTTGTCACCTCTAAGTCCGGCTCTCATTAATTTATGGGGCATCCAGCACAATCAGCAATAGGCTTCTTGGCAGCATAAATTGGAGACCAGGCTAAGATTCGAATGAGCTCTAAGTTGCAAATGAGCCATTTCCTTGCATATTTTCTCTTAGAAGTTACTGAGCACAATTTTAATGATGCTGAAGCCCTGTAGTTGGGATGTCCAAGGACCCTCCAAGATTCTTGGCCAACCGGACCCCTTCCATTGTACAAGAGAAAGTGTGGACAACCCAAGTAACAAATGGATAGCACCTTCTCTATCTAGCTAAGCAGTTGAATAAATACAGAGATGCCCAAGAGGGGGGGAAAGGGAGAAAAATAGGACTCCTTGCTGAAAGAAACAAATATCAAGATAACCCCTGGGTGGAAGAGCCTAGTGCCCAGGGCTGCACATGTGTGCCCTTTTTTTTTTTTTTGAACTGCTGGGATGGTCTGTGGGGACTGCCCCAGACAGAATTGAGAAAATGACTCTGGATCCCAGGCTTGCCTTTCCTGCAAGCACTGGAAAGTGTCACAGCCCAAGAACTCCCGAACTAGCCATATCCAACGCTAACCCAGAATTGTTTTGCCACAAAAAGTCTTGCTTAGGACTTTTAGGCAAGGATGCTCCTTCTGTTTTACAATTGGCACACAAGCTGGGTATAGAATGAGCCTGGGTTGCCCATATGAAACCGTACAGGGCAGAGGTCTCAGGAGTAACTTCTCCATACTGCAGGTGGGAGTTCCAGGCACTGTCTTCCTGGAATAAATCTCCAGGTGGTCCTAGTGGCAAGTCTAGGGAAATGTAGGGATGGGATGGAGAAAGAAGCCTTCAGAAGATGGGAAGAGGAATAATAAGGAACGTGCTTTATTCCGACAGTGCACCCCTCTAAGTCTAGTTACAGGTGCTTGGGTGGGTATGTATAGTGCGTATACACTCATATACACACAAATGCAAATATCTACATAAATTAAGTGCATATAAATCCCATATCTGAAGATATTATCATACCTAATGCAATCCTAATACTATAAAGAAAAAGGCATCATTTCTACTTTACCAGGATATTCAGAGGTGCAATGTTATATAGCCACACACCCATTAGAAGTCCCAGATTTGAACCCATTGCCATAGTCTTGAGTTTTTAAATCAGTTACCTGTTGAAGAGTTTTTACTCTTTGAGACAGGGTCTCAGGTATCCCTGGTTACAATTGCTAAGTAGCTGAGGGTTACCTTGAACTTTGGATCCATCTTCCAAGTTGGGATTATAGGCATGTCCCATCACAGCCTGCAATTGTTTCAGTTTTGAAAGGCAATTAAAGTTGAGACTTGCGCTCTCTCTCCAACCCAGGTGAGAAAAGCGTTACTCACATCTTAGTCTGTGTAACCTTTGACTTCCATGGTGTTCTCTGGTCTCAAGCTATTGTCCCATCTCTCTCAATAAAATTGGAGAACATTATTGGCTCACATCCTGAGATGCATGGCATAACGAGTCTCTAGGTGAACCAGACTTCCAAAGCCATTCTTCCTACTTTAAAAAAATTTTTTTTTTGCTTTTGTTCAGGCATTGTATGTGTGTGGTATGCTTGCATGTGTGTATGCATGATCACAGGCATGTGTGTTTGTGCATGTGGAGGCCTGAAGTTGACACTGTCTCCCTTCACCATTCTACAGTTTATTGAAGCAGGGTCTCTTACTGAAACTGGAGCTCGCTGCTTTGTTTAATCTGGTTAGCCAATTTTTGTGCCAGGGTTTATAGGCGAGCCACCATATCGACTCAATTTCTATATCAAATTTGAGATTTCAACTCTGATGCTAAGTGGGAGGTATCATACCTGGTGAGACATCATACCACACCAGCTATGACAAGTTTAGAAGAAAATATATGTGGAGAAACAATGGACTGGAAAGGAGTCCTTATTCCGCTCTGGGGAGAAATTCATCCATGTGTTAATGCGGCATCTTCCAGTCTTTAGGTGTCTGCAACTACACACCTAAGCATATGTTTGCAAGGAAAAGATTGCTGTGAGGTCTCACTCCTCCCTTCTGTCCATATGTCATTAACAACATTAAAGCGCCTGTAGAGATTACTTTTATTTCATTTCCACCTTACTTAACAGGGAATAAAACATCAAAACTCTTTTCTCACTTGTGAAAGTTTGTTTCTTGCTCATTTTCAAATTTCAAAAAACTTCATGGGAATGAATTTGTTTGCTCACATTTCTTTACTACTTCTATTTTTTAAGATACAATAGTAGAAGGGGAATCCTGGGGTGAAAAGTTACATTACCATCTTTAGGACACTGTGTGCTATTGAAATTATCAGCAGAGCTTTCCTTCCACCCCAGAATATCATGCTTTCTGATGGGGCCTTTTGACATAATCAAGAAAGTTTGCCTAAGTTTGAATAAACACCGATTAAGGGAACATGTTGAAACAAAAGTACATATGTGTCACTTCTGCTCTATCTAAACTATATTTGCTGTTCCTTCACAATTTAGTGGGTTCTATGGGTGACCTCCAGCCAAGCAAATACAGTTAGAAGGGATGCAGTTTGTGTTCAGTTAGTTTGTCTCCAAGCCAATCAAGTGGGATTTTCCTCTTTCTGTCCTCTTTTTCAAACATCTTGGGAACATGAGAATGGAATGGCAATGTAAGACTGGAAAGCAACCCAGTTCCTCAAATGGATGCAATTAGCAAAATAATACCCTGCAGTTGTGCTAAGTCTAAGAGTGGGAAGGGCTGTTGATGAAGGAAGCTCACTTGACTCACTCTAGTTAATGCAATAAGCATTTGATTTACTCATGGTTCCCCTAACCCAAAAGCCTCAGCTGATGTTTTAAGCTTCTTGCCCTTTTCTGTCCAGTACAACTTTTGAGAGACTCGTGGGTGCTCTGTAGACCTGTGTGTGCCCAGCGCAGTGCTTAGCATATCAAGTAAGCTGACATGGGTTGAGAGAATTAATGGGACCCTTAAGAGCTTTGCCAACTTGCAGGACTTAAGACCTATTCCACCATCTGGAAAAGACCATGTCCTTTGCCTCTGTCTCTTAGTATGTGTAAGAGATTTACCCTACAGCAAACTCATTTCAACAGTATAGACCAGGTACACATAGTGCCTGATCAGTGCCTGGGCCAATCTTCCAGAGCAGGATGCAATACAGAGGAATGCATAGAATTTACTTCTCTTTCGCCACAGATGGTAATTACAATGTGCAGAATATAAGCTAGGGAAACAACTTGCCATCCAAAGAATTCCAGAAATTGACCCATTGTCTTCCTGGTAGCCTATATGGAGAAAGCCAATCTTGTACCTCTTATTCTTTACTGTTTCCAAAGATTTGGCAAACACAGTGACTCCTTTTGCATAGAATGAGGTTGATACTGCACATCTTCCCAATCCTGGGGCCTTTCCTTGGGTTATGTTAGCTTATGCCAAATGGCAGTAAGATTTAGAGAAGGCATATCCTGTTTGCCCAGGGGTTTAATTATGTAGATTGCCCTCTATGGTGGCAGTCTAAGAATATAATGACACAACTCATTATATTGAAACAACAAATTTGAGCTTCCATAAGAGGCCCTTACCCATGTTATCTTTTTAATACCATTTGTCGAATATGTTCCCATAATTAAAATTCCCATTACATTTCTGGATATCACTCTCTTCACTTCCAATAAAAAAAGTTCCCTATTTTGTATCTCCCATCCCCATCAGAAGAAAGAAATAGTTCTCTCATCACAAGATGCTGTATAGGCTTGGTTTCACCCATGTCAGTGTTGGAACCTCAGCTGCAAAACCTGAAAATCAGATGCACAGGTCTCTGAAGTCTTTTTAAGCTTCAAAACTTTATTTTATTTGCCAATAAAGCTGAAAATTATTATACATGCATACCCATAAAATACCACATAACTCTTCATGTCTTCTAAATGAAAAGTGTTTGTAAAACTTTTCAAATAAAAACATTACATTTCCATCCAGTATATTTTTGACAACTGATAAAGCACTCTAGGAACTGTATACTTCTTATCAATAAAATTCCAACTCTTCTACTCATTCAGTTCTCAGACATAAAATAAATGATTCTAAAATATTAGTGGAGGGGTGGAGAGATGGCTTAGTGTATAAAGAGACTGCCATACCAGCATCAAGACTTGACCTTGAATCCCTACATAAAATCTGAATACTCATGCAGCAGGATGGGAGAAGGCAGGGGAGTCCTCAGAACTTCATCAGCCAGATATCCTGTTATCTCTGCAGACAAGGAAACATTGTCCCCAGACAAGCTGGAAGATGAGGCACATGTCTGAGGTTGTCCTCTGACCACCACCAGTAGATCATGTAACTTTATACTTGTTACTTGTACACGTGTGTGTGTGTGTGTGTGTGTGTGTGTGTGTGTGTGTGTAAAATGATATTAGTGAAAATATTCTGGAGTAAGAGGAACAGAGTTTGAGCATCATTGTAATTGCTTTACTTGTATACCCAAAGACACAACTTATGCCTTTGGGACTCAGTTTCCTCATTTGTCAAATGGCAGTAGAGCTAATATTACTTCTTCAGAAGTTCAAATACATGACATTAGACTATATAGAAAGGCACTTCCTAAATAAAAAGTACAAGTCTGTCATATTCACATGAGTGCATCTCTAGTCTAAGAAATTCTCTATTGGATTAAGCAAAGCATCTCAGATTTTCAGAATCATGTCCTTCTAGCTATACTGTCTATAAAATAATGATGAATCCTTAAAAACTTCAGACATTACAGTCCTAACCAACTTTGACAGCGTTTGAGTGATGTGCTGGCTAGTATGAGGTGGACTTGAAACAAGCTAGAGTCATCTATTTGAGAAGAGTAATTCTGAGAAATTCCCCCACCAGATTAGCCTATGAGCAAGCCTGTGAAGCATGTTCCTAATTGAGCCTTGCTATGGGAGAACCTAGTTTACTGTGAGAGCTCCTACTCCTGAGCTGGTGGTCCTGGGTGGTGTAAGAAACAGGCTGAGCAAACCATTGAGAGTGTGTTAATAAGCAGCATTCTTCTATGGCTTGTGCTTCCAGTTTCTGCCTCTAGGTTCCTGCCTTGAATTTCTACCTTAACTTCCCTAGACAATGGACTATGAGCTATAAAATGAAATAAACCCTTTCTTCCCCAAGATGCTTATGGCCATGGAGTTTTAGCACAGCAATAGGAACCCTAACCAAGACAAATGGACACTTTCCTGCACTAAGCACTTACTATACTTACTATTCACATAGAATGATAGAATTAGACAAGTACAGGGTCAAGTTTCAGGTTCATCAATGGACATTTATGTGAGCTTGAGAAAACTGCTTCCCTCTTGGGATCTTGGTATTCTCATCTATAAATAGATAGTGTCTGGGACAAAAAAAAAAGCGTTGCAAAAATTAAAATGTAAGAACCCCTCAAGACAGGCAGACACAGTTCCTCCCATGTAGCAAGCAAAATGTCTGCTGCATGCTCATCCTTTTTCCTTTTCTCTTGAACACCCAAAGGCTCAAATTCCAGCATAAACCTTAGCCTAAGCACACGTGGGCATAGATGGGTGCTCCTAGCCAGGTAATGTCAGAGAATGGCTCAACCAAAGTCTCCATACCAGTATCACAACAGGGTCCTGCATAAGCCTCTCGCCCACTGTGCTCATCACCACAGGATTTCACCATGAGCATTTAATTTTTTTTTGTATAAAAAGAAAGATTATTCTCAATGATGCATGCGATAAATATGCAGGCTTTAAACCTTTTAGAAATATTAAAGATTTTACCGCTCAGCGTTTGACAGACTTGATTAATCCCTTCCACACAGAAATATTCAGGAGGATTGCTGTGGTTGGGTTTTAAAGCTCTGAGAGTGTTCTTTGATAAAAGCAAAGAAAAGGTAAAGGGCTTTTAAAAAGAGTGAGCGATTCTCCTGCCACACAGAATAGACAAAGAATCCGAAGCTTCAGGATGCTGTGCAGTGTGGTAGCAGGCTGGGTGTCGGTATGGGGGAGGGGTGCAGGGAGCCGTGCTTTAAACCTTTCTCCTTCACAGGAGTTTTCCAATGAAAGGCACATGTCCAGCTTGAACACTGGATGGGAATCTAAGAGGTTTCTTCTCCGCTGGGTTCCAAATGGATGTTGTGGGAAAGGATGAGGGGGCAGGGCGAGCCAGGGTCGCACAAACTTCAAGAGGGAGGAAATGGAAAGGCCACTGCCTCTTCCCTGCATGTCTGTCAACAGTGCTCTCTACCTGGATACTCCTCTCCAGGCCTCAATTTAAAAAACAGTAATGCATGACTTAACTGTTTTCAGTTTGGTTTTCTTTCTATTATTATTAGCACATACTAATTACACAAATGTATAGAAATCATCATAATAGTCCCAAACACACATGTGACATGTAGCCATCATCTCTACTTACCCTTGTCCCCTCCTTTCCTTCCCAGCATGCTTTCTAATCCCTAGTAGAAGGTAGTAGTCCACCTTCTACTTTCAGATCTGGGTAGTTCCCCTCTACTTTTATTGGGGCCCTCTAAAGAATGGAAATAAATTTTGACTATTTTTTCTCCATTAGCATCTGCCTAGCTTTTGTATATAATCAGTATCCATTACTTGGAGAATTGTGTTTAATGAATACAACTCTCTGAACAAAATAAATAAATATACTGGGTTTAACAAATACAATCTTTTAAAGATGCAGATGATGCAAACACCCCTATTTAAATGTGGTGCCTTCAAAATCTGCTAACAGAGCCTACCTCTCTCCATACTATGATAGAAAAGAAATTATTTCAGAGGTTAAAAGAACTGTACATCCAGCTCAAACCTCCTGCAGTAAATACTGTGTGTCCTTACTCACAGATGAGCTGCCAATGGATTCCAGCTTGACTTTATTGCCTAGGAAAGGGGACTTGCCTACTTCCTGGCAGGTATCTTTGATGAAGGCATGTGCAGGGGAGCTATGGAGGACAAAGGAAAGATGCCCTAAATCCAGGATTCTGTTCCTTGGCAATGTCAGCCAAAGCTTTGGGAATAAGTGGTACCACCCTAAAAGAATGATGGGGAAGGGTACATTGTACACCATGCTACAGTTTCCATCCACGAATTTCCACCTTGATGTCAGACAAATTGCTGGCTTTTTCGATCTCCACCACCACAAACCTCTTCGCACCCCTACCTGCTCTGAGCCTTTCTTTGACGCCCAGGTCAATCTGCAACCCCAGTCCCTGTTCTATTTTTATAAGAGCATTTTCCCAACACGAAACACCAACATATCTGCCACGAGATATTATGGGGGCAAAGGTGTAATTCAATTACGTGACTTAATCAATTCAAATGGCTAATGTACAAGAATCTCCGGATGTCATCCAGCTCTCAACTGAGGGGGAATAATTGTTCCATAATTTCTTAATTCTCCCACAAGACAGTTTAAATTAAAGGATGTCAATTTGCAAAGCCAGGCTGCATTGTATTCTTAAATTGGGCCTGAAATAGCCACACGAAGAAGGGTAATAAGGCCGACAGCACTGCCCAAAGTGCCTGGTGCTGTGCAAAACTGTTTAATACGGTCAGACCCTTTAATCTTCATATCAACTGATGCAGAAAGCAGCATATTTCTGTCACTTATGATAAGAAACATTACTTTTTAAATTCCTTGGTGAGGTCTATAGATCTTAGGCAGCCACGATAGTAGGACTTTCTATTTCTGTTCCTGTGAACATTTTCCTTTTCCCCTCAAATTGGTTTTATTCTAATCCATTTACTTTCCAATCTAAGTGAGAGACAAGTAACCTGAAAGGAACCACACAGGAGAACAAAGGCATGCGCCTTGCAGTTCTCGGAGCTGCTGCCTACCACCACAGTCAATAGCTAGTGATTAAATGCATGAGGGTCCTGAGGTGTTAACTCTGGGGCCAACAGTGAGCCCCAGAAAGGGAGAGAAGAGAGAGAAATGAAATTAGAGAGTAACAGGCTGAGGGGTGATTTGCAATAGTTTTATAAAAGAATCAAGGACTGTACTCACAAGTGTCCTAAAAACTGGTTCAGTCAGTGTGTCCAGGCTGCACAGGGGTGATGCTGGGGGAAGTGAGTCCCCAGGTTCTGGTCGGAAAGGAATTCAGTGAAGCTCTTCTGAGATTGGCAGGGCCACGAGTCAGGAATCATGGAGAAAGGGCAGGGAGCAGCTGTAGTAAAAGAAGCCATGTCAGTTTTGAGAGCAGACTACAGGAGAAAAATGGATCGGCGTTGACTTGCTCACAGCAATAAAGTTGGGACTAAGTGGTTGGGGAGGAGGCCTGTTGCTAAGTGGAAGTCTGTATGGGATGCTAAGCCCTGGGCATTGCACTAGGCTAACACAAAGGGCTGAACTATATGGAAAACCCACAAAACTGTAAATGTTCTTCAACCTCTTTTTCAAGATTTTATACTGGGTCATACACACACAAGCCAAACCCACAAGGCTACACATTGTACATATTTCACTTTAAGAGTCTATCTATGGCAGTAATGCATTGAGGTGGAAGCAAAGGTAAAGAACACGTATATTTAGGACTGGAGAGACACCTCATCAGTTAAGCGTGCTAAAGCACTTGCAGAAGACCTAGGTTTGGTTTTCAGCACTGATCTGGGGGCCCACAATGACATGCAACTCCAGCTCCAGGGCATTCAATACCCTCTTCTGAATTCTGTGGCTACCTGCCCTCATATACATATACTAAAATACACATGTAGAATTATTAATAATAAACTATATTTTAAAATGCCTTTTGTAAATCTGGGGGAATGTTGCCAAATGACCATCCGCAAGAGTTTGATTGTGTACTCTTCAACAAATAGGAAAGGACTTGTCCACACAGTCAAAGAGGGCAGTTCAGAATTCCTTTCATGGGAAGATAGGAGAGAGAAGCCACATTAATGACAATACAAATGTAATATTTCATGAATGATGCAGCACTTTAAGTACAGATTGCAGCCATTACAAACTATTGGTTAGGGTTATTATTGTTATTACACAGATAAAAAGATAGAAACAAAGATAACTTAGAACATACGTTCGTGACCATAGCTGTTAAGGGCGGAGTGAAGATTCTAGCCTCAACACCTGACGTCCTCATTCACAGCCTTGTCTCCTAATCGTCAGTTCTTACTCTAAGTGATGGCGTGTTGTTGATGATGTATGCTATTTATTACAGGTACATATGGACAGAAAAGCAGGAGAGGGAGGAAAAACACAAGAACTCAAACTGGGGAGCCATTTCTTTCCATCTTGATGAAAGAACACAGAGGCTATTAACTAAATTTTCAAAATATTGGGCTACAGGGACTGGAAGCAAAACCCCAAAGAAGAACACATCAACACATTTTTCTTAACTTTTCTCTACATCTTTCATCAGAACAAAAAATGATTGTATAAATACTGACAATACAGTTGAAAGGGGAGCTACGAAACCAAAAGTATGGTGTAGACCAAAAGAACATAGCTGCAGTTCCCAGCCCATGGTCTACCATTCTTCAACTTGGTGACTTTAGAAAAGCTGCCCAGCTTCTCTGAACCTCATTTTGCCAATGAAAAAGCGAGTTTACAACCTCAGGAAGTGTTTTATGGGAGCTAAATGTGAACAGTGCCTGTCAATGGGTATCATGATCTGTAAACAGCTTCTGCCTCTCTGCTTGATCTCATTCGTTCCCATTCAGATACCCCACTTCAATCAAATTGTTCCCCCAAATCTTTTCTATATGGATTCTTCCCCAAAGCCATTCAAGTCTACATCAACTGCCACCAACTCTGTAGGGCTTCCTGGCCCTTGACCTCAGATATACACTCCTCTATTTCTGAATTCCCTAGAGCCACTGGGCTCTAACTCTATTCCAGAGTTAATCATCACAATTACAGCAGTTAATACATGCTTATCTATGTAGCAGGCACCATTCTCAATACTTTCCATACTTTGCATCTCACTTAAACCTTTTCTCACATTGTATGTGCTCTTGTCATTTGTTGGCACAGGCATGCATGACAGCCACTCACTGCACATATTATCTGTGTGTCTGGACTGAAGGCTTTCAAAGACAGAGGCTAAGAACAGGACATTTAAAATCATAAGCTTTGGAGCCAAAGAACTTAGATCTCCATTGATACTGAGTCCAGTGACTCTACTATATGGCAAGTTACCAAGTTTGGCATGTGTTTTCTCTGTGAATAGGAATTCTTATAATACCTACTTCCAAGTGTTATCAGAAGGTTCAGATTACAAATAGGAGACTCTAAAAAAGTGGCTGACTGATAGGGCTGATTTAATGATTGACTTGAGTGATGTACATAGAGTAGAAGCTAGATTTTTTTTTGAAATGTTCTACGTTCTCAAACTGACAAATACGTTCTAATATTCTTTTTCATTCTGGGTAGTACAGTGAGCTGCAGGTCCAAGTCAACTTCGGGATGAGGAGGAGAACAATCTGTAATCTACAGAGTACTGAATTGCCAAGTCATGATGTTCTGTAAGTGGGTAAGCTCCATGTATTTTCAGCTGTGAATGATTTTGCTGAGATCTCAAGAGAAGGTCAAAGTTTCTGACATCTTTCTATCTCAGCTTACACATGTTAGAGCTTCTGACTGAAATGCCTTCTCATATTGTTAGCATCCTTCTGCAATAAACAACAGGAAGCCAAGTCCTAGGGTTCAAGAGACCCTTACTTGGAATTCCCCTTTCCAGAGAGCCTTGCCTCCACTGTGTCCTCCATTATCTTCTTTCTTTCTTTCTTTCTTTCTTTCTTTCTTTCTTTCTTTCCTTATTTATTTATTTATTTATTTTTGGTGTTGCTTTGGCAACAGAGTATAGCAGTGAATGGTCTGAAACTCAATATATAGATCAAGTTGTCCTCAAACTCATAGAGATCTGCTTGTCTCTGCCTCTCAAAGACTGGAGGTAGAGGTGTGCACTACCACACCTGGCATTATTTTTAATATTCAATGTTCTTGCACTAATGTCCCATGGTTCCCGGGCTATAGCTTTTTATTGCAATTCTTACTCCACAGCAAATTCCCTAAAAATGGAGACTTGTTTTAATCATCAATCTCTAATACCTCACACAGCTCTGATGGGAGTGTCACTAAATGTCTATTAACTGAGTAAGCCAATGCGCTAGAAATAGATAAGAGAATGAGCAAAGAGAGAAAGCTACCGAATCATAGCTTACAACTAGATAATTCACAGAAAAGTCATTCAAGCTGACAATCAAAGCATAAGAAAGAAAATGTACCAATGGGAGATGCTTTATACGAATGGATGTTGGGGCTCTTCACAGGACCAGCTGTGTTGGGTTCCTGTCAGCCACACAGTTACACATCATGCTGCCAAGCTTCCGGAACTTTAGCAGTAAACCATTTAGAAATGCTACGTTCACCACCAATTCTTAAACTCAGGACATTAACAGACACCCTGTTTGGCTGCTCTGATAAAAGTAGAGCGTTATGGAGATAAAGTAATAATTAACTCATAAGGACCGGGGCAAGTAAACATTCTATTAAAAGGAAAAAGATTCCAAATGAATATAATCTCCTTCCATTACATTATAGGCATTAAAATTAATAGTGTTGGTTTTTCTGTGGCTTGCATAGTCATTGTATTTAACAAGCTGAAGTTAACTTCACAGGGAAAAAAAAATAAATTAAATGTACCCGTGTCTCAGGAAACTTCATTTTCTGAGTGAATAGCCAAGCTGATGCACATCGCCAGAGTGTCTGACAATCGGTTTTCCATACTGGTGTGTTCTAAATGGGAAAGGAAACCAACTCTTCATTTAAATTATATTGCAAATCACTTCTTGCCTGCTGAATGGCATTCAGCTGCAGTAGGTGGCTTTCACTGTAGGGCCCAAACCAAGACACTGGATGATTAATGCTAATTTGAAATGTTTTCTTGGTAGGGGGATGGGCATGTTATCTTGGTGCAGAAGAGGCTGAGGAAATTTTATGGTGGGTGACTGACTCAAAGGCCAACGGCATATTTACCATCAGATAAAAATGCACATTCACAAACATACCAAGACAAGTCAATTATTCCCCCATTCACTGCTCCCCAGGTCCTTTGTGGAAAGAAACCTATTTATACTTCCCATCAGATGGATACACAGAATCATAGTAAACAAGCCCCTAGTCCCTCTGTTCTATATTTTATTTCCCAGGGCACCTTCCATTGTGGAAGCCATTAGTTTTGGTCTTTTTGTTCCCGATTTATCAAGACAGACATTCATTCTACCAGTCCCGGTCAGTTTTGCTTCCAGATACCAAACAGTTCAGGTATACACTGTTTGGCTGAGTGAAGAAAAACAAAGCAAGAAAGTGCACTTAGGAAGAGTAGCTGAAAATCTATAGCAATGACGACATATAAGGAAAGTTCACAAAAGTTCATTCTTTCCTATATAATGTAATTCATCAGATCATACAAGATAAGAAAATTAATTGTAATGAATATGTACCAAAAATATAATAAACCCCAGCTATCATTAACTCTTCTGAAATCAGCATATTCTTTGGAAAGAAAAGAATTCTCCTTTATGTGGGTCGATTCTCCACCTCTTTGTGGGCAGCCTGCTCCTGGCAGCCTTCCCCACATAGCATGCTCTCTCTGTACTTCCCCCCTCTGTGGCAAGGGGTGATGTTGAGGGCATTTGAACTCCCATGGCCTGCCATAAGCTTGTTCCTCTCTTCCCTGTACTGTCCTGGATGTGTTCCCTTCCTTTGCTGAGCTTGAGTTTCCTACTGTGCAAGATTGTCATGTGAATTTGAGGTAAACTACTGAGCGGCTGAATGCCTGTCATAAGTAGACACTCTATAATTGAGAGCTATTATTGCAATGTCCTTAAAATGAAGCCTGTTTCGGCACTTATCAGTGTTTTTCTACCATGCTGCCCTGGTGATCAGTGAGTAGTGCTTGAGATATTGGTTATCAGTACATCTAATGGGCTAATTTATATATGCATAAATAGCCCTGTGCCATAAGTACACATTTTCTGTTATGTGTGTTTAAATCAATGTACTTCAATAGCTGAAAGCTCATTTCCATGTGGGGCTTTGACCTTTAAAATTACTGAATGTGCTGCTCAAGTGACAGGATCCTTTCTGTACCCGACACTGATTTGCAAAATTAGATGTCCAGAAGGCTAAAACATAATTTTTGAGAACAAGACAACAGTCTACCAAGCCTGGGAATATGCCATTAACCCTGAGCACAGCAGAGTCTTGGTGATTATCAAGGGACTAGACTTCTGCCTCGACAGTATGCAAAGCAGGTCACACCTTTAGCCAGGACAGCCACAGACAAGCTTCCAAGAGGAGGGCCCAAAGCCCAGGGGCTCCTTGAGCCTGCACAGCCACTGAAGAGTTTGGTCTCAAATTGACCGCATGTTGATGTTTCTTTGGGAGGCTTTACAACTTGCTATAAACCCAACCTGGCATCCAGGGAGCCTGGATGGAGAACATATACTACAAACTCCCCAACTGTCACATAATAGCTTGGGTTGAAGACAAAATTATAGAAGTAGAGGGACGTATGGATTGGCTGATGGTCTTTAAAGGGAATGACCTTCCCCATAAGAAGGGTGGAAGGTATGGGTGGATCACTCAGAGAAACAGAACGGAGGAAGAAGAGCTGAGAACAGAAAGAATAGGGTTGTGGTCAGAAAAAAAAGAGGGGGTCAAATGTACGACAGGAGTGTGCGTCAGAAAATCTTGAAGTTATGAGACAGAGTTCTCTGGAGGGTCTTGCAGACATAGCTTGCATTATGGAAATAGAGCAGAGCAGGTCAGCTCCCAGGACAGCTGAGACTTAACGGAACTCACGCTGTACAAGCCACCTCTGCAGACTTTAAAGGCTTTTAGGAAGGTGGTGGCTCTTAAGAAGAAGTGTAGATAAACTGAGGAAGGAGGTCCTATAGTTGCCAGGTCTCTGGACTGGGCTTTGACTTCTGAGACCCCCATCTCGGTACTTAACTCCAAGCCTTTCCATGCTTCATTATTTTCTACCTAAAAAGCTCCTTTTCCCTCCACCATGGAAACATTATCAAATGTCACCTCCAAATAAGTCATACATGATTTCCCCTGGAACAATTAACAGCTCCTTTGTTCAGTCAATTTCTTTCAGACTCTTGATGAATTCTGCCTGGTCCATCTCATCAGATTATGTAAAATGCCAGGCACACACACACCCAGTTCTATCTGTTATTGTTATTCTGTGTTTTCATCTTTGATCTTTGCAACAATGCTCCACATACAGTATCAATGTGAAAAGTATTTTTTGTAAACAATTAAGTTATTTATTTACTTTACAACCTGATTGTAGCTTCTCCTCCTTCCTCTCCTCCCAGTTCCACCCTCTCGCCTCCCCTCTCCTCCTCCTCCCCTTCTTCTCCAAAAAGAAGAGGCCTTCCAGGGGATATTGACAAGCCATGGCATATCCAGTTGCAGTAGACTAGGCACATCTATTGTACAAGATAACAATGTTACAAAACAGAACCAAAGAAGCTAAGTAACAACAAGACTGGGGTTGGAGGGGGTTGGAACTTGATTCTCACTGAGAAGGAAAAATAGATTAAACTAGACATCAGAGTGATGGGGGGAAGGGATTAGGTACTAGAGAAGAGGGAGATGGGAGGGGGAGAAATGAGATGAGGGATGATGGAGGGGGAGAGTACTGGGAGAGATGTTTGGATTTGGGGGTGGTCATCTCTGGGATGAGCTAGAAATATAGGACAATGGAAAATCCCAGGAATCTATGAAGACAACCCTAGCTAAGACTCTAAGCAATGGGAGAGATGGCTTGTCATCTCTTACAACCAGGTAAGAATTTCAATGGAGGAATTGGGGCACCAATCCAGCCACAAAACCTTAGACCCACTTTTCTTTTTTTCTTTTTTTTTTTCCTACAAGATGTGTGGGATAAAAGACAGAGAAGAATGAGGGAAGAGCCAACCAATGGCTGGCTTAGCTTGAGACCCATGACATAGAAGGGAGCACACCCTGACATTATTAACGATATTCTGTTATACCTGCTGATAGGAGCCTAGCATAAGTGTCATTAGAAAAACTTCACCCAGCAACTTATCAAAACTGATACAGAGACCCACAGCCAAACATGAAGTAGAGCTTGAAGAATTCTCTGCAGGAGTGGGGAGAAGGCTTGAAGGAGCCCGAGGGACTAAGGATACCACAGGAAAACCTCCAGAATCAGCTAACCTAGGCTCATAGGGACCCATAGAGACTGAACCACCAACCAGATAGCATGCATGGGACAGATGTAGGTCCTCTGCACATGTGTACCACTTGTGCAGCTAGGTGTTCATGTGGGACTCCTAAAGCAGGAGAATGGGCAGTCTCTGAATACCTTGTCTACCTTCCGAATCCTTTCCCCTAACTGGGCTGTCTTGTAAAAAGCACTTTTTAAAGGGAGCTGTAGCACTGTGGTGGACATCTGCTGCTTTATTCTCGCCAACACCTTTTTGTAATCAAAGAGCTGTCTCACCTGGCATTTCCAGCAGGATTCTGGAGGAACTATCAATCACAATGACTTTTGAATGTCCACTAGCTTTAGGGGTTGACATATGTCCTGGCTAGTTTCTGTCAATTTGACACAAGCTTGAGTTATGTGGGAAGAGGAACCTCAGTTGAGAAATTGCCTCCATCAGATTGCCTATAGGCAAGTCAGTAGGGCATCTTGATTGATGATTGATGTGGAAGGGCCAAGCCCATGGAGGGGCTGGGCTACCCTTGGGCAGATGGTCCCTGATGGTGAAAAGAAAGCAGGTTGAGCAAGCTGTGGAGAGCATGCCTGGAAACAGCATTTCTCCATAGTCTCTGCTTCAGTTTCTGCCTCCAGGTTCCTGCCTCACATTCCTGCCCAGGTTCTCCTTCATGATAGGCTACAGCTCAAAGGTGAAATACACCGGTTCCTCCCCAAATTACTTCTGGTAAGGGTATTTTACCACAGCAACAGAAACCAAACTAGGACATGTGACTCAAGCATGGCCAATGAGAGTCCTGCTAGTAAGGCTCAAGACCTGTAAGGAGTTTACCTTAGAACTGCCCAAATTATCACATTTGCTACAAGAATACAGCATCTATAGCGTGAGCAAACATGGATAACCATTAGCAGAGGAAGGTAGAATCAATAGATATCTAGAAAGAATGTCCTAGAAAAGTCATATTAGCGCCTGGCTAGAACTTGGCCTATCACCAGCACACTAAGCCAGCCAATCTGCACATGCTAATAAAGACAGGGCTTTGCTTACTCTAATTACCCTGCCCTTGTCAATGCAAATTATCTGCACCAACTCAATCATATGACAACAATGAGTCTGATAAAATGCCCGTGTCATTAAAAAGATACATTTGATTGTTCTATTAAAAAGTCAGTGATGCAAAGAGTATGTTTGTTTTAAAACAATGGTTTCAAGATCATTTAATATGCTCTAAGGGATTTGTAGAGTAATGAAATTAGAGATAAATGAAGAAAGAAGTACCTGGAACTCAGGTCTTTCTCTTTAGGCAAAGGCAACTGTCATTATTCTGTTTTATATATTGAAATGTCATGTATAACTAGTTTTTAAAGGGACCCTGTTGCCTTTAAAAGGGTGTTAGACTAATACATTAAAATAAAATAGAATCATATTTGGAATAAAAACTTCCTGCACATAAAAGATGGGCTAAAAACCCCTGCGCCAGATGACTCTTCTGTGAAGGGCCTGGAGAACTGAGGACTTTGCAATTCAACTGGTTGCTTTAGATAAGGAAGACAAATACCAGCCCTTGCAGGGAACCTGTAGGACATCTTGTCTACAGACTGTGTAGCAGCCAATCGTTTCAAGTGCATGCTGAAGTATCAGTTGTATGGAAGAAGGGATTTCTGTTTGGAGAACAAGACAAATTTTTGCACTGTGCAGTCTCGGGAATGTCAGCCATGAGCCACTCTCACGATGGGTTATGAAGAATAAATAGCTTTAAGTTCCAAGCACAAGCCACACTGAACTCTCTGGCTTCTCCCTCCCCCATGTCCAGTCCTGATCACCTAAGTTACCTTCCTATAACCCCACCTGACTCCTCCCATTTCCCTTTACTTCTAGGACATAGTTCCTCCGAGAGGACATTTTAGGATGCCCCCTTTGCCACTCGTATTCTTCTTTCTGAGACCTTCCCACATCCAGCATGCTGAACTTTCCAGTACTATGTGGCTGAAGAAGTTTCCTGATTCTTTAGGTAAATGACATTCAGTCCCTATTCCATGACCTGGTGGGGACATATGCTCCCATCCCTTCCTGCCTCAAAGCTACAGGGTCAAGCACAGAAGTATCTTATCACTGTGCACTTCAAAAAATGTCGTCTCCCTCTTGTGGCACATGGGGTCAGCCAGACCTCAGAACCACCAAGCTACACCACAATTTTTTTTGGGGGGGGGGATTCAGTGAACTTTATTGATGGTATCCAAGAGAGTAGGGCTCTGTAGTTTCCTCCCATTATTATGGGGGTCTAGGATGGAACCATGAGAGAGATGTTCAGTGTTGGGGGCCAAGTTGGCACAGGGACCCTTCTGCAACCAAGGACCTCTCCCTTGCTCTCAATGTTCTTGCTGGGGTGGGTGGTCCAGGGTTTCTTACTCCTTGGAGAACATGTATGCCAGGGGGTTCACCACCCTGTGGCTATTGCCATATTCATTGTCATACCAGGAAATGAGCTTTACAAAGTTGTCATTGAGAGCAATGCCAGCCCCATCATCAAAGGTGGAGGAATTGGAGTTACTGTTGAAGTTGCAGGAGATAACCTGGTCCTCATTGTAGCCCAGGATGCCCTTTTGTGGGCCCTCAGATGCCTGCTTCACCACCTTCTTGATTTCATCGTACTTGGCAGGTTTTTCCAGGCAGCATGTCAGATCCATGATGGATACATTGGAGATAGGAACACAAAAGGTCATGCCAGTGAGCTTCCCGTTCAGCTCTGGGTTGACCTTGCCCACAGCCTTGGCAGCACCAGTGGATGTAGAAATGATGTTCTGGGCAGTCCCATGGCCATCACACCACAGCTTTCCAGATGGTCCATCCACTGTCTTCTGAGTGGCAGTGATGGCAAGGATTGTGGTCACGAGTCCTTCCATGGTGCCAAAGTTGTCATGGATGACCTTGGCTAGGGGCCTAAGCAGTTGTTGGTGCAGGATACATTGCTGATAATCTTGAATGAGTTGTCATACTTCTTGTGGTTCACACCACGCTGTGTGACTCTTTTGGCCCCATCCTTTAAGTGGGCCCCAGCCTTCTTCATGGTGCTAATGTCAATAGACTCCACAACATGCTCAGCTCCCCATTTGATGTTAGTGGGATGTCGCTCCTAGAAGATGGTGATGGGCTTCTCATTGATGACAAGCTTCCCATTCTCAGCCTTGCCCATGCCATTGAACTTGCCATGGGTAGAGCCATACTGGAACATGTAGACCATGTAATTGAGGTCAACGAAGGGGTCATTGTTACACTACGATTTTTAAAAACTTTGTAGAGTATAATTACAAGGTGATCTTGATGAGACACTGGGTACTGATTGAGAAACTCCTGGATACAGAAGCAATTCTTCAGCTTTCAGGGAGTGACCAAGCTCTAAACTGGGGCATATCAGAAAGGTACTGGAAACCTTCCTGAGTGCCCACCCCTTGTTCATCATGCACTACAGTGGAAAAGGTACATCGGATGCCTCTGTGTGCAGTCAGTTGATAATTATAACAGTAATTATATAGTCCTTAATACGACCCAGGCTCTGCTCTAGGTGCTTTTGTTTATTAACCCATCCAATTAGTAGAGACCTCAAAAATAAGCCACTCCTAGTGATCTGAAGTCTAGGGGAGTAAGTAACTTACCCAGACCACATAGCGAGTAACTAGTAGAGGCACTAAGTCATCCCTACCAACATCATTTTTACCTGCAGCCTCCTCTCAACTCATAGTGTCTCTCTAGAGCTTCTTGTGATGTGTATTTTCCATTAACTGCACCCAAGGTATGCTTTGGGAAGACTATGTACTTGCTAGTCACATCTCACTAGTTGGTAATTTCCTCAATTCCTGGATCCTGTCTGTCGACACACATCCCAGATACACTTGTGCACATATTTCCAAATTGCTCAAACTGTAGGTACATTCCTTGAGCTGACATTCAAGGCAGTTGTGAGCTTGCTGACATAGGTGCTGGGACCCTCCAGGCCATTTCTCCAGCCCAACTGAAGAGACTTCTTATCCTGACTTTTTTTTCCATCCCAAGGAATAAAAAAATTAAGAGCACAGCCAGTGATTAACAGCTCAGAGAAAGTGTCATTTTTTCCAAAATAAACAGAGGACTCGTGTAAATGAGGAAATGGAATTTAGAACAGGACCATAATCTGGCAAAGAGGGCATTTGGTTCTGGAATATTGGTATTATGCAATGAGGTAGCAGTATGCTGTTTCATGCAGAATCATCGAAGCAGGCCTCTCTTAGGGAACTCTAGCTCATGTTGAGACCACAGGATAGCAAACGGCCTGCAGAGGATATTGCAGACAAAGGAACTTATTATACAGTGGTGTAGACCCAGGACCTCAGTGCACATAGGACCTGCCGTCCATAGAGTAGTCTAGGTCTGGATTCTTCCTGCAACAGGAAGACTCTAGGAATGTCTAAGCAGAAGTGTAATATCTGATCTGCAAAAATATCCCTCTGGCTGCCCTGTGGAGAAAGACTCAAAACAGAAAGAGCAAAAAGTAAAGGATCATCGGGGGGATAGGATGCCTATACAAACTGGAATGCACCAAAGCCTTGTAGGGTAGGACAGGGAGGGAAAGCAGTTTATCAGCTGCATCAGTCAAACTGTATAGCCTGATCAGAGAACAGGGCTGCAGTACAGGACTTAAGAGCAACATGCACGCCAGCCAGTGCAGCTAATTGCAGAGTGTGCTGCTAATTGCAGAGTGTGCTGCAATGCAGACTTCCTGCCTGCTCTAAATGTTCACACAGAGGCTTGCTGCATTCTCACCTTCACCAGAAGTGCGGGGTGTCATTACAAGAAGAGAATATGAAGCATACAGTGGCCCTTTGAAAGTACGGGTGGAGGGAGATAATGAGGAGCTGTTTTTCTTTTCTTTCTTTCTTTCTTTCTTTTTTTTTTTTTAAGTGTTCCTCAAATGACAGGTCTATGGCTGGCTACCAGTAACAACAGCCCACACTTGCAGGTGCCAGTGTGCCAGATCCAGTTATTTCAAGCATGATCCACATCTACTCATTCATCCACACAGAGACCCTCGATGTTCCCATCATCCCAGTATCACGGATGGATAGAAGAAGCCAGGAATGCGCAATTAGTCCAGGGTTACACAGCTAGTTAGTGTCAGAACCTAGGCATAAAAGGCTGACTGGCTACAGAATGTGACCTTTATTCGAGTATTCATACCTCAATAAACTGCAAAATAAGAAGGGACACCTGGCTGAGGAGACACTGTACTGCAATGCATGTCTGGAACAATTCCCAGCATAGACTACTATACAGTGTATACTCTTTAGGCATCACAGCGGATGAGTTCATAGGAAACCCTGACACCCACTGCCACTGGAATCCAGAAATGAATCAAAATCACACAGAAACCATGCTGTGAACCAATGGATTATGTAAATGCTTGGCAGGCACACACTATTATTTAAAAAAACTATAATTTTAGCAAAATTTTACCTAATTTTTTTGAGCCTACTGAAGAATACCAAAACTCAACATAATTAGCCAAGCCTGTTTTTCTAAAATAAGAGAAAAAAAAACACGTCAGAAGGTAGCATTTTTTGAAACTCTACTTGTTACTGGTCCTGAAACGTAGTATGTGAGTCAGCCAGGCTGATATCTAGCAAAAAGTAGGGCCTCTGAGACAGCTTTCCCATTAGCATCCTAAGGTCAGTACCTAGCACAAGCTGTGGGTTAAAACAGGTTAAACAGGATACCAACTGCCCTGAAATCCCTGCTTCCAGAGGACTCATTGTGTGTCCTTCTCTCTTAACCTTCTCGTGCATCTGCATCTTCCTTGGCAAACCAAGGTGAGATACCTACCAGGTATCATTCTTCTGCATACTGGGAGAGAGGGGCAAGGCCCTAAGTCAGTGTGTGTCCCAGTCATACAATCAGGAATCAAAGAGAAGCTGCTACTATTATAACATATTGGTAGATGGAAACTCATTAAGGCCAAATGTAAGACATAGAGAAATCAAGTTTAAAGTGACTGAGAAGCTTCTTCCCTATTGGCTATCTTCCATAGTGCAAGAACGTGCTATGCAGCCTGTTGGGGGAGAAAAGTTATCAATGGTTTCACCCAGGACTGGATCCTGTATGCTTCAATAACAACATGCCAGGTAAACTGTGCCCATTGATACAATAGTGGCATATCTATTTGGAAGTAACCACCTACTTTTTATTTGGACTTAAGGCCTATTCTACAAGAGGTAATTTTATACCTGGTACTAAAAACCTGGTGAAAAGCCCATGGAAAGCGAGGGCAACAATCACAGGGTAGAACCTGCTATTAAATGGTCTGTTATGAAGTTGCTTTCTAAATATTTATGATTATTCTCATAGTCTTGGTCAGAGAAGTTTCTTTTTACAATGGGCTTCAGTCAGTGCAGAGGCTCATACTGATCAACGTGCAGAGCGCAATTGACTACTAGTGTTCAGCACTAAATGGGACGCCATTATCAATACCATTGCCAAGGTTCTGGGAATAAAGTGAAAGAGGAGGCAGAACGAATGTAAGAACCAGGAAATGGAAAGGAGTACTGTGAAAGGCTATCTAGAATGCAATAGATGTGATATGGCTATTGCTAAACTTACATCAACAATACAAGACCATGTGCCACCCCCTCCTAAGGAGCTGTTAGCAGTTGATGACTACTGGGAATCATTCTTCATTTGGACTGTGGTCATTGATACATTGCCCATGCTCTAGTAGATGGCCCTATGTTTGTGTACATATAAGTAGGGCTACTTTGATTCTACCCTAGGTCTCTGGGCTATCCAGCCTCTGGCTCCTTCTCATGGCATGGGTCTAAAGCTGGACCAGTCACAGGTTGGTGACTCCCACAATGTCTACGCACCTTTACCCAGCACATCTTGTAGGCAGGACCAATTGTAAGTTAAAGGTTATATGACTGGGTTGGTGTCCCAATTCCTTCACTGGAAGTCTTGTGTGGTTGCAGGAGATGGCCATTTCAGGTCATTTCAGACTTCCACTACTAGGAGTCTTAGATAAGGTCACTCTCATAGATTCTTGGAAGTATTCCTGGGTTTCTAGCTCATCCTTAAAATAGCCCCCCTCCCCCAATTCCAGCTGTCTCACCCAGTCATCTCCCCCTCCATTCTTTCCCTACCTGATCCCCCTGTTCCTATCCTTCCTACCCACCCCTCCTACCCATGATATCTATTCTATTTTCCTTCCCCAGGGAGCTTCATGTCCCCCCACCACTGCCTTGAGCTCTCCTTGTTCCTTAGACTCTCTGGGTCTGTGGACTGTAACATGATTGGCTTTTACTTTACAGCTAATATCTGCTTATAAGTGAGTAGATACCATGTTAGTCTTTCTGGGTCTCAGTTACCTCACTCATAATGATTTTTTTAAATCTAGTTCCATCCATTTGCTTACAAATGTCATGGTGTTGTTTTTACCAGCTAAGTAAGACTCCATTGTGTAAATGTACCTCATTCCCTTTAGCCATTCTTTGGTTGAAGGACATGCAGGTCATTTTCCATTTCTATTATGAATAAAGTTGCTGTGAACACAGTTGAGCTCGTGGGGTAGGACTAATTTGAAATGTTATGTTATGTTATTTTAGAAGAAGGAAGAGGAAGAGGTGAAGAAGGCTTAGGAAGTGGAGAAACAAGGACATCAACATCTACATGAAGTTGGAATGGACTCAGGAGGAGTAGGTAAAGTTGGGGGAAGAACCAAGGAAGAGAGACGATCATATTTCTGTGTATATAGGTATAGAATTCTTAAAGAATAAATTAAACAATAATTGTAAACAGTAAGAGAAAACAAGGCCGAAAAAGTTAGGGAGTACAAAGGCTTAATATAAAAGGGTGATAGCAGCCACCTCTTTGAAAAGTAATTCAAGTAAAATACGTTTTTTTTTGTTTTTGTTTTTGTTTTTGTTTTTGTTTTTTTTGCCAGTAAACGCCGAACAGAAATGACATGATAGAGAAATCTGAGGGAGACTTCCAACTAGGTTATGCTGACCACAGAGATCATGTCTAGACCATATTTAAGCTTCACTAGTCATTAGCTGTGTGATCCTCGGCAAGATTGTTAACATTTCTGGGCCTCAGTCCTATCATCTGCAAATTTTCCAGTTGTACTGAATGAGATAGTGTACATACATCATTAGAATGACTGCCTTTAAAAAAAGCCAGGAAGCAGACGGAGCTAATTGAGAAGATGAGGGAGGTTAGCAACAGCAGGAGGGGAAAAGAGCAGGTACAGTGTATGGGGGGGAGGGGTGTATAACCAAAATGTTATGTATGTGAATGAAATTCCATAATGAAACCCATCATTATGTATAATTAATAGATACAGATAAAATCATTAAAGAAATGCCTGTTTCTGTAAGAGTTCGCTATTGTAGCTGATTTTATTATTATTATTATTATTATTATTATTATTTTATTATTACTTTGATGTTTTCCCTGTGTGAGAGTTTAAGAGGGAATGTAGAATCTATTGAAAACATGTCAGTCCCGGGCTCTGGATTCCAAAGAAGAAAGAGCCATTGTCATTCTCATTGTAACAAAGCAATGGAGCCATTCATAGGTGCTTAATAACTACAGGCAGACAGTTTAATGGCATGAAAAAAAATTGAAAGAGAAACCATGATTTGATTTTCTAAAAGTTCCCCAAAATTAAAGCCAAAGTATGGTGTCTTGAAAATGCTGTTCCACCCTTCTGGCAATTAGTGCAGTCAAGAGACAGAGCACGGGGTGATGAGAGAGCATACATCTGAGAGAGAGAGAGAGAGAGAGAGAGAGAGAGAGAGAGTTAGTTGGCAGAACCAGACGCTCCTTTGATGGAACAGAAAAGGATAATATATATTTTCACCTTCAGAAAGGTTAGGTAATTATAAATGTATTCTCCTTACTCATAATATTTTAAGCAAGTAATTGTTGCCCATGGGAAAATGTTTAATTATTTCTGACGAACAACTGTGGCCTAGAAACAGGAGAACAAGACAGGCAGAGTGTAGAAACCTGAGCCCAGCTCTTAATTGTGTAGCAATCTTGTCTTTTCATTGTGTGTGCGGAAAGTCTGCTATTGATTTTTCTCTCACTTGATTTCACAAATTTTTTTAGTTTAGCAACAGAGGGTCTGGCCAATTATCTATCGCATCTTCTGGAGTCACAAGATTAGAGGCCACTTCATGCCTTAAAGACAAAAATCCCCTCTTTCCAGGTTGGCTGTCCTGACCTAAGCCCCTTTCAGGGCACTTCAGCTTCTTCATGACTGGATCCCTGTACTTCCTAGCCAGCATAGACCAGTGGTTGTGGCAGCTTCCTCTCCAGATGAGGAAGATAAGGATGCTAGAGATGGGGCAGGGAGATGGGGCTTGGAGACTGAGATAGTGGTCCAATCACTCCAAGTTACAGGTGGGGAAACTGAGGCCCAGGTGGCAAGGTGGCTTGATGAGAAATACAGCAAAAGCACATTTTATGCTGAGGTAGTTGGCCTTCACATCCAGTTCCTTTGAGAAAGAGCAAAAGCAGAATGAACTGTAAAGTGCAGGCAGACAGAACAGTCCCCTCCCCCACAAGTCCTCACCCTGAATGATAACCAGAGAAAAAGGCCCTGCAGGAAGGAATGTATTCAAGAGAAAATAAGGGAAGGGGCTGAGGAGGGGACTCAGGAGGTCATGACCTCACCACTGGATCAGTGTAACCCTGCCCCCAGAATCCTTCTCCAACAATACAATCCCATATTACATATCTAGGAAAAAAGACTCTACAGATTAAGAAGTTTTTCCAAGGCTGAGTCTGAGCTCACTCCCTCCTACGGCTGGGGTATTCCCATGTGTTCTGGGATGGAATGAGTTTGACTTGGGATGAGGCCGGGACTTTATGGGATACAGGAAGGGGAAGCAGCTTCTCACCCAGGAGTCTAACAGATGCCTCTCACCAAGCAGAGGAGCAAAAATTTCTGCAACTGCTCAAGGCCTTTTCCCTACCCAGCTGTAAACCTTCAGTTTTCTCAGAATTTCAGCAGGAACTGCATTTACAGGGAAAGGCCATGCTCTAAACCCTGTGCATAAACCTGTGAGTCCCCGGTTGGCCTTATCAGGTCATAATTCCAACCAACCACAGAGCCAACTTAACCTCTCCCTCATCAAATGAGAGAGAAAAGGAAAAAAAGATATTTTTAGCAACCTTTTGAGATGTAACTAAGGGCCAGAATGGTATATGTAGCTAGTGCTTTCTCTCTCTTAAGTAGCTTGTACCCCCACTTGGGTGTGTCTTTTCTGAGTGCTCCTGTTAACTTCTATGCTTAAAAATCTATACTAAAATACATTTAATGAAACCCTATCTCTGTTTCATATTGGCTAATCCTGAAATTTATTTTCTACATGAAAGCCACAAACAGAATTCTCATGTCCCTAAAAATTCCAGGATCTCTGTCTCTCTGCATCTCTCTGTCTCTCTCTGTCTCCCCCGTCTCTCTCTCTCTCTCTCTCTCTCTCTCTCTCTCTCTCTCTCTGCTCTCTCTCTCTCTCTCTCTCTGTGTGTGTGTGTGTGTGGTGTGTACTTTAACAAGGTAGGAATTCAAAGTCTCACAACTTTTCCTTGCCATTTAGGGATAAGATAGTATTGTAGTAGGTACATAGAAGATAGGTATCAATTTGTTCCAGAACCTAGAAATAAGAATACGGCTTAAAAACAAAACAGAACAAACAGACAAACAATCAAAAACCACAACAACTGGACAGGATCTTCTCAGTGGTGTTATTCATCCATGTGACCAATAGATGTATTCTTTCACATGTGGAAATTTCAACTGCTTTTTAGTCAGCTCTCCCTGCTTCTGGGAGATATTCAGGCACCAGCAGTTTCCTGCAAATGTGTGAATCTTGTGCCTTTCTTCCTTTGTGAAGTCTTAAATAGAGAATATGTGATTTTAAAGATTCTCATGAAACAGGGGTGGCTTCCCAGTTTCACCTATGTGTGAAGTTTGTGTTTGAAACCAACAGCAGGGAAACTGCTTTGGATCCTGGGGACAAAATGAAGCAGTGATCTAATCCATTGTTAGATTTGGAAGCCTTTGGAAAATTCCCTTATTGTGTACCCTTCTAGAATCTATCTCTCAAGAACACAAAGCAGCACAGTAGTCACTATATGGACTGATACAGAATTAGTGACCAGATAATGGCAAACCAGTTGAAGACATCACAGGTGTTACAGGATACACCCCATGCCCCACTCAGATTTCCTACCTCAGATTTCACAGATGACACATCCATGACCACAAGGGGAGGACAGACTGCAGAGAGTCCCTAAAATGCTCTGAATGTTAGGCTTGCATAAGGCCACCCAAGGAGTGAAGCACAGAGGAGCAAAAGGAATGGAGGGGCAGAACTTCAGAACTCAAGGCCAAATGTTTGTGTTCCTCTTTATCTCACGTTACTTTATTTTTTGTCATTGTTAGTTTGAGGAGACAGTATCTCACTCTGTAAGCCAGACAGACTTAGAACCATGTAGCCCAGGTTGGCCTCATACAGTTGGCATTCCTTCTTTCTCTGCCTCCCATGCACTGGGATCACGGTCATGAGCTACAACACTTAGTCTTGTATCACTGTCCCCTTATTTTAACCCTTGCACAATGCATTTGTCTCATGAACCTGCTCCTCTAAACTGGTGAAGTATTTGTTCTGAATTTCTCAAACCTAAATCTCAAAGCTTTTCTCTTCTTGACTCCAGAGAAAACACAGGCCACTGTGAACTGAATGCAATTCCCCAGTCTTTCTGCCTGTTGTATGCTGAACATGGGTCCACCAGCTTGTAAAAGTCCTATTCCAAGGATGTTGAACCAGGACTGGGGACAAATGCTGCCAGTGAAATGGAACACACATTCATAGCAGAGTTCTTACGGCAGGCACTGGGCTTGTGGAACAGACAACCTCCCATGGAGAAGCATGCGTGGCTGGGAGGAATGGACACATTGAAGGATGCCAGAAGGATCCAGGAATAAGATCAGCATCCTGCTGTTCACGTATTAGGAGGAAGTTGAAACTACCTGTCTGATTCGGGAAAACTTAAGCTGTATTATTGGACTTTCAGCCCCCGGAGAATGAGGAAACCTGCTCTAGAGTACTGGGTAGTTTCTATGGAGCTTGCCCAACAGAGGTGCAAAAGCCTTCGTAGCTGAGCCAGCTCAAGCTGAGCTCTGGCTTAGTGAAGCTTAAGGGTTGTTCACAGGACACAGGCTTGCCACCGCAACATGGGGAAAGAAAACTCAACCCATCCTTCACAGGTCTCCAGACCTCTGCCCATCTGGCCAATCAGGTTCAATCTGCAGATATCTGGCGGCATGAGGAGTGTTATTGCTTTGATGGGTTTCCTTGATGACACTTCTTCCTTCCAGTGGCCCTTCCTGATGTCCCAGGTTAGTCTTGTTCTATGTTTTTAATAACAGCCAGTCCCCATCAGAGTACTGTTTTCCAGATTTTTCAGATTTAAAATAAATCTGTGCATGTATACATATGTGCATTGCGTGCATGTTCATGTGTGCAAATGCAGAGACTGACATCGGATTTCTCCCTCGATTGCTCTACACTCTCATTTTTTGAGACATGGTCTCTCAGTGACTCTCGCTTACAGGGTAAGCTAAACCAGCTAGCAGCAAGTCCCTGAAGTCCAGCCCCTCCCCAGCTCCAATTTTACAGATGTGTACTGCTGCACGGGTTTCTATGAACTCTGTGGATCCGAACTCAGGTCCTCATACCTTCACAGCAAGTGCATTAACCTCTAAGCAACTCTCCAGCCCTCATCAGAGCATTTAATCCTGTGTTGTTGATACCCATGCCCAGGTCAAAAAAGGCAAGAACTGTGTTTTCCTGTTCATTGCAAGATTGTTCACTTCCAGCACAGAATAGGAGTTTCACAAATGGGACCTCATAAAATTGCAAAGCTTCTGTAAGGGCAAGGACACTGTCAATAGGACAAAATGGCAATCAACAAATTGGGAAAAGATCGTTACCAACCCTACATCTGAGAGAGGGCTAATATCCAATATATACAAAGAACTCAAGAAATTAGACTCCAACAACCAAATAACCCTATTAAAAATTGGGTACATTGCTAAACAAAGAATTCTCAACTGAGGAAATCTGAATGGCTGAGAAGCACCTAAAGAAATATTCAACATCCTTAGTCATCAGGGAAATACAAATCCAAACAACCCTGAGATTCCACCTCACACCAGTCAGAATGGCTAAGATCAAAAACTCAGGTGATAGCAGATGCTGGCAAGGATGTGGAGAAAGAAGAACACTCCTCCATTGTTGGTGGAATTGCAAGCTGGTACAACAGCTCTGGAAATCAGTCTGGTGGTTCCTCAGAAAATTGGACATAGAATTACCTGAGGACCCAGCTATACCACTCCTGGGCATATACCCAGAAGAAGCTCCAACATATAACAAGGACATATGCTCCACTATGTTTATAGCAACCTCATTTATAATAGCCAGAAGCTGGAAAGAACCCAGATGTCCTTCAGCAGAGGAATGGATACAGAAAATGTGGTACATTTACATAATGGAGTATTACTCAGTTATTATAAACAATAAATTCATGAAATTCTTAGGCAAATGGACAGAACTAGAAGATATCATCCTGAGTGAGGTAACCCAATCACAAAAGAACACACATGGTGTGTACTCACTGATAAGTGGATATTAGCCCAAAAGCTAGAAATACCCAAGATACAACTCACAGACCACATGAATCTCATGAAGAAGGAAGACCAAAGTGTGGGTGCTTCGGTCCATCTTATGAGTAACAAAATACTCATGGGAACAAATATGGAGACAAATTGTGGGACAGAAACTGAAGGAGGGGCTGTCTGGAGACCATTCCACCTGGGTATCCACCCCATGTGCAGTCACCAAAGATAGATGCTCATGTGAATGCCAGGAAGTACATGCTGACAGGAGCCTGATATAACTGTCTCCTTAGAGGTCTGCCAGACATATACAGAGGTGGATGCTCACAGTTAACCACTAGTGTGATCTTGGGGTTCCCAATGGAGGAGTTACAGAAAAGACTGAGGAGCTGAAAGGGTTTGCAACCCCATGAGAAGAGCAACAATACCAACCAACCAGAGTTCCTAGGGTCTAAACCACCAGCCTGGGAGCACATAGGGAGGGACCCATAGCTTCAGCTGTATATTCATGAGAGGATGGCCTTGTCAGGCATAGGTGGGAGAGGAGGTCCTTGGTCCTGTGAAGGCTGGATGCCTCAGTGTGGGGGAATTCGAGGGTGGGGAGGTGGGAGTGGATTGGTGGGTGGGGGCACATCTTTATAGAAGCAGGAGGAGGGGGATAGGATTGGGGGTTTTTGGGTGTGGGGGGGAAGTGGGGAAATTGGATAACATCTGAAATGTAAATAAAATATTCAATAAAAATATGTTTTACAAAAAGAATAAAAAATGTTTCTTGATTTTTTTCCCTTGAATAAAAATGGTCTATGGCTCAAAAGCATAGAAAGAATTTCCCATATATTAACTATCTCATTTCACTCTTGTTATTCGCAGAGAGAACTGTTATTCTAATTTTTGTACGTGAGGAAGTAAGGGTCTGAAGAGAAAGGTTAATCTGTCTGTAAGCCAGGCTAGGAGTAGGGTGTCAAGTCTTCCCAGCACCCTTGCTTACTGTGACCTTCTCCCTTCCCCTTTCTATTCACCTCATCCCTAAGGAAAAACTCCAAATCAGCAGTGCCTTCCCTCCCCCACACCTGCTGTGGGATTCCAATTAATAACTGCAAAAAGCATTTGCTATTGTTCTAAGGAGCTGGGAAATCAATGTGTTCATTAGCAAGCTCCCCCCTCCCCTCCCTGCAATCAGATAGGAAGATGAGGTGCTGGGGCCCATTCTCTGCATTTCTCTTCAACCATCTGTGACTAAAAATGTTCTTTGAAACCCACTCTTCTCAAGTCTTCATAATTATAATTCCACCCTTCTCTACCTCACTTCCCCACAGTCATAACAGCCCTTGCCCTTGCCAAAAAAATTCCAGCACCACCCCACCCCAATCCCCCCTGCTCCTTCCCAGACCCTCTTAGGAGTTTACAATTTATGCTTCTGGTGTGGAAGCGAGTGCAGACTCTCCATCAGGGAAACAGATGCAAGTTTTCCCCCAGAGGCTGAATCTGTGCTGTTCTGCCATCTCCTCTGCCAAGACCAACCCCACCCTTCCCTGGTGTATAAGCAATGGGTCTTCTTTAGCTAAAACCCAAGTGATGTGAGTTTGGGAATCCACTGTGTCCTCTGAACTCACTTGGTCTATAGAAAATCAGCTTCTGAAAAGGTAAAACATCCTCATGATTCCATAGAAAAGGAAACATACAGAAAAGCTGCAATTACACCTGAGTGTCCCTTGCTTAGCTTCACCAGCTGGTAAAGGTGGTCATGCCCATCTCGTCTCTTCTTGTGGCCACACCCATCTCATCTCTTCTTCTCTCTCCTGCTCCCCTGAATCCAGTTGAGATTCAGTTGGCAATACCATCATTTCTTACATATTCTTTAGCATGTCAATTCTAAGAATAAGAACATTTTCTTGGCTAGCTATAATATCATGATCCCATTCAGTATACCAGAGAACTATATTCAGGTCCATATTCAGGTGTCCCTAACTGTTCCAATACTGTGATGTGTATGCCTCTTTTCCAGACTGGATTCAATCCAGCAATGAATGGTGTTTAGCTGTCATTTCTTGTCATCCTGTGATCTGAACCTGGTTCTCAGTCTTGCAATGTTGTACTATCATTTTTGACTAGTAGATTTGAGTTGTTTCGTAGAATGACCCTCAACTTGAGTTATATGATTCCATCCAGTGCTGTCATCAGGGATATTACATTATCAGTCGATGTCTGACAAACTTCTACATTGTAAGGTTGCCTTTCCTTGTTCAGCCATTTCTAATTCAGTAATTAGAAATCGGCGTTATTTGAGACTAGATCTGAGACCATGTGAATATTCTCTTCCCAGCTTTTCACACTGCCTTAAGCATCTGATGATAATTCTTGCCTGATCAGTTTGCAAACTGTGGCTTCCTGTCTTTGCCATCCCTTGTATACTAGGTGGTTGCTCTTATCAACAGAGTTTTGCCCTCTGCCCACAGTTTCTAGTGTTGCTCCCAGAATGCTCATTCCTTCTTGTGGTTCAGTGTGCTATATACTTTCTCTGCCATCGAGCTTTCTGTTGCTCCAATTAAGTGTCTTAAAAGAAAGCCTGAGCCTTGGGCTCCTCTCCACGCTCCTTCACCAAGGACTTATTCCTGATCCTTGCTGTGCACCTGATGCTTTCATTGCCTGAAACGTCACCAGGAGGGATCAGCAACCACATCCCTAGCTTTTCTCCCTGAGGCTTGGTGAGGCCTCCCAAGGGTTAGTGGTAGCTTCCTCCTCTCCATGTCCCCATCTCCTAGCAGGTAGTGGGTGCTCACTTCTGTGGAGTGATTGTGTCAACTAACCATAAAGTGGCAGCTCAAAATGTCAGAAAAGCTTTATTAAAGGGCAAGCTTGGAAGATTCACCTTTACAGACTACTTAGGACTATGCTGAGCCTCTAACCACTTATTTCTCAACATCCATTTTAGCTCAGATTTTTACAAGGGTTACAAAGAAACCTGTCTGAGATGGCATTCCTGTTCTGGGTTCTGTCACTTACAGCTGAACTTACATACCGGTGCACACATCTCCCTGTGTACTGCCTTCTTCATGCCGGTGAGTTCTTGTTCCCTGAACATGCTATCCCAGTTCTTCTCAAAGAACTCCCCTGTGTATAAGAATTTGCATTTTAAAAATGCAAATTCTCAGGCTGGAGAGATGGCTCTGTGGATAAAGTGCTCTTTATCTCTGCCAGCACAGGGAGCTGAGTTTTGGACTGCCAGTATCTACAGAGAACACATTCATGGTGATACATGCCTGTCATCCCAACACTGGGAGGTGGGGACAGGAGAATTTGAGGGAGGCTGGCTCACCAACATAACCAATCACCGAGTGCTGGTTCAGTGAGATATCCTGTCTCAAAAAAAAAAAAAAAAAAAAGGTGGAGCTTAGTAGACATGGACATGGGCACACACATATGTGTACTTACACACACACACACACACACACACACACAAACTGCAGATTCTGACTTATCATATCTGAGCTAGGGCCAGAGATTTTGCAGTCCTTAGAAACCTGCAGGTGACCTCCAGGTCTGAGCATTGTTTCCCTCTTGTGATAGTTAGCACAGTAGTGCCCCATCCATACGTCTTTGCTAATGCTGTTTGCTTCTACTGCCTCAAATCCTTGCCTTTCCCTCAGTATGCAAAAACATTATTCATCCTTCATAGCTCCTCTGCAGGGGTGGTTCACTTCATTATCAACTGGCTTCTAGAACCTACTGTGTGCATGCCCATCTGAGGTTCTAGGAATTGTAACGTACAAGGTGAGATCAGACCTGCCACATTTTCTGGTAGAGAAAGATTATAAATTAATGTAATCAACCAACAAGAAAGTGAAGAGCATGATCAATGCCGTGGAAAACAGAGATGGGGAGAGAGAGGGAGCGGCCAGTACAGGGGTGTTCCTTGAGATCCTTGATCAGGGAGGATCTATGACAAAGACAGATAATTTAACAGGGATCTAATGAAAAGCAGGGAGGAGGGGACAGCCATCTTGTGAACAGCTGGAGGGGGCAGAGCATCCCAGGCAGAGGGCAGAGCTAGGGCCAAGCCCCAAAGGAAGCAAAAAGTGTGGAATGTTAATGTATCTCAGCTAGCGAGTGCTGGCAAAGTGCTCAGACAGGAGGAGGCAAGGCTGAGGTCACAGTCTGGCCTCCGTGAGGTGCTAAAATTTCCTTGAAACTGAAATGGAAAAATCACTGAAGAGTTTTGAGTAGAAGAATGATTGTATTTAATTTATGTTTTTAAATGATCATCTGGCTGCTTCATGAAAAATGTATAGTAATAAGAGCTAATGATAATAGCCAACATTTATTGATTGTGCTTATTATATGCCAGGCATTGCTGAGTGGCTCTCTATATTAGCTCATTTAATGCTCACGGTAACTGCACGAGCTAGGTACTACTATTGCTCTCCTGTTACAGATGAAAACGTAGTGACAAAGAATCATACAATGCTTGTCTGGGGATGGGTATATGACTCTGAGGTTAAGAAATGCTTGCTGTGCAAAGGGAGGACCTGAGTTCAAATACCCAGAATCCCCACAATAACCAGGCATGGTAGCATGTGTCTGTACTCTCAATGTTCCAATGCAGAAATGAGAGGTAGAGAAAGGGAATCTCCAGATGCTCCCAGGCTGGTTAACCAAGCCATATCTACTGAAAAATAACAAATGACGCTCATACCACAGCTCATCCTCTGCCCTTTAGCCATGTGTTGTGGCATGTGCCCATCACATTCACATACATACATAGCTACATACATACAAACATACCTATACAGACGTATAAATGAAGTTTATCCCATTACATAATAGCTAATATGTATAAGAGTAAGATTTGAACCCAAGGATGCCTGTCTATAGCTAAGTACAGAGGAGCATGAGACAGTAATTCCCTCGGAAAGAAGCTCTGCAGCCCAGTTGAGCATGTTGCTGGGTTGGACTAAGGTGTAACTGTCCAGGAGGAGTGAGGATTATAAGAACTATCCTGTGGGGTGAGATATTTGAGCATGCGGAGGTATTAGGCTGACTACCAAGTGTCAGACTTCAAGAAGACTGGGGTGTCCCTTTGTTCTGAGAGGAACCCCCCCTCCAGGGAAGAACACACAAGGGGGTGAAGTGAGAGTTGATCAGTGTGAATGGTTAGGGAGGAAGTCTGGGCTAGAGGTGCAAATGCTGGCGTCAGCAGTAATGTTTGGACCTCAGCCACACAGTGAGTGTGGGTGGAGAGCAGGAGGAACTCTGCCTCCAATGGGTCTCACTGATACAGAGCTGAGAGGAAGAGGAGGGTCACAGCCATGTGGGGAGATGATGGTCAGAACCAGGGGAAGAGATCCTAGGGCAGTGGTTCTCAACCCCTGGGTTGCAACCCCTTTGGGAATTGAATGCCCATTTCACAGGGGTCAACTAAGACCATCAGAAAACACAGATGTTTGCATTATGATTGATAACAGTGGCAAAATTACAGTTATGAAGTAACAGTGAAAATAATTTTATTATTAGGGGTCACATTTTCTGGTAGAGAAAGATTATAAATTAACATAATGAACCCACAAGAAAGTGAAGACCATGGTGTGGAAAACGGAGAGGGAAAGTGGCCACACAAGGAGCTGTATTAGAAGGTTGCAGTATTAGGAAGGTTGAGAGCCACTGCTCTAGAATGTGGTTGGAAAGAGCAAACAGACTCCTATCCTCTCAAGTAGAATTCATGCTTTTGGGCAGTTCAATGAGAAGCAGATGGGCGAGAATGCTTTCTACGAACCATGAGGATATAAGGGAGGCCATCACTGGCTCAAAACGTTTCTTTAGTAACAACATCCCAATAAGGTACCAACTATTTGGAATAAAATCCATTTTTTTTAGAGTCTGTTACAATAAGTATATCTAAGAAACAGGTTTCGTAAACAAAAGTGCTAAGAGAAACTTCTAAAGAGAATCTTGCAATGTGGCAGCTTAATAAGAAAAAAGTCCTTTGACATCCTCATTGCTCAGAAAGTGACTTGTATGGCTGGTGTCCCAGCAACCAACCATAGTGTACATCGAAGAATCTTCTCAGGAATGCAGAACACCCAATAGTAATAAATGAATACTTATGTATGTAACAGGTTACACCCTAATTATTTCATAGGTTTCAAATACCCTTAGTTTATGTCATAAAAATGTTAAATAACTTATGCATGATCCCACAGCTAGAATACAACAGAACCATTATTCTAACACAAGCAATATGGCATAGCTCTTAGCTACCTTGCCATACTCTGTGATGGAGATTTGTGGTGCCAATAAACAAAAGGCTGGATGATTATAGGCTTGGAAGCCATTATAAGCAGCTGCCCCAATGCCAGGCAGAAGGTCAGAGAGCTTTGCTCCCCAAAATTATGATCTGGCTAGCCCAGAGGATAAAAAGTAAGCCTGCTATTTGAGTAACTGTATTGAAGGACAGTGGAATCTACTTGAAGAGAAGAATGTGGGCCTTATTATTCTAGAATTATTGGTTCCTCCTCTTCACATAGAGACCCTCAATAGGATGCTGCCCACCCCTCTCTTAATCTACAATTCTGAGCTTCTCTTGATTCTTAGTAATTATTTGTTGAATAAATAAATGAAGAGGTGTGTGTGTATTGGCACCACACATATAAAAGTAAGATTATAAAATACCCATATGTCTATTTGCTAAGCAAATGAATATTAGGCGAAGCAGTTGCTCTGTCTTCGGGAAATGGAAGCTTAAAAGACCAACACCAGTACATATAACAATACTGTTAATTTATCCCGACACCATGTGTAAATAAAGCAATGTATAACTGTTCCATATTATTGGGTAGTCTAGGCCCACATTACTGGGGCTTTGAGGTACATGGTGCAATTATTTGCAAAGACCTAAGCAGGGTTAGCATGTGGTTGCCACACTGAGTATATATAGGAGAGGTTGTATTCATCATAGGAGTCTGGTCATCACTATTAGTGTACCTCTTCTTCACATGCCATAAAAGGTATGAAAAGCTGATGGGAAAAGGACCATGAGGGCTAATCAGAGCCCATTAAAAGCTTTTCCAAGGTTGAGTTGAAATAGCACTGAGATTTACCAGCACATAAACGGCCAGTTTCTAGGGTACTATCTACTTTAACCTAGTTCATGGTTACTCAGGACCTCCCACTTAGGAACAGTGATTCTGTACTGGGCATTATTCTGCACTGTGCAGTTCCATGCATTACACAACATTCTAGTCAGCAGCAGGTTCCTTGAGATGACCATTTCTTGAGATGATGTATTTATGTATATATACACATATATACATATATATGTGTGTATATATATACATATATGTATGTATATATATACACATATATATGTTTATACATATATATATATATATATATATATATATATATATATATATGCATTTAAACCTCTCACAATTCTACAAAGTGGATGCTCTTTGCAGCCCCATCAAGTGAGTAAGAAAAGCAGAGGCTAAGAGAAGCCTACTGCCTGCCCTAGCTGTGAGAGGCAGCACCAGAAAAAAAAAAAAGCTGGTGAGATGAAGGTCCCATTCCTGCCCCACTGCTGACATATCGCTCCCAGATTACAGTGCTATTTCTCTTTCTTTTAGAAACACATTTTGGGACCTCTGTCCTGCAGAAGTATACCTTTGAGTCCTCTTCTATGATGACCCTTTTGCTCTGATGCCTTGGTCACTAGCACTTTGCTGATCCATTAGCCAGCCTACCTCCCTGACAGGATGCCACTGAGAGCTGCTGGACCAGTAGGCATTGTTGATTGCTGGTGAGATAAAGAGAGGAAGGGAGAGAGCTGGCCACTCCCCATCCCCAGCCAACAAGCAGCCAGCTCTCCTCTTCTCCAGTGATTACTGACACTAATTAGCAGCTTTCGGCAAATCTGGGCAAGAGACTGACACAGGCACCATCCCTGACTTATACACTGAGCATTCCAAGAAAGCACAGTGGGGTCCTGGGAAAGGTCCTTGTCCAGGCCCTGTCTGGAAAGAACTTGGCAGTCCAGTCATGAAGCAGATTGGAAAGAGTGGAGTGAAGACCTTGAAAATGGCACAAGCTGCAGGGTGGGTTCTTTCTCCCTTCTTGGGCAGTGGTCTGGCTGATAGGCTTCAGTTGAGGCCATGGGCTTTCACCATTGACAACTCTCTGGTGTTGGGGGGTCATGGCTGGCTGCATTGTGGCAGCATATGGCTCTGATTCCTGAAGCCAAGTCATTAGCCTTTTGACACAATTACAGGAATTATCTGGGAGAACAAAGCAATTGGGATCCAGCTACTGCATTGCCCTTCATCTGGGAAAGTGTCTGGCTCTCAGCCTGTTTCCGTTCCCCCTTCAAACATGTCTGATTTCCAGGATTCAGAGATGTTTTCAAGTTTAGAAGACCTCATGTTAAGGCTCCCTGGGGATAGAGTGCAGATTTTTCTACAAAGCAAACCTAGCTACTGCAGGGCTATGGGCTCTATCCTTATTTCTGGCTTCTTCGAGGATATGACCTGGGTGGGTTATATTCCTGCTCAGGGTCAGAAGGCACCCTAAGAATGAAGTGTCCCTTCCAGTGTGCCCACTTTCAACTTGACCGTAAGTCGATAAAATCATTTTTAAAACATTTAGTGAAGCAAACTCAGAAGGTATTGCAGAATTCTAAAATAAGGTATACATTTATAGCAGGTTTTTATACCAAAGTATCAGGAATTCACTTTCTTTGTTCTTGGAGTCTCGATACATAGTTCAGTCAATGCTGAAACTTGCTATGTACCTTTTGGAGCCACAGTCCTCTTGTATCAGTCTCCAGAGTGCTAGAATTCTAGGGATGTATAACTATACTCAGCACCTACGTCATTCATAACGTAAAATTCAACTACACAAAAGCTTCATACTCCTGAATCTAAAGAGTGAACAAACAGATATATAATTTTGTATCTTGAGGTTAGAGGAACAATTTTTTAAAAAGGAGATTGAGAAGAAGCAGCTATGAATTTGTGATTGCCCGTTGCAGCTATCTGCAGGGTAATGAATGTTACTGAATCTGTGTCATTTGGAAAAAAAAAAAATTACTACAAAGAAAAATATTGCAGGTTTAGTATCTTAATTATGTAGATTTTACATTCAATGAACTCTTGCCAAAATAAATTGCGTATATTATGTAAAAAGCAAATGTTAATTAAAACTGTATCCTGATAGCATGCTTGGTTCACAAGACATTCTGAGCACATGAGATTATATGGCACACATTAGCTACAATCAACTCAAACGGAAGGTCCAGGTCATTTTAGTGATTCATGGGCAGCCTGACAGTGTTGGCTGCTACTGATGTCTGACAGCAGAGCCTCACATATTTATACAGAAGATGCAGCTTGATCCCAACTTATTTTTCTAGATGAGCGTCATGTCTCTGGCTGCTCCAGAGTCTCATAAATAAGACAGCTCTGACTTGAGCTCCCATTAATTAGCTGCTTAACACAAAGCTACTGGGTGATCATTGCATCCATGCTACAAAAATAAAATCTCCAACAAGGAAATGAGGCTGGGGTAAAGACACAGAGAACTGGAGGTTACCATATTCATCACTTGTCTCTTTCCCTCTGCTACCCTGAGCTCAGATGTCCCCAAGATCAGGGGATCATCCATCCACCCTGATAGGTGGGTAATTGCATTCTTGAGCCACAGCATCTGGTCTGCTCTGAACATCTTCACTGCTGAGCTGCGTGTTCACAGCACAAGATCTGCAAACTACAGAATTGATTCTTCTGTTCTCTCCAAGAGGCATGGCTCCAAAGCTAGTTTAATTATAGGTGTTTAGACGCACCGAGATGAATACCTTGGGAACAACTGCTCAGATCCACTGCTCTGGCAAGCATGCACTTTCTGTTTTTTTCTCACTTTCCAATTTAACAGTCAACTGTGTGCTGTGTGTAAGTGATCTGTAATCAACCGAACACTAAAATGCCATGCGTTAAGAAAAGGTCAGGGGAGAGTTTTCCGACAGGAGCCTGGAGCCACGGCACAGTTTTGAATGGCAAGGTTGTCACTTCCACTGGGGTTTCATGGTCAGTTAGCTCCCAGGTTACTACCCATATACCATAAAAGAACTTCGGATATGCTGCAAGCCACTTTCCACCTGTCTCTGTGGATTATGGGAAAAATGGTCCTTCAGTTTGGATCTGCCAAATGTGGACATTGCTAAAGGAGCTGGGCACTGTGAGGGCTAATAAACTTGGGTCTCATCATTTCTAAGAAGGTATGTGGTATGAGAAGGCACATCTTGGAACTTCAGTGTCACCAACTGATTGGTGTGAAGGTGCTCACTTTAATAGGAGCACATATAAAGCTATAGTGAAGGAAGTCTAGCAGAGTGCAGGACCAGCAACATGTCAGTAAAGGCTCGATTCATTTATACATACATACACCCAGCCAAGATTTAAATACAAGTTGTCAGTTAAACTCAAAGTAATATGCATGCACAAAGTATGTGTGTGTGTGTGTGTGTGTGTGTGTGTATACATCTGTTTTCACATGTACCTATGTTTGTATTTACATCCATATGCGCTTGTATATGCTACTGTGGATTAAAGGTAGGACCTAATGCATGCTAAATAACAACTCTTCCACTGAATAAACTACATACCCAGCCTTATTTTTATCTTTGTGTGTGTGTATGTGTGAGGTTTTTTGGGGGGGGATATACGTATGTATGTGTGTGTTTGTGTATGTGTGTGTGTGACTAGTGAACTACATACCCAATCTTATTTTTATGTGTGTGTGTGTGTGTGTGTGTGTGTGTATGTATTGAGTGCACATGTATGTGAACACCAGAGGTGTCTTCTTTAGTCACTTCTCAACTGTTTTTGAGACAGGATCTCTCACTGAATATGGAGTTTGACGAGTAAACTAGACTGTCTGGCCAGCAAGCCTCAATGATCATTATACTCTGCCTCTCCAGTGGTGGCATTACCATGCCATACTCTGGCCAAATCTGAACTGAGATCCTCATGTTTATGTAGCAAACATTTTATGAACTGAGCCATCTCCCTGACCCATCATTTCATCATTTTGCCTTCCTTCTGGAATAGAGTCTCACTAAGTTGCTCTGGCTTGCTTTGGCTTGAACTTTTAATCCTCACACTTTAGTTCTACAGGTAGCTGGGGTTCTGACCTGTGCCACTAGGTCCAGCACAAAGACTTCTTTGAAAAGGAATCTTCTAAGGATAAGAGGAGTCATGGAATAAATAACCACTGGAATGCCAAATGCCCCCAGGACAGTTTGGAAAAGTAGGGCAGGATGGTGACCGGTGCTTCCTTCTCCCTGGGCTGACCACAAGCCTCTTTAATCTTGCACCCATTTCTGTCTTCCCTGGTGGCATCTGCTCTGCTTTCACCCGTAGTAACTTCTGTGAAGACAGTGGAAGGCAAGAGGAAAGAAAAAAAGAGCTGTTTCCTGCTTCAGGTTTCTGCTGCCATCCTCTCAGTCATATTGGGCAGCTAGACCTCCATCATTAACAGACAGTTCCCTTCCTCAGATGTAAGCCTCTGTTTTTGATCCCAGGGCTAAAGGAAGCCTCACCTTCTCAATCTAAATGTCAGCCACATGGTGCTTTCTCACTGAGTTCTCTCATTGCCACCTGGAAAGCTCTCAGCAGTGCCTGCACTGCACTCTGGGAGTGGGACACAGCCATGCAAGGCTTTCTGGGATCCAGCTTCAGCCATGGTCCCACCTCTCCTGGATTCCAGCACTTTCTTGGCAGCTGCCAGCTCCCTTCCTGACTCTCAGCAGCATGGCTTCGTGAGAGGGAATGGTGAGTACTGGAAGCCGTACAACTTTACTGGTTCATTAGCCACTAAGTTTGGCAGCTGCATCCTGTACTTAACTAATTTTGCTTATCTTACATTCCCCATTTGCTTTGCAAACTCTTCAAACTATTTTTATATCCAGTTTCTTTTGTAAACTCTTAAATTTGTTTTCTTCTTTTTTTTAATTTGGACACTCAGTGGTATACTCCCCACACATTTGAACATGGACATCAGAAGTCAAGGATGGGGGTGATGCAGACAATTGCTCTTGCAAAGTTAATACCCTTTCAATTCAATCATTTACCTTCTATAGATCTTTGAAATGACATCTACTAATTCTTGCTATCCCTTAAAGGTTCTCTGACATGCCATCTCTTGGCCGAGGCCTTTGGGACATCTGAGTTTCTATCATCTCCCCACAGCAGTTGTGACTTTCCTTTCCAATCTATCACATGTTGATGAAATGATTCTTTTTGTGTTTATGTCCATCAGTAAGAAATTGTTAATGCGAAGAACTGAGGCTACATTGTACCTGGCCACTAGAAAACGGCTTATTCTATGCAAGAGATCAATGAGTACTCTATGGAATGAATGAGTAAATAGATAGCCACTGGTGTTTTCACTATGGCTACAGTGAAAGTTCATGAAGCCAATGTGATAGAAATAGACAAATCTGCACACAAAGGCCACTTGGTCCATCAATAGGGACAAGACATTTAACTTGACCTAAATGTTTCCAAAAGTTTGATCTATGAGATATAAGCCTTCAAGCCACCAAAATTGCCATGTGTCTTAAAATGCAGATTCCCAGGCACTGCCTAGAATTTTCACAAACCCTTCCAATGGTATAGATGTGTTCTAACTCTATGGAATTCATCATCTCATATGTAAACTGCAGAGAGTTTTGCAATAACTTGAAAAACACATTTTAGAAACATTTTGTTATATTGTTTGAGCAAGACAAAACTAGTCATCTGTTGCCGCCAGCAGCAACAGTTGAACCGGGTTCACCTGCAAGAGAGGCTGACGATGGGAAAGGGCGGGAAGAGATGAAGCCAAGACAAAGTTCTCTGATCAAGGCTCGAAGTTTAATAATTTGCTCTCACATATAAAGGGGAAGCCACACCCCCCAGAGTCTCTTCTCGGTTCAGCCCAGGGGCTGGGCAAGGAGATAGCAGTCTGGAAGGTGTCAAGGCTAGCTCAGCAGGCAGTCCATTCTTCTTAGCTCAGGTAGCAGGCTCCAAGGCGCCAAGGCTGGTAATGCAATGCATCTCCTAGGTCCTACTGTTGCTTGGTCTATTGTGGTAAATGACTTTGCAGGCCTGCTCAGGCCTGGGGGAAGGGCACAGTCAACCAAGGACATCAAAAACAAACAAATGAACAAAACTCTAAGGTATGTAGATAGGTGAAAAAACGATATATATAACTTCAAAAGTGAATTCTTCAATAATTTTACACACATATATAATATTTTGATAATATCAATACCATAATACCATATTCCCTTTCTAATTACTCTTAGATGGCCCCTCCTATCACACCAGTTACCCAGCATCCTGTCCTCTTCCCATAGTCAGCTGGGTCCAATCAGTGTTGTTCTTATGTGCATGGGTGTAGGGCCACTCCATGGAGCATGGACATTGTAGCAGAGGCCACTTCTCTGAAGAAAATTGATACCCTGATACCCTGCCCCACCAGTGCCCAGCTGACATAGCTCCTTGGCTACAGAGCTCTTCACCTATCTGTGCTGGGATTTTGACTAGCCTTCTCTTGTGCCGGTCTTGTGCCAATGACTACCAGCACTGTAAGTTCCTGTGTGCAATGGCCCTCATATGTCCAGAAGACACTGACCTCCAGGTCTTAAGATGTTTCCACACCCTCTTCTGAAATGTTTCTTTAGGTGTGTGTGTGTGTGTGTATGAGTGTATGAGCAAGGTGTGATATATGTTTAGGGTTGAACACTCCACCTCTCACATATCCTCTGTGCTCTCAGCAGCTGTCTCTTTATTATTTGCTATCACATGCAAAATGAGGCTTCTCTGATGAGGGATGAGGGCTGTACTAATCTATGGAGACAAAGAGAAGTATGTAGAAAAAATTGATATTATATCTGTTTAGCAACCTTTTATAACAGAAATAATACAACAAAATATTTGCCTTTTGTGAATAGCAAAATTACTTGGTCTTCTTTCTGATTTTTCATGATTTTCTTCCTGACAATGGGAATATCTTTGTATAGAAAATTTCCAAACCAAATTATCTTTACAAAAAAGAAAGAAAGAAAGAAAGAAAGAAAGAAAGAAAGAAAGAAAGGAAGGAAGGAAGAAAGAAAGAAAGAAAGAAAGAAAGAAAGAAAGAAAGAAAGAAAGAAAGAAGGCAGCAGAGTGAGGTACTGATAAATCCTCTCAGCCAGCCCCCACCTCTAACCACCTCCAAACTCTTTCTGGGTTCCTCAAGCTCCTAACACTCCATTGCCTGTCACCCATGGGATGTGTGATACAATCATTTTCCTAAATCTTGCCCCAGCCGCACAAGAACCAGAGCTTGGCGGCTGGTAAGCCATTGAAATTTCATACTTAAGACATCAAAGCTGGCAGCCTTGCCTTCAATTCCCCCTAGCTCAACTTCTTAACAGAAAATTTTCTTGAAAGCGCTTGATCCCTTGAAGTTATTGGGCACCATATTTCTCCGAAGCCTTGCACCGGACAGAGATGCAAGGCTGGAGAACACACACATACACCATTTATTAAAGATTTTGATATGGGCAAGGTAGGAGTGGTGAAAGAATGGTTACATCTTATCAGTTCTGAGCTCTCTGAATCCAGTTCTCAATGGTTTGCACAATCGCTGTCCTGAGAGTAAAGTACAGCCACACGTGAGGTAGGAGTTCATCATAGGAGGGACTGTTCTTGCAGCCAAGCCAGAGGCTGGCCTTACCAGACAAAGACTGGCATACTGTTAGGTGTCTCCACAGAGGGAGATCCTTTATCATTACAGCCTAAGCCTGCTTGGCTGGGCTCCTTGCAGGGGTGAATGCATCCAGCTCTCTGCCAGCTTCCAAACCGTGTGCAGTTCTCAGGCCTGCTTCCATAGAGAAGACCCTCTTCTAGGCAGATAAAAGAAACAAATCCTACTTCCTATAAATTAACAATCAATAATTACTCCCTGGCAGTGAAACCTGGCCTGTAAGAGCCAATGTGCTGGTTCCGGCAAACAATTTGAAGGGCATTGACAAGGCACGAGTGCAGTCACAGCTTGGCCTTCCGCTCTTCCAGACAATGAAATTACCATAAAGAACTTGGCAGCCACTCTCCATTGGTCCCTGAACTCCAGTTCCACTCTACCTTAATGTTTTATAACATAAGGAAACTCTCCAAACCCAGATTCCTTCAGGTCAAAACCAAGAATGACAGAGGGTGAATCTCACAGCCTGACATTTACCTCCCTCTTACTCCAGCTCCAGGCCATATCCTTGTGTAAGAAGAGAAGCCAGCTTGCTCTGAGTATTTACTACGTAGGTGATATTGATAGAATTGTATGTGTTTGCTTAGCTCTGAAAATAATGCTATAGAAGTAAAGTCCCATTTTCAGATGAAGAAACTGAGGCAGGGGTTAAACAATTCATTCTAGGTTCTGAAGATAGTCAGTGGAATGACCAGAACGGGAATCCAGTCAGGGTTCTCCACAACCCTCATAAGGACTCTTCTAACCATTTAATCTGTGGCCTCCCAGGTATGTATATGAATTCCCTTTGCCAATGTGCATCCTTTGCTCCATATGCCTGCTGTCCTCCCTTCTGTAAATGTTCCATGAGTTTAACTTGTCCTAAGGCATTACATAACAACCCAGATCTGCTCACAGTTCTGTCTTTCTGACCTTAACAGAGAAACCACATCTAGGAGCTTTGGTGACTGTCCTTATCTGAAAAAGCAGGTATATTAATTATTTCTCTTACTGCTAACTAGGAAGTCTGCTATCACTCATGATGTCTTCCTCATTTTTAAAAAGTAAGTATAGACTATAACTGCTCCCTGGATTTGATTTGGGAGATCAGAAAATACACACTAAGAACAGTTATGATGGCAGTTATCCAAATATAGAATATTATATATACATAGTTTGCCATCTGTGTTGTCATCATACGCAGTTTCTTCTTGACAGGCACATTGAGGATGGACTGTAAGTTACAATACTTTTGGGGACACTGTGGCACTCTTGATAGGTAGATGGAGGGAGAGATGATGATGATGATGATGATGATGATGATGAAGATGATGAAGATAGATAGATAGATAGATAGATAGATAGATAGATAGAAAATAGAGAGAATGAAAGAAAGAAGAAAGATAGATAATAAATAGTAGGTACATAGATAAAAATCTACTCCTAGGAGTATATTCTATGAACCTAATTCCACATGCATACAATATATATGTTCATAGACATTATTTATCATAGAATCATTAGTAATTTAACAATATTAGAAATAGTAATAGTGTTCTTCAGTAGGGAATTAATTAAATACATAACAATAAGGAAATACAGTGGGAAAAGACTCTGAAGAATTTCTATATGTAGCAGTATGAATTAATCTCTGAGATGTATTATTTACTGGGAAAGTAGGCTGTAGAATACCTTATGTAGTTTGGACCATGGTACTACAAAAGAAAATAATTTAGAATTTCTTAATAAAGGAAAGAAAGTACAACACATGCACATTCTTGTATACTTTTTGATCATATCTAGAAAAATACATTACAGATTGGAACAGTGTTTTCCTCTTGGGAAAGAAGTCAGGAAACAGGGCTGTCTACTGCATGTATTTTAGGACTGTTCTACCAGGAGGCTGTGCGTTTCATTTATAGCAACAGAAGTAAAAGTACCATAAAAATACTGACTCCCTAACTAGACATTAAGCTCCAAAGGAACAGATCTGCGCCATCTCCAGAAGTCAGTCAGTGAGTGCTGACACCATAGGCAGTCCCTGGGGTACTTGGCATTTCTTTCTTGTGTCTACTCTACTTAATTCCTATCATGGCTGTGGCTATGGACAGAGCCAGAATCAGATCCTCTCTTGCCACTATGGACACCTGCCTATGTTGTTCAATAGAATCCCTCCTTGGGCCTCTGTATCACTCCTCCAACACTTCTCCGTTCCCTTCTCACGTCCTACAATCGCTTTCCTGCCAAGAAAGACAATTAAAGTGACTGCTTTAAAGCTATGTCAGATCAGGCCATTTTCTGCTCAACTGCCATCCAGTACCTCACCCAGTAGCCCTCCATCTCATCCAGTAACATAGGTAAAACTGGCTTCTACCATGGCTTCTGAGCATCCCAGCCACCACTGACCCATCTCCTGACTGTATTCATTTTGACCATCATACTCTAGTCATTCCGGCTCCTTGGTAACTCCTTGTCATATAAGTAATGACTAGTTTTTACTACATTCAACATCCCTCTATTTTTCCTTCCCACTCAATAGTCTTCATTCCTCATTTCACTTCATCCATCTATGAGGCAATATTCCCTCTTGACATGATTTGTCCATTTTTATACAAAGTGTTTCTCTCTCCATTAAAGCCTTCAATTTCCTCATCTGCAGTAAGAATGGTGGTAGGCACATGGAGTTGTTGGAGAGTACCAGACAACTGCCCCTCAACTGCCCTCCACAAAGTTTCTTCAGGGAAGGGACTGAGCCTGAAACAATATTATATGCCAGCTTCTAACAGAGTCCTGAGGTTTGATGGGTGAACCTATCTTGGTATCATCATAACCAAGTTAAAACAGGAACATGAGCCTTGCATGGCTGCTGTGAGAATTCTACAGGCTAAAACTTTTACTTTCTTTTTCCACCACTGGTAAGATTACTAATAAAAGACTTCTAGATGGAATGCAATTTTATCAGAAATGGAGCATAGGCTATAATTTTCACCCAGATTTCATGCCAATGTAGACCCAACACAATTTGTAACGGTGACAGGGATTAGAAAGAAACACCCACAACAAACCAGTATTTGGGAACTAAAATGGCTCAGCTAACAAGAAGCTTTCTTTCAATATCTACCTTGCAAGTACAAAGTTGTTACATACAGCTGAATACAAGTTGAAAATATTAAATAAATAAATAAATAAATAAATAAATAAATAAATACACACACACTTTGGAAAGCACTCTGACTCTGTAAAGAGTTCTTATTACACTCCCTAGTAATTTACATTAAACTGTTAATGAGCACTCTTTGTTAATCAGATCCTTGGGAGGATACCCAGCTGAATTATGCACCTTGAGGAGCCAATCTTGAGATGAAGGATATAGTTAGAATCTTCCTCCTTTGATCTATGTCATTATCCTGTGAGGAGCAGATGGAAGAATTGAATAAGACTTTGCTGATCATGAACTTCAGCTCTGCAGCCAAATAGACAGTGAGGCAGAGTCCAGGTCTGCTCTCTTTTCTTTCCAGATCCTGGAGTGAATTTCGAACATGCTGTGTCTCAGTTTCCCCATGGGTGGGTGGTAATAATTGCTTCCCAAAGCTTTTGACATTTGTAATCCCTCAAAGCTAGTTGTTACGATTGATACATTTTACTTAATGCCATTTGAAATAGCACTCATATAAGAGTTACTCAAAGTTATGAGATACATAGGATTTAAATGAAGTCCTTAACCATTCATAGCCACACTGTGAGTATCTGCACACTTGCTTTTTTTTTTTTTTTTTTTTTTTTAAAAAAAAAAAAGGCAGGTTGATAAACAGAATCATTCATGGTCTTGGAAGCAGACAAAGAGACATCAACCCCAGCTTTTCCTTTCCAAGCTAATGGTCACCCTGACTCCCATCAAAATTACCACTCTTCACTTCAAAATTTAACCTCTGAAGTACCATTAGGAAGTCAGGAACTGAGTGGACCCTTGCTATTACACTAACTTTGCACATCAATCATTCCAACCTCTGGATACAGAGAAAAAGTCTTGGCCTTCTATGTCATGGGAACCTTTGACACAGGTGATTATATGCTGACAGGTCTCGTGGATGACTAACAGCCAGAGGTTCCAGCCTGAAATGGGTCACGCTTGAAATTCATGCAAGCTACCGACAGAACTCAGAGCAACATTGCTCATCCTAAGCCACAGGGCTGCGCCATTTTTATTCACTCATTTCACATCCATCAAGCGCCTTTCTCCTGTCAAGAATTGGGCCAGATACAGCACACTGAGCACACAGCATAGTTCTTGTGCTCCCAATCACAGACTAGAAAAAAATGCTCACAAGGCCTCTGTATGGGAATTTGCCTTTCTTCATTGTTCTAGAATGCCATCTGTTCTGACTGTCATTCCTGGAGTAGTAATGAATACTCAAAGGTAGAAAGTGACTCATCCAAGGTCATAAAGTTAAAGGCAGGCTGAAATCCTTATCAAAGCTATTATTCTTCCTTACTCTGCATCCTTAACCAGAGGTCTGACTGTAGGAGGGAAACAGACTTGACCAGACTATCTAACTATAAGAATATAGCTATCCCTCAAATGATGGGCAGAGCCCTAAGAAAGAAGACAGAGTCCTCATGATCCTTCTCTGATTTCCTTTTGACTTTGAACAAGGGACTCGATAATGAGTGTCAAGGCTGACGTGTGTGACATCAATTTCTGCTCCTAGACACGAGCTCTTGAGGGTACTTAAAAACACATTACATACATAAGAGCCAGAGTACAACCTCAACTCTCAGGATGGTTATTCCAAAGTCCTGCTTCCATTCCTCATGCTGCCACTGAGACTCTGTGATTTACAGCCTGGATGCTGGTGACCCTGGGCCAAATCTCTTAATATCCTTTCCCCCTCCACAGAATGGTGAGAACAACGGGAGTTGCCAGGCCCAATGGTCCATTGTGAGGATGGATTGTTTCCCAATGCCCATAAAACTCTCTGAGTTCCACAGAGGGGGGCCTGACTGTTATGATCCTCTGGAGAGTTCCCTTCCTTTGTAACAAAAGTGGAATTGTTCTTTATCATATTAGCTACACATTATATATTGGTCACTTCCCAAGAACTTGCATGATCTCATATGTAAATTAGGTGGGCTCAGAGGCTTAGAGCCAGACTGAGATGAAAAACAGGTCATGTGGGAGCCATGTGAACAGGGCTTCTGGGAGGATAGGATTCCTCCCTTTGTCTCTAGCCCAGATGTGTAACCTTGGTCAAACCATTGGGCCTCTCCTAGGCTTGTTGGAAATAACAATCCTAACCTGTCTTACTGGGTACTTGAGAGGCCCATATAAGGCTGCATGAAGTGGAAATTTCTGATTTCTTTGGAAGTTCAAATGATGTTTTGCTGGGGCAGATATGGGAAAGGATGTTTAGATAAAGCAGACACATAGAAGAAAGTTTTGCTGAAGAAGACACAGGTGAGAGGATGTTTTGCTAAAGCAGACACATGAAACAATGTGTGACTTTTAGAAAGGATATAGATATGACTACAGACAGTAATGCAACAAGGCTTGGGCTTTGGTTCGCCTTGTGCTGCTTCGCTATTCTCTGCAGATGACGTTCTGCCACTGATTGGCCTTGCACTGTGTTGCTGATCTTTGCCTGTCATGACTTCATAGAGAGTAACTGGCCAAAGAATGTCTTGTGCTATTCTGTTGCTGATTCTTGTGTAGAGTCTGCCGAGTGAACTGGACTGCAGCTGCTGATTCATGTGTGGCGATTTGCTTGTAGACTGAACTGCTGATGTCCTGACAATGAAGATTGAAATCATCCCCAAACTCTTTCTATGTCCCCATGTCCTAATAACTTTTCTTTTCCACCACCTCAAGGGGGGTGGTTGATGAGAAGGGAGGTCAAGGTGTTTAAGAACCCTTATTAAAGTGGGTTTTGAAAACTTTCAGCCAACAGCTGTACCTGAGGACACTCTGCAAATGGCAAAGCCACACGCTAACATCAGAAGTGACTATAAGCACAAACTGATTACAGGAAGCCTGTTTTATTATTTTTTTTAAGTTTATAGTTTAAGAAATATAAGTCTTCCTCAAAATGATGTCATTTGTTGGGTAGAATCTTAGGAGACTCTAAAATCCCACTTAGCCTCAAATTTGAAAGAGGAAGGGGTAGATAGAGGTACTAGTCATCTGTCTGTTGTAGTGACAAAATGACTGAAAACAGCAACTTGAAAAGGAGAAAATTGTTTCTATTTGGATTATGGTGTGGTGTTGTAATGCAGGGTGATTAATCTTGTCTCTTTGAACCTGTAGTGACACAGCACACTGTAGTAACACAGCACATCATGGAGGAAACATGTGATGGAATGAAGCAGCTACTTCATGGAGGTAGAAGTGGAAAGGAACAAGGTCTCCAAAGGATCTCAGTAGCTACCTAAATGGTATGTCCCCCCAAACCTAACTTCTTCCTATCAGTGCCTAACTTTGACCTACTAGGCCACAGTCGCACTTCCTTCCACAAGCCCCAGGCTTTTAGGCTTCTACAACCTCCCAATCATGTCACAGGCTGTGAACCAAGTTTTTCATATATGCTCTTTAGGGGACATTTAGAATTCAAATCAAAAGATACATAGTTCCCACCATAAACAATTTCTATCCAGCTGTGGAAGCTGTGTACAAACATAGGAGCAGACAGCCTGGGTTCCACTCTTGCCTCTGCCTGACTCAAGGTACCTCTCCTCATCTGTGCTATCATGTTAGTGATCACACCTTGCACCCCTTCAAAATAGCTTATAATGCAAGTACTATAGCATACATTTCCTTCTTGAACCTGAAGAACTTACTCTCTCTTCAGATGTAAAAGCCAGGCACCTTCTCCCAGCTGGACAGCTGGCTCCTGAGCCATGAGACTGAGAAGTCCTAGAATGGAAGTCAGACGCTCTGTAGGTGAGAGGCACACCCTCACTGACCCTTATTCACACAATGAATGAGGAATGAACTCAAACCACTGGGCTTACTGGGGACCATACCTTCCTGTCAGTGTAACTGGAAAGTACCAAATTCTGGCAACCACTCTCTAGAGGTGTTGGCATGAAAAACTGTGAACTTCTAATTTCATTCCTTCACTAAATCGCTGTGCCTTCTGATGGAGGGCTTGAAAGCTTGAGACACAAGGAATCTGAAAGTTTGCCTTTGAAACACTCTGCCTTTCTCAGGCTCCCAGTGTGACCTTTAGAATTTCTTCTTCAGGTAGATGGAGGCAAACTGTCCAGGGAGCTGGTTTTTCTTTCCCCTCAATGAAAATGTTCAAATCCACAGAAGAATTTTTAACTGGATGTCCACAATTTTACTTCTGCATTTTGTGTGTATATTCATCTGTCCATCTCTATGGGCACCCATCAGCCCATTTTGAAGGGGCAGGCAGACATCTTTACACACCTTCTAAATCTCAGAACATGTATTGTTAACTAGAGTTTGACATTTGTTTCCAAGCTTTTTCCTACTTAGAGTTAAAAGCTGTTGACAAATTCATATGGTTGAATAACCCAGTTTCTTCTTAAGTGTCTAATGTTTCATATACCAGAAATCTCTCTCAAGTGCATTCTTCTTTATACCTCTAACCACTTCAGAGGTCAAAATGATTTCCCATCTTTAAGAAAATTCATTTTATATTTTTACAATAGTTTTAGGTTCACTACAATATTGTGATGAAGACACAGAGACATCCCATCCTGTCCCATCCTGTCCCATCCTGTCCAGCATCCATTACTGGTATTTCCTCTACAGTACTACACTGGGAACGATCAGTGAACGTACACTGGGATGCCATAGCTTCCAACAGAATGTATTTGTTTATTCTGTGCATTATAATATCATCATCTTTTATAGTTTCATACACAATTGATTCATTGCACTAAAAGTCTTCAGCATTCCAGAAATGTCTCCTCCATACTGGCAGCTTTAAATAATAAATGGCCACAAAGATAGAAACCGGCACAGCTAGTTTGAGCCCTATCTCTACATTTTATCTTTTCCTAACCTCTGGCAAACACTGACCTTTCTATTGACTTTCTAGACTTCTCTTTTCTAGAATGTCATAAAATCTGAAATGACATCATATGTAGCCTTTTCAAACTGGTTTTTTCTTTCTTTCTTTCTTCTTTCTTTCTTTCTTTTTTCTTTCTTTCTTTCTTCCTTTCCTTCTTTCTTTTCTTTCTTCCTTTTTGTAATTTTTATCTGTTTCTTCCACATTATTTCATGGCTTGATAGCTTATTTTTGGAATGCCAAGTAACATTACAGTTTCTCGATATAGCATGAGTTAGATATCTATTTAAGGACATCTAGTTTGCTACGAGTTTAGAAATTATAATAAAGCTCTTACAAACAACCTTGCAAAGATTTTTGCCCGGCATTGTTTTCAACATCTTTGTACAAATGCAAAGACAAACAAGTACTGTATTATCTGGTATGAGCATTTCTAAAACAAAACAACAACAAACCCTTGCCAACTATTTTCTACAATGGCAGTGAATGAGCTTTCTCATGATTCTCTATAGTGACTGGCATTTGATCTTTCATTTGTCTCAGTCAGTTTATTCTACTATAATGAAGTGTCACAGTGTAGGTCATTTATAACAAAGAGAAATTAATTGGACTCTTACAGTCTAGGAGCCTGGAGAGTCTAAGATCACAGCATCAGGGTTGGTGTCTGGGGAGAGTTGTTCCCACTTCTACCCTGTTGGTGTGTGTTGCATAGTTTAAGGGACAGATATCAAAAGAGAATGGAACTGTGTCTTCATTGTGCTGGAGAGCAAATTAACAAGGGCTGAGTGATGTGAAACCCTATAAAGGCCTCATAGCAACCACTACCTGTGTCTACACAATTTGCCCTATTGGCTTCCTGTTTTGAATTCTGCTGACATCTGCTTTAGTTTTTATTGCTCTTCCCCTGCCTAACCTGGCCTTATTCTCCTTCCTTTTCTAGTTTCCTAAGGGGGAAACTTAAGCTTTCTGATTTTAGATCTTTCCTCTTTTCAGTGCCATGAGCACCTCTCTAAGCCCCACCTTTGCTTCAGCCAGCAATTATAATAAGTAGCATTTTCATTCTACTTTATTTCACTTGAGTTTCATTTCCCCCAATCCATGTATTATTAGAAGCATGCTGTTTAATCTCTGCGTATTTGGGGAACTTGCAGTTAACTTCCTGTTTTTGATTTCTGGTTGATTTTCACGGTGTTCTAAAACAAACCTTGTAAATTTCTATTATTTAAAGCTTATAAGGACATGTTTAAGGCCTGGGATGGCATCTATGTTCATGAGCACCCCCATGGGAGCTGGCAAATGTGTATTTTGCTGTTTTTGGACAAAGTAGTTAGTAGATGCCAATTACATGCTACCGATCATAGGTATTGCTGAGTCCATTATGTTCTTCCTGTGTGATGGCTCTGTCTCTGATGGAGGAGCACTGAGGTCTCCAACAACTGTGTTTTCACATGCTTCTCTTAACTCCATTAGGTTTTTCCAACCTAGTTTGCTACTCTGCTGCTAGGTGTATGCATGTTACAGATGTGAAGTCTTCTAGAATAAGTGGTTCAAGTAGCTTTACAGAATTTCAACTCTGGCAAATTTTCTTCCTCTGTATCTGTTCTATATGAAATTAGTAGGGTGATGCCCACTTCCTTTGGGTCACTGTCAGCATGGTACAACAACTTCTGTCCATATCTGAAATGAGTTTCTTGTAGACAACATATAGTTGGGTCACATGTTTTTACCCACTCTTTCAATGAATCTTCTAAATTTACAATATGTAAAATATTGCCATCCACAATGAGTCCTGAGATAGTTGCGATATTATCTACCTTAACTGCCAGTGCTTTATCTACTTGTTATTTTTATTTACCATTGTTCCTAGTTCTGACATCTCTTTTATTGTGACTAATTTTTTTTTTCAACTGAGAAATTTTAGGATTCTACTTTCTTTCCTTTCTTACAAAGCTGAGTTTACTGGATATCTGTCTGTAAGCCGCAGACATTTACTACTAATGAATGTCCAACTTCAAATGGCACCATGTCATTTCATTAGGGGGGCAAGTGCCTTATATCAGAAAATAAACCTGATCTACTTCATCCTACCCTATTATGTAGCGTGTACACCTTGTATAGCATGGTACAGTCCCTGGACAGTAGGTCTCATCTTCTCATCCTTCGGTCTTCACTGTCAATGGTTTCTGCTGATACATCCTTTATTTGGAGATCGTTTCTTCAGCATCCTGAACCACTGCTAAGTTCATTAGAGGAATTCTTACTTTCTGCTTTGATCTTAGGCATTTTTTAGTTTTCTTCATAGAATTTCCATCTCTCTACTTACATTCCACTCCCATTTTCCCCATCTATTTGTTCATCTGTATAGCATACCATATGGATTTTATCTTTTAGTCAAATATGTGCACTAGGTGAAATGAAGCACTATCATTAGGCCTTTAGTTCTGTGGTGCTAAGGTTCGTGGAGCAGCTTTGGGCGATTCTGTAGTTAGTCCTTGGTCTTTTTTGAGCCTTTGCTCCCTGGAATTATCACACATGCTTTACAGTCCCTCCTTCTTCTCCTCTTCTTCCTCCTCTTCCTCCTCTTTCTCCCCTGTCTTAGAGTGAGACAGAACATCTTCCTGGGACTAGATTTTAGCATTTCCTTTTTCTTTGTATAGACAGCTAGATCTAGGTAGAGTAAGGTAGTTTACATCCTCCAGATTGCTTTAATAAAAGCTAAGCAAATTAGATCCTTCTTAGTCTTTTCTGGGGTGAGGCTTTGTTAAGTAGAATATAATGTTCTTGTATGGTTCAAAAAACAAACAAATAAAACCCATCTAATCTTACCCCATGATGAAAGCTTTATGGAATTTTCTCTAATATTGAAAGTGACAACCAGGTCAAGTTTTTAGAGAGAACATTTATAAAAGTGTAGGTGCCTCCCTATGGTTCAGTCTCCAGCTGTTTTTTTTTCCCTTAAATCAGAGCTGTCTACACTAAACCTATAGATAATGACTGTCCCTAAGACTGGAAGCAGGAGAGAGAGAGAGAGAGAGAGAGAGAGAGAGAGAGAGAGAGAGAGAGAGAGAGAGAATGAATCACAGTTGAGGCTGGGCACAGGTACTCTGGTAAGTTGTGGTTCTGTGTTCTCACTAGCCTGTGTCTCTTATTTGGAGACAGCCTGTGACCTCACTTCTCTTTCAGGCTATTCAGTGGCTGAAACAGAGCTGGCAGTCTGCATTTGTTTCCATAATAGCCTTGCCTATTCTAGAAGTTCGCATAGACAAGATCACACTGTATGTGTTCCATTTATAAGTCTTTTATTCAGTACATTTTGAAATTTACCCATGATGTTATATTTATCAATAATTTGTTCTTTTCTAGATGCATTCATATGTATATTTCTCTCCCATTCTTATATTAATGGACACCTGAGTTGCTTTCAGCCTGTGACCAGAATGAAATCATCTGCTATGAATAGTTTGGTTAAAATCTTTTCTAGATACATGTATACTTTCTCTTTGGAAATGGTAATACCACAGCTACAGAATAGGCACTAGTCTAGTTTTGTAGCTTGTACTACTTCACAACTTCACAGTCTGCACAGTTGCCATCATATGAGATGCCTGTCGTCTTAATTGTCATCACTTTAGTAAGCAGATATTAGAATCTTGTTGTGAACATAGATTATTCAGATGTCTAAGATACCTGAGAATATTTTTTGCATGATGTGGTATGTAGTGTGTATGCCTGTTTGTATCCTTGTTAATGTGGATGTACACATATGGGTGCATGTTTATGTGGAGGTTCGAAGTCAACTTTGGGTGTTTTTCTTGGATCATTTTCAACCTTTAATTTTTAAGACATGGACTTATTGATTCAGCTAGGTTGACTGGCCAATGAGCTTCAAAGACCCACTTGCCTGCCCCACCCCATCCCAGAGCCATTAGGTGGTACAGGCCACCACTTCAGTGTTTCACTTGTGTGTGTGTATTAGGGAGGGGATTTGAATTCAGATCTTTGTGCTTGTCCCACAGGCACATGAACAACTGATGTCTCCCCAGTCTGATACTTGAAAATGATGTAAACGAAACACCTAGAGGCAGAATTGTGAGGATTTGCTTTTGTAAAATATTCTGGAATGTGGGGGTTAGGAGAAAGCAAAGATGTGCTCTGGTAATGTTGATAACATCAACATAATAACTGGCATAAATAAAATGAATTGCTTATATTCCAATCTCTTTGTATGCACCACCTCCAGCAAGGAGCATGAGCCCAGCCCCACTGTGCTAACATGGTCTGGTATAGAATTCTCAGCAACACTTTCCACCAGTTTGAATGCTATTTTTTTCACAGATGAAACACCTGACGAAGATCATGCAGATAAAGGAGGGATCTGAACCCATGTCAGCCTAACTCTTAGATGCCTGCTCACAGGACTATCCAGAGCTCTTTTGTGATGGAAGACACCATGCTACAATGTCACCCTGCAACAGAGGACACCATACCGGGAATCCTTCTGTTGGTATTTGCTTCAAATTTCTCAGACCCTTTAAAGTTTCCATCTGAGCCAGCTGTAAGGCTGCATGGCTTCTGCTGGGTCAGCACTTTGCCAGAGAGAGAAAACAAAATTTCTGTGACCTGGGAAGTGAGAAGTCTGTCTCCCCTAAGGCGAGTCATCTCTGGCAATTTCAATTTCATTCACTTAGCAACTTCTTAGATTCTGTTTCTTGTCTCTCCTCTAGAAGTTAAACTCACAGCCTAATTGAGAGACACTCCCCAGCCAGCAGCTTCAGGCCGGATGCTGACTGATATCAGCTGCGGAGGATAATTACCAAAGCAGCCTGGCTGAACAGCACAGTTCTCCTTGCCACAAGGGGCAGGGAATATCAATGGTCTGCAGCACCCTTCTGATCTGCAGAAAGAGGGACAGAATTTGGTGCCTGACCCTACTCCCCAACCCTGTAATCTCTGGAAACAGTGTAATGCTGTCCCATGCATTATCTGCAAAATGGGGACAATAATCTCAACAAATACCTTTCAGAGTTCCTGTGAAGATTAACTCAGGTAATGAATGTAAACTGGATCACAGTTCTTTGCCTAGTGGCTAATAGATATTAAGTATGATTATGGGGATTGTTTAATAAGGTCTGTCCCCATCTGAGATTATTACATAGAACTGAGGACAATTATGAGGAATCTTTAATAAGGTCTGTCACCATCTGTGGTTATTACACAGAAGTGAGTGGTACTGGTCAATGAGAGGAAAGGGACAGAGTAGTGAACTGTCATTTACTCAGAACTAATTAAACACTGAATTCACTGCTCTTGGATTTACAGTGATTCTGACAGGAAGGTTAAAGGCCCCATTTGACAGAAGAGAAAAACAAGTCACAAAGTGGATCCGTAATTAGACAAAAGAAGTCAAGTGGTCAGAATCAAGGGTATCCATTAGAAAAATGATCTGGGTACACAAAAAAAGCAGCCGTAAGCATGTCATTTCTTCTTGTACAACCCCCTGCTATCTTGGGCTCCATGCTAGGGACAATGTTCAACAAATTGTCTTGAGTTAGAGGGGCATGCTTAAAGAAGTCCAGGGTTTTTGCAGATGAAGGAACATATCTTATGAAAGAACATAGAAACATGGGCTCAATCATCAGAAGAGTCATTTGGATCTCCATTTTTTAAATCTGTCTTGAAGTATGATTGGGCTGTCAATCAACCATCCTAACCCCTTGTGTTCTCATCTAGAAAGTGAGCATGTTGCCCGAGTCACCAGAGAATCTGTCTGTGGAATGTAAAACACTGCAGGTAAACTGTCCCAGAGCAGATTGATAAGCAAATATCCCACCTTGGGAAGTGGGGAGTCTCACACAGCCAGTGCACACATCCGCCAAGGGCTTTACTCCTGCATCTTCATGGGCTGAAGGCTGGGACTCAGTGATGTTTCACTCAGCTCATGTTCTGATTGCCCTACTTTTGGTCCAAGGAATGGTCAGTTCTTCTCCATGATTTTGACTTAGGCCCCAATTCCTGTTTCTCTTCTGCTTCTTCTCCTCACTTTTAAAGGTACAGAGTATCCTGTTTCCTACCTTCATTATGGTTAAACCCAAATTCTCTTTAAGAGGCTAAAACCTCATCATGGCCAGAGTCTTACAGTTTCCAAGCCTACCTGATTGCATGTGCTCTGAACCAGGTCTTTAAGCTCCAGACATATTGATCTCCTTGCTCTTATGTGACATGATGGATGCGCTCCCACCACAGGACCTGGTACCACCTCCTTCCTTGATCTAATGAGCATATATTTACATGTCTCCTACTTCTTGCTTAAGCATAGGCCCAGGCAATTTCAAACACTAATAGCCTCTTCCTACAACCCTTAGCCCACCATACTGTTAGTATTCATGCTCCCTATTTGATATTGTTATCATTTTAACAATCTGATTGTGAGCTGCTCAGTCATAGCAGAAGCTCCAGGAAAATAGAAACCTTGTCTTATTTAGATGAGATTTTCTGTGGTTAAATTGAGTTGGGCATATAGTTTGTGATTTGTCAATATGTGCAGGAGCCATACATAAGTATTGCTGGCAGATATTCAGTCTGCGTGATGATGTCTATGAAGTGTAGCCATGGAGAGAAGGAGCCCATTGTAATTGTTTCTGCATCTAGGATAGGGTGAGGAGTGGTAAAAGTCACCTGAAAATGATGATTAGTCACACCCATTAGGACATGCTAGAATCTCTTAGCTGATGTCTCTTTTGTTAGAGCAGAAGATGGGCGTCAAAACTGTGCTCAACAGGAAGTGTAGAGCTGAGCTAGATCTGCAGGTCTGTGGGACATGGGAAACACATCAAACTGCAGTGAGCACTGGAGAGTCAGCAGTAGAGATAGCAGGGATATAGGCAGGAGACAGGGACCTGAAGGAGCTGGGTGACAGAAACTGGAAGAGGTCTGGAGAGATTCTAGGACATTAGCCCCACTCCTGGGTTTCTGGAAGTACCTTGGTCACTTAAAAACCATGAACTCAACATTATCCAATACTGAAAGCCACACATTTTAAAAGTTATTGCTGGCATGCAAACATATCCAGCAAGGCCCTTGGCTAACAAATTGGGTCTTAATCCCCTACTTCTCAGTGACTCCTTTGTACCAGCCTCTAGGTGGACTAATGTGGAGTCTCTAGTCCCTTCTCTCCTCTGACTTGCCATTTCTTGCTGAGTGCTGAGCCAAATGTGATCAGTGTCCCAGTTATGGTCACTTTATAATGTTACTCAAACAAATTTCTCATAGGTGAACATCTCGGTCACTTTGAGATACTCTAACAAATTACTACAGGCTGGATGGCTTAAAAAACAAAGCAAGTAAACAAGCAAAAAATCTTCACATGTTCTGAGATCAGGGTCCTGGAGTGGTGGATTCTAGCAAAGACCTTCATTTTGTCTACAGATCTTTTCCTCTATCTTCACAAAGTAGGGTCACAGGTCTGGTCTTTTCACTCTAGTGTTCTCTGCATCCCATTCAGAAGGATTTCTCCTTCATGGGAGAACTCCTCCCTCATGCCCATTTCCCTACCAGACATTATGCTTCCAATACCATTATGGAAAGGCATTCAAAGACTACCTTCACAGATATGTAGACTGAAGATCGTTCCACTTGGAAGAGTATGTTCTTTCTCATTTATATAGCAACTTCTGAGATAGCTTATCTTGCTTGCTCTCAGGAAGTTAAACTTTTTAAGCCTGAGAGATCCGCCCCTGCAGCCAGCTTCAGCCGGTGCTGACTGATGTCTCCACAGAGGGATCCTCCACAGAGGATACATTTGGGGCTGCTTACTCTTCTAGAGGGTCTCTTTTCTACTCTAGCCACTCTCGACCTCTGCCTTTATCTATCAGCCTCATCTTTGTCTTCAAGGTCTGAGCCTAGAGCTCTGATGTCTTCCAGGATAAACCACCAATATGGTTTATAAAGGCAGAGCCATGGTGTTGCCTCAAGTCCAGTCTCTCAGGTAAAGACACAATGCACATGTGTGCTCTTCTCCACAGGGTCCTTGCACATCAGGATCCTTTGGCACGGATGTTGAAACGACATACCTGGGAGTTCAAAAAAACACCTGTGGATATCGAAGGGTGGGGCCAGTTTTCCCACTGAGGTTTGGCCTTTGACTAAATTGTGCAACTTCACTACTTGGTCCTACCCTTGGCACTGCATCAGAAAGGTACATGAGCCAAAGAAACGAACAACTAGCAGCTTCACAACAGACCATGAGTAACTCTGTCAATTTTATGTGTATATAATGTGGTATCACAACCAATTAAGGTATGAACAGTATTTACTGATATCCAGTCCCATGACAGCAATGAAAAGAAGAAAGGTTGGATTTACACAGAACCAAGTAGAACGCTATAAGAGGCTAAATGTATATTTAACTTAGCACTCAAAGAATTCCAAGGACATACAACACATAATTTAGCATATCCATTAATATTCATGGCCATCAATTAGCCCCTTCCCTAAAATTCTAATGTGTAATATAGGCGACCCTTTCCTCAACTACTCTAGAAGTATTGAGTGGTTGTAATTAAGCCTTTTTAAACACTAGAGACTGTGAGTTTTGTTGCAGAGGGAACAGAAGGTCATGTTTCCAGGGTTCTGTGTCTCTGACCATTGAGGACTGTGGTATGCATAGACATATGCCTAATTTGTTGTACAAGTCACTGACACAAGAAGACATTGTTTACATTTCAAGGAAGATGTGCATTTTGTTGTTTATTACTCTGCATTTGTGAAGAGCTCACCTCCCTGAAATAGATTCTATAATATCCACATGTTATCTTCTCACCCCCTAGAAAAGACCAGAGTGGTCAAAGGTTATGAGCTTTGTCCACAATCATAGGGACAGAGAAGAGCAGATTACAGCTAAAAACCTGTCTCCTAGCCTGATGCTCCTGGTACTTAGCCTACAAACATATATCCTAGGCACCTTGTCACTGGGAAGGTTCTGATTTTGTGGGAGCAATGTAAATTTTGAGGTTCTGCCTTTCTAATGTGCCCAAAGGAATACCAGCCTCTGCTCCAGAGATTTCATTTAAATATCAGAATCCCATCCCAGTAACTTTTCCCTTCACTCACCTCCACTGTGGAAACTAAGGCAAAGAAGGGATGAGGTGCACGGTCCCACAATGTCAGTCAGAGAAGCCACTAGCAGAAGAAGAGAGGACTACTGGCCAGTTTTCGGTCAGGTTTTCATCTCTTTAGAGATTCACCTGGACTTTCAGAATCCCCATGTGATGGAAGGAGGAAACCTAGCAAAGGGTAATCGATGCTTCCATGCTTCCACTGAGCAGCCATAAAGCTAGAGAGGATGCAGAGAGCATCTCATTATGGTGAATGAAGAGAAATACAGCCTGTGGTTTAGCATAACAATGAATATTCATGAATGTCCAGCAATCCCTTCCTTCAAGACTCTTAGACTTGATATAGAACTGTCTCCCTCCCATCACACCAGGATTATCAAGTGGCTATAATTAAAATATACTACAGCTTTCTGAAGCTTGGGACTCAAGTGCAAGTCCAGGCTTCCAGCAACAGCTCATTAATAAGAAAGACTGGCTCTAGAGATGGATGCAGCCCATAGGTTAGGAGGGAGTGTTTGGACTGTATCATTCTGTCTGTTCAGGGGTGGGTCCTGCAGGGCTAATAACTGAGCTCAGGTTGCACCACCCTCAGGGATTGGCAAAGCATCATACTTTATCCTTCCTTGAGCCTGTTTCCTTCTCTGTTAAAGAGGATATTAGTCACAACAGTGCCTCCAACAGCTATTCCAAGACTAAATGAGTTCATGGATGTGAGACCAGAGAGAAATTATAAAGAGAGGATCACTCTAATCTGCCATTATTTTTATCATGGTCCACCCTCCCTGGTGCACTGGGTACAGTGCGAAAGATGCTGAGGTTGCTTGTACATGTGAGTGTGCCTACACAGGCCTATATATAGGCACTAAGGAGGCATGAGAAGGCCACAATGAGGTTGTAATGGTCTCTGTGATGCAGTAACAGGGCAAGCAACTTTGGGCAAGTGCTTAAGCCATCTGGAGCCTTAGCTTTCTCACCTGCAAAAATTATCTATTTAGAAAGCAACCCCCACTCCCTGCACGCACACCTCTCTTTGAGCTGCTTGGGCGATAGAGTGAATAGATGTTACTCAAAGGTTCAACATGCAGATAGTAGTGGGAGAGCCACTTGGCTGCTATGACCCTCTGGGCAGCTTCGTGACGCATGACGGGAGGACCCATGTTTCTCTTGACACACTCTGTTGTAGGATTCCTCACAAGCTGTGCTGTAGGCTGACTTAGTATCCATTCTAGGGAACATGATCTTCAATTATCCAGTCACTTAAAAAAACACTGAGCAGTTGTAATGAGCCAGGTCTAGTGCTGAGCTCAAAATAAAACTCAAAAAGGAATGAGTAAGATCCCGGTGCTTGGGCATATAGAGAAGAGGTAGGGCGGATATAATTGGAGCAGTACCTAAAAGTGAAAGTGACAGCACCTAGCAGTGATAAAGTGCTGCTCGGTGTAGTTATGAGACCAAGTTCCACTCCAGTGGGAAAGATGTCTGCTAAGCATCATTCTTCCACAAAAGCAAACGCCCTCTGCATTCCTCTCCTTATTCAATACTACAGAGTGAATGCGACCACAGCAAGACAACTTTGACCACTCAGAAAACAACATTGTGCTGGAGAATACCTGAGCAACAACTAGAAGGAACAAGAGCTAGGAGTTATGAGGCTACCTGTCTGTACTGTCTTCCCTCTGTGGTTGGTAATAGAGACATTTTCATCTTGCTGGGACATTGTGTCTGGGGCCTTCTCCATTATAGAGATAAGGGGATAATGAACAAAAGTATACTGTGACTTGCGAGAGGCCACACAGCTAAATAGTAATAATAATAATAATAATAATAATAATAATAATAATAATAATAAATAATCCAGGACCATTGTGAAAAGCAAGTACCTGTCTACAACCTTGTGTGGTTTCTATTCATCTACAAAATACTAAATAAGTGCTGGAGTTCTTGAATTATACGACTTTATCTTAAGAAAAAATTATCCGTGGCTAAAAATCAAGCAACGGTGAGAATATAATGCAAAACCAAAGCCACAGGTACATTCTATTTTGTGATAGCATGAATACCAGCAGTTACTATTTAAGTAGTTGCTACTGACCTCCTGTGAAATAGACTGGGTTGTGCGTCATGGAAAGGTGCAGAGGCACCATCAGGAAAGTTTCTATCCTGCTGAAAGAGCCAACCAAGTCAATGGAGCTGAAACCTAACCTCCCATTGGCTCTGCCAGCTAAATGACAAGTCCTGACACACTGGCCCTCATCCTTCCATATGCCTCTGCTTATTACATGGGTATAATAAGTAAAGTTGGTGGCAAGAGAAAGGACAGTCATGGAACATAAGAGAAGTTCACCAGTGACAAAACTGGTAATTTAGCATCAGTGACTGAGAATCTCCCACCTCAGCCAGAAGAATCAAAGAGGAGAACAAGATACATGAATAACAATTGTTTTGTAAATGAGAAAGGCGGGAAAATTTTATTTTATTATATAATCTCTGAAATGCACCATCCACTACACTCACATATAGATTTGTGGTAACAAGAGAGCCATGTTGGAACCTGGAATTTTCTCCTGATTTATGGAGAGACCTGCTGCATTGAAGAAAGGGCCAATGGGTGTTTTGTGGTAAGATTGAAACTAATGAAAAGAGATGAGGGCTTTCTAATGTCATTAACATTTCTCTGGAAGAAAACACATGTAACATCCTTCATAATTCCTTCTCATCTACTCTCCTTGGCTAAGATCCTATAGCCACCACAGTACTTGGTAGACCACCCTTAACCTTCCCTACACCAAGACTGGCACAGTTGTTTACAGGTTTTCCCTATCCCACCTTCTTGTCTTCCAGCCCATGTATGTGACACACTGTCCAGGATTTGGCTAAAACATCAGTTCCTCCAGCAAAACCTGAGCACTGACTGGCTCGTCAGCATTCATATTCTTCCCTCCATTGTGCTGCACTGGGCACAGATTAGAGGATGTGTCTTCTCATGGGTGTGTTCCACACAAAGCCAGAGGACAGAGATTTAAAAACCAACTCCACCTCAATCTAAACCTGACATTCCAAAGGTCACAACTTTAAATCTTAGACAAATTGTTTAACCTGATTCTGTAAATGTAAAATGAATATGATATCCTCCTGTGAAACTGATAGACTGGTTAAGGCACATTAGATGCCTTCAATTCAATAAGTGTTAAATTCCTCCTTCCCTTTATCCACCACTGTATCTATGATGTATGATCAGTTTTTTCTACATATGTGCTGAATGAATGGAAAATTAGTGTCACCTTCTCTATGGGATTTCTTAGGTAAAGAAATGTTAAAGCTAGTATTTATCATTGGCCCTTAGTGGAACTTTCAAGAACTCCAAAAGAGAATCCTCCTTGGTTCTCAGTCTCAGTGAAAGTTAAGGCTATCGGAATGATGTGGAAGTGTCTAATGATACCCATTTGTGTTAGTTAAAACAGCCTTTGAAGAGGGGCACACCTCCTGCTAGTCATCCACACATCCACCCACAGCTTAAAACAGCATCCCAATCATGAAAACGTGGCACCTCACACACAGGAAGGGCAGAGAGAGAGAGAGAGAGAGAGAGAGAGAGAGAGAGAGAGAGAGACAGAGACAGAGACAGAGACAGAGACAGAGACAGAGACAGAGAAAACAGAAAGAGAGAGGGAAGGATGGATGGAGGGAGGGAGAGAGAGAGAGGGAGAGAGGGAGGGAGGGAAGAAGCGAGATCTTCATTATCCCTTCATTGTGAGCATCTCATACTCGCTCCATAAGAGAATAAAACCTAAAGACAGAATGTAACCTCCTGGGCTTCCCATTCTGGCAAAACACTGGTAGGTTTTCAATTGGCTCCGTGATTGATGACAACTTCAGATCGAGTACCTGAAGATTGGAAAGTTAAGGTTTTTGTGGAACCAATACCTCCTCATGAAACTTCTCTCCTTAACCCAAACATATCCATGAAGTGTTGCTGAGTACGAGGCCTCCTTCCAATTGTGTTTTCTCCAAGCTGAATACTTCATGCTGTCTTATGGTTGGAAGACCTGTTTTACTGGGTCCATTTATAATTTTCCCATCTCAAGGATTCTCCTTTAAAAGTTCCCAGAAATATCCTGGAGATTCTAATGAATACTTTTTTTTAAATGCATACCCAAACCTATACATGTACAAACTCTGCCTTTCATTCCAAAAGGTTACTATAACCTTTAGATCCATCCTATCAACCCCTGCAAGTAACCCTATTCTTTATTGGGATTTTCTTAGAGTTATGGATCTTGCCTTAGTTGCATTGATTTTACTTCAAGGTCCAGCACATAGTCGGCACCCAGGAACAGCTCATCAAATCGATAATAAATTGACAGCAGTGTTAGTGAGTACCAGATTTTTTCTAATTGCGTATAACCCACAAACAGGTCTATAAACTAGAGAGTGCTACTGTATTGGTATATTGTATATCCTAGTGTACATGTGAAGAAACAGAGTCCCTGAGATCACAGAACTAGCAAATAACAAAGCCATACCTCAGGCTCCCATTACCACTGTTCCATCCAACCATTCAGATTCCCAACCAAGACTGGGCCATTTCTGTCTGGCAACATGGACAGAACTTACTTCTCTTTTTAGTCATGCATCTTTATCAGAATGAAGACATGTTTCATCTAGAGTCTAGGTGTGGCTGGGCAGATGATCTGAAGATGATATAAAAAGATATGTGTATGGAGCTTACTGGCCTCTGAAAAGAGATAAAAATATTAATATGTTGACTCTGATGGAAATTTGTGGTTCTCAACCCCTCAGGTGGCTAGTTTATAAACTCAAATTGTAGTCTAATTTATACTTTCTATTTCCTCAGATCCACTTTCCCTCCCGGTCTATCAGAAGGGTTTACTTAGAGCTTTTCCCTCTGCCTTCCACTTGGGTTCAGAGAACCAGAGTATGAGTATCAGTAAAAGCAATGGTACAAGAGAGAGTAAAGCCAAATGGGCATGCCCTAGCTATTCACAAGGCTCATGACTACTCAGCCAACTATACAGAATTGGCAATTGCTAAACTTTGATAGTGACCCCTCTCCTTACCTTGCCAGACATAGGCAAGTATTCCAGGAGCCCTCCTTCCTCTTGGTTTGCCTAACTCTGTTTATACCTTCAGAACTCTGTTAGATAAAATTTGGCCAAGTTTCCCAATCTAAGCACACTAAGGGCTTTCTCCAAGGACCCTGTATGACACACATGCCTGGTCACTTCTTTCATAAAGCTGAAAAAGTTTCATTTGTCCACAGAAAGCAAATGAAGGAGTTGGAAATTATCTTAGAGGCCATCTTCAAGACTTGATTCTCTAGTCATGGTCATGGTGTCCTGGCATTGCTAGTTATTAAATAACCTCTGTGCATCATTTGCTATGTTTCTTGGTTTGCATGGGTATCCCTAAGAACTCCTACTCTTCTGAAGTAGATATTATCTCTTATACAAAAGAAGAAATCAAAAGCATAGAGAAGAATTTTCCCAGAACTGGTAGAGGGCTGAGTAGAAATTTGACCTCATCACTGCAGGCCTAGAAAGCATGTGAACATCAGACCAACCTGTAGAGCGATGGCAGCCCTGAGATTCAGACTTATAAAAATTTCAGGAAATTCTCATAGACCCATGACCAGAATTAAGCAATCCCAACAGCCCACCTAGTTCCTCCGACAGTCAGGATATTTCATTGCTTTTGCACCATTGACATCCTGGAAAAATATTCCTTTTTTGAGTGGCTACCTGTGCACTCTAAGGTGTGTAGAAGCATTCTTGAATATACTTTTATATGCCCATTACTTCAGCCATGACGACCAAAATATTTCCAAATATTGCCAAATGTTCCATGTAAGGAAATAAGATTCCTAATTGGAAAATACTGTTTTTTTTTTTCCAATTCTCAAGCTGTGGATTGTAACTCCTTTGAGGTTGCCTATCAGATATCCTGAATATCATATATTTACATTATAATTCATAACAGTATCCAAATTATAGTTATGAAGTAGCAATAAAAATAATTTATGATTGGTGGTCACTATAACATAAAAACTGTCTTAAAGGGTTGCAGCACTAGGAAGGTGTAATGTCTAAGACTGGTTGGCACATGGAAGCCTAAAAGAAAAGTAGTTCAGATGATTAGGTTTTACCATCAGCAGTGAGACAGAACTTTTTCTAAAATAGTTAACTATTCCTCTGCTCTGTAAACTCCGTATCCAAGACCCTCCACAGCTACCTCTCCAGAAACAACTTCCTTTGTTCTGAGTTTTATACTTTGAGCTGAAGAAACATGTAGCTTGTCATGTCTACAACCAATTCCTGCTATCAGGGGATCTCTCCTCAATCTATCCCTGCTAGAGGCCCCTCTACACCTTCACTAAGCTCATGGAAGCCCCGACTCTGTCATACATCAAACAAGGTCTGTAAGTTAAAGGCATCAGTTCACATTGTAAAGTATTTCATCTGCATATAGTTCTTAGAACACAGGATTTGTTTCATCTCTGTGTTTTTGTATTTTATGTTGTCTCTGCCTACAATGCTACCCACCTCATCCGATTATCTCTTATTTCAAAACTCAGCACAGCCATTCCTTTCCCTCCTCATTTCAGAGTCAAATCTCTTTTGAACAAGTAGCACTTTCAATACACATAAGCTATCAGATAAATTGGGCACAGCAGTTGTTAGACTCCCTGATTTGTTCTATGGACTCATCTTCCTGAGGGTAAGACATGTTCATATTTGGCATCTTGCTTTCTGGTGTGAATGTAGATTAAATCCTCAGCTGGGCCAGGTAAGGAGCTAATGACAGAGCAGCTCAGAATCATGCTGCTGTGATCAGGAGAGTCACAGCGATTCCCCTGCAGACTAGAGAACAGGCACATTACAATGTAATTTATTAGACTCTGGCACAAGTTCATTTTTATAGGCAGAACATCTATTTTAATGGGTACATATATAACCACACTTTTCAATCTGCTTCTTTTCCTCAAGAGAAAATCATGGAAGGAATCATGGTAGGAAGAAAATGAGGGTTGGTGGCAGGGGGGACATGGGGTGACATAGGGAAGGATATGTTTTCTCTAGTACTTTCTTAAAATAGACCCAGGAGGAGGAGGCACCTAATTCACAAAGAAGCATACATTCACCTGGAAAATTAAATTAGCACAATGGACGAGATGACTATAATTTGGTGCCTCGTCTATCTTATTCAAATTACCAGTCTGACCAATGTATCAATACCGAATTACCCAGTTGTTTCAGTTCTGTGAAACTTCCTATTACAAAGCTCTTTACAGAGAAGTTGCTCTGTGCTGAAAGGAGCAATAAAACCTCGGGGCCAGACAGTTTTATGATTGCATTCTAGATGTGGCACTTCTTAACTGCAGAGCTCTGAAAAGTGACATCACTGGCTTTTCACTTTTTTATATGGAAAATGGACAACAGCACCTAATTTGTGGGCCAACTGCAGTGAGCAAATGAAGTAATGCCCATAACCCAAGCAGCACAGTACCCAGTACTTAGTAGGTGCTCAGTAAAACTAAGCTTATAGCTTCATGCCCTCCCTTTGCTGAATGAGGGGAAATAGCAAAGGCAAGGTAGCGGTGAAAGCACCCCAAACAATTCTTCAGGTAGGTAGTTCTTGAATTTACCTGTGACATCATGAACTGTGTCTTCTTATGATGTCAAAGACCATGTTAAAGAATACAGATGTCTTTAAACTGGTATGTGAAAGATGTGGCTTTACGGAGGGCAGAAGAGGCCTGTGTGGTTGGAAAATTCACCCCAAGTATGCTCACTGGTTTTCTCTATTCATCCATTCCCCCTCCTTTTGGTTCATTCATCTGCACTTCCAGACTCTATGCACTTTAACAGAGTAGTTGACCAACCAGCTAGAAGCTACACTGCCCAGATCTCTTTGCTCCAGGCAAAGTGTCAGAAATAAGAGCTGGAAAATGATAACAGATCATGTCTCAAATCCAAGTTATTTGCTCTGCACATCTTTTTATTCCTTCTGAAGACTGACGTGGGGGAGAGTATGAGAGTAAAGTCACAGAGAGAGAGAGAGAGAGAGAGAGATGGGGATCAGGAGCAGTAGAGCATATAAGCTGGGTTCTTACTGTACACGGATACTCTGGTTCCAGAAGACTCCACAGCCCCAGATCTCTGCTGCTCATCTCTCTAATAGCAGAAAATCTAGTCTCGCTAACCATGCCGAGAACCTATGTGGAGGTGTCATTGAGTCTGACAGGAGGCAGGGAAGAGGGAGCCCTAATGGAGCAGATGGAGAGGACCTGTGGTGGAAAAGACAAAGAGGAGCTAGGCAAGCATAACTTCTTCATGACAGGAAGGCTTGTGACTCTTACATGGGGTTAAAATAAAGCCCCCTCTGCCTCTGTGCTATAGAAATTAAATCAAATCAAGTTAAAGATAATCCATTTTTTAAAAAAAGCCAAAGAAGACACATACAATCCTCCTAATTCAACCCAGTATCTGTTCAACTCACAGCAGAAGGAGGGCTGGAAACGTTGACCACAATACTATCTTCACTATGAGATGGTTCCATTCAGTAAATTGACTGTTTGTACTGAAGGGAAAAAAATCTGAATGGACAGAGGCAGTTCAACCCTTTGGGAAGTGACTCAGCATATATGGACTTACACTTACCTTAATTTGTTCAGTCTTGTGTTGTACTAGAGTCATCTCCTGGGCCCACATAGGAAACATGGAATCCACTCATAGCCCTCATTTAAATGACTCACTCCAGTGTGTGAGGCAGCCCAACCTATGTTAGCAAATGGTTCTTTGGTCTATAAACATCTATTTTTATCTGTTTAGATAGAATTCCATTCATGGCTTCCTTTTCCAAGTCCAATTTCTCCATCTGAAAAAATGAGGATTCTAGGCTTTTCAGGTAAGTCTTCGAATCAAATAATCTGAAGAGGTATAAATAAATTCATTCCATGGTAGAGATAAGGTAACAGGGATAATACTAGGATACACTTATGGCCTTTTCTGTTTATTGTTTACTTGTACTGGTTTTCTTCAATAGCACCATGCTAGCTACCAAATAAACCCAGTGGCTAGATGGGGAGAAGACTGTGAATTCAGGTCTGTGATCCTAAGAGTCTTCTAGTCCGCAGTTCTATGACTCTCATAAGCTGTCTCGTTTTCCAGGACTGACTCGAAATAAGCTTGTGCTTGATTGTCATGGACACAGCTCCATGCAAACCCTCCTTCAACTCCAGTCACACCCTTTATCCCATTTCTTTGTACCACAGTTATACAACTGTTTAGAAATGCAACAAAATAAGGTTGAAAATGCTGACTTCTGGCTTGAATTGCCCAAAGAGAAGCATTGCAAGAAATGGAGACAATAAAGGCTATTGTTCTCCCATCTCCTTATGCCCTATTGAGAGGGAATGGGTTCCTAGACTTAAGGCCCTGGCTCTTCTGCTGGCCTTCTATGGCTACATGATGCAGTGGGTTCAGATACCTACTCTGTTCTTTCAGGGCAAAGAAGTGACTGCCCACTGACAGCAATCTGTAGATATCTGACAATCTTTTATGTTTTTTCTTAACCCTTCCCACATGTCTTTAAATAGTTCTTTCTCTAAAGCATCCTTCTGAGTATACCATCTGTTCCCTCCCAGGACCCTAATTAATTCACTACCAGTCCTGTCCTTGGTATTCTTCCAAAGAGGGGTGAGAAAGTCCACACTAAAAGGTCCAGATGCCTTAGTCTCAGAAACATAGCTTAGGCCTGGGTATGGCATGGGACATATCTATAATCTCAGCAGCTATCATCTGAAGGACAATCAGGAGTTTGAGACCAGCAAAGGCTGCACAGTGAGATACTCTCATAGAAGAGGAGAAGAGAGTGGATGATTAGATGGCACAGTGAGTGAAGCACTTGCCAACAAACCTAGAGGCCTGAGTCTAATCTTTGGAATACACATAAATGTAGAAGGATATGACCAACTCTACAAAGCTGTCCTCTGACCTGTACTTGTACATCTACCAACCTAGACACCATGCACACATGTAACAGTAATATTCTTTAAAACAGGCGAATATATGCATGTATGCATGCAGGTTTTATATGTGTGTGTATATATATGTTAATTAGACCCCTGTAATGATTATCTATTTTTGTTCCTTTCAATAATTTTTACTCTACAAATAAAGAACAGCCTCTTCCCTTATACAATGTGAGGAAGTGTTAATAAAAAGGTACCATTCCCAGACTGTAAAATAGACATAGAATCCATGCCAATACAATTTCTCTCAAGAATTTTTGAAACAGAACTAGATAAAGAAGGTCTATTTCTTATAGGTGGTGGCTCTAGCTATGGGTAGCCTAGAAGCCACAATTGCTGTTTCAGCCCCAAGGAAAAAGCTGAGCTATAATAGGCATCTGGTTAAATGGAATTACAGAAGAGGAGATTGTTGGAGTCAAGCATCTTTGTTTGAGAATATGGTTCTTCTCATACTTAAAACTCAAATATATAATGGCTTCTCTAAGTCTGTAGTTTGTTGACTTTTTTCTTATATTTCTTTGTGTATAGTTTTCTCCAGGGTAATGCATCCTTAGTGGGGATGGAATTCATGGTTAATCTGACTCTGACTGCCTGGGCACATGGCCTTAGTTCTATGGTGAAGTATCTGCTCCATGCTTGCTTGTGTTTTCACATTTGTATCTCAATCTTATCATAACAAGAGTTTTAGATGATGAATAGAACAGGGAGTGTTGTCCCTTAGTTAACGTTACCCTGAGGCTCAGGCAGGCTATAGCCTCGAAGCTACTTTCCACTTTGGTCTTGCTTTGTTGGGATCATGCCAAGGCTTTTCTTGCTGAGAGAGACATGGTATCTGTGTTCATAAACTTGTTTCTGGATTGATCTTGGAGCCCTGTTCCTAGGCTCACTTCCACGTGGTCCACATCTCTCATTAACACAGAGTTGCCCCTCCTTTTATGAAAGAAAAGCGGGTGGGATGTTGGGCCTTGGACGAGGTAACTCCATTTAACCTGTTACCTTCAGTCACGTAGGACAGGTAGAGGGTGTGACTAACAAGTCTCCACCTCCAGAGATTTAAATATTAATGAATTATCAAAAAGCCAGGGGCATAGCTAATTAAGTTATTCCCTCCCCTTTCTCCCTTCCCTATAAGATTGGTCTCCCCTGGCTTTTGGCGGGGGAAGCGCTTACTACTTGCGTCCATTCACCATGCCATGAACAATAAAAGCTTTGGAAAACTGGACTCCACGTGTCCATGGTCTCTCCGCCTGATTCCCAGCTTTTGGAACCCAGGAACCTTGCTGATGCAGCCGCCAGCCCGCCCGCCAACAGCTGCATGAATATGGGATCCTCTGCTGGCGGCGCAGGAAGCCCGCCCGGGACCCTGATGCGGGACCGCCTTGGGACCCTGCCGCCAGACTCCCTCTCCCTGCCCGCGAGATTCTTCCCCACAATTTCCCACTGTTTTCTCTGTTTGAAAATATTCTTCATGCTTTCTACCTTGAGACACACAGTCTGTTCTGTTCCCATCTCCAGGTTATACTCTGACACACATGCCAGTTTTCTATCTCCATGGACCAGGTACCTTAAAGGTCACAGTTGCTTTCCTCCCTCCTGGCTTAACTTCCTTGTCTACTCAGCCACTTTGAGAACTACTCCTGTTTGTAGCCCCACTCACCTGTCTTGGTGTGACCTTGACTGCAGGCTCAGAAGGCTGGAAAGCTGAGGAAAACCAATTTGCACTGCTTTCATCAAATGCTTTTTACAGTAACTGTCAGTGAAGCCAAAAATCAAGATCAGGAAAAGGCCCCTCCATGTGGAAAAGGGTGAGTATTTTCTACTTGTAGAATTGTTTTGTACCCATGTCTTTTAGCTGATGGCTATGAGTGTGAAGTGGTATTTTATATAGTCTCACTTTCAGTGAGGAGGAAAAGTCTCATAGGGAAAAGTACAGAAGTTAAAACAATATGATGTGCTTTTTACAACTGAGACAAAAGGCTGAAATAGAGGATACAGCCCAAATTAGCTCCTGAGCAACTCTGTCTGATGAGAAAATTATCCAACAGCAAATTACATGCTGTGCTACGCCGTGAGCTTCACTGAAATTGAAGACATCGGGTTAACCAAAATGAGACAAAAGGGGCTAGAAGACATGCAGTAAGATGAAGGAGAAAGAATAGGAACTTCTAAGGAGACAGAGGTCAACACATCAATACCCAAAAATGCATAAGATATGGTTGAAAGTAAGGGAGCCATGTTGGCCTAGAAACTTATCTTCAAGACAGACTTTGTCTTGTTGAGTTGAGCAGTACTAAGGAAAAGGATCATTTGTGATAAAGGAAGGGAATAAAACCATCCTGATTACTAAATATACTATTTAAGAGAACACTTACAGTTCAACTGATAGATATGTCCATCTGGGACCCAACAAACTGTTGGCACATTCACTTGAGAATAGCCCTAGGGATTACTGGTTATAAAGGCATAGGCCAAGGAACAGAGTCCTAAGAGTTAAAACAGTAATCCAGAGCTGATCATAGGCATCCTGGCACCCTCTATGCAGGAAGTGAAGAGATAGGAAAGAACCTGGATGAGAACAAGTTCTAGTGGCATCTGGGCCAAAGCCAGCCCAGGGTGGCATCACAGGAATGAGCCAGGCAAATAATTCTTCCTCTCCTGTTTGGAGCTTCATCCAGAAAGCCTTCAAACACAAGAAACTAGTAAGGTGCTTCATACAAGCCAGACAACTGGGGAGAGCCAGGTGATGTAAAGTTGACAGTGAACCTAGTTTAATAAAGCCATGAAGCAATTCAAGGTGTAGAGACAGATGATAAAGTGCAGAGGGGACCAAAGCGTCTTTACCTCCCTGTGACTATATGAATGAGGTTAGGTTCTTGCTGACAAAGTTTGACCAAAAGATACAAGAGACACAAAAACACCTCCAACACACCAGGGAGATTAATCTCTGGCTAAGAGAAAGTCTATGGAAATGAAGGCAATGTGTTAATGGCCTGTTAGACGATGTGTGGTATAGTTATTCATTTCTTGGGAAGATCATAGAGTAGACATAGTATAGAATTTGGTTAGACAAAGAATTCAACTGCCAATCTTCAATCAGAAAGACCTCGTGTTTGCTGAACACTTTTTAATGGACATAATCATAGATATTATAAAAAAAATAAATCAATCCAATGAATGGGGAAAAAACAGGTATGAAGTCAGAGGGCAGACAACAGTTTATGTGTGAAAGGCCGTTTGGGAAACTTTGTGATTGGACTTATATTCCTGAACAGGGTTACCCAGAAAAAAACATGCAATCAGAAGGGTCTATCGCAGGGTGAAGGACACAGAGACAGACATAGATAGAAGATGAAAGATAGTTGTCAACCTACAGGCCCAAACCTGGGGTAGTTTCTCCTCTTCTGAGTCTTGGAAGAAACCAACACTGCTATTTTCTCGATGTCACGTTTCTGGATTGTAGAATCACAAGGGAATGCATTTGTATTGTTTCAGCCACCCAGGTGGTAGTGCTTTGTAATAACATTCTTAGGAAATAAATATATATTCCAGACCCCTCTTTCATCCATAGACATCAAAATAGAAAGAGGTCAAAGTGACTCACCAGTGTTGGCAAATGTCATGCTGAGATCACCACTCACTCCGTCCCCTGTACTCCTTTGCACAGGTATGGCTTTCAGTTTTGCTCTCTGCTAAGTCACCAGCCTTTGCATCAGTGTGTCCTTGTCCAGGAGCAGGTCCAGAAAGGCCAGTGAAGAAGCCTAGTGCCATTATCCAGGCAAAAGGGGTTAACAATGCAAGATTAGCTGACAACCTGGATGTTAGGTGTGAAAGAAGAGGAGTCAAGCCAGATTCTATGGCAAAAGCAAGAATAAAGCTCTCTTTATTAATGTGGAGAATTCAGATGGAGCTATATTTTGTTGGGGGTGAGAAGAGAAACTAAGAGTTCAGTTTTGAACATATTGACTTTGACATATATACTAGATAGTTGAGTGGATATGTTAAGTAGGTTGTTGGATACAGAAATGTCTAATTCAGCACAGAAATCTAGGCAGAAGATACCAATTTGAGTATTGTCAACACATAGATAGTATTTAAAGACAGACAGCCTCCCAAAGGAGTGAGCATACACAAAAACACAGAATCCAGGAACACTCCAGGGTTCAGTTTCAGAAAATGAGAAATAACCAGCTTTACAAAAAAATAAAATAGAGAGAGAGAGAGAGAGAGAGAGAGAGAGAGAGAGAGAGAGAGAGAGAGAGAGAATGGGTGAAGGGACTCTGGGTAGAAAGAACCACCTGATGATATTGCAACATAGAAACTAGAGAAGAAAGAGAAGGTTCCAGGCAGAAAAGAATTAGGATCTTAACATTTCGTACCCTGGAATCCATGAAACAAAATTTCCAAGTTTAGTTGGAGATTTGTTCATAGTTAGTTGTCTTCCTAGGAAGGTTTATGGATAAAGTCTAATGCTCTCTGCTGTGACAACCCCTGTTAGCTGTGCAATTGTTGGGACTCTTACTCCAATGTCATATAATTTCCATTGTGGTCTCTTTTCTTTTAATGATTTTAACCATAATTGTGATACCTTGGGTAAGTTAGTAAAAAGAATGTTAATGTATTCTTTCATTGAGCAAGTGCTACTTTGATGCAAATGCTGAAAGATGGGCTTGTCCCTAAAGCTTTCCAGCCACCACAGGCTATGAGGTGGTGATCTCAGCATGCCCTTTGGCTACTTTTCAACATGATCAAGTCACATTGATCTCTGTGTCTTCTATTGTCTATGGATAAAAGAAGGCTGGAATATGTTTTTATTTCCTAAAGATGTTATCAGAAAACACTACCACTGGGTTGCTGAAACATACAACTGCATTCTCTCATGGTTCTAGAGGCCAGAAGTACGACATCAAGAAGCTTGTAGGGTTGGTATTTTTCTAAGACTCAGTAGAGAAGGATCTGCCTCAGACTTCGGGCTATAGATTATTGTCACCTTCCATCTTTTATCTATGAATACCTGTCACTGTGTCCAGTGTGCCCCTTAACATAAAGACAATAATCATGTTGGACTACAACTCATGGCAAGGACTTCACTTTAATTTGATTAAATTAATACCAAGGCATGAGGTCTAAGAGGACTCTGTCGCTGAATAAGGTCACATTCTGAGATCCTCAGGGTTAAGACACCATTATGAACTTGTGGGTTAGGGTACAAATTTTAGCATAATCAAATTCCTATCTTTGTGCTAACTGTTAAGATGGCTATGGAGATTCTGACTCTGGCAGGCAGGAAGTGATGCTGAAGCCTAGTGGTTATCTCTCAATCCTGAATCTGCCTCTTATTGATTGGAGTTTAGACTCCTTCACTTCCGTGAACTCTGAAACAGACAGGGAAATGGAAGGGGGGAAATATCTACTTTATACTGTCAAAAAGAGCCAATTGTAGCAATTTATAGTTCTAGCATATTCTCAATACTAATGTATGACACTAAAATCCATCCATATTATAAAATGGATATTAAACACTTGCAGAATAAACTTATGTACAAAATTGCTAAGGGAACCAGAATGTACTAGAAAGGCCAACAATATGTATTTGGGTTCATGAGATATTTTCACACCCATGAAATGACCCACTTTGATGACTACTATTTTATAGATGAGGACAGCAAAGCTTTTGAGGGGGCTGTGGAGCCATGGGCCCTTAGCGTCTCTCAGGAGTCTATGAAAGGCTGGGATTTCCCTCTCTTTCTCCCCTACCTTCCTTCTTTTGTCACCCTGAGGTTTTTCAGTCCACATACTACAAAATAAACAACCCCAATGAGAAGCTGTCCAAAGGAATTTAGACCATCTCTGCACTCTTTGCTGAATAATTTAAACCATCATTGCACACCTAGGCTTGAATCCATTTCTTAACCGCCTTCATGCTCTGGAAGCTGAGGAGCTTGGCTCTGTGGGTGCCTTTCTGTTTCTTTGCAAACCCAAAGCAATGGATTTGAAAAATTTAAATCCAAAAAGCTAACAAAGACCTTATTAATTGTGGCTTCTTTATAAACAGTTTTTTTTTTTCCCTGACTCTTTTCCTCCCTCTCTCTAGGCAACCCTTGCATAAAAATACCCATTCGCCAACTGTTCACCAACTGTTCCTCCTCTTCCTGGCATACCTTGTGCAGCATTCAAAGCTGCCAGAGCGCATGTTTGCTGCGGCACTCCACACTGCCCGGGCTTACTGCCACAGGGTCCTGCCACAGGGAATGCATGTGCAAGGGGAGGGGGTTGTCTGGCAGGGGAAGTCTGGGCTGAGACCAGGAAGGTAATGGGTACATCACCGCTTTAGGGTCATTGATGCCTAGCTTGAAGTTCTGTCTTCTAGCTGTGTGCCTTTGCTCAACACATTTCACTTTCTGAGCTTGAATTTTCTGTCATATAAGAGACAGACAAGAACTTTAATGGAGAGAGAGAGCAAGTGAGTTCATGTGGGTGCTGGCCCTGACTGGGTGCACAGTACAGTCCATAAATTGGCACACCAAGCTTTCCACTTTCTTATATGAACCCATAGTCCAGAAAGAGGGAAAAACAAAGTCACAAACAGAGAAATTCAACAGTGTAAAATATGAAGAAATACAGAAGTATAGAAAACAGAACATTCAAACTCTGCTTTCAGCTTTTGGAAATATATGATGCATTACTGATAAGGATAGGCACCCTGTCTCACAATAGATCACTCGACTTTGTCCTTCCTGTCTCATAATTTTGATAGTGTGTTGACCAGCCTTGACCTTGTCTCTTTCCTGTCTCTACTCTACTTTCTGGTAATCATCTTTCTAGTCTCTGTTTATGTGGTGAACATTAGAGAGAATAGCTATGGTAATTGCTCTGACTTAATCATTATACAACATGTCAGCATATAGACACATCACATTATATCCCATAAATATGTACAAGTTAAAATTTTCAAGGAAATTCACATGGCACAGTACCCATTGACTTAGAGAGAGGAGAGAGATGGATATGGTAGATTTTAGACAGAGAGACCCTTGAGGACTGGTTAGGAAGCCTAGTTCTATATGGCCTCTGCCTTGCGGTATATGGGCAATTCCTTCACTTACTGCAAATCATTCTCAAGAGCTGTCTGTGACCTCAGGCTAAATAAACAGACTCCAGGCTGGACCTTCAGTAGCTCCAGGGGATCCAGAGACTCAGATGTGCAAACAGATATCATTGTGCTTATAGATAAGAAGTTCAACATAGGTAAACTGGCAACACTCAAGGTAAAAGTGTGTGTGTGTGTGTGTGTGTGTGTGTGTGTGTGTGTGTGTGTGCACGCGTGCGCACATGCTCAAAAGTGTATACTGTTCATGTATGTATGTTTTGATGTTTATATAGACAGCCCACCACATCTGCAGGTTCTGTATTCACATATTTGACCATCCATTATTTTATACAGACTTTTTTTGCTACTTTCCCTAAATTCATATGAATATTTATTGGAATGACGATTGCATTAAGAACTTTAAATAATTAGATATAATCAAAGGTATCTAGAGGATGTACATAGGTTCTTTGTATGCCCCTAATGTAAGAGACTTAAAGCATCCAAAGTTTTAGTATTTGAAGGGCCTCTAGAACCAATCTTCTACAGATAAAAATGGGGAATTTTATACACAAGTCAGTATAACCAAATTTCTTCTATCTTCCTTTGCTGAAGATGGGCCCACAGGCAGAAAAAGAAGAAAAATCACAAAAAAGGGAAATTCACCATCAAACACCATCTCACACACATAATAGTTTTTTTTGCAAAGTGCTATGGAAAATCTTCACCCCATGAATGTGCTTTACAGACCCTTAACTGTGACTTTGGACCCATAGGCTCCCTGTTGTTATGACTCACCCATTCCAGCACCTTCTCCAACCAAAGGATTTCTTCCTCTCCCACCACACTGAGACACTGGAAACCCAAGTGTCTTTAAGAGCCACTTCGGCAAACCTCCACAGGCCTCACAGATTCAATGGAGTTTATATGAGAACGAGCATGTCAAAGTTCTGTAACGAACAGTACTCAGGCATGAAAGATGTGTTTGCTATTAAAGCTGGGTGCACAGGACACGAGAGTCCATAGGACTTGAATTTAAATCTATATACTGACAGTCGCAATCTGCTGTGTCCTCTCAGAAAATGGCTTGAAAATTATCTAGATAATCACAAGCCACTTACTATTCTTGAGTGGGATCTTCACAGAACTGTCCTACAGTTCTGTTGAGAGCACTGAATGTGTATCTACAGATGGGTTATTACTGCACCTGCCTGGACTCTGATGATTCCTAGTAAATGTTAGTCATTATGATGATGCTTATTCTGCTTCTTCAAGGGGCAGGCACAAACATTGTTGGATTATTACATAGTGGCTGGGTGCTGAATAGAGTAACCTTCAGAGGTCTGAGTGTCTGGGAACCACACAGATACTGATGTGAGTATCACACACAGCCAGCTAGACATGGGTCATGAAGGAAAAGATTCAGGCTTAGGCGACATGAACATACACTCCAGGTAAGTCATGCAGGAAAGGCCCAGTGGGCCTCTCTGAAGAGATGTCATGAAGCCACCTGGATGCCCTTCTCTGTGAGGATTATGGGCTGGAGTGTGAATATCACCAAACAGCCTCCTTCTCATTCCTCTCCTGCACATTTGCTAACTTCTTGAAGGCTGAAATCTTATTCCCAGGCTCTGTTCCACACTTAGCACTTAGTAGGCACTCAACCGTTGGTTATTAAATGATGTTTACCACCACTCAAAAAAGACATTTGTCAGGATCCTTCAAGCTCTAAGATATTCTGTCTACTTCATCCAGCATCAGTCCTGAATATTTGACAGCCCAGGCTGCCACCCACACTGCTGCCCACTTTCCCCTTCCTCCCGCCCCTTTTATGGTCCCATGGGAAGAAGCACTGCAATTCCGAATTAGCCTCAGGGCAGCACTCAGCTCAGTTGCTCAGCCTCCAAACTCCTATCGCATTACATTTAATACATGTGTGTAATGAATGCCACACACTTTTGGCAGTGCTTCTATGCACCATGTCATTATAAGCCGTATTGACAGCAAACAAGTCTCATACTCTCCCTGTGAACACTACAGGAAAAAAAAGAACATGTAATTTTGTTGTTGTTTGTGCATTTTTTTCTAAGTCACATTGGACACCATTTGCTTTTCATTAGAAATATCATGCTGACAGTAAAATCACACATCTCCTCCAAGCAAAGGAGACAACAGGCTGTCTGGATCTTCTGGGAAAGGGAGAGCAGTGGAATGGCCTTTGTGGAGGGGACAGGGGATAGAAGAGATGAATTCTGGGTCTCTGGTGCCTCATAAAACCAATGCCCCCTTGCCCTGTAGGGTCTTCTGGTGTGGCTGTGCTCCTCCAATTTCACTCCGCTTTGAGACTGCTGGTTTCATTTGTTTGCTTATTAAATTGTCCATTTCTTTATTCATTTGTCCAACAACATGCTTCTACTCACTGCATGTTCTTCCCTGAATTGACTGAGATGAGGCCATAGAATGTTAAAATACAGTGAGATTGCACGATAGGCATCTGCTACACATTTAATTTTTGCAGAAATCCTTTGAGACTGGTGCTATTGATTCTGTTTCACAGCTTTAATAACTGCTCATGTGACACCTAAAATGACTTGCTTACAGTTACTAAGAAAATGATCCAGATTTGAACCTATGCTCATCCTGTCATATGAAGTGAACAGGTGAATATTTACCATGTCGATGGAGCCAGACACTGCCCAGCCTTCTAGTTTTGGTGCTGTAACTTAGATTTGAAACCATGGTCTTCCTAGTCCCTCTCTGACTTCCTCCTCAGCTGAAAGTTCTGCTCTGTCTTCTCACACACGTCAAACACTTGAGGTAGTTTAACTCTGTTCTCCTTAGTTCCTCATCTGCAAAATCAAGATGATAGTTCTGGGCTGGGGATAGAAGTCAATGGTAGTGTTTGCCAAGTATATGAAACGCCGAGTTCAAGCCCTAGCATCACAAGATAATAGTGAGTGATAAAGAGACAATAGTAAATATTTCAGAACTGGTGAAACTATATGAAGTAGATATGCCAGACAATTGTCTCTGGGATACAGTAAACTTTTCATAAAGGTCATTATTTTGAGATTTATTATTCTCTGCCACGAGGACTCAGATGACATTAATGGGGGATGTTGTTGAGGAAGAAAGAATGTAATACCCACAGTATGAAAGTCCCTGAATCTTTTCATTCACCAACACATGCTAAGAATCTGCAAGCCCTCTCCAGCTGTGCCCTGTAGATTGAGGATAAGCAAGGGGGAAAATCCCAGTCTTGTTCTGAGTTTACAAACTTCAGGAGAGCGAGACTGGCATAAGGGATAGCTGCAATGAAGCAGACCAAATGCAAACGCTAAATGAAGTACTGTATAGAAGATGGCTGGGATTCAGCATACATGTTGAGGCAAATTTCTTTGTTTTTTCTGGGGTTACATGCTTTTATTTTGAAATAGGAGGAGGAGAAGATAAAATCTGATAAATTCTTATAATAACTTGATGAGCTAATGTAAATAAAAAAGAACTGGCACCTTGCCTTGCTCACAAGTACTCTTTAGTAATTGCTTATTCAATGCACAAATCTATTAATATTATAATAGAGTAACACACAACACACCATAGTGTTAGATAAAGTAATGAGCAAGGGAGGAAATGCACTGCTCATTAAAGTTTATTTTGATCAGTTATCTTCAAGAGATTGTGACAAATTAAACATGGCTAACCTTCACAACTTCTTTCTTGAATCTGAGGTAAGCTTCTTACTTGTTTTGACCATGAGAATGTAGTAATTGGTATCTTGTGAGCTTCTGGAAACTTGACCCCAGGAGGTAGGATGTCACCCTACCACAACATGTAAAGGAGACAATGACTCCTACAGGAAAGGTGATGACACAGAGAGAATAGAGGCCCTGAGCAAATGTGCAGCACCATCTTCTAGACATGAAAGTAAAGATATCCTGAGGGTCAGCTCAACCTCTCTGGTTTCTTAGAGCTACATTAATGAGACCAGGGAGACACCGCAGCAAAACTGCCCTGCCAAGCTAATAATAGATTGTTGTTTGAGATAACAATGTATTTTTCTCTCTCTCTGTCTGTCTCTGTGTCTCTGTGTCTGTCTCTCTGTCTCTGTCTCTCTCTGTCTCTCTCTGTCTCTCTCTCTCTCTCTCTCTCTCTCTCTCTCTCTCTCTCTCTCTCTCTCCATCCCTCCCTCCCTGTGTGTGAGAGGGTGTGTGTGAGGGGTTATGTTATCACATCATGATTTTAGCTTTGAGTGATACGCTAACGAGATCCTTTAGTTATGTAACGCTTAGGTACAGATATTTTTTTTATGTGGGTATACATTGCTAGTTTTTCTGGAAATCTTGTATGTTTTCATCCAGTTTTTAAATGAGTATGCAAGAAGTCTAAGAAATAGCTTTAACACTAAAGCAAGTTTTAAAATGTCAGGAGTGGGCAGGGAAGTGTCTCACTGTTAAGAGTGTTTGCTGTCCAGGTATAAAGTTCTGAGTTCAGGCCCCACATGTCATGTGGTCTGTGACACTATTTGTAAGTAGACATGAACAAATGCCCACTCTTCCCAGATGGAGAGCTGACAGCAGACATGCTGAGCTTTAAGGAGTGACATTAGCAATTACTATACTGCACCATGAAAAGGCTGGATGTAGCTACACATGCTTCCAGCCCCAGGTCTGAAGATGATGGTAGAGACAAGACGATTCTTGGTGTTCATTGGCTATTCAGCCTAAATTTTTTTTAAAAAGTGAATTGTGAATTTAGTAAGTGACCCCTTATCAAGAGAAGAAGATGCATAACATCTTCTACTGCCCTCCACATGGGCATGTATACACACATACACATGCATCACATATAACATACATATGTATCATATGTGTGCATCACATAAAACACAAACTTATAACACACACTTATGGAGATTTTTCATCTTGTTTTGGAGTCAATTTGCATTTTCTACTGGTCAGTGACAGTAAATATCCTTTCACTAAGTTCCTTGACCACTTAAGTATAGTTCACAATACTATGCCATGCACTTAAAACTGTTCTTAAGAGGGAGAACTTCACATTAAATATCTTTACTAGAGTAAAATAAAACTGCAAAATGTGTGAATGCATGTGTGGGCATGCAAGTGCACGTACACCAAGAGTGTCGAGCACTTTTAAACTTTCAGTTGCTAAGTAAGGTTAACACCGGTCTAGACTCTTTGCCCAAGTCCAGAAGGGCAAATTGCAGGGCAGCATCTTGTAAGAGGGATACTGGAGCTGTCCTGGGTGCTGATCACACTGTGCTGGCAACTTCCTGTTAAGTGGCCATGCGTCTAGGTGCCAAAAGGTCTGAAACTTTTTCTTATAAGTAGCCACTTGATCAGACTGGTACTTCATGTTAAAAATGTGTCGTGCTTTGTTAAACAACAAAAGGATTCAGTGGAGCCATATTCTCATCTATTGGAATTCATATCACTTGCTGTAGTGTCTATGATGGATACTGTCTGAATATCTGGGAAAACTGTAACACAAGAATATATGAACTGGAATCATATTATAATTATGGCTCAAAAAATGTGCTGAGACTCCCAAAAGTCTACAAAGCCTGACTACCTCACTGAAGCAAGATGTGAAGCTGGGAGATAGCTAGGTTGGACTGAGATCTAGCAGTGTGGTCAAGGTCCCATTTTCTAGAATTAAACTAGACTACCAGATATAGCACCTTGAGGTAGCCATCATTCTGTATTTCTGAGATACTAATGCTTATGACACAGGTTTTAGTGAGTACTGAATTGCATTTAAATAAGTTCATATATATGAAACGCCAAGGACTGACTCAGCTCACAGTGAGTGCTCAGTAAATATAAGGCATTTCAGTGAAAGTGATAATTATAATCCTGCTGACAGAGATGTGGTTTTAAATCTCAGGTCTGACACCAGCTGTGCAATTTCAACTCTTCCACATTTCAGGGCTTTCCTATATAAAGTGTAAACACATGCTTCTGGTAATTAAAAGAGGAAATTTAACAGGAAAATGTGATGTCAGACATGTAATAAATAAATACATGACACTGGTATGTTTTATTTTCTCCTGAAGCTTCCTGCTTTCCTATAACCTGACAGATGCTAGGATATCACCTTAAAAATGCATGCAGGTCCATGGTGGGGGTGCACACACATGTCCATGAACGTTTGTGTATCTTTCATGATGAAATGCATAAGTGTCAGTTAATGATGGTTGAATCACAGAAGATGTTCCAGGGCCTCCTGTGCCTTCTTTGTCACCAAGGACTCCTCTAGGGCCACTGCTTGTTGACTTGCTATTAAAGAGCTTTTGAGATAGATTAAAACAATAGCATCAACAGAGGTATAATTTTCTTCCATCTCTCTTTAATTAGCTGTGAACCACAGGGCTTTCCAAGTAGCAACAGGATCTAGGGAGGCGAAGGGAGCTGAAACCCACCATTTGAGGTCTCAGAATAAGAAGTACTTGTTAAACACCATTCGGAGAACTGAATAAAAGATGCCGCCAGCCATCCTTTTCATCTTTTCACAAAACAAACCACTGTCTGCGGCCCATGGCCAATTCCAGCCTAGAAAATTAGCATGACTGCTTTGAGGCTGGGAACCTGAAAGTAGGCATTTTGGAAATGCAGTGGAGCATTGATACACAAGTCAGGAGGCTTGTTGGTCACAAGACTTCTGGAATTTCTGGGCCCTTTATAGCTCCACCTTTCTCACCTTTGGTTTTTTTCTCCGTGAAAACTAGAAATAGCTAAAACTCAGATACCATTTTCCAAAATCTATATGCAGAGCTTACAAGAATACAATGACATAGGTATTTTATGTCCGTTTTCCAATCAGAATACTAAGTACACAGCAAGTTGGAATGTTGGAATGGCTTCTTACATACACAATTACAAAATACTCAAATATATTATGTCTCACTGCATTCTTGCAAGCAAATCAGCAGTCAGAATGTAGCACTTCTGAGAGTAAGGTTCCCCTTTTCTGCCCAGTTAGGCTCTGACTGAACCAGATTGATGATCTGTAGTAGTGTTGTGTGTCAGAGCTTGCTACAAGTGGGATATTGTGTGCCCACCACTGACATGCGAAAAACCTAACCCACGCTGTAATGTATTCTTCTGAGCTGGAGCCTTGGCAGTTTAGGTTAGAATGTTATGAGAACTTCATGAGTAGATGAAGAGTGATGTAGCATAAGTAGATTCTAGAGACTTCCTTTGGCATTCCACAACAAGTCTACAGTGAGAAGGCAGAAGCAGACCTTCACCAGGTATCAGTCTCTGGTACTTTGATTTGTACATGATCCCTGAGAAAAGCAAGACTGTCCAACTCAAATATCATTCCTGAAATATCCACTTCCATCTGCAAGAGTTGTGTGAAGTCAGCAGAGACAATGAAACTGAATTGAGCTTGGAGCATTTAGATAATGGATATTTAGAGGGCCAACAAATCCCTCCATATATGAGGAGTTGGGACAAACTAAGTAGCTAGAGAAAACATGCTTCTTGTCTACATGTTAAGCTGGCTGTTCTTTGGAATGCTGGTCATACATGCACAAAGCAAACTAAACTAATGATACTGTGGTGATGGAGTCTAACATACAAAGTGACTTCCATCCCATAGAACAGTGGTTCTCTGCTTTACAGAAGCTTTGCAATTTTATGAGATCCCATTTGTCAATTCTTGATCTTAGAGCATAAGCCATTGGTGTTCTGTTCAGAAACTTTTCCCCTGTGCCCAGGTATTCGAGGTTCTTTCCCACCTTCTCTTCTATCAGTTTCAGTGTATCTGGTTTTATGTGAAGGTCCTTTATCCACTTGGACTTGAGCTTTGTACAAGGGGATAAGAATGGATCAATTTGCATACTTCTATGTGCTGACCTCCAGTTGAACCAGCACCATTTGTTGAAAATGCTGTTCTTTTTCCACTGAACAGTTTTAGCTTCTTTGTCAAAGATCAAGTTTATCAAACCATAGGTGTATGGGTTCATTTCTGGGTTTTCAATTCTATTCCATTCATCTTCCTGCCTGTCTCTGTACCAATACCATGCAGCTTTTATCACTAATTTCTCTGTAGTACAGCTTGAGGTCAGGGATGGTAATTCCCTCAGAAGTTCTTTTGTTGTTGAAAATAGTTCTCACTACACTGGGATTTTTGTTATTCCAAATGAATTGCTCTTTCGATCTCCACCTGGATATCCATCCCATGTGTAGTCCTCAAAGGTAGACACTGATGTGGATATCAGGAAGTACATACTGACAGGAGCCTGATATAGCTGTCTCCTTAGAGGTCTGCCAGACCCTGACATATACAGAGGCAGATGCTCACAGCTAACCATTGATCTGATCATGGAGTTCTCAATGGAGAAGTTAGAGAGAAGACTGGAGGAGCTGAAAGGATTTGCGGCCCCATGGGGAGAGCAACAATACCAACCAACCAGAGTTCCCCAGGGTCTAGCCCACCAGCCTGGGAGCACATAGGGAGAGACCCATGGCTCCAGCTGTATATGTTGGAGAGGCTGGCCTTGTCCTTGTCAGGCATAGGTGGGAGAGGAGGCCCTTGGTCCTGTGAAGGATGGATGCCCCAGTATTGGGGAATTTGAGGGCAGGGAGGTAGAGTGGGTGGGTGGGTGGGGGCACACCCTCATAGAAGCAGGAGGAGGGGAGATGGGATGGGGGTTCCTGGGTGGGGGGATGGGGAAAGGGGATAACATCTGAAATATAAATAAAATATCCAATAAAAAAATTACAAAAAAAAGAACAGTGGCTCTCAACCTGTGGGTCACGACCCACATGGGGTTGCATATCAGATATTTATATTATGATTCAAAATAGTAGCAAAATTACAGTTATGAGGTAGCAATCAAATAACTTTAGGGTGAGGGTCAGCACCACACAAGGGACTGTATTAAAGGGTTTTAGCATTACAAAGGTTGAGAATCATTATTGTAGAAAGTTTGGTGCAGTAAAGGAGCACTGGACTTTCACAGAAGCTCTGTAGAGGACTGGTTTACTAGCCGGGCAGTGAGAGATAGATGGAAGCACTGCTCATACAACATGCCACCTCCACTGAGCTTCAGCGGTGCCGCAGATGCATCCCCATGACATCTTTAATGGTCGAGCAGCATTAACCATTGAACTGCTGGGACTTTCAGTGGAGCAACACTATGAGAGGTGCTGTCAGCTCAGCCTGGGGTCTCCTGACTTTCTAGAGCAGTGGTTTAAGAGGGAAGTGTCAGATGCTCAGCTTGATATCACTAAACTTTCACTGATGGTCAGTTCCTGCCCTCCACATTAGGGACTTCCTTGTTTCTAACTCCTAGCACATCTTGTTTCACAGACGACATTGGCCATTTTATTGGTCTCTTAATAACCAACTCTACTGTCCCACTACAGCTGGGCTGTGGATGACGCACTTGACTTTGTCTATTCAACCTCAAGATTTGTCAAAAAATAAAATAACATAATAACCCCATATGGCTTACAGGTTTTTTGGGGGGGAGGGGGTAGCCTGGATGAGCTGAAGTTGAAGTTCTAGTAAAAAATAATAAAAGCACCAAGAAAATTAGATCAGAACTAGAGGTGAGAGAATTTTGCTTCAAAACTCACCAAAACAAGTATATGCAGAGACCATCACTGCTGCCCCTCATCCTCTCCAAGGAAGGTTAACCAGCCAGCAGGGCTTCCCATAAAGTCCTGCAGGAAAGTAGACTGGAAAAAAAAAAAAAAAAAACACCAAGTCTTTCATGGACTTCGCCAGGGCTCCGTGCTGAGACATTCTAAAGTTACAGTCCAATCTGGGGACTAGAGCATGGGAAAAGGAACACTATAGCCCTTGAAGATCATGGTTGTTGCTGAAGACCTGCAACCTCTGGAGACAGTGCTAGCTAAAATAAGTAGCTTATTTATGATCTTTATGAGCTAGAAATAAACCCATGAGAAGGTGAAAAGCCATAGTCACCCAGCTTCAACCTCATCAACCAACCACCCAAATGCCTACAGTAAGCATTTGCAATTTTCTCTATCAAGAAAGTGGATAGATTAGATTCCTGTTGCTACAGCATTTATGGAAATACATTAGGCAACTTTCAAATTACCTGTCCTGGATATCCAGGTACCTTTGGGAAAACACAATTGTCTGTATGTATTGACCACAGAGATAGAAAATTCATTCCTCCCTTAGAATATTACCTAAAAGTCTTCTGTGCTTTGTCCGTTAAGATGGAGCTTCCATTTAGCAGGATGATTTCAGAATAGAATGACTCAACAATCCAACATCACTCTCATGGCAGAAGACCAGGGAAGTGAATACAAGGATCCCATCCTTATTACAGATGAGAAACAAAGAAAAGCAGGCATTCAGAGTTGAGGTAAAAAGGCCCAGGGAAAAGCAGTAGAGCTCTGCCTTCTTCAGGTGTGCTGGTTTTTCATCTTTTGCTATCTGCCTTTGGTTTCTCCTAGCATGGACAAGCACTTTCTACCATCTTCTTTACCAGTTCCTATATTTCTAGCCCTTCCTTGTCAGGGTCTACAGTCTGCAGTGGGCAGAATTTGTCCTGGCCTTTGTCGAAACTCAGATGTTTCTTCCTGTCTCACTAGGTCTGACTCTGACAGCTCTCTGCTGACAATAACAAACATCAGATCTAGAGTGCAGCAGCCAATTATACAGAATCAGTAGCATCTTCACGCCTTCTGAGAGTCAAGAGACCCAGATTCCTGGCCCAGGAATTCCACTTATGAGTTTGATGACATCAGAAAAGTGGTTAGCTATTAGGGTCTCAGTTAACTTGTCTTTCAAACAGGAAAAAACATTGCTCCATCTCTTTCCCAAGCACATGGGAGGAATTATGAAACAAAAATGGGCCAGAAATATCAAAGTACTTTACAAACTGGAGACAGTGCAGTTTTACAAAGGTATATAATTATTTTTATATGAGGGGACACAAATCAAATATCCTCAAGGGCCAAGTAGGTTAGAAAGCAGGCCTTTTTAGTAAAATTGTGAGTGGGAGGGCTACAATCCACAGGAAACTATAAAGGCTGTATGTTTTAGCTATTTGATAAAAGATAACCAGTTGGCCAAAACATACCTCACAGTCAAACTCTGTGAGGAATACCATCTTGTGGGTCCCATTTCTACCATAATACTTCCTGAACTCTGAAGGATCATGAATCTGTACACTCAACCAACATTATCTATCCCTTGAAAGCCGTATCAAGAATATGCCTACAGCAGGGTCTTTAGGTATAAGTGGATGCTACTGAGACAACTATCATGTACCTGTATTCATAAACAAATTTAATCCTTTTTAGTGTGTCATTCTCCATCAATGCACATGAATCATATTGAACTTAATCACACAGCAACCAGGGGAGGAAGCATCACTTTTAACTTTAAAGGAGATTCCATAAGCTTAGATGTTAGGAAACAACCCTAAGTCCTGTCAAACTTAAAATAGACTGCCTAAAGGCTATAAGGAAATACAAGTCACATCAGCAGAGGAGTCCTCTTGTAATGCTTTCCAGATATGATCTGGATGTGGCAGAAAAGCAAGAACAACCTGTGTTGTGTGTACCAGATTGCTGAGCTAAATTAAATAGGTGAATGACATGTGAGCAAGAATGAGAAAGAGAACAGGTGTACTTTGTGAGAGTCAGGCAAAGAGGGCCTTGGGTTGACAGGTTCACAAGATAGCCACATATACATATGCTCCTGGGTAGAAACACACACACACACACACACACACACACACACACACACACACACACACACACAGAGGGAGAGAGACAGAGACAAAGACAGACAGACAGACAGACAGACAGACAGACAGACAGACAGAGACACAGACACAGAGAGAGACAGACAGACTGACCAAGAGAGAGCGTTATTCTCATACTTCTCTAAGTGACACAAGCCCCACTGTTCACAGGTCTAAGTCCCTATAACTTGCAATGATGCCTCACTTAGAAAAGGGAGGCAGATATGACTTAAGGATCTTAAAATCAGAAACATCTCTTGGATTATCCATGTGTGATTCCCATGCAATCCAGATGCCCCAATAGGAAGGAAGAACAAGAAGAGAGAGATGGTGTACTGAGCTTGACACAAATCCAGGAAGGTAGTGTGAAGACAAAGCAGTAAGAGATTGACAGAAGATGCTCTCAATAATTAGAGCAGCATGCCACAAGCTAGGAAAGGCAAGCAACCACCAGAAGCTAACAGGCAAGGGATGGACTCCCATCTAGTGTCTCCAGAGAGGAAATGTCCCAGGCAACATCTTGGATTAAGGTCATTGACAACAATTTCAGATTTCTCACCCAAGGCCCACACTCCTGAGCCTTCTCCTTTGTGCTCAGGGTGAAGTAGCTCCTTAGTGCTCAGGGTTCTGGAGAATGGTTTTGCCATTCTCCCTGTCTCATTCCAGGTTTTCAGTCATACAGCTATCTCCTCACTATTTAGATTTCAGCACAGAGACTGTTTCATGAGACAAAGCTTCCCTGGCCAAGCCAAGATCACGCCAATCAGGCTCTGTTTCGTCACCCCCGCCCCCTTCATTACTCCGTTTTGTAACACTTAGTATAATTTTAAAATCTCTCGAGCATGTATTGATTTGTTTTTCATCTACTTCTCTCCCATTCAAATAAAAGTGCTTCTGTGTCTTGTTCCCTGGTGTGTCCCTGGAGTCCAAGACAGTGCCAGCATATGGTAGGCACTCGACGGATCCTTACCAAGTTAATGAATGACTCTCAACTTGGGCTGAAAATGTGAGTTATGTGTGGGGAATCTTTAAAAATACCAACTCCTCAGCACAGAGCAGATATTTCAAGGCAGTGAGAAAAGGGCTTCTACAGTTTTTACACTAATATAAGTTACTCAAGTGTTTCAGTAAGTATACACAGAATAAAGGATCAATGAACTATTCAATACTGGGACAGAACACAAACCCCTCTATTTACATCTACAGCCCCAAGCATAGACTTTTCATGTACACCTCTTTACACATATTAGGTACCACATACACTAATACTTCTTACATTGCTGTCTATACCGTTATATACATAACTAGCAATGACTAAAACAAAACTATCATCTCTCGGGTTCTTTCTTTGTGGTAGGTGGGACAACCGGAATATAGACTGGGTACCTAGCTCTAAGAAACCTCATAGCCTATTCACTAATACTAGACTGCATGCTTGTGTCCCACTGAATTCATACATTTAAATCTCAAGTATCAACTTCATGGTTTTTAGGAGTAGAATACTTACATAATTAATCAAGTCATGGGATTGGATTCCTAATAGATATGATTGTTGACCTTATAAGAGGGACCATGAGCCTTCCCTGCCAACCTGAAAATCCTAAGACGGCCATTATCAAAAGTAGGACGTGGCCCCTCACTTAGCATCGAGTCTTCTGACATCTCTGATACATACATATTGTTTAAGCATCCCATGCATGCCAGTTCACTATAGATATCCAAACTATCTAAGACACTCCCCAAAGCAGTTCAAGATTCTAAACAGATTAAAAGGCCAATACAGAGAGCATAGAGATGAGAAGGCAGGAAACTGTCAGATGCCAAACTGACTGGGAATATTTTAGATGAAACAGAAGACATATGACTAGTGTCCTAAAGGTCAGAAGTTATTTACATTAGAAGAGAATGGAAAGGGGATCGCTTGATGCCAAGGGAACACAAATTGTCAAAATATAGAAATTAGTGTCTTTGTATAGGTATATATAAGTTATTCAGCTTATTTCTTTTTTTTTTTACTCAACAGAAGTCTGCCTTGCTTATCATGTCTCGTGTCAGTACCTGTGCTAAATGTAGCCAAGACCACGAACCCAGATCCATGACCCTGAAATCTCCAGCTGAAGGCTGAAAACACATATTTTGGCAAAACAACCTATACGAACACTATGCATAGCCAGTGGTGAGGACCATTAGTGGAAAGGATCTCTCAGAACCAGTTTACAGAGAAAAGAAGAAACAGGACAGAAGGGATAAAGAATAAGCTATCTCCTAGAGTGACTGCAAAGCACTTTAGATAAGTCTGAGAATTCCCAAGGCAGTTGCTACTTCATTCCTACCTTCTGATGGCAGCCTGTAAGAATCCTGGAACCTCCAGCAGCCTCACCATCACAGACTCTTGTGTGCCACTTGGGTTGCTGTCCACTGAATCTCTGACTTGTGCAAGTTGGAGCAAGATACTTTCTGGAGAGGCCAAATCTAGGGGCATTGAACCTTCTACATGGGATCCTGACAAGTTTGAGCCAGCAGCTTCAAACCACGTTTGTGGTATGAACAGGGTCCTAGAAAGGATGAAGCTGCTCTCTTGTTCATTCCCCAGGATTGCACTCTGGAAACTTGGATCAGAGCAAGCCAATTCCCCTGTCTCTGTCAGGCCACCTTGTGTAGGAGAAAGCCGAATGTCATTCACCAAGTGCTGCAAAGCCAGCCCAGGAATAAAAGGCTCACCTCTCCCGTCTCCTTCATTTGAGGGACAATCTTGCCTGAGGCACAAGCAAAGCTCCAAATTGATTTAATTTGAAATTTCAAACTGCCGGAACCAGCTCTGCTCGACCGCCATCTGCTTTTCCAGTGTGCAATGACACTGGACCTGTTTTTATTGTGTTTGCTCAACCAAGTCCACCAGTAAAATATTACTGATTTCCCCCAGCGCCTGGGTGGTTTGTGAGCTTGGGGTGATATCCGAACACTCACCAAGCTCATCAAAGTTATGAGCAAAATAATTTTTCTCTTAAGTGGGAGGGGAGGAGGGATCTGGATCCATCACTAGGGCATATCGCTATGTGACACTTTCAGCTTTCTCTGCACAGAAAAGTAAACAAGTAAATTGCTTCTGGCCCCAGCATCCATATACTTTTTCTGTAGAGATAAAGCTTCACAGCCAAGCAAGGGAATGAGTGCTCTGTGAAGACAGAAAGAAACGGCGCCATCCCCCATGTCTCTCTGCCTCCCTCTACATACACAATTTGACATTACCTGCGACTGGATTCATATTTATTCCCACGCTGATTCTGTTGCCTGTATTCCCTCCATTCCCATGGCCACTACAGCAGTTCAGGCCCATGGAAAAAAAAGGTAGCTTTCTCTGTCACTATTGCTATGCTCCTTTTTAAAAAGTGATGACCAGATCACTTACCCTTGGTTGGTAAGGGCCTTCATCAAAGATATCCATGTCCATGTTTCGTCTTTAAAGAAAAGAAATCATAGACTGGCTTTATCCATTCCTTCCCTTTGGGGCCAGGGAAGTATGGGCCATAGCATCAGTACTGTAGGTAAGAGGCCACTTAGCAAAATGGCTGACAGTCTGGAGCTAGCACAACCTCTATTGAAATGCTGCCTCTGTGGCTTACGTGCTATATGTGTTGTCTGCTGGCTCATGTACAGTGAAGAAAATAACAGTACCTAATAAAAGCTGTAGGCAAGATTGAAAGATTCAGTATTTACAGAGTACTAAGAATAGAGTTTGGCACATAGTATGCAATCAATTATCAACAGAGAACTTCCCTCTCTCTCTCTCTCTCTCTCTCTCTCTCTCTCTCTCTATATATATATATATATATATATATATATATATATCCTTTAGATATATCTATATATAGATTTATATCGTCTGTACATTCTTGAAAGTATAAAATCTCACTACATTGCTTGACTCAGGCCATTTTCCTACTAGAATTGCCTTCATCTGTAATAGTCTAGCTGGAGAAAGTTGGCATTCTTCTTTGAGGCTCATCTGAAACGTCTCACTCCAGCATGTTTTACTGGATACCAATGAAGTGAGTCCTAGGATCCGGTGACACACTTGGCTTCAAATTGTAGCATTGTTTTCTATGCAGTGTTGAATGTTTATTAACCCAAACATGTCTTGCTTGTCTCATGTATGTATGAAATGGTGATATAATTGTCCCTTTTGCAGAGTGTCTATGTTATACTTAATGTATTTTATTTCTCTTAATTTCTCCCTTTGAGCTTGAATGCAGGTAGAAACCATTCAATTCCTCTTCTGGGCTTGTTCCACCTTTTAGGAACTTGAACTAGAACTTGAAGTCAGAACTATTGTTGGTCAAACCACATGTACTTAGGCACACAAGTAAGATAAAGCAAAGACAAGACAGTGTTGACTGTACCAACTAGTCCTCAATCTCTCCTAAGAGTTACCTCAAATATGCAAATCATAGCCAGTACTTTCTCTTAGAGCAGTAGTGGAAGCAACAATTGATTAAATCCCTACATCTATAAGCCAAGTTCTAATTCCCTAGAATGACATATGTGATTCCCAAAGTCCTTTCTGAACTTGCCATACCAGCCTCAAATTAAGGGACAGCCACCTGAAGATGCTGTCAGCCTTTGCTGATTACACTGTACATTGTGCACAGAAGTCATGACTTCCAGTCTTTATCACAAGAGTCTTCTCATATGGAATTCTCATCTATTATCTCACTAACTGGATTCCTACCCCAATATCTAAGGTCTCTCTCTCTCTCTCTCTCTCTCTCTCTCTTTCTTTCTCTCTCTTTGTGTGTGTGTGTCCTCCCTCCGTCCCTCCCTCCCTACCTCTATCTCCCCTTTCTTTCCTCTTTCCTCTTTTTTTTTCATTTGTTTGTTTTTTGAGACAGGGTTTCTCTGTGTAGCCCTGGCTGTCCTGGAACTCACACTGTAGACCAGGCTGGCCTCAAACTCAGAAATCCACCTCTGCCTTCCAAGTGCTGGGACTAAAGGCATGCACCACAACTGTCCAGCTCCTCTTTATTTCATACACGCCACTTTTCCTGAGTCTATATTCATTTTCCACATGTCAGACAAGTGGACAAATGAATACATTGGCAAATAAGAAGGCTGATGACTCTTTAACAATAAATAAGTGATAGAGAGGGCTCTCCACTCTGTATCTTCTGAGTATAAATGTTTCTACTCACCCTTTCTTTCCTTCACCCCAAGATGCTTTTCCACACTCCCGAGGCCTTTCCTATACCATCATAACCAAGAGGTCCCGAATTTCAACAACCTGCTTCTTCCCTCCTCTCTCTTTTTGCTTCTGTCCAATGAATGACAAGGGAAAGCCTTTCAAACAGCACAGGCAGAAACAAGTAGATATGAGTTTAGAAAGCAATCTGAGAGTTAAGGGTTGATTCTAGAAAATGGTCAATCTTTTGGTTTGGTCATCCTTTTCTATAAACAAGTTTTATGAATTAAGTACAAAAAAGTACATAGACATGCATATATATTTGTATTTGTGTATAATATATAAATAGAGTTACATATGCACGTATGATTTTATAGGGAAGGACTGAAAACAACCTAAATGACTAACAAGAGGGAAATGGGAGAAGTAAAAATCCTTCAGTTCCAGGCTGAGAGAACAAACATCGCTTCCATTTCTTAACAGCCATACTCCCTCGGGCACACTTCCCATGTGTGCTGGTTGTGCTGGCTACATACTCATCTCTATAGAGAGATAACAAAACCCCTTCCTAAGTGTTACCATGCAGAGTAGATGAAATGCTTCAAGAAAGTAATTTAACTTGAAGTTGACACATTAAGATACTCTTGATAAATGTAAGTCACATAAAGAAAGAAGTGGGCAAAGGACAAGGAGAAGGAAGAAGAGGAGGAGCAGAAAGGAGGAGGAGAAAGAAGAGGAGGAGGAGGAGGAGGACGTTGTTCCTATTCTATCTTAGAAGGTGACAAAGTAGAATCGGACATTGTGAGCTGGCAAAGAAGATGAAGAGGGGAAGAAATGAGGAGAAAGGGGAAGCAGGGAGGGGGGGAAGAAAATAAGAAGGAGAAAGGAAAGGAGATAAGGAGGAGGAGCAAGAGAGAATAATTAGAAAAGACAGCCACTGGCTAGAACACTATGCAGTTATTAAGTATTATGTTTACAGAGTCTAAATTAATAATATAGAAAATGAATTAATGATCAACAAAAAACCAGGGTTTAAACTGTGTACACAGCAATAATACAATGAAATAAAAAACAAAAACACATTGGAAGAAGATGCAGTCATAGGTAGACCTCCATGACAAGACTAAGCACTTATTGCAGGGAGTTTAACCCTTCAATGCCCTCCCTTTTTGGCTGGAATGCACTTATCCTTACTTAATCAGTATTGGTGACATGTTAGCAAGACATGACAAAATCATTTCCGAATTTTCCTTCATGTCGGCTTCTCCCTGACATGAGGTGAGCTCTAAAGAAGAAGCCTTGCTGATAGAAATGGGGACAAGAAATGTCGTGGGCTTTAGGTAAGGAAAATAGAGGTTATGTAACCAGAGAGACCTAGAGTAAAATACCACTAAAAATTATTTCCTTTACCTTACTTGCATGTCCAAGCCATTTGGTAAGAAAATACGTGTAAGCCCACAGCACCTTACAGAAACTTGTGACTGACTTCACGTTGACAGCCATAGATTTGTCTGCTCTGAGTACAAAGGTCAGTAAGTTCAGCTTCAGCCACTGGATCTTCACAGTTAAATTGTTCATTATGGGAGGACTAGGTCACATTCAAGTCAAAGCCTAGTTCTGAAATTGACTGTCGCGTATAGAACAGTCTCCCTTTCTGTGACAGGAAGTTAGCCTTCACTTCGTGTCCCTGAGCTGCAGACAATGGTGATTGTTGTGTTCCCTCCTAGCAGGGAGAAATTTCAAGTCCTACGGAAGAACACAGATTTGGTTCTTTCCATGAGTGAGATCCACTCTTACGTAAGCAGCCTATTTATATTAAACTTAGTGTTTCTACTGACTTATCCATTATCAATGAGAACACACCTGCCATTCACCAACCCTGTGGTATTCAAGAAGAAATAGCCACTTCTACAAGAATCCATGTTAGGTAAAGGGGAAGCAGTCACTTGTGTGACTTACTTCAATGGCTGTGTTGCTTGTCCAGTGCATACATGGCAGAGGCAGAACATGTAGCTTCAGATCAAACAATTCCAATCCCATCTCTGCTCCACTTTAGGTATTCAGCTTTGAAGTGTATGTTATAGTTTGCTGGTGTTTTGTTATTCGCCAGGCTAGTGTTAGTGCTCCAGCTGGTTTATATACATCACCTCTAAGTCTGATGGCAGCCCATGTAAACAGTGGCTAGTGCCAGGACACTCCCATGAGGCTCAGTGTCTTTCAGAACTCCCCTTTACATGAAAGAGAGTGTATAGACCGCCTTTTCCCATGCTGCCTTCAAAAGAGCAAAGCTCTCCATCACAGCGAAGAGCAATGGCTTCTCATTGTCTCTTTATTCCCATGGTCTTCAGCTACTCGTTATTAATGTGAGTCCCTGCTTTATGACTTAAGTTATGGTGCTTCACCCCAACAAAGCAGATGAGGAGTTAGGATGGAGCAAAACTCTCCTCTGATCTCCTGGTTGTTGCACAAACTCCCCAACACTCTCTTACTGAGTCCTCATACTCTGGCTGTGGCGTAGTATGATTGTATTTTTCAAGAGGAAACAGGACCGCCAGAGTGGGGAGAGAGGCCTGAGGTCACAGAACTGTGTGGTGGTAGAGCTGGCTTACAACTACAGGTGTCTGAATCCACAACCTGTTACAACCTGGTGCTGTTTGGCCATTCCCATTACCTAATTATGTCATCGGTCTTTCTTCCTTAGGAAGGGAAAATAGAGAGGGGTAGGTGGAAAATCAGTCTGCAAGATGCTCAGCCTGTTCATTATTTAGTCTTTGTGGTTTCTTATAATGAAGACAAAGTCACCAGAATTTGGAACCTAAAAGAGCCCTGGCCTTTCACATGTTAAGTAAAACAGACATCCAATGTTTAACAACTTGTTTCACCCACGCAAAAAGCTTGTAGTAGTGTAAGAACCAGAAGAAAAAAAAATCTCTTCCCAAACATTGGAGCAAGGTCCTTACTTAGTGCTACATTGAAAGATTCAGGAGATGGAATCTAGCCAGAGAATGCTGGGCATTGAGTAATGAGAATACTGGGAAGCCAGGGAAGCCAATGAGCACGCTGGGCAGAGAAGTGAGGAGCAAAGATGGGTCACTGAACTGAGTGTCAAAGTATAGACATGAATGATAAACAACATTTCCCCATCCAGGGAAGCAGAGCACACTGAGGTTCCCAGAAAATGAGAGACTAAAGCCAGGAGGACGTAGCTCATTGTGCCATACAAAATAAGAGTCGCTGACTGAGGACCACCCCGCCACTGTACTTGCACCCACTATTCCTCTCCAGGTATCTGCCAGTGCCCCAGGTCCGCAACTAGCAATTAGCCAAGCAGCCCCTGGAAAGCATGTCTTTCACACAATGTCATCATGAACTCTCCTTGCAGAAGCCTCTTTAATTTCATAATCCTCAATGGAATCCTTAGTCAAATTCAAAGCAGTGAGTCTACCTTCAGGATACCCAGATCTGTTTACAGGGACCTGGAAGACATTCCCTCCAGAAAAATGTTATTTGTACAAAGAACAATGTTGCTCTTTTCTGTGTAACACACACACTTGCTCTCTCTCTCTCTCTCTCTCTCTCTCTCTCTCTCTCTCTCTCTCTCTGTCTCTCTCACACACACACACACACACACACACCTTACTATGACAAATGGATGCAGGATTTCAAGAGTGAAATACTGTGTTGTGGTTACAAGGCAAAGTAAAGCCTCATGTTCCAATAAACCAGTATAAATTGTTGCAAACAGCATTAAGAAATGGAAGCTCACCATGTTCATCACCTCAGATTGCTTTTTCAAAAAAGAAGGAAAAAAAAAAAAGCAATGGATCTAATCCAGTGCTTCAAACATTCTGCTGGCTCTCCAGGGTGGCCTCCGATTTCTAATTAATATTTCTTCTTAATTGTTATCATGATGCTAAGTGTGCTAAGTCAAAACTCAATGCTCACCACAGAGCTCTGGTGGGAGAAGAGGAAGCCGCTCTAGAAGGAAGGGTGACCAGCTTCATTGTGATGCAGAGGAATGCCACAATTAAGAATATAATTTTGGAAGATGCCAGCATCCAAATTACTCATAGGGCCTCCATCAAATTAACAATAGGTGAATTAGCTCACTTAATGAGGTCTAGAGTTTGGAGGCATGGTACTTTTACTTTGCATTTGAGAAACACAGTTCCCCACTCCATGCTAATGACTGGAGCACCTCAACATGCTGTTAGCTCAACAGGTTCTGCGGGAGCATGGAGGTCAGTTGCTTTGCAAGTCAGCTAAATCACATTTCTCTGCTTCCTGTCTACTTCGACCTTATTTTCTCTTCTCCTCCCATAATTTGATTGTTCAACATGGAAACCCTTAATCCAATCAAGGGACTTAGAAAACTACTTCATTCAGGGCAGGGTTAATGGAGACACAGTAGAAACTGGAATAAAAACCTGCTTTGGTATCATAATAATATCCAATTCTTCATTTATGCATATAGAATCTGGAACTAGTGGCATTCTTATTATAAATGTGCTTGCTTTGTAATGTGGTTTTTAAGGGTGGGAAATATATGGTATTAGTTTGTGTATCCTAGAATCCACTACACTCGATCTCTATAGTCTTGATATATTAAATAGGACTTCAGGCGTAGGTGGATGAACTGCTGATAAGGACTCAATGAGAAACAAATATGGCCTCAGTGGCACTTCTTAACCCATTGTAGACTCTCAGAGAAGAAAGTTAATGCTTTATTAGCTACCTTAGGGTCTGCATTTGACATTGGAAACACAGAAAGAGCTGACCCCCCAAGCAAATGAGGAGGAGGTGAAAAGACACATAGTGTTCTTCATACACTTCAGGAGTGTGAAGACCCTACCATGCCCAGAGCCTAGGGACTTGGCATACTGAGAGAGGATGTTAACAATGCAAATGAGCAAAGCAGGCACCCAGAGGTCTGTTGGGCTTTGTCATCTCTCGGCATGTTTTATCCTAACCATTTTGTGAGGTTAGATGAGTTCTACTATTCTTTTTTTTCCTGGATAGAGAAATGAGAAACTGAAGCTTGAAAAATTAAACTGAATTGTTTAAACCAAAAGAAAGCACCACTGTCCCTATCTACTGCCAGTCCTTTGGAGACTTCTCATGGTCCGTGTATCTGTCTGTTAAAGGGTCCTTGGCTGTTTCATCAGCTCTCCTGTTAGAAAATTGAGCTCAGAGATATGAGACAATGCGTTATACAGTATTATCCTCCAAGTCAAACAATCACCATGTTGGGACCTTCGGCTACACCCTGCTTACAAAACACTCAACTGAGCTTATTGACTCTTGACATCTTCTCATGGAAGGAGGGTTGCCTGAGTATCTAGCCATCCTGTACAACCTGTTCTATGCATCTCTGTCTGAATTTTTTGTGGCCTCAGGGGAGACTAGAGGTATAGGAAAGACTAGGGACCGTGGGCTCCATATAAGTAGTTATAGGTATTATCTCTACTAGGTAAAGATTTCTTGGTGTAGCCTTTTGTGGGAGGCAGCATCAACATTCCCATAAGTAACTGCTCACCCATTTTCCATGGGAAAACCCCAATATATTGTTTCATTGCAGAGTGAACTGAGATGTAATTGTTTCTCAGTTTGCCCTTAGGACCCTAGGAAGAGGGGTGGGGTTGATTATGTCCCCAGAAAAGGAATTTTCGAAACACACCACAATGTAGATCCTGTTTGCAACAGAACGGGAGCTTCCTTTCTTGACCTTGTTAAAGTGCTACCCTCCAAAGCCGTTATGGTGGTTTCAATGAGAATGGCCACCACAGGCTTATATGTTTGAATGTTTAGTCCCTAGTTGGTGGAACTGTTTTGTGGCCTTGTTGTAGGAGATGAGGTCTTATTGGAGGAGGTGCACCAATAGGAGCAGGCTTTGATGTTTCAAAAAAAATCACATCACTCTAAGTTAGCTCTCCCCCTTCCCTTCCCCTTCCCCTCCTGTGTGCGTGTGTGCATGTGTGCGTGTGCATGTGTGCGTGTGCGTGTGTGTGTGTCATGCTTGTGGATGAGATGGAAGGTCTCAGATACCCCTCCATACCATGCCTCCCCACTGCCATGCTTCTCCTGACCCCTAAGACGGCCATGGACTCTAACCCTCTGAAACTATGAGTCCCCAGATTAAATATTTTCTTTTATCAGTTACCTTAGTCATGGCGCTATTGAAAATTAATGAAGATGACCTTGTTTGGAGGTGGACCTCAAAGCCATGTACCTTCTGTGGCTCCCCACAAGAAACTTTCAACTTCTCATGCCTCACATCTATAATTACTTCCTGAGTTAAGATAAATCACCATTGGTTGAGTATATAGTATATGGTGGATTCTGTGTTTTACATGTTTTAGCACATTTAATTCTCACTAAAACCAAAATGAATTTGTTCCTGCCACTACCCTTAGCTCATAGATGGTGATACTGAGGTCAAAGGATTGAAGGGCTGAAGGGTTGTTCAGCTTATAGATCATAGAGCTGAGATTCTACATCAGGCTTCCTGGCTCTAATTAACTGGTCTAGATTAGTCTGGATGACTCTGATTGTTTTAAGTTTAACTTATTTATCTAGCTAAGGCCTGACTTTCTGGATCATTCATTTCTTGATTATGATTCTTTTTTTTAAAACCATCCAGATTCATTCAATCTTATACGGGCTACCTTCCCATAAAGGGACCTGCCAGTTCCTACACAGATTAGCTTTTGCCGCCAAGGCTGCCTAGCCACAAAGATAGATGGGTGCTCTGTTTGTTCAACTATGTGAGCTGTTCTTTTGTCTTTTCAAGGCATGTGTTTCCCTAGCCTGTTCATAACCAGCCCCATCACACTGTTTTGGAGGTGATGTTGGTTTCTATATTATAGAGATGAAGAGACTGAAGTTCAAAGGGGTCATGTCTATTATTCAAGGGCAAAAATTCAGACAAGTAGAAAACCTAGAGATCTTGGGGATAAAACCAGGGATTGTCTAAAGGTAGGACATGGGCTCTTTGTACTGTGTATGAAACCACTCTGGTCATGGATCCTACCTAGTAAAGTGTGGTGAGTATAGTAAATGAAGCTCAAATCAAAGCCAAAGGTGCTTAGCTGAGAAAAACCAATGCTTTTTCCCATTCAGTCTTCATGAGGCTGCACTAATTACCATGTCTATAAGACACCTGCCTCAGCTGGTGCTCAGAGAGAGGTTTTAATTTACCAGTGGAGGAGTTGTGGGGAAGGAATGGAGAGGGCTGTGAAGTGTTTGCTCCGAAGCAGGAGTGGTTTCTGTTCAGAAAAAAAAAAAAAAAAAAAAAAAAACCACTTAAGTTACTAATGATGAAGAAAAAGAAACTGTATCCAAGATGAGCATACTTGGGCTGTGATCATGTGCCCACAGTATCTGTAGAGAGGGTTTGCTGTCCTATTCCTCATAAATGTGCCGTTAAGAAGCTCATTGGTGAGAGAACCAGCAGGCCAATTGTCAACCTGAGTGGGGACCAGATGAGCACTTCCAAATCCAGGTTGGTCAGGAGAGACCTGTAGAAAAATTGGAGCCATCTGAAAGGGACCATGACAAGCTATGGGAGGTACTGATACCTCATAGAGCAGACATAAGGATTTTGAGTTCAGTGTGTAGAACTGAGTCAACAGGTGGGTTTTTACATACCTATAAAAACCCTATAGCTCCCTACCATGAAAATACTCTGGAGGTAGCAAAGATATGGTGGTGATACCCAGTCATGACTTATCCTTAGACCAAGGGGAAGCTCATCCTAACAAACAACATAACACAAGTAGAATTGGGATCAAATAAACAGAAATTGCTGAACTGACTTTTCATTTGACTAGGACAGCTGAAAATATTCTATCTTGGAAGGTTGTCCCCTGGCACCACAAGGATGCACTCATCTCTGAGATTCTTTTTATTTCCTGGAACAAAAAGATTTTGTGGAAAACACTAATGACAAGTATGTATTTTGAAGCAGATACTCATTTTTATTGTGGGAAGGAAAACATTAAGATGTCAACCTTGGAGCTGTTAAATGAGCATCTGCAGCCCAATTGTGGGGCACTGGGGACTGGAGGCTCAGAAAGGTAATTGCCACAAATAAGACACAACTGGACATTGATTTATTCAGCCTGTTTGCTTGGTTTCCACTTTGAGCTTCTTCAATTGGCTATTCCTCTTTTCTCTTTCTTCCTGGGGAACATGACCCCAGCTCATTTAGATGAAAATATGCTCACCCATTACCTCATTAATTTGGGAGACTCTGCATTATCTTTTATACCTTCTTCCCAGCTTCCTTCCCCCTCAAAACCCAAAGTATTGGTGGGGCTGTGACAAATGATGTAGCATTTCTCCATAATGTGGCAAAACCTGCATGTGTCACTGGCAACCCTGACTGTAATGATTCAGCCAAGACACTCTGGAAAGCCATAAGGAAGAAGTTTAGAAGGCAAGAAATCCAGAGTAGGGCTAAGTATGTAAGATGTCCAGTGGAGGAAGTGTCTCATCCACCCCTGACCCTCACCCCAGGTTGCTCGCTAAGAATCATAGTAAACTGGGATTCTACTTACTCAGATTCATAGTGATGCTGCAACAGCTCTATCTATGCTCTTTCTGTATACACCTGTCATCTTGTTTCTCTTTGCCACAACTCAGCATGGTGGCCTTATAGAAGATCAGTTGCTTAATGAAGATTATACAGCTGATAAGTGACAGAAATGGAATTTGTACACCAAATGTCACATTTCAAATCCCATGTTCTTCTTCATCAAAACCTTACTTTATTTCACTTCTCCACAAACAGAACCTTTAATCTGTTAGGTACATTCTCTGTTTAACTCTGAATCTATTAACACTCATGCACTGTTTGTTATAGGTAGAAGGAGGAGCAGAGAACCAGTTTATAGGAAGTAGCTAAGGTGATCTACGGTATCCTCTGTATGATGGTACATCAAAGTAGAGAAGGTTGTCACTCTTCCTTTTTGTTGCCTAACACAGCACTTAGCATATGCAATCAAAGTAATAATATATGATACCAATGTATTCATATGCAGATCTGTTGTCTAGGAAGAAAACCACAGAGGCTGAAGTTATTAATAAAGCCTTCTATTACCTCAGGGACACTTTCAATCACTCTTTATGTTGACGGTCGGTTATGTTTCTAGTAGCCTGATGTTTGAGGGATGCTTTTGTGTATACCATTGCTACCTCGCTTCTAGTCAGTCACCCTACAGCAATGTCTCTCCTGAAAAGGACTTGGGTGATTTCCAGGAGGAATGGTTGAGAAGGGCTACACACCTGATGACAATGATGGTGGAAAGAGAGGGGAGACTGGGTAGAGACGGGCAGGAACCTCACCCCTGTGGACTCAATGGGTCTTGGGAAGGAGTTTAAAGATTCAGCGTAATAAAACATCACTAGAAGTTTCTTGGAAAAGAAACGGTACAAGCAGACTCATGTTCTTGAAGACCATTTCAGTGCTGGTGATGAGGGTGAGGAGGATGTTCATTTGGACCCCTGAGGCCACTGGTCCAGGGGAGAGGTCAAGGTCATAGGAATGAATGTGGAAGCAAAGAAGACAGAAAGAATAACCAACTCCAGGCAGCAGTGCATTCTACCTGATGGAGTGGGTTAAAAAAAAATGAGGGATGAAGAAAAGTCCATAAGCTGTTGAGCATATTTTAATAGGGAGATATAGCTGATGCTCTCTCTCTCTCTCTGTAGGTGGGAACTCTGAAACACATTTCAACAAATTAGCATGCGGTTTCTGTGAGACACTGTTGTGGAAATAGGCAGAGAGCTTCTGGAGGTCCAAATCCGAAGAGCCAAGAGACACTCTAGACGGGAGAGTCACATCATTTCCTCACATGTAACACATTTGTCCATCACCATCATGAACCTCGCACTGCCTCTTTGGTGACAACTAGAAGGCCCTAGTCTCACCAAGGAATTGACATTTTGAATGGCTTCAGAGTCTCTTACTAAACCAAAGCGAAACTAAGTAATGATACTACCAGGTCCAATGCCATATGCTTTTAGACCAACCAAAAGCAGCTTATAGCCAATGGACTTTCATTATGAACATGGCCTCTTCTAGTTTCTGAGAACCAAGTAAAACCCAGGGTGTTGGCAGGCATAATTGATGTGTGCTAAGTAGTCCTGTCTGCTACACTCACAGGTTCTATTTCTGTTTATTATTGTTTTTCTGTTACTCTTATCAATGTCAACTTCACATCTGGTAGATGCCACTTCCCACTGTAAGAGCATAGGCTTTCCGTTACTCTCCTCAGTATTTTGTTTAGAATTTGACTTGTAATCACCTATGTAACTTTGAAAATTGTGTCTGTCTGAGAGCCCTGCTTCCTCTTATAGACTACTGGGTTTCACTTAATTCAGATCAACAAGAGCTCTCCCAGTCTGGCTAGTGCGGCTTATTTTGCAGGAGAGGTGACTGAGCTACATCAAGGCTCTGCACATGCTCTCCAACAGACTTGACTTTTCCTTTGGGGCTCTGGTTGGTGCTTATGGAGTTGTGCTGGTTGATCACTACTTCCATACCATTGCCTCTCTGAAAACTGGTATTTTGCTTGGCATGTTGTTGGTTTCCCATCAGTTGATTTTAAGCTACTAGCAGGGAGCTCAAAGCTAAGCAGATACTACAGACCCCAAATGACTGTGCTCTGTGCTTTGTTTCTGGACTTTCCAGCCTACATGTCTACTGTGAGAAATCCACTTGTATCCTAGGTATTAACATTCTGCTTTTGAATCAGATAAAAGGCAGGACCCATAATCTCCTGCCTATAGTTCTATCCTGGAATTTGTACAAGGTACAAATTCCTTTAAAGATGTACCCTAGGAGGAGGTATCCAAAGGATTGCAGATCTAGATAGGATATGATTGGTGCATAGTTCCTGTTCTCTGTAGAACACAGGGCCTGGGCATTGTGTCAACCTTACGATAGTACAATCCTGCATTTCTCATGAAAGTTTTCTACTCTGCTTGGATCCTCTCGGAGGTATCTTGCCATAATTCCAACTGTGCTTTCTCTACTTGACTGACTCAACTCTCACTATGTCAAGCTGGCTTCCTGTCCCTACAATGAGCTCCTTAGTGGTGAGAAGAATCAAGTTCCCCTTCACTGACACTGACACCCTTAGTAAGGAGAAAAGCATCACCAGGTACCATACTACAACAGTTCACCAGAGCTTTATATAGCCTATCACCATTAAACTACTGTCCTGCTAGGAAAATCTCAATGCATAATAAGGACAAGAGCTAACCTCTACTTTCCAGGAAATGGGAGGAAATTATCCAAGATCATACAGCCAGCACTAGAAATTTAAAAGTCCAAACTTCTCCCATCTCCCATTGACCACCAACATATGCTCTAGCTATAAGAATCCCTCCAGGGTCTCCAATATTCATCCCAGGGACAAATAATTGTTGGGTATTTGGGGGAGGACTAAAAATCTCTGACCACTCAGACAGATAATTTAATTCATTATTTCATTTTTAAAAGGCTACAATAATAACACAACTTCTGGCCATGTCTTAGAAGGGAGGAACCCACTGGGTCTTTCCAGTGAGCAGATAACATATTTAAATGCAGTCCATCAGTCGGTAATCTGCTGCCTCCCATCCTGGGAGAGCTGGTTTATTGAACACTGTAATTGCCTGGATGCTGTTATTCATTTCTGTAGCTGTTGCTATTAATTAAATATTTTTGTCGGAAGCTCCCCGTGACATTTCTTGCTGCATTCTTGAATATCTGATAAGATACCCAGTCAGTACACTGGTGCCGCTGCATTCGGCTGATAGTCTTGTCCTAATTTCTAACCCTCAAAACGCTAAAGAAATGACACAGTTTTAGTGGAATGAGGACTTCTATTGTTACAGGATTGAGGGCGGAGGCAGACAGGGTACAAGAGTCTTAGTAAAATAGATGCAAATGTCATGTTTTAGACCTCATTGTGCTGGCTGAAGCTAGAAATTGGACCAGACCTTTATTCCCAGGCTTAGCCCATTCCATAGGTCAAAGAAAGCCTGGTTACAATGGTTCTCGAAATTTCATCCCCAATGGAAGAAAGCATAGACTCATTTTTTCAAGTGGATTTATCAAGTGTCTCTGGAAGGCCTACAAGGTGCCTACTAAGTGGTAGAGACACAGAAGTCAGATAATGAAAGTAAAGTAAATAAAATACGATGGCTGAGAAAGATGCCTCAGCAGTCAAGAGTGTTTTCTACTCTCGGCGAGAACTCGAGTTCAGTTCCCAGTACTTGTCAGGCAGCTCACTATCACCTGTAGGTCCAGCCCCAGGTCACCTGATGACCTTTCTCCTCTGCTGGCATCTGCTCTCCTCTCAGGTGCCTAACCCCCCTCCCCACCACACATACACATAAAGAAGTCTCTGGAAAAAAAATATCAGGGTATGGAGAAACACATTCAAGTTTAAACACTAGAAGCATTCCAGTCTCAGGGTTAGAGCAAAATATCTGAGGATCCAGAGCCTCCACCTAGTGAAAGTGGACAAAAGCATCCAGAACAAAGGACTACAGTAGACAAAGTGGACAGTTTCCCCACGGAAGAATGTGTGACCTGTAGAACTTTTAGATACCAGAACCAATAGTGTAACACCCCGTGGAGGGGTTCTCCTTTAATCCACGAGACACCCAGGCACCTTTAAGCTTTACTCGAATGAAGAGGGAATCTGAGGCCAGAGACCTCAAAATGAAATCAAGGACAGTCAAAGAAAGAGAATGACATTTGTCCCCATTCCCCAGTGCTTTCCTTCTGATCAGGGGTGAAACCTTTACAGAAAGAGAGGTGAGATCATAACTGAAGATGTTGCATTTGTGAGAGACAATGAGACATAGGGCACAAGATACTATGGAGTCCAGCTACATGGGAATCATCCAGCGGGTAGAGAACAAGGCTTCATTCCTTCCAAAATCCTTGGCCTTTCTCAGAATCTCCTAAACTGAAAACTTTGGGATAAGGCAAGCAAGTAAATCGTCTAGGACATGCATCTTCCCAGAATGGGCACCATTTAGCTGGCAGAAGAGAGTCTGGACAAAGAATATCTAATAACATAGGGTGCAAAGGCAGAGAGGAATGGGATATATGTAACATGGTTATCAGAAAGACTAGCTTTATGAGAGCAGGTGAACATATACCTGGGAAATCTTGGCTATAGGGTAAACTCGGAGTAATAGAATGCTTGTGGGGAGAGACTTAGAGCTAGAAAACATAAGGAGGTAGGTAACTCAGGTGATGAAGCTCTGTGACAGTTGACCTTTTGGCAGACTAAGGTGATGAATAAGACAGATGGGGGGACCGATTGCATGAGGCAAGAGTGTGTACAGCACCACTGGGACTAAGCACTGATATTCATCGGTCACCAGGACACATTCTGTTTCTGCCTTACTTGCTGGTGGCTGTTGGTCCTGGGCTTCGTTCCCTCCCTGCAAATGAATGGCAAGAACAGTATTTCCCTGCTTCCTTGGGTCCATGATCTCAGATGAGCTACTTATGTGGAGGAGCTGTAGCTCTTGAATACAGTGACTCTCTGACACTAGTGAGGGTTACAAATGTAAATATAACAAAGTGTGAGAGCAGAGCACAAAGTTAAGGTTCTCATGGCAACCAGAATCCACAGCAGCTGAGCATTGTTGAAGGGCCTTCTCCTGACAGGCTGATGAATAATCCGAAAGTCTCCCTATTGGATAGGAATTGTCAGGGACTCTTTAGGCGAAAGATGGGGGTGGGGCACCAAGGCAAGACTAGCCAACCATTTTAATGAGATTTTTAATCAATGCAAAATAAAATTTTTGGCAATACTTTCAATGAAGGTGCCCAAATAAAAAATGCATTTATATTTAATGAGACACTATTTATTATTTATGTAATAATAAATGTCAGTTGGTTATTAATAAAATATTGCTCAGTCATTAATCCTCAATAAATACAGAGTAATTACTATTAAGGTGACAAATACTTCATAATGAGAAGGTAATTGTCTCAATGTTAATGGATTATTCAAACAAACCGTATAACTTGAAGGTATCAAGATGGAGATGCTGTAGGGGCAGGCTGAGAAATGATAACATAACCTTGAAAACTTTTAAAGTTTAAAAACCTGGAAAATGAATCCAGCAGGAACTTAAACTGCAGAGAATCTCAACCTCAAATTTCTCCCAAAAGAAAGGGGGGGAGGATATCAGAAACATCACAGACCTGAAGCCAGGACAGACTAGGATCTCACCCTTGCAATTTTATGGGGTTTCCTTGCTCCCTAGTTCTCTCATTTGAAAAATGAGAGTGATCCTGTCTCCCATCCAGAGCCCTGGTAAGGATTTAATAGATTATATATTTTTCAAAGGCCTGTAGGAGAGGTGATGTTTAAAAAAATGACAATTCAGGCTCAATTCCATTAAAAAGGTGTGTCTCTTAATTGTAGCAAAGGGAACTGGATACCCAATTTCCTGAGGTCCCTGAATTCAGGGAACTGAATTTGGCTTCCTGGGATTCCAGCTCTTGAGTCTCTGCATTGATCCCCTCTGCTTTGCCTAAACTGTTTGCATAGATGTCAAGTTGCCTGACAATCAGTGGTGACAGAAGTACCACAGAAGAGAAGAAAGGTGTAAGTGTGAGGAGAACACAAGCTTCTGCTCCATGCTCTGCAGACACTGCTGCAGAGCTCTTTCTCCTGGGGGGGCCCCCCCATCTTACCACCCATCAGGACAAGTAATTCCTGTGGCTCCCCCAAAGCCTTCCCTTTCCTTGCATTTTTTTTTCCTTTCTTAGAGCTTTGCTTCCTAGCAGGTTTTTGGTGGTAGAGAGCTGCAGGTGATGAGGGTGATTATGAAAATGACAACCCAGGGGTCAAGCAGTGTAGCTCACCGCTTATGGCATTGCCCAGCTTAGGGGAGACTGTGGGGAGACCCAGCCTTAAGGCTGCAGTAAGGAAAGGAGTTTTTTCTTCCAACTGTGAATGTCTGTCTATGAAGCACAAAACAGCTCCAGATTTATGGTCATTCTAGATTGCACCCAGTGCTTCCAAGAGGTGACATTCAACCCCAAAACTGCACATGTATGCTGGGTACCAGGTGCCATGATGGTGGATAGGGAGAATTCTGCCCCCTAGAACCTGACAAAGGAAGAAACTGCATTAAAGAGAAATAGAGCAGTATCATGAGAAAACCTTATCTTGGGCTGGGGATACAGCTGGGTTGGAAGACTACCTATTTGGCTCACTCCAGGCCCTGAGTTGGATTGTCACATAAACTGAGAATGGTTGCACATGCCTATAATATCTTCATTCCTGGCAGGTAGAGGCAGGAGGACCAGAAGTTCAGCTACTTTGTAAGGTAGAGGCCAGAGCTAAAGTAAACAATAAAAAGGCAGAAGAGACTGAACATCCCTATGGTTTTCAAGTCAGTTCTTGTTTCTTTTGAGCTGTCTCTATTCTAGAAATGTCTCTTCTCTAGCTGCACTCCTAAAAATGCAGATGCCACCAGAGGCAGTGACTAAAAGCATATGAATGTGTAAGCACAAACCCTGGAGACAGCTAGGATAGGCTCAATAGTAGCTTCTGACATTTCTCAGCTTGTGTACAGGGTCAAAATCAGAAGAACATGAGTACCTTCCTCTCTAGCTGGGTATTTATAACTTTCGAATGAGTTAATGGATCCCATCCACTTTCAGAAGTAGCTGGAATATACTAAAGAACAGAGAAGCAGCCAGAAATAGCTTTACCAACACTCTAGCACATGACACAATGCTGTTGATTCTGACTTCCCAGGACAGCAGTGCATAGGATGCTTTAAACCACAGGCCAAGGGGCACCACAAATGTTAAACTGCAGTTATGAGTTTGAACTTTCCTCTACCCTCATTCCTTACATGCCTACCTCAGGGTTGTGAATCTGCCATGAGCACAGTCCTCTTATGCATTAAAACATTAAAAACGCAACTAAGAGGAGGGTTTAGTTGTCAGTTGGGGCCCACCCAGGAAGGTTAGTTGGCATTAACACAGTTGAAGTGGAATTTTCTTGAGGGTTTTTTTTTTTGGGGGGGGGGGACTTCAGGGTTTCTTGTAACTGTTCACCTGTTCATGAATTTCTAGGGAAAGAGTAGAATGTTTAGAATGTTCCCTTATTCAACCAGACTCATGGACATTGGGCAGCGCCCTTGGATTTCCCAGGCGCTGGGAAAATATTCAACTTAAATTCTTCATGTTTTACAGGTAAGGAAAGTGGTTTGTCTGTGTGTGTGTGTGTGAGAGAGAGAGAGAAAGAGAGAGAGAGAGAGAGAGAGAGAGAGAGAGAGAGAGAGAGAGAGAGAGAGATCTATGTGTATGTGTGTGCCTGCATGTCTGTGTATGTGTGTGCATGTGTGTGTGATATGTGTGTATGTGTGTGCTTGTGTGTGCATGTGTGATGTGTGTGTTATGCATGTGTATGCATGTGTGTATGTGTGTGCATGTGCCTGTGTGTGTGTGTGTGTGTGTGTATGTGTGTGTGTGTGTGTCTGTTAAAGGATAACTGTTTTTCCAGGGTTTTCATAACAAAACATCAGAGACAGACTAGCCTAGGTAACAGAAAGTGGCGGTTAAGGACAGAAACCCCAGATAAAGGTACCAGACAATTTGATCTGAGAAAACGAGTTCTGAAAAATGGGATCAGGGCTCTGACCATGACCTCATTTAACCTCAATCACCTCCTTAAGACCTTGTCTCTAAATATAGTCACCCTTGTAGTAATGTTGGAACATACGAATTGGATTTGGGGGGTGGGGTGTGGTCACAATTCAGTTCATAGCTGGGAGGGAAACTGGCGTCTTCATCAATTTTATGAAATTATCTGTAGTAAACTTAGACCCCCAAAACTCAGAATTCTTTGCAGGCTGTCATCCAGTACCTGGCTATTTCTCTAACACTTCTTGAATGCTTGATGGAAAGGATCCTATGTTCATTGTTTTACCCTACAGGCAGCGGGTGCCAATCATCCACAGGTCATTATGCCAGATTAAGCTTGGAGATTTCAAAGAGCCCTGTTGCCCTGAAAAGGGAACTAAAATCCCAAGGTGCATTCAATGGGCTGCTGGAACTCTAGACAGCCAGGTGTTTATCTGTATTAGAACAGCGAGTCACAGGGAACAAAGGCACCACCCCAGTACTGCCTTGACCAACTAGGTGGCACAGGGCCAATTATTTAACCTTTCTCTGAGCTCTAGTTTCTTAATGTGACAACTTCTTTCTAGGGCACTTTACAGGGGAATGTGCAAACGTGAATTCTCTAGCCCCTTGCCTGGTTCTGAGCAAGCTGTGACATGGGGAGCACTGATTCCCTTCAGTGGAGAGAGGTTGGGAAAACGAATTAGGTAACTACACCCACAGCCACTCTCTCTTCTTGGACATTAGTAACAGACTTTGCACTTGGTCTTATTAACAAGTGTGTGTACGGGCTATCAATTTTAGATTTCCAGGATCTGAGGTAGAGTGCTGGCTTCCATCATTTATCTTCTCTTACTGCAGGGGACTGATCCCACTGAGAGAGATTTATTAATAAGCACAGATACTTTGTTGCTAAAAAGCCACTGAACCTCTTCTTTAAAAATGGGAGCATTTGTGTGCTGCAGTGAATATATCCAGACACATTTTTAATCCCCACACTTGCTGTCACAGAGCAGCTTCCTTTAGGAGGACTTTCTTCATGTACTAGCATTTATGAATCACCTACCATGGACAAGGGTCCTAGGCTGCATATCTTAGGTACATTATTTCTCTTAATTTACAGGATAAGAGGGAGAGGGATGTCTTGGGTGGGATGTCTTGGGGTGGAAGCCCTATATATTGGTGAAGACACTAAAGACCAGCCAGTAACAGCAGGGTAGTTGTTCTGAGAGGATAGCCTTGATTGGAAGCTACAGCATACAGGAGAGCTTACAGGACAAACATCTTGTCAAGACACGCCAAAATCTATTGCCTCCAGAGCTCCAGTGCTGGCATTCAGAGCTCAGTGTTTAAATTAGCTACACAAGTGATGTGATGCATCCGAATATTTGTAGGATTTACTTGTGATCACAGCCAGGAGTTGGGGGTGGGGTGGGGGTGGGATCATAGTTAAGATCTAACTACATAACAGCAAATATCTCAACCAGCAGTGATCACACAGCTGCTCCAACCTTCAGCAGACACTTGGTGATGTCCTGGTCACATGTTTGGTGGTCACCACAGGGAGGAGGGGGAATTACTCCTGGCATAGTGAATACAGGCCAAGGGCACGCTAAAATTCAGCAAGGTTTCTGGCAGTCTCCACAGTAAATACTCCAAGTCAATATTCTGGGGTTTAGAGTTTTATGGTGCCCTGTGAAAAGACACAAGGCTGGGGGAGAGGAAAATGAAAAAAAAATGGGAGAGGGGAAGGCAAAGAGGGAGAAATTGTAGAAGAAAAGAAGGAAGGAAGGAAGGAGGAAGGAAGAGAAGGAAGGGAAGGAAGGAGAAACAGAAGGAAGAAACACACTTAAATGAACAAAGGAGTGAAGAAATGGGAGGGAAAGGAGAGAAGAGGGGGAGGGAGATGAATGACTGATTTGGAGAGGATGAGCAGGAAACCAGCAGACAGATGATGGAAATGGCCATTTTAACATCCTTGCACTGGAGCCCGGGAGCAACAATGAACCGAAGCACAAGCAATAAGTCTTCAGTATTTCACACTTAGTGGGACTTTTGGACGTGAAATGTACTTACAAAATAATGTGGCATTTCAAAAGCATGTTGTCCTCTGATAAGCCAGGGTCTGGAACCAGAAAAAAAAAATGTGCGCATGGACAATTACCAGACTGTAACAGCCGATGAATGTGGTTTGTAAGTTGCAGCCGCTGTATTTATTTCAGCATATTAACATATAGACATTTGTCACCTTACCAAAAGCCTGTGTGATTCCCTCCTCCAGCAGGGTCTCAAGCTGCCTGCTTTTCTCTTCTCTGCCTGCTCAGCCTACACCTTTATTCTTTCCTCTTTCCTCCCTCAGCTCTCTCCTCTCCCCCAGCTTGCCTTGTCTTCTCTCTCTCTCTCTCTCTCTCTCTCTCTCTCTCTCTCTCTCTCTCTCTCATTCCATCCTTTCCATTCCCATTTTTCCTCCTCTCCCATCTTTCCTTTGTTCTCTTTCCCATCCTCTCTCCAATTACACTTTTTTCCTTTTTTTACTATCTTAATGTTTTTTTCTAAGGCAATTTTTGTCTTTCCTTGCACACCCCCTGTCCCACCACAGCCTCCTTCTAAAAGAAAATTTTATGGGTCCCATGAATTATAGATTCTTTTTCCCTAGCCTGAGTAGCTAAAGTTGCCCCTCTGGTTTGCCAACCAGAGGCCAGTTAATCCGTAAACAAAGAATGCAGAGTTACAGGACAATGGGCTACCGAGGCATCCCAGGAATGAAGATAAGAGATAAACATCTGCCTGCAGGAACTGCTCCCTGCCCCCATGGACCGGTTTGGCCAGACGTTCAAATTGGAAAACAACCAATCGTGTGCACCCGCGTGAAAGTTTCTCCTTTTCCCCACCCCGAGCTTATATTAACCCTAAACCCTGGAGCCACGAGGTCGATGCCCCTGTCTCCCACATTGAGACACGTGTCGGCCCGGAACGTTCCGCCATTAAACTACCTCGTGTTCTTGCAGCAAGTTGGTCTTCCGTGTGTCCTTTGGGTGCGCGCCATCCTGTGACTCAAGTGGGGTCCCCTTTGGGGGCTTCCCGAGCCTTACACTTCCTTCTTTGCCACCTTCTCTTTCCTTTTTCTGTCCCAGCACTTAGTTTCCAGCCTTCACCTTGCCCTTCCCTTGCTCTCGTAATGTCCTCTTCCCTACCATGTTTTGGCTCAGGAAGTCCCTAGCAGCACATCTGTATGCCCCACCTGCCTGGTATTAACGCTCTTTTTTGTAGTCCATCCCTCTCTTGTAACCTCAGCAGGGGAGAGGACAATGCTCTTAGAGGAGGGCATTGACACCTTCAAGGGCTGGATAATACTCAAATGCAAAGAATTAAAAGAGCAAAGAGAGGATGGCTCTGCTACCCAGGAATACAGATCCTGGTCCCAGATTTGGCTGAAACTGGCAGAAGAAGAACCTGTGTTCCTGATATCTAGAACTTGTGAATGTAATGTGAAAAATAGATCTTTAAAGATACAATATCTTTAAGACTGTGAGAGGAAGAAATATGTAGAATTATCCAGAGACAACCTAAATAACAGCTAATAAACAATTCAGAGTTGCACTCTACTTCTGGCTCAGGCCAGCGGTGTCATCTAACCCACAAAATGACTTATCAGGACAGTCAGTCACCTTTGCCTGTTCCCAGAGTCCTCAAGATTATATATTACCCACCCATGAGACCTTGGGGTCACTCTGTTGTACAGGTCCTGTGCTGTAGAACACCAGCCAGGGGACTGAATGCTCAGAGTACCAGTCCATGCTATGGGAATTTCTCCTCCCAAAGGAAAACGCCCCATTATTGCTTTATCCAAACACTCTTTAGCTTAATTCTTTTGAGCTGTGTCATCCCAGAGGGAGTTCTATTTTTCTAAGTTTTACAAAGTTACCATATAGTCTATCAGGTCCCAGTCATCACAGAAGGGCTACAAACACATTTGCAAAGACAGAAGTTAATGAGAAAAAGAGGTAGAGATTAGGCTGAACTCTAAGAATGCTGGCAGCTGGGAGCTGATCTGTCAAGGATGAGGTTCTCTCCCATATACAAAAGCTGGGGTACGACCTCACCCAAAACTTGATTTCTGTCCAGCCTCACTCATTTTATTTTTGATTTTCAGAACTATGAAGAAGACAACCACCACCACCACCACCACCACAACTTTTGTTTATGGTTCAGGGTTATTGTTAGAACTGCTGCAGGAAGCTAGCACACTGACCTTGGCTTCTATACTAAAATGATGCATTTCTGAGCTGTCTTGCTCCTTGCTACAGTTACAGACTCCCTCCCTAGCCTTGACTCTGGTCCAGCATTACTACCTGTTTTCTCTTTCTAAGCCCATAGATACCTAATCTTCTACTTGTGGTCAAGAGTGACTATTCCACTTGTTATAGAGAAGATCCATGATTCTTTGCATGCCATACCACCTTCCACATACCCATCTGCCTTAACTGCATACACTGCTTTTCTTCCCTGATCTACTAGTGTAAGGAAAGAACCTGCAGGCTCCCCTGTAGGGAAGCACAAGGCTCCCCATCTGCAGTACTATTGCACCTCTCTTGTTATGCTCTATGCAGGGACAACAGCTTCTCCTCAGTCACCCAGGGCAAAGAGATCCCAGTTGGAATGAAAGTCATAAGCAGCTACATAGGGGATCTACTGCGTCTCAATTAAACCAGTATTCATGCATGAAGACTAGACAGCTAGTATTTTACAACTAGGCAAAAACTTAAGAAAAGAACAAGAAGAAATTCAAACCCAATGCTTTGATTCCTAGCCAGTAAATTATTATTGGTCTTCTAGATTTGAGTTAGCTTTATTTTTATGTATATGTGTGTGTGTGTCTATGAGTAGGTGTGCATAGTGCATAGTAGGTGTGCATATGTGAGTACAAGTATCCACAGAGGTCCAAAGAGGCATCAGATGTCTAGCAGCTCAAGGTCTAGATGGCTGTAGGCTGCCTAACATGGGTGCTGGGAACTAAACTCTAGTCCTCTGCAAGAACAGCATAAACTCTTAACAACTGAGTCATAACTCTAGATCATGGACAAGTTTTCTAATTGTTTTATTGAAACAGGGTCTTACTATGTAGTCCTGACTGTCCTGGAACTTATTATGTAGACCAGGCTGGTCTCAAACTCACAGAGATGTACTTGCCTCTGTCTCCTGAGTGTCGGTATAGAAGGTATGTATCACCACGACTGGCTTGTGAACTAATTTTTTTTCTAAATCTCCCTTCCTTTTATGTACCAGGGGATAGCCCTAGTAGTCATACAAGTTTACCGTAGTAGTAGGAATTACTAACATGTGGGTACCTGTTTGTGGCCTGTCTACTGTGTAACATATAACATGGCTATATTATTAACAGAGAATCAAAGTTGGCTTCCTTTTGTTAATTGTATGTTCATAGCATATTACTCTGTTTCTTAGAGCCTTAAGTGCCCTGTCCCTTCATCACCACGATATTGTAAGAACTTAACAGTGGCTCGCCCAGAGGCCATAGTGTGTAGTAAGGATTCATAAATAGATCTTTTATTCTTTCATCAGGCGAGTAGGACATTGTACTCCTCTCTGCTTCAGTGACAAAAGAAACTTCAAAGCAGCAGCCTGATTCTGATGACTTCTCTCTCCTGACATGTATTTTTTTTTTTTTTAATAGATGGCTTTTGGTTTTATGGAAATCCAACTTACGTTATTTAAGACTTATTTTGTATAAGAAAGAAACTTCATTTTATCGGTCACTTCTACATTTAGCAAAGACTCCTAGGGTTTCTTTCAAACTACTTTCCTCTAAAATCCAATTTAAATGAGAACATTATCATTACCCCAGGTGTCAGGCCCCCTTTTCCTATCTAGACTCTACCTGCACAGACCTGGACACCACAGCCTTTGTGTGCCAGCTTCTTCAGCATGCAGACTGCCTCTCCTGCACCTTGGCACCCTGTCAGTATCTTGGGTTGAGATTCAAAGTCTACCGGGTCATTGCTTTTTGACTGACATCTGTGGATGCTTCCTGCATAGCATGGCCACATGGGAAATGTCACTAGCCATCACTGTCAGATGGCTGCTCTAAGAACCTGTTGGCCTTAAAGTTTACAAACAGGAAGGAGAGACTGAGGTTGCATCTTACAGCTGCTTTCCAGTTTTGCCTTGCTCTGTTCAAAGCCTAGACAGAATCCATCTCAGTTTTAGGCTCGCCGCTCTCCGCAGCCTCTATCAGCTGAAAAAAGAGAGGTGGGGTCCAAAGCCAGCAATATGTGTTCCCCCATCACTCTCTAGCTGGAGCAAGGGATCCTCAATTCCACTCTTCTGAAAACTTTCCCCACATTTAAGCACTTGTTACTCATAGACACTGCCCCAGGTCAGTAGTTATAAACATTTTTAACTATAACATAAGACCTATGATATATAAGCACATGGACATGTTCCAGTTGTAAATACTGAACCTACTTTGTCACAAGGTCACACAGCTAGTGTGGAGTTAGGATTCTGAAGCTGTTCGCTCGGGTGAGCAAGTCAGGAACGTCTAGAGCAGATGCAAGTGGATGTCATTAGCTGGTGATGTATGTAGAGGCCAAAGGCTGATGCTACATGTTGAGGTCTGAGGCTGATGTTTCTTGGAGAGGACATAGACTAATGTGGAGATGTTACTTCCATTACTTCTCCTTCCTTTCTTTCCTTCCTTCCTCCTTTCCTTCCTTCCTTCCTCTTTTCTTTTCTTTCTTTCTTTCTTTCTTTCTTTCTTTCTTTTTTTCTTTCTTTTTCTTTCTTTCTTTTGATATGGAGTCTCTGAGCCTGAATCTCTGCTAAGATGACCATTCAGTGAGCCCCTAGAATTTGCCTGCCTCTTTCCTTCAGTGCTTTGGCGATAGCTGCATGCTCCTGTGCTTGGCTTTTTATGTGGTGCCAGGGATTTGAACAAACCTATGTTCTCAAACATGGTGGCAAGCATTTTAAACACCGAGTCAACTCCCCAGACACCAATATTTTTATTAACATGGCAATGTTTCCAACAATCACAGAATATATATTATAGTCTTCTCATCTACTTGTAAGCATTGGATACAAGGGACTGATCCTCTTTTCCTGATGAGAAGACAGTTCATTTGTTTGCTGTTTGTTTGCATATTTGTTTAAATGACCTGCCTGAGCATATGCATACTCAACTGCTTGCCCCTTGGTTTGTTTTTAATTTCATTCCTCTGTGTTTTGCATATTACATTCACCAATTTCAATTTTAAAATTCAGTGATTTAAAAAAAAAAACATATTTTCCTAGCTCTATAATTAATCATCACTACAAGCCATTTTTCAAAAATCTTAGTCCCTTGTGTCTTTGCCCTTTTAGTCAGCTAAAGATGATAGGACTGAAGCCAAAGGAAGCATGATGGGAAGGCAGATAGAGCTGATGGCATAGGTCAGAGTCTAAGGCTGGGGCACTTGGCCAGGGCTGGGAACAGAGCAGATAACTGCCATTGCAAGCATGTAAGTCACTCAGTGTCAGTGCCAGGGCCTAAGAGGTGACATCATCTTATACTGTGTTGTCCCTATTGAGCCTCCACCACTTGAAATAAAAGGCAGAGAAAGGTTCTATCTTTACTCTGCAGGGTAAATAACTAGAGAACTACTTGTTTGTCACTTATTTTCTTCAATGTGTTAAAAGGGGAAAAGATGAGAACAGAAACCTGAGGCTTAGAAGGCAGTTGGGAGGATTAAGGTGCTTATTTAATAACTATTAGGCAGTCTTTCACTAATGGCTAACTCCTACTATGGGCCTCTCACAGCAGAGGTGAGGAGACAGGGCTCACAAGGTAAACCAGGGAGCTCAGCGTCTGAGTTAATAAAAGGAACCCAGGCCATCTGTCTGTTCTAGCTCTTGATATCAAAGCTTTTTTTTTTCTTTGTTTTTTCCTTCCTTCATTTCATTTCTTTGTGTCTTTCTTTCTTCCCTCTTTTTCATTTCTTCCTCCTTTTTAATTTTTCTTTCTTATTTCCTGTATTCCCTTCCTTATTCCCTCCCTTCCTTATTCCCTTCCTTCCTTCCTTCCTTCCTTCCTTCCTTCCTTCTTTCTTTCCTTCCTTCCTTTTCCTTTCAGTTATAGATTTGCTATAGGGCCCAAGGCCAGGGAAATACCACTGCACCCCACTCCCATCTCTGACTCTTATTTTATTTTATTTTATTTTATATTTTATATTTTATATTTATTTCTAAAAGGGCATTCTGACTAGCTGAGCCTCTTCTGCAGGTTGCTCCTCCTCCCCTCCCTGGGGAATGCTTGGGGAAAGTGAAACAGGGAATTCTGAAAGGGAACAGTGAATGGTTCCTCCTGCGCATTGTTATGCAAATGCAACACAAATTGGAGTCTTAAATCTGGCCCTAATGATGCCATTCTGCTTTGTCTTCAGCTTCCTTGACACCCATGCAGAGATGCACCTTACAGATGTTAGTTTATTATGTACACCAATCACTCAGTCCATGAGGCTGGCTGTTACCAGCCGCCACTGCAGCCCTGACAAGAACTGAGTGACAGCACTCTCCCTGTGAAGATGGGTGATTTTAATCCCAGTGCAGCCCATGATCCCTATCCAAGTGCTTTTTTTAAATCAAAGAATAGGCTGCAGCTAATCGAGACCGATAGGCACATCCAAAAACAAGGCACACCCACAACAAGATTGATTAAAAGTTTATTTGAAATTTGGAAAAATAATTTCTAAAGATAATATATTTTTTAAAAAGCATTCAACATGCCTAAGGGGGAAAAATACAATTTTGTTCCAGCCAATCCTTCATCCTCAGAAGGATTAGAGGGAAGGTTCTGGTTTATGCTAAATGTGAAGAAATGAAGATAGCTTTAGAGCTAAAACATATACTGTACTGTTAATTATTCTTTCAAGCTTAAACATGTCTTTTCTCACTTTAACAACCATAGATGCAGAGCAACTTTGATGTATAAGCAACAAAACTCATTAGAGTTCAGAAAGTTGGCTGTATCTTTGGTGTTGCTTCCCAAGGGTCAGTGATGTGGCTGGAACTCAGAGGCAGATGTCACCCACCCAAGACTTGAGTGGTATCATTCTTATAGGAGATCACCTATGGATAGCATAGCATACCCATTGTACTGAAAACAGCCACACAAATGAACAGAGGCAGCTGAATATATACTTGGAAAGTTGACTGATAGTATCCTCTGGGATTGTGGGTAATAGGTTAGTCAAGAAAGTTCTGCCACATAAGCATGAGGACCTGAGATCAATCTTCAGCATCCATGTAAAAAAACTGAATGTAGTGGTGCTTGCTTTTAATGCTAGCACAAAGGAGGCAGAAACAAGTATTCTGAGGCTCACTAGTTAACCAGTGTAACCTTCTCAGCAAGCCAGCTCAGGTCCCAGTGAGAGACTGTCTCAATAAACAAGGTGGACCACACCTGAGGAATAATGGCTGAACATGACCACCAGCCTTCCATGCACACATTCATATGTACACCTGCCAAATACATGAACACACACACACACACACACACACACACACACACACACACACACACATACACACATCCTCTGCTTAAAGAGGGATCCAGAATATGGTTACTGCTTAACCACAGACGCAAAGTAGGGAGAGGGAAAGTTTGTAGGCCATACTGTAATCTTTCATGCATCTGTCTACTTACTTACTGGTTCTTAAGGGAACAAATGATGATATCGCCTTTTCTGAGTCCTATATTGTGCATGGGACGTAGGCATGGGCCATACATAAGCTCCATTCTTTAGGAAAGGGGAACACGAAGAACCCCTGCCAGTATGGAGCACGATCATCAGTCAGACAGCACGCAGTGGACTCTCACTCACCCTTCCACACTGAGGGCCAGATCAATCCTATTTGCAGATAAAACTGTAAAGTTGGGATTATTTCAATTACTTGCTCAAGAGCATAGAGCTGGGGGATTGAGGGGAATTTGGAGCTGGAATTTTAGAATTACTGAACTCTGGTCCAGTATCTCCAAAACTGCAAGTGTCAATCATGTAAATAATTATTGAACAAGGAGTAAGTAAAATCTGGTTACAAAGGCTCAGAGAAATATGAAAAGAGGACCCAGGGGGACAAAGTGGAGTCTGGAGGAGCAGAACACATGCTGATCAATGTCTGAAAAGACATTTATAGAACTCAGAGCAACAGAGACAAGCCTAAAGAGTCTGGAAAGCATAGGTTAGGGTTCAGGAGCTTGGGGTGTGAAGATGGAGAGTGAAGGAGGCGTAAAGAGGATGTGGGACCAAATTGTAAAACATCTTTTACCAAGTGGTGTGTTTATTGTTTTAAAAAGTTAAAAACAGTTAACTGTATCTTTCATCTGCACAGTATAGTAAAATGTTATGCCACTCTGAGAAACCAGGATTGTTAAAATGCAAAGCCTCACTGAATATAGCCAAGTCCCAGTACGTAAGGTGAAGAGACCTGAATTCAAGTCCACCCCAAATTCTTCTGCTTATTGCTACACAACTCTGACAACCTTATTCCCTAATACCTAAGCCAGGTCACTGATTTATATTCTGAAAGACTCCCTACCATATGGGCAGACCATTACATAGCTGAGCAATTAGTGTGAACAACCGAAGAACACCTATGTGTGTTTATTTGTATGTATTCCAAAAATAGTCTTCAAAAATATACACAAAATTTACCTCTTTTCTCTTCCATACAGGCAGGTAGCATTTTTCTCGTTGTAGACATGGAAACTCAAACCTGAAGAATTTGATCAGCTAGCTTCAGATCAACCCCTTAGAGATGAAACATGGGTGTTTTGGATTTCCTTTCCACTCTGTTACTATTGCTTCACATCAGCCACTTAACTTGGCATTGCACAGTCTATAGGCCATGGAGCCCTTCAAAAGTGGTCACCACACACTGGACAGTGTCCATGGTTCACTTGCTCTGTGCCTATGTGCATTTAGAAGAAAGCCAAAGCATGCACATCAAGCAGGGACGGTTTCCTGAGAACTTGGACCAGAAGGATTCTTTTGCCTATAGGATGCATCTTGTTTTTTTAAAAAAAATCCGTGATATTGGTAGGGTGTGTGGTATTTATAAGATATTGGGTTGTGAGGAAGATACGTTGATGCAGTACATATAAAGATATTTTCATTTCCTTATATCCAATTTCAGTTTTTTAATATTCTGCTTCATTATCAAGTATTGTAAGAAAGGACTTAAAATTCCTAAATTCCTTTAATACAATAATTTTTGTACACATCTCTATTTCTCACTACCACAACATTAAATGAGTATGTTCTACTTGCCCTTCCCACTACAATACCCCTCACCATGCACGATATGTCCAAGAAACTAAACACATAGTTAAGTAACTACCTTCCATGTGACAATATTTATCACAGTAACTATGCCAACTTTGGATTGACTTGTATTTTTCCAAGTCTTAGCTTCTAGCACAATGCCACAAGGTTAATTTTTTTTTATTAATTTCTCCATTTTTTAAAGGATGGGAACAGACAGAGAAGTGAAGTAAATTCATCCGGCTGACAGAGGGGTGAATCCGGAATCTGCTTAGGCAGCCAGGCATATATCCTCAGTGCTCACTCTGTTAATGACTGTGACTCAGAGTGCATGAAGAGTTTTACATAGATGACACTATCATGTCCATTCTCTCCTCTGATCTTCATGGCAACCCTCAGATGGGAGGAATTAGTCCCACCTTAGAGATGAAAACACTGAGGCTCCAGGCCATACACTTGATGGGAAAGCAGCTGCAGTCCTTTATTACAAAAAATACTCTGTTTTGCCTTCATTTGGGTGAAAAGTACACATATCAGACAAAATTCCAAGAATTCTCAGAGCAATTAGACCTTCCTGCTCCAAACACAACAGAAACTTCTTCAAAGTGCCACACATGCTTGGAAGAGCACACACATAAAAGTGTAATTTGAACACTTGTCGCTCTTTACCCCCTTGTTGCAAAAGAAGAATGTTTATGCACCAAAGAAAATCTAGCTGCATTTCCCAGTTTAATTAGTTTGTCAAGTGCCTGCAATATGATTTCCATGTTAATTTCCCTGTATCCCATTTCAGTTTCTTTATATTCCACTTCAATTATTTGCTTAAAAATTGAAAGAGGCACAATGACTATGTTTAAACTCCACTCGACTCAACTAACATTTACTGATGCTCCATCTTGTACTAGCCCTTCAGGGCCCCCAGAAACACAACGCATATGCTACCCCCCTCCATGTCTATTGCAGACATCACTAATCTATCAATTACTCTTTCTCCATTCCACATTCCCTAGGAAAAGGAGATCTCAACATAGCTTTCCAAGCAATCAATTCCAAGCAATTAATACTTAACACAGAAAAATAAAAACTACTTGTAACCTCAGTATGAATTTCTTTTAATAATTCTCTCTGTATTTAATTGTCAGGAAGCATTGGTAACTCTATGTTTTTGTTTTTAAAATATTTTCATAAAAACAAATGCTTATCAAGTAAGCATACACATTTTACCTAATAGATGACAGCTTGTTTTTTCTTTCTTTCTTTTTTCTTTTATTTAAGAAGGTTGAACAAAGATCACAGGCTACCCAGATAACGTTCTGATAGTGTCTTTTCTAGGAGAGTTTGCAGTCTCGTCTGAGAAGTACTGACCAGTCAGAGGCAGTTGTGCAGTCTAATTCCACAGGTCCAGAGCATATAGAAGAAAAATACATGTCTTTGGACCATTCTGATATAACCAGGACAACTGACTATAGCAGTTGAGACAAACCAACCTTCAAATCTCAGAACCTTAACCCAACAAATCTTTTCCATCATAATCTGAAAACTTTCTGGAGGCCATTTATTTCAGTGACTCAGGGACTCAGGCTACTTCCATCCTATATCTCATCATCCCTTCGCCACTGCAGAAGTCCCTTTTAGGTTCAATTACCTGAAATGTTAAATGGACTGGAAGATTGAGCCTTTCCTCCAAATTCATGTGTTGATATCCAACACCCAATTCAGTGTTATAGGATGGAGGTTTTGGGAGATGATCCAGCCATGAGGGTGTGACCCTCATGAATGGGATCTGCACCCTTGTAAGAAGAGACTTGCTTTGGCTCTGTGTTATCTTTCGAGTGAGGACACAAGAAGAGAGTAGCTATCTTCAGACCAGGAAGTGAGTCAGACATCAGGAGTACCTGTGCCTCAACCTTTTGATCCCTGGAAATGAATGTCTGTTGTGAACATTACCCTACCTATAGTGATCTGCTCAAGAAGCCTGAACAAAGGCATCTACTAACAAGCAGAAAGAAAGCATTTGAGAAACCATAGAAGTTCAGAGACCAGTCCTGGAATCACTACATTTACCCAATAGCCACCTGACCTGGATGTGGCTCAAGCTGATGCTCCACTGTTCTCTTCCTTAAAATGTGAAAAGACTTCATTTGTCAACTTCCCTAAGAGGCAGGGGGCCAACATAGATGCCTTGAAGGGGAGAGACCTCCCAGCCACTTCACACTATGCTATGAGAAACTGTGCTATGGAAAGCCACTGGGACTTCAAGACTATTTGTTACAGTAGCTTTTGTTAAATTACCCTGTGTGATAGAGATTCTATTTGTTTTTCTCTAACATGGAGTTAGCAATAGCCTGCTGTGAGGGCCAAATAATAAATGAGAAGAAAAACTCCCAAGTGAAGTCATGTGGCAGAGTTGCAGTTACTCATTTCACCTTAGGAAAGCAGTGCGGACTCTACATTTGAAGTTACCAAAGAACCCAGTCCACAATAGGAGGCCAGATAGGTGACACAGGTTCCTGCCATTCTGAGTCACATATACTAAAGACATCTTGGGCCTTCTTCCTTTCCTTTTGCAGTAACTATCCTACTCAAAGGTATCAAGTCATTAACTGACTAGTGATCACCCCCAACAAAGAGTTTGGCAGATGGTAGTGCCAGACACTGTCTGGCACAGACTCCTTCCTAAAACATCTGGGTGCTTGTATCCAAGCCAGAGCTACCCTGCTTCTGTCCCATTGTCATCTGCTTTACTTCAGTGACATTAATACTAATCAGTGGTGTGCTGGAACATACCCATAGCAGACGAGTCAACTCTTCACGTTACTCCTTAGCCTCTCATTAGATGGCATCTTAGCTTAGAGTCATTCACAGTGGGCATCCTCACATTGCAGAAACAGACACACTTGCCGAACCTGGTATTTTTATTTTTTATTGCCCTGACTGTTTTTTAAAAAGGTATCTGTGGTATAAGCATTCACTCATTCATCACTGGTAATAACACAATAATCACAGCTATCATATTTAACATGGCCATGGGAACGATATGCCAGGCCTGCAAACCTAACAAGTACCAAGTATTCCTCTGGTCCTATGACATCCACACAAATAGACAATGTTGTGTTATTTCTGCTCCGGTGTAGAAAATAAAGCCTTGAGAAGCTAAGGGATGTACTAAGGGTCACGACCCAAGGTACTTGGAAAACCCCACTCTGAAATAAGCTGTCTGACCCAGGCTTGTCTTATTTCTACCCTGTCAGAAGTAGTAAAAGGAGAGTTCACCTTCAATTTCAAATTCTTGAAGGTCACTGTGAGTTTCGTGGACAGAGCAAGGGAAAGAATAACAAAATACTTACATGAGACCTTTCTCTGTATGGGGTCAAGCAATCGAGTAAAACATCAAATGGTGCAGGTGTTTGTCCTCCAGAGACTCCACAGGTGACTAAGCAGTCATGGCTGGGCTGTGTTAACAGCTCAGAAGCCTGCCTTCATAGACTTGAGAGTTTTAGACCCATCAGAGATGGCAGGCTCAGATGTGGCCACTGTGCCATGGTTCTTCCCCGACAACACCATCTGGATTCAGAACTAGAAAGGTAACACTGCAGCTACATCTTGCCCCATAGGAATAGATTACAAATCTCTAGCTCTCTGTCTTCCCAGTGGGTTTGCTGGCAGTGGATTTAAAGGTCTACTACCTCGGGTCTTCAGGGTAGAACACAGTAGTGCCAAGCACTCAGAGGACACTGTGTGCACATGTACTGAATGGCTAAGTGGCTGAATCTATGACTGAATGGATGACTGTACCACAACTGAATGAGGGAAGATGTAACAGAGAGGCTTGCAGTGATGGCCCCCAAGAAAAAAGGGACAAGACAAAGAATAGAAGCACAGGAACATGGAAACAGTGGTCACTAGACAGTAACTTAAACACCTTTGTATGGATGACCAAGCTGGTTCAAAGCCAGGCCTCATGAACCTATTGTATTTTAAGGCAGCAGAAGGCACCTTTCCTGTTTATATATTTGTCTTTAGTTCCGTCTGTCTGAGTAATGCCAAATGCAGCCTATAGGCCCAAGATAGGGACACGGTCTTGGCCACTATGGTTCTGCATTGCCCTTGAGCCTACAAAGCAACCATGTCCTCCTCGGACAGCCAAACATCCCATCTAGCCTCTTTGTTCTTTATATACTAATGTCTCATCTTTGCCTCACTCTCCCTTTACCCTCACATCCTTAAATGTGGTTCATTTCTCACCTCCTCTCTCTATCTGCACCCCTAGATCTACACATAGTTCTGTTTCTTGGCACCGATTGTGCCTTTCCTTATTGGCCACAATTTATCATTTTTGATATTATTAATTTTAGCCTCCACTGTATAAATATCTTGTCTAGTCCATCCAGCTGCCAAGATCTCCCCCTGCCAATCATGTCCTAAGTAGGGACCCATTCTGCATGGCTGCTAGCTACTGTTTTCTCTACGGACATTGTCGTGATAAGTGTGTTTGCAACATCTATGTATCCCTGAAATGACTCACCTGTTTCAGTGGCCATATCCTCTTGGCTCAACATTAGAATCACACGGATGCTTTTTAAAAGTCTTGTAACCAGATTCGATGCAATGCATTCTAATGCATGACCAGACTTGAGCTTCATAGGTTCAAAGAGACTCCATTAATATTGTCTCATTTGCATTGGCATGGGATTGAGATTGGAGCTCGAAGGAAGAGATACACAGTGGATTCTGTGACGTTTCTACAAAGAAGACACCAGAAAAAGATGTGGACCTTCCCCCTGCATCAGTATGTTTTATTCTAAGATAAAACAGAGATCTGTTTGCTATGATCATCTTGTAGCAATGAGGGAACACAAACAGTACAGTGTGGGAGGGGATCAGTGTGCTGGGGATGGTGGAGCTGAGATGAAAAGACCCTTGAATGCCCAGGAGGTACTCCATCTTGAACTAAGGAACCAATAAGTTTGTCTCTTACTTGGTGAGACAGGAGAGCTCATTGGTGTTTAAGTCAGGTGCCAGAATAAGCTTTGTGATTCCTTTAATAAAGACTTGTGCTTTAGTCTTTACTAATCATATGACTTTTGAAACAACTCTCTGAACTTACAGCATGAAAATGGCTTAGACAATATATGCATTAATCGACACGATTAAATTCCAGGAAAACATGATTTACAAGAAAAAGTTTGTGTTAGGTGTGATGGAGCATGTCTTTAATTTCAGCACTCAGAAGGCAGAGAGGTAGGTGGATCTCTGTTAATTCAACGACAGCCTGGCCTACATAGTTAGTTCTAGGACAACCAGTGTAACATAGTAAGATTCTGTCTCACCACCAATAATAACCACAAAGGAAGGAAAGAGAAACAAACAAACAAAGAAGAAAGAGATAGAGAAAGAAAGAGAGAGAGAGAAACAGACAGAGATAGAGACAAAGATAGAGACAGAGACAGAGAGGATGAGAAGATGGTTATGTTTATGAGCTGAAACCAATGACTTGTGGTTTTAAACTAGTGACCTATAGTTTTAGTTATCCTGGGTCAGTGTGACTGTCACCTACAGTCCATGGCCACTTGGATGATACTGAGAGAATCGGCATGTCAGACCTCTTTTCCATGGTAAGTCCTATGCATGATTTCTATATATATTATTAAAATCCCTCTTGAAACATTAAAACAAACTTCAAAAAAACTGACTTAATACATTAGAAACAGATGGGGACATGTGTGTCCTGGCCACTATGCTTCTTCATTGCCCTTGAGTCTATAAAGCAGCCGCATCCTCCTCAGAACAGCCAAGCATCAATCTGGCCCCTTTGTTCTCTATATTCTAATGTCTTACCTTTGCCTCATTTCCCCTTAACCCTTGCATCCTCGTACTCATATACTTCCGTTACTTACCCTTCGCCTGTCACCCTCATTTAGGAGAGGATAGCCTCTCCATGAACTGTTCACATTTACCGTATCATCTGTCGTTCGCCAACCAGCCACCATGTCTGTCAGAAACAACTATAAAATAGTTCTCCATCATCTATCTAAAACTACTGACTATGTGTGAATGCAGTGACAGGAATGAAAACATAGCAATGAACAAGGCAGATGCAGCCTCTGCCCACTGCATGTGATGGGATAATGGATGCTTAATGAGCAATAAAAAGAACTAAGGAACTACCTTAATCCAGATCTTCTGTATACCCATCCCTGTACTGGGCGCTTTGCAGCACAGTTGGGATCTTAAGACATGCCTTAGTACATACATTAGAATTTCTTCTTATTCACAATCATGGAGTCAGGCAATGGAAGATGGAGTCACCTGTCCAAGGTTGTAGTGGCAGTATTGACCACAGCCCAACGAGAGGCAAACTGCTACTTTCTTCAGTATGCCTTTCCCAATCCCCTGCTTGTGCACACTTGCACGTGGCTAGCTTTCTGAACCACACTGTCACTTTGAGCACTTCTGATCAAGGATACCCAAAATGACACCTGGATCTCATATTGGCAGGAAGCCCACGACAAATGTCTCATCAGCAAAAGGGCTGTGCAATTAGGCACAGACTATTAAAACGCCCATATTGGAAACCCATCACTCTGCTCTTGCCAAGCAGCATAGCCACCTGTGCCAAGGCAGGGCCAGATCTCAGAGAATGATGGGAGCCTCTGTACTGAGGTGACAGTTAGTCCTCAGAACCTTGCCCCATCCCCAAGTCTGTGTATGCTTGGGTAAGTATGTGCCATGCAGAGCTGACACCATGGCCGCCTCTATTCCATTTGCCTCTCACACTGCAAGTGCAACGGCAGAAGGAGCCCTACAGCTGGACAGACTTGAGTTCAAACTTTGCTGCCCTTGTGAAATCATCAAGCCACCACTGGCCCCTGTAACCCCATCTCTAAATCAGCATCGTGAAAAACACTGCCCAGGGTTAACCTGGAAATTAGAAGGGTGTGAAGAAACCAGTGTACTTCTAGGCCTGAGCTGGTCCTCTGTGGATGCTTATAGCATTATTTGCTGTGACTACCATAATGATAGGCTCCAACTGGAGGCTTGTGGGCCGTGGCATCCCCATATGTAAGGCTGGTAGGGAGGCCAAGTTCAGGGGCTCTAGTATCTCCTTCTTTCAGAGAGTAAAACTAGCACAGAGACAGAACTCAAACCTCAGTATTAAGCCTTACTCTGTGGTTCTCAGCTCCAAACCACCATCTAATTGTCAGAAAACAGGCTTTGACAATGCCCTGGATAAGCTCCTGACCAGTGCCTCCAAGCTTGCTTAGTTCAGCAGCACCCAGAGAATAAACTAGTCTCATGTTCTTACTAGCTGTCTTTTCCCCCATTGTCTCAGCCAGGTCTTGAAATAATGGTCAAAGTTCTGCTTGCCACTGTGCCTGGCACTTTAAGGCCCACTATAATGCATTATTAAGTCATTAACATACATCAAAACCAAGCTCGGAGGAATGACTGCAGTTAAATGCATAGGAGACTGATCATAGTGTCCATGCTTCTGACTCCATTCACTGGGCCTTTGTATCCTGATACAACACTCAGGTCCTTCTTTTTGACTCTGTTAGAAGAACTTTCTCTTTATGTCCTTCTCTGCCTTCCTCCCTTGCTTCCTTGTTCTCTCTCTTATATCTGCCCATCTTTTCTTTTTCTTTCCAGCACTTCTTCAGTAGCTGAGTTATACTCTAGCTCCCAACATCTCTAGACCTCAGGTCTTAGAGAGCTCTGTATTTCTAAACCTTGGGTCTGGTTGCCTAGTAACAATCTCCATCATCCCAGACACTCCCATAGCCCTCCACTGCCTACCTCAAAGAGGAATCTATGGTTACCTTTCTTTTATCCACTTTTACTGATGAATTCAGCATAAAATCACTGGCTTGTAGACCCTGGGACTCCAAATGTACATTTGCCTAGACACTGCGACCTCAAAGATACAGCTGGTCAAGAAAGGCTTGTGCAGTTGCCATGGAATTTCCAAGACTGTAGTTTAGAAATAAATATCTACTAGATGTTAACTATAATGTACATGAATAATCTCCCTTCTCAGTTCACACCTCAAAGAATGTGATGGTGTGAGAGTCAGTATTAATTGCCATCTTGATGGGACCTAGAGTCAAGTAGAAAGCAAGTCTCTGGATAGACTAGTGAGTGATTACCTAAGTTAAGTTAGTCTATAGCCATGATGAAGAGGGATTATCTTGATTAAATTCACTGAAGTGGGAAAACACACCCTAAAAGTAGAATCCTTGGATCCTGGACTCTACACAGTGGAAGAGCTAGCTGAATACCAATATTCATCATACTTTCCTTCCTAACTGTGGATACAAAGTGATCAGTTGCCTGTAGCTCCTGACACCAGGGTTTCCCTGTGATGTACTGCATCCTTAATTGGTAAGCTAAAATAAGACCTCTGTTCCTTGTCGTGTTTTTATCCAGGGTATCTTATCACAGCAAAATGGCAAGTAGCTAAGACAATAAATTTGGCTGCAACCACGCTCTCTGCATACGCCTGTCTCTCTTTTGGCATACCTCATTTGGGGAGAAGGGTCACAAACTCTCACTTTTGAACTCTTCATTGTGTTCCATTTCACTCCATCTCAGCTCTGGGTCTGGCTTTGAGCTGTCTTGTAGAAGTTGCCACCACTCAGCAAACACTGCTGTGTTGTCTCTTCTATCTCTCAGCTTTACATTTCGTAAGTCATGGATGGTGGAATCCACAGAAACTAGTACAGTACAGCAAACACACTGGACATGTTTGAGAAAGAAAAATGAGGGAGGAGAAGTGTAAAAGAAAAAAGGAACAGGAAGATCAAGAAAGGTCGGTGAAAGGAGAGAAAGAGGAAGAAGATGAAAAATAAAAGAAGAAGGAAGGCATGAAAAACAAAATAAGAATCATGAAAAATATACCAGGGCTGGCCTGAGGAGGGGACATAGAGAAGAGTAGTACTGGGTATCTATGTTAATGGATTTTGCCGTCTTCTCGTCTTCTCCGGGACAAAGTAAGTGAATGATAGAGACAGGATGCTGAATAAACAGGCAGTGCTGTGAGCTAAGCCAGCCACAAATTTCAGTTTAGAACACTGTCACTGCTTAGGAGGAAGCTGGTTTTCAATCTAGTTGACTGCAGCCCTGACAGCACCCTCTTCTGAATTTAGGGACAGCAATGTTGTTGGAGGGAGTCCACCATGGCTTGAGGGGATAGAGTCTTATTTCCTTTTGTCTTGGCCACAAAGGCTGGAAGTGCTGGTGTGCACTGTGGAGCAGCACACCTGACATAAGGAGATTCTGAAATATTTATAGAGTGAATAGATAAAAGCATAACAAATGACTAAGGGACATGGGATCTAATCTCGAGCATCTTGCAAGCATATGGGCATGATTGTCGAGTGGCTAAATGAATGAGCAGGATGTGGTTCCTGATACGGACCCTGTAGCTGCCATGTAGTTGGTGAATGTGTGAAGAACGGCTGAATTCAGCACAGTTTTCTTATCGCAAACTGCCATTACCACTGTTCACCCACTCTCTGGGTCTAGAAGCACATATAAGGAAGTAGCTTCTTAATCTTCCATATGAAGTATATCTTCACTGTATACAGAACTATATGGGCTAAGATGCCCTGGGGTTCAATGAACACTGGGTTCTCTGTCCTTCCACTCTACAGCTGCCTGTTGCATTAAGAGATGCAAACACAATTCCAGAATATCTGAGCTGATGTATCTTTACAAAAATATTATTATTCTTTTTGCTAGTCCTTAATCTCTATTTAAATTCTCATCAATTGCTTTTTTGGGGTGGGGAATCAAATGGTGTTAACTGCTTCCATAATCACTCTTCTAGTTTTCTAACCCATGCTGCCATTTCTTCTTCTTTTCAAGCCTTCCTACTCTTCCTCAAGAAACCCAAATTTTGCTGTACTGTGGAGCCCATGTGGATAAGAGGCATGGTCAGAGATGGTGCATGAAGGAGAAATGCCAGCTGTATCACTAATGACTTGGACATGCAGCAGGGACATTATTGTGACACATGTGATTCACTGGAGAGGCAACATGACACAATGAAAAAATTTTGAGTTAGGAGACCAACATTTAATCTCATCTGTACCATACACTATAGGTGTGACCTAGAGCTATTCACACCATCTCTCTGTGCCTCAATTTCTTCATCTATAAAACAAATGATTTAGACTAGACTGCCATGGCAATTCATGTTTTATTTATTTTTAAATTATGGAAGAGTTCCTTTGGCCAGCTACTAAGTCCTTATTTGCCAGTGGAACAAGTGCCCATAATTTTACAGCTATAACATTAGGCATTGAGTTTAAAAAATAGAAAGGGAATAAAATGGTGCTTTTGTGTTGTAGCTTTATTAATAGCTTTTACCTCATCAATAACATTGCACATTTGTCAACCCCAGAAGGTTAGAAAATATTTAGCCTAGGAAGAAGAACATAAATTAACATTCACTGTCTCCCAGCTATAAATTACCACTCAGTAAGTGATTATACCAAGCCAGAGACATGTCTTATGTTGCTTCTTTAATATATATTAATATATACTTTAATTAATATATTAATATCCATTATATATGCACAGAAAGAGGGCATGGAGGTAGAGAATACTGTCTATATTTTGTAAATGAGAAATCTGAAACCCCAGTGAATGTGACTTGTCCAACAGTACATAATTAGTAAGGTCAATTTGATCCCAGGCCTGTCTACTATTCAGCGCACTTTTTTCTCTAGTGTATCACTTCTGAAATATTCTTAATACTCTTGTTAAGTAGATTGGTATCCACTCGTGGAATTAACCAAGTAAGAATCTTGGATGCTGTATGAAGGTCCACTCTCCTAGGAGTACAGCTTGAATCATTGTACTGAGTGACTACTACAGTTGATCCCAATCTGAAAGGCAATGACTCTATTATCTTAAATCCATTGCATGCTGATTTCAAATACCAATAACCACCCTCAAGAAGCCACCAAATCTCACTCCTTTCCTTTTTAATGTTTTTCAGTTCATTTCTCTTCTAAGAATAGTGAATACTTTCTAAAATCTGGTAAGTCCTTCTCAAACTTACACAATACCACCTTGATGCGCCACTAGAGCTAGAGACCTTATTCTACACGGGAGTAGCCTGAAGATGCTGGATTATGATTTAGTAGCACAGGGCACGTCCATCCACAGCCCCAAGCAGCATAAACCTGAGCTATTTGCATAAGGAGCCTTGCCTTTCATCCTCTAGTTTCAAGGAAGTGCTTAACTATCTCTTCCTCAGAAAACCACGGCCATCAATGCCTAAACTAAGTTTCTTCTGCTTTTCTAACAGCCATTAATTAACCCTGGAATTTCTACAAAGAGCTTGAATACTGTTGAGCTTCTTCACTAGACCATAAATTGAGGACAGAGATATAAGAATACAATAGAATGTTTCGTAAGGATACTGGCAGTGCCAGTGGCAGCAGCAGCAACATTTAATCAAGACAAATTCAGCTACTTCTCCAGAAAATGCACTTCAACTGGAACCACAGCTTCAGTGAATGTTTCTTTCTAGGGAAAGAATAAAGTGGCCGCTGTACACAGACCCTCCCCTTTCTTGTTTTGCAGGGCTGATCATAGTGAGAAACAAAAAAAAAAAAAAATTAGCATTAAGAAGCCTCCTGAAGAAAAAGCAATGAGGCAAACAAACAAAAACAGGATCTAGTAGCACCCAAAAGTGGCGGTGAGAACAAAGCATTTCAACAACTGCCCTGAAACCATTTCTATGGCTTTGAGGATTATGAGCAGCACTGGTCTGAACCCAGTGTGTAGAGGAAACCAGAAGGTCCTCCAGACCCAGTCTTCCTGTATGACTGTCATATGCAGGCACAAATCTAAATTGCGTGTATGAATGAACTAAACAATCATTGCCAGTCACTGATGTGTTTTATAGAGTATATTTAATTCTTAATAAAAATCTTCTAATATAGTTACTTTATTGCTGTAATAAAAGAGGAGACTGAGAATAGAAAAATTGACCAACATACCCCAATTTACATGCTTAGCAATTAGTAGAACCAGAAGGAAGCCCTAGTTGTTCCTAATAGAAGTCCTGGAAAGAAGACTTCTAAAGCAGAGTAAGAATCCATGAGAACATAGGCTTCAGTGGAAAAGTAAGGTGATATGGAGAAACTGGAAAAGCACCAATGACAAAAAAAAAAACCAAACCAACAACAAAACAACAACAACATCAACAACAGACTAGCAAGTGGCCATATCAGTGGCCCAAGAAAACAGAGTCTAAATGCAAACGGGTGTGGATAAAAGCAAACGTTGGAAAATTGGCTCAGACAAATAGGTGTAGTGGAAAGTCTAAACTGTCAACAGGGAATGAGCCGGACCAGAAATGTACAGAATGAAACATCCAGTTCAGTTGGGGTGATCTGACTACAGCCGAGACTTCTGTCATTCACCGACACAGCAACATAGCTGGAACCAGAAGCAAAGAGCAGCAGGTGGTTCAACTTCCTTTCTGCTCTCATAAAGTGAATCTGTGCTCCAAAACCTGTGAAGGATGGCTTCCTAGGGGCTGAAGGAACTCATCATGGCTGAGAATTCAGATTACTCACTGACTTCTCTGAGAAGTTAGAAAGTCTACGCAAAGATCTTTTAAAGCTTCCTTTGGAAGCCAAACATCTAAGTCAAAGTCCTGGATGCTTTGAGAATCTGCCTGCCCTTCATGTCTCCCCAAAGGGTCCCTTAAAGCCTCTCTAAAACATTAAGTGCCAAACAATCTCACCAAGAAGAGATCCAAGCTTAGTGGCTACTGAAAGGACAATTGATATTTAATAATCTCCTCCTTGGGATGCTGGATATAAATGAAAAGGCAATTTCTTGAAGGCACCAAAGAGACCTGGGAAACCAAGTTCAAGCTTTTCTAATGGGCCCCATGGGACATAAGATGAACACAGTGGCTAAATGTTTAGAGGGTAGATCTAGATTTAAGTACCAGACTTATCTCCAGGGACTTTACTCAATTCCTTCTCCCCAGTGACCTTCAGCAGAGGACAAATGGTCTCAAGCTCATTGACACCGTATATTGCTATTGATACAGTATATTAAAAGGCACAACTCATGATATATCTGAAATATACTTACCCAGTTTTTGCCATCCCCTAAAAATAAGATGCACTATATTAAAAGAAAATTCTTTATCCTCATAGTATTTATGTACACAGTAATATGATGTCTGGGATTTCCTTTAAAATACTTGAGTCCTATCCTTACTCCCCAAAGAAGCAAATTAGGTAAAAATAAAATTTGTAAAATATACATTTATATGAGTTAATAACATATAGGGTGACATGGCCACAGCTGAGAACTCCATCATTCACAGAAGCAGCAACACAGCTGGAGCCAGGGGCAACGAATGGCTGCTTTTAACTAGCCTTTCTACGTGACTGTATACTTTAAATTTCTGATAGTAAAGTTAAGAATCAGTGCTGGATCAGAAGATTAATATCTTCAGGGAAGCAGTCTTTTCTTACCCTGAGATTCAAAGTCTTTCTCCCTCTGAGACAGCAGGCTGTTCTCTAGTATTTGTTTTTTAAGTTACAAATTCAATTTCAACCCAGGAATGAGAATGTCCAGTCCAAACAAATCAAAGTTTAACCGTTAGTGTTGCTAAATCTTCCATATCTGGGTTCTGGCCACTTTAGAGAAAAACAGAAACAAAAAACAAAAACATAACAAAACAAAACCCATAATAGGCCAAGCAGAAGGCAAGTTCCACCAAGGCTTCCAATTTGTTCCTGTCATCCACCTGTGTCCTGAGCTAAATATTGCTGTACCCCATTGCCTCTCTGTCCTCCACATGCCCTTCTGAGTGGCACACCAGGAAGGAAGAGAGGTAAGAGAGGTCCTGCTCTTATTTAGAGTAGAGCAAGCTGGTTTTAGGGCCTCTGAGTCTTTTAGAGCTCTAAGTGAATCTCTTGGTCTGGAGGGTAACTGTGGAGACTTAAGAACAAAGATGGAAAATAGAAAACAAAAACAAAAACAGAGACCCTGAATGTGAGACACATATGCAGATTTCTATTTGCTAATTTCAATGTTTTAAAATGTAAAAAGAAACAGGTAAAGCTTACATAAATGATGTATTTTATTTGACCTAACTTGTCTGAGACTGCTAATCCCGATTATCAATTTGTTTCAATTGAGACATACCTAGAAGATGATGCCTCTGGGTCATGGATTCCAGATAAGACTAAATAAGCAGAACAGACCTGTTCTGAAGATAGTGGAATTGAATTGCCTACTAGGCTGATAGCCTGGGTGGTAATCATGAGGAAAAAGGAAGAAGCCCAACAGTACAGAATTTCTGTTTCTTTGCTTCCTAGTCTTGGTGATGAGGGCAGCCATGATGGACTGAGACCTCTGCGACCACGAGTAAAAATAATCATTCTTCCCTTGAATTGTCCCTTCAGGTATTTTTTATACCAATGAAAACATCTAACACAGTTAATAAAATAGTATTATTTCAACATGTAACTACCACAAGAATATCAATAATCTGTCAGATGCTTTCCCATGTATACATACCATATATATGGCCAGCACTTCTGGCTGGAAACCATAGGCAACTATATATAATTTTAGAGGGTCTTTTCCAAGGAGGCTTCTAGATTGCAGTTTCCTTGATCCCTTTGGAGTGGCCCACCGGACATCCTGATTTGTCCCTGTAAAGACTAGTTGGATCCCATTGTCTCATCTTTGTTTCTAATTAAGCCACTGAGTTACTAATGATCCCTTTCACAAGTGTCCCTGTTTGTAGTCACTCTGCTTGTGGCTCCCTATCCTCAAATTCCAGTCATGCTCTGTGATTGTCTTCCTTCTGAGTTTCCTATGCCACTTTGTCATAGAGAACTATGGGGCATCACTGCCAATTTACCCATGTGGCTCAGAGCAGGTCCAATCACCTAGCCCTGCCCCAAAAGAGTTAATTGATTCTGGAGTATAGGTTGAATCCCAAAACAGACTCTCTACCTAAAGGGTTGGAGTATTTCTCCTCTAGGTTAGAGGTCAGTAAATGAAACCCATAATGCTAAACAGGGATTGCACATTTAAAACATTTACTACATTTACTTCTACATGTGAGCATGCATGGGCATGCACTGGGAAGGGGCACACCCATACTACACTGTGTGAGCAGTCAACAGACTACTTGTAGGATTTCCCTCCTTCCACAGTATGAGTCCCAAGGATGGAACTCAGGTTGTCAGGTTTGGCAGCAAGGACTTGCACCTGCTGAGCCATCTTATGTTTTAAAACAGTGAAAAACAGACAAGCAAGATGAATACAGGACAGGGACCATATTGTTCTACAAAGCCTAGTTACTACTGTCCCCAAAACATTGCTCACCTGTGCTCCCTACCTCTCTGTCTTAGAGTTTCTGTTGCTCTGAAGAGACACCATGACCAAGGCAACACTCTTATAAAGGATAACAATTAATTGGGGCTGGCTTATAGGTTCAGAGGTCTAAGTTCATTATCATCAAGGCAGGAAGCATGGCAGCATTCAGGCAGTCATGGAGCTGGAGTAGCTAAGAGTTCTACATCTTGCTCCAAAGTCAAACAGAAGAAGATTGGCAAAGACCACCCCTACAGTGACAGACTTCCTCCAACAAAGTCAAACCCAATCCAACAAGGACACACCTCCTAATAGTATCACTCCCGGTAAGTCAAGCATGTTCACACTACTACACTCTCCAAGAGGAGGGATTATATCAGATTTTCCTGCTTTTGCCCAACCACAGGAAGAATAAAAAAGACATTAACATCTAGGCTTGTGGGTAAGAACAATCCTTCACCTGTCTCTGGACTACAGGATACAAGGTCCTAAAGGCCTCTCCTCTTCTCCCTTGTCTTCAGCACAAAACTTTCAAGAGTTCTCCAAGATGAATCCTCAGTGTGGACATCCTCCCTCCCTATCTCTTGACTTTAGGTCCTTTTCCTCTAAATATCTGCATAACACAACTTTGGAATTTTTCTTCTATTTTATCTTAGTATCTTGTCAAAGATTCAGTCCTTATTTCTACACCTACCATCATCATTGTCATTCATGGTTTCCCCAAATAGCCAATGGGCTTGTTGGGATGAATTCACTCTATTCACACACTCAGCACCTGAGTCTTTCCCCCAAGCACTTCTGTGTTTTTTTTTTTCCCACCTGTACCTTTCTTTCTCATTCTCTGCTGAGCTGTCACCCTTCAAAATAGAAATTAAACAACAGACGAATCCTTATTCCAAAATGAAAGATAAAGACAACCTTTTTTAATGTCCTCAAGTATAACAATTCCTGGAGGGTTGGAAGGCATCATACTCATCCCATAGCTGGAAACAACCCCTCCCCTTCCTGTCATAAAAACAATGCATCACCTTATCAGTTATATATATCTATCTGCCACTAGCTGGTGGGCTTTACATGTTAACATTACCAGAGAGGCTTTCAGAAAACACCAGTGCCTGACCAACCCCTTCCCCCACAAGACAAGAGGAATACAGTTAGTTCTCTGAGTTGGAGTGCAGACATTGCTGTCTTGAAGTGTTCTTCAATGATCTGACACACAGGCAGAGTTGAGAATACCCAAAGGGGTGAGCCATTAGACCAGGATCAGAGTTTGCTTCAGTCACTCCAGCTCTCACTAAAGACTGCCTTCAACAAATTGTCAAAGGAATAAACCATGAAGCATAGGAGAAATGTAAATGATAATTTATGAAAGTCAGTTCTCATTATTAAAATATTATGAGACTTAAAAAAAAAGATATAGTAATCTAACAACTTCCAACTTGCTGGACAGATTTGACTATTTCAAACATGTAAATTAATGAGGACCCTCACATAGAACTAAGCAGTTTTCAGCTGTGGCCTTGAAGCTTGGCCTTGAAAAAATAAAGATGCATCCTGCAAAAATATGACCATTAGTTAGTTGATTAGCATAGTCTCTAACTACATCCCAAAACAGACCTCCAAAGCCCCTCACATAATGCAGATATATTTCAAGGCTGTTATCTCACAACTGTCAAGCACAGCCTCTTCCTGCCTTCTGTGGTATAATTTATGCTCAGGAGTGGGATCGGAGAGGAGGTTTTTTTTTTATTATTAATTTGTTTGTCAAGCAATGCTCTCAGCTCTCTTGTAATTATGTTGCCTGTTAGTAGAATTAAGTACAAATATATCTCTTAGATTTGCTTGTTAATTTGTGCCTTCTCTATATTTAGATATAACGATAGTCATAAGATCAGAAAATTGCTACTGGACAGGAGAGGGGGCCAGAAACTGGTGGATGCTTTTTTGCCAATAATAAATAAGCAATGAACTGTCATGCAGTAGAAAGATCAGATAGGAAAGCTCTGGATGTGGCTTGGTTCCAGTTGCTGTGGTTCTTTTTGGACAAGTGAGCTTATATCTTCATCCTTTTAATGACCCGTATCAAAAATAGGTGGAAAAAGCAAAATGTATGTCAAATACCCAGCTGAGGTACCATGTGTGAAATAGGAGATGAGAAAAAAAAAAAAAAAAAAAAAAAAAAAAACACTTACAAACATGGTCCAAACATCTAAGTAGATATGCTAGCTTTGTACAGTCAGCTGCAAACACAATGGATAGCCACTTCTTATGGTAGTATGGAGATCCATTAAACAGATTCTTGTGACCATTGCTTTGGTTAGGATCCCAGTGTGGTAATGACTTCTTCAGCATCTTGTGTTGATGTAATGTGTCAACGTGACTGAGACATGGGATATCTAAATATCCAGTTACTCTGGGTCTCTCTATGAGGATGCTTGAGGTGATATTAATGTTTGAGACTGAGTAAAGCGTGCTGTCTTTCCTGATGCAGGTGGGCCTCCTCTAGTCAGATGAAAGCCTAAAGCAACACACAAAGAGAAAGGATGCACTTCGTGCTGTCTCTGTACATAAGCTGGGATATCAGTTTTTCCTGCTTTCAGACACAATCATCAGCTCTTTCTGGCTCTCAAACTGGTAGCTTTTAGAACAGAATTTTACCACAAGTTCTTCAGAAAAGAACCAGAACTACAGCAGTGGCATTGGCATGTGTTGGCTCATTTATCACAGGCCTGGAGATTTGTGTTTCCAAAATTGCAGGAGCCAATTCCTTAGACTGGATCTTGTAACTTTATTTTAATTTTCCAATGCCCCCCCCCCACACACACACACCCTATACACATGCCCTATTGGTTCTGTTTCTCTGGAGAACTCCTATTAACATGGTCTTTAGCAATATAGACCTCCTTTTGATATCTAACAAGATAATTCTCAACAAAGAGCTTTCTACCGCTAGAAGTATTTTCAGTGGACTTTTTAGAATAATGTAAGTCAGTGAGGTTTACTCTTCGAATAACGCTTAGAGTTAGCTAGCCTTTACCCACTGAGCCATCTCATCAGCTCAGGTTATTGTTTCAAAGAGCTCTGAAGGGACACACCCAGGCTCCATTCACTTGAGCTCTTTATTAGTAAAAGGTGGGCCAAGACTGAACGTTCAATGACGCAGATCCTTTCTGTGTATTGAGAAGATGATAGTACTCAGTTCTTGAAGCAGTCTCATGACTCAAATATGCTAATCACTCAACACATCATCAGGTTGCGTTACATAACCTGCTTATAGACTGAACTTTTGAGTTCAGCTCCTGTACCATTTACCATTTACTACTTTCACAAGTGAGATGAGACTTGGACAATGGAAGATTCCTGACTCATTGGTTCTCAAGAAAGTGGAAAAGTCCTAGGATTAATCTATTTTGTAGATCATGTCCTTTTCTCACCTGCTACAGCCTGCCTCTCCTTGATAAATTCCCAAAGGATGGAGATGCTCCAGAGATTTATGTGTGTGCTCTGTTTTCCAATAGTTAGAACCCCTTATTTACCACCTCAAAGTGTTCATTCTTTTCCTGGAAATCAATTTGTGAGGTATGTACACCAGTCAAAGGTAGGACCAAAAAGATGAAGTCTACAGACTTGACTTCTTCTGTGCTTAAAATAACCCCCATCTTTCTCTGGGATAAAAGAAAAAATGGGCCACACTTGAAACTAGGTCTGACGCTCTAAAACAATCCTGAGAATGACAATGTGATCTTAGTTACCTTCTGATACAATCTACCATATATACCATATATACCTGCGTGTGTAACAAAAACTGAGATCAAGAAAAGGTCCTAGACTAAAACAGACCCCTGGCTACCAGAGACTACCAAGTCTATGATGAAAACACCACTATTCTTGATTGTAAGAGGAACTGGGCAATGTTTTCAATGATGTTAATGGTTTTTTTAACTAGATATGATGTGCCTGTCAAATTGTCTTCTGAAAAATTTTGTATATGTCTTATATCAGTGCTGCTGTCAACATTCATTGGTCAAGAGACTTACTTTGGAAGTCAGTGTCAATTTCTGCAGAAACTTACAATGGTTGACGTTCTGAGAATAACTGCCCCTTAACAGCCAAGCCCTAAATGTGACATCTCTATGACTCCTCCCACGTCTCAGAGAACATCACTAAAGAGAGGGTTGAAAGAGTGTAAGAACTAAGCATGCTCTTTAGTAGATGCGATCAGCAGCACCAAATCTGTACAAGACTGGGTCGGCTAATACCCTATCAATGAGAAGAGAGGGGGTTGCAAGGGTCCATCCCTTCTTGGGGGGATTAATGACTTTAATGTTTACCAGGTGAAAGAGAGACATTTTCAGTGGTACAGACACTGATGGTGTCTGTCCTCATGAAAATAACCCTCACCCGCATCCATGCCCCTATAAGCAACCCTAATGAAATTCCATAAGTAAATAATAATAATAATAATAATAATAATAATAATAATAATAATCAAGAAGAAGAAAAAAGAAATAGAAAGAAAGAAGAGGCATGATACTAGAAGTGAAATTTTCTAGAAAGAGGAAAGGGATCAGTGGGGGTTGGGGTGAAGGTGCAAGAAAGGGTTATGGGTGAGACTATGATGAAAATACATTATATTCATGTATGAAAATATAATGAAACCCACTATCATTTATAATTAGTATATACCAATACAAATAAAAACCCTGAAGGTGAATGGATTTGGTTTCCTTTTAACAGAAACCAACACCCTGGCATGCACATGCAGCATCAATATTGCACACAGCAACCAAACAAAGTAGATACAAGAATGACTACTTATATTGTTAGGTCCAATAAGGTTACATCTGAGAGAAAGCATGGGCTTAGGTTCTTGCAAGCCTATGGTCACATGGCTAATCAATCTATAACCTTATGTTGTGTGTATCTCTGTTGAAAGCATCCTTTTTTGTGTTGTTTTTTGTTTTGTTTTGTTTTTCGAGACAGGGTTTCTCTGTGTAGCCCTGGCTGTTCTGGAACTCACTCTGTAGACCAGGCTGTCCTCAAACTCAGAAATCCACCTGCCTCTGCCTCCCAAGTGCTGGGATTAAAGGCGTGTGCCACCACCGCCCAGCCTGTTAAAAGCATCCTTATCCAGCATATATAGTTGAATCATTAACACTGAACTCCTGGTCAATGGTGCCACAACTCAGACCTGAACAAAATTTATATAATGAGTGTATACTCTTCACACACATCACATCCACATCACACATAAAAGCACAACACAGCCATCATGCCCTCAGGGACACCTCAGTACTATGTTCATGGGTTACAGTGAATAACAATAAACAGATACTTGTTGTATGGCACAAAGCTGGAGAGGAGGGCAGAACATCAGCTTTTTCAACAACAGCTGGCAAAATGGAAGTCAGACAACTGAAAAAATTATTGTCGACATTCTGTACATGTCTGTGGATGACCACATCAGCACCAGGGTCTTGCTTTGTGGTTACAAATACATTTTCAGTGAGTCATTGAAATCACAAGTATGAATCGGTGAACAGTAACGATCTACTATGGTTTTCTTTTCACAGATCTGAGGCTCAAAGAATTTTTGTTGTGCAAGTAGTTAGTAGCAATTTGAAACTGGACTTTTCTGTCTCCAATGACACATGTTCTTTCTCTATCACATACCCCTTCATTGAGTCTGCCTGTGCCCCAGTTACGCCATGAAACAAGAGTAGTATGAATTCACCAGCTCTCAGAAGGATGATGAGGCTCAAATTAGTCAGTGCTTTGTAAGCTGCCAAGCATTATACAAATATAAAGGATTGTTCTAAGTGGGTTGGCTTTAAGTGAGGTCACACTCTACAGCATCAAGGCCAAGTACAATGAACTCTTATTCTCTCACAGCAGAAAGAGATCAAGTTAAGGACCAGACCTCAACAGGTCCACAGCTAGGTAGTCCTTATCCCAGCAAGCAATGAGGAGCTGGTGAATCTGAGCTAATTCAAAGCAGCCTCTGTGGGGTGGCTCAGCGAAGCTTCTGTTCGGAAGAGAAGTACTTACACAATATAGTTCAGTGAAAAGATCAAAATGTGGTTGGAGGCACATACAGACACACACACAGACACAGACACACACACACACACACACACACACACACACACACACCGAGAGAGGCAAAAAAAGGTAAGTGAAAGAAAAAAAAAAGACTTCTGATGTCAAGTCCACTTAAAGTTGCAGTTAACAAAATTCTCCCTCCTAGGGCCGCAGAGACAGCACCAGCATCATCCGGCACTGTGGATACTGACAAACTAGGCATTGTCTCAAAAATCATTGTGGAGCTACTTGCTGTGCCTTAATGAGGGAGGGGCCCAGGGGCACCATGTTAATTACAAAGAAGTATTTAATAATTGAGGCAAGTCTGAAACATAGAATCTGAAAAATTAACCATTTTGGATTATAACAATAAGGAGAGAAAAAAAGCGACTTCAACATGCCTATGTTGTTTAACTCATTGATTCCACATGAAGAACGCCAAAATGATCTCATGGGAGAAATGATGATGATGCATAAAGACATTTACAGCTTAGATCTTTCTCATGTTCAGCTTTTACATGCGAATATTTGGTTTCAAATGATGATACAGTAGAAAAGTATAACTAAAATGATTTTTAAAGAATTTTTAACAATGCATGAAATGAAAATATTCAAAGTACAGTGTCAGTACAAATTAATAAATAAAATACAAAAGGTACAGCTAAAACTCCATGTGTGTTCATAAGGAAACAAAAGAAACAAAGAATATGCTGAAAGACACTATGCCAGATGCTAATAATCACTGATGTCTTGTTTGGAAATTTTTGCGAACTATTTATTCATTTTCTTTTTTTACTTGCAAGGCTTCTACAATAAGCACATATGATCATCATTCTTAAGAAGGGGAGACAAATGACACAAGGAAAGTACAATCCAATTTGCTCTCACACTCCACGCCCAAAAGAGTGCTTTGATGAACAGAGGCAGAGATTAAACAAGATTTAGCCTGTTCATCTAACAGGTCACTGATCTGTAAAAATATCAGATGTTTTTCGATTTTTCAAATCATTTATTATTAAGCAACTAGTTGGAGTGTAGCCAACTTAATTAAACAAAGAATATGAGATGGCCCCATCCCCAGAAAACCCCCAGGAGGGCCTGGGATTCTCCCTCTATTCGTGATTATGCTGCCAGACACTGTGCCTGTGACAAAGCAGGGGGCTCAATAAACATACAGTGTAAGAGCGGGTGTCTGGGACTCACAGTCTGTTGTCTGCCTTCAATCATCTTCATAATCATCCAAAAATTTAGGGATCACTTTCTCTCTAGCCAGGCTTTGACCAGGGATGGTCTGAAGGTGTCAACTCAACAAGAATGTGCTAGGAAAGATGCCAAAGGAAATGGGAACAGGGAGGACTTTCTCTGGGTAGATGTTGGGAGGAGGTCTTTGGGTCAAGGAGCATGATTTCTGCCTTAAAGACTGGACAGAACTTGGGAGTGACTGAGAACGGAGAGAGGGCATTGCAGAGTGAAGTGATGGTCAAGGAAAGATGGTAAGGCTTAGATAACAAGAAGTATCTTGATTTCACTAAGAGTGGAGACGTTGACAGGGTCATGTACTCAGGGCTAAGTAAGCCACTAGGAGCTGGTTGTCTTAGAAGGATTTTGAAGAATACTTTGCTCCCGACTTTCTCCTATAGATAATATCTTGGTAGTAGAGAAGATACTCTTATTAGAAACACTGTGTCTCTCTCTTTACCTAGCAGACTACTGAGACAATAGAGAGCAAGGGTTTGTAATTTTTCTATGAGTCTGGAGTTGGGGTTAGAAAAAGGTTGGGGTCTGATGCCAGCAAGAGCGGAAACATCTCCTGAGGAGGGATTTCACCCAAGTGACACAACTTACCAGACCACCTTGCAGGAAAAAAAGAGAAGCAAAGACGGTGATGATCAGTGATGAGCAGGACCACACCTTGACCAGGACTGCCTAGTTAAACTTGCTCTCTGTCTAAACCTAAATCTTGTGTCAGGACCCTGAAGATGGACTTAAGTGAGGTGGGGGGTCACTGGGCCTCTTAATTTGTTCTTCTTCCCAATGTGGCCACACTGGATAAATTTCCTTTCCCTTTTTCTGCCTTTTGTAATAAGGCCTGTTTAATTAGCCTATGGGGAACAGGTGTTTGGGTCCAGCTTGTTTGGGTGGCCAAGGCCCAGGTTCTGACCCTAAAAACTCTGGAAGCAGAAAAATCATGTAAAGACTTTGAATAACAGTGAACAATTTGGAGAAATCTTTGGGAAGATGCTTAGGCATTGATAGATAGGGAGAGAAATGGAAGGGGAAAGACAGAGCCCAGCATGTAGCAAAGCTGCCATGGCAAAAAGGTCAGCGAAAGGTGACCACTTAGCCAGAGACATCTATACCAGTTCCTTCTGTCACCAAGATGCCTCAGCTGTTGCCTGTGGAATGGCAAGAAGTAACTTTTAGAGAGATGTAAAAAAAAAAAAAAAAAAAAAAAAACCTCTGGCTTCACCATCAACCCCTGAGTCCTCCTCCCACTCAGAATAAGCTGAATTGCTTTGCAAATATATGCAGATACATGCGAATAACAAAGCCATTAACATGTGCACTAAGCCTCAAAGGGAAAGGTTTGCTTTGATCAAAGCTCATAATGGTATGTATCCATGGGGCAGGAAAACAACATCCTGTTCAGCCCAAACAAGGGAAGGCTCAGACTAGGGCAGGGAGCCTTGCCTTAGAATTCCCCTATCAAACTGCATGATGTTTTCCTCATACTTCCCCCTTTCCAAAGGTGGAACTGCTGTAAATACCTTCCTCTGGTTTACTGCACCAAGGCTGCAAGGCAGAGTTTAAAGTGTGTGTGTGTGTGTGTGTGTGTGTGTGTGTGTGTGTGTGTGTGTTATTTAACAGTCATCCCTGTTTCTTAGTGTGAGCAGCCTGCAGAGCCATGGGAATACCAGTTCTCCAGCAAAACCCCTAGAACTAGTGAGTGAGTCTATGCATGTTATGAAGATGTCAGGTGAGTGCTGCAAACACAAATTATAATTTGAAAAACATTGACCTAGTAACCTTATCAGCCATAATTATGATTTTTTTGAAGGTTGGGCCCATTTTTTACTCATCTTGTGATCTAATCCCCTAGGTGCAGTGCTTGGCACATGATGCACAATTAAAACAGGCTTCCATTCCCTCTTCTGCAAAGTGAGATAACAGCATCTTAGGAGCTTCTGGGAAAAGAACAAGGTACATTAGCTGTAAACCACTCAGGCACAACGCCAGGCATGTGGCCATGAGTGTCTCACATTCCTTCATTCCTTTCTCACTCCCGGCTCCCTCAAAAGCAAATGATCATCTGTATACAAATAATCACACTCATATCTGTAGATCTAATCCCAACATCAGGCAGCAGAAGCTGCCACCTCATCAGGAAACTAGGATCCAGCAAGGTTAAAGGATGCCAAGTTCCACCAGTGAAGTATGCCTGGCAAAGATGGAATCTGACCCAGGCCCCTGCTAATGCACTTTCTCACTGCCAGCCTGTCTTCAGTCCTGAGTAGATTGTCCATGAGCCCTGATGAGATTCGTCTACCTTGAAGCCTTTCTCTGAAAACAACTCACAGTACAATGGAACGTGTTACATTCTAGGTGTTGTTATGTTGGGAATGGCAGCTCCTGTCCGGATAGATCACACCAGGCCAAAGCAGTTCCACGTGGTAGAGGTTTTATTAGGGAAGAACAGAAACAAAGAGGAGAGAGAGAAAAGACAAGGGAAAAAAGGGTTGAAGGTGGGGAAAGGTTCGCCTTTTATCTGGGCTGTAAGTAGGCAGTTCTCAGGTGAGTGTGAGGAGTGGGCTACAATAAGGTATGCAGGGTTGTCCTGCCAAGCTGGCTCTGGATACCAACAGGTGTCATCTAATTACAGGTTGGACATGGACTGGATGGGGCAGTGGAACAATGTTTCAGAAGACCCAGCCAGATGCCCATGATTTCTCCTGCCTGCCTCCTTGTCCTCAGAGCTATCCTCCTGACCTGACCCCAACTCTGGTTTGAGATTATATTTGTTAACTAAGCACTCAGGATATGACTCATCTTCTTCAATTCATTCTAGCGCCTTTCTCTGCCATAACTTGCTGTAACATCATTAGGTCCAGGAACTTCTATTCTCCCTTCCAGACCCAACTTCATCACTGTTTTTTTCTGCCTTGGGCCCCTAAATGACTATTTACAGGAGCTACAATGGAGTTCCCAGATACTCTAGTTTCCTGCTAAGTTTGGTCAGGATCACAGAGAGAGAAGGGTTGGAGTATTTGGCCCCTTGATCCTCCTTGTAAGTATCATACAAGCTGGACATTTTCCTGCCTCCCCCCACTACTCCCTCCCCCCAAAAAAGACACAGCCCTCTTCCGTGAGACAGATGCCATCCAGATTTGAGGTAACTGCAGCCTTCTGCCTCTAGTGGAGCCCGGCATGATCTCACCCCAGCACTGTGTAACTTCCCTGATCCTGATGCCTGCTAATAGCCTTAACTTTGGAAATACAATTCCTCAGTTTCTGTACTCTAAATGGACCTTCTTATCATAAAGCTGACTGAACTTTTCATCTATAGAATTCATATGTGTCTTTCAAAATTCAACCCAAGGCTTGTCCAAGTCCATAATATTCTGGCTTCTGGTTTCACAGCATCGCTTACATGGTAGTGCTCATGTGCAAGTTTTGGAACTTCTTCATGGGTGGGGCTGATATTTCCACTCTATTTTGTAGTTCCAGCATGTAGAAAGTGTGCTATAAATACTGGTTGAATCAATTAAGAATGACAAAGTTAAATTTTCATATGCAAATGACTTCTCTTAAGAAAAGGAATTTTTCAGCTGATAGTTTTAAAATGTGAAGTATTATGTTTTTTTTTTTTTCTTTCTGTACTTAGAGAGTGATTCTTGAAAAAGAAATCATCTAAACTGGCCCTATTTCAGGAAAACTGGAACATCTAGTTCTCCTAATTATAACCCACACATGATGATGTAATATCCAAGGCTCATGTAAAATTTGAGAACTCTGAAACTGCTGAGGAGAGTGATAAGGGTTGGAATCCCAGGATATCTTGTATCTCATGCCTCCCCCTGGTATTCATGGCCTGTGTTGTCTTCTACTCTTCAGTATAGACTGGACATAGTGATTTGCTCCCACCTAAAGTAGCATAGCCACAATGATAGGACATTGCTCTAGGGTCATCTTACAAGAGAATGACTATTGGTTCTCCAGTAGTCATCCTTTCTGGTCTTTTTGTTTTCTTACTGTGATAGAGGTAGCTACTACATTCATGAACAAAGCTACAAAAAGGCCTATATGCTGACCTCCAAAGGGTTGGCCTGCCAATAGCTTGCCATAAATTGAGTCATGTCACATAAAAGAGTGAGCTCATGAGAGGTATTGAGTTGAGTAGTTTTATGTCAACTTAACACAACCTAGAGTCATTTGGAAAGACGAAATCTCAATTAAAAAACCACCTCCAACAGACTAGCCAGTGGGCACATCTATGGGGCATTTCTTAATTGATGGTTGATGTGGGAGGTTCTAGCATACTATAGGACATGCCACCCCTGGGACTGTGGTCCTAAGTGCTATAAGGAAGCAGGCTGAGAAGTCAGGAGGAACAAGACAGTAAACAGCATTCCTCCATGGCCTCTACTCCAGTTCCTGACATGACTTTCCTGCGTAATAGGCTACAAGCTGTAAGATGAAATAAGCCCTTTTCTTCCCAGATTGCTTTGCTCCTAGTGTTTTAGCATAGCAATAGAAACCCTAAGACAGATGCTCCACTTCACTCAACCCTCCGGATGTCTCCAGCTCCTATGAGTGTTATTGTTTGAGCCTAAAGATTTAGCTAAGCTGACTCTCATCCTATAGAAATGGGATACAGTAAATGTTCCTTTAAGCTGCAAAGTGATGGAGCAATTTGGTGTGCAGTAGTGGATACTTAACTCAAAGATTTCTCCGAATTAAACATTAGTGACCTGACTCTGACTCTAGTCTACCAGATTCCACAAAGAGAAAATGAAAGTGGGATACTCAGAGGAAAACAAGTCAAGAAATGCTTAGCCTAAAAAGGCTATCTTCAGCTCTGAAGAAGAAATACAACAGGAGTAATTGTGCCCAGCTGACCCAAGCTTTCTTGGTCCTTCGAGTTTTTAGTCTCAATGGCAATTTGGTTTTGCAGCTGTTGTTCCTTCTTCTTCACATAAATTCAAAGTCAATGGTAAACAAAGTTGCCACTTGATGCTATCAATTGTCTCTAAAAATGGTCATGAGAGATTTCTTCCAGCTATGAAGGCACATACTATATCTCCCTCTAAAAAGCTAGAGAGTGGTAGATATAGCCCTGTAACTAGGCCACAGAAACTTAATGGATTTTATGTTTGCATTTTAAGGTATCTGAAACATTATGTTAAGAAGTCTGATTTCTCAGTTTAAGAGGAAGACATGTGGCTTCTGGTCTGGGCCTGGGCACTGAGCAGATCCCGGGTGGCAGCTCTGTCCCCAATCTCACAGAACCCAGAGGAAGCGGACCTTCCAGGAGCTCTAACCGGGGCAGTATCTTAGGTAAGGAGACAGCAACACCTGCCCCTAACAGGGAGTAACTAGAACCCATTAGGACCCAAGAAGTCACTCCTGGCCTAGAGCACTGGTTCCTTCCTGTCTGCACCTGAGCACTGAGCAGATCTTGGGCCCTAACTCTAATCCCAGTAGCAACACCCACCCCCACACAGTTCTGATACAGCCAAGATAACAGGAAAGACAGGCTCCATTCAGAGACAGGGCAGGTATCACTAAGGAGATCTAGATGGCAAAAGGCAAGCACAAGAATATAAGCATCAGCAACCCAGGGTACTTGGCATCATTAAAACCTAGTTCTCCCACAAAAGAAAGTCCTGAATTCCCCATATCACTAGGAAAGCAAGATTCAGATTTAAAATCACTTCTAATGATAATGATAGAGGACTTTAAGAAGGACATAACGTTCTCAAAGAATTTCAAGAGAACACAGGTAAACAGGTAGAAGCCCTTAAAAAGGAAACACAAAAATCCCTTAAAGAATTACAAGAGAACATAACCAAACAGGTGAAGAAATTGAACAAAACCATCCAGAACATAAAAATGGAAGTAGAAACAATAAAGGAATCACAAAGTGAGACTACCCTGGAGATAGAAAACCTAGAAAAGAAATCAGGAGTCATAAATGCAAGCATCGCCAACAGAATACAAGAGATAGAAGAGAGAATCTCAGGTGCAGAAAATACCATAGAAAATACTGACACAACTGTCAAAGAAAACGCAAAATGCAAAAAGTTCTTAACACAAAACATCCAGGAAATCCAGGACACAATGAGAAGACCAAACCTAAGGATAACAGGTATAGATGAGAATGAAGATTCCCAACGTAAAGGGCCAATAAATATCTTCAACAAAATTATAGAAGAAAACTTCCCTAATCTGAAGAACAAGATGCCCATAAACATACAAGAAGCCTATAGAATGCCAAATAGACTAGACCAGAAAAGAAATACCTCCCTTCACATAATAATCAAAACACCAAGTGCACAAAACAAAGAAAGAGTATTAAATGCAGTAAGGGAAAAAGGCCAAGTAACATAAAAAGGCAGACCTATTAGACTTCTCATCAGATACTATAAAAGCTAGAAGATGCTGGACAGATGTCATACAGACCCTAAGAGAACACAAATGCCAGCCCAGGCTACTATACCCAGCAAAACTCTCAATTACCATAGATGGAGAAACCAAGATATTCCATGACAAAACTAAATTTACACAATATCTTTCCACAAACCCAGCATTACAAAGGATAATAGCAAGAAAGCTCCAACACAAGGAGGGAAATTATACCCCCAGAAAGAGCAAGAAAGTAATCCTCTTCCAACAAATCCAAAAGAAGATAGCCACACAAAGATAATTCCACCTCTAATAACAAAAATAACAGGAAGCAACAATCACTGTTCCTTAATATCTCTTAACATCAATGGACTCAATTCCCCAATTAAAAGACATAGGCTAACGAACTGGATATATTAACAGGACTCGGCACTTTGCTGCATACAGGAAACCTACCTCAGTGACAAAGACAGACTCTACCTTAGAGTAAAAAGGGTGGAAAACAATTTTTCAAGCAAATGGTCCCAAGAAACAAGTTGGAGTAGCCACTCTAAAATCTCCAGAACTGAGAACACAAAGGGAGGGACTCATGGCTCCACCTGTATAGGTAGCTGAGGGTAGCCTTGCCAGGCATCAGTGGAAGTTGACAGCCTTGGTACCTGAAAGTTTGGATTCCCTAGTGTTGGGGAATTTTGAGAGCACGGAGACAGGAATAAGAGGATGGTGGGAGCATACCCTCATAGTAATTGGAGGAGGAGGAATCGGGTAAGGGGTTAGGCATCAGTGAAAGTCTAGGACCTTGGTGCCTGAAAGTTTGGATTCCCTAGTGTTGGGGAATTCAAAAGCAGAGAGTGAGGAATGGAAGGATGGTAGGAGCATACCCTCATAGAAACTCCCAGAATTATATGGATTAGACATGACAAAGGCAGGCTGCCAGAAGACTAGATTCTAGCATTCAAATGAAAATTTTTCTTGATACTCAAATTTATTTTGAGAATTGTATATTGCAGAGTACACAGCCTTGGTGTATCTACTCATCAAGGTTAGCAGACCTGCTCAAACCTCTGATGTCCTGGAATTCCAGCTGGATGCAGTGAAGACACAGCATCAGAGGCTTATCAATTTACTCTTCCCCCCTGCCCCTCTTCTAATATCTCAATGCCCATAATCAGCTTGAAGAAGTTAATGAAGAGTTGGCACCCCTATTCCCTGGGCTTGGGGACTGAGGTGGTTAATATTGGGCTGTCTTTCTAGGGAAAAGTAGTGGTTTTGTTGGAACAGGGAGGATTAGCTAGGACTTATTGCATAGCCCTAACCTATTGGTAGAAATCTGTATAATTAATATCAAGATGAAGTTATAATTTCTTAAATGGTACAAAATTTACTTTGATTTCAAATTTAAGGTTTTCATTGGTATGAGCTTCTTATTGATATAAAAGTGAGATGAATATTGATACTCTCATGGGCATTGTGCCTGTATAACACATTTAGGAATACAAGGCTTAGACCCAGTCCTTCTTTAACTTTTTTAACTGATTTGGGACGGTTAGCCTATGAGTTAAGGACCTATAGCAAATTCATGGCTCTGAGTTTATTGTTAGGGTATTTTCTATATTTTATTTAGAAATAGCTGAGAGGAGTTAATAGACAACAGTCCAGATTGCCTTACATAGATAGTTGGTTTTCAAAACATCAGAAATCCACAGAATTGACAATACAAACATTTCTGTATTAATGTTCATTTTGATTAGAGACCTGTCTGCTTCTGAAAGCTTCCTGTCTTGGATTCTAAGAAGAAATTGAGCATCTTTAGAGTTACTCCAGTTGTGGTGAGACAGCCACTAGGCAAAAATTGCCTCTTTTCATCTACAGACAAATTACTGTCCAGAAAAGGACACACTTGCAGAATAGTCGACTGATTATATATGCCAAAACAGAGTAATCAGCCCTTAATAATTCTGCATCACTAAGTCTGTTAGATAACCCTGGGCCAGAAGGCTGAAGATCGGATGCTCCAATGTTTTGTAATATAGGGACTGTCCACGTGTTCAGCGGTCTCTATAAATTGGCTGTTTTAGAAGCTATGCTTTGTGCTTCCCATAATTTCAGTTAACTCAGTCATTCTGGATTTCTGACAGGGTTGAAGACTTACAGTCTCATAGCCAATCCCAGCTACTTACTTTGAGAGAAAAGATTTGAGTGAATGGTTTTCAGCTGACATTCATTTTAAAGCCAAGAGAAAAGCCAGATTCAGAACTAAGTCTTTTAGTTAGGAGAGATGACAGAGGTTCTGGTTAGTCAACAAAATGATGGACTGGGTATTAGGTCTATCTTGTACCTTACTGACACAAATTGGTATAGTTATGCTCTAATTTTATTTTGAGAAAAAAGTTTTATCTTTAACAGGAAGGGTGATATGTAGGAGGAGCTAAGGTGGGAGGAGTAAGGAGTGGAAGTGGAGGAGTAAGAAGAGGAAAAGGAGAGGAGGAGCTAGAATACGAGAGAGAGAGAGAGAGAGAGAGAGAGAGAGAGAGAGAGAGAGAGAGAGTGGGGAAACATGGAGGCGAATGTTCACGTGTCTCCACCAGTCAAAGATAGTTAATATATCTAGGTTGGGTATTGAGTTACACTTTTGATTGTATGGGCATCTTGTTATTGAGCATTACCAAACTTATAAATTTCTTGATTAACATTAAAAAATTGTATAAAAGCAAAAAGGAGGAGGGGGATGGGATAGGGGTTTTCTAGGGAGGGGAAATGGGGAAAGGGGATGGCATCTGAAATGTAAATAAAATATCCAATACAAAAATAAAGAAAAAAAAAGAGGAAGCCATGTGGAGAGGGAGCTATAGATGATGAGAGAGAGAGAGAGAGAGAAAAAAAAAAAAAAACAAAGGTGAAAGAGGAGGGGATGATATGGGAAGAATGGGTAGGAGTCAAGACAAGAAAAATGTTCCAAGCCAGCCTGCAGTGTTTTAGCCACCCTGGGTATCTGCAGACTCTTGGATCTCTCTTGGATCTCTTGTGGATCTTGCAGACTCAGATGAGCTGTCATAGCCCACACATGAACAACAATGTATCCTGGCTAAATTGTTGATTCATAAGCAAAGCAATAGTCCTTGCTGCTGCCTTATGCCACTTTTAAGGTGGTCTGATACACAGTAATCAACCACCAAGGCGTTACCAGGCGCACAGGCAACTCATCACTTGTTCTTATTCTCCCAGTAGTAGTTTTTGCTACTTTACTGCCAACAAGGAAAATGAGGGCCAGAGAAAAAACATAGTTAGTCCATATCACTCCAATAGTAAATGAATCAGAATCCATATGCAAATTGTCTCAACTGTAAAATGCGTGTGCTTTACAAAGGCAGAGAGCCAGCACACAATGAAAAAGGCTCTGCCTTCATGAAGGGTCCCATACCGGTAATGACCTGTATCACAGAAATCCACCAGTGCTACTCTGAAGCCATTGGTCACCTAATGAAAATTGAAGAGGTTATTCTAGGTAGGATGGTTAGGACAGATCAGGCTTTTGATAGTATGTGTTGCCTAGTGACCAAGGATGCATGTCTCATATTCCATCTTAAACAGGAGCTGGCTTCCTTGGCTGCTTCCAGATACTTAGAAGTCAAATCATAGAGAAAGGACAGAAAGAATTTGCTACCAGCTAAAGATCCTTTTGTTACAGTGGTTACCCTGCCCTGAATAATACAGCATAAGGTGCCAAGTAGAAGAACAACTTAATGTTGTTCCTGTTTTGAAGAGTCTGGAGCGTTCATGTGGACAATGGAGTGGCGGGAGCAAGAGCCACAACACCAGTAGAGGGCTTCAGAGTCCACTCTTCGGTAAGTAAGACAGACTAAAACTGGAAGAGAAGGTTGTCTTCTGCAGAGTCCCTAAAGTAATTACTAAGGTCTTGGTCTGTTCCAGGGTCCTTTTAAGCACCTCCCATCATATTAACTCATTTCATTTTCACAATAAAGCCAGGGATTAACCATCAGCCCACTTCATAGACAGGGGAATTGAGGCTTGTCTACATCAACTAATTCGGCTAGTGTCAGTGAGTTTCACTCTGACAATGCTGGTGATGTACCAGGCTCAGCTTGTTCAAATAATACTTCAGGCTGTCTGCAGGGAGAAAAGAGCTCTCTCCTTCTAGTGAGTTTATTTGAGGCTGGCTCTGGTACTTAAAGTCTCCACTAAATGTGAACAATTACTTCATTATCTACTTTATCACAATCCATCAAACACTCTTACCCAGAGGTCAAATTAACACTTTTATCATCATAACAATAGTATCGCAATTCTAGGCTGAAGGCGGCTACTAATTGCCCCAGCGCTCTGAGATAATAAAGCCCAGCAAATGATAAAGTACCTGGGCTTCAGTACCCCAGCTCTCCCTTCCTGATGGATGAGTTCAGATCTCTCCAGATCTGTCCTCATGGAATGAATCTAATGCTGCTTCCTCGGGGTTTGCTTGATGTGTAACATTCTTGCTCGGCTTCCTTTCCTTTTTAATCTCATATCCATATTTCTATGTCATCCTGCTCTCTCCCAAAGCTTCCCAAGGATTATCATCAAATAATTATGGTTTCTGGTCTCAGGGTCTGCTTGCAGAAAATCTGACCTAGAATGGCTTTGAAACTTTGAGCTTGTGGCCCTAAAGAAGTGGTCCTGGCTGGACATGGTGCTGCACCTGGGACACACAGACAAGTAGATCTCCCTATTACACAGTTAGTACCAGGACATCCAGGACTGTGTAGAAAGCCCATGTCTTCAAAAAATAAATCTACTAACTTGCTTAAGTCCTAATTATATTTTTAGATTATTTTGTTATTGTCAACTTGCTCTCCCCCCCACTCCTCTTCTAATATCTCAACGCCCATAATCAGCTTGAAGAAGCTAATGATGAGTCAGCGCCCCTATTCCCTGGGCATGGGGACTAAGGTGGTAAATGTTGGGCTGTCTCCCTAGGGAAAAGTAGTGGTTTTGTCGGAATAGAGAGGATTAGCTAGGGTTTATTGCATAGCCATAACCTATTAGTAGAAATCTGTATAATTAAAAAAGATGAAGATATAAATTCTTAAATGGCACCAATTTACTTTGTTTACAAATTTTAAGGTTTTCATTGGCATGAGCTTCTTAGTGATATAAGAGTGAGATGAATATTGTTACTCTCATAGGCATTGTACCAGTATAACACACTTAGGAATACAAAGCTTAGACCCAGTCCTTCTTTAACTTTTTTAACTGATTTGAGATGGTCAGCCTGTGAGTTAAGGGACTATAGCAAATTCATGACTTGGAGTTTATTATAAGGGTGTTCTCTATGTTTTATTTAGAAATAGCTGAGTGGAGTTAACAGGCAACAGTCCAGATTACCTTACATGGATAGCTGGTTTTCAAAACATCAGAAATCCTTAGAATTGACATGACAAACATTTCAGTATTAATGTTCATTTTCATTAGAGACCTGTCTGCTCCGGACAGCTTCCTATGTTAAATTCTAAGAAGAAATTGAGCATCCTTGGAGTTACTCCAGTTGTGGTGAGACAGCCACTAGGCAAGAATTGCCACTTTCCTTCTACAGACAAATTACTGTCCAGAAAAGGACACACTTGCAGAATAGTCGACTGATTATATCTGCCTAGACAGAGTAATCAGCCCTTAATAATTCTGCAGCACTAAGGTCTGTCAGATGATCCTGGGCCAGAAGGCAGAAGAACAGATGCTCCAATGTTTTGAAGTAGAGCGAGTGTCCAGGTGTTCAGAGGTCTCTATAAATTGGCTAAGTTTTAGAAGCTATGCTTTGTGCTTCCCACAATTATAGTCAACTCAGTCATTCTGGATTTCTGATGGGGTTGAAAACTTATAGCTATTTACTTTGAGAGAAAAGATCTGAGTGTATGGTCATCAGCTGACATTCATCCTAAAGCCAAGGAAAAAGCCAGGTTCAGAACTAAGTGTTTTAGTTAGGATAGATGACAGAGGTGCTGGTTAGTCAACAAAAGGATGGACTGGGTATTAGGACTATCTTGTACCTCACTGGTACAAATAGGCATAATTATGCTCTAATTGTATTTTGAGAGAAAAGTTTCCTTTTAACAGGAAGGGTGATGTGTAGGAGGAGCTAAGGTGGGAGGAGTACTGAGAGGAAGAAAAGGAGTAAGAAGAGGAGAAGAAGAAGGAGAGGAGAAGCTAGGTGATGAAAGAGAGATAGAGGGGGGAAGACAGGGAAGCAGATGTTCATGTATCTCCACCAGTCAAAGATAGTTGATATATCTAGGTTGGGTAGTGGGTTACACCTCTGATTGAACAATACCAAACTTATAAAGCCTATGATTAACATTTCTTAAAAAAATGTATAAATGCAAAAAGGAAAAGGGGGCATGGGATAGGGGTTTTCTAAGGGGGGGGGAATGGGGAAACGGGATGGTATCTGAAGTGTAAATGAAAGATCTAATAAAATAAAATAAAATGTTAACACACACAAAAAAAGAACAACAATAAATGTTTTATCCTCCTTGAAAAAAAAAAAAAAGAAAAGTTATATTCCCTGACTAACACATTTATACATCTATTTCTCCAATTTATGTATACGTATATATATGCATGCATATGTATATATAATATATATTATGTGTATGCACAAAACAGAGAATTTATTCAGTACTGTTCATATTCTGAAGGGTTTGTGGTCCTCATATGGAGAAAAGATTTGAATAAAACCAAAAATAAGAAGCCTCATAGAAAGGTTTTTGGGGAAGTACAGGTAACACTGATCTGGTGGGTAAATCAAGACAGGACTGTAACAACTTTCACAAGCATGGACCCTTCTCTTGGTCCCAAAGATCTCTAGACAGTAACAGTCCAGAAGAAGGTCAGCATCTCCATCTTTAGTCTGTATCTGTTTCCTTTGAGGCCTTAAACTCTGGCTCAGGTTCCTGCTCCACCGGACACAAGCTATCCAAGGAGTGTTTCCTAAAACTGGCCATCCTCCTCATTCAAAGCTAAAAACTCCAAAGTAAGAGGTAGGTATTTTCAAGATTTACAGGATCATGATAATTATTAGATTATTGACTGCCCGATGTTTACAATGTCCTGCATTAGAACGGCACCTAGACACCTCCAGCTATTGTCTAAAATCCTGAGGAAGTAGCCTGTCATTGCCCCAAACTATCTCCATTCCCCCCCACCCCCATCTATTCTTTGAGTGGCTGGCTGCCTCCCCAGCATATCTCAAGTTCCGGGCAACCATTTCCACTGATGCCAGCAGGACCCCACAGAACCAGACCTGAGATAATGATCAGCCAGACCAGTCTGACTTCTTGACTATGCATGAATTCTGTCCCTCTATTCTACTTTGGTTCCTCTCCTGTAGATTCCAAGACTGTCATTAGTTTTTTAGAGAGATGGACTCCCCATTACCCAATCTGCCCCCTGGTGTAACTGCGCGGAGAATAATTTCCTTTATTACATTCACGGCCATTGCTACTTGTCTGCTCTTAGTCAAATCAGGCAAGTAAGTAGCCGAGCTTGGTTTGTCTGATGTTCTGTCTAGGACTCCAGTAACAGCATTTAGAGATGGAATGAAAAGAATGTACTGATAGATTGTACGTGGGGAGGTAAGTGTGAAAAGAATCTCAATGATCCCTTGGTCCAGGGCCGGTGATTAAATAGTCTACACACAGTGTATAGATCACTTAATTGTACTAGAAGTTGATAATATAACAAATCTCTAATTAGTTTGCCTGTGGCACTATCTTAGTTCATTGTCTATAATTGCTCTTACATTTTTCAAAAGTAAAGTAAAAAGAAACCAACCGAGAATCCCGAGTTTCCAATCAAGTGCTGAGCTATGGCCAAGGTCCTTTATCCTTGCACACACACACAGCTTGGCTTGTCAGGTTTCCTCCTATCTAAACCTCCATTTGCATGGACATCTGCTGAGACTCAACTGATGGTGGTGTTGCTGGGGTGGGGGTGGGGGGTGGGGGGTGGGAGGGTGGGGGGGGGCGCTAGGATTTATAGACCAAAGAGGACTCAGTGAACACAAGGTCCTTGCTCCCAAAGAAATCCCAGGTGAAGTCCTAAGCTATGAGGTCTCTCAGAGCTCATTTTGCACATAAAGTTACATATGCATTTGGGCAGTGTCAAGATACTTACTTGAAGGCTTAATTTTACTGTCTCTTTTCCTGGCTCTCTTACATTACCACCACTCTAGTGTTCTCTCTCTCTCTCTCTCTCTCTCTCTCTCTCTCTCTCTCTCTCTCTCTCTCCTTTCTTTCCTTCTTTCTTACTGGCCACCTACCCTATTAACTTCCTATGTCACCTCTTTACTGAACTTTAGCTCCTGTAATCCTATCCTTTACCTCAAGCATTCCTGATAACTTGTTAATACTGCAGGGACTCTCTTTGTGTGAGCTCTTCTCAAGAAATCACCCACCCAAGAGTTCACCTTTCAAATGCCTTCTAGAACTCAGGCTCCAGCCACTTCCTGTCTTAGACTCACACCCCAGAACATTGCCCTTAATGCCAAACAGAAGAGATAGCCTTTCTACCCACCCCCACCCCAAGAACCTGTGAACTTCCTCATAAAAGCCAATCCTAATCCCCTGCTTACCCAATCGTGAATCCCCTAATAACCTGCCTGCCTGCTCCTTCCAACCCATTCCCAGGTATTTTGTTATTAACTGTCCTTTGCTGGTCTATTGACATTGCTATTACTAAGTAAAAATAAACCATATATTTTACAAAATGTCCCCCCTGCTCAGTCTTCAGTTCTATCTCCAATGCCCCACATCTCATCTCTTTTTGAGCTGACAGGAGCCATCTCACACTCTTCTTCCCTCATACATCCCTTCCCCTGGAGCCAACAAGGGGCAACAAAGCACAGTAATGAAGGGTGCAGATTTGTGTGGCAGAATGTCTGGGTGACTGGAGGATGATTGTTCTACTTCTCTGTGCCCCTTTCCTCCTCTGTACATAGGGAAACTAAAAGTACACATTTTACGGAGCAATTTTGAAGATTACTGAAAATGAATGCAAAGTGTTTATAACAATACCCGGCATGTAAAAATTCATTAGCTGTCAGTTACCACTATCATCAATTGTTAGGGAGCAAACATGAACTGTAAAGCTGCTTTGCCACTGACTTCCACATCCTTAAAGCATGGGGTGGGCAGCAGCAAGGAGTGATTGCATATTCATAAGTACCTCCAACCAAATTAATTGATAGGGCACGATAGTAATAAAGGGAATTAATTTCCATTTTAATAACTTCACATGCTACATGTTAAGTATAGGTCCACATTACCAATGGTCACACAGTTTCCCCTTTGCATCTGTTCCGTGTTGATTATGATGTCAGAAAAGCAAAAGTTAAATCCCCTTTTCAGGGAGGAAAAAAAAATCTAATTTAATAACATCGCAATCCTGTTGAAAGCAGGATTAAATCTTAATAAGGGTGGAAGGATGTTGTGTTTCATGTCTATCCCTCTTGAAGCCTTGGCAACTTGTTCAGGGATACAGACCGTGTTGTCAAAGGACTTCACAGCTCAGCCCTGGCCTCATCTGCCGGCATCCAGGATGCCATGGAGTCTCTGATGGTGCTGACACTTGTATTTGCACATTTCCCAACCCAGTGCTTTTTCTCATTAAAGCAGCTTGGTTCTGTAACTTCCCCCAGTATGGATGAAGATAAAATGACTCCTAACTTTTATTTTGACCTTATAAAACTATGTAATTGGTTCAGAACCTTCAGGCTAAATGCATTTCCTTTGGATTAAGGACTTTGGTCCAAGGAATCATAGAGTTAAAAATATACCATATGCCCTAAGAGAATTCACTCATCAACCAATATTCTCCTGGAATATATGAAAGCTTGGGTCTAAGGGAAGCTTCATAGTTTAGTTTTTGATGTATTCTTTTTTGTCCTCTTAGAAAAAAAATTAAAACAATCTCAAAGTGTCATGATGGGTCTCAACCATCTCTTCTTTCTCTCACAATTTGCAGAGACTCCTAGTTAGACCCATACTTGACTGATATCAAGGGACCCTCAGACTGGCCCTCCTCATCTGATCCCCAACCTCTTTGTCCTTCCCTTTTCATATGTGCATATCACTTACTCTAGACTTCCCCACGATAGCCATGTCATTACCCAGCTCTGCATCTTTGATAGTATGTCACAGACTTTATGAACTATCCTTTCTCGCAGGATTATCTCTGCCTCCCACTTCTCTTCATACAGTACTTCCACTGGATTCTCCTCTCTTCTACAGTGTCTTCTCCAGGGGTCTTTGGCAGGCTTGCAGGCTTCCAGCCTCTCTGCTCCCATCCTCGCTACAACCCTATGTATTACAGCTGTCAAATGACAGTAATGATTCACTTCCTGGTCTTTCCTCTAGTGTTTTTGGCTAAGATCACTGAATTCAGAGCCAACCCCTTTCTTCTGTTTCCTTACATAGTGCGTAGAACACTTGGCCCCTAGCAGGCTCTCGCATGTTTGTGGGGTGACTTGCAAGAAGCAGATGTACACAGTGCTTACTGCAGAGCAGACACAGCTCTGAACACAAACATCTACATACCTTCATTTTAACCCCCACCACATGCATGCCATTTTCCTCCTCCGCAACATCATCCCTGTTACAGCTGCAGAACCTGAGACACTGAGGGTTGAGGTAGTTCACAAAAGCTTACATAGCAAACAGTTGGAAGAGTGCAGACTCCAGGCTAGCCTGTTGCGGAATAGATGTCATTTCCACTAAATGGCACCAACCTCCTTCCCTCACACAAGAGCTGCCTTGCCAATGTCCCAGAATGAGCCACTTGGATTCTCCAAACATGCCTTCATCTTCCTGGGTACTTGGAGAATTTGGACACTGGGTCAGAGAGGCAGGGAAAAGAATGTTTTGATCACTCTCAGAGACAGAAAGTGCCACAAGAAAACACTGAGTCTGACTTCAGGACAATTTATCAAACATATCTACCAAAACTGGGCCAAGCCCCATGCCAACTTTTCAACTTAAATATCTGCAGTTTGAACTCTGGGTAAAAGATAAATTGCAGGAGCCACAATATTCACCCTCATCCACCAACCAGTCGGTACCCTCCATAGAAAGCCAGGCCAGCCCTGCCCACCATGAGGTTTACTAGTGAAAAAATTCTACCATAGGCAGCCATCAGATCAAAGGACACCAGAAAAGGGGTAGAATCACAGAGATATTTTAAACAGTAGCTGGCTTATGGATAGATGTCTAACCAAAAACACAATTGGCTTTCTGCTAGGTTGCTCTTGAAGCACATTTCCACGTGGGACTTCGGAGGCAGGGCTCACTTCTGGACCTTTATTTAATAAAGATGCATAGAGGGAAATGTTAGCAATGTTTAGCTTTCCTTCTATTCCCAACTTTCACCTCTTAGCATATTCCACCCACATTTATTTTCTATTATATATCAAACACCTTTAGCACTTGAGATTTAAAACACAGCAATGAAACCCAGTAGCTACTATCTAGCAAACTTTCACTATGTCTATTCATTTTGGCGGTGATAGGCAGACTCAACTACAAATCCCGAGTGACAGTTCTTTACTGACACCACATGCACAGCACATAAAAGTACCCACAGGGGCTAAGAGGAACCTTTTAGGAACCAGTAGACATGGCCACAGACAGGATCTGGGGAAGGAAGCTGGCCTACATGACATGACAGCTGTTAGATATACCAGGTACCGAAACTCATGGTCTTTGACTATTTTCTTTGCCAAGTAAATGACATTTTCCCCATGTCCTTTACTCTCAAGTTTCTTGTGTGACCAACCTGAGGCACTGTGAGAACCTGGAGGCGAGGACTGGTTAAGGACAGAGTGTGTTTACCTACCTCTCTCCTAGCTTTGAATCACATCTTTAAGACAGCCATCATCTTCAAGGCTTGTCCACAGGTATTGCTTCTAAAGGGAACCTCTGGGCTTGTTACCACCTTCTCCATCTGTACCTCTCTCTTCTGATTGCAGTGCCTTCTTCCTGTCACTGATTTTCTAAGTCTTATGTCCCACTTAGCCTTCTAGGCTCTCCTGACAATACACTCAAATAAACCTTGTGTTAACTTCCATGCTTTAAGTGTCCAAAGCAATTTCAGTGTTCTCACCAGAGCCTAACAGCTATGTTAAACATGGAGAAAGGAAGGAGAGAAAAGAACCACTGTCATTGTCAATGTACTGCTGATCTGCATCAAGCTCTTGCTGTGGGGGATGAAGCCATGATTCCCTTATGATGTGCTCATTAAGGTTACAAACTCTGTCAAGAGAGTCTTGGGCCAACTAGTCCTCTGCTTATTTCTACTTCTGTAAGATAGAGATAAAAGTAGCATCCGTATGCAAAGTCAGGGACATGATATATGTGAGCCCAGAACACAGTGCACAGTACTCAGCCTCAACCATTTTTAATAACAATAACAATCTAAACAAAGAGATGGAGGCTGGTAATACTGATGACAAAACTGAGGCACGTGGGAAGGGGCAAGGGAGAGACCAGAGCTCTGATACTAATGCTTTTGTGTTTTCAGCTGAAGAGTATGCATTGGCAGACCAGTGAAAACTGTAACGAACATTATAACTATCAAGCCAAACCCACCTGACTGCCTAATTATTTCTGTGAGTTTTGTTAGGGGCAAAGTTCAGAGGACACAGAACCTAGATGAGCTGACACAACAGATGCTTGGCAAGGAGGGCAGGGTTGTGGGTACACAGCAGGAAGCATTGCCCCTGGGGAGTGCAGCCTGCCCTGCCTATTGACTGGGGGTGCTGTGGAGTGGCCCCACCTCATTATCACGGTGCTGAGGGCTGAGGGCTAATGGACTGTGGCTCCAGGGGGACAATCTGCAGCTCCCCACAGCTCTCTCCATAGTGCTGGGGCCTGAACCTGCGACCCCAGCTCCATGTGCAGGGCCATTACCCACCTCTGAGACACCAACATTAAGACCCTCTCATTACTGGCCATGCAGATTGCTGCCAGAGATAATGAGGTGGCAGGAGAAGAAGCTGTCCTTGGGGAACTCCAGACAGCCAAGCCTGCCACAAAGGGCCGACTTCCTAACCTGTGTTTTAGAAAATTTCTCTCTAAATTGCCAGGAATAATTTCATCCCAGTGACCTCTGACCCTTCTCTTTGTCTTTCTTCTTACACTGTGTGCTGAAAGACACACAACCCCATCCTCCCTTGCCCTTGCTTTTTTCCATCCTTTTCTTGCCTCCTCCTTTGCCCCGGTCCATTTCCTTTATCCATTCTCTTTCTTTTCCTCTTCCTTCACAATACATAGTGGCATGGATTTGGAACCGGATGCATTCTGGGGCCAGATTCCTACTCTACTCACTGTTTGCCAGGCACTGAAGGCCAAGTTTGCCAGCGGTGGGGAACTCCTGCCTTACCTGCAAGTTACCACTCCATTCTCAGGGCTTTGAGGTTGTTAGAATAGATACACCCACCCAAAGGGGCTGCAGCCCCAGCAGGATCAGAACTGCTAGGCTACCACCCTCCTGTGCAGCCCAGCCTCAGTCACGTCAGCCTGTCTTCTGTCAGGTCCTACATGAAGACTCCAGAAATTGATCGTTTGTTGGTTTCTCCTGAGGAAATTTTCTATTTAATATTTAAAGTAAAAGCCAGGACATCTTGAATTGCTCAAAACTAAACAAAGATAAATGCTTTGTCTGTTGTATATCAAATATTTAATGGAGGTGACTAGATTTTTTCTGCATAGCCAGGCTATCAAGATAACTGAAATACCCAAGCAGTCTAAGCAAATGGACTGGACTGAAGCCTGTCTCTTCCATATAACAGACTAACAGGAAGGAGGAATGTGTTTGGCAGTTCAATGTTCTACTGGAATACTTTTGTCTGCAGTAAGATTACAAAGTTGTTTAAGTCCCCACTGAACTGGGAAAGGATGAATAAAATTATAAATAGTGGTATATGCGCATTTTTAAATTTGCAAGTTTTAATTGCTAGTGATGGTGAACAGATTTCCACATTAGCTTGCACAATCCTCAGTTAGGACCCGTTTTTCTGCATTTCATTGGTCTTCACCTCTCTGTGAGTTTCCAGAGACAAACTGGACAACAACCCATCTTTGTATCCTTTATACAGCACTGTAAATGAATTGGTCCAGACTGTGAAGTGTGCCAGGCACAGCTGATGAAGGGAGGGTAGAGCTCGCTCTTGGCATACATTCTGGATCCCATGATTCCTGTATTCTATAGGTTCCTCGCTGAAGGGATGCAAGCTGATTTGGAGGTAGAGACACAAGTTCTAGACCCAGCTCTGCCACTTGCTAACTGCATGATCTTGAGCCAAGTTGCTTTGTGTTTCTGAGCCTTGGTAACACATGGATGTTCTACATAAGCCCCCAAATCCCTCTTAGTTTGTACCAGGACTTGATATTTGCATAACATGCTTACAAGGCCAAACATCACTTTCAAGTTTCAGTTCTTTTGAAAAATCTCATTTTATCATCCCATGGCACCAATGAAAACCATCTATGTCATATAAAACTAAAGCTACATTCGTGTAAGCAAAAAACAAAAGCTGAAATTAGTTAAGCTAACGTATTCCGAATAGCTGTCCTAACTGTAGAAAAGTTTACTGTGAGGTTCAGAGACTGGGTATGAATTGAGGGCTTGTTTGACTGACTCCATTAATCTAACTGCATTGATTTTGGGGTTTTTTGTTTTGGTTTGTTTTTTGTTTTTTTGGGGGGGAGGGTGGATTTTTTGGTTTTGTTTTGGAAGCTTTTTACAATGAAGTAATTGAAAATGAAGAACAATAATATATTTTCTTTAATCCAATATATGATATGCCCAACACTAGTACCATATAAAGTTCCACTTTAGGGAAGTGGGTCTTCTTATGGCTGTTGCCTGAAGTTTGACAAACAAATAGGAGTTTCCTATAAAATATGTTGGATGGGTACAAGGAGGTACATACATCCTGGATGCCATGATACCTGTATTCTAAAGGTTACTTGCTGATGGAGTAACACAGGCAGGGGTGTTCCACTCTCATTAATTGCCCATGTGCTCCTCTCTATGTACCTGAAATAGAGACAAGTAATTTCAAGTTTAGTTTTCAAAAACCACTAAACACTTTATCCATCAGTTGATGGTTGAAGAGCCTCTGATTTACTAGCAATGGTGATTACAATGCAAATCACAGCAGGGAAAGAAAAGACCTTCGTGGAATTCCACGCCCATGGGAAACATGGAGTCTTTCTCTGACTAGGCCTCTAGGCAGAAATTAACTAAGTCATCTCAGTTGGAGATAAGAATTTAGTCAACAACTATTTGTCCAGAATTCAAACAAAAGGAAAAATAAATAACCTGCATTGTCTTTATACTGCTTTTTGGTGACAAGGATATATGGTCAGTCACCAGCTCTACTGAAAGGCTCTGCAGGGTGTCTAAGATGTCAGAAGGACTGGTTGTGCCTGATGGGTTCTAATTCTATGAAACCTGTTACCAAGTGATACAATAGGGAATGACATTGTATTAATAGAGACAACACACGTTGGCATAGTAGAAAATCAGACTTTATAGTTAGATTGAAATTGTCATATTAACTGAGGCCCAGGACATGAGGCTCACAAAAGGTGCCCAAATCTCCACCCTAGTGGAGTTACAGTCTCATGGAGATACACTAAGGAAAATATGAGTGAGTACCTCCACGTGGAGGTGCCTGCAAGCACTGACTCATTCCAGTCTTTGCTTACCCAGTTAACACAGAGAAATCTGGCTTCAATATTGACACATCATTACTCTCTGTGATGTCACTGGAATGTGAAAAGAACAACACAAAATCCCAAAGAAAGCTGGAGACTCCCTCAAATTCAGCCATACTCTGTTGCTCTGCATGGGCCTCACTTCTCTTCCCCTCTCCTAATTACTGATTTCACATTGCTGCTCCAATGGGTGCATCCATACATGGAAGATTACCGAGAGAACAGAGGGCAGGAGCTAGGTATGATGTCTGTCCTTGTGGAAACTTCACTAACTCCAGGCCTGCTCAGCTCCATAACACTTTGTTCTATTGTTTCAGCAATGATATCTTCCAGAAGAGATATTAGATCTGTGTGACTTGGTGTGGGCACCTCAAGGTTCCAAAATATTTGGTTATGAGCCATCTATAGTGCTGAACCTTTTTCTAGGCGACATGTGAATGTGGAGGTGAGATTAGACTAGTCATTTTCACTAGTTTGTGTAGATCAAAAACATGGTGCCTATGAAACCCAAAAGCAATTAGCAAATTTTAGTTTTAGCTTTTGCCTCCATTCCCCCGCCAAGAGATGAGAGAACAGTTCACAAGAAAAACAATGTCTCATGGCCAGAAGATGCTACCTATGCAGAATTTTTTCCACACTTCCTTTGCATGCCTTTTCTTGTCAACTGCACTAAACAATACCACCCATTGATTGTTCCAGATTTCATTTTTTAAGCCATAGGCCTCTCAAATCACATGATTCCAAAAACACATATCCACACAGACACCAGCTTTTCTGTTTACAAGGAGAGACCACTCTATTAATGAGAAGCCTTTATATGCAGTGGGTGAGAGACCTGTGGCTCCTGATTGCAGTAAACCGAGGGCTGTCTGCAATGTTGCTTGTTACAGCTGGACATAAAACCCATTAGCAGCTCATGGGCTGTTTGGACATAAAACTGCTTTGTCCCACAAAGATACTTCCCCACCAGGAGAACAAGTTTAATAAGAACCATGGTTGACAGTAAATGGCACATTTATTTCCTATAACCTCCAGAAAGTCTTTATTGCATATAGGATAATAAGAGGGCACTGTGAATCACTGGTGTGTAATTCTACTGAGGAGGTCAGGGGCACAAGCACAGTTGGGGAGCTACTGTTGAAACACTAGGCCAGAGAACCACAAGAGCAAGATAAGTGTCATGTAAGAGAGGCGATAACCCGCTGCCAAGCAATGGGCCAGGACAACCACGTCCTTGGGGGTATGGGTAGTTCTTCTACTCAGCAGCAGGTAGCCTGAAGCTAAAGTACTGAGCAATGCAAACATTATCTTGCCTACTTAATGATTTTTGAAGCAACAGCCTAGTCCATCTTTTGATGGCTGGTGAGGGCACTGTGCAGATGAGAGAAAGGGGAAAAAAATAAGATCATAGAATGTGCTGGTATGCCATATAGAATATAGATCTTACAAGACCACAGGCTTTGCAGACCTGACTCCTGTTCCCTCTGCAACTACATCACACTCGGCTTCCACTGTGCTGCTTGCTGTGACTCAGATGCTCCGAGTATAGTCTGCCCCAGTGCCCTTACACCTGCCCTTCACTCTGCTCTAACCCTCTGGTACTAGAATACTCCCTTCTTCAACGTCATTCAGCTCTTTACTCAAATACCTCCTTAATGGTCCCCCATGACTATATTTCCATTTACCTCCCTCACCCTCCATACTCCCTGCTCCCCTTTCAGCTTTAATTGTATCCATTGCATCTTCTGACAGGTGTAAGGTGTCTTTCTTTATCCATCTGCTCATCAATTACTTTCCTCATCAGATTCTGAACTACATGAGGATGTTTGGGTCACTGCTGCAAGCCAGATCAGTGATCAGGAAATTCTGTGAGCCTGGGGGGAAAAAAAGCCTCATGTATAAATAACTGATGCCATGCAGCGTTGAGTGTGAATGAGTGACACGGGCCTTCAACAGAGACTCCATATGGTAAACTGCTGTTTAGTGCAGTTGACAAGAGGAGTAAATATGCCAATTGAGTACTCACTCTAAAGTCATGTGGCCCATAAAGACCTTGACTTATAATCGTGTACACAATTGTATTCATGGCCCTATAAGATTGGTATGTGCCAAAGAAGGCTGGATGGAGGTATGGGTGAGTGACTTGAACCCAGAATCTACTTGTGCTCCTGCTTAATTACAGGTTCTATGTTTTTCTCATCAGAGATGAACAATTCAGTTCTCTGACAGTCAGGCTCTGTCATTGTCCAGGGCAACAAATTTCTGTCTGTTTCTCTTGATCCAGTCTCAGCTATTTTACTTAGCTGGGGCCCTGGGAGGCTGAACTCTTAGACTGCCCCTGTGAGCTTCCACTGGGGATGTCTAATGTCAAGAGAATGAAAAAAAGAAGTTAAGAAATTTACTTCTCTGCTTCCCTCTCTATGTGATCCATTAGGGCAACTACCCCCGTTCAAAAGCCACCATTCTCCTGAAGGTGGCCTCTTCCCATGACTCTCTGGATTTGTGCTCTAGTGCACATCGTTCAGGCTCATGAAGGGTAACATACCCAAAGAACTGCCGAGTTTCAAGTGAGTCCCCCATACCATGCTCACAGGTTCTTCAAGAATTCCTTCATTACTGCCTCTCAGATCACCATAAGCCAAGTGTGCCATCTGTTTCCAAGAGACTCTGATGGATGCCACATACTGCAAACTCCAAGCTCTGATTTTTCCCATTTGTACTCAGTCTAACTCTGCCCCCATACAGGAACTCTGAATGTATGCATTCAGACCACTTACCATAGTTCTTGACATACCACATCACACATTCAGAAAGCTTTGTTTACTGGTACTATTACTAATACCTTCTTGCTCTAGCTTCTGGCTTTTGTCACTCTGTCATTTCTAATCCTTGTGGCTACTTCTCTACTGGATTAGATATTATTCCCTCAACATTCCCCCAAATCTCAGAGTGGAACCTTATTTGGGAATAGGGTTTTTAATTATACTGAATTTGACTGGGTTCTAATCTAATGTCTGATATTATAATGAGAGGGGGGAAAGAAATGGAAATAGATAGGATACAGAAGAGGCAGAGAAGGAAGAAATCAGACCAAGGACTGTTGGCAACCATTAGACACTAGAAGACACAAGAAGTGGTCTTTCTTATCACCTCCAGAGAGAACCTGATCCCGCTGACATTTTGAATTTTTGCTTCTAGCCACTAGTGTTATTTGAGAATACATCTCTATTTTCTAAAACCTTTCAATTTCTGGTGCTTAATATGAGGGAACAGATACACCCAGCTCCATATTGCAAGAAGGCTGGTCCTGTGAGTTCTCCCTCCAGCATTTTATTTACCTCCATTTCCTGGAATGCCATGGAGGTATCTGGGCATTGCCTAGAGATATCTCCACCCACTTTCTTTGCTAGCTCACCTCTTGCTTTTATTTCTTTCATCATACCCCTTAATTTATGACAACCTCTAGGGCTGGATAGTTTTATGTCAACTTGACACAAGCTAAAGTCATCTGAGAGGAGGGAACTTCAATTAAGAAAATGCTTTCATAAGACTGAGCTGTAGGCATACCTATGGGGCATTTTCTTGGGTAGGTGGTGCTATCTGTGGGCTTGTGGTCCTTGGTTTTATGAAAGGAGTCTGAACAAGGCATAGTGAGCAAGCCAGTAAGCAGCATCCCTCCATGACTGCATGTGTTGCTGCCTCCAGGTTTGTGAACTGTTTGAGTTCCTGCACTGACTTTCTTCAGTGATGGTCTATGGATATGAACTCATAAGCCAAATTAACCCTTTCCTCTTCAACCTGCTTTTGGTCACGGTGTTTCATCATAGCAATAGTAACCCAAACTAAGACACCTCTCCACCATCCAAGTCCAGCTGAGGAAAACTCCTCCTACAAGTTGCATAATGTCCCATGTTTTTTGCTCCCATGGTACATTTTACAATGTGGACAGTTTTGTGACTGGTTGGCATCTTGGGCTGTGAGCTTTGTGAGGACAGCATGCTCCAGCTTATCTGATCCTTGGCTGCATTGATGCTGCATAAATGCTAACACTCAGTGAGTGATTGCTGCATAGCCCTTGATGTCCTAAGTATCCAGTTTCTACTAACTTTTGGGTCACAGTTACTTGCTTCAGACAGATTCTCTCCACCTACTTTCCAGCTAGCTGTGATGCAAAGCAGAGGCTGAGACAGCCAGTAGCCATCTGCATTATATTTGGCCTTCTGCCAGTTACACTTTGCAGCTCCACCAGCACCCCTCCCCCCCACCCCCACTGCAGGACTTCAGTTTCCAAGGGAAAATACATCTTTGCTTTCAACTCATTTATGCGGCCTGCTCTCTCTATATGCAATGCTATGTTCAACTGTTAAACGGGGTAATAACTCTCCACCAGCCTCTGAACCCTATGAACAGTTTTCCCAGTAATCAAGAAGGCACAATTGATTCAAACTTAATATTTGCTCACCAGTGAGACCATCTGAGGGCTTCATCACTCTCAGCAACACTACCCACTGGAACTCCAGAAGTACAAGTTTACCCAAGGTCACAAAGATAGTGGGAGATATGGCATCTTGGATAGTACAGCCTCAACATGGGAAGGTGAACCTCCTCCCAACCCAGCCTTTCTGAAATAATCTAAGTAGAAACTGAGTGTTTATCATGCTCAAAATTGAGTTCTTGATTCTCTTTCATTTACTTACTCATTTGGCTGTCATATGTTAAATATATACCTGGTGCTGGGTATTCTAAAACAAAGCCAAAGATGACACTCATCTGTCTTTAAACTCAAGTAGGACCATTTCTGTTATGTCTCTGGCCATTTGTACTACCTCAGTTCCATTAAGATAAAAGGATCAATACATAGAAAAAAGGTAAGAATGTTCAGAGTCCTTTGTAGTGAAGGTATCAGTCCTCACTACTTGATCCAAGTGTACCCCTGCCCCCTTGCTTCTGGGACTACTGACTGCCACTACAGTTATGGAAGAAACAGATTAGAGTAGACATTTACATGGACTGTGAGCCACACAGCTCGGAGTGACCTCCTGTGTGCTATATTCTGGCTGAATAGTAATAAGAGAGTCAGTGAAATTCCATGTACATTGTGTTGTTCATCTGTATCACCAAGGAAATAATGGGAACTTCTTCAAGATGGTTGTGGAGACAATTAGATATATTAAATTGTTCTGAAACAGCACCTAACAAACAGTACCTTCCTCATAGACAGTTTAATGGGTTCTATCCTTAATGCTATCACCACCAGAACACACATCTGACACTGTCACTGTAAATATTGTCATTTTACTTTATTGATGCTGATACGCATGAACATAAGTAATCCATCAATTCAACAAGTATCACGCAGTCACCAGGCTCCGTGTTAGTAATACCTAAGGTTTCAGAGTCATAGAGACACTGTCTTCAACTTCAGGGAGCACAAGATTTAAAGGAAGAGACAAGCAAGAGAAACTCATAGACATGTACACTAGACAGAAGGCCTTGTGTGCTGATCGTTTTCAATATAACCAGCAGCCTAAGGGCAGCAAGCTTTCATAATCTTCATCCCCAGTGAAGTCCAAGCAAAGATAGCTACTCAGCTGGGAAACAGCTGAGAAAGAATCTACACTGAGGCAGTCTGACTCCAGCACATACACTGATGATCCCGGTGTTAAAGCACTATCACAAAGCTAAAGACTGACAGGAGAGCATTCTAGGCTAAAGAACAAGAAAAAGCTGGGTTCTGTGCTGGCCAGGGGCAGTGCTATAGGAGAAAGAAAGGCAAGGAAAGTGCTAAAGTCAGTTGGATCTAGCTTAAGAAACCACAAATCCTTCTTTTCTTGAAGGAGAGACTGGGTCACTCAATGACCAAGGTTCACCCTCTGTTTTAAAGTAAGAAGTAGGCAGCGAAGACAGATGGTGCTATACCGTGACTACTGGGTTTTATGATCATAGTGAATAGAAAGGAACATAGAGATTGGTAAAGGCAGAGCCACTTTTTAAAAATTGGATATTTTATTTACATTTCAGATGTTATCTCCTTTCCTCATTCCCTCCCCTGACTCAGGAATCCCCTATCCTATCCCCCTTCCCCCTGCTTCTATGAGGATATGCCCCTACCCACCCACCCATTCCCACCTCCCACCCTCTAATTCCTCCACAATGGGGCATCCAGCCTTCACGGGACCAAAAATTTCAGAGCCACTTTTAATACTGGGTCTCCATCTCTTTGCTCTTCAAACTTGAAGCACTGGCTTCATTTCTGAAAGCATTTCTTCACCGTAGTCAAGAGTGAGGCTGGTTGCTACAGCCTCACACAAGGGCCACAAACAGGAGCATAGAGCAAGTAACAGGAGCACAGATTCTTGGGTTAGAACTGTGTCCTTCTTAGAATTTTCCTTCAATTTCCTTCACCTATCAGAGGGGCCCATGGTGTCTTATGCTGGAGACCCCACCAAGCGGGAATCCCATTAGAAAGTATGCCTAGGGTTGTGTGATTCAGTGTCCATAGTCTTCTGGTGTTCCAGCCTGGTTTCAGTCCATGGGCCAGGAGCCTTGTGCTCATAGTCAAATGCCACATTAGTAGGAGCAGCTTCCCTGCTTACCTTTGCTAGTTCAGCCTCCAACTGTGACACTGCATTCTGACATGGGGCATCTGGTTCCTTGGCAGGGGGATAGCATATTCTAACTGTGGGAAGTCACTGTTTAGGGAAGCCAGCCAAGCCACGGGGCTGTCTGTCTTCCCATCACTTCCTCCAGTGCTGCCAGCAAGAGGGAACAGCAGGAAGAGGGACTATTGATCCCCAGCAGCCTTCTTTAAATCAAAGAGAGGACTAGCAAGCCGTGGAGAGACCCCAGGTCTGTGATGGGCTTGGAAACACTGTCCCTGGTCTTTTCCTTCACATGGATAGGCAGCAGAGAGTGTACATTATGCCAAGTCCACAGGCCTTGAAGCAAGAGCCCTGTATCTGAGTTACTAGTGTTGCAACCCCAAATGGAGATGTAGCCTCTATGTATCAGTTTCCTAGGGTTGCCATAACAGAGGGCCACCAAGCAAGTGGATTGAGCAATGACATTTATTGTCCCACAGTCCCGGAACCATGGTCAGATGCCAGTAAGAACAGGGCTGGTTCTTTCTGAAGGCTGTGGGGTGTCATGATATTCCAAACCCTCCTATAGCTTCTAGGTATTTCTGGGGAGCAGGGTGATCCATGGATATAGATTAGCAATCTGATCCCTGACTTTATATGACACTCTATATGTACTCTAATGTCCTCTGTCATAACAATACTGATCATATTAAATTAGGGTTTAGCCTAATGACATCTTCTAACTAATACATGTAACTAGTCCAAAGGAAGATAACATTCTGAGGTTTTAGAGTTCAGGACTTTAATTTATGCATTTAGAAGGTAGGAAGGAGACACAATTCAGCCCATAACATTGCCAGGTACTATTTCTTCATCAGTGGGTAGGGTGATGAAACTCTATCGGGTGTATGACACCTCGTGAAAGTTAAATGGTGTGGTAGTTTGAATATAGTACACATTCTGGAAGCCTAGTCCTCTATAATTCCTGCAGCTGTTGGTCTCTCTCTTCTTCTACAACTTTCCACACAGCTACCCCATATTTCTTTTTAAAACACCCCTTTTCACCATACCCCTTAACTCCTATGTCCGTAGACAGAGTTAAGCATAAAGAAACATGCCAACGTCACATGTTCTAGTCTTCTTGATACAGGATGAAGCCAACAGTTATCACAGTAGAATTCAAGATCCCATGCCCAGTGAGGTAGGTCTATCTAGACACACAGGGCCTTTCTACTTTGAAAGTCCCTCAGCCATTTGTGTCGCATCATAATGATGCCATAAATGAACATAATGACGTGATGTTCACATGAAGGTTGAGAAGATCTTGCACTTGGGTCTGGACAAGCAAGGTGTGTTACAAAGTCACATAAAAAGAGACAATTGCTTTGATTACTGGTCAATTCACCAACTCATTCATTGCCTTAGGTATGTTTTGATTGCTATACAGATATCATGAATATGGAAACTTATAGAAAGAGCCTATTTCTGCTTACAGTTTCAGAGGGTGAAAGTCCATGACCATCATGGTAGGAAGTATTGCAGTAGGCAGTCAGGGATGCTGCTGGAGTAGTATCTGAGAGCCTATTTCTTGATTCACAAGCATGAGACAGAGTGCTAACTGAATCTGGGATAGGTTTTTTTAAAACCTTCAAGCCTGCCCCCAGTGACATGCCTTCTCCCCAGAGGCCCTACCTCCTAATCCTTCCCAAACAATTCTACCAGCTTGGGACCAATCATCTAAACATATGAGACTTTGGGGCCATTATCATTCAAATCAACACACTCATTCATAATATGTAGCTGCTACTAAACTTGGGATCATCATAAGCTAGGTTCTGATGGCAAAGAGCAAGGCAGAGTTTTCTGTGATGGAGAATACTTACAAAAGCAAACAACACAGAAACTCCACTGAGGGCACTTCCCTTCAGGTCCTAGTTTTACCCACAGTCCAATCCTGTGGTAGGTTCTGAGTCCCCTCAACATTCACACTGGGAACATAACCCAGGGAAAGCCCATCCAAGTGGCCAGCTCCACAGGTTTTAAGTGGTAAAGTTCAGACTGGGCCTCTCTCACCTGTGTCTTTCATACTTTTACTAAGAATAACTGTTTCTCAGCCAGAAAGTAGGGTATAGATAAAACCATACATGCAAGAGCATTACTTAAGTTATAATGCATTATATACATATAAAGGGTTTATTATTCTACCCCTACCCCCAAGCACGACCAAATTTCCAATAAGCCCAGGAAATTTCATTTCAAACTTACTTTCCCTTTAATTTTGAACTGTCAGAATAAGATGAGAGCCTAAGGGTTTAAAAGGAGTCAGTAGCCAAGGACTAAGTCACAGAGAGAGAAGATGGGAAAGAAAGAACATAGGGCCTCCTTGGGTACACAATTTGCAAGCTGATGTGCAAACTATTTGCTGGGACCAATTACTTTCATCTTAGTTAATGAACACACAACCCACAATCTGTCTAAGAAATGTGCAAAAATATGGCACAAGTTTGGAGGTTTCAGTGTGCCAGCTACAGGGTCTGGAAGCACCTTCCTCAAATTGCTGGGCTGGAAGTCACCATGGAGACCACATTTCAGCATCCTGACAACACTGAAACTCATTCTGCTCAAACTCCCTCTTTAAAGTGACATGTGGAGTGTGTGTTCCTATGTCCCGTGATGGGTTAGACAGAGTGGAGCTATCAGAAGGCAGACAAGCCACTCCCTGCTTTAGAGAGTTGAGAAGGGCAAACTTCTCATCAGCCAGTTGGGTTCTAATTTGTACCTTGAATTGGGTTCTAATTTGTACCTCCCTTCTGCTCAGCACCATGCCTGGTACTCTAAAGAACTTGAAGACTGGGCATGAACTAGTTTTCAAAATTTCTAAAATATACCTAGCTAGAACAGCAGATAACAAAAGGTATGTGCAGCAAATGCTTACTCTGAATGAGGTACTATGTTAACTAATAAACATATATTATCTTATTTCATCCTCACAGCCACCTCAGAAATGATCTGTTCACTGCTAGGACTTACAGAGAATCTTCTCTCTGCTAGGCATGCCTTAGGCCAAACCCTGGTAGGCCCAGAACTTGAAAGCTTGTACAAGATCACTTGTTGAAAAATGTCATCCACAGCCAGGACTTAATCACCAGACATTTAGTTGCCAAAGCCAGGTGAGCTTAGCTATTATATTTCATCATGCTCTTTCAACTGTATGTGCTGAGTGCCTTCAAGGCTGCCAAGAATCTTATAAATTTCAGGTGTACAGTACAGTAGTAGTATCAACTACAGTCACCATGCTGTATAATCATATCCCCAAGAGTCATGACAACATGACAATCTTTTAAAAAAGATAGGAAATCATATTATTTTAGCAAATTTCAAGTATACGCACAGTAACATTAGCTACAGTACCATGCTATCTAATTGCATTACAAAACTCTGGCAAAAAAAAAAAAAAAAAGAAAGAAAGAAAGAAAAGAAAACAATTTTAACACTTCAGTAAAGGGATCTGGAAGTAAAAGGAAATGAGTAATATAGTCAGTGGTCGGACGAGGTAGTCTAAGAGGAAAATGTACAGGCAGGCTGATAGGAGCTGGAACAAGTGGCTTCCCAGCTGGGAATAAGCAGCAGGCATGGCTGCAGGCTCCTGTGCTCCCTAGAAACCTACTCCAGTGACAAGCAGTCAGAGCAGTGAACAAGGGGGCGGAGGGTTAGCAGGTGATCTGCGCCTAGAATGCATACCTGAGGAGAGACAGGAGGCTGCTGTTGCCAGCAGGAGACAGAAGATACCCACCAAGACTGTATCTGTTTAAAAAAAGTAGCATGCAAGAGGGATAGGCCACTGCATTCTCCCAGAGGAACTGCCAAGCTCTCTCATAGCCTAGGGGCATAGCCCAGGGACAGAGCCCTTGCCTAGCAGGTGCAGGACTTGGGTTCAATCCCCAGGACTGCACAAATTTAAACCAAAACAATAGACAAACCAAATTCAATGGGATCTATATGGTGCCTCATAGCATCTATCACAAGAGGTTGTTGGGGGCACAGGGGCTCTGTGAGACAGTGACAACCAATAAGAACAAGATGGAGTGGAGCCAGTGGTGAGGGAAGAGCAGCCAGACCTGGATGGAAGCGGAGATGGGGTCTAGGAGATGCTCTTCCAGTAGAATACTGAAAACAATTCCTCAGCACAAAACAAAGATTACAGGAGACTGAGACAGAGGAGCAGTGCACACAGCTCAGCTCCAGGCTACAATACACTCTGAGGGGAGGGGTTCATGAGTAGTGGAGACAAGTATTATTATTATTAGTGTGACCCATGATTCAGGATGAGAAACAGAGATTGATTTTCGTGTTATAATGAGATCTTATGGATTTAGTTTCCCCAAAATTGCTTTTAATCAGCAACAGTGTGTAGTTGTTAAAAGTAATAGTAAGCTGAGACTGGGGAGAAGCTCAGTGGATAATGTGCCTCCTGGCAAAGCATGAAGATCAGAGTTCAAATCCTCAGATCCCACATAAAAGCCAGGCAGGTGCAGTAGCTGCCTCTATATCCCAATACTCAGGAGGCAGAGACGGGGAATCTCCAGAGTAAGCTGTCTAGCTAGACTGGTCACAATAGTCCAGTTTTAGGTACAGCAAGACATTGACTCAATAAATAAAGTGAAGATTAATTCAGGAAGACATGAACCATCAAATTTGGGGCTCCATACTCATGCATACGCACATACACCCACAAACATATGTACCCATTCATGTGAGCATTCATATACAATACACACATACATACAAATACATATGCATATATAATATATATCTACTATATATATAACATTATAACATCAATATTATATTGTAATATATAAAGCATAATATATAAAATAATATATTAACATTATAATTATAATATGATTATATATTATATATAGCTATATATAATATTTTATATATATCAAGACCAGTGAGATGAATTAGCAGGTAAAGGTACTTGTTGATAAAGACTGATAATTTGTGTTTGATATCTAGAATCCATGTAAAGTCCAAAGGGAAGAATCCCCAAAGCTGTGCTCTGACCTCTGTATGTCCCCCTGTATACTGTAGCAGTTACCTCCCACTATGCATGCGCACAAACAATGGTAAGTAAAAACAATAGTAATAGGGGTTGGGAGGAGGACCCATTCAGCAAAATTCATATCTCCAGATCACATGAAAAGCCAGGCATTGCCCACGTGCCTGTAATCCCAGCATGGGGAGGCAGAAGATAGAAAGACTGGGGAGAGCTCGCCCACCAACTCCAGCCGAACTCATGAGTCCCAGTTTCAGTGAAAAACCTTCTCAAAAAATAAAATAGCGAGCACTGGCTTACAACTGTATAAGCACATGCATGTGCACATGTGCATGCATGCATTCATGCATGTACACACACACACACACATCAATTGCAAAATAACATATAACACTTAGTATATCCCAAACCCTGTTCTAAGTGCTTTGCTTATGTTAATTCCCACAATTTTCCAATTTCTATATAAAGTCCCATATGCCCCATATGAGGATATATTGTGTCCCATATGAGGATATATTATGTTCTGTATGAGGAGATAAGATAGAGAGATGTTGGGTGACCTGGCCAAGCTTGCATAATTGGTGAGAAATGGGGCCACGGCCCTTGGTACCCAGGTTGCCAGGTGGTGCTATGATTACCGCACTGGAGGGTACCCAGGTGTGATTCTGGCCGTGTTCCTACATGCAGAGCCCCACTCCAGGTGCTTGAATTGCTCCACAGACATCCACAGGGCTCCTGATCACTCGTTTTCCACCTGTCTGTTTCCAACTCTGCAGGCAGAGTGCTCTTCAAACAGAACTGAACAGTGTCGTTCTCCTTTTTCAAAGCCCCACAGTATCCTCATTTTAAAGAACAAACTCCTCACCTGGGCTGCCTGCTCTGCAGGGTCTGGATCTCTGTGCTGCCCTCTTGGCTCCACCCTGCAGCTCTCCTTCCTTGCATCTATACACCATCACTACAAGGCTTTGGCCCACTTTATCCCCTCTTTTCTGAGAGCATCCTCTCCTCTGTGTTTGGGATTATTCACTTCTCCCACAAATCTTGCACTAAATAAAACATCAATTTCTTAGTGATAAACTTCACAATGTAAATTATATCAAGTTGTGTAACTAGAGCTATTGTGACTGTTTTCCCACTGAAACCTAATTTATGATGAACATGGGAACTCAGAGTTCTTCCTTGTCTCCACTGATCTGCACAGGGTCATCTGAGAACGATCCCCAATTGCTGAAGGAATCCACTATGATGCAATGTAAGAGCAAAGGAGCTATGCTAGTGAAGAGGGGCATGAGACAGGGAAGGATAGCCATGCTGTCTGACACTTGAAGGGTTTGTTCTGCAAACAGCGAGATCTCTGTGCAGATCAGACCTAATGTGTGCAAGGCACCAGCAAGGAGCCTAGCAGTGAGCAGCCCACAAGCCAACAGTACTGCTCCCTCTGCTTACAGAATCAGGACCATCCCCCAAAGCAAAGAAGCTAAGTCTAGAGGTTAAGAATACCAAGCAAGAAGCCAGCCCATTCCCTCTCTGCAACAACTAGCTGGGATAGTTGCTTTATCCTTTTGATACCACCCCTCTTCCATCCTGTGTCCCATGGGTGACAGGAACCCCAGGATAGCTATGGATACTTCCTACCATAAAACTTTAAACCCACTTAAGACAGTCTAGTTTTGTGATTTCTCTTTTATGACATGATTGTAGAAATTGTGACTGTGCATTTTGCAGATCTCAATGTTGTGCTCAAAACAAGCTCAAAAGTTTGGTGACTGCTCACAGGGTATGTGTTTTAGTTCATCCATATCATATATTATTTTCACAAACAATAACTTGACAATGGTTATTTAAAGATAGGCTTAGCCTAAAGAAAATAAGATGAGAGGATAATCATCAAGCATTTGAATCGAGACATTTGGAAAATGGATAAGGTTCTCTTTCCAAAGGGCAGAGCTAGAACTATGGAGGTAACACTCAGGGCAGGCTGACATGGGTTGAGAACAGCTCTCTGAAGGCAAGTGGGATATTTATAGATAGCCAGGGTATCATCTGGACAGGTGCAAACACAGACTTCCTAGGGTGTGGCAGAGAAAAGTAGGCAGTTGTGAAAGAGCCTGAAGGTCCCTGTGCCTACATTTTGAAATGCTGGAGGATCAAAATCTATGCTGGAAATTTTCTTTCCTTAATCCATCTTCATTTCAAAAAAAAGAGTAGTATTCAATTCACAACTTTTCATGGAGAAGCAAAGCTTAGAAGAATGTATACACTAACTTCTGGGACATTCAAAAACTCCAAAGAAAAGTTATTGATTACAAATACTAAGGACACATGATTTGTCGGCTCCCTAACTGACACCATGAGAATGAATGAAGCTAGAGAGAGACCAAAGGCATCTCACACGTTTTTGCTGCCAATTTTACTTGCTGCACCCACAGCATCCTTAGGCTTCATGGTCATCACTGGCCTCTGTTCCTGAGGGCCGAGTGTGGAGAGACCACACAGACATTCCAAAGGAGGGAGGAGGCTGAAGAAAATTGGACATAGGCTGTTCTAGGATGTAATAATATTCCTTACATGGACATCAAGTTGTAGTATTATAATGCACTTTGACGTCACACATAAACTTTGTAAGCACCCCTGAAATAAGTTTCATCATTCATTCATTCATTTACAGGACATGAATTACTGAACAGTTGGTGTTACTCTTAATGTCCCCCTACTGGGTGCTAGGCTTGATTTAAATGTCTACCAAATTCACCCTTTTAATATCACACCTGAGGAAACAAAGAGATTATTTAACTTGCCCAAAGCTTCTAAGTGGGTCAATGGACTCTAAGAATAATGTATTTACAGTTACAATTTACTAAAGATAAATAATTTTGCATAGCATCATGAACTTGCAAAATAGTAATTATCATTGTGACTTTATGGTTTTAACAAGACACACAACAACAACAACAACAACAACAACAACAACAACAACCCAGTAAAATGAGCAGGGAAATTATCCCTATTTTAAAACTGAGTCCTCTAGAATCAACAAACGCTGGTTCATAGGCACTGAGTGAGAAGGGGCCTCTGCTCCAAACAGATTGCTTTCACCATAGCAGACCTTTGATCAATAACTAGTATGTTCATTTAAAAATAATCCTGAATGATACATTTTTATTTGAACTTTCCATAAGTCCGTTGAGAATAAGAACACTATCTCCAGATCATAGTTGAAGAAACTGATACCCAGGAAGAGTAGGTAATTTGCATTAGGTATACAGCAGTAATGGCTAAAGCTAGATCTGATGTACACATTGTTTCATTAAGCCTCATGGCCAAATCTCCACTGAAAAATCATTATTAGAGCTATGAGGAATGGCCGGTGTAGTCTGAGAGACAACAGCATAGGAATTCATTTCTCATTTTTGCAGGCACCACAGCCTCAGGCCCAGAGTTCTAGGGGAAAGGGCTTAGGGAAAGATGCATATACCTTGCTCAGTAGTAGGCCAGGCACTTAGAGACCCAGCCACCAGAGAGCCAACACAGTTTCAAATGCTCTGCCCTCATTACTTGATGTGTCATTGCAGAGATGAAATTGGAGGGCAGCGATCAGCTCTTGTTTGAGCTTAGGGAAGACAGAAAGAAATGATTTAGTCTTGGCTTACAAAAGAAAAATCGCCCCCAATGTCTGTGATCACTCAGGTTAAGAAAAACACAGACAAGGCATTGTTGAACAACTTCAATATGCGAGACATTCCAACACCCGGTGTCACCTATGACAAGGACTGGCTTAGCTAGTCACCACAGCAGACCCAATAAGGTTTACAGCTTATAGGAGAGGGAACTACAGTCAGGGATGTGACAACCCTAATTACTGAGCTTGGCAAGACCAGATAAGCAAGCTCGACTTACTCCCCAGAAACTGTAAAAGAAACTTTAGGAATAAAATAACACGGGTAATGTAGTCTAGAAAATTTGTTGTGTTGCTATAAAAGGAAGACATTTAAGGTGACAAAACTTGGGGCTGGGGGCTTAAAGCATATATGTAAGCTGTGGTAATGGTTGGAAGCCAGGACGCTCAGGTGAGGAGTACTGTACTCCTAGATTCCTGGGTAACAGAAGGTTGAAGCCATATCTCAACCTAGGGGAGGAAGAGAGAAGGTAATTAAGTAAGGAAAAAGGAATCATCACAGTAAGAGCTGACATGCTGAGCCCATGTGACTGGGTAATCAGAGTTGCCAATCACTGAGATAGGACATAGACTTACAGGGTTAGCTAGGAGAAAATATGATCACTGTGAATGTGAGCAAGTACCTACAGCACCTATCTGGAGATAGAGGTGCCCAGCTTGCATTTGAGGACAGAAGCTGAAAAGGTCTATGTCATAGAGAAGTCATCAGCATGGCACTGGTATATTTGCAGCCAAGGTATGTGGATGGGAATGCATGGGAAGGATTCGTGGTGAGATGCAGAAGTGAAGATGCTAGAGATTCAAGAAGAGTCCAAGAGGTCCAGCGAGTGTGATCAGGGCAAGAGGCATCAGGATCCTCAGTTGCATGTGAAGCATGAAGAGAACAAGTCCTCTTCTGTGCTGTGTATATTCAGGAAGAAAGCTGTTGCTCGCCAGTTGAGAAAATGTTTCTCTGATGATTAAGGACCTGGGGCAAAGTCTCCAATGCTGCTGGTCTATGAATTAAAAAAAAAATGTGAAGGGTTGAGGCTATGGCTACCCTCCAGGGGTCTGCGCTCAGGAAGCCATAGTATCCTCACTTTTAACATGACATTCATGCTTGACAAACAGGTGATTGTAGACAACTACAGAAATTGTCTGAAAGCATGAACTTGATCCCAGAGAATGAACACAAGAGAAATAACACTCACGGTGAAGCTGAGGCACATTGCACATGTGGCTTGTGAATTGGGCAGAATCCATGGCTGGGCCAGCATAAGAACCAACCAAGGGCCTCTTCTTTCTCCTCTTCTTTTATCTCAGCAATTGGTAAAGAAAGTAGTAAAACCCTCCCTGATTACATAATCTCAAAAGTAAAACTAGCCTCACTTTCCCTGTTTCGAATACTAAACTCGTCAATTCACTTTCTTAACAAATATTCATTCAACACTTACTTGTTCTAAGTACTATTTTAAGCAGGAAGACACAAAGACCAAAAGTAAATATAACCCCTGGCCTTATGGAGCTTCAGTTCTAGCAGAGAACATACAAAAATAAAGAGCTATGTAATTGCAATGCACTAAGTTTGATGCAGAAGCATCCTCTGGAGAAAATTAAGCAGGGTGAGTGGGAGACAGCAAGTGTTTATGTGAGAGGAGGGTTGCAATTTATTCGATTTCAATGATCACAAACTTCATATTATCCCATGCATGGTCTTCTCCACTCTGCATTTTTTTTCACTGAATCTCTACCAAACACAAAAGAAAGGTGGACAGGACCAATATAGCTAATTCACTATGTTTTATTAGGGGACAGACATGTCATGGTATTGAGTACTTCACAAGTTACATCTAACTCACATTGTCTTCACACCAAGATGGAGGTAGGTACTGTCATTATCCAGAGAGAAAGAACGAAAGAGAAAGAGAGACAGAGATACAGAGAAAGACAAAGAGAAATCACAACACTCTCTCCTCCCCATCTTCGACAACCCCAAACCCCAGTTTCCTTGTTTGCAAATATAATTCCCTATCCCACACAGCACATGGAATGTCTGATAACTGAAAGGCATATGTTCCATATATGACAGACTAGGCTTCAAACCATCCAGCTCTGATTCCAAAGTGCTAACATTTACGTACAAATGCTTTTGATTCATTTCTTACAGCGAATGAAATCACTAAGTAGAAGAGATGGCAGCAATAGTAAGATTACACCAGAGACACTGTCATGTAAAATGTCTCTGACTCAGCAGCCCAGGCCATCAGTATAAAAAATAACACCAATGACTTTAAACTCCTCAGGCCTTGAATGTCTGCCCAGTCAAATCAAAGGAAAAACAAGAGTGTATCATACACAAACCAAAAACTTCAGGAGCTTCACTGCTCACTGCCCAGGTTAAAGTAAGCATATGTGCTCAGGATCAAAAGCATAACCACTAACGCCATGATCATAAACATATCCCATGTGCTTTACAATGCAACCCATTTACTCTTCACTGGCAGTTAAAAAGGTAGTCACTCTTATATTGGTTCTGTAACAGAGAAACCAGAGATCAGAGAAGTTAAGTAACTTACACATCACAACAGAACTCACTGATAGAACAGGCTATGAGCTCAGGCATGGAAGCAAAAACGTCAATGTCAGAGCTCATAATGTTGACACCCGGGTGTACCTGAACTAGCTGCATCACCCAAATCCCTGGACTCTGCCATTGCTCTGCCTTCATACATGTAGCTCTCTCTGCCTCTAACCTTGTCCTTCTCTCTATGTTTTCAGATTGACTCATAGCTCAGCACCATCCCCCATTGGAAATCTCTGATAATACCCACTCCCAATCTTTTGTAAAGACTTCTTGCTCCTTGAGCCACAAAACACCTTCTGTCTTAACACTCAGTAGACAAAGAAAATCTGTACTTTTCCTGTCCCTCAACTTGCCCATGACTTCCTTTAAGCTCAAGACTATATATATCAGGCTACCTGGAACAAATTAAGCTCCCATTAATATTTTTGGAGTATATGTATGAGTTCAGTGTGGACCATATTCAATATATTTATTTATACAATCCTGAATAGATACTTTGTCTCTTTCCTTACAGACCTACACATTCCCACTAGGGATATTCAAGTAGAGATTCAGATGGGGATGGGAAGTTTTTATGAACCAAGTCAACTTGTCTTGTGAGTCATTCAGGAATGAATGTAAGCCAATTAGCAAAACCCATGATGTGGGCCAGAATAATCCAAAGTAATCTTGAGGTACAAAGTTATGACCAATGGGCATGCGCCCAAGGTGGATATGACAAGCAAGATCAATAGTTAGACTAAAACGTCTAGCCAATAAAAAGGTAGATCAAAAAGACACAAAGAACATATTTCCATAATAAAGATTAATTACAGGGTCATACAAAACTTGACTCTATCCCTATCTCTGAACTTTGCAGATGTAGTAGACAGTGCATTTCTCTTTGAGGTGTGTTTTTCTATTACATGAAATAACACAAAAACTAGATTCTAAACATTCTTGCTCTGCGACTGTAGACAAGATAAAGTGCAGTGCATAAAGAAGCAGTGCAGGCAAAAGCAAAAGGTAGCAAGGGATAAAAGACCATGAAAGATGTTACTAGAATCATACTTCAACTTTGCCTCCTGGTCACGCAGGGCTTATTGATGTCATCAAAGAAGAAGGAAACAATTCCCAGAGCTATTGTTTAGAAGTAAGAATACCTTGCCAGGCTTCAGATGTTACCATTCACCTATAGTATTTTTGTCTTTAGATTCATAGATTTGTAATGATAAGAAAGAAAATAAATAGCCCACAATTTCCATTATTATGTAAACATATGGATCTCTGAATTTGAGTAGAAAATAACATTCTCAGAGAAGCATCAAAATATACATATCTATGTAAAATAGATACTGTCTCAGATCCTTAAGTCTGTTGCTTTGTAATACTACAGCAACAAATTTTATGCCAACAATTAACATGGTCTTCCCAGTAAAATGGCAAACCCCTCAATCCTGTAGTTTCCCAAGATTCCATCAGCAAGCAATGTTTAGATTCTCCCAAGATACGGGGGACCTTTCTATAACACTAAAGTGACAAAACTACAGTATAAGGAGAGAGGGAGGACAGTTGACTTTTTTCAAACATGTAACCAATTTTACATTTTCTGCTAGGTACTAGCCATGCATCTTTTAACAAACCGGAGTGCAGACTCCAGCTTTCATGGTGCCTAGTCCTGTGTGCTTTTTAAATAAAAGTACTTTGTGTGTGTGTGTGTGTGTGTGTGTGTGTGTGTGTGTGTGTGTGTGTGTAGAGGTTTTTGGATCCCCCTGCCCCCTGGAACTTGAATGATAGGCAGTTGTAAGCTGTCATTTGGGTGCTGAGAATCAAATTTGCGTCCTCTTACAAGAGCAGTGTGTACTTATATTGACATTTTTAAAGACTGAATCATGAAAGTGCCAGGCAAAGCATTCCATTACCAAAGCCAAGCTCAATGCCTTATCCTTGACCCAGCTTCCAAAACCATCTACCCTTCTGTTCTTTTCTTCTGTTCCTTCATCTCTTGGTCCAAAAGTACTGACAGCTTGGCCCACAAAACCTTTCACCTAGTCATCTAGGAAACTAAGGCTTTCTTTTATAACCATTTGTGTTAGTTGGCACATTTTTTATTACCTCATTTAATATAAACAATTCAAAGCACAATGAGATGGAAATTTTTCAAAAATATTTTGTATGCCTTACCTACAAATGGTGAGTATGAACTTCTCACGTCTTTGAAAGATCCATGTGGTCACATAAACTGGTCAATGAAATTGTAAAAAGAAATCGCGGTTGACAATTGATTCATAATTTTCCATATTCCTGCCTTTAAGTAAAATTAAAATCAAGATAAGGACATCTTCTCCGAGATGTGGGAATGAGGTGGAACCTTCTGCTAAGTGAGAGATTGAACAGGGGAGAACAGAGCCTGTGAAGTACCAAACTATTGTGGTTTAAGAATGGGTTGTTGTAGCAATACAAATACAGAAAGATTAATTATCATGATACAGATTTTCTACCAAATATGCATCTCTGTTACAAAAACCTACTAGAACCAGAATCTATAAAGCATTCTACCTCTGCATCCCACCTGTGTTTCCTTTTGCACATCCTATTCAGTTTAACCTATCTTCCCTCCAGCTCTGACTCTGTCTCTGGTCACTCTTTGACCATATCTACTGTTTGTCCAGTTCCTCTAGTCCACCCCAGTGGGAATCAAGGGGAAGATATTTGCCCTGTAGAACCTGTGTCCAATTTTCATATTTCAATCTCTCCCCTTATCTCTGTCTCACATGTGCTATTTCATGCCTTTATTTAATTCTGAGGTTACTAGGAATTTAATTAGTTCAACACAAAAATTGTTGCCCACCCATGGTCTAATCAAATATGGGTAGAGGATTCAAGAATGGCTTTACAGTGGGGAGGATGCCAATAGCTTTGATGGAGGGTACATCAAAGTAGATTTATCATAAGATAAACATGCAATGGTAGTACCAAAACTGAGCTAAGGATTCATCTGGATAGTGCTGGTTCTAAGACTTTACATTTATTCATTGTCTTCATCCTTCACCATTTTAAGGGTGAGAAAATGAGGACTCATGGCAATTAGTTAATTTGCCTAACATGAGAGTCAATAAGCAGAACAGAGACATAGACACAGGCAAAGACCTGAGTCCTTACATTTGACCTCACAACCTATGCTGCCTCTCATATTATGATTGGAGTCTACTATAAACACCTGGTTTCTCCAAGCTTATTACTGCTTCTTATGGAGCAGAAATCCAAGCCAAGTATCCAGCTCACCATGAGATCTCTGAGAACTGTGTTCAGCACATTCGGTCTAACAACTGTTGCTACTGGACTTTAGAGATGTGCCCAGGTGAGGGACAACTTGCACAAGGATGAGCTAAATACAGCACTTCCTCAGATCTGCTGCATGAAGATACTTGTGTCTATACTAATTTCCCCTTCCACTCACTGGCTCAAGTGGCCTCCAACCCCTGTAGAAACTTAGAATGGGTAGATCGTCAGAGTGGGTACAGAGAAGTGGTTAGAAATGCCTAGGACTTCAGGACTGTTTATGGGATGGGAAACTCTTTCCAAGTCATTTCAGGGAACTTCACATTTGATGGCAACAGACCAATGCTTTGTTGGGTTTTTGTTTTGCTTTAAGGAAAGAGATCCTTAAAGGCACGGGGCTGCATGTTATTGACTCAGACTGAGAGAAGGCAGAGCCTTAGAAAGCAATAGTTGTTACTGCAGTTGAGGTCTGGTCGGGGATGAGGGACAGAGACAATTTTTATGGAGACCTCTTTTCTATGGAGAAAAATAAATAACAGGAATGATACAATTGCCCAGTAAGTCCTTGCCACTGGCCAGTACCAAGTCTTTTCACATACTGATCAAGTTCATGTATAGAGAAGGAAACAAAAGGTCATCATGGCAAACAAACCAACAACCAGGATTTGAATTCACTCGGGTCTGGTTCACAAAGCTTTCCTCTGCATAGTGGTGTCAGCTCACTGAACAGATAATTCACAAGCAAGCCAGGGAAGGGCTTTGAAAGTGACCAAGTGGGCTCATTACTCCCTAGATGAAGAGGAAAGAGAAAGAAAGAGGGGAGGTCAGGAAAATAATGAGAATGAAGAAGACAAAGACAGGGACAGATAGGAAAGAGAAACAGCAGGAGGGAAAGACACTGGAGAAACAGAGCTGGCATTGACAATCTTCAGTAATTGCAACAGCTCTAGAGAGCAAGGTAGAGACGGATTACAGGCTGGGTAATTGTTCTTGTAACCTTAGCATCCCAAAGATCAATGGGTGTGCTGCAGCCTAATTGACTAAGCACCCTACTATTTCTCAAAGCCTCTGCTTTTCAGAAAGGAAGAAAAAAGAAAGATGGGCAGCCTTGAAAGGCTCTACACTGCTGCAAGCCTGGAAATTCATGTTTGCCTCTCAAAACATAAGGCACCTGGGTTATTTGCAGAGGGCAAGCTATGATATCGGGAGCGGGCAATAACTGACCTCAGCTCTGATCCAAGTAACACAGGGCCAGGTGAGCACTGCTAAACCCTTATCTGACGCTCAAACACATGAGGCTCCATTTATTCTCCTTTAATTACTCACTTTGTTTTTCTGCAATGACCTTCTCTGAGGTGGGCAATTTAACACTCTTCCTAGACATGCTGGCATCCCCAGGGAGGGGAACTACAGAAGTTGATCAGACAAAGTAAGCAGAAACTAGGTGAGCAGTGTCACCTCTCTGTCATCTGCTTCCTGGCATGGGGTATTCCTCATCTTGGGGATGAGGCTAGCCTGGCATTTCATCTGCCACCTGTAGAATCTAGAGAGACGCAGATTGAGACTGAAGCAGCCTTTTTTTCCTTGTAACTTATTGAAGACTTACTGTCCTATTGTTCTAGGAGCATGAGCTGGAGATATTCCCAGATCAGTGACCTTGAAGAGGACACTTAATATCTCCATATCTCAGTTTCTATACCTACAAAATGAGCAGGAGGGCACATAGACTTCACAGTGTCAATGTGAAAATCAAATAAGTTAATAGATATGGAAAGGGATTATGACAAAGCCCACCTTCATCAAATGCATAATGAAAGTTTCTTAGATAAAGGAAGCTGAAGGATTTCCCCACATTATTCTCTCTCCAAACCCAGAAGACTAGAAGAAGTCACCTTTTTTCAACAGCCTCTGGTCAAATGGAAGAGAAGCAAGGACTTCTGCAAATGGGAAAGGAAAGGAAGAAAGGGAAGGGGACATAGGTGTGAGGTACCAACAATGTGCTGGATAGACCATTACCTTCGACATTAGTTAGTGAAGGAGGCCAGCAGCACTAACACAGTACAGACAGTTCTGAGTGTTCCTTGTAGGGTAAATCCTACAGCACTAAAGAACAAAGAAGCTCAAACAGTCTACAACAGCCTGGGTGAAGAGAATCTTTTTCTTATTCCCACCAGACACCTGGAATTGGGCATAAGAGGCTAATTTGTTTTTTTTTTTTTTTAAAGATGTATTAAGTTTACTGAAACTGTGTCTCCTAGTAATGTCAGAAGCTGTACCGTTAAAGTCTCAACAACAATACTGCCCAAACATGAACTGAACAAGAAGGACACCAATACATGTGCTAAAGTAGTGGGGGCGGGGGGAAGCCCAGGCATCTCAACCCCAAGGAATGCTGGGAACGGGAGGCATAATCTTCCCAAGGAAAGAACACATGTGGTGTCCAATTCCAAATTGTCAGGTCTGAAGATACATGTATAAGTAGCATTATTCAAACTGAGTGCTGTGTTTAGTTGTGTGTGTGTGTGTGTGTGTGTGTGTGTGTATGCCTGTAACAATTTTAAAAAGAGCCCATGAATTTGAAAGAGAACAAAGAAGACTATCTGGGAGAGTTGGAAAAGAGAAAAGGCGGGGGTTGGTGTGTGGAAGTATTATAATTTAATTGTAATCTCAAAAAGTAAAAAATGGTAAAAAGAGAGATTTTACTACTTTTAATGTGGATGTGGATGTGGGTGTGTGTACATGTCATAGGTGGTGGCAGAGACCAGAAGAGGGCACTGGATTTCTGGAGCCATGTAAGCTACTTAATGTAGGTAAAGGAAACTGAACTCAAGCCCTTTGCAAGAACAGTATCAATTTTCTGAGCAATCTCTTTATCCCCTAGACTTGTTTAAAAGCAGGATTTAAAGTGATTTAACATTCATGATGCATGAGACTGTTAGGACCAAAGCCTTCTGGAAAATTGGGACATGAGAGTCATTCATGGGCAGAGGAAAGGAGAGCAAGGCAGTCCACTCAGGAAACAACTTCTCTCTTTATCTCTGTCATCCTAGGAGATTACACATTGCTCACCAAACCTCTCTGAGAACCAGAGGAAGGAACAAAGACTCAGAGATGTAAGGTGGTGATCAAGCAAAGTTTCTAAAAAGATGTGGACTAGATCAACCTGAATGCCACCTGAGGACACTGTAAATCTTGTGACCCCAGCATCATTGCAGGGCTTCCCCAAGACTCAAACTTCCACCAAGAGTCCTTTATGTTTAGCTGGCAGAATGAAAGGCCCTGTCAACCCCTTCCCCACTCAGTGATTTGTCTAGAGAATGTTCATTCTTACCACTCTTGGCACACTCCGTTTCTAATTCTTAACCATCTACTCCACCAACAGCTAAGCATCCCAAGGGCAGAGACATTTGTCTATTTATATTTTCCCAACTGCTAAAACTCAGCCTGTCACATGATCAGCACTTAAAACTGTTAAATGAAGAAGTGAATGATGAATAATGGAGCCAAGAATTAGTTGATGTTTGCACCATAGTTTAAGGGACTCTTGCTTTGTAAGCCTCCATGTAAAACCTCACTGAGGTCACAGGTTATATTATAAGTGCTCAAGAACTGTGATTGTTACCAGATGCTCAATACTTGGTCCAAAATGAATGAATGATAAAGTACTAAGTTTTTAACTACTACCTCATCTTTTCCCCAGGCCCTGGAAAATTCACTGAAGAAGATGCGTTTGAAGGTGACTGTGATAATGAGGTTCTGAATATGGAAAAGGAAGGAGAAATGTTGTCTCCAAGGCACGTTTCTGGAAAACACAAAGACCATGTTTCAGAATGCATAAGCATCAGTGACTTTGCACACCTCAGTATCTGAGTCAGAAAAGATTCTAGATGTCCCCTGGGAACCCTGACATCTTGAAGTAGAAGGACTCTGACCATAGCTGTCATTCTCATAGTTTCAATAAAACTTTATGAATCAATCAAGATTCTAAGAGGTTTCTCTACACAATGGGTCTGTGACTTTGGCACACATGAAAGTTTCTCTCTCATACCTCTGCAGTACATTTTCCAACCAAAGGAGAAAAATAAGGCTGAGCCAGGTAGGCACCCTGAACAACAGATGTGTTTTCACAAGACGATGCTCAAGAGAGAGCGAGAGAAAGAAAAGTTATTTTCTAGATGCAGATGTCCTAAAAACATCAAGTTTATTCTGAAACCTTGCCACTTAGCACTGTCAGTGCTAAGTTGGAGTGAGAGAAAGGTGAATGCTCAAAGATACCTTTGAAAATCAACTGGAGCCTCTAAAACAAACAAAGCTGAAATAGAAAGACTCTCAACTCTGAGGCCAGACTCTAAAAATGGACTGCTCCTTCCTCTCTTTCCTTGTGGATGTAAAATGTTAGCCATGCTAGTTGCATTTAGAGGCCAGGGACACTTTGGAACCAAAGAGAGTGGGGTTTAAAGTCCTGCCATTCACATGTGGTCACAGACAAGTCCTTCAGCCTCATTCATCGGAAGAGTGCTGGCACGGCAGACCTCAACCCAAGAATTGTTCCCTTCTGCCATGGATGCTTGATATGACACCATCAGCAAGCACTGCTCCTTCATGTTAATGTTTGCCAAACCCTAAGGTCCTGGGTAATTTGGAAAGCCTAGGGGAACAAACACTGTCACATGCCAGGGACTCTGAACAAGCAAATGACAATTCTCTCAAACTTACTCTCATCTCTACAGAACCCTGAAGCCCATATTTGTCCCTGACTCCTTTCTAAGTGAGATCAAGAATGGAGGCACCATGGGTTAACCTCCAGAGGAATAGATCTTAATATGTAACACCCATTAAGACAGCAGGTGATAGATGCAGAGAAAAGAACACCAAGAGAAGCAGAATCCTGACCGTGGGTCCTAGGCTTGGCAGCTCAGAAGGCGTATGTGACCTCAAGTCTGGCAATTTCTCTCTTAACTAGACTTCAGTTTCCTCACATAAAGTGGAGTCAGCTATTGTGTTAGTCAAAACACACTGACAGGATCCAGAAACTAACCAGAAGATAAAGGTAGTGATTCCAGTCATTTAGGAACTTGCTTCTGTTCTGTGCCTCCCCCAGTGTGTTCATCTGAGGTTCCTTGTCTCCATTAGCCTCATTCCAGTGCCTGGCTGTTGAGCAGCCGCTGAGTGAAAGCTGCCAGAAGGGAACATGAGATGGCATCATATCTACACTGAAGTGTTTAGCTTGATGGTGACAGATACCATAAGAGGCTCACGATCCTTTAGATAGAACACGTAACATGTAATTAAATGATTCGATGAAAGATATGTAGAAAAATGTAGTTTAAAAAAACAACTCTCCAATTTTTAATCTTAGATAGCAATAAAAGAATTGCTGATACCCATAGTCAGGATTCTGTGTCTCTTGATGTTCTTTTCTTTGTGACAATCACCTGGTGTCTTAATTGCTATTCCATATGAAGATCTATTCCACTGGAGGCTAACCTGTGGCTCCTCCTCATCTCTCTTACCTCCTACTCAGGTACACTCCCTCCTGAGAAAAGTGATGGGTGGGATCAGGTACATTTCCCACTGAAGTCAGACATACCTACCTGCAATGTCTGGTGATCAGTCAAGAGCACAATAGAGAAAACCTTCCACTATCAGGAGGCATTGAAACAGTAACACAAATACTGCCTGAATAGAAACTCTAAAATCCTAAGATTTGAGATCTGCCAGAGCCTGTGAACAGAGGGGACAGGACACAACTGAGAAGCACACAGCAAGAGCCTTGGGAAGCTAAGCAGGAGAGTGCAGACCTTCATCCTCTGGGAAGCTGTGAGAGGACAGAGACTATCCCCCCCCCCCCATTGTTGTTGTGGCTAGTGGGAGACTCTGGGAAAGATTGGCTTTCAAAGACATGAAATTTACTCTTCTCTGGTGAAAACCAGTCAAGTGGTTTAGAGGAGAAAATGAACCCACTTCAAGAAATCTCTAAGTTGTGATTTTTGATAAGTGGTCTTCTTAGATGTCAATAAAATAGCACAAGGCCCAGCTTGTTCAGCTTCTTTCTGCTCAGCTCCCGAGTGGAGGGACAAACATTTCTGTACATCTTTTTTCCTCCCAGTCTAGCACTAAGGGGTATTTTGTAGGGAAAATATGACTATAGCAAGTGATTCTATTTTTCAGTCCACCTTTCTATTTTTGTTGTTCTTTCATTAATAACCAAAGTAAAAGCTTACCACCCACACAAAAACAAACAACAACAAAATGACAGATGTCATTGATTCAATGAGGCCTTGGGGTGACAAGGGCCCAGATTTCTACCTTAATCATTACTCATCAGAATAGCCATGCCCTCTGCAGCATTATGATGGATGTATTTTATTCTGTGATGCTGGGGACCAAACCTAGGGCTTAGAGGTATAGTAAGTACATTCTCTACCACCAAGCTGCACCTTCTAGCCTCTTGTTGTTTCCTCTTTTCTTCTCTCAGAGAAAGGTGTTGTTGGAATAGAATGGCTCCCATTCCAAAGGAAAGAAGCTAGGAGAGAATGGTCAGGTATTAATTGAACCTTCAAATTGTCTGACATGCGTGTGTGTGTGTGTGTGTGTGTGTGTGTGTGTGTGTGTGTGTTAAAAGATACAGAAGGTTGCAAATATGTTTTAACTATGTAGATATCTGTATAGCTTTCCCATTTTGCTATAGGGAGGAGTCAGAACTATCTCAGGATTGCTGAGAAATAATCCTGATTCCAAAGGATCATTAGTGATTCCAAAGGTGTACTAGTGAGAAAACGTGTGAAATAACCCTGCCTTAGCCTATAACAAAAGCCACATGTCCCAGCCTCTAAGCACAAACTAGATGCTGTGACCATCCTCTCAGGAAGCTATGTAGCCCTGTGGGAAAGCCTGGGCTGGAGTCCTAAGTTTGATGCTGTGTCCATCAAAGTCACTTACTGAGCAGTGGGTCCCTAAACAAGTCTCCTCCCCTCTCTGAGCCTCATCTCTGCCATCTCTACAGTGCAGAGAAATACATGCTTTGAGGGGAGATTTTATATACATATACCTTTCCTTTTTCTATCTTTCTCCCTCAAACACACCACACATACACACACACACATACACACACACACACACACACACACACACACACACACACACACCGCAAAGACATAGGATGTTACAGAAAATTCAGAAGTAAATGATAACAGTTACTCTGGGAGAAATAAGTTTGAAAAGTCATGTGCATGTAAAGGCCGCCATTGCACAGTGGGTTAATAACACAGGTGCATTTTGTTACATGGCTGGGAGATTGCTTTCGAAAGCAGATGGGTAGAATACATTTGGGATTTTATATTAGGCATTTAACAAGACCAGTGAAATGAAAAATGGTATTTGATCAGGAGGGGGGAAATGAATCTCCTTTTTATAAGAATGTTGGCTCATGAAATTGCCTCTTCCCCAGGCATGGTGGGACTTCATACAGACAGGGCAGATGTGGGAACTGGTTTTCTACCCAGTGTCCCTGTGGGATCTGATATTTGATCCTCTGGGCTGAAAGCTCACTCAGAAAACAGGGGGAAGCATGAAGCTGCCACCTGCTGCATGGTGAGGGCTTGAGGTAAGCGCGATGTTTTCATGTCTCTGAATTTAAAACACTATCTATATAAAACCTGATTTTGAAATACAATTAGTCTCCTCCAAAAAAAAGGAAGAAAAGGATATTTTAAGACCCCCCAATAAAATGAAATATATCCCTCCTAACCCTCTACTCAACCCTAGTTTTCTTATTGGGATGTTTCCAGTAGAATATTGGAATATTACCATGCTTCTCCTGTAGCTAGTGGTACAGCATTATCTTCTGAGTCTGCACTGCACGGGGCAGAACCATTGCTCTCATTATGGTCCACTTCAAACAGAGGTTCTGGGGAGGAATTACAGGGCAGAGTCCTGAACTCAGATTGTCCTGCTCTGTGGATAATGCCACCACCAGGCATCAAGCTTCTGGCTCAACGCCGGATACCTTTAACGCAAGTTTATTTTCTGTTTTGAAGTCTTCTAACTGCTGATGAAGCTGAGGTGATTAAAGCACACTACTGAGACTTCCCCAGCTGTCCCTGTCCACGGCCCCACTATTAGGACCTGGTCCTGGGGAGAAAGCCATCATCCAGGTACTCTGATATTTGGAAGTCTTTGGTGGCCCCTCATTAACCAGAATATAAACTTCTGAACTTCTACGGGTCTAACCTGCCTCTCAAGTTCTCCCTCTGGCCAGTGGCCCCCATTCTATGCTGTCCCAGCTATCCCCCATATACTTCTACACCACACAACTGCTCATTGTTCCTGAACACACGGATCCTCACCCCCACCCTCCTGTTCCAGCTATGTGGACTTCCCTTCCATTCTCTAGTCAGCAATCTCTGGTCACTGTTCAAAGCCAAATAAAACTCACTTCAAAATGATCTGCTCTCCCACTCCCTGAGTTGCACTTCAGCATTTTGCATTGGCTCCTCCAGCTAGAGCACATAGCATGGGCCATGGAACCTGACAGTCACTAGTCTGGCTGCTTACCTCCTGGCCATGTGATCTTATGCAAAATGTATAATCTTTCCAGGCCCTTATTTCCTCAAATACATAATGGAAACAATTACCTGGAAACAGGAACAAAACAATACTTGCATGGTACGCCTGGAATGGGAACCCAGTGTGACAGTCCACAGAAGGTACAACGCAGACAGAGGCTATCACAGACAACAGCTATTACTGTCTCCCTGGCATTGTAATAGGAACTCAATAACTATGCCTGTGCTTTATTACTCTCTAGCTGTGCCCTCTTAAAACCAATTAACTTTTTAAAAAGTCCCACTTTAAGAAGGAAAACTTAACACGAGTCAATCAGCGGCTGAAGAGAAAGGCTCACCAGTCTGCTACACTGGCATACAAATTCTCATTATATGCCTATTAGGTCACTCTGCCACATGAGGGCTTTTTAAAGAATCCCTGAAGTGGGGGAGCTCTCCCAGGATTGGGGCTTTTTGAATGTCAATCACTTTGCTGGGCAAATCAGCTGCAGGTTATACAGAACCTCCCCCACTTCCTTCTCCACAGGAAACTGAAATGGAGAGGCTGAAGAGCCAGTGGCCTCCAGACAAGGATGCCAACCCAAGGCAGAGTAGGAAGTTTGATTTCCTTTACTCAGGAAGCAGTACAGTGTTTCCCTGGAAGCAGGGGCTGGACATGGAGGTGGAGAAGGGTAAGGATCTGTTGGTTGAGCAAAGAGGAAGTTTGCACAAACTTATCCAGACCCATATAACATCTATAGGCATAATTGCTAGCACAGCTGGCTTATTCTTTCCACAGGCATCTACTTTCAAGCATTGATTAAACATCATTATGATCTAGGAGAAGGAGTAGAGTGAAGACTGACTATAGCGCCTGCCTGCCTTCTTGTAGCTCTTGGTCTGCAAGTGCCTGGGAAGGTAACCTGGGGCTAGTTTTGACTCACTTTTGTTTCTATAGGTGTGTTCTCCTAGTTCTCTTAACAGCTACACCAAAGTTCTTTCGGGAAACACAGCCCCCGCCCCCCATTACTACGCTAAAGCAAATAAAATAACGTTAGGTTCTGTCCGCATTAAAAACAGAGTTTAAAATGGAGACTACAAGACTCAGCAGGCAAATTTGAGAGTTCCACCTCCCAGTTGAAGCCTGTAATCTTAGTCAGTCTCTCTCTCTCTCTCTCTCTCTCTCTCTCTCTCTCTCTCTCTCTCTGCCTTTCCCTCTCTTTCTCCCTTTCCTTCACCCTCCTCCTTCTCTCCTTTCTCCCTCATTTCTCCCTTTTCCTTTTCACCCCTCAGAAGACTAGGATGGTTTATGAGGAAGAACTTTGTCTTAAGACACTACAAAGATTATTTTATGTCATAGAACAAAATGAAGCACAAGATAAGAGCAGTCTACTGGGAGCAATGTGCATGGTAAATAAATGAGATCTGTTTCCTGGGACTGTGCTGTTTGCTAGGTGATGTGAACATCCACCTAACTATAGCAAATTCATCGCTGACTGAATGAAGATGTTGGAGATGCTGCCCATGTCTTCTTTTAATAAAAGCCATTGGGAAAGTTCCATCAGAAAAGAATGATGGACATCTGTCATCCTTATCCTAGTGTAGAAAACAGGAATTCCAGAGACACCTATTCTGGGAAACAAAAGTCTAACTTTAGAATTTTGCCACACCCACTTTGAGGGGGAATAAGGTTGACTTTTTGAATCATGACACAATAAGTTGTTCATGTAATTTTGAACCCAATTCATTCATTCATTCATTCATTCAATAAATGTTTCCTACCAAGGCATTGTCAGGCAATGGGATACATCAAATAAGGCATGCTTTCTGCTCTCAAGGAGTTCATAGCTTGGTTTTAGTGACATTCATCAAGACTAAAGTAATGTACAATAGAGCCATAAGAGAAGACAGGTTGAGAAGCCACGATACAGGAGAGGGTGTGTTGTGAGAGCAGGGAAGTCTTACCCGAGAAAGACCAGTAGAGGAGAGGATAGCCAAGGCAGTGGGGATGACATCTTAGAGAGGGAGAGGGCATGGTAATAACTTGTCATTCAGACCTTTATAAGCCACAATTCATAAAAATGGGGCCAGGCTCCTTCCACTGGGCAATCCATTTGATTTTCCTAAGCCTTGGTACTCTGTTTTGTAAGCCAGAGCTATAGCAGCTTCCTTGCAGAGCCGAGGCGAGGGTTAAACAGATGATGTGCATGGGGCACCTAGGCTGTGTTTACAGATGCATCACATTTCCGGCCACTGGTACTATTACCTCGACTATTATTATCCTGAACAAAGATTATGGTTTTGTGTTAATGTCTTTGATGGCAACTGTTTCTGGAAGGAGAGATATATGAGAGGAAAGATTGCCCCTCAATAAAAAGGTTTTCAATGTTCTCTATTAGGAATCATGAGCAATCTGACCTTGTAAAAAAATAAAATGATCTGAATTCTTTACATCTTGGCTCAGTTCCTAAAGGCAGCTAAAGTGAGATTAGAGACAAAGAGAAACATTGCAGAAAAAGGCTGCCTTAATTTCCGAGGTGAATGAGATGGATAGCCCCGGTGCCCAGCGGTAAACCTCTTAGTATTTATGAAACTGAAATTACACCATTCCAATAAAAGGGAAAGCCAAAGAAGGCGCACTCTACATAATGGCCTCTTGTTAGGTCTTCCTGATTACTTGGGCTCTGTTTTCATGAAAATGCCAGTACCCAGTGTTGCAGGACCCCTGTCTGCTGGGGGCTGACAGGAACTGTTTATTTAGCCAAGTGAAATTTTACACTTAAATAAAAAAAAAAATACTAGCTATGTTTGGGTGCGAGAAGCAATTACCTAGGCTCAACATCAACAGCGGGCAAATTGCATCTGCAGCAAAAGCAAGGCCACCGATCACACCTCGGCCTCGGCGGCCCGACATCAAAGGCAGCCGGCCTTGTTTCTTCATCTGCGGTTTGAACGATATTTCCCTTTGATCTTGGACACCAAGAAGCAGCATGGGAGAGGCAATGGAGGGGAGGGGAGGGGAGGGGAGGAGGTGCCTGGCTGATGTAGAACAACATGCTGAGGTTGTGTGGTTGAAATGCCAAGCAGGGTCTGGAAAACTCCGTTTGATATAGAGCTGAAGTCTACGGAAACAGCATCCTGACAGAAGGGTCTCAGTCAACAGGTCTCTCCTGGAGATAGCTGAATGTCGCTGTGTTGGCATGGTGACATGAGAGTACGAGGTTCAGGGGAGAAGCCAGAGATGATGTAAATACTATGTGAGAGACACCAGATTGGACATTCGCTTTGAGAGGACATATTTTGGAACCGTTCACATCTCATAGTCACTAGCCCCTTTCACATACCACTAAGCACCTCTCATCCAGGTTAAGGATGCTGCTTCCAGTCTGGGTTCCCTCTTCCCCCGCTCTTTCGCACTTGCCTTTAATACTTGGAATTTCAGGGGCAAGTGTTCAGTCCTTCTTTCACCCTTCCGCTCTAATTCATAGCTGTAGACCTGCAGAGTTGGTGCCCATTTGGAGGGACAATACAGCCCAACTGTCAATCTCCAGGCTAAGTAAGTAGATGCCTTCACATAACAGGCCAGAGCCAGGCAATCAGACAAACTAAGAAGGGCTGAGTTTCTATGGCAGGAGACACAGAGAAAGGACATCTGGGACAGTTCCTCTCTCTGGGGAAAGACTTGATTTACTTATTTATGTGAGTGTACTGAATATTAGATACATTTTGTTAGCCTCTTGCTCCCCTAAATGTGTTCCTCCTGGGTAGCTCATGCCTAGTCACACCCTCTCCACAGCCACTGTTGTCAATCCTTTCTGTCAGAAACAGCAGTTTCCAAGCTGCCTTTACAAAGATCTGCAGCCCCTTTCCTACCCTCCAATACCTCACAGGGGTAAGGGTGGCAAAGAAAGAAAGCTTGTCTCAGGTCTCAGTCCCTCTACATTCTGCCTCTTTCAACATAGCAACTATGTTTTCATGAGTTTTATTCACTTATTCTTCCAAAACCATTGCTTTCGACAAATGAGTTCAGATTTGTAAAATGTCGACAGCCACAGGCCCAGGCCTAGGCCCAGGCCTTAGGACAAATAGTCTCTGTGGTCCTTCCTAACCAGCACAAGGTCCTTCTGAGTCAAGACTCAGCAGGAAATCTTGGTTTAGCCCATGAGATGGTAAGAGTTATACTGAGCTTACATGTTAATTATATTTTATCTTCTCTGATATCTCTTTGAACCAAGAAGTATTAGCCCCATGTGGTTTAACTACTGAAACACCTAGACAGAATGCAACATGTCCAAGGTCACAGACAGAAAATGACAGACCTCAGCCCCTCCCACTGGGACATCATTACCAGAGATAAAAACAGACTTCAGACTGTTTACCGTAGCACCCGTCCATATACTACATACCAACCAAAGCCTGGCTGCTTCTAACCATGAATGTTCTCATTCCTACCATTTTGCTAAGACTAATGAAACTGTGTGGGTTTTTCACCTTAGTTACTACAACCTGCTTTATCTGATGGGCCAATTAACTATCTAATAATTATCATAATCTACCTATCCTACTCAAGAAGCTATGCTACCAAGTCCTATGATCTGCTGATATTCCATATCTGTTATGAAAATAGCTTAAAATTTATGTGTTTATAGTCTCACATTATAGACCTCCAAAATGGGTAGCTAAGAGAGTCAATGTAACTTTGAAGAGAAGTTCTTATTGTCTCACCAGGGGACTGGCTTATCTGCTTTATCTATCCCCTTAATCATCCAAGATGGCCACCACTATTTCTGTGCTGGTCTCTTCTCTCAATGTCAGCTGGAAATGATTTCATTGTGGAGTTTTCAGATGTCTCTCCTAGAGCCTACTACCACAAGCCCGAGTAGACCCCTGTTCCTTCCATTTGCCAGACTTATCATGCTGCTTTCTAATTTAAGAAGTCATGAAGGGACAGAAATGGGTCTGATTAAGCTAAACTAGAGTCACCGACTTGAGGAGAGCCCTTTGTTTGAATACATATTTAATAGGAGAGTATGCACTCAAATAAAATCAAGTTTCTGTTGGAAAAACAATGGAGAGTAGAATACAGTTGTAGCTACTGCTACAATTTCTCATATCTACTCTCTCCCAGCCCTGACATTTCTTAAACCAGCCAGATTTAAGAGCTGCTACACCTCACCTGGATTATTACCACAGGTTTCTAATGGAACTCTCTACTCCCAACTTTGTGTTTTCTAAGTCAAGCACCATCCTACGGCCAGAGTGAGGTACATCTCAAACAAATACAATCATATCTCCATTTAAGTGGCTAACATTTCAATGGCTTCCCACCAGAATCAAGCCTAAATATTTTGAGTCATTACATTCTTTCATCTCCACAGGCTCTGAGCTTTATCTGTCCTCCACTGTATGTGACTCCTTCTGTCTGAAAGTTCCAAACGACCCTATTCTGCCTGGAGGTACTCTACTTGTGACTGAGGACCCCATTCCACAGTCTCTGTGTCATTTCCCAGGCCCATGGATAACTCCAACACTGGAGCTAGGAAATGAACACAGGGTCATGGAGAATGTAACTCAAAGGCAAATGTAATTAAGGAAAGCTTGGAGCTAAGAATATGACTGTTAAATAAAGGACGCATTGAAGAGCAAAAAGAGAAAAGAATTTTAAAAGCAACAGCAATCCAAGAGCACCCATTGGGGCATGAAACAGTTTCTGTAGGCTGTCTATGACTGGAAAGGCCATCTTACCATAGTGGTTTTCAGGACCTTTTCCAATACACAGAGGTTACGGGGCATTTTATGCACCCTCCCCTAGCTGATTTGCTTCTGGTAAACTGTTTGCTCTTGGCAGGCTCTGTACTGCAGGAGTTTGACTACGTGGTCAGGATTCCAGTTAGCTAGTTTCCAGTTACTGGGGAGGAAAGACTGAAGGTTATGCTAGTTGGGGTATTTCCTCACTCCCTCATCTCTGTGTTGGACAGCTTCACCAAGCTCTTGTGTTTTAGTGGCTAGACTCTACTGGGGAGGTCTGCTGGTGCTGGAGAAGCATCTCCCAGGTCACATGGGTCTGCAGTAAACTGGTTCCTTCACTTTCTCCCTCCTGCCTAAGGATGGCAGCAGCTCCCTACTGTCATCAAGTCCTGGGTGCCTCCCAATCTCCTGATAGCTTTGTGATTTTTCCATCGCTGTGTAACCAATTCTTGGAATTCAATTTGCTGTTTTCCATTCTTTTTGTCGATTTTGTTTCTGTGATGAAGTCTGACAGACAGAGGCACTAAGCCAATGCTGCAAGATCTCTGTGTGAAATGTCTTTTTGCTCCATCCTTTGTTTTGTTTTTAGGAAGCAGAGTGTGGTAATGACAAGCAAAAGGATGGCAGTTGGGAGAATGGAAATCAAACTCCAGTTAACCACGGAGCATCCGAAAGCTGTTGTGAAAAATCACCCAGAATCTTGAGTCTTGCTTTCTTCAACTACAGTTAAAAGTAGGATTTTTTTCTTCTAAGCCCTCATTTTAGGGACAATTAGAGAGAAAGCACTGTGTCATCATTCTGATACTACGAATTCAAGAAACAGTCCTTACATAGCCTTCTAGTACAACACTGTACAGTGGACCAGAGAATGGTTTGAATGTCTTTGATATCTGCTGCAGCAATGCTTAGCAAGCTTTACTATGCATCAAACAATCCCATGACTACATTAAATGCCAATCCAAATTCTGCATGGATGTTGTGGGGCTGGAATTTGTGCATCTCCACGTCTGCTTTCAGATGCTGCTGCTGTTGGAGGTTCATACAGCAAGTCTCAAGACTCTTGAGTTGGTAAAGTTTTTTTCCCTGTAAAAGGCCTTAGGGAAAGAATTTTAGGTTTTGGAAGCCATATCATCTCTTACGCAGCTATTCAATAGAAATGATTGTACAGAAGTAGGCACTAGGGACTTGGCTCCCGGGTTGGAATTTCCTGATCCCTACTCTAGACATTAAGTTGTCTCAGACCATAGTTGGCTTTATTGATATTTTTATCCTCAAACCATATCACTTGATAGACTAGAGAGATGGCTCAGTGGTTAAGAACATACTGCTCTTGCAAAACACCGGAGTCTGGTTTTTAGTGCCCATGTTATGTGACTCACAACCACCTGTAATCAAGTTTCAGGGCTTCTGATACTTCAGTCCTCCATGGGCATTGAACTCATGTGTATAACCTCATGTACAAACACATACATAGTCACTTAATTAGAATAAAAATAAATACATAAAGTCTTGATGTGTAACTGGACAGCTGTTCTTACAAAGGAACTAGAAAACCCTGAGCTCATTTTATTTGGTGTTTTCTATATCCTAAGACATATTTCAAGTCCTTAGTAGGTATTTTCTTTACCACTCATAATTCTCTGAAGAAGTTACTGTCACAATGACCCCACCACCACCACCACCACCATTTTTCAGAGGCAGCACAGAAGTTAGCTGGTTCTTTATAGGTCACAAGAGAGCCAGAGTTGAGGACCAGAATCACATTTATTCTTCTTTTCCCTCTCACCCTCAGACCCTATAATGGTGTTCGGCATATGATAAGCAATTAGCAAAGAAGTCCTGATTGAAATTTTTAAGTATCCTGCCCTGAACTCAGATTGCTGTGAATCTGGGTCACAAGAAAAGGCATTGAAGTCCTCTGAATCCTAACCACATCCATAGAAGTTGAGCCTGGAGCTACCAATTATCATATCTAAAAATGCCTAAAAAGCATTAATAATTTAGAAGTTACATTTATATAGGGAAAGATTCCTAACAGTGTATAAGTCCCTGATGGTCAAACAGTGTGTGTCCAGTGAAGGTCTGGGCATTTGGTGACATTTCCTATGTATGTATTTGTTAACTGACAGGAGAGAGATGGGGGCAAAGTAAGAAAAAATACAGAGGAGCTTCCAGATGGGGCTTTTGTTGTATAGATGCCTACTAGTTGCATTGAGAACTCCACCATAGATGGAGTTGACTTTTTGTCATTCACCTGCCTGTGTCACCCATGTGCCTATAAATACGCCTTCACCCATACTGGTGTAATTAAACTCAAAAAACTCATTGGCTCACATAGGTGGATGTTATTCTTTCTTTGGTATCTCATTGCCTTCTCTCTCTCTGGGCTAGATAGAAACAGTCTTCTCAGTAAAAGTTATATATCACTTTTTAAAGCAATGAGATTAACTGACAGATTTTTTAAAGTACTATTTTCCTTAATGGAAGTGACCCCGAACTCTCAAGATTTTAAAGATTCAAGACTTTCATATGTTCAAGGTCTGATGTTGACTTTTTTTTTCCCCCTTTCTCATGCCTTCCTTTCAGGTCATTTCTCCTAACTAATTTCTTTCCAACCAAGAAACCAGACCATCAGGATTACTATAATTGTAAAATTAGTGTAATCAATCCTAAGTGATGACTTCAGCAACTTAATTAATGAAAAAAAGGTGAATTTCAATGCCTTTGCTCTGTGGCAGTTATGGCATGAGTTATGGCAAGTTTATATGTGTACTAGTTCACCTACCTATGAATGAGGTCATTAGACAAGAGTACTTCTTTGGGGGCTGGAGAGATAGTTCAGTGGTTAAGAGCATTAGTTGTTCTTCTAGAAGACCTAGGTTCAATTCCCAGCACCTGCACAGCATCTCACAACTGCCTGTAACTCCAGTTCCAGGAGATTCACCACCCTCTCCTGTCCTCCCCAGGCACCAGTAACACACAGTGCACAGACATACATGTAGACAAAACTCATACACATAAAAATAAAATGAACATTTTTCAAGTATTCATTAAACCATCCATTATCATTCATGCCTGTAATCTCTGTACTTAGGCTGAGACAGAATAATCATCATGAGTTTGAAGGTAGCCTGAGCTATACAATACAATCCAGGCTAGTCTAGGCCATCAATCAAGACCCTGTTTTAAAACAAAACAGAAACATTAATATTTTATCAGTGCTTCAACTTGATAAGTAAGAATACCATAGCTCACATAGTCATAAGATTATAATCAGGAGCTTGAGAACAAATTGAAGAATTCCTCCATGTGAATTGTTGGCCAGAAGGGCTTCAGAGGCTCTTAAAAAAAAATACAGGCTATTGCTACCTAAACAAGGGTTACCTACCTGAACAAGGCAGGACTGTTGCTATAGAAGAACATACTTTAGTTACAGAACACAGAGTTACCTTTCCTACTGTCTAGTGTTCAAGTCTTATGTATACTGCTGGGAGAAAATACTCATCTATTGTCTCAGCCAACTATAAATCATGTGTGTGACAATATAACTCACATGTAAGATATGCCCACTGGTGCAACAGTGGCACAATTATTTTAAGGATAACCAACTGATTTGTGATTGGATTTGAGGCTGGCTCTACAGCAGGGAATATAAACCTTCCCAAAGACCTATGGCATTTCAATCAAACCCCTAAATTAACATGTTGTCAAACTGACTTCTAAATATTTATACTCATACCCATAGACCAGTACAGCTCTCATTCTGGGACAGAGTGGTTTCTTTGTGCAGAGGGTAATGGTTTACAGAGTGACTCATACCTGGTCAAAGTGCTACAAACAAGTGTCTGAGGAGCGCTCAGTCGTAAGCAGGACACCAATATCAACAACATCAATATCACTAACAATAACAACAACACAGTCCCAGGAACCATCACATAAGAGGGAATAGAAAAGACTTAAGAACTTGATGAAAAAGAATATCATGAAACGCTAACAAGTAGCAGTGGCACTACGATTGCACCCATGTGTACACAGAAGCTCTGTGTACTAGCACAAGATTGGGACCTTCAACTTCATCATAGACTGAGAAAATTTCCTTAAGTCCCCATCCTCTCCTAAAGAGTGGTTGCTGAGGAAAGGGGTGTCAATTTTTCTCTATTGGCATAGCCACTAAGAGACCAGGTAGCACCATCCCATAGGCTGGAGTTCTCAGCTGAATGGAAATGGAGAAAATCAGATAATCAACAGTCTTCATCTCTGACACCTGACTGCACTCGGGATCAGCTGCCTTCTTTCTGCCATGGTGAATCATCCCTCTCATTGCCACACCCTCCTTACACAATGGTCCACTCTCTCAAACAGAAACCATTCTGAGAGGGTGAGTGGAAGAAACCATTCTGTTCTTTGGTTAATTGTATCAGGTATTCCATCACAATCAGAAACATAACAACAAATACACCTGCCAACACTGACCTCCAAAGGGAAGGCAGATGCTTACTCCGTTGAGCTAGAGGCCAGTTTTCTAAACAGAAGGAAAAGGATGAGAAAGGACCTCGAGGCAGAAGGGAACATGAAGTATACAAGGCAGACCACAGTGGCATGAGACAAAGTTGAAGATATGAATAGTATCTGCACCTCCAGGATCTTACGTCATCAGTCCTGATGGAGGAGACTGGCTGTTGCCACTGTCTGTATTACTTACTGGAAAGCAGATGGCCGACAGAGAAACAGTGTGAAAGCTAACCAGCCTGGAGCCCATTTGTGACCCTTCCTGACCCCTGATGCCTTCCTGCCCCTGGTTCATTCCTTGCTTCCTCCATGAACTTCAAGAGTCATTTTCAAATTAGTTCTACCAGGGGCTCTTTTCCTGTTAGGAAAGAAAAATGAAGCATTGACTGGACACTTGCTCTACCATTTCCTATAATTGAATTAACTCTGCACAACAAAACAATTGAAGCTCCCATCCCTATTTAGAGTTACAGAAATGGAAGGACCATAAAGGCAAAGAAGATGCCCCATCACGCAGAGGTAATAAAGGGCTGGCCTTCCTTCCATGCCACACTCCTCGACTATCTGCTCCTCCTCCTCTAGCATTAGCCAACAAGGCCATCTGTGGAGGGTACCACAAAAAGCCCAAGAAAACAATTACAGGAGGCCCTATTATTTGCTTTCAAGATTTGCTATAAACATTAGAGAAAAACCACTTCTCTCTGAGTACTTAGGATGGATCTCCAGCTGTCAGGCTTTCAGCAGGACACAAATAGCAAATCAAACTGGGGGTGAGGGGGTGGGGAATCTAGATGAGCTTGTAAAACAGACCCTTAACAACGGTGTAGTGCAGGAACAGACCTAACCCGTGATGATTGTTCTGGGTTCTATCTATCGTCACTTTCTTTTTGAGGGTTTCAGGAAAGGCAATTGGAACTCAGCCCTGGAGAGGGCTAGGGAGAGCCAGGGTGGAGAGGCTTCCCTCCAAGAACTAATATAGAACCCAGGTACTAGAGGCAGCAGCTGGGTTCATAATACTCAAAACTCACTCTTCTATTTCAAACTATCCTGAAGCCAAAGGTGCTCCCTATTGGCCCAATTCAACCAGAAGCCAAAGAGTATTAGGGGATAAATTTCGTTCCCTCTTATTTTGTAATTCTACCATCTAGTAACTCAGAATCTCTCTGCAAAGGAAGATATGCATTGTAACTAGGGAAGTAACGCAAATGAGGGCTCAGAGATGAACCTTAGTCTGATTTGACTGGTGTTCTTTTCAAAAAGGAATTTGTATACAGCATGTACAGAGAGAGGAAGACATGCAGACCCAGAAAAGACAGTGTTGCACAAATCCTAAGAGAAAGCTTTAGACAAAAGCTATCCACAGCCATATGACCTCAGAGGTACAATTTCCAGGAATCTGTAAAATAAGGATTGATGGTTTTAGCCATCTAGGGTATAGAAACTTGTGATAGAATAAGTAATAGCAGTATAATACAGAGAGTAAGGAAGACGGTGGGTACAGTGACCCCAAGTCATAAACAGGTGCCAAAAAAGGCAGGAGGTGCAAATGGTAGACCGACAGCAAGCAACTCTTACCATACATGTCAGGGTAGTTCAAGAATTTTTGCCCAAGGCTCTGCTCTACTGGTAACTAAACTATGGTCCTGTCAAAGGCCCAGTTTCCACATCCTTCTCAGATCTCTTCTTTGTGGGAAATTAGCTACAGTTGACTTTTTGTGCATATATGAGCACATTACAAATCTTTACAAGTACCCTGCCTTCATGGTTTTTAAATTTTTTACTGGATGGTCTGAATGTTTAAAGATAAACATCTCAACAATGCAGAGTATGTCTTTATAATTTCTTATGATAAAATGGATGACTGATGGATGGAATGAAGAAAGCTAACATTTATCTACTACCATGTATGGTGATTTCAGTGAGAGTGGCCCCCAAGATTCATGTATTTGAATGTGTGAACATTAGTTGGTGGACCTGTCTGGGAGGGATTAGGAGGTGTGGACTTGTTGGAGAAGATGTGTCACGGGGTCGGTGGGGGGCTTTGAGGTTTCAAAATCCAGAGACCATTTTCAGTTAGCTCCATGTATCTTCCTTGTACTTGTGGCTCAAGCTGCAAGGTCTCAGGTACTGCCCCTATGCCGTTCCTGCCCCTGTGTCATTCCTGTCTGCCTGTCTCCCTGCTCCATGCTCCCTGGTACAATGGTCATGGACTCACTCTGAAACTGTAAGCGCCCAATAAACTCTTTCTTTGAAAAAACTGCTTTAGTTGCGGTTTTTGCACAGCAATGTAAAATGCTTTCATGTGTTTTAATACCTCTTGAGTAAAAAAGCATGGAGCCAGGAATAAATTATTATTAGCTATTTATTCTGTAGTCTCCATGTGCCAGGCAGGAGTGAGAGGAAAATATCTAATATCCAGTGGCACAGGTACCAACAAACACATCAGAAAAAGTGTGGGCCATGAACACTTGGATGGGCTGATTCATATCAGTGACTACAGGTCAGCCTATCACCACATCTTGTGCCAGAGGATATTCTGAACATTACTACGAAAACCTCACCATACAAAATAACAAAGGAAAACCAATCCACTTATGTAGGTATTAGGGTCCAGACACAGAGGCACAAGGTTTTCTGTGTGAAGCTACATAGACAATAAATACAGGACTAGGGAAAAAAAAGAAGCAACTCAATTCAAGACACACAATACATACACCACATTGAAGGTGAGGTTGGAAGCTTGGTGATACAGTCCCGACCTGGCTTACCCAAGACCTTGGCTTTTATTCCTAGCACAATGAAAAACATCATATATGCATAAGCATACACTATGCTGACCAGCTTTAAAATTCTACAGTCTTATCACAATACCATCTGCCCTACTCCCAGAGAAGCACATGACTTGTTTCCTCCAATCATTGTTCAATCTCTTTCAGTTAAAATCAGCACTCTCTTAATCTATATCTTGAAAGCCTCCCCTGACCAAGTTTTATTATTTATGTTGAATTTTTAAAGTTTTCTATACTGGCAAAGTATATAGAATGTAAACTCTACTGTTCTAACTAATTTGAATAGATAATTCTGCATCATTAACTAATCCACTAAGTACCTGAAGTGTTTTTCTTTATCCCAAATAGAAGCTTTACCTTCATTAAAAAATAAATAGTCTCTTTCTGCTGACCCATGGGAACCTCTATTCTATTTTCTGTGTCTATGATTTTGCCTACTCTAGATACATCATACAAGTGGAAGCATGTGCTGAAAAAAATGGCTCAGGAGGAGCAGGCACTTACAACTAGACATAACTATTTGAGTTCAGTTCCTGTGACCCACATGGTATAAGGGGAAAACCACCTCCTGCAAGTTTTCCTCTGACCTCCTCAAGTGTGCCATGGCACATGCATGCCACTTCTGTCACCCACCACTCCCCTTCTACACACAGACATGTGTGCACACTCAAGAAACATTTTTAAATGTAAGTGGAGTTATGCCATACTCTTCTCTCCTACCTGACTGGTTTCACTTAGCCTAAAGCCTTTAGGTATCTTTTATGGTGCTACATGTGTCCAAATTCTATTTCTTTTATAAGTTGGATGGTATGTCAACGTGTGGATTCACCCCATTTTTCTCATTTGTTCATCAATAAGCACACATTTGAGATATTCAGCCTTCAGATATTTATTTCACTGAGAATAATATTGCTCTGAACGTTTGTTTGCAAGTATCTTATAAGTTCATCTTTCAGCTTTCTGGTGCATACCCAGAAGTAGAACAGATAGACCATATATAATATAACCCTGCTTAACTTCTAGAGGACCTTCCAAATTAGTTCCCATTACGCCTACCTGTTTGTAAGTATGTACTATATGTCAGTCTATTTTGATTGTTGGATGTCATCAACAAAATGGGGATTTGTTGAATGGATACATGTAGTAAGTGTGGATTCTGCCCTTGAGGAGCAGAGGTTAAGCTTCCATACAAGTAGGGCGAGGTCTTGGCAAAAGGTATCTAAAGCAGTAACATCAAACTGAGAAAAGAAACTGGGGGGCACGGGAGGAATGAGAGATAAAAATAGAAGAAGCAATGGTGAGCTTTGGGTCTGTGTGGGGCCGCAGAGAGGAAAATCAGTTATTGGGGTCAGCTTCTAAAGGGATCATCAATTCTATGGGAAGATGCACTCAGACAAAATGAGGTAAACAGTTCAGACCCAAGAATAAGAACAGCCTCGGGTTGCCTGAAGACATTCAATGTGGAACAAGCTGAAGGGTAGATAAAGTAGCCTGTTTAATTTAAATAACTATAAAAATTCCTCAACAATGTTTAGAACTTAAGGCCCAAGAAAATACTTGGAATATATTAAGGATTTACAAATATGATGTAATTTGTCTCTAATGCCAACCTATCACAAACCGGTTGAAGGGAGAGAACATGTAGTCATTAAGTAAATTATCAGTCAAGATCTGTACAATGCCTGACGCAGTCGGGACTCTATTAAAGCCTACCTAATGAATGTAAAGCATAACTGAAGTACCCACAAAGGCTAGAGCCCAACTTTCATCAAAGGTAACTAACAAGCTGAACAGAAAACACAATCTAAACATCTCAGAACCAGAAGACACTCCAATGATCATCTAGTCCAGGGTCTAGAAAATCCATTCAGTAAAGAGCCTAACCATAACACTGTTGGCAAGTCCTTAATACTGCGTAAAGACAGACTGGGACAACATGTTAATGGAAGGCCTTAAATCTGACAGACATTTACTTAATAAAGTCAGTCTTAGAATAATTTTTTTCACTTGCCTCAGGCTCCAATATGTCTCCATGAGACAGGGCTAGTGTCCTTTAGTCATTGTTCTTGCTTCTGATAAGGTGTTACTGAGTTTTGGTGTCACCTCACATTTTGAACATGGCTAGTGCTTCTCATAGCCTCCCCAGATTTGTGCCCTCCCTCATCATCTTAGTCAGGGTTTCAACTGATACACAAAACACCATCACCAAGAAACAAGTTGGAGAGGAAAGAGTTTATTCAGCTTACACTTCCACATTGCTGTTCATCACCAAAGGAAGTCAGGACAGGAACTCACACAGGGCAGGAACCTGGAGGCAGGAGCTGATGCAGAAGCTATGGAGGGTGCAGCTTACTGGCTTGCTTCCCTTGGCTCACCCAGCTTTCTTTCTTATAGAACCCAGGACTACCAACCCAGGAATGGTACCATCTGCAATAGGCTAGGCCCTCCCACCTTGATCACTAATTGAGAAAATGCCTTACAGCTAGTTTTCATGGAGACATTTCCACAAGGGAGGCTTCTTCCTCTGTGATAACTCCAGTTTATGTCAAGTTGACACACAAAACCAGCTAGTTATCTCATGCTCCTGCCCTCCACACATCTCACCTTTATTGAACTATTTCCTTAGTCTGTTTCCTCAATGGCTCCACTCAGTATCAGATGGAGTCCTCACTATCTGCTTGAATCTTCACATCCTGTGTCCTTTACCTACTCCTTTACCTCCAGCTTGGAAGCAAAAATAAACTCTCTCCCATAATCCACATGGAGTAGTATCTACCTCCTGGTCCTCAGAAGACCACCTTCTCACCTCTTTCTCTATTTCCTCTCCTTAGAAATTGCCCATTAGCTACTGGGAAAACCACCCTCCCATCCTGGGCATGCAGAGCTATGCTAGGCATTGTCATCAGAAGGGAAATATGAAAGGAAAGCCAGGGGGTAAGAACCCCCAAATCTTCAGTACCTAGCACAGTGACCTCCACATGTTTTTCTCACACTGAATTAAACAAGTCTTTTCATTCAGATGTTCAGGGTTTAGATGGATAGAGACAAACTGAGGAAGCTCAAGGAAGAGAGACTTCTAGCATTCAGCGTGAAAGGAAAGCAGTGCTATTCTTTGTACTTTATGAGTTGGAACAAAATCACTGGGCAGCATAGATAGACAAAGATATAGCAGTTATTGCTCATATCATATGTAGCCAGCCTAAGCCGGAATATCCATGAGTCACTCCAGCCTAATGAAACTGACAAAGCCAATTCAGAACTAAATTACCCTTCTTAGCTAACCTCATTCTCCAACTCCTCAGCCTTCCTTTAACCCATTTATTTAATTTCTTTTAACATATTTAAATCGATTGGAGGGAATTATGAGGGAGACAGATGAGACAGGTCACAACATTTGTATGCACATTAAAATAAAGAAAATTAAATGAAAGATTAATAGGGCAGACAGGTACCCATGTAACACGATTTCACTTTGAAGCAATTTATTTCCATTCAAACTGTGATAAATAACCACCAGGTGATATAATAATTACGCATTTCTTGGTGTCGAATGGGATGTGGCAATTATTCTCTGAAGTGGAAATATCCCATGGACTTTCAAACGGGAATGCTGTACATTCAATAAAGCTACAAACCATGACCCCAAAAGAAATTGAATTGGCCTGTTTATATTCCCATCGCTATGTCTGAAAAGTATGTTCTCACCCTCCAAGGCAAACTTCCCTTTCTGTTTGATAAAGTCTTGTGATTTGTGACGACAGAAATTCAGAGGACTCCATAAATTTTGTGCCTTGGCATTCCCTCGTGAGATGGAGCACTGGGAAAGATGGCTTCTGGAGAAGGCAGAGTCTTCAGGCCACAGAACATCCCTGGTTAGGGTGGTGAGCCATTCTCATTATGAATGGCCTGTAGGATGAAGGATAATCGGATGCATTTTAAAGTTAGGTCTTGCTCAGCTTTAAGGAAGCCCCTGCCTGTAAATTTGCATCCACATCCTGGGATCTGCTTTGCTGACCCCTTCATTGTTCAGTCTCACACAAACTGCCCTGGGTTTCTGGCCCACACTCTCTGCTTGTATGTATGCAGGAATCATTTCATAGAACGGAAACTTTGCTGACAGGGAAGGGAGGACAGCAGGAAGAGACACTGTGAAAGTGAAAAAAATTGAGATCCAGTACTGGACAAGCCCCTTACCAGCCATGCAAACCTGAGCAGTGTTTCTCATCAATAGAACATGGCAGTGCAGACCTGTAACCCTTTGAGAAACTGTGAAGTGCTGCCCAGATTCTCTTCAACTTTTTTTTTTTTTGTATGAAAGTAATTTATTACCAACTTTTACAGTAATTTTGGAAAAATTTGAAACTTTTTTTTAATATTTACATTTATATTACAGCACAAGGGCTGGACAGACACCTACCCTCTATGCTATTAAAATCTACTTTCTTATTGATAATCTTGAGTTACAATGCAGAAAATTCCAAAGTGATAAGGAAAGGAAAGAAACAGTTCCTACCTCAAAGAAGAGAGGGAGGGGGAGGGAAAGGGAGAGAGGGAGGAAGGGAACAAGGGAGGGAGGGAGGAAGGGAACAAGGGAGGGAGGGAGGAAGGGAGGGAGAAGGGAGGAGGGAGGGAGGGAGTGAACAAGGGAGGAGGGAGGGAGGGAAGAAGGGAGGAGGGAGAAGGGAAGGAGGAAAGGAACAAGGGAAGGAGGGAGGAAGTGCACAATGGCTTATCCTACATAGGCTCTGTCTGAGCTGCTGAGGCCAAAGCTGAAGCCAATACTTCTTAGCTATCCACTCCCTGTGTGTTCTTGTTATTTCTTCTCTACTTGCTTAATAAAACTTCATTTAGCAGCAGGCTTCCTGGGAAGACAGAGATGAATCACAGTCTAGCAAAGACCCTGGCTTTGCAACCTGCAAAGAGCACTTTAAAGTAAAACTTGTCTCATTTTATCTTCGCAGCAGCTATTGGGAGTATTATTCTTTCTGTGTTCAAGATGAGAACACTGAGTTTCCAGGAAAATAAAGTGATTTCTCCATTCAAGAGAGAGTCAGTGACAGGGACAACATGGTAACTGTAGAATGATGATTTCAATCAAGGGCTCCTCCTTGTAGGCTACAGGTATCTTACAGGAGAGAAGCTAGCTGTGAACTAAGCCTATGATTCCACCTCCTGCTTCCAAGTTCTTTATTCTGTAGAATTGTATTAAGGTGTCTAAATCCTCCATAAAATCTAGGGTCCCTCCACTTTTCCATATTCAGCATCTGCATGGATTATGTGTAGCTATCCCTCTGAGCCACGAGGTACTAGTGTTCAAGGAGGCGGGGGACAGTTCACAGAGGTATGGCAGCTAAGAAGAAAACAGAAGACTGTATTTCCTCGGGACAAAGGAGCTGGTATGCTTCAAGCTGGGGTATCAGATAACTAAAGCTTTGAGGAAAATAAACGGGAAGCTTTGGAGAGGACTCATGGTGGATAGATAGGCAACAACAAGAGATGAAGTAGAGAGAAATGCATGTCAGGAGGAACTCACCGTACAGGAGAAGTCGGGTCTTCAATTCAAGAGCACTGAAATCACAGAGCAATTTCTTTTTCAGTTGAAGCTGATGCCATCTGATTTGGATCTTAGGCAAATGACTCTGCTATTGAGAGAAATCTTGAACAATACTGAAGCTAATGATCAGCTGTGTTAATATCAGTGGTGTGATAAGGATGAAAATGCGGAGGAAGACAAAATCAAGGGAGGTCACCCTTCTGGTTGACAGTGAGTCTCAAAGCCTGCTTGAACCAGTTCCAGTTGAGCACACCGAACGTTAGGTCTTGAATGAGACGGACATAAGTCGTCATTTTCTCACTTGTCTAGCTTTTATGACAGAGCCAGGCACCAGACTGAAAACTTTGAATATACTATTTGGCAGAATGAAAACAGCTTAATGATAGAGGCGTGGGCCCGGTTCTTGCTTCAAAAATTCAGATCCCTAGGCCTCTGTGGAGCCACGCTCAACTTGCAGGACTTGAGGTGGTACCTAGGAATCAGTATTTAAGATCCACTGATGATAACGTACGCTAAATTTCAGAACCGCAGCTGTGACTAGAAAGCATATGACATTTTTATTCTGGGGAACAGTTTTAATTAGAAAAAAATAATTTCCAATCCAAAAATAACTATTTCAATTAACCTGGGCTGCCTTATGCTTAATGACATACAAATGCCCCAAATAGTATGGAATACCCCAGTGACAAGCACGCACATGACATTTAGCTGGGAGCGAGACTGACAGGCTGACAGAATAAAGCTGAAATAGTATTCCAAAGGAAGGTGTGATGCAGGTGCCCAGGCTAGAGAAGCAGAGTGCAGTCTGAGCTAAAGGAGGTGAAACACAAAAGGTTCAAAGGCAGCCTTAGCAGGAGTCAGACTGAGGAACTGGACCCAAGTTCCAAGCGAGAGTCCTAAAATACCCTGAGGGAAGAAGGCAGAGGATGACCTATCAGACTTTCTTAAGTTACCCAGCCTCTCTTTTAACTCCGTAACATGTTAGGCTTGATCTAGCGGAGACTGCAAATTAAGAAGAAAATGACTGAAAGGAATCTAGACAGTTCAACCACCTGTGTTCTGAGAATCCTGGTAGACTCAGTGTGAGGTAAGCACTGTGTGGAAGTAGTGCTTCTGTCTGCAGCTGCTAAGGATCTCCAGTTGCAAGCAACAGAAGTCTCCTCTAGATTGCTCAGCCTAGCTGTGTAATGGTCAGAGAACCAAACAGTCTGAGGCGGTTAGATCAAGAGCCACAAAGATCTCAGGGTCTTAGAAAGAGAACTCAATGAGCGACATATAAAATTATCAGTGTAATGATTCTGCACTAGTTTATGGGTCATGCATCTTCAAACCCAACCTCCAAGGAAAAGCTAGCACCAAGTCTGGGCCAGGAAAGTGGGGAGATGGCAAGAAGGATAGCAGAGCACATTCAACCAATAACCGAAAAGCTACAATAGCAAGCCGATCCCATTCAATTGTTACCAGAGTGACCTGGTACCTTAGAAGAGGGATGTACAATCCTAATAGCTCTGTCTGTCTCTCTCTGTCTCTCTGTCTCCGTCTCTGTCTCTGTCTCTGCTCTGTCTCTCTCTCTCTCTCTCTCTCACACACACACACACACACTCTCAAAACTACTTGATTTAGGCTTGTCACACTAGACTGTTGTCAGATACGGTGTGATTTATTTGTAGCATTTCAGAGAGGTAAGGAATTAAGACCAGAGAATTTACACAAATCCCATACAGTTGCCCAGTGAGAAAATGGCAAAATTGGGGTTAAGTCTAATACTTAAACACACTCTCCTTGCCTTGCAGCCAGAAGGCAGAAACACTGTGTGCACTTTCCAGCCATAAACAGATTCCCCCATGGGTTCAAGATGCATCTCTCCCACCCAAAATATGAAACCTCTTTGGTCTGTTCCTGCTGAGTCTAGATCCAGTGTTAATTATCACCTGATTATAGCCCATTATTATTTAGGAGGGTGTTGAGGGGTTCAGTTTGCAAACATATTTCAGTAGTACCTCAAGCCCTCAGGCCACAAGGGCTGTTGCATTTCTCACTGTGTGCAGTTTTTACAAGTCTCCGTTGTTCATTAGGGTAAGAATTTATAAGCCTGACATCTTGGCTGGGAATGGCGCATCACGATTTCTGAGTTAGGGCCCTTCAGGGAGGGTGGTGTGGGGGGCAGAGCTCCTGCAGTAGGCTAGAATTCGGGTTATTTGTAGTCAGGCCCATACCAACACAATACCGCATTCTTCTCTACAGATGTACATGGCACCCTGGGGTAGAAGAAGCATGGTGTCTTGGTGTCTTAAATCTGCAAGGTGCTGCTTCTGCACAGCCATGTGATCTTGGACAAGTCACTTTGTTGGATTCATCTTAAAATGTACAGAGTAGAAAGGACATAGGGAGATCCTTCAAGGCATGATATTAGTCTCAGGAAACTGGTTCAGGACAAGGACCTGGGGGGTGGGGGGCAGAGCATTCCCAGATCCAAGTAAACTTAGGAAAAGCTACATTCAAGTTACATTAGTGGCACTAACAGTAAGTTTTCTATAACTTTGAGCATACGTTGCTTTGCAGTGCTGACTAGGCAGTGTTTGTTTGCTTGTTTGTTTGTTTGTTTTATATCACAAGAAGGCATTTGTTTCTTTTCTCTAAAAACCACTTTAAACATCTCATGGCATATAGTGTTTCCTTAGAACAAAATTAGAAAAACTCTAGATCAGAGAACAATGAAATATTTTTCATGCTTTCCTTTGTTCTAAATTTTAGTTGTGTGTGTGTGTGTGTGTGTGTGTGTGTGTGTGTGTGTAGCAGCATATTTTTTCCACAAGTTGGGAGGAACCAAGGTAGGAGGAGTAAGGAGAGGAAGAGGAGAAGGAAGAGGAGGAGCAAAGGAGGCAGAGTTGTAGGCGCCATGGATGACTACACATGTACCAAGAGCAATTCTGGGTAACAACTCATATCTAGGTTAGTTAATTGGAAAGAACCTCCAATTGTGTGGGCATCTTGTTATATTGAGCATTACTAAACATATAAAGCCATTGGATAATCTTTAAACATTAGAGTCTCATTTTCTACCCGGTACCTCGTGGATGGCGGGATGGTCTGGTCTCAGCTCAGCCTTGTGGACACAGCATGAATGATTGGCAGAGACACACTGGCGTCGCATGAATGGCAGGGCCGGTACCTCTGGCTGCCTGAGTGGGCACCTCAGGCCTAGCCTAGTTGGGAACACAGTGGCTCTGTAACTATAAGCCAGATCTGGTCTCACTGCATTAAATATTCCCCCAACATGTGTGTACTGTGTGAATGCAGGTGCCCACAGAGGACAGAAGGAGCATCAGATCTCCGGGAACTATAGGTACAGCTATTTGTAAGATATCTGATGTGGGTGCTGGGAACTGAACCCAGATCCTCTGCAAGAGCAAATGCTTTTAACCACTGAGCCATTGTCCCAGCCTCACAGTGCTTTTCTTTGTGTTGCAGTAAGACCTGTACCCATTCTGCTCACAACTCACTGAGGTCTGTTTTACTCATTCCATGCAAAATCAGCCTGCACCTTTTCATTTGTACTATGACTGTTCTAGTCTAAGCCACTATGTGCTCATTCCCATGTTCTATGTCTGTCTCTCTCTGTTTCTGCCTCTCTCTGTCTCTCTCTGTCTCTGTCTGTCTCTGTTTCTGTCTCTCTGTGTCTCTCTCTGTCTCTTTCTCCCTCCCTCCCTCATCCCTCCCATCATCTCCCTCTTTTCTCTAACTCCCTCTTCCCTCCTCTCTCAATATTCTAAGCCTCCTATTTATTCTCCTTAATCCTTCTCTTGGTTCTAATCCTTTCTTCACAAAGTATCCAGGAGTATTCAGGAAATCATACCAGGCATTTAGTGGCTTAGGATGCTTCCATAATGACCACTTTATTTGGACTAAATGTGAAAGCTTTCTAATAGTCTACAAGCAAGGCCCTGCACAAATGTGAGTCCATTGTGCTCACTCTGACTCTATCATAGCATATGGTCTGCCTCTTCTTGTCTCCTGGCAATCATGCTGCTGTGTCTACTGTCACCTCTGTCCAGCATCCTCTCACCTCAGTTCTGCTACCAACTCTTATGAGTCTTAGCTTAAGCAGTGTTGTTAAGAAAGTGTCTTCAACCCAACATCCTCTACCCAGTTTTTTCATTTGTCTCTACCCAGAGTCTTTTTCTCTCGTATACACTGACTTGTTTATTGTCCACATCCTCTGTAGGGTAATGTTTCTTTAGGAGAAGGAATTAGTTTACCCAGTTCAAAGCTTTACTCCAAGAGTCTAGAACAGGGATAGGTACTTAATAGGCATTCCAGAAAGATGTTTGGAATAAATACATGCTGAAAACAGGGCCATTTCCCTAATAAGTTCATTACAAGCAGAGATGATGTTTGTACAATCTTTCAAATCTCAGATGTATATTTTCAAACATTACTGGGGCTGTTTTCTTTTTTATAAAAAAGTGGAGATAATAATAGATACCTCACAGGTATTTGATAAATATAATAATAAATGAGACCTTTAGTATATTTCTAGTGAAAATGCCTGTCTGGATGATATTTCATCCCACATCATTGTTCATAAAATCCATAATTTCTAACTCAGTGTTCAGTACATAGTAACCTCATAGTAATCATCTTCTGAGTGATTTTTCTAAAACTGTTTCAACCAGTGACATGTATAAAATCATCATACTCCTAATGTCTATCCTGATGCTATCTCCATAAGTAGTGTGATTCAAACTAGAAACTCTACTTAGAAAACGAAAGCTTCTAAAGACTGTGGAAACATTCTTTCCTGGAGCCTGGATTTGAACACTGGTCAAATCCACACTCTGAGATACAGTTCAGCTATGAGCAGAGAAATGGGTAAAATATCAATTGAATTCTGTATGAATGCCTGCTTCCATGTTTGCCATAAACAATGAAGAAGACCCACCTGTCCTTAGAATTCACAGGCAAGTAAGGGAAACACACAAAGGTGCATTTACGGTATTACTGAACAAGTGCTGAAAGTATGCTTACCTCACAGATGCAGGAGCTTAAAACAGGTACAGGAAGATAGGGACTTTCAGGATTTGCTTCCTGCCCATCCTGGTGAGATATGGAGATGTACAGGATTCTGTTCAAAACAGACACAGCTTCTGATGGGATGGAAGATACACAGACTAGGAACATGTAAAGGACAACCCCCAAGATTCTGCTGTGGGTGAACTAGTGGCTCATGAGCCTCAGGCAAATGGCTTGCAGAGGACCTCTCTCATGTGATTTGCATCAGGCTTGCATACTTTGCCTTAGGAAACATCAGACTTTGACAAGCTTTTCATCAGTATCACCGACTTTGGCATCCTAAAGGCTCTGTTCTCAAAAGCTGAGGTGAACTTCCATTAACTAAAAGTGAGTATAGGTTTGTTTATGGACCAGATTCCCCAGGGGTTTCTCATAACAGGGGAACTGATTTCAACAACTCTATTGTGGTAATTAGTAGATTCCCTCAGCAGTCCATGATGCTGCAGAGACCAGAAGAGCTCAGACAGGATAGATACCATGCCAGGAACCATAGGAAATCCTTGGGAAATATGCAAGGTCCTTGAAACACAGTAGTATCTGCAAACATGAAAACCTGTCTCAAGGAAGAGTTGTCCCCTGCTTTGAAATTATGCAAAGTAGTTCTATAATTCTACAATTTTGTAGAATTCCATTGAGTATTATAACAATTCTAAATACTATATATACACATATATATGTGTATATATATATTTATTTAATATGTACATATTAATATATAATAATGTATATATAATTAATATAGGCAATGATAAACACTCTCCAAAGTCAAAGACTTAAGATTGCCCTCCTAAGAGTAAATGGCTTCACTGGTATTGTTGGTATGTGACACTGGTAAGTAGAGCATCAGGAAGAGAGAAGAAATGGACAGAAGGGAGGAAAGCTAGTTAAAAACAAGAGAATGTTGATAGGATCACTTTGATATTACCTAGAAAGAGGCTGCCAGAGATGGCCAACACTGACTTTGGTCCCAATGTCTATCAGTTATCAATCTTCCCTAATGTGGAGCTAGACTCCCAGCAGGGTCATCACAGTATCTCAAAGACCAAACCTGGGCTCCTGGTCTGTTTCTGTAAAAGTTTTATTGAAAGAAAGCTATGCCCATTCGTTTATGCATTTCCACTGCTCATTCCCACTGCTCATATGCAACAATGGCAGGAGATGAGTGTTACATAAACAACTTAAAGTCACATAACTTTATTTACTAGTAACTTTTGCTGTCTCATCAAACATGGTACAGTAATATAGACACTCTCAAATCCATTTCTAACTCCATGTCACCCCTTGGCAGGCAAAGTCAAAGTGCTGTCATTACATTTTATTACAACTGAGCCAGGGCCTGGAGTTGGCATACACTGAAGTTGCTCTACCTTCATGCCCTAATAATTTTATTTTTTTTAAATATCACCCTACTGACAAAGGGTGATTCCAATGGCAGTATGCGATTCCTCAACCTTCTCTGTGTTGTATGGCCAGGTAACCACCTAAAGTGTTAAAAAGAAGTGGAAATCCACTCATAGAAGAAGAAAGCACTTGCTTTTGGTTTTGCTTCCTTGTAGTTCTAGAAAGTGGAATGACGAAGATTCTGAAGTAGCTTGATGAATGGGCTATGAGTTGGAAGCAGGTGCCCCAGCTCTGATCTTCCTCAGACTGCCTCTGTCAGACTCAGATAGTATGCAAAGACAAAGAGTGTTTATTCTGCAGAAACATCCAGCATGCGGAGGGGTCAACCATTCTCTAACATGGCAGCCTAGACTGACCTCAATTGTGCTATCCTGATTCAGTCTCTCGTGTGCTACAAATATAAACACATGGTTTCCATTCCCAATGGAACACTATCTATCTATCTATCTATCTATCTATCTATCTATCTATCTATCTATCCACACAAAAAAGGCCCTACAAATCTATAAAGGGGACAGTTCTTCCTATTGGTAAAATCAAAATCAGTCTACAAACAAGACAAAGAATCATCTAAAACATGGTGTCTTTGCTGGAGGACTTACAAGTCCTCTTTTAGGAAGCCTACAAAGTCTAGTCTATCAATGGCTATTTATATCAATACTATAGATTCTTCTTGTTACTGACAGAGTGGTGATCATTATGTTATGAGCGATTTCAGTTTCCAAGGCATAACAGACACTTCCATTTAGCTCTTCCAAAGCTCACAGGCATCCTGTCCTTCTGAAGAAAGCCACTGTTTGAACTAGTAAGTGACCCACATGTGCTCAGAGCCTTATAATTACGAAGTTCTTACTCTGCGTTCTGCCTGGCTTGTATGGCAGGGGTAGAGTCAAAATTTATCCCAGGTTGCAAATGACAAAGCTGGCTCAGAAGTTGAAGTCAGGACACAGCTGAGCAAGTTCAGTTCAGGACGAACCTGAGCCAGGCTTTCTGACTCTGGTCCTGGGTTCCCTTGTAATCCCATGCAGACATCACTCATGTCTAAACCCAAGCTGCCACCTCTCTCCCAAATGGTTCTGATGCTTCACTGAGTGGCCTGGAAGTAGTAGCTTCACTTTATTTCTGTTTTGACTGCTGTCACACAGAATCAATGAAGCTGCAGCATATTATCTCAAATGTATAGTCCTGACAGTGGGTTCCGTGCCTCACAATAGCCTCATTATATCTGATTTCAAAAAACTAAGATTAGAAACAGAAAAATGGAACAATGGAAGTAAAATATATGAACTGAGTCTTCCTCTGAGGAATCAATAAAAGATACCCATGGCTCATGGTGAGCCTCTTCCTCTTAGTCTGATTGTAAACACTGGGAGATCAGACAGGAGTAGAGGGTCCCTGCTCATGACTTCTAAGTAAGTACTTCCAGACTCACTCACTCACTCACTCACTCACTCACTCACTCACTCACAAACAAGAGCAGAGGTAGCTCGGAGGTTATGAGCAAAGGGTTGTGAGGTCAAAGCACTGTGTGCCTTGACATCCACTTCACCAACAGTCATACAAGATAATACTAATTACATGCCAACCACTGTCCTAAAAGTATCACAGTCAATAGCTCACTTAAATTTCACAACCATCAACGAGGTAGGAATTAGTCTAGAACCACTGATAACCCTGCACAAGCTGAGAGGCCTTGTCAGCCTTCCTTCCCCCAACCCTGTCTGCACAAAGAAAACTCCTGGCTAACATGTCATCGCTTCTCATCTCCATGTTTCTGGTAACCCACCTAAGAGTGCCCACCCAGGATCTCAGCTTTTGACTACATATGGACACACTCTTAGCTCCTAGCTGACATGGCATCACTCCTTGCCTAAGCTCTATACAGGCCCCTTGTTTTATCCTGGATGTGAAACTTCATTGACCTCCACTTGTGACTGGTGAAGCCATCCAAGAGCTACCTTCTAATAAACCTGGTTTTATCTACTTTCAATCTAATTTAATCTGACCCATACTTGTGTCATCTGGGGAGAGAAACTGCCTATTTTTAGGCACCATTTTCATTCTTTTTTTTCTACTTGAGAAAACTTAGGAGCAATGAAGTAAAACAAAATAGCAAAGACAACATACCTAGGAAATAAAAATCTGGACAGTATAGGTTCAGAATCTAGTCACATAGCTGCTATACTATTGAGGTAGTAGACCAGTACTTCATAGTAGAACTTTCTGCTCTTATAGGCATGTTCCATACCATCTAATATGGGAACTCCTAGATACTTGAGATTGTCCAGTGTTCGTCACTAGACTAGCCTCATGAGATACTAAAATCAGACCTTGATACTAAAATCACAGAAGTAAATTTTAATTTAAGAAATTAATTAATTTATATGTAAATAACCACATGTGCCCAGTGGCTAGCACTTGCACTCCATGCGTCTTGACTGTTACATGTGGACAGTGATACTATAATCATCAGGACTTCCAGCATCTTAGGCAGGAAATGAAAATTTGCTCTGTACAGTACCTGGCACAGAATGAGCATCCGGCACACATGAGCACCATTTTAACAGTGGCAAGGGTTTAACAAATCTTCATTTGCAATCTCTTGTCTGAACTATAAAACCCCAAATCTCTGAGAACTCAAGTTTTGTATACCTACATTTTTATGCATATCACGCTGAGTGTACTTAACTAACTTTAGCAGTTAGATCTAAACTGACCTAAATTGACAGAAGACTGCTTACATGTATTCATACATTTTAGAATTGTAAATATGTTGTGTATGAGTAGGAGTAATGCCTCAAGCCCGGGGCATGGGTTTTCGATATTAAGTAATACATATACCTTATAGACTTTCTCAGTTCTAAAACACACCCAGAACCTAAAGTTTCAAACATCATGGATACATATCTCCATTTTTACATCAAAATGACAGTGACAGTACAGAGAGAACAAAGCCAGGCCTAGAGATTCAGGTACCCACTAGTGTAGTTGGTGGGGCAAAAAGCTAAGTGCCCCAGTCAAGTGGGTGCAAAGGTTGGGTTTGAAGACTCTCTGGCTGAGGACAGGGGAGCCTCCACAGCTACTCTCTTGCAGGGTCAGCCATTCTTCAGTTGTAGTAAGTTCTTGAATTTTACTTTATTTACTGTGTGAGTGAGTTATTCTAGATGCTCTTTGGGAACTTTGAGCTCACAGGACACAGAGCCAGACGCTCTCCTGGGTACAACTAGTCTTTACTCATCTCTCTTCCCCATTCCATTGTGCCTTCCCCTCACATTCCCAAAAGTCCAGAGACTAGAAAGACCTGTTTTCCAAATAGCTTCCTCATCCTAACACCTGGCCCTGGTCCCTAAAATGTTTTAGCTAGCCTCATCCTTTGGGATATTACATCTTATCTTCTGGAGTTCCCTATTTGCAAGGTTACACACAGTGGGTTGGTTACAAGGAGAGATAGAATTTGCACGTGGTTTGGAATAAATCTATTAGATTCTCCTCTGAGTACAAACACCCCATAGAAATAATTTACCTGAACATGTACTAGCAAAGTACAGAAGACACTTGATGAGGGCAGTCGGTGGCTCTCAGTGGGGATCCTGTCATTGGGCCTGTACATATAAAAAATGTAGTTGTCTTTTTTTTTTTTCTTTTTTTCTTTTTAACAATGGAGGTAAAAGGCATGCCTTTGGAATAAGTCTCATCTGGATTTGATGTTCTCCCTAAGGGACCTTTTCACCTGTGTCTGTTTCCACAATAGTTCAGGGAATAATGAGTCCCTCTTGGTGGCACCCCAAAACACTCAAGGTGGTCCCCACATATCTAGAGACAATAGGGCAGCTGGCTCTAGTGCATGCTTCTTTCTCCTGTATGCCCTTTCCTTCTGCAAATAGCCAATGGCACCAAAACCTTTCATTTCTAACTGAGAATGATGAAATTAAATACTAAAATCAATGCAGAAGAACCACACAGTCTTTCTTAATCACAATCTAAACTGACCATGTTATAGCCTGCAGCCACATCAAGGGAAACTGTGGGAGAAGAGGTTGCAGACGGGAGGGCTATGCAGTCACATCTTCCAAGAAGTAAGAATGAAGCAAAGCTAGCCTTCGACTTTAATGATGGGATATAATTCCAATTTCACAACTTAATTATGACTGCATGAAAAGGACAGTCTGAAAAACTAGGTGTAGGGTGGGGAGTTTCATCTCGTTAGGCTCCCTGACACCTCATTAGGGACTCTGAAAAACATTCTGCTTCCAGGCAATTTTGCTACTATCTCAATTTTTTCCTACATTTATCTAGCTCCATTTATTTGACTTGACATTAGGAGGAAAATGGGATCTTTGATTTTTTTTTCTCTATCTCATCAAGTAGCGTCTCTAGTTCCCATGTTGGACCACAAGGGTTTTTGTGGTGTTGTGGTCTCTGACACCACAGGATCAGTTTCCAGAATAGCCTGCGTCACTCCCCAGCCCCATGTCTTCTCCACATCTATGGGATTAACACCCAACATAGCACGGTGTTCAGGCATTCTTTGAGTCTCTGACAAAGTTGCTAACTCCTACTTCTAAAATGTCTATCATGAATGCAATGAGGTGACTCTATCTATGCCTCTGTGCCCAAGAAAAGGGTTTAGTGTGTTCATGTTCCCTTTTCTCTGTTTATTCTACCACCCATAAAAATGCCACATACAGCTTCATGTTCAAGTGAAACTAGATTTTCTGTCAGCATGTTTGATTGCCCCGTTCAGAACATTGTCTGCACTCCTTTGCACTGGCAGCACTAGGCATCCTGTCTAAAATGACAGCCAACGCACATGTCTACTCACCCTCCCCACCCAGAAGACCCACCCTAGCTAAGTCTCCATTCTTCATGAGTGCAACAAAAGTTCATCTTCTCCAGCTGTGATATAGGAGTAGAAGCAATGTTACCTCTGAGCAACCAGACCTGGGGACTGGAAGAGAGGGGAGAAAAGGAGTGGAGAAAGAAGAGAGAGAAATTTATACTTTTCAAAATAAACCAAAGATTTGGAATTTTCTTCTAATAGTATCTCTTTCAGATCCTTCCTTGCTCTTGAGTAGGAAAGGGTCAAGTTAGTGTTTTAACACTGCATACCATGCACCCTCAAGTTTTGCCACAACGATGTATCTTGCATGTGTCAAGAAAAAAATTAAGTGTTGAGATTCCATTCTGTAGCCACAAATGAAGTAGATGATATTATCTATGCTAGATACAGGGAAGGCTCTTTTTCAACACACTTTGAGGTCTGCTGGTCTTTGCTTGATTTTGAAATGCAACGTGGTACCCACCATGGCCAAAGGAGAAAAAGTCTACTGACAACTAGACCAGAGAAGGGTATCTTGGTGTCAACAGTATTAAACTATGTGGTGACTCTGCCACCCCTTCACTGGCCCCCTATGAAATGCACAGTGGTAAGGTATTTAGAGTTGCCAGACCAGGGGTGGGGGGGATTTCCTTCAAGTTGCTAACTGTCAAAATATAATGAGATGACTTTGAGCCACTCTCTTCATTGCACATCTGTTCCCTTGCCTGTAACGCAACAATATTAAAAGTGTAAGTAAGTTACAAATGAAAAGTAACCTACTTCACCTCACATTTTCGTTTTATGGACCCAATGAGGTGGTCTACTATGAATGGTAAATCATAGCCAGCTACAGTAATGAAATTGAGTTATTATTGCCAACAGGCATCAGCTGAGGGTAGAACACATATTTCCATTTGGATCCTTTGTATAGAGCAGGCAGCTTCACAGCACAGAAGAGAGACTGAGCTGTGCAGGCCAGTTGCCCTGTGTTAAAGAACCAGTCGCATCGATTCCTGCCTAGGTGACCGCCATGTATCTCATAATTTATCTGAATCAAGGACTTGTCTTCAATAGGAAAGTGACAGGGCAGTGACAATTACAATTGAAAATAAAGAAATTTCAGAAAGATAGTCAGATCAGACAAATTACATATACCCATTGTAATTTACTTTGTATGTAACATAAGAACTATGAAGGCAGAACCAAAACACAGAATGAGCAGGTTTGGAAGGGTGGCTATGAACTTTCTAGAAAAATGAAGTGGAGAATTAAAATCCCAGAAGAATTAAAAAAACAAAAAACCAAAAAAAACAAAAAAAAACAATTCAACGTGTGACAGAATCAGAGAGTTGTGGTCTCTCGGTTTCTCTCCACGCTGCTTTCCTATATCTGCCTCCTCCCTTCCTCTTCTCAGATCTCTCAAGGTGAAAAAAGTTTGTCTTTACAGCATACCTCCCCCCAAGGCAGGAAAGAATGAACACTCCATATGGTCGCCACCTCTCTCCAGATCTAGCCTGGAGCAAGAACCAGCAAGGTACTCTAAGGACAGAGTGGTATTTAAGGCCAGAGAAAAAACTCCACAAAACTGAGAATTCTTATTCTTTCCTGTTTCTCTGCTGAGTTTCCTTGATTGTGTTAGAACATGCCACTGAGGGAAGATAGAGGCACCAGATGCGCACCCCCCCCCCCCCCATCATTTCTGGTGTCTTCTTGGGGCAGGTTTTGTGAAAGCCCCACTATATCTGAGAACATCTTTTAAACCAGAGCCAAGGATAGAATGATGAACTATAGCAGGATTTTCCAAGGTGAAGTAATTGTTGATGAGGGTGGGGGCAGGAGAAAGATGAATAATAGCTAAGTAGGTCAAAAGAGAAGTATTTTGGGAGCTCTCTTGTTCTTCTATCAAAATGGAAGCATTTTACCTTGACAAAGCTCTTCGGTTTTTTTGGCAGCCTGGTAATTTACCCTCTATAGAATATATTGTTGCCCTTTGTTCTCTTAAATCATGTGGTGTTGAGTGACAAGACCTGCCAGGGGTCTGGGGCTCCCTTGTGAGCTGTGTGATCTCAACCCAGGCATTTAGAGTCTCTGGTCCTCAAAGTTACCATTTGGAAAAGCAGGGAGCTTTACTAATTGGTGTTAGCGTCTTCCGTTTAACATTCACAAACAAAACCTTCCTCTGTACCTGCCTGACGTTGTGTGCTTAATACTGGGGCAGAGAAGAGAGAGAAAATTACAAATCTCAGTCTGCTGTACACATATGTGTGTCAGTTTGCAAACAGTATGATAGCAAAAGGCAGACACAGCAAGCAACAAATACCTACTGTGTGTAACATCATATGCTAGTATTAGGTCTAGTTTGTTTTCTAAGACAGTCATTATATACGTACAGGTTAGCTTTGACTTCCTAATTCTCCAGCCTCGGCCTCCTGAGTGCCAAGAGTACAGACATGTGTCACCTTGCCAGGCTCTGTGAGATTCTGGTTCTTGCTTGAACCATCTCATCTGCCTGTGAAGCACTCGAGTGTAAGAGTTGTTATCTACCTGCTTCCTCACCTTACCACCCAAAACCAGAGGGGCTATGCACATAGAGACTATGGTTTTTCTGATGAAGCTGGGCTACAGAAAATGCCAGCCTGAGACCAGAATGGAGCTTCTTATAGCTTTCTGCTCTGTGGACTCCTTGAAGAGGGCACATCTACATGAAGGGAGGTGACAAATTGTGTATTCTGGGAGCCAGCGGGGCTGGCTTTGATGGGACACTCTCACCAAGAAGTCAGCAGAAGAGACATTCTGGCCTGTTGGAGACCCACAAGGGCAAATGAAGAGCAAGCAGAGGGTCTTATTCTTCTAGCTGGAGGCAGGATAGAAAAATCTTTCCCCTATGGATGGTCTCTATGAAGGATATGTGTCCCCTGGTAATTATAATTGGTTACATTTACAAGCACTTAGAGCAGTGGTTCTCAACCTTCCTAATGCTGCAACCCTTTAATATAGTTCATCCTGTTGTGCTGATCCCCCAACCATAAAATTATTTTGTTGCTACTCCATAACTGTAATCTTGCAACTGTTATGAATTGTACTGTATGATATGCAGGATACCTGACATGTGAACCCCCAAAGGGTTTGCGACCCACAGGTTGAGCACCATTGACTTAAAAGGACTAGTCAGATTGCCCAAGGTGGCCCAGCCAGGAAGAGGCAAGTGAACGTTTGCACCTGCCAAGCTCCTTCCTCTTCCCACTCTGCTGCACAGAGCCACATGCAACCATACAGCATTGGGTGTAAAATACTCAGTGGCGTGTGCATCGAATGAATGGTAGAAATGGCATAGACTATTTTAAAACATGTAGCGTAAACATCTAGGTTTTCACAGTAACTTGTCAACTCAGCATCTCAGTTACTGTGACTATATATATATATATATATATATATATATATATATATATATATGCATACAGACATATGAATATGTGTTTATATAGCATCATCCTGTGGCAGTGGAATCTGGAATGCACATAAACAGGGAAATAAGAGGGTTGCTATAAAATTATATGTTATACAAACACATATATAATCTTAGATTTATATATATATATAATTCCCAAGACCTTATTTACCCTGTTTTACGAACTCATACAGAAATGAGCAACTGCAGATTTTCGCACTAGCAGTCTAAGCTGATTGTAACCCTTAAAAACAAATACAAAGCGTGCTGACCTCCTTCCTGCTTCTTTCAATTAATTTTCAATAGCTCGTCAACATCAGTCCTGTACATGGATGTGGTACAGCGATCTCTGATGTGTGCAAGAATAAGTGATGTGTAAGAGATGTGTCATGTCCTAGGAATGGTGAGCAGCTGACATCTCCAAGACCAGCTTTGCCAGGATATATGTCTCCTGAGTAGTACTGGACATCTCTCTCTGCTTTTGTAAATTTGCATAGTCTTGGAGAATTATACACAGGGAGTTACTTAGGAAGAAGCAGGAGATAAATGATTACACATTACAAATTTGGCGTCTCCTTCAAGTCTCCTCATATTTGATAGAAATAACTAATCTAGCACAGTAGTTGAGAATGTGGGCTGTGGAGTCAGGTGGGATCTGCCACTTGTTATCCATGTGTCCTTGCCTTTCTGGGCCTATGCTGCAGGAGTAGTGATGATGGCTTCCTCTTAAGAGGATGTTCTAAATTTTGTCATGCACTTAAGCTATGGGAATCAGCACACAGCAAGCAATTAGACCGACCGTGGCTGCTACCACATGTGGTATACAGTATGGTGGCCACAGACCTGCCTCTACATCTGCTTACTGCTCTCACCGTCATCACCTTTATTAATACATTTAAGTCACTGTGAGTCATGAGGTGTGGGTGGAAGTCAAAGGACAACTTGCCAGAGTCAGTCCTCTCCTTCCATCATGTGGGAAAAGAAGATGGAACTCTGGTCTTTAGGCTTGGTGGTAATTTAACTGTTAAGTCAGCTAACAGCACTTGTCATTAATATTTTAATCAAGGGGTTTTAAGAGCTGATTTTCCCACTTTTCTGGCATCCTTACATTGTAACAAAAGGCTGAAGTTATAAATTGGTGTAAAAGGAGGCATTTTATCAGGAGCTTGTGTTGACTGAAATATCGGGTTCTTTCACCGTGCACTGAGAATAAACTTTCAACAATCTGGAAACAAACTGCACAGAGATCCAGCAGTGTTAGGAATGGCGTCCTTGTGTTAGCTGGTTCTATATATTTATTTGGCTTTTAATCACTATAATGTGAAATACATGAATTTTGGCTTTGTTGTATTTGGAATTCTGTATATTTTACCCTGGTTGGATTTACTTAGGACTTCATATGTGTTCCTTGCACTCTGAGACTCCATTAAACAAGTGAATTGAGGATGTTAACAATAATAATAGCAATAACATGTATAGAGAGTTTAATGCTCTCTATGGAACTCATAAGCGTGTCTGATTGCTGAGAGAATGTATCGAGCACACCCACCCTATTTTACAGGTAGGAATATGACCTGACCAAAGTGAGGGAATGCAGTCTCACTAACCTATGCTGTGGAGGAGGTCTCCAGAAAAGGTCAGGCTCTGACTGTGGGGGTTGGGGAAAGCACTTCCAGAACTCAGGCCACTTCCCCACTCTGACTCTAATAAAAGAGCATTGAGGTCTCACACTGACTTGATGAATGATTCCTGGTATAGAATCATTCTGGCTTTTTTTTTTTCCCCATAGAGGAAGCTATCCAGAAGGAAAGGGCCTTAACTGTCAGTACTTCCTACTACTACTAGACCAAGGCCAAGATGCCTGCAGGGAAACAGGAAATGCAGAAGAGAACTGCTTGATCCTACTCCAATCCTTCGCAGCCCAGCCTGGCAATCCCTGAGTCTCCTGCAGGAACGCACAGGCTCAGGAGACCTGGAGATGTTTGAGGCTTCTCTGGAGCCTGCAATCCTTTCAGAATACAGATAAATCAAGCACAGAGGACCCAGGACCACTAGGAAGGACTGGGAAGGGACTCACTTTCAGCAACATCTTGGCTTTAGAAACAGATAGATATGTTCCTCTCCATCATTGCAGATGAAAATCTAAAGCATGTGCTTGCTATCTGTGTGAGGTGTGGAACACTATCTACTTAACCACGCTCTGCCTGAGGAGTAGCTAGGTTCCTGTTTGCTTCCAGACTATGTGACAGGATAGTATGCACGGGGGTGGCTGCTCTAAGAACTGCTTCCCACAGAGAGAAAACTCATCACAGCAAAGATGCTGGGTGCATGCAGCTCATACATGGGTACAGACTACAGAGATATAAGTAGTGGACCCTCTCCTCTAGGATGACATAATTAAAGTGGATTAGCATAACCCGGATATCAGCTCTAACCTTCCTGCCCTTTAATAATGTGAACTCAATTTCCTGACCCTCAATTCAAACTCCTATTGAAGATTTTTTTCACATTCCCATGAGCTTTTAGTCTCTCAGACATTATCTCTATTTACATATCAAAACAGATAGATTATTATTAGTCCTTCTTTAAAACTGAACACAAGCCTGTGTCCTATTTTTCATTCTTGGCATTGAAGCTGCTACATTTTTGGAAAATAGCCTGGTTTGGCATGCCATAGTTTTATGGTCTAATTGTACATCATATATATATATATATATATATATATATATATATATATATATATATATATATGTGTGTGTGTGTATATATATATATATATATATGTATATATGTATGTATGTATGTATATATTCCACACTTTCTCAGCTAATCATCTTATTACATTTTTAAAAACATATTTCTTTTGGGAAGGGGGTGAGTGTGCATACATACCACAGAAACATTTGTGTTGGTCTGAGGACAACTTATGAGAATCAATTGTCTTCCTCTACCATGTGGGTCCCAGGGAATGAGCTTACGTTATTAGGCTTGGTAGTAAGTTCCCTTTTCCTCTGGACTATCTTACTAGCTCTCCATCATGAATCTTCTCCCCGTGCTTGGTCAGCATCATTTCATTGGAATGTGGACACATCTCTGTTTATCTACTGCAGCTTTATTTCCTTCAGTCATGTTCCTCTTCACCTGATCATCTCCGAACACCACCTCCCAAAGCTTCTTTTCAGCTCCGTAGTCTCCTTCCAGAGTTTCCTCACCATGCCTGGTGAGCACTATCTCTTCATGAACAGATCTTTTCTCTTTCTGCCCTGTTGGCTCACTCTGTGAGGATAGGGAGCCTGTCTGACCTGTACTTGCCTTGAGGTGTCTCTAGTAAATGTTCCACACTTGCTCTCTCCTTGGTTCATTTAAACAGCAACTGAAGATGAGTTCCTGCATTTGCTGCTGCTGCTGAGAGATGACCTCTTATCCTAATTCAAGGGTTTCAATGTTTTTCAAATAGATGCAAGTTCCTAGACAAAGGAGGTCCCTCTAAGTCATCACAAGTCACTCTGGTAAGTGTTCAAGTGTTATTGTTTGATCCAGGCACATTGGCAGGCAGCTAGCTGGCCCAGTGGATCCGTGACTGTAATTAGTCTCCACAAAGCTGGCAATGACAACACAGGTCCCACCTCGCCAGCCTCTCAATTACTCATTTTCCCTGCTTTCCCATCTTTCTAAGCTTTCTTCCACATTCAGAACACACAGAGTCCTCATCTTCAGCAGGCTTCTCATTCCCAGTGTAGATAGCTATGTGACATTGGACCATCACTTGCCCAATCAGAACCTCATTTGACTTAGTTATTGCATAAAGTAGTGTCTTTGCCCATTCATGCTGCAATGACATCTTATGTTAGACAAAACAGCTTATAAATTATAGGAGTGTATTGTCCTACACCAGGAAGCCCAAGGATAAGGTGCCAGCTGGTTTGGTGTCTGTAAAGCCTTAGTCTCTACTTTCAAGGTGACTCCTTCCTTACCTCATCTTTATATGAAGAGACACACCCATTATCCTCATATAGCAAAAGAGATAGAAGAGCTAAGAATCAATATTGAGGCCTTTATTCCCATTTAGGAGAGCTGAGTCCTTCCTAAACATGCACCTTCCTGAAAGTGTACCTTCAAAAGCCCTAGCTCTAAACACCGTCATTTTGGGGTTAAAATTTCAATACATAAATTTTGAGAGGTTACAAATGTCCAAGCCCTACCAGGCAAGACATAAGATGAAAGTGTAATGCTAAAATCTAGGTGGCAGAAGACACTAGTCAGCAGAGCCAGACCAAGAATCTGTCTTCCTGCAGAGAAGAGGCCAAGAAGCGTGCACCATCAGGAACCAATGACAAAACCCTGTTCCCTGCCTTCAGTCCTGTCAAGCCTCTAGGCCTCTGGGTTTTGCTGAGGACAAGAAACGGTCTCCCCAAAAGGCTGCTGCCATTGAGAAGAGGCAATGACTACACAAGAGTTCTAAAGTACATCGTTAGGATGTCTACACCACTGTCATCTGTTTACACCAAATCACATGCCTAAATGAGGGTGTCATGCAGCTTTAATCCTTTACAGACTGGGTATGGCTCCAGAAACCCAGGGCTATGAGGTATTTACAGAAAGAAGCTGGTGGGTGATATTGTACAGAGAGTGGTGTTCTATAGCCAAACAGCTTCAGTAATATGGGATAACAAGAGTAAGTGATTTACTTACTGATATGATGCTAGACTAGTTGACTTCGTTCACTAAGAATAGAAAGGCAAAATTTTTGCAAAGTTTCTTAATTCCCTTAAGTCATTGTAATGGGTTAATTTTCCTTGGCAACTAGATTGGATTGGAATTACTTAGAGATCTATTTTATTTGTATTTATCTGTCTTTCTCTCCCTCCCCTCCTCCATGTGCTCATGCACATGCAGTGTGAGTATGTGTTTGTGTGTGTATGTTTGTGTGTGTGTGTGTGTGTGTGTGTTTGTGTGTGTGTGTCCATATGCATGTGTATGCATGGAGGCCAGATGAGGGTGTTGGATTCCCTAAAGCAGGAGTTACAGGACAAATGAACTGTCCAATGTTGACTCTGAGAACTGAATCTGTTATCCGTTGAAACAATAACAAGTACTCTTAGGTTACTTCCTCAACTCCTGAAACCACTTAGAAGACACCTCTGAATTAATAGAGAAAGGAAGACCTACTCTGAGTGGGAGAGAGGGAAAGTATCATCCCATTGGTTTTAGTCATGTGATTCATCACAGAGATGAGAGGAGTAACGGATAGAATCTCAAAGCCTTTCTGGAGCTATCAGGGGGCGTTGCTTGGGAAACACTGCCTTCAAATAAAGGAAAGGTGTATTGTGAGACTGTAAATCACCTGCTCAAGCGCTTGGTTTGCTCATGTGCAGAAGCAGTGCTGGGCAGCTGAGTATCACAACCTCTAGAGACCAGGCATCGATGCTCAGATCATGGCAACAAAATGTTTGCTGGGGAGGAAGAACAGGAGGGACAGGACAGCATGCATATTTAATGTCACAGGAAAACACAGCAGTCCCCAATCCTCAGATAATGGATTTGGGAGCAGGTGGCCTGGAATTAAAGGTCCCCTGGCAGCAGTGCCCCTGGTTCTCATGTAAACAAAGGTAAGTAATTATGTGAGTCTATACCTAAGAAGTGCATTTACAGGGAAGGTGCCTTCACCACTCAGCACATATCTTTTTTCTTGCACCACAAAGGAGGTTATGTGACTTAGTCATCATTTCCTCTGGAAGTGGGGTCACTCTACATGCTATCTGAGCATTTTCTTGGGTCTCCTGGCATTCACATCCCCTAGCCCCATATCCACAGCACATCAGACACTGAAGAGGTCAGTGTCCAAAGTCCTCTCCATACCCAGGGCTGCATTAACACCAGACTGCACTTGTTGAAAAAGCTGAGCTCACTATTCACAGCCAGGCTCTTGAAATGCCGGATTTACAAAGTGCGGAAGCCATTTGTGAAGTTTCACATTTGCATTTCCTACTCTGCTGGTGATAGATTGAAAGCATTAGCTCCAAAGCCGGTAAAACCCAGAGGCTGGATGGAATTTCAAATCCACTGAAATCTATTGCATGCAACAAGTGCTCTCTCAACGCCTACTACTCTCTCTCACAAGGCAGAAGGGAGACTTACTTTTATCCTGGTCATGGTCGTCCAGGCACACTGCCTACCTTCCCTGCACAGCTGTCCCGTTAACCTCGACTTTAAGGCATTAGTGACATCTGACTGTCAGGGAGATTGAGAAGGAGATAACTTGCTAAATATAAGTGGAGGATCCAGAATTTGATACTACACTTGTGGGATTCTAAACTCTGAGTTTTCTACTAAAACCAAGCACCATCTTGGGAACAGATGAAAATCAGGTCATCGTTGTTGCCTCCAAGAGCTAGTGCCAGCATGAAGAGACATAGCAGGGATTGCACAGAAGTAGAAAGTGGACAGAATTGTATAGAGAATCAAGTGAGCTGGTCTGCTTTAGTCTCTGAGAAAACTAACGAAGAGTACTTGTGTATAAATATAGATTTTTCAACACCAGTTAAAAAAGATGCTGAGAATAAAAGAGAGTTAATGATTCAGCCCCAAACAAGTTATACTACACCTCTAAGAGTCATAGAACATTGAGGAAGGTGGGGAGGAAAGAATGTTAAAGGCAGAAGATAGGGAGAAGGGCTGAGAAACACCATCTTCTACGCACAACATGGCCATGGCAATCATGAACTCATAGCAGCTGTGCTTCCTGGAACTGGCACTATAGGAGTGGAGCCTGTCTCATAGTTAGCTAGGGATAGGGACAGAGATTGTGAGGCTCTCCCATTTACTGATGAACTATTAAAAATGAACAGATTTTGGGAGCAACAGAGGCATAATATCCAGTCATGTACCTATTGTTCAGCACACCAGGCTCTAATGGATAGTTCTAAACCCATGGTCAAAAAGAGCCCTACTGTAAAATAAAATGAAGAGTTATGAATATGGGAAAGATATTTGTAAGAAAGAATGGGGGTAATAGAGATGGAAGGGAAATAACAGAAGGTGTCAGGGAGAGTCGTCACAATGCATCAGGGAGAGTTGTCAGAATGCATTATATATTCTACAAAACTGTGAAAGAAAATTAAAAGCAATATTTACACATATATGTACTTTTTCACCTCAAGAAATGACAGAAGCATAGAACTACAATTTCACAAGAATCCCTACAACTGTTTGAAGATAATGAAAGGGATTTTCAGACACCTTAAATGCTTTGTCTGAGGTCACAATACTAATAGAAGTTGACCTGGACTCCATTTCTGCTTATCTATGAAATATTCCATTATACTACTTTAGGCGCTTAGGCTGAGTTCAAGACAGTAAGTATGTCATTATACCAACCCATCACCCATCTATTAATCTATTTACCCTCCATCGATCTACCTTCAATATATTTGCTCACTTAACCATTCATCTACCATGCGACTATCCCCATTCTTCCAACTTCCACCTATCGAGAACCCATTCGTCCATTTGTCCATCATTAGCTATCCTATTCCCCTTAGCCTCTCCTAAGCATCCATCTACCAACCCACCATGTCCTTGTACTTTTCTAATCCAGACCTCAAGCTTCTATTTGCTGTGACAGAGCCTACCGTAGAAATACTAGTAAATGTGAGCCAGAGTTTTATACCATGGCACGGGTTATATATTCAAGTATCATACCTAGAGTAGACTATATCAAGAGACATGAGTTCTCAGGTTTTGTGCTTACAGTTACCAGTCTGTAGTGCCTCCACAAACAAACTGATACTAAACCAACATACACACATTAGATGCAGGGCATTATGGGAAGAGGGTGGTCTGACACTTGGAAGCTATTCAAGACAAAGTTATAGCCTATACCTGTTCCAAAAGGATGTTTTCCTCAGAAAATCAATATTATGACTTCATTTTTAAAAGGTAATGATAATGATAAGCAAAGATATCCTTTCCATCTGTATATATTTACCCATTCATAGATACTTATTAACTATGCTTAGTCATTCTTTTTCACTTAATCGAGATAACAGGTAGACATTAATATCATTTCCAACATGATCTTATGGGCACAGAAACCCAGTTCAGAGGCAGTGTGCTCAGAGTTACAGCAATAGTAAATGGCAAAGGTCCAGGATTCTTGGATCTCACTCTTATACTAGCTTAAACTGGCTGCTTAAATAATCTGCACTTCAAATATAAAGAAAAAAATTCTTATTATGGACTTCAGAAAGGCTTCCTAGAATAGAATGTCTACCTAAAAATGGTAGGATCCTGGGGTACCCAGGGCTCCTAAAGTTATTGCCAAGGAGAGAGACAGCTTAAATGATGACACAGAAACAAAAGGCGTGGTCAAGGCTCAGAGAAGAGCTAGTGAGCAATGGCCATGGTGCACTGAGGCAGGAGAGCTGTGGCAAAGGAGCTCAACCCTATTAAGATATGGAAAGCCCACAAAAGGTGTGAGCTAGGGGTGGAGCAATACAATCTGTGCTCTCAAGATACTCAGTCTTTGGGTGAGAGAAATGAAGGCTTAAGGGAAGATGGAGATTTTAGCAGAAAATGATAGATAAGGTCCCTGCAGAGAACAGGGAAGGAGGAGTGAGTTCTCACTGGGGATAGGGATGGCAGTGAGAAGACATGGAGCAGAAGAGTACCAAAGATGAAGGGATGGGATGCATGGGTATGAGGGTGAATGGATGGGGTGGGTGTAGACAGGTTGGCCAATGAAGGGATGGGATGCATGGATGTGGGGTGGATAGATGGGGTGGGGGTAGACAGGTGGGTCTATGAAGGGATGGTGCTTGGCTGTGCCTTCTCTAAACAGATATGTCTTCCTTCTTCTGAACTCTACCAACAGTGTGTATAATCTTAGATTTTCCTGTTGTGACCCCAGTAACCTCCAGCAACTATAGATATACCCACAGGCCAATCTGGTCTGGGCAGTCCCTGACCTGAGTCTCCCTTCTCAGGTGACTTTAGACTGTGTCAAGTTGACAGTTAAAGATTAAGGAAGGCACTTGCCATTCCATTTAGATGTGTGCAGTTGGGAAAATTACTTTATTGCATTCAAATTTATCTATATAAGTGATGATAATATTTTATTTATTTGGGGGGGTTAAGTGAGCTAATATATACAATAGTACAGAGTAGTCACTTAATATACAGAAATCACTATTAAGTTCTTTGAATCCTTACGACAAGGTAAGGGTTATCTTATTTTCCTTTATAACACCATGATTTGCTCCAGAATCACTACCACCCAGATACCCTCCATCACAGAATCCTGCCATGGCAGATTTGTACATCTGAAAGATTAACCCATATGGTATACCACAAATCCATAGACTGAACATCCTACATTTAACAATAGGTAAAACCATCCTTCTTCCTTCTCAAGTCTTTTCCCTATACAGGCAAATTCTCATTGTTTGGTTAAGAAGCCTCGTCAAGCTAGATAAGAAAATTATACTCTCTCGATTCCCCAAGTGTTCCAGAATGCAATCAGGTGTCACAACTGTGTCTTCAGCACTAATATGGAAGTGACATTTTCAGCAGAGCTTGCAGGGGGTAGCATGTGATGAGATACCTCTGTGTACTTGGCAAGGGTAACATCACAGTACCTGAGTGGTTTGGAAAACTCTAAGAAGCACAGAAGTCAGAAGGTACCACAGGGATTCGATGATTTCTTCTGACAAGATATACTTCTCCCCACCAGGAGTTCAGAAGCAAGCTAGGGAAAAGTCCTAATGTTGCATTTTGCTATTCATCTATTTAAACCCACCTCTTTAACTGTTCTGAGTCTCCAAAGCCAAACCCATGTCCACTTTGTTTGCCCTATATCTTAAAGGCTAGCAGACTTTTGGGCACACGTACTTCTGGGTATATCTGTCAATGACCAAACGACTGAAAGAATGTATTTATGAATGAAGCAAATGTAGTCACCAATTTAGCATGTTTTGACTTAATTTTTTTGGATTTTATAGATAAGACAAACATGGCTCACAATGATTTTCAGTAGAAATCATGCATCAGATTGGGGTCTTTTGCAGTCCAGTGACATGCAAACCGATACTCTGTCATTGTTGGGTGGCAGCAACAAGCTAGAGCTGCCATTCTGCTATATAACCCAGGTACAGCCATTTGGGCCTTCACTGTGACTGTCACTGAGTTCTAATATTTGGGAGGTGAGCAGCATAAATGCATTTTCAATTTACGAACTTTCGACCTTTGAAAGATTTGCTGGGATGTAAGCCTCTGTTACTATAGGGGGATTAGTGGCTAGTTCCAGTGTGAATGGTGATTACACTAGAAGGTACAGCAAGGAGTGTCAGGAACTGGCAGGAGATGTGGACACTCAGCCTACCAGAACCAGAAAAGCTTCACCAAAGAAAGGAAAGCTGCTTTGAGTTTTTAAGTATGGATAGGAGTTTGAGACAGTCTGGGTAAAGCACCTTAGGTGAAAGGAACAAGCTCGCAGGAAGAACAGCTGCAACAGGTGACATTGAGAGACTTGAAGTTCTTTCACTTCTCTCCAATTGTTCCAAAAGTGAAACAGACACTTACAAATGCCTTGACTTAAAAAGCACTGACTCCTCCCTTGAACCTCCAAGGCAGATGAAGGAAGAAAGTCTGGTCTCTTTGTCTTCGTTATGTATCACCTCCTTCCCTTTGGACCACCTGCTTACCTCTGCGAGCCATCATGCTGACCACTCCAGAATCTCCGGAACCCATCCCATTTGTCTTCAAGGCTGAAAGCAGATATAGGTCTCTGACCTAACATTGAGGTCAACTTGCATCCTAGCCAGAAAAAAGTTCCTGCCAGAGCAGACCATCTACCACTGAGTACAATCACCCAGGGTGTAAGGCTGCACCTAGGAGTAAAAGTCATTGTCACCTGCGAGCCTTCTTCTTTCTTAACCAATAAAGACTTTTTCTGATCACCTTGTAGGACTAGGGCTGAGTCATCACTGATGACGCACGCCATGCCCAAACCATTGCTGATTTATTATTTATATCTCTCAACTCCCGCCCCAATTCTTCTACTTAAACCATTTTGTTACCCTGAATATGGACTTAGGCTCACTAGACACCTTTATCTATTGTTCTTCCCATGAAGTCACATTGACTAAATGCCTTTTTCTGCTTTTCATGGTGACTTGTCTCTTTAATTGGTACTTTGTGCAAGGTGGCAAAGCCAAGCCTTTTGGTGCTGAGAGTCCCATATTTTGCTCTAAAACTCCCAGTTGCAATTGTGCCTTCCACTTTCAGTCTCCAATTGATTTCCTTACCGGAATCCAGTCATGCAAATTCCACTCTGTCCTAAAATCACTGGTGTGTCAATCACCACATCTTTATGCAAGCTGGTCTTCTACCTTTCACTGCCTGTCTACATTTCAACCAGCTTTCGTAAGCCAACACCAAGGTCGCTGTCCCAAAAGCCTCTTTTGTGGGTTCATTCCCCTAAGCTGGGAGTGGGGGTGGGGAACAGCCTTTCAGACAGCTGGCTCATCCTTGGCCAGGGCTGCATTCCCCCAGCTTCATCTCTCCAACCATGTCCTGCCACATCTCATCCATCTCTGCCACTGGCCAGCCTTTGTCCCTTGGTCAGACACAGAAGAGGCAGCAGCATTAGATGGGTACCTCAGAGCAGTTATCATGGAACAATGAGCTACGCATATGATTTTTAGAGGAGGGTTTTCAGATGAACTATTAATTTCATTTCTAATTTCCCTGAAGTTCCTGGGGCACAAAGCAATGACTTTGTTTGTTTGTTTGTTTGTTTGTTTTGTTTCTAAAGGAAGTGGATTCCCTTCAGCATGATCTAGGGGATGGGCACTGTCTTCACAGCCTCAGTCCTGGCTCTGGGGAAATGAAATTCAGGGCTTTTCAATGCAAACAGGAGATTTCTTTAGACTTCATCCTTAGCTCCTTTCTATTCCCCCAGACCAGAGGAGAAATGGAAGACCAGGTAACTGGTGTAACTGGAAGACCAAATAGCCTTCTGTGCTCCAAGAACACTTCCTTCTGCAGCTTCCTACCTGCCAGTCCCTCTCATGCTTCAAGGCTTTGTATAGAGGCTCCCACCAGTGTGCACTTTTCCTGCTCGCCCTGCCTTGCTGCTATTGCTCCCTTTTTTCTGCAGCCAGAACCTGTTTCTTAGGACTCCATCTTACTAGTCTTTGAGACTAATCTTCGCAAAATCCAGTTGTGTGCCCTCTTTTATTCTATATCCCAACAATTATCTATAGCAATGGTTCTCAAAGTAGCCTGTGACCTGGGGCAGAGTGTCACCCGATAGTTTGTTAAAAATGAATATTTTTACCTTTTCCTGTTAGGACAACTGAGTCAGAAACTCTGGGTATGGGGCCCAGTAAGTGAAGTTTAAATAAGTGGCCCAGATAATTCTAAAGCATACTTAAGTTTGAGATATACTGCTCTAAGGACTGGAATAGAAAAGAATTAGGGCCTGGAAGAGTATAAACACACACAACACACATTAACACACACACACACACACACACACACACTCAAACACACATACACACACTCAAACATACACACACTCAAACACACAAACATACAAACACACACACACACACACACACACACACACACAGAGTAGGCCCTCAATTAATGTCTTCTTGGTCAAAAGTGTGTAACAGATACAGTCTCTAACATAATAGGAATTGCCTGAAGAAGCATTCATGCAGGAAGAGAGATGAGGGCTACAGAGGGACTCACTGGTTTTCCATCTCACCAGTGCATCTTAAACCAGCATAAAATGTTTCAAAAGATCATTCCATATAACAGCAGGTATCAGTTCAAATCAGCTGATAACTGCCTTGTTTCTGAGACCTTCCAACAGCATTTACCACCAGGAGTTCTTTATGATTAAGGATGGTGTCTGGTTGGACAATTCTGAGACCTCTATTTGCATTCAAAGCTGTTTCACATGCTTACAGGATGAGCCTATAGCGAGAGGAGCTTTGGCAAAGGAGGCAAGCAATAGCAGTGTTTATTATGGTATGGATCCAATATAAAGCAGGTCAAAATCCTAGTCCCCAGAACACAGAAACTACCTACAATAAGTGCCTGAAATAACACAGCTGTCCTTTAAGCTATCATTATTTCTCTCCAATCCCAGCATTTCAGGGGTTTCATTTTGTTTGTCTCCTCCGACAAAGACTATTCTTGTGAAAACAAAAGACAGCAGCCTCCTGCCCCATCCACACTACCACAGCCCCCACCCCTGTCCTATGGCACAGTCACAGTCTGTATGTGTGCTTCTTCAACCAGATTTTCACCACACAAAGAAGAGCATGTCTCGACAGCATTTCCTCATTTAATTCATTCCTTCTATTGAGTTTAGTTGTGTTTTTATTTCTTTAAAAAGGGGTCAGCACATTTTAATCACTGTTCTCCGACTCGCTGGGGCTATTGAGGGACACACAAAGCTCAGCTACTCAGTTCATTCAGATGGGAACCACCAAGTTCAATGGGAAAAGCAAAAGGTAAAATGAAATTATGCAGCCTGTTGGCACAGGATGGCCTTTGATGCCCTAGATACAGGAACAAAAATGCCCTGGAAGGAGCCAGTTCATATAATATTAATAGCATGTTATTGAGGGGCATAAGTATAAAATCCAAATTAAAAAAACAAAAGTACTTGAAAAGAAAAGATGATGAGGAGCCTCTTCTCCCCTATTTCAAGACACGGTCACCCCCTAAAAGTGATAATTAACACACGTGCAGGTCACTGCAGTTCACAAAAGGCTTTTACATCCATGAAGTCTGTTAACCAGCATGGTCATTACGAATCGCTGAGATTAACAGAGAGCTTATGATACTCCAGGCACCATGCCAAGCATCTTGTGTGGATTATGTAACTTAATCTTTATAACAATTCTTGTATATATCCCCACTGCACACAAACAAAAACCGAGGTTAAGTGACTTACACAAGGTCGCACAGCTGGTAAGTGCTGTGTGACATGAAGCCTGGTTATTTTATCCTGCTCAGGCAAGAGCAGCAGCAGTTTCACGGATGGAACTCCTGACTCAGACAGGTTCTGGGATACACTTTGGATCACCCACAATGCTCCTGATTTCCAGTCATAGTAAAGAACCCCTTCCCATTGTGCCTACAAACCAGCCCTAGAAAGACAATAGCCTCTGTTCCTATTCCTTCTGCCTTCTGCATTCATTATTTAAAAGTTTTACTTATATGTTGACATTTTCACACATTGGTATACTTATTTTCTTAGTATATTATCCTCAAGATTTAGTCTTTTTTTTTTTTTTTTTTTTTTTTTTTTTTTTTTTTTTTTTTTTTTTTTTTTTTTTTGGTTTTTTGAGACAGAGTTTCTCTGCGTAGTCCTGGCTGTCCTGGAACTCACTCTGTAGACCAGGCTGGCCTCGAACTCAGAAATCCGCCTGTCTCTGCCTCCCAAGTGCTGGGATTAAAGGCGTGCGCCACCACCACCACCTGGCTTTCCCAACTTTTCTTTTTCTGGCTGAAATTATGTCTCTCTCTCTCTCTCTCTCTCTCTCTCTCTCTCTCTCTCTCTCTGTGTGTGTGTGTGTGTGTGTGTGTGTGTGCAAGCACGTGTGTATACATGTGCCTATTTGACTCTCTGGTTGTCTAAGGTTATCACAGTTTCTTTACCCATTCCATTAATAGACATGATTATTTCCACATATTGGTACTGCAAATAACTTTAAAAGACACGAGACCACTTCACACCTGTTAGAATGACTGTGATTTAAAAAGAAAAGAATTAGCCAGCCATGATGTCACATGACTTTAATCCCAGAACTTGAAAGGCAAAAGTAAGTGGGTCTCTTTGAGTCTGAGGCCAGCCTGCTCTACAGAATGATTTTCAGGCCAGGCTGCATAGTGAGATAACATCTCAAGAAAAAAAATGTAAAAAGTAGATGAGATCCCAGTTGTCCATGAGAATATGGAAAAGAGGATTCGTTCACACTTTTGTCAGGAATCTGCTTGGTATTACTGTTAGGGAAGATAATGCAGAAATTCCTCAAATGATAACAGTAAAATGACTGGGTGATGTGGAAACATCACTCCTGGGAGAATACTCAAAGCAAATAGCCATCTTTAGATCCTAATATAAACCAGACATTTTTGCAAATACTCTCTCATTAGGCATTTCCAAACGCATCTGCAAAAAGCAGGCAGATCACTAAGCCCATTTTGAAGTTCAAGAAACTGAAGATTTAAAACACTGAATTAGAAAGCTACCCAATAAAGGACAAAGCAATATCTCAATAGTCGGGAGGGCTTGCTGTAACTCCAGCTCCAGGAGCTCCATCATACTCTCCCCCACCCCAGCCTCTGTGGGCATCCGTGAACACACAAAAACCTAAATAAAAAAATAAATAAATCTAAAAAAGAAAGAGAGGGAGAGGGAGAAATAGGCGGGAGAGAAAGGAAGAGAGACAGAGACAGACATAGAGACAGAGAAACACACAGAGAGAAAGACACACAGACAACAGCTATCCGGTCAACCACCTAGCAGGTACCGGAGCAAGGATGACACGTGAGTCAGTCTTACTTTGAATCCGGCAATCCATCAGCAAAACACTGAATCCGGAGGCAATAAGGCAAAGTCTGCAGCACCAACAAACATTTCTACAACCTTTGTCCCTAATGATAAAAGCATTCAAGATTTACAAAGCCTGGGAGAGTCCTATGGAGTCATCATCTCAACAATATGGTCTCACTCCTGACTTTAGAGCCACCTTTGTCTGCAGACTGACCAACCATGCTTCCACCATCACCATGCATGTGTTAATATCACTGGTAATAACTGATCACTAGGACTACCGTCTCTCCCTCTCACACCCATACAGTGTTTTCTCCGCATGGCAGCCACATTGACCTATACAAACACACACCCTGTTCCCTTCTTTAAATGGCCAGTGGCTTCCAGGGGAGCTTTGAAAGTATGACCTGGACTCTGCCTGCCTCTCAGAATTCATCTGATGTCCTTTGCATGTGATACTTGGACCACTCAGGTTTATTCTAATTACAAGTCCAAGACTGTCCAGCCAGAACCAGAGCCAGACTCTTGCACAACTAGGAGACTCTTGCAAGCTTCTTCACCTGGCTTCTGCTTCCTGCAATTAAGATCTCCATCAAGTGTTCCTTCTGTTAACAGCCCTTGGTCACCCTGCAAGTACAGCCATCTCCACTCCTCATCCTCCCATGCTACTTCTCATTTTCTTCATAGTATTTCTCACTGACAAAAGTACTTTGTCTATATGTCCACATATTAGTTTTCTTTCTGTGAGTCACTGTCTCTTTGTGTGTCTGTGCCTGTTTCTGTCTCTCTGTCTCTGTGTTTCTGTGTGTGTCTCTCTGTTCCCCCTCTCTTTGCTTCTCTCTACTTCACTCTGTTTCTCTCTCCCTCTCTCTTAGCCTCTCAGTCCCTCTGTCTCCGTCTGACTTTCTCTGTCTCTCTGTATCTCTGTCTCTTCCTCTGCCTCTGCCTCTCCCTCTCCCCTCCCCACTCCCTCTCTCTCTCTCTCTCCTAGCCAGCAGAAAATAAATACAGTAACTCCAAATTTTTTGAATAAGTAACCACAAACAGGAAATTCACATTGTGGCTGTCTCTGAGAACGAGGATAACTCTCACACAATTGTAAATTGTAGACAAGGAGGCAGGAGTTCCATGAGCTGCAGGCAGCATCAAGGCACTCCCCTCTCTTGCAAATGGATAGTGATGGGGGCACACCATCTTTAAGACTGTTTAGGGGTGACACACAGCAGGAAGGAAGCCATCAACTACTACCCTTGGTGATAGTTACCCTGACAGCAGCTGCTATGGAAACAGTTCCTGAATACTAAACTGGGTTCATACAAGGCTTCGGATCTGAAATTTGACAAGAGTCTTACTCAGGCCCTGAACCATCAACCTGACAGAGCTCATGCAGCTCCCCAGGGCAAACAGCATCTGCAGAAGCTCAAGTTGCAATTGAGTGTTGAAACCAGCAGCTGCACATGTGCACACGTGGGGTTACAAGGTAGACAGAGTGTTCATAAAGCTGAATTCTCTGCTCCCCTTCCCATTAATATTGCAGTACTGTACTGTTAAATATTGGTTTTTTAACTTAAAACACTATTTCATTTTGAAACCTAGATAGCTAATATGAAGATTAATAGGAGCAGAATTAACTCCTTGCACCGGGATAGTACGTTGGTTGTTCACTGGGGATGCTGTAAGGCACAAGGAAAGATAAAATACTCAGGGTAAATTTTTATAGTTACTTTATACTACTCAAAATCGAGGTGGAATAACAATGATTTTTTTTTAGCTCCAATCTTTTAAAAAATTTTTATGCACAAAGCATTTAATATTTTTATTACATGTGGTTATTTGTATATATGAGAGAGAAAAAGAATCAAATACAGACAGACAGACAGACAGACAGACAGAATATGTATATACAAACATTCATGTGCTTGCCATATCATGTATGTGGAGGGTCTAGAGGTCATAGGAAAAATTACAGAGGTCAGTTCTCTTCTATGTGATTTCCAGAGACTGAACTTAGGCTACTAAGCTTGTCAGCAAGCACCCTTACCCACTAAGCCAGTTCCTAAATGCATCACCTGTGAGTATACAAATGCTAGCAAAGCAAGTGGTGACCACCCCATTGTATAGAAGAAGCAGCTTAGCCAGGATCACTAACTTACTCCTGCTGATGAGCCAGGAAGTTGCAGATTTTAACCTAGGGTATTCCTAGCCTAGGCCTGTGTTAAGTACTGTGTCTCACTCTTTCATTATTTAAGAGCTGAAGTCTTGGGAATCATAAATTCTGTGCTCCTACAAATCCAAAAGCAATGGAAAGATTAAGAAATGTGGCTGTTCAAGGCATGTCCTCTTGGTCTGAGCAGGGCACTTTTGTAACCCTGTCCTCCCCTGTTCACAGCCAAGTCTATTGTACCCACAGGACTTGTCCCCAAACTCTATGACAGGCCAAATGGGAAAGCAAGAATAGGTGCAATCTGGTCCAAAGGGATTTCTTCTTGGACTCAGCCCTCTCCAAGTTAGTGAATTTACCTTTGGGAAAAAACAAAGACAGTAATGTTTTGTTGTTGTTTAAGTAGTGAAGGCCAGGGTAAAGCCCATTGTGAGCCCAGTTCTGCAAAGAAAAGTCATCATGAACAGTTGCTGAGAATCTACCCGCCCTGGCAACAGTACCACCTGTGGGCTCATTTATACATTCACTCAGCTGTGGTTCCCAAATGCCCACTATGTGCAAAGCATTTTTCTGGTAATGAGGATAAAGGGGGACTTCATCTGTAGTTCCCTTTCCCAGTACTGTTTATTCCAAGAAGGGAGACAAACATACACTTCCATGTAGCTACATAAGCTGGGCCAATATATGGTTGCAGCAAAGAAGGAAAACAGCCACTTACATAGAGCAGGTTCTGAAGAGCAAGTGGGTCTGTGTCAGAGAGTTCAGAAGTAAGTGTATGTAGATACATCTGATCTTCTCTAACTTGAGGAGAAGGCACAACACAGGCAAAGGCATTGATGCCAGGGTCTGTTCTGTTCTTAGGGTGAAGAGATATGAAATGTGGATAGGTTGGGGTAGGGGAGATCAGATATGCCCAGCAAACAAGGTCAAGTTAGGACTTTCTTCTGTGTCTCCATGAGATTTACCAACAAGTGCAGAGAAGTTCTCCTAAGTTCACAAAGGACACACCTTCTCCACTCTCCTGCAAGGCACATCGCCATTCTCTCTGGATTCCTGATCATGCTTGCAAAGGAGGGGCTGATTCTTGGGCAAGTATTTGCCTCAGGTTTCTACTCAGCTCTCCCACTTACTCATTAGAGGTAATAGAAAGACAGATGGCATCCCACAGAGACAAGAGGGAAAGTGAAGTTTGAAGAATGACATCACCCATTGCCATATGAAACACCCCATGTACTACTCGATAGTTCTTAGCTCTTCTTTTTATAGCTGAGATCATAGGCACATGCTACAGTACCTGGCTTTTCTATGTTCTTCAGTTATCTGCGAACAGAAAAACAGTAGTTACAGTATTAAAAAAATATTTGAAAATCTGGTAGCTAGCATAGGAGATACAGCAGATAGGAAAGAAACATGGCTTATCCAAATCCAGTCATTGACCTTCTAACCTCATGGTATCAACGCTGCACTCTTAGAATAAAACAAAAACATTAATCTGGCACCCCATTGTACCAAATGTAATATTGCTAAAGGTTCTCTATAAAGTATGTTAGCTTCTCCCTTGGCGTGGCCAAGACTCTATCCAAACACCTGAAAGACAGCGACTGTGTCTGATTCATGGATATACCCTCAAGTGCCTGACAATGGTCCTGTCACATCACAGGACAAGCTGAAGACACATTTGCTGAAAGAAGATATGTCTGCCAGGCACTTAATGACTTACAAAGTATGTCCACACCCTTCATCTTATTTGATTTTTCAAAAAGCCTTGGAACACAAAGGGAAGCTGGTATCATTATCTGTATCTCACAGAAGGGGAGTGCAGGTCCCCCCCTCCCCCTCCCCCGGCTGCTGTCTCTTCTTTCTTTTAAGGACTATAATGGACTCTTACTCCCCTACTACAAGAGAACCCAGCTGAATTCCACACATTGGTATTGGCTCTCATGCACAAGTCTGATTAAAAGGCAAATAGACAGTTTCTTTATTAGCTTTCATATCTTTAAAAAATGCACAAAAATCTGAAAAACTCACTGATAATTAGACAAAAAAACCAAAGCTGAACCATTCAACCCGTACCTGTGGATGATTGTTAAGCTCTATTCTTCCCTCTTCTCACCTCCCTTTGGTATCCATTGTCTATAGTAAGGCGTATTCATCTTCCTCCACAAAAAGAATCTGCTTCTTACAGAATAGAATTGTCAGCACTGTGGGAGCCTTGCTCTCTGGGTTCACCCCTCCTGTCAGGTTTCGCAGTGCACAGCACCTCCTGGGTGGCTCCACTACTGGTCTCTCTCCTAACGTGTCAGGGACTCTTTTCTCTCCCAGTGGAGATCTGCAATGTCATCCCTTATGTTAGAACCACAGGACTTTCCCCCAGAACTTCTACATATTCCCACCTCTTCAGCATAGTTGAAATCTGTATCCCAGATGCCTCTGTAGGCTCAGCTCTCAAAGTCCCTCATGTCACTGTGGCAGCAATCCCAGCAAGGAGAAATGAAAATCAGACTACACAATTAGACTTAAAAAGGTCAGGAATCTGGATTTGTGTATTTTTTCATTCATTCATTCATTTGTTCATTCATCCACTCACACAGTCATCTGTTCATTCATTCATTCATTCATTCACTCAGTCATTCATTCCAACTGTTCCAAAAAATGCAAAACCAGATGCTATGTGACTCCTGTACTATCTGTGACCTTACAATCGAGCAGGAGGAACAGAGGTTCTGGTATACATGTGACGATTGTACCAAGTAGTTCAGGTTAAAGGAGAGTGAGACTGAAGAAGAGATGCTGTCCCTGCTTAGCAGACCCAGAAAGAGCCGCAGAATGGATGCTATATGTTAGATTTCTAAAAGACACCAGTGCATAAGCAGAATAATATAACATTATCAGTTACATAACTGAAAGACTAAACAGAAGCTAAGGCATCCCGAATATAGCATCTCACATTTAAAGACAATTCAGGGGTGTGTCAGAAGATCCCCATTGGTAGATGATATGAAGCACAGATGTCCAAGATGGGTATTGGGGAAGAGACACCATTCATCTGGGGTTGGTGTTTGTGAATTCAGGGAGACCCAGTGGGAAGGCTCAGACCTCTGAAGAGCTGCCAGCCAGCTCATGTCACCATCGCTTGACTCAAATATCCCAAAGGTGGAGCTGAAAGAGTTCTAGGAAGAGTGTGGCAGGTTACTGTTGACACAGAAAAGGGTTCCCTGGTGAATCTAGCTACTTTAGATTCTAGGTCACTGGTTCAATAGCTGGGGCAATATTCCTTCTGGAGGGTATTTGACAATGTGTAGAGGCATATTAATCTTTACAACTAAGGGTTTGCTTCTGGAGTTTAGTGAGTGTAGAACAGGGGTTCTATAAACATCCTACAGTTCATAGGACAGAACTGCAAATATAAATAGCACCGAAGTTAAGGGCCTATTCTATGCTATTAGTGAAAAGCTTATAAGTAGAGCAAATGTCTTCTTCCTCCATCCAGCCATGGAGTCTTCCTCTAGCCCCCTCTATTGGCAGACCCTAAGAAGAAGCACTGGACAAAACAGAAACAAGGAATTGTGTTTCAGCTGCCCAGCAGGAACCTAAACACAGAAGAATATGTTGGCAGGTGTCTGCAGTAACCTAATAACTGGTGGGAGCATCACAGGCCTGGTTCTTATAACAGGTTAGAGCACAGTGGCAGATGCAGGATCGGCTCTGCAGTGGAAGAGTCCCCAGGGGGAGTGTCAAGAGATCCTGCCACATGCAGGTACTCAGCACAGAGAATCTCAGGCTCTGGTTCCTCAACGACCCTATGACAAGAAGCTCCCTAGCAATTCTGCTTCTGAACTCACACTCTTGAGGGCATTTGGAGAGGGCATCCACTCATAAGTCACATCTCAGAACATTTTGTGTGGCGCCAACACCAAGTTTTTATTGCCATGTATGCCTTATAATATTCGATCATTCATAATCACATCACCTGGCACCTCCTTTCTCATTTTCACCCGGGAAAAACTGAGGCTCAAAGTAGGCAAAGCCACTGTGCTCCAAGGAAGAGCCACTGAAGGTAATGGAAAAGTGGTTTGGGGGTGGGGGGTTGGGAGACTGAGGTGAAGTGACATCACTGTTGGCCGCTTACAATATGAGCATTGTTTAAGCATACCTAAATTCTTAAAGACTGGTAGTCTCCAACGTTTTTCCATGTATGTTATTCCCACCCACTACAGGCTTGTCAAAGAGCTCAGGACATGTGTTTCTCCCAGAACCATTGTCTACTTGGAAAGGCAGAGAATAGGATGATGTCAGCCCCTATGCTAGAACCATAGTAGGCTCAGGCTGCATAGACAGGGAAACCAGGGCATGAGAGACCAGAGAAGTGTTTCTACATGAGGCAAGAATAAAAGAGAAAGCAATGTGCATAGAGGAGGTAGCACACAGGCAGGCACACCTATGTGAGGTTCTCATATTCAGTGCTTGGAAATCTAATGAACTGAGGGCCACATGTGCACTGTGGAAAGAGTTTAGACTGAAAACATTAAATGAAAATCCAGAGTGATACACTGGGCATAGATGGAGGAGAAAAGTAACCTAAGCGGAGAAATCTGAACTTTATAGGGTTACTTATTACGTGAACACAGCCATTTACCTTTCTTGAAGTTTTGTCTCTACATCAGAAAACTGATGGTAAGACAGACGGATGTGTGTCATGCCTGCCAAGCAGGGTCTACGTTGTTCAAAGGAAGCACTGTCACACTGAGATTTGCTTAGGAAGCCAGCACACATCACCACTACAGCGACCCAAATAGGAGTCAGAAAATACAGAATGGCAGCCTTTCTTTTCCTCTCATTTCCCTCCACCCTTGCAGAGGAAAACACCCTCTCTGGAAGCAAAAGACTCCCCTCAGTCCTTTGCCAAAGCTTTCTCAAGCCATAATCCATAATGTTATCTTCATGGAAATTATATTCCAACTCCCCTCTGCTAAGAATGCAAACATGCATGATTATGGACTCAAAATGGCCTTTGTGCCTTCCTGCCTCTGGTGTGTGTCTTCCTAAGCGGTTGTCCTCGCTCGGCACCAGCCTTCGTGATAACATTATAATTTTGTGTACATTGTGCTCTCAGAAGCCATGCTGAGGCCAGCTCGAGGAAACAGCAATTGACAGCAGGCCCTGGCTCCTCCGTGAAGCTCTGCTGCTTCCTCCTTTGTGAGCTTGTCATAGTCCAGCCACTAGATTTGTGTGACAGCTCCCAGAAAGGAACAGGTACCAAGGTTATCATACCTCCTTAGTGGGTACTCGATAGAAAAGAAGACAGTTTGGATAGAAGGTGTTCTTGGCACAGAGAATGACTTGTGGGAGGCAGGTGGCAGAGGGACAGCTTAGCCACCTGGATCAGGTTATCTTTGATTGTTGGAATCCAGAAACTTAGAAACCATGGGGGTGATGATTCCTGGTATCCTTTCAGTCCACGACCTCTCTATGTTACACAGTTCTCTACTGAAATAACTTTTATACTGCTAATTAATGATTCTACAAATGTTGGAGAAATATTTATTAAATGCACATTATGAGATAACACTTACGGGCACTGGGGATAAAATGCGGCACAATTTATCGTGCATGGAATGGAACTTGCACCAAGTAGCAATCAATTGTGCGATTAGTGCAAACGCTGATTTTTCCTGATTATGGGACCTCACCAGGGGACAGCATCCCAAAGGGGTTAAATGAAAGGCATAGTCTGCCTGTCCTACTGCCATCAGTACCAGAATTCACAACAATTCAATTGCCAGCTGCTTTCCCTTTTACTTACCCTCTTCATTTGCATTGAAGAAGGCAGGCCAAAGCCTCTTAACAATTACCTTATGCAGTAAACCACAGACCCAAACAGAGCTCAGATTATCTATTTAATTCTTCAGCCTGCAAGGGGGCATTTAGCATTGTCTATGCCTTACCTACATGTAATGGATTAGTGTAGAGCCCAGGGGGGAATGGCATGAATATTGTGTGTAGCAGAAAAGTCATACAGCAGAGATATGAATCCAGAGGATGAATGTGTAAGAGAGGAGGGTCTAGTGAGGTTTTCGCCACACCACTATGAGGCTAGGCATCATAGAACTGCTGGACTGCTCAAAACATGTCACCCAAGACAGGAGGTCATCTGCCACCTTATTGGTGGAAGCATAGTGAGTTAAGCTATGCTTTATGGAAAGAAAAATCCAAAGCAGCCAGTGTTTCCTTAGAAATGCGCATGAGCTGAGAACAGGCAAGTAGCCACACAGGCAGAGCTGCAACTGAGTCCTTCATCAAAGATTGCAACTCAGAAGGAGAAGGGAGAGACCATCAGGCAACTCTGTCTTTTGGGCAAGACCCAGAGAAATCATCCTCTGGCCAAGGCCAGGAAGGGGCAAATCTGGATCCCAGGTCAATGCAGGTGCAGCCAAGGCAGAGTGAGTCAACCAACAGCAGGAAGATTTGCATGACAGGAAGCCCTGGTAACCAGGAGAAAGAAGACATACTCAGGAGGGATATTTAAAGGAAATGAGAACCCACACAGAGATTCTTTTATGACTAAGCACAGGATCATTATAAGACCTTCAGTATAAAACAGAGAAGACCCAATTTCACCTAATTATGAAAGCATGTCAGATTCTTGCTAGGAAGCTCAAGCAACCGGTACGGGAGCTGGATGAGAATTCTGTGACTTGAGGCAAATTACTCAACTTCTCAGATCCATTTCTGTTTAAAGGTCCCTGGCATAGGGCATTGTAAAGAACTAAGAAATAATCTGCTACCAAGTACTTAAGACAGCATCTGGCTTACTTTAAGGAGTCAGTATTTCCAAGCACATGCGAAACGAATGTCATCAAATTCATCTATGTCCACAGTCTGAAAGAAGCCATGGAGTGCGCATACCATGCTGTTCTGGTTAAAAAAAAAAAAAAATCAAGAATAGCTTAAAGTAGCTGGTTCTCTTAAGAGTAGCTTCCTCTGGGGAACTCACTGAGAAGGGTGTGATGCTGGGGTGCTGAGATGCTCTGTGAGTTGATACAGTGATTCCCTGAGGGCACATTGATATAAACTCCCCGTGCTGTACATTCCACATCATGGAGACATGACTGAGCCTGTTGGTCACTATTCTTGGGATTCATCATGTGAGACAACAGCTTCAGGAAGCAGGGAGGATGGGATAGACCTAAGGCGTGGAGGCTGGGCCTCTTGCAGCACACTACATGTGGAGGCTGGCCATTAGAGCCCCGATTCCCCAAGCTTGGCTCAACTCGCTCAACATCACAGGAAAGGAACACAGAATGGTTGTGTGGAGCCCTGAGTTAGGACAGTGCTTAGCTTTTGACATGAGGCATCAGGAGAAGGCTTCTTCATAAAGCTGATGTTTGAGTGGCAGCTTTTCATAATACATGTCTGTTTGTGTCCAATTCTCAGAGGAGCAGTCAAGTGCTTGAGTATTGGACCTCGGAAGAGTGAGCTCTGCTGCAATGCTAACTGAATGCAAAGCATTTGAACCTAAGTTTAAATTTTTAAAATGTCCTGAACTGTATCTACAGCACATTTCTCAGTCTTAAGAAGGAAGCTTGATGGAGCCTTCATAGTGCCCAGGCCCCGAGATTACACCCATGCTAGGACAGTGCTTTTCTGCTATGTTGCTAATATAAGATGGGAGGCTGAACCATTAATGGGCATGGCACTTCTTGCCTTTGAAGAAAAGATGCAATCTGACAGGTGGCAGGTGGATCATGCACATGTATCACTAAGCCCAGCAACGTGAGATACAGACAAAGAAATGTAGGGAATGCATAAGGCCCATTACCTACCTACAGAAGAGTTTATCACCTAGGTAGGGAGAATGAAATTACTAAATGCCAGCTGTATATTGGACACTTAATGGGCACTGTAATAAACAAGCCAATGTCTACACCTTGGAGAATTCAAGGTCAATAGTGAAGAAAGCTTTTCAAATAACAATTGTATTCATATTCATGAATACAAGCAAATTAGCTCAGAAATAATGGTTGTTGTTGTTTTGGTGTTTTGTTCTCTCTCTCTCTCTCTCTCTCTCTCTCTCTCTCTCTCTCTCTCAAAGAAAAGTAAAGTGCTTTAGAAATCTATGCTGAGATTGGATGACCAGTAAATAATGGCGAGTTATGGAAGATGGGCAATAATTAAAGCTTACATTTATGAAATATTTAAGTGTCATATGCAGCTCAGGGATTTTGCATATATAATAAATATATATGTATATACATACACATATATGTACATATATATACACATATATATATACATATATATAGGTAGAGAGAGTGAGAGAGAGAGTCATCATAATCTCATAAGCAAATATTATCAACATCCCATTTCACAGAAGAGAAAAGTAAAGACTTTAAGTAACTCACTTAAGGTCATAGAACTAATAAGCACAAAACTACAATGTGGAGACCTGAGTTAGGACTTAAGCACCCATGGTCACCAAGACACTACAGATCAAGTTTAAGATTAAGGGCTTTACTATTTGACAATAAACATCAACTACAAGGTACTAAAATAAGGACTTACTCAGAGTCTCTTATCAGAAAGATTGAGTTGAGCTAGGCCTGATGGCTCATGCTCATAACCCAATAATACTTGGGAGGCTAAGTCAGGAGAATTACCATGAGTCCAAGGCCAGCTTCCAGGCAAACCTTGGCAAGTGTAAGAATTTGTCAAGAGGAGGAGGAAGAGAAAGAGGAGGAGGAGGAAGAGAAAGAGGAAAATGAAGAGGAAGAGGAGGAAGAAGAAACCAATTCAAAAGACGGAGTTGGCTATAACATAAAGAATAAGAGGCTAGGAATACAAGTGTGAATGTGTCATAGCTGGTTAGGAGCCTTGTCACTGTGCTGGGAAGAGTGGCTGAGCAAGAAGTGTCAATCAATAGGCACAGAAGGGCTAAGTCAGGTTACTTAAGGGACAGAGGTAGCCACATATTATGGCAGACAGGAAGCAGAGTGTGAAAGGGAAGGAGATAGAAAGGATGAACCTCCAAGAACAGATTCAACCTTGACAGGCAGGTACAGCCTTTAAGGTAATGGGAAAAGAGGATAGTTTACCGCGACAAAAGATGGTTTTACAGGTGACTGACAGTACTGTCAACTCTCTGGATTTAGGTGTGTGAATGGAGAAGGTAGATCCAAATAACCGCCATTCTTAAGTAGGCTGTCAGCCCCATGACAGCCCCATGTTCCTTCCTTCTGTCCCCCTTGCCTCCATTCCTCTTCTCTCCAAAGTAAATGTAATTATGATGGATTTTTAAAAATATAGTGGAATAGTTCATGCAGAAGATATTCAAACAACATAGATAAATGGAAAGAGGATAAAAAAGCTACATGAAGCTCCATCAGCATCACCTCGATGAGGTCGCCCCAACCTTGCATAACCACAGGGCACCCACACACATACACACATGGGCATCTGTCCACATGATACACATAGTGAAACATCTTTCTAAGTTGGAAACTCCTTCCCATGTATTGCATTCCATAAATCCGTCAAAGGCAAAAGCATGCATATGGGCCTAAGCCATTTATTCAGTAGCTAGGCAGGGTTCCATGTTCTGTGTATATCATAATCCATTGAGAGTTTTATCATGCACAAGCAAGGACATGGGCAAATCCTTGCCCAGGGCCCAAAGATCTGTAAGACTGTAAAAAATTAATAAAATTAGCCATTGCAACCAAGCTGAAAAGTGTACAGCAGCATATTAGAATCTGAAGAATAATCATACTTGATAGTCTCCTGAATCTTGGGTCAGAAAAGTAGAAATCTTCACCTTCTTGCCAGGCACAATCCCCCATGCCCAACCACTTAGGCTTAGTTGACAAGGAAGTCCCAAGAGGGCAGTGTAAGCTGATGATGACTTCTTTGCTGAGAGAAACAGCTTGGTGGATTGAAATGGATGCCAGAAGCCAGTACAAACTCAGGGAGATCTTACTGAATGTCACGGTCTGCATGGCGGCTCTAATGGTACCAGTAACCTAAGACAGCATAATCCTAGCTAAAGATACTCAGATGGTCCAAGGAATTTACATGTTCTGGGTTTATCCTGAGACATGGGAAATATACAGATATGGGGAAGGGGTGGGGTGAGAGAAATTAGAGGCTACAGCAGCTTTGAAAAATATCTGAACTTCTAGTCTATGGAGAGTACTTGGTAGTTTGAAGTGCCTGAAAATACTCTGTGTTTTGGCTGGTCACAGCTATACAGGAGGCGAAGGTACCTGTTAGGCTTAAAGACAGCAATGGAAATATTGACCACAGATGACAGCAACTGCACACTCCATGAGGAGGGGATGCACTTCACAGATTTATATCATGAGAGCTATTAAACAGTGCAGCAGAGTTCTGGCAAACATCATGCATGTGCACACATATGTCATTATATTGGAGTGACAAGATGCTCGAGAGCTCATTTTGTGAGCTCTGAATTCCACGGCCAGCAGTAAAGCCATCCACATATCCTCCCGGCATCAGTGGGTAGAGATACCTCCGTTTCCACTGAAGGTTCTTTGTTTCACAAAGATGGAAGCTACAGAAATTGATGCCAGTCCATGTGTAGCGGCAAAGACTGTGACAAGCGCAGCGGCAGCACTCCTCAGGATCACGTACATCACCTGGATGAGAGGTGGGCCACACGTCCATCCAAAGCAGCAAGTTAGTGTAAAGGCTTTTTCCAATTGCCTGGGGGGTTTCCAGAGCCTGTTTGGCTAATCTAGTTTATAATAGCCTTCTTCTTAGACTGGAGAATCATCATTAAAACAACACTTGTCTCCAAGAGAACACTGATGTGATTCTCACCCACACACTATAATAAAAGTGCGTCTTGGGATGTGCTTTTGAGGATAGCCAGCCTGTGGCTAAATCCCTGGGCATAGACACTAACTATCCTTTGTCCTTTCACTTCATAAGCATATGTGTTATGCAGAGAGAGAGAGAGAGAGAGAGAGAGAGAGAGAGAGAGAGAGAGAGAGAGAGAGAGAGAGAAATAAATTGGGAGACAGCAGACAGACAGGCAATTTCATCAATGATTCAGCCCAACCTTTACTACCACTAGAATCCGCTCAATATACCCTCACCAGTTTTTTTCCAGCTTCTGATTTAAACATTCTAGACAGAAACAGCAGATTACATGACAGTAAAGATCTGGGTCATGTTCAATCAGAGAATGTATTTTGGTTGATGAACTTTTCCATTTCAAAACGTGGTTTTTTGACTTCCCGAAAGAAGCACAGTGCAGACTACTCTGGGCCTGTTCCCCTGTGACACAAAGGAATGGCTAATGAATACATACTAGCTGAAGGGAAGGTGGATCCTCCCATCACCACAGTCTGCATCACTATTGCCACCCCCTAACTTCAGTGAGACCCCATCATTCACACAGGTGTGCTATTGATCTTAAGATAGAGAAAGAGGGGTCTGCTCCAGAACTCTTGCCCATGAAAGAAGAGGAAAGGAATACCAGAGAAACATTGGCCCTGTTTGTCAAGATGGGTCATTAAATGCCTGGCTCTATAAGCTGAGGATGTGAATGTTGTCCTCCTTAGCCTAGGGCATCTCCCTCTGTAAGACAGTGCCTCCCCTTTTCCCAGCACACCACAGCAAAACTCTCCAAATTCCCTATGTCATTCTGCAAAAGAAGTTTTCCCTCTGGATCACCTGACATGCAGGAGGTAGCTGCCAGATGATAACATCTGTAAAGGGCCAAGAGCATCCCAGATGGAAGCTCGTACAATGGAGCACATGTGCTACCATGTCGAGTGGTATTAAAGTCGCTTATCTACTGCCAGGTGACACTCTCATACAAGTGGGAAACCAATCTATGATCAGACAATGCTGAGCAGCACCCCAGGCCCAGACTGCTTGGCAGACCTATAAACCAACTAAAGTCTAGAGAGGAAATCTACAGTTGGCATCTGGATCCCAAAAGCAAGAAGAGCTTTTATTCAGGAGTCACTATTATTATTAAAAGACAAAGAGTAAGCAAGAAGGAGGTGGTGAATCATGACAGCGATGTCACCACCAGTCAGCGAGGACTACCAATGGTTATACCCCTTGTATTTGTGTTTCCTTTGATTCCCTAAAGACAATATTTTCTTTATTACTATTTTCAGTCTTCCTAGGATGAGAGACTGAAGCTTAAGGAGGTAAGTGATGCTTCGAAGAGTGTGTACATAGCTAGACTCTGAATTCAGCTTCAGAGCTTGATTCTTTAGCTGCAACACAATTTCCCTTCACTTTGCTAGTGGGAAAAACTAAAACATTGCATTTACTGAGTACTTGCCATATGCAAGGCTCGACTTGCTTTGTTTTAAACCTTACCAAAGCATAATCCACATAGTATACAATTCACAGATTTAAATGTAATTCCAAGCTCTTTAGTAAATTCACAGCATCATGCAATTATTGACAAGGATAGCTTTAGATCAAAGTAGATCTCTTATGACACTTAGGTCAATCCAGTCTCCATGCCCAGAGTCAGCCCTCACTATGTTACTTTCTGCTTCTACAGAACTGCTTTTATGGATGTTTTTATGAGGAGAATTAGATGGTATGCAACCTTATACATGGGCTTTAGTTTACTAAGTAGAGTGGTTTTCAGGCTCACCCATGGTCTGTCCTTCTCCTAGGTTGATTTCTGTTTGATCAGATAAAAATATTATATTTTGTGTATCTTTGCATTGCCACATGATCATCTGAATTCTGTGTATAATATTTCTCATACCTCCATGGAAGCCTCTGGGAGATGAATGGATGGATGGATGAATGGATGGATGGATGGATGGTGGGTGGATAGATGGATGGATGGATAAATTGATTGATTGATTGATTGATTGATTGATACTTATAAGTAAAATTGCTGGGCTATTGGTAAATTCATATTTAAGTTTGTAAGAAGCTCAAATAATTTTCCAAACTGGTTGCACAATCCTATGTTTTCACTAAAATAGCTAAAACAATTATATATATTGTAAACTCCAGTTTCTTTCTATCCTTGCCAACATGTACTTAAACTTTAAGGATAAGTGTTCTGTTTACTGTATGCAGTGTGGTTCAAACAGTATACCATGTGGTTTGAACATTATGCAGTGTGGTTTGAACAGTATGCAGTGTGATGTTAACAGTATGCAGTTTGCCGTTAACAGTATGCAGTGTGGTTTGAATAGTATACAGCATTATTTGAACAGTATTCAGTGTGGTGTTAACAGTATGCAGTGTGGTTCAAATAGTATACCATGTGGTTTGAAGATTATGCAGTGTGGTTTGAACAGTATGCATCGAGGTGTTAACAGTATGCAGTATGGTTTAAACAGCATGCAGTGTGGTATTAACAGTATGCAGTGTTTTGTTAACAGTATGCAGTGCAGTGTTAACAGTATGCAGTGTGGTGTTAACAGTATGCAGTATGGTTTAAACAGTATGAAGTGTGGTGTTAACAGAATGCAGTGTAGTGTTAACAGAATGCAGTGTGTTGTTAACAGTATGCAGTTCAGTGTTAACAGTATGCAATGCAGTGCTAACAGTGTGCAGTGTGGTGTTAACAGTGTGCAGTATGGTTTAAACAGTATGAAGTGTGGTGTTAACAGAATGCAGTGTGGTGTTAACAGTATGAAGTGTGGTATTAACAGTATGAAGTAAAGTTTTAACTTGCATTTCCTTAATCATAAGTGATGTCATAGCTCTTTCTACATGTTTTACTACCTGTATATTTTCTTTGGTAGAATAGCTATTCAAATTTTTGCCTTTTAAAAATTGAAGTTATCTTATGCTAAGATATATATATATATATATATTTTCACTATTGTATCAGGAAGATCAATATGGCCCTATTTTGTAGAAAAAGTAAATTAGAGAGAGATTTCAATCTCTGCCCTGCTGGGTCACCCCCAAGCCAACACCAAAACATAGGGTTCTGTTCCCTGTTGTATTCTGGTAGTCAGTGACTCATCAAAACCCATCCTATGGCTACAGGTTCTAGACCATGATAAAACAAAACCAAACAAACCCTACCAAGTTAAAAATGGAAACAATTCAGAAAGAATTGTGAATTTCTGGCTTCTTGTGAAATAACAAGACCTAACTGTAGCAGGCCAGCATTTCACTCGCTGCAAGGATTTCTGCAAGAGCTGTGTCACAGTCGCCCCCTCCAGACAGAGCCTGCACTTACTCATCCCAGCTCACAGTCTTCAGTATTCCAGCTCTGGGAATTGGGAACTGGTACTTCCTTAGCATCCTACCCTGACTCCATCCTTCTTGCATCCCACCGCCTTGCACAAGGCCATTTTGCACAGACATTTCTTTACTTGAGTGAAGTAAACCAGGCTTTACTAGAATATATATGTAAGAACCAGACGGTAGAGAATATAACAAAAGAGTTTGTAAGTAGGACAAGCTTCGCTGTAGGTGGTATGAAAACAAGTCTCAAATATGTCTCCTCAAATCCAATATGGAAGACAGGAAACAGGGGCTGCTCTGACAAAAGAAACAAGTGAAGTCAGAGCTGTCAGTAACCCTGATTCACAGAAGAAACTGAGGGGCAAAGATATCAGTAATCAGTCTGAGTCATGTGTCTGAAAGGGAAGTGGAACAGTAGCCTAGGTAGGTGGCTTTGAGCCCTCCTCACTTGAAAGGTATCTGCCAGCTGCTTTCTATGTTCCTGTGCGAGGGAAAAGTCTTATCAAAACGAGGCATGGTTGGCATATGTCTGAAATCCCAGCATCTGGGAGCTGGAAGCAATAGGATCAGGAGCCCAGGGTAAGCATTGGCTATGGAACGAGTTCTAGGCTACCCAGGGCCACATTAGATTTTCCTGGGTACCAGTGCAGGAGCTGAGGTTGTGGAAAAGCAACGCTAGTCTGATGTGACAATATAACTGTCTTAATAATCACATGTTTGCAGGGCAGGTGGGGCAGAATCATATGGTCTCTTAACAACAGTTGTCCTGGCTACTAGGCCTGGTGTACTTTAGCTTTAGGGAAATCCTGGAGAAGGACACTGATCCATGAGGTTAGTTTCTGCCTTTATTAATTCTTCCCCTTTTTCAGTGCCACATGAAAGTACATACAAGCATTCCCACTCATAAGGAAACTGAAAACTACAGCCGTGCCACAAAACAGCTTACACTCACTCCAGAAATGAAGCACAGACACACACCCTACGGTGTCAGAACTTTTATAAGAGAGTCCAAAATCCACTGTGAAAGGGAGAATGACTGGGTATCTACTTTTTAATCCACAAAATGGGTACATACAAATTTCACTTCCCATGGGGATTTTTGAAAAATCAGTGATTACATCAGGTGCAGACTTTAGAGAAAGAACTACAGATTGAGGGAACCATAAGTCCTGGCAACAAAGCCTCTATCCCAGAGGCATCTTCAAAGCAGTTATTTCTCAGAATACCAGTGCTCACCTACCAATTAAAGACCCCCCTGTCCTTTCCAAACACTCCCCACTTTGGGAAGCTTTTGGAGGCAGCCACTAACTCCCATCCTTTCTGAAATGAACTCTACCTCATCTCTGTCTGTTACAAGTAGAAACACAAATATATACATGTGCACGTACCTACATAGTGGGGTCAATGATCCCACTACTTTCAGTCAAGATACTCCTACTGACTGCAATCTGAGGCCAGCAAACCTCTATAGAAAGAGTTAGATGAAATTGCAAGTAGTCTGGACTTCTCAGGACACAAAGTCTCATCTCTTTTGTTTTTTGGTTTTTTTTTTTTTTGTAGTTATTTAAAATGTAGCAATACTGCTCACTTACTGGGGCACACTGAGGATTAGACCAATACAATCCCTTGCAAACCCTGGGCTATCACAGTTACGTGTTAAAAACGGCCACTTGAAATCAGGCTTCCAGGCTTCCATGTCCCCCCTCTGATCAGCTCTCAGTCTTCCACCATGAAGCACATTAGTCTCTTAAAGATACAGTTCCTAATTTATCAAGAGCTTTTGCCCTGAGTGAGTATTGAACTTTGTCAGATACTTGTTGGCATGTATTAAGACAATCCATATTCTCAATAAATTCTATTGATAAAGGGCATGCTAATTACTTTGCATCCCAAGTTTGCATCTTTGAGACAAATTCTAGTTGGTCATGGTACACAATCCATTATGTTTCTGTGTTGGATTTTCCAATGCATTGAGAGCTTTGCATCGATATTCACAAGAACTATTGCTTTGTAACTTCGCTGTCCCTGCCTAGTATGATACCAGGTTAATATTGGCCTTGCAGGCTGAATAATCTGGGAAGTGTTTGTTCTTTTAGAATTTGGAAGAGTTTGTTAAACAAAACAAAACAGTCACATCCTCAGAAATTTTCAGTATTCAGCAAGAAAGTCCCCTAGACTCAGAAAACAATGATTTTTTCTTTCCTATTATAAACCTATTCACATTTTAATCTATTTGAATCAGTTTTATTGATTTGTATCTCTCTCTAGATGATTATCTTTTTCATCAATTGTCTAATTTAGTAGCATAACATCATGCATAGAATAAAGTCTAGCAAAAGTTTTATAAATTTTGCTGATATGAGTTTATTCTTTTAAAGAAGGTATGTTCCAAAGTAGTTGTTTACACCCATAATAGTAATGCCCCTATTGCACCAGAAGGCACATCTTGCCTATTGGATCATTATTGTAGCTTGCAGAATTTACAACTGAGTAAGATCGTTGATGTCTTTTCTTCTCCCAAAGTCTGTATCTCATTTCTGACATCATGAAAACTAGCCAGTAGGGAGGAAGCTTCTAGTTCATCTACTTAAGGTCATGTTGTCAAAATGTCTTCTAAATGCTCATGTTTATACCCCTAGATTTGCCCTGTACCCAACCACATCAGAGAAGCTTCCAACTGCAACAAGTGGCGGCTGAAGAAGGAACCCACAACTGCTCAGAATGCTGACAATAAGCGAACATGGAGTACACAGGTTCTAAATGGAAGAGCTGTATCACGCCTTCCAAGTTCAGACCACCACAGAAGGAAAGGTAGAAAGAATGTAAATGCTACATATGGGGAGATGTTTAGGGAAAATTTTCTGGCCATGAGAGCCTTTGTACTTATTGTACAACATACATGTATTCAGTGTACATGAACTCATTGCAACTGTGGTTTCCACTCAAGCCATATACAAGATCGAACTCATTAGTATTTTATTAAGGACAAGGGGTGGTCCATTTTGCCCCATCCCTCCCTGATGAATTATTGACATAAGGTTGTTGAGGAAGGGGTATCATTTTTTTATAGTAGTAATTGGTCATTGGCAATTGCTGCACTAAATAATTTTCCACTCAGAGTTGGGAAAGAAAGGCCAATTAAAACCAGTGGATCACACACATTAAGTAGGAGAGGACATGTTGTCAAGAAGTTTGGGGGGATGAGGGCAGGTAATGACTGGAGAATGAGAGGTGAAAATAATTAAAACTCATATAAATATATGAAACTGTCAAAGAATAGAAGTACAAAACAAAAAGAAATGTCTCTCTAGACTGATGCCTGCAAATTTTGATGTTCAATTTCATTTTCATCAATAAGAAATGTATTATACTATTCCTTGTGATTTATTGTGATTTATAGTTTAAAGGTGTATTCCCAAATTTCTTTCAGGTGTTTTCAATTTAAAGTGTATCATTGAAAAATACACTGTGTAAAATTTATATTATTTTCAACTTTGCAGGACCTAGTTTTCTCTTCTATCTCTACCCTAGAACTGTGCGTGCTTGGAGAGACTGTGGTTCTGATGGTGCTTATATAAGGATCCCTATGGATGGTCATGCTGATTAGTAGGGCTGTCCGTGTCATCTCTTTTCTGATTTCTGTTTGCTAGGTCAGTCAACTTAAAGAAGAAGAACTGTCCATCTTCATTATTAAATGACATGTATATGGATGCTACGACTTTACAAACATACAATGAGAAAAACATAGTAAGTAAAAAATATTTACTATTTCTTCCTAAACCTATCATAATCTCTACTAGTGTAGGTTTTGCCCTTACGTGAACAGATCTTCCCTAGTACTGACTAAGTGAGTTTCTAAGTTAGAGAATGAGAAGGACCTCATATATATGATATAAACCACCTTCTTCAATAGCAGTTTCCATTTTAAGATATAGATTTTTAAATCTAGCATGTTCCTTTTCTATCTCTAATCTCTGAATAGATCAGGTTAGACCAGTGGTTCTCAACCTTCCTAATGCTGCGACCCTTTAATACAGTTTCTCATCTTGTTGTGACCCTCAATCATAAAATTATTTTCATTGTTACTTCACAACTGTAATCTTGCTACTATTATGAATCGTAACGTGAATACCTGATGTGTAAGATGGTCTTAGGCAACCCTTGTGAAAAGGTCATTTGACCCCCTATGGGGTCACAACCCACAGGTTGAGAACTGCTGGGTTAGATGTTCTGTAAAGAATAGATTCTAATAACTAGGACTAGAAGCCCAAGTGTGAATTCTGTAAACTATCTACAGTTAGATCATCACACCCACTCTGTAGTTTCTAGGTTTATAATGACAAGTGAAAAGAAAAAGTTGGAGGTCTCAGATCCCCATGCCTAACATCAAACATAGAAAATCCAAGCGGTACTAACCATTAGAAATGATAGGTTACAAAAAGACAATACTCTGTCCTTTAATCCAATTTGATGCTTGTCCTGCTGTCTGTAACAAGAATTCTAAGAAATGACTAGTTGTTCACAGCAGGCATTCTGGGGAGCTATGTTCTGAGGAAGGCCAGGTTTTCTCTGGCCAGCAGATGTTTTGTTATTTGATATTTAAAAATAAGGCAAAGGTGTCCTTTATCATTATGCATAATGGGTCTCAAAGAATAAATGAAAACCCTTTTACTATAATTCAGAATGCATTTTGCTTTTCTGAAAGTTACAATGGTAGAGCTCTTAAAAGCCAAGGCATGGGGACAAATATAAGAGAATAGTAAGGCTGAGTTTGTGTCTATGGGAACAGACAGAGACTGGTCATGTTTAGCATGAAGAAGAGCAGATGGAACCCAACTGGCCTATTATAAAAAAAAAAAAAAAAAAAAAAAAAAAAAATCAGATGGCCTCCTGTCTGGCTAAATGTCCCCTCACACATTAGCTCTCCTTTCTATTCCCTGGTGTAACCACTACTTGTTTGATAAGAAATTTCCAAATAACAAAATCTAGTCTTGGTCCAAGCCACCAGTCTCAAAGCAAACCTTCCCCATGGTCTACAAAATGAAGGGAGAGTGGGAGAGGAGAAGGGCGAAGAAAGGCCCATGGGTTTATGGTCTCATTAACTGCAGACATCTGAGGCTTTCAATAGTGGAGGAAATGCACAAATGAAACCCCAGGACTGTCTTTCTGATGCATCTATAAAGCTTCCAGCAAATCTATGCTGGGCACGCATCTCACTGCCCTGCCATGTGGCAGTCACCCAGACTGGCTCTTTCTAGCCTGAAGCTCTCCAAACAGCACAGGAATCTGGAATGCTTTCCTGATTGGACAACTGGCCTGGCTATAAGGTCCTGCTTCATGCTGACTTGTGAAGTCTACCGCAGCTCTTTGAAGGTTGTGAATCTCTGATGTGCGCTATGCTTCTGCCAATACTTTTGGCAAAGGGGCTTCACGCTGGAATTTTCAGTGGTGTCTAGACCCTCCGGCCTTATCAGTTGCTTTCCTCATTGCCCAACCACTAGTGGTACCCTCTTGGAAACTGGTCCAGTCTACAAAAAGAGAGAGAGAGAGAGAGAGAGAGAGAGAGAGAGAGAGAGAGAGAGAGAGAGAGAGAGAAGCCACTGTGTTGCAGGCATAGAAGAGATCTTGCTCCCTGGAGAATATGTTTAGAGAAGATTCTGTTCACTGGGCCAAGAGCCCAGGAACAGAGCCCAGTTGTTGCATTGAAGTTAAAAAGAAGCATGAAGTTGCCATACAACGAAAGGTTAGATGAATGGCAGAAACTTATCTCCAGTGACTTTTATTCCATTTTCAAGCATGTCATCACTGGGGTCTACAAAGTGGTCCCACAGGCAAAGACATCTACTGCCAAGCCTGGTAGCTTGTGTTCATTTCCCTGGGTTCGTATAGTAAGAAGAAAGAACCCATTCCCACAGAGCTCTTCTCTGAAATCTACATATTTGCTATGGCATGTGCATATGTCAAGTCATCACTAAATAAATAAGTAAGTAGATAAATATGATGCTTTAATGGAACTGGAAAGATGGTTCAGCAGTTAAAGGTGTTTGCTGTAACATTCTGTCCTCATCTGTGCGGGGCAGCTCACACCCATCTGGAACTCCAAGTCCAGCTTCAGAGGGTCCAACAGCCTCTTCTAACTTACACAGTCATTTACACACACACACACACACACACACACACACACACACACACACACACACACACCAAAACTACTACACATAAATATAACAACATTGGAGAAAATCTAGAAGAAAAAATAATTTTTTTCTATCCTGAAACAACACATAGTTAGGCACTTACATTAGCTCCTTGTTTCTTAAATAATGCCAAGTAACAAACTAGCCTACAACTTGATTAACTATTTAAATTATCTAGCTGGTTCTTTCTGGCTAAGTGTGGTTGGTCATCTTTATATGCCTGAAATGTCACTGGCTGTTGGAGAAGCTAGGTTGCCTTTGGCTGGCATGACTGGGCTAACTTCCTCCCTCTCTCTACCATGCTTCTCCAGAAGACTAGAACCAGTGGGTTTTGTGACCATGGTAGATACACAAAAGTCCTAGTGGAATGGGTCTGTTTGTATCACATGTGTTAAGACTTTACTTGCTAGGCATGCCTGGACCAGAGTGAGACAGTACTTCTGAGGTGCGCAGCAACTGAAGAGGAAAGGGTGATGATCAGAGCTCTTACTGCATGTAAATCTTAACCTTATAGATTATTAATGATGTGCAGAGAGATTAAGTTAACTGTCCTGCATCCAGACTTGGGAAACTATGGAAACAAAAGATTAACCTAGTTTAATCTGACTCCAAAACACTCCAATATTTCACTAAACACAAATGTACACATCTATATATCTGTATACATATGATTATATATACCTTTATATAATACACACTAACTTAATGCATGTATAGTCATAGATGTACAGAAAGATCTACTAGTATTGAAACATATAGATGTCATAATGTAATATATTCCCGTGTCCCACGTGTTAAGAGTTAGACATACGCATTAAGAGCTCACAAAATATTGTTCAAATACTAACGCTGGTAAAAATGAAAGCTTGTAAAACGAAACAAGTACAAAGAATGTGTGATGGAAACCATATTTGTCTGTCTTGCAAACCTAAAATATCTAATTAAGCTTATAACATTAGCTAAACCTAAATGATCCAGCACATGGCTTTTTATAGGGAAATTTGCTGGAAAATAGAGTCAGTGCATGACTTTTTGACAGAAGTTCTGTTCCTGTTCCGTATTGATGTTGAAACCAGACCATTTCTAGGGACTGAAGAGTTGGCTCCATGGTTAAGAGTACTGGCTGCCCTTCTAAGGGACTGGGGTTTGATTCTCAGCACCCTATGGTGTCTCCTTACTGTCTGCAACTCCAGTTTCAGGTATCTGACACCCTCTTCTGACCACTCAAGGAACACACATGCATGTGGTGCACAGACATGCATTCAGTCAAAACACCCATACACTAAACTAAAATAATTAAAAAATTAAAACTTACAATTACTTCACATGTAAGAATTCTCCACAAGCAAAAAGAAAAGAAAATAAGTCTTCAGGTATTGTTTACTGATTCCATGAACATTCAACTTAAAAGCACACATTCACAAAAATGAATATATCTTTCTATTCTGAGTGGAGTTCAGTCTGAGTCCTTAAGGTCTTTATAAAACCAAGATGCCATGTTTATATTTATAAAGCTGATTGTTCAGTGCATTGCAGATGAACACTGGAATATCCAGCCATCTCAAACTTTTAAATAACTATTCCAATTCAGAAATAACAGGCAAGTCATGAATTATTTGCTTACTATTTACTTATTTATTTTATTTGTTGTTGTTTGTATATTTGTATGAAAAATCAAGTTAGTAACACGTGTTTCCCACCTTATTTTCTGAAACAGGATCTCCCCCTGAACCTGAAACCTACTAATTCAATTAGATTGACTGGCCAGTGAGTCCTTGGGACAACCCCCCCCCCCCCCGCCCTCCCTGAGATGGCATTATGCACACAGGATGTATCCAAGTTTTCAATATGTGATACTAGGGGGTCAAGCTCAGGTGCTCATGCTTGCATGGCATACACTTTAATAGCTGAGCTATCTCCGCAGCCTAAGCCATAGTATTTTTAATAGCTGTCAGTTATTATCTATAGTTATACATTTTATAAACATATTTGCATACAAGAACATCATATGGTTTGAACATATCCACTCCTCACACTCCTCTTTCTATTCCTATTATTCTCATTCATCCCACAGTCTCATTTCTACATCCACTTCCTGTTTAGCTATATGACTGAACATTTCTATATAAAACCCCAAGATCCACCAGTCAGAGTCTGCGGTATTATGCTTCATATGGGGCTCTCCAGTTACATTGATTTTCTTGCAAATGACATAATTTTGATCTTCTTTGTGACTGAATAAAATTCTGTTGTATATTTATCCCTCATTTTCTTTATCTATTCGTCTGTAGAGGGACCCCTAGAGTGATTCTATAACTTGGTTATTATGGCTGATGCTGCAGTACACCCTGATGTGAGATGTCACTGTGAAATGACAGCTCAGCAGTCTTTGACTACATACCCTGAAATGGTAGAGCTGGGTCATGTAAGAGTTTTATTTTTTAGCTTTTCTAGAACTTACTGATTTCCCTAGTTGTTAGGCCACTTTACCTTTCTCTGGGGTCTTAATAATAATCTGAAACTTATACGATTATATCATGAATAGGTTAAAAGTGATAACAGCAGTTCTATATACCTGCCACTCTCAGAAAACTAGGCAAGGGGAGGGGTAGTTCACAGGGCTATGTTTTGTTTTCCATTATAAACGTAAGTATGATCAAAGCTGAAGGGAGCTAAGCCTTCAGTAAATGGAAGTTTGTGTACCTGAATTTCATGGGTCTTGAATGTTCCACAAGGGAACCAAGCACAGCAAAAGTATTTATACATTAGGACCACTAATCAGGGTTTAATTAGCCTTATAATTAGAAGGGTAAACAGAAGTACAATTCCCAAATTGCTCATTGTTTTCTCTCTCATGTCTATGGAGCACTTTTTTATTTGCCTTGGTACCCCCAGCAGTTCAGCATAAAATTAATCATTCAATGTGTTAACCATTGAAAGGACTGCTTACTTGCCTCTCCCACAAAATCCTGCTTTATCATATTTGGGTAATTATTATGTCTGAAGATATCAGCCATAAGCTTGTTCAGCTCTGTGACTGTTGCTGAAAAAGGAAAGCGAAGGTTTCATTTTGATCCTCCCCATGGGTTGCTCCAGTGCGAAATAGCTGTATAAAATCAGGCGACATGCTGGTACTTCGGTTGCTTGTTTCTGGTGCTCTCTTATACTAACTTCAGAAAAGGCTTAAATGCCATTCTCTTTAATTTACACATGATGGCACTGGCACACTGAGAAGTGGCTCACCCAAAGGTCATGCTACCTAGAACAAGCATCGCTGAGCATGATATCCAGATCACCCATTACTATGAGAGCAGAGTTTGTACCTCATATGCATCACTGGACATCTCATGTGCATCACTAGACATCTCTTGTGCTTTACTGGGCATGTGCTTGGATTTATCTGTCTCTGGACCCTTCGTCCATGGCCTTCACATCAGCCATCTAGTAATGCCCAACTCAGTGACTTCTGGCCTTGTCAATGTTTCACCTCCTGCTGAGGCATAAGACATGACAGGGTCTATTTCACACCAGGTGTTTACAATCCAGAAGTGCAGAGGAATTGCTCCTCCATGGGTTAAGCCTTTAGCATAGGCAGGTGCAAACTAGCAGATAACTCTCCTTCTTCCCATTCTTACCTGATACCCAGTCTTATCATCCCGAGATGCTCTGGTTCAATAGGCCACTGGATAAGACTGTGGAAAATCATTTCACATGGTGTTATGTGATAACAAGCACAAGGATATTTCCTCATCCTGCCTCTCCTTGCCTTTCACTCATTTCAGCCCCTGGCACCTGTCCAGTGTTCTAGTGCCCAATACAGTAGTAGATATAAATTGTTGCCTGAGGGTCCATTTTCTGGGACACAGGCCACTTTTCCTGGATGAGACTGTCTAAGAGAGGAGTGGGTTCTTTGTTTATTTGTTTGTTTTTGTTTCTTTATTACAGCCCTTTAGTCACCCTACAGTCTGATGGCAAGCCTATCTAGAATACAAACCTGTGTTTGCTCACAGGGCAAGAAAAAGAGACATGGTGCCATGCTGGACCAAGATGGAGACAGAAACCCACACTGGCTACAAAATGGAATGCTGAATGGTTTCTTACACCTTAGTATACCCACTCCGATAAAGTGAACCATCCCTTCTGCCTATCTGGGCATAGGAATAGCTGGTTTGTGCTGCAAGGACATGTGATATAATACAGATGGCACTTCTTAAGTTTTTGTCCACAGCTGTCAAGTCTACTGCCTGGTGTTGGTCACAATTTTGCACATATTCTTTCTCTCTCCTATTCTCTATTTCTTTTTTTCTTCCCTACATTTTTTATGCACTTAATTCCAAAGAGCCTGGTGACTTATCTATTGTGTCCTATTGAGAAAATTCTAGCCTAAAAATAAAATAAAATATAGTGCTATCTACCCCCCCCCCCACACACACACACAACATGTCCAGGGGGCAGAGACCTCTGGTGTTTGGTTATAGCTTGTTTCACCCTGGGTGTCATAGTTTTAAAGGGGTTTAAGAGGGACACCCCAGACAAAGATCTTTAGAATCACTATAAATAGCACATCAGCAAGATCATGAGACAAAAGAGAAGTGCAGCCAGTATAATTAGCTCACTGAGCAAGTTCGCTGTTCTGGGGCTGAAGATGGCTTTTTCAGCTGATCAGTCTGTGCAATGGGAAGGAAAAAAACTAACTTCCTCCACAGGCTGGGCATGGGCATGGGCATGGGCATGGAGACCCCTAGTCCCAGCCCTGCTAGACTTCAGCACCTTGCCCAAGCTGTCAACATTAGACCATCAAGGAGATTTTTGAAACCAGGAGATTATTTGAGAGAGAAACCAAAGCCTGAGGCCAGAAAGCAAACAGAAATCTGGAGCATATGGAAGACAAAACCTGACGCATGCCAGTGGGAATGAAGAGAGACTGTCCTATCCAGAGAGCCAGAGTTTTTTTCCAAATGACAGTGATCATGGATGGCCCTAACAGCTAAAATCTCTTGAGTACCTTGTTTGACAGATTCAGCAGATTCAGGCCTTGCAAAAAATCGCTAAAGTGGATCTGTAATTAGGCCCATTTTACAAAGGAGCAAATTGAGGTTTAGAAAAATTAGATTTCTAGGATGTGCACATTTGAAAGCAATAGGATATTTTTCATTTTATTCAATATCAACCAAAACAAGGGAAGAAAGATGGTGAGGAGAATTTGATACCATCGAAATCCAGTAATTCCAACTGGAAAACTGCTCTCTGGGTACAAGCTGGGGACCAGAGTAAGAAGCAGGTCTGCCTGAGGCCACCAGTGTTGCCTAACAGTGAACCAGGGAGTGTGGGCCTTCTCAAGCCCAGGATGAGATCTTCAGAATGCTAGATTTTGCAGCTAAGGGGATGTCTCTCAACTGGTTCATCTCCCTGCACCCCTATTACACTGGAACATCAGTTCTGTGCATTTGGAAGCTAAAGCACTGACAGCCATCTGTGTCCCCTCTGCGTCCTGTCTATACTGTCCGAGAGAGCCTTGTGGAAAGAGACCATATCTCTGTAGACCATATCCTGGGTTCCAAGCACAGAGATTAACATTGCAGAAGGACTCAATAAAGCTTTAAAAGTGAATGGATAGTTTGATGGGCAAAGGAATGAATGAGTGAACTTGTAAATTCCTTTCATTCTCAAGAATCCACATGGGAGAAGGAGAGAGCTGACACCTACAAGTTGTACTTTGACTCCAGATGGCACATGGACACACACACACATACATACACACACGTGTGTGTGTGTGCATATTTTCATATATATACATATATATGTACATTGCATATATACATACAATTATAAAAATTAATTCTGTGATATGTGATTGTCTTAGAATAAATTCATCACCTCATTTAGTATTACACTTGCTTGTAACTTTGACAAATGAAGGGAAGTGAGAAATCTATTTGGTGATAAATACTTCAATATTTAATAAAAGGCATTGTTTACATTTTAAAAATGAAAACTAAGGACAGTACAGAGGAATATCGTGCCTCACACTACATTTGATTTTAACAGCTGGAGAGACTGTTGTTGCTGTTTTACAGATTATAGACCTCAGAAGACTAACACACAGCTAGAAAGTAGAGATTGCCCTTGGATTTTTCAACACATACTAAGCAATGGCAATAATAATAATCATAATAATCATAATAATAATAATTTATTATTATTCACAAATCAACTTGTTTGAGGTGGCTAGACTAATGCAAAAGGAGGGGCTTATTTTGGTTCTAGAGTGTCGGTTTTGGAAGGTGAAGAACCCTTCCAGAGGTGGGTAGTAGATGCCATGCAGAAATTGCTGCAGAGGGCAAGTGAGCTTCCTTGGGACAAGTCAGTGATCATAGGAAACATTCACTCGAGGTTAGGCCTGAGTTCCTTGACCTGATGAACCAGGGATGTGACCACAGGTTTCAATGCAAACCATAAAAAGGAAGGTCATAAACAAAAAATAGGTAATTTTATTATGAATGTAAAAATGGAGAACAGGTGATTAACCAGTTTATCTGAGCAAGACTTCAAAAATACCACATAAGAGAGATGATGATCTGTTTCTTGGTAAATACAAATTGTCATCAGCTAAGCAGAAGAAAGAACGTAGTACTATGTAGACTAGTTTGCTTAAACTTTATTAATGTATAACATGAGAAATACTGCTTTGAGGTTAAGTTGAACTTGTGGAGAGAAAGAAGATAGATGTTTAGTTAGGTATAGGTTCCAACAGAAGAGTCAATACTCCTGTTCTGATTTACTTTTGTGTCATGATTTTAATCTGAGTTTGAAGAGTATGTTTTGGTGGTGACTGTTTTTAGTGAATATGTAACTTGTGGCTATTGGGCAATCTTTTTTCCTACATAGAGAACTTTGTCTTAGTGGGTATAAAAGAGCCTAAAGAAAAATAAAGTTGTTGGAACTAGCTCATTGTAGTCTGCTGCATACACCAAATATGTATATTTGTGTATGTAAAATGGCTGAGCCTGCTTGTTGAAATTTTGTTTCATCCAATATGTTTGTCTGTCTGTATGTATATATGTATATGTATGGCATATGTAGATACATGTGTACATGTACGTGTATGTGTATATGTATATGTGAAGTTACTGGAGCTTGTTGGAACTTACTTTATACACCGTGTATGTGTGTGTGTGTGTGTGTGTGTGTGTGTATGTGTGTGTATTAAGTGTGTGTGTGTGTGCATGCATGCATGTGTGTGTGATTTTTCTGCTTTTTTTTTTTTTTTGCTGGTCTCCAAGAATTAAGTTTTGCTCTCTCAGTAGAAGTTTGCTGAGTGACTTTTCACTAACTCCATACTCGGCCCTCCTTGATTTATCCTTGTACAGAATGTAGCCTTTGACTAGTGGGTTCTTTGGAAACACATAGAGAGTGATTACAGTGGAATGTTGCAAATACAATTCATACAATGGAACAGTAGCCTTGAAGATAGCTGAAATAGTAGATTCTGTTATTTGTATTTTAATACAACTAAAATCTAAAAATAAATAGCTAGATGTGTACCAATTCATCTGCTATGCACACCATCACTTTAGGTTGTTCACCTTGTTTAATCCTCATAGCAAATCCTCATAGCACTTTCTCTATTTGTAAATGAGAAAACTGAACAAAAAAGAGATGAAATAACTCTGTCAAGTCACTTGAACTCAGAGCACAAACTGGAGATATCTGCTTCTAGCCATTGTAGGCAAAGAAGAAGAGATGAGCTAGTTCAATGTAAAAACTAACGTGCTGCTGTAGCAGAAGTGGAAGACTAGTCATCTGGACATTTCCCTCTCTAAACCTGCACAGATGTTAAACACATCACCATCGTCATTAAAACACAGAATCTGAAGAATGTGTTCTTAGTTTAATTTACTAACTAGACTTAAAGAGATTTTCCAGTTAAGGCAACCAATGTACACTCAAAGAACGGTATTTCTCTATTTAGGTAGAACCTTAGTCACCATCCTGGTTCTAGAACTGTTTGCTTGTATGATATTTCCTTTTGGCTCCTCTGATTCTACAAAATAAAAATGTTGTCTTAATCATGGTGATTGTAAGCATTAAATGAAATATCTCAATAAGAGCCATAGCCCATGCCTGGTTTAATAAAGTTTGTTTCCATGTCCTCCCCCTTTTAAAGTTGAGGAATAAAATTATCTTCTCAACTCCTCTTCTTCCTGAGGTAGCATGTTCCTCCTCTGCTGTGCATGAGCTTGACCCAGAGCTACACAGTAATAAATAAGTCAAAATGAGGGGACACAAAAGAAAGCCTCTCATTTCTGCCCCAAATGATGCCGACCAGCACTGCCAGTGCAGAAAAGCCACATCTGATTGTTCTATGGACCTTATTCCTACAGTCTTCCTTGACTCAAGCTAAATAAACTCACCTTTTCTCCCCATCCTAGGTAGCAGTCATCCTGTGGTGCCAACTGTGGTCATGCTACACATAAGAGGTCTAAAGATCTGCTGGAGCTGAATGAAATAAGGTCATGGTGGTGATGTGAATCCTGTGCTGATGGTTGCCCAAGCATATCCCAGAACACGGCTCACCTGTGCTCCAACTCTACACCTAGATCCTTTTCTACTCATGTTACTCGTCAGACCTCACATATTGCTGTGAATAATTCCCAGTGAAGGAGATGATCTGGTATGTGGTCACTGTTTCTTTGTCTTGTCTGTACTCCAGCTATTGAATATATTAAACAATAGTTACCACAGAGACGGAAGGCAGAAGCAAATGAATCTCCGTTGAGTTCAAAGCCAGCCTGGTCTACCCAGTGAGTTCTAGACTAGCCAGGGCTACATAGTGAGACCCCATCCCATCTCAAATATAGGTTATCACAGAAATTATAACTCTGATCCATAATTAGATCTTATCCTCAGAAAGCTTACATGCTCATAAGATAGACAGCCAAGCATAAGCAGAATTATACAGAGAAGAGGTTACAAGAGGAAAAGCAGGGGGTGAGGTGAGGGGAAGACATGAATGCATGCATCTTTGTATCTATCATGTATTACATGTTCAGATCAGAAGGCTCTGTATTTATTGGTTGAGCTCATAAAAGTAAAAGAAGAATAGAGATGTTGACAGTACAGAATCAACTTCTAAAAGAAAAATGAATAGCCTGAGAAGGTTCAGTGTTTGATATCAGAAATTCATTAATAGAATCCTGAGGTGGAAACATTGATACAAAGATACAGAAAGGAGAGCTTTGACAAGGATGGTAGTCTAACAAGAACAAAGGAGAGAGAGAGCAATCAGGGAAGAGGAAGGAACTGATCATGGACCAATGCTTCTATTATTTTATCCAGAGCTCTATGAATATTCTGGCCTTCAGCTCCCCCAAAATAGTAATGATTTTGAGGAAACACTGTCATAACTTATTCATTCATTTATTAATTCATTAATTTTTCTAAGCATGTGTTTCAGAGCCACGTGGTAGCAATAGCAAGGAGAAAGATACCAGTCCTGTGTTCAAATCATTCACTCTATGGAACACAACAAATAAAGACTAGCCATGACGTTAAGACCTAACACTTACTGACTGAGTGCTATGTAGTATGTACTAAGCACTAAGCTATGTTATTTTATTTAAAATTCACAATAGTCCCAGTGCAAACATTCATAGTATCTCTATTAAAAGCACCCACCTAAACTTAGAAACATCAGCAACTTACTTACATAGTAAAATCAAGATTCAAGATCAAACCTAGTAATTCTCTTAGCTGATATTGCTATTGTTCTAATGAAACACCATGACCAAAAGCATCTCGGGAGAAAAGGGTTTATTTGGCTTACACTTCCACATTGCTATTCATCATAGAAGGAAGTCAGGGTAGAAACGTGAAGGCAGGAGTTGGTGCAGAGGCCATGGAAGAGTGTTGCTTACCAGCCTTCAGAGCCTGCTCTCTTATAGAACCCAGGACCACAACCCAGGAATGGCACCACCCACAATGGGCTGAAGTCAATCCCATCAATCACTAATTAAGAAAGTGCCCTATAAGGCTTGCCTACTGCTTGATCTTGTGAAGACTTTTTTTTTTTTTTTTTTTAAATTTGAGGCCCCTTCCTCCCAGATGACTCTAGCTTGTGTCAAGTCAACATAAAACTATCCAACACACTCTTTGAGCATTTACTCTTAAGAATTATGAAACTTGGCCCTGAAACTGTAGTATGCTCTTTTTAAAGTTCTAGACAAAGTGAATGAACAAAGCCATGAACAGTTATTTCAACCAGGTGTTGGGGCATATTATACCAAAGGTTCTTAGAGGAACGCAGAAAAACTGTAAAAAGACATAGATAGCTGTTCAAGGATCAGATGGGACCAAGATGTGGGAAGTATATCCCAGACACAGGTAGGAGTCTGTCAAAAGGGAGGGAGTAAAAAATCCTGTATGCTCAGAACTAAAGGAAATTTGATGATGTTGGAGCATTAGGTGTAAGAATAGATCATGGAAGGAAATGGCTGAAGATGCAGGGCTATTATCAAGAAGGTGTCTATACTCTGCCATGCTATATAATTTGGGTTTTTTTTTACAAGTGTTGGCAACTTCTGAAATATCTGGGGGACAGCAAGATGGCAAATGCATGTGAAACATCTCTAGGCCCTATGTTGTTAGACAACCACAGGCCCCAAACAGTCTAAAAGACCAGTTAGTTTGAAGTGTAACATATTTTATGTGGCAAAGAAATTTCTTTTACCTTCTGAGATTACAGCTGAATTAAACACTTTCCAAGATCCTTTTAGGCAAGCCCACAAGGATTGATGTGAATGAAATGGAGAAAGGAATGATGGGCATTACTTCTGGGTCCAGCCCATGGTGTTCCCAGAGATGTTTATCAATTCCCTATATTCCAGTCTTATGCAGAAGAATTCTGCTTCTTCATGATGGAGTCACACAGACCTCATACCTGGCTGGCTCTGTGGAACTTAGACTTTTCATCGTACATTGATCTACCACAGGAATGAAAAGATATCACTACACTAAGCCACAGGGACCCTCATAAGGTCTACTGGAATTGAGATAGACCAGCAGATAAATATCACAAGTGCCCAGAAAATAAAATAAACCACATCAACCAAATTACATCTTGGACCTCGGAATCTCCTTTTTTCCTGATCTTAGAGGAGCATACAGCCATTTAAGTATCTTCTACGGGCAAAATACGAACATACAGGAAAGGCATAATCAAGATTCTAATAAAATTCAAAACTGCATTTGAATTCTACTTTTTTCTTAACTTCTACTTAACAGCTTCTGAGAGAATAATTGTCTGGCAAAATCTCACTTAGAAATTAAACCCCAGGCATAATGTTAGCTCAACCCCAGCGCATTAATGCCGCTTTGTACTTGAAAGCTGTAAATGTAAGTCTGATCCCATCCTCACGAGTTTGATTGAGATTCCCAAGTACCGTAGTTCACACTGCATCATATTTTCAGTTCCAATGCTACCAGCCATAAAGTGACTGTTCAAAAAAGGATCTGTCAGCTTCATTGCATGGTAGACAGGACTAATCAGCGGTGTCAACATGTCACCGAATCCTCTGTTCTTCTTGATAGAGGAAGTGGTGAGAGACTCCTTCCAGGGGCGAGCAATGCAGATGAGAGGCAGCTGTCCTAATACTCAAAGGAAGCAGCATTTCCCATGAGGAACTCAAAGCTACTTCCTACAGTAAATAGTGGGCATTCAGTAATCTTTACAAACAATCTAAGGGCAACTATACAGCCTCGGGAGAGACCTAGTTAGAAGAGTATTAAGGTGTACAACCAGAAGACACAGGCTCAACTCTTAGTCATATGGTACGGATTCCTGTCTTTACTCACAGTGTGCCTGCCAGTCACTGTCCTGGGTGGTATAGGAGTAAAAGAGAGTAAGGCTAGTTCAAGGCAGGAAGGCTGCTTCACTGTGGCTACTGGTTGTATACTTTGGATGAATCCTTTAACCTCTTTGGGCATTGGGTTTGCAATCAAGGTCATAATGTTGTTTTGACTGCCCAATGACTTTCTTCTCATATTCTCCTCTTGTTGTATATTCTCATCCTTGTATATCCTTGTATATTCTCAGTCATTCACTTCTGGAAGAACTGACTCAAGCAGGACGTGTAGCTCAACGTATGGGGGGATTTCCATGTCTTTGTTTACCATGATTAAGCAAGAGTGACTGTAGAACAAATCCGGGAAAAGACAAGATACTAATCTTCAGTATTAGAAAGGAACTTAAAAAATTAATTTCTGTAGTTCGTTAAACTTAGAGCTTACAAGCTGGAACAGCAGACATATTGATCCTAATTGGATATTTGGGAAAGAAGCCAATCCAAAGAAGAGTCAAGCCAGGAATGCAGGGAAGCCTGGTTCTCGTGGTGTCTCCTGGAGTCCTGGTTTGAGCATACAGGGCAACTTCCAGGCTAAGAGTTACATGAACCTTTCATTTCTAACTTGGGTACAAGTCAGTGGGAGCTGGGGTTTGAATACTTTCAGTAAAGAGTCTCTGCATCAATGTTCTCCCTTTTGTGATCTGATGGGGACAATGTGCAACTTGCATTGACTTATTTTTATTAAACAATGCCTTTATTTATTCCTTGAAAGTTTGCTACATTGATACCATGTATTTTGATCCTAGCCACACTTTACTACTTCCCTCCACTCCCCTTTGGTGCCTCTCACCCTGTCTGTTTCCCAGTTTCATGTCACTGTTCTGTTATTAATGAACTAATAGTGCCTTGGATCCAACTAGTGCTATCTACATGCACATATCTATGGTAGAATCCATTGGAGGAAAGGCAGTGTCTCCAAAGAAGAGGGACCCACCTTAGAAGCCATTCACAGCCAGTAGGTGCTCAGTTTCATCAGTCCCACAAATGTGACTGCATTAACCTTGTGTGGTAACCACAACTGCTGTGATTTGAAGTGTGCAATCGCCATGCCACGCCCAGGAGTCAGTATCTCACACCCCTCCTTCCCATCCACCAGCTCCTACATTCTTTCCACCTCTGCAATCTTGCCCCAGCCTTGGATGGGTATGTTGATATACACAATGTGTGCCTAACTAGGCACTCAGAGTTACTTATACTCAGTAGTTTATTCAGTTACAAGTCATTACTGGCTTCAAAAGGAGCTTCTCGGGGGCTGGAGAGATGGCTTAGTGGTTAAGTGTACGTCATGATCTCCTAAGTTCAGCTCCCAACACCATGTAGGGAAGCTCAAAACTGCATATATATAACCCTAGCTCAAGGGAGATACAACTCCTTTCTTGGCCTCCATGTGCACCTGTAGTCCCATGTGCATGCACACCACAAGACACACACAATACACAGATACACTCACATATACCTAAGTAAATAGTTTTGGAAAGAAGCTTCCCTGAAGTTGAGAAAAACACACATTTATGAGTTTAAACATAAATATTTAGGATGCAATTTGACAGCATGAGCATTACAGTAGGTTTCCTCACAGGCTCATGATCTCCCCCTGTCATGGGCTTTTCACCAGCTTCACAGTACCAAGCATGAACTCTCTCCTGTAAAATAAGCTGTATGTCCAATAAGAAATCAATTGGTCACCACCATAACTTTTATGCCACGATTGAATCTGTGGGTAGATTAGTGTATGATCTGCCTAATTTGAGACTCTTGTAAGATGGTTGGTCTTTGTTAACCATCTACCCCTTGGCTATTTCAGTTACTTCTCTGTGTTTTCGTTTTCTTTCTAAAACTATAACAGAACCAGTTGTAGAGTTATTTTGAGGAGCAAATGAGTTCAAGTACTGCTTGTTCTTAGACTATGGACACATGTCTTTTAAATATTCACTACAATGCTGCTACTACTACAACCTAGAATACATTTTTAAATTATATGGGACAAAATCTAATGATATTGTTATCTAGAAGGCACTTACTAATCAGTATTACCTTTTCAAGCCCTAAGTTCACCTCCTTTCATTAATCAAGACTGATAGATATAACCCACAATCTTGAAGATTCAGTGTTATATCCAGTTCATGTCTCATGATATAAAATAAGTTGATGAGATGGGAGACCTTTACTCCATTCTATCATGGGGGATCCAGGTTTTCTCTATCCTGTGGTTCTGCCTTCTTCTGGATCCTCAAAATGGCATTCATTCATGCAAGTAGCAATGAAAAAAAGCAAGAGTTAAAACACAGTTCCTTATGGGACAGTCTCACTTACTCAGGACTAGCCATTGGCCAGAACTCAGACACACAGCCATATAAGAAGAGTCTGACAAATGAAGTTGATCTCTGACTGGTGGTGCAGGAGAAGAAACAGTGGTGAACACCAGAAATTCCTACCACATATTTAAAGGGTTAGGGGGAATGAGACTAGCTCAGGTACAAGAAGAATGCCATTGAGATGAAGAGACTTTGGAGAATGTCAAACCCAACCAGCTCCCCACAAGGTCAGTTAGATATATATTGGCAGTAAGCCTACTTCTAACTTCTAGGAGGTCCTTTTGTTCATACTAACCTCAGCTAAAGTGTCCTCTCCAAGTCTGATGAGCTATCACCTCGTCATTCATTGCTTTAGCTAGCTGTTTGCCTTTGGAAGATAATTTACTGCTCCTTTACAGTGATTTTCTGCCCACAGACTTTTATTGCCTTGTGCCATCTGTCTCCTTTCATAAGAGCTGGCTTTGAAGGTGAGAAGACTAGGCTGGTGTGTTTATTCTTACAAAGTTACAGCCACAGACTGCAAAGCAAGGTAAAATGCTGACAGGGTGGTGGAACACTTGGCCTATCTGGAACTATTATTCTAATGAATTCTTTTAATGTATTCTTTTTGGTGACAGTTTATTCTACTACAATGAGTAAATGAGACATGCTTCTATTTAAGACATTAAGCATTTTATTAAAAAGCCAAGTTCCATTAACAGTTTTACACCCATATTACCAGACAAAAGTCTTAGGAAACGAATAATCAGCCAAACTTAGAACAACAAACAGGAAGTTATAATTTAGAACTTTGCTTGTGGAGTTTATAACCAGCTTGGTTGGGTTTTTTTTTTTTTTTAACCAAGTTCATGAATTACAGAAATATCAACTACTATATGTGAATGACATATTCTATTCTGTTTTGTTTTGTTGTTGCTATTAATTCAGTTGTCACTTCTGAGAATGCAGGCAGCAAACTAGAAATGCTGCCCAACATGTGGCCTTTCCATATACTGAGTCTCTGGACATATTGATCTTTCTAAGTTTTTGTCTGTGCCTTGCTGAATACCAAAGGTCTATAAACAGAACTGATGAATAATTCAGCTGCCTCCCACCTCAGCACTCCTCACACCACGAGGAAAAAATATTAGGAAACACTGTCAAGGATGTCTATAATTCTAGAAGCTGACAAATGTATACTTAAGAGTAGATGAAGAACCCCAACTCTCAGGCTTTACAGAGAAGCCTGTTCAGTATTCTGAGCCCACACTATTAGCATCAATCTCTGGGGAGGCTGTTGAGAGACATGTGATTTCTTCTCAGAAGGCACCAGGACCTCCTAGCAGGGCATCACGTGGACTTTGATTAGTTATTAATCTCTGGCTTTCTTAGATTTCTCAATTTAAAGAATTCTCTAGGTTTCCTTGGGAAATTCAGATTTTCTCTATCTCAAAATCTTGGTTAAGTTGTAATTTAACTACCTATTTACTTTCTAGGTAAGCACTCCTGTTCTGCAATGACTCGTCACCCAGGTGACAAACCTGGGAAGAGAGACTGTGAGTAGAGTGCCCAGAGCATGGGTTACTATCCCCTCTAAGCAAGCTCCTCTGCTCTTGTCTGCCTCAGTTTACCCAACCATAGAATAAGGATGACAGTCTCACCAACCTCAGAGCATAGTTGTGGGGAACAACTTGATAAATGTAAGCACCTAACATAAGGCTTGCACACAGCAAGTGCTTTCTAAAATGTTAAAGAAAAAAACACAATTTAGAGATGAGATCACAGTACTCAAGGGACATTCAAGGCTGTACCCTGTTGTCATATATTTATCACTAGTTATAAATCAAATGGCTCTCCCAGAGTTAAAAGTTATTGTCCTTCTGTGAGCACCTACCCTGCCCTTTACAATGAAGGTATCACTGGCATTCTCCAGTCTCTTACGGACTATGGTTGCTGTAGTCAATTCAAGGGAAAGCAACATGTTTGGCATCATCCTCCTATGGCGTGGCGCTGTTCAGCTTTGTTCTTATTGAAGCTGTGCTGGTTACTGATTAGTTTATCCTCCAGAGCCCAGAAGAAACAACACTCCATTTATTCTTGACATAGATTCTTATACCTAGGGAGTAAGGATTATAATAATATCTGCCAATCCCAAATTTGCAAGTGTGTGAGGATCAAATGAGTTAATAGATGTGGATGCGTTCTCTTAGAAAGCACCAGAAGCACCAGGAATTACTATCATTTGCACATGCTAATTATGCCACATATTATTCTATAACAATAAAAATCACCTGCTCAATTGGACTTCTTGGTGGTTGATGTGTGTAATTTAGACTATAGGGGCCCTCAGGAACAATGTGCAGGACATATTCCTCTAAATCAGTCTCCCAGGGTGGATTATGTATCTGCATTAAAAAAACAAAACCATGTTGCATTCAGTCCAACCATTTCCTCTTAACATTCCTTAACCAATGGCTCAGTGGCATGTGGGTCAAACCAACAAGCAAACAATTTGGACAAACCCACCATACAACATTTGTTTCTCAAAAACAAAAATGAGAAATAGTTATTGAATATTCTGCACAGGGAATTGTGTGGCATCTTGGATATTTGAACAGTGAAACTCAAGTCTGGAAGGTCCTGCTCTCAAGGGCTTACAGTGATAGTGGAACAAAAACAAAGAGAGATGGTACCGTTTAAGTGCAGCTCCACGTGAAACTCTGATAAAATACAGCCTCTTCTGTCATGTCAGAATGAGTTTTGTCACCTTCTGTTCTGTGATAATAAATTAGGAATGATTTTCTTTAACTGAGACTGGCTCTTAATGAAAATGCTGTAGCCACTGTGGCTTGGCATCTGGAATGTCTGGGACCTTCATGATCTTAGGCAATAACATGATGGGTCTGCATCAAGCCAAGCCAACAACCACACTGTTCCTTTGAAGACAGTTCTGGACTTACAGAATCCAGGGAAGCTTCCCCATTTTCACCTCACATACATAACCAGTTCTTTCCACGTGTACACATAACATGCATTCAGAAAACACCGACTTTCCTCTCTTCAGCTAGAAATTTTTCTATTCTGCTTTCACAGTGGTTCTGAAGTATGAGGGGTAAAAAAAAAAAAAAATCACTGGAGAACTTGTTAAACACAAAACACCTCCTTGTGTACTACCAGAGTCTCCAATTCAACAGGAGACACCTGCAATTCCAAACTATCAGGCGATTCTGCAGTTGGCTGAAAGGCAACACTTAGAAAACCCTGTTGAGATACATCACATTGATCACACCACATGGCACTTATCTGATCTCTTTGCATATCCCTTTCAGGCTGAAATGATGGATATAGTGTCTCACATATCTCACAGTGACTGTGCAGGCATCTATCTTCTTCGGCTTTATAAATCTTGACCTCAGCCTCAAACTCAGTGTGTAGTAGACCTGAGAATGCTTATTAAATGTTGCATATTAAGGTCAGAGGGCATCAAAATAATAGGCATCTGAGCACAGCTATGTGCTTGTTCTGCCATTAAAATAATGGCTTGGCTGCCACAGTGACTGCATTAGCTGGACACCAGGAAATGCCAAGTTTATTTATTGGTCTCAGGCTTGACTACTGTCATTTGAGACTTTTTGAGGGAGCATGGGACCTAAGATCTAGGAGAGAGAGGAAACCTAGATCCACATTAGGAGAGGAAGATAAAGTTGTTAGGGAAATGGCTCAGTCAGTAGAGTCCTTGCTGTGCAGGCACAAGGACCCAAGTTCAGATTCTCTCGCATCTTCAGAATGTGCACAATGATACACATTCTTATTTAAGAGCTAGCAAGACAGACAGATGCTGAAACTCACTGGCTAGGCAGCGCAGCTAAACAGAGAGCTCCAGATTAGATAAAAGTCTGGATCGGAGAGTAAAATGGAGAACAACTGAAGAAAATACCTGATGTCAACCTTTGGCCTATCCATGAAGATACACACATCTGCATCCATGTACCCACCAACATCCATATGAACATCTGTACTGTACTGTACTGTACACACACACACTCACTCACTTCTAATATTACCTTGGAAAAAGACATAGTTTGGCCCCTTGGGGTTGATTCAGAAGGGATGGAGACATCTCCCTGGCACAAAGAACTAGCATGAGACTAGACTAGAACCAACTGATTTGTGGAAGGCTCAGAGGCCTTAAATTCAAATTTCCTTTAGTAAACATTTATTTATATTCATTAAACCAGCAACAAAATGACAGAATTCAGAAATGAATTAGGATCAGCACCCTACTACCTTGTAGCACAAAAATCTTTATTTGGTTTTAATTTTCAATAAAAAAAAAACATAAAAATTGGGTAGTGGGGTGTTTGACTACACATATAGTCTAGAGGAATGGTTTTCAATCTTCCTATAAGATCAGCCCTTAAATGTAATTCCTCATATTGTGGTGACTCCAATTATAAAATTATTTTTATTGCTACTTCATTATTGTTATTTCTATGGATCCTAATGTAAATATCTGTGTTTCCTGGTGGTCTTAGGTGACCCCTGTGAAAAGGTCATTTGAGACCAAATGGGTACTGATCCAAAGGTTGAAAACCACTGATGTAGAGGTTGAGAAAATAGGATAGATGGAATGCATGAGTTAGTGGTTATCCTGGGTAAAATCATGAAATCCTATTTTAAAACACAAACTCAGACAGATACACACACATATACATGTAGAAAAGATGTCTATCTTCCCAGACATTAACCATTTGTTTATGGTGGAAAGATTTAAGGTCATTTCTTCAAGCTTTTGAAACACACAGTGCATGGTTGTCATCTTTGGTTGCCTTCATGTGCTGCAGCAATGGTGCAACCCCTTGCTCTTGGCATAAAGACAAAATGTAAATGGTTTGCTTGCATCTGTATCTGTGTGCTGTATTATATATCTGGGGGATGGAGAAGTGAGACAGAACAGTGCAGGAAGTGCAATCCCAAGGCTGGAAAAACAGGTGGGCTCGATGGATAAGCATGGAACCATGTGGAAAATGACCATAAGTGTGAACCCATGATGCTTGGAGAGAACCAAATCCTGAAAATTGTCCTCTGACCTTCTGTGTACTGTGACATATGTGTGCACTCTCCAACAAGAACAACAACAACAACAACAATGATAGTAATTTGCCTCTGACTTGCCCCCAAACAATAGAAAAGGCAGGATGTTCATTCACCAAAACTCTTGTAGTTGTTTGTTCCTTGGATATTGAGTCAAACTTTTGTGTTTACAGGGAGACCCACCCAGCAGCTTTCATACTAATGAATAGGAAAGAGTCACTAACAATATTTGCTATAGCTATACCCACAAAAAGTGCCTCTAAACATCCTCTGTGTTGAAATTCTACCTAAATAATCTGCTAAATGACACTGCAAACCATAGATGCTAAGATCACCAGAATAATATCAGCAGTTAGGTGCTATGGAACGGCAATAGCCATTTCACTGACACTTATACCACAGTCAAGGTAGCTGACATGACTTGGCCATCACACCATGGGCAGGATTACCCAGAAATTTATCTAGCCCAAATCTCAGGCTCCCAACCCTGCAGCCCAGCAGCCTCCTGAATGCACAGCCATGGATGGATGGGGTTCCATCTGGGAACAGTTGTCTCCAGTCAACCTTCAGGCAATCCACTCTTCTATTATAACCCTGGTCCAATAGCATGCTGCTGTGTTCTGGGAAGGTTTCTTTGGTTTGATTCATCTATGTCCCCCCTAATCACCACCCTCCAAGGTCTTCTCACTCCATAGCTTATGGTCTGGCTTATTTCCACATTTCACATCAGTCTCCAGTACTCCTCCACAAGAATGTGATTTTCAAGCATGTCTCTGAAACTGCTACTCTCAGAAGTCCTCCCACCCACAGCCTCTTGAGGCCTTGAGATCCTATTTGTTTAGTTAAGTGCATAAAGTGGCCCTAAAGTAGATTTTAATTAATTCAGCTCTTTAAGTCATTGGACTTAAAAAAAAATGCCAAATTAAATGGGATCCTACTTAGCCTGGTGCTTTTATTTTTACTTCACTGGTGATTGATGCAAACCATGAAAATACTTTAATAAAGAGTGTGCCAGCAAAACCTGATGGACACAGGCTGATGGCCATTAGCATATGAACATCCAGCTGGCACACAGCCTAAGGAGCAGCAGCATCCCCTAGCCCAGGAATGCTCTTTGATGGGAGCCCCTCCTCTAGGCAGAACGGATGCAATCTGCCCTATACTTAGCAGGAAGTTGATTAGTCAGTGTCATGTTCATACTCCTTTAGGATGTCAACATATGATGTTTTCTACAACTGGCCACTCAGGTATTCTTCTAGCCCTCCAGAGCTTTGAAGAGGCTTTGAAGATTCATCATTTGAGGATGCACTTTCTCAGCAAGTATGTTTCACCTTTGCATTAAACCTGTGCTGTAATTTCATGCAACAATTGCATGCATCTACTTTACTTTGTCCCTTAGTTTATAGGCATCAGGCTTCCTGGCTCTTGCTGCTTTAAAAATGGTAAGGAAAATATTTTCAAACATAAAACAGGTATCGGATAGCTGTGTAGCCTAGAATGCTTGTTTTAAATTTGAATGTTTATTGATCTGTGACAGACTGTAAAAATGTCAACTGTCTTTCATCTCATCCATATACTTATGGGCTTTGTTATGTGATTTTTAAGACACAAGCAACAACATTTTCTCCTTCTGGATCAGACTTATCCTTTATTGACCAATGGAATGCAATGAAATTACGGTAGACAATTTCCCAGCTTTGGTCCATGTGCATAAATATGTGTGCATATATACACACATGCACACACATGATTAATAAAATTAAAGCAAAGCATTTTTATTCTAGACATATAGATAACTGGGGTTCAAGGTCCTGCTCTTCAAGTTACTTCTCATCTGATGAGAATAAGCATGGCCATGGATCATTGTTTACTTTGCAAATGTCCTAGTTATAACACTAGAAATCCCACGGTTCAGGAATCCCCTCAGTGCCCTCAGGCAATCCCCTCGGGCGATCAGTATTTAGGAGAAGTAAATTCCCAAGTGGATTATCTTAGTATGTATGTAAGTATTGATATGGGGAGTTTCAGTTCCATCCACAGCAGCATCACCAATCCTAAAGTGTCCAGCATACACCGAATGATTCTAATATGTCAAGTCTTATGTAAAAGGCTCAAACGACTTTACTATTGCCATCACCATTGTTACTGATTACATTAGATTTACAAAAGGCACATCATTTCACTGAAGAGAATGAAATCTCATAACAAATTAGTAACTGGCCCAAGATCACAAAGCCAGTAATTATTACTGGAACTCAGTTCTATCCTGGGCTGTCAAACTCTGAAACTAATTTTCTTATGCATCTCTACCGATTCAACACACAGCCCATCAAAGCCAAGGCCAGAACTTGAGGAGAGGGTAATGGGGCCCAAACCAGGTCAGACCACTAAAGAAGGTTTCCTAGACTAGGTGTAGGGACAGAAGGCTGTAAGGACCAGCTTATGTTTAGACAGCATGGAGCTGGTGTGGCTATCTGGCACAGGCCAGGATTGCTGATGTTGGACAAAATGTCTGACACTTGATGTCGGAGGAACACAAAAGGAAACAGGGATATAATCTGTTATATATTTGTCCTGGCAAAATGTCACTTTTGTGTGAATTTTAATATAAATATGACTTTAAGGTCAGAGACAAAGTCATTTAGCCTTTGTCCTTTGCCAGTCTGCCTGTTGCATGTCTGTCTGAAGGCCTGTGTGCTCACCTCTGTGCAGCTTAAATGCCAGTGTATATGCCCATGCCTGCCTGTGTCTGGCTTTTCTATGCTAATACGTGCCTGCATGCCTGCCAACATCTACCTACCTGGCAGTCTGCATGGCAGCCTTCTCCCAGGCTGAATAAGGTCTTTATCTGCCCATGGCTCCCCGCAGTTTCTTCAATCTTGTGGGCTGTGGTGCTCCTTTTGAGGCATCAAAGCTTGACCCTCACATAGCTAAGCCTGATGCATCAAGGGAGCTGAGTAGAGTTATTCAGGGAGTGAGGAGAAACATTTTGGGTGTCCTGAGAGATCAACCTGGACACCAGGACAACAGCATGGTTTGATGTGGAAACCCACAGGGCCTCAGCTTGAGGCAAGATAGAGTGTGAGTTTCAATTTGGTAGGAAAGAAGGAAGGAAGGAATTAAGGAAGTGAGAAAGGAAGGAAGGAAGGAAGGAAGGAAGGAAGGAAGGAAGGAAGGAAGGAAGGACTTTATTTGAAGTGCTGGCAGCAACAGCCAATCAGAATCCAATGAGATGAGAGCTTCCTTCTATTTCAAAACATTTACATCGGGAAAACAATTAATTGCCTTTGTTGTAGAACATTACCCATGTGACAAACTTATCTGAGAACTAACACCACTGCACTTGCAAATCTGAAGCAAAAACATTGTAGTCTCACATGCTGAGAACCTGAGGCTAACAAAAAGTTGGGGGGAAAAACACATACCTTATAAAAAGTCATTGGTGAATGTGCTAAGTAGCTGTTTCCTATGCAAACAGTGAAGTGAGTGAAGAGAAGCCACCATTTAGTCATTACTTAATGTTCTCTTAAAGACCAGGGACGTCAACCTTGTGCAGATCTTTTAGCAGAAAGGCTAAATATGTTCCATTAACACATATGCAAGCTGTGAGCAAATTAAGTAGCCAATCAAATGCCTAGTCCAATTTTCTGTCTTACAATGAATGCATTTTTTACCTGCTTTGAGATTAATTCATGTTTTCATTAACTGAGAGTCACCGGCTCTATTAGCATATCTGATATTATGTTCAGGGCCATGAAGAAATTCGGAGAATAGTTGAACTATGTCTTTAAGATCATAACAGGAGAAATGGAAATGCAGACAACTGGAGACTGGGGGACAATATGAAATGACAGAAACAAAGGCACATGAGAAAGCTCTCTTTTGCCGATCAAGGACAACTGAAGAAGGCTTCAAGTGACCTTTGACCTGAGTCCTACTAAGAAGTTATCCTTACCACTTAAAAAACACTCTGTGCCACTCAAAACCATGTTCATTTTCCAACTTAACACCTGCAGTGGCTGGATGAGGTGGCTCTTCCTTTAACCTCCAAACTCTGGCAACTGAGCCTCATGAAGTCTAAGATCTAATAGGTACATTTCAGAAATAAGATTTATACCTGTATCAGCCTGACTCCATGGCTAGGGCTCTTGACTTCTCATTGTACATCTTATCACTTGAAAAAGCCATCCCAGGCAGAGAGACCAGCAGCAGGAAACAGAGATTGCACACACAGAGCACACACATGCTCTATGGGAATATCTGTATGCTGGGAATGTGGGGCAATATGGGAAATGGAGGGAGCAGATCCTAAAGCCATATCATAGGACACTTTCTATGTGCTAAAAAGTTTGCACACTCCCCATACACCTAAAAAAAAATGGGTTATTAGGAAAAGGTAATCACTGAGTGTTCTTTCTTATCAGTGTTCCTCTCTCATCTCAGAAATGTCCACTGCAGTATATGAACAAATACTCCCACCGCCACCATGAGAATGAGCAGCATCAGACCTCTCTGCTCCAAAGGGCTTGAGAAAGCTGTATTGTTATGGGATACTCGTATACTTCCTGGTTCAGAAATCACCTTTATTCCAGCTGCTTTCTGGCACCTGTTATACGTTGGACCTTGTACAAGTTGTGTGGAATTGCTGGCAGGCATAACAGACAGAGCCTCACTTTAAGAGGGTTCATGTAGAGTCAAGATAGAAAAGAGACCGCCACCAAGCACAGAGTCACACACTGAGACAGGCTCTAGGAGGAAAGGTGCCAGGAGAGTTTAAGCAGCAGGCAGCTGACAGTTCAGTAATATTCCTTGAGCAAATGTTTGGAGTTAGCTCCAAAAGCAAAGGGAATTAGTTTGGCAGTGACCCTAAGGTACTTGTCATAGTAAGATAGAGGAATTGGAGGAGGCCTTACATAGAAAGATCATCTACAGAGATCAGGAAAGGCTGATAGAGCCCTCACAATCCACAACTAGGTGTCCGGTATCTGGGTCCTTACGAAAACATCTTAAGAATTTCCACACTTAAGATTTGTCCTAAAAAGAAACATTTCTGATCCCTGGCGCAAGCAGCTATGTAACTTACAGAAATTCCTTTTTTGTCCTAGTTACTTTAAAAAAAAAAAAAATCAGAGCTAAAATTCTTTCAGACATTCCATTGAAATCAATATGGTGATATGTAGGTCTATTCGGTTCTTCTAGAAATTTCCTCTGAAGTTATATTGATTTCTCACATTCAGAAATATATTCTAATGAAATAACTTACTCTGAAGAGCACATTGTACCCGCTCTTTGCTTTGGAATGGATTTTACCCAAAGTATGAGGATTTAACTATTGCCAGAAGTAACTCATCTTTCTACATATTCTAAGCAAAGAAGTGGAAGAGGAGAAAATTAAAGCCTATTAAGTCAGGAAAGACACATGTTTAAATTGGCACAAGCATACTAAGATGATGCTCTCTATTGCCTGAGACTTCAAGGTTCCAAATGTATACCCAAAACACCTTCCCTAGATCTTTTAATTGTGGCCTCATTCAAATCATGACTTTCCCATTTATTTTTTGGATGGAGAGATGTAAGCGATGAGAAATGAAATATCTTTCTCTGGTGACATTAGTGGCAATGGGATCCAAAGGTGGGCTAAGATGTTAAAGCCAATACTCTCTCTGCTCCACACCTCACTGCACACAACAAATGCAGAAGTTATTTTCAGATGCTCGGTCCTTTGGGGTAGGAGCCACAGTGCAGTCAGACAGTGCAACATTCTTCCAGCCCTTCACATCTCACAAACTCACAACCTTACAAAATAGCTGTGATCCTCTGCTCCCCAGATCCTACTCCAAACCCCTTCCCTCCTGCCGGGTTAAGCATCACCTCACTGTGTGGCTCGATAAAGGAAACCCTGGGAAATTAATAGCCTTGTTACCACCATTGGTGCTTAATGACCTGCAGCTTCCTGTGGCGTGTATTCTCCCTGGGCTGGTTGTTAATGAACCACTGCTTCATGCCTTGGTTCCAGAGGAAGGCTTCTACAGCAGCAGCACGATGCAGGACCAGAGAACAGATTGAACACCCACCAGGTATCAAGTACTGCACTGTGTGCATTTCATACATTGACTTGTTTGTAGCTCATAGAAGTATAAAAACAATGCTGTGCAGTGGCATGCTTATCCCCATTTCTCAGATGGGTTAAGTGAGTCTCAGGATAGTTAGGATACCTGCCAAAAACCACAGGGCTGATAGGAGAGGCACAGTTTGAATCCACGGAAGTGGATTGCAAGGTTCAGGGTCTTAACCTCTGTAGCACTGGCAAGCCTCCAACAATCCAATCCATAGCAAATTCGTCTTCTTTGCAAAATGGGCAAACCGTCCTCATTCGGTACATCAAGGCTAAAGAGATACCATCTCTCCTAGACTTAGATAGATTTCCCTGAAATCAAGATAAATGCAATCAGTGAGCAGAACCCATCCCAGTTTATATTGAATTGATGGAGGATTCAATACCTGAGGTGTTAATTTCTTTGAGTTGCTCCACTCCCAAATTAAAAGGAAAGCCTCATCACAAAGGCAGAGGGGTGAAGCTGGACATCCAGTACTGTGGGGCTAACACAGGGGTGAAGCTGTGTACCCAGCACATGCAGTACTAGAATGGTTTCTAGATTTTCTCACTTCAGTTTATCGGGATATACATCAGCCAGGTACTGAAAACATTTAATGAATTAACACCAACAGCTGGTGGGTTACCAGGGCTTTAGACACAATCCTGGGAAACCCTTCTCCCACAATGGAGTTTCTTTTGGACTACAGGGTCAGAAAAAATAAGAAGACATTTTAAGACTCTGTAGTTGTGTTCTTAAGATCAGAGTCTTCATCCAGGTAACGGTCTGATGCTGAACTATCTGAAGCAATTTTTATTGCTTCCTGATAGTTCAATTACATTTTTGTCTCTAGGCTTCTTCCTTTGCTGTTCCATCTCCCAAACTTTCTTCACCAGGACCCTTGAAAGGCTGGCTTCCTGTTGTCATTCATGTCTCCAAATCTAATATGACCATTCTTAGTGGAGTTCCCAAGCCATCAGCCTCTGGCCTACTCCCAGATAGTTTTCTTTTTCAGTATTTCCAAGAGCGGCATATGAGAATGTGTTGCAGTGTTCACTGTTTATATCCTTTCATGATACCATTGCCTTCCTGTCCAAGAACCCACCAGTTCTCACATTGGTTTACCCTCAACAACTGAAAAGTACTTTGTGAGTAATTCTGTACTCTGCTAAGGAAGTGTGTAGTTGAGGGTTTATAAATGGCCATAGATTACTAAGTCATTATAATCCAAATTCTCCTAGATCCACCAGTACTTCAGTTGCTCTGTGACTTCTCCAAAAGCTAATGTCTACTCTCAATAACATCAACATTATAGAAAGACATTGAAAAATGCTCCATAATCCAGTGAGCTCTCAAACTTAGGTAACATAATATCTATGGAAGTATGGATTTTAAACGTAGCTTCCAATTCAATCATGACTAATGGCCTACCTAGTTCTATAGGCTGGAATGGGTCCCCACATTCAGCAAGAGATTCTGATATAGCCAGAGACCCTCTTCAGTAGACGAAGTTCTATCATTTATCCCCTGCACCATTCATTGCTCATTGACCAAACCTGGGGAACTTGTACCTGCTTCTGTTTCTGTGATCTGGAGAAGTAGATAGGTGAGTGAATGGGTAGATTTCTGAATGGACAGTGGGTGAATGATAAAAGTTACAAACCAACTAGTCCAAAAGATAGACAGTAGATCATACACTCTTTCCAGACAGACACAGATCTCACTATCTGAAATAGATAAAACTAAGAACCTTCAATGTTCCCAAAGCCTTACAAATACGTTGCTTTTCATTCCTGCTGAATGTAATATGGTTTGCTTCAGATGGGAGTTCTTAGGGCTCCCAGAACTCATCTGGCAGTTATATTTTGAGAAGAGATTTTCTAAAAATATGCAATAGAGTAAACATCTTATGACATTTAAACATATCATATACATCAATTCTCAAAATTGGACCCAGGTGTTCTTATCTGCATGTTACAAATAAAACTGGGGAGAAAAAAGAAGTTTAAAGAAGATCCTGGCCAAATCACAGCAATGGTTGAGATGTGATCTCAGGTTCAATTAACTGCAGAGACTTCTTCCACTCTGTCCCTTCTCAGACCAGAAGTGACAAGGGATTGAAGCCTTGAAGCATATTTATCAGTTTCCAGGGGTGAGAAACAATGGAACCCGGCTTACCCAGACAGCAGACAGGTGACAAGGCCAGCAGCAGACATTGAAGCTTTGGGCAGGAGAGAGGTCATCATCCCTTCTCCACCAAACTTACACACACACACACACACACACACACACACACACACACACATACACACACACACACACACACACACACACACACACACACACATATATTTGAGTTTATTCCAACAGTGGCTTCCCCTTCACCTTATCAAGCAAGTTCACGGCAGTGCTGTGAACAAGGTTGTATGAAAGAAGTTTGGCTGAGCTGATCTTATTTAATCTTTAACATTACATAGAATATTTGGAGCCTCAGTTTTTCCATTTAAGAAGATGAGGAAGTTAAGATGCATATCACCTACAATACTTGTGGAGATCACAACTCATTTAACCCACTTGTTCTATTTTACACCTGATTTTTTTTTTTAGTGCACTTTTTATATGGCAGGAAATTTTAAGGACTTTATGTACACTTCCCCCAGTGCTTGACAATAATCCTGGTATTTGGTATCTGTTGCTACTTGAATGACTGTCTGGATGAATGAAGATAATAAGTTTAAGTTAGCACTGTAGAAAATTAGTGGTAATAGAATTATGAGGCCACGTGACTCATTTTTCCAGCCACTCATAATACATATATTTTACACTTGTGGCTAATGTCTTCAGCTACACACACACACACACACACACACACACATACACACACATCACATCACATCTGTAAGATATATCTAACAATACATAAATGTACATAGTGTTTATTTCAATATATGTTTAATAAATATTTATTATATAACATCTGCCATCATATTGGGCACCAAATAGCACCAGTCACATTGCCTGACCCATGAGAAGGTCTGGCTTTTGTTTGTTACTTCATCAGACTATGCTAATCTATTCAGAGTAGCTCAAAAATGAATCAGCTGCCTCCTAGGCTGTGGGCATTCTGTCATTCCTCAAGCAAAGGAGGGGTGAGAATTTTACAAGGGTGCTGGAGGACTGGAGGTGACTCCAGAGGATGCTCTCCATTTTGGCTCTGCATTTGAATCACCTGAAGTCTGAAATCATGTCCTTAATGACTGATGACCCAGAGAGCCCAGTTTCATGGATGTGGTGGGATACAAGCTGGAGTCTATTGACTTAGCACTGGGGGCGATTGTAATAGAAGTCAGTAAGGCTGTGGCCTGATGGTTTATATAAGGTTTTTATTATTATAATTATATTATATTTTATATTATATTTACTTACTTAGATATGTATATATACATAGAGGTATTTGTGCCACTGGACACGTGTAAAGGTCAGAGGACAACTTCCAGGTGACAGTTCTCTTCTGTCATCATTATGTGTCCTTGCATTTAAACTCAGGTTACTAAGACCAGGTCTCCAAGTTAAAGTGAAGATAATGGTAATTCCCATACAGAATATGGAAGTGTTCAAAAATAAAATATAAAGGGGGCCTCAGAAGTGGCAGAACAATCTGATGTCACCAAAACAATCTTCTATACAGACAGTAAATCATATAAAATAGTGAGGTTAACAGGTAGATATCTTTTTTTTTTTCCCACAAGACGAGGGAAACGGGAGAGCGGGACTCGAACCCGCGCACCAAGAGACGGTGCACCCTCTGCGGGCAGGAGCCTTAAGGGCCAAGCCACTGGCGGTTTGCTAACAGGTAGATATCTGATACAGGTACAGCATGCAGTAGGATTTCCAACACTCTGAAACTGTGAGACTAAACTTTAGTGAAGGAAATGGCTTTTTATTTACTGTAAATGCACCCCATCAATGTCCACTGTAGATTCTGGTATTCCTTGGGCAAAATAAAAGAGTGGGATGGTTTGTGCATATGTATTATGTATATTTGCATACATAAGTAAGTTCCTGAGTAATTGTTTCTGTCTCTGTGTCTCTGTCTTGCTCGCTCACTCACTTGCTCTCCATTAAGGTTGAGAAATGCTACTTAAAATCAGGTCCTACAAACAGTCACGCTCTGAGCTAAGCACAAAACTTGTTCAATCAACAACCTGCTGGGCATTTATCAGCCTCCCCATTTCTGCAGAACCTATTAGTTATGACGACAATAATATCACAACAAACTCTCTCTAGACTACCACCCCTCACCGTGTGAGAGGTTCCTGCCATTTACCTTTTATTTGATCTTTATTCTGACATTCTGTCAGAAAGGGAGGACCAAACTCAAAAACATACGTAACTTCCCTATAGTCACAGAGCCGAAGGAGCCGACCCCTGCATCTAATGTGTGCTTGCCAGATCTTTCTTCAGCATTCTCTTGAGCTTTTCTGTGCAAATAAAAAGAACTCCTCGCATTAATATTTAGTCTTTCATCTCTTTTAAATACTGCTACTTACTTATGCAGTGTACTTGGATAAGTATTTTATACATACAATACACATGACTTCACATCCAATTCAGTTTCTTCCCATGTAGAAGTTGAATCTTTTTCTTCCTCATTTTTGGGTCAGGTGTTCTGTTTCATAATGATTTCTTGAATGATGAGCAGGTGGATGGTTTCCAGCAAAGTACAAAGTACTTCCAGCGAAGTGCACCATCACGGGGAAAATAGGTACGGTAGCATTGTGAATGTTTCATATGAGGGGGTTCCCAAATAGCCCTTCAAAGCAAGTATGGCTGCCTCCACTTTACAGTAAAGAACACTGAGGCTCAGAGGTGAAGAAATAACCCAAGGTGTCTGCTCAGACGCCCTGGCCTACACACCTGCTCTGCTCTGCTCAGATGTATGCCAAGGACTGTCGGTGCCATTAATCACAACTGGCCCAAGCATCCGTTCCAGATCCTACAGCTCCCACCACATTGGTGAATAATGTTTGCTCGCAGTGTCTCCTGTCCTGAGACTGTGGCCACATCTAAATCCCAGGTCCTTCAGCACAAATCCTCAAAGAGTTCACACTACTACATTCACGGACAAACATCTCAGAACATGGGAATACGCACACAACCGGGGTTTCGAAGACAAATCTGTAACCGGAATGTCTTACTTGGTTCTGCCAAAACACCCTCACCCAATAAACCAAGCATAGACTTGTGCCTGATGGAGGAATTTTTCCTGTGCCTTGAATAATTCTCAAATTTTTTTCCCCACTAAAAACTAAAGATATAACCAGGTTTCTGGTGAAAAAAAAAAGAACCAAAACTCCAGCCTTTTTTCACCAAATCCACAGCACCTGAATGGAGCCAGAGCAAGCTAAGCACAAACAGCAATACCTTCTCCCTCCAGTCTGCCTATGGAAAATGAACTCCCAATTATAAATTTCCCAAGAAAATTGCTCCTCAATTGCACAGGGCAGGTTTTCAAGGACTTGGCACCTCCTTGGTCTGCTTGCTTATTAGATACAGGAGTTGGGGGGGGGGGCAGGGAGAGGTGTATTTAGAAGCCAGCTTTCAAACCAAAGAATCTGAAAATCTCTCTTTATTGGTCTGCAAGAGGAGGTGGGGGTGGGGAGGCAGCACCAGATCTGATAAAAGAGATTAAATGGCCTCATACATCCGACAGCAAAGAACAGTCCCCATGGGAATCCCAAATCCTGCTGGTGCTAATAAAGACTGCGATATTACCCCGGTAATATAGTGTACAATATAAGGCATCCAGATGCCGGGCCCAGAGCACGACCTACATCTTCTGCAAGCCAATTTGCTGTCGGGTTGGATGTGTAAAAAAGAATCCAAATACAGACGTTTTTCTCTGAAAGAATTGCTTCCCTCGCCTGTTCTCTTGGCCCGCCTGCCCCTCCCACCTCCTGTATTCCTAGAGTGAGAAATGTTTCTAATCCACTGCAGGAGAAGCCACCACCTCACAGGGCTATTACAGGACAGTTGGGATTCTTGTTGGATTTCCAGTGGGGTCTGAGGGAATGAGCCTGGAATCTACAATCAGACAAGACAAACAAACCCAAGTCCTCATCGCGCCGTGAATAACATATGACCTAGAGTTTTTTCCTTGGTCATCTGAGTCTGGGCTTCACATCTACCACACAGATGCATGTGAGTACTGAAGATAACTCACATTAAGTGCCCAGCACACAGGCTCATAACACAGGCTGCACTTAATAAGCAGAAACAAGTAAGCATTGGTGGGAGCGGCCTCTATGCACAGCCTCATTAAAACAACAGCGCTTCTGGGGGGCAAGAATTTGGGGGTGAAACAATGTGAGTTATCAGGAAGATGAAGAGCAGCCCGACCTGATTTCCATATTGCTAGTAGCTGCACAGCTCTAGTCCAGTGTCCAGTGGGGTTATTAGTATTGAGGAAGCGCCAATAGAACACATCCTTCCCAAGACCTAGAGCAGGAAGGGCTCCGAGCCATGGTGTCCCCAGAGAATTAACATCTCAATTGTCCTCAGAAAGTCCTCTAAAAGGGAACAAGATTTGACACTTGCTCTATTTGGTAGATTTTAAAAGAAAAACCAAATGAACACATATTCCTAACTACTGAAGCAAGTGAGAGGGTTGAGGTGACATGGGGAGGACAGAGCCTGGCTCTGGCTAGGTTTCACAATCAGGATAGTCCTGGCTTGCTTTGGGCCAACCTCCCTGACATATAACAGGCTCTTCCAGCACCAGCATCATGGCCTCTGACCCCCTCCTCTGCGCACAATTATTCTGTCCAAAAGATTGGGGATTTCCTCAGATCTACTTAGTGTGCCATGTAAGAGACGCTATTCTAATGGTATTTTCCTGCCTATGGAGAGAGGAGTAACAATGGATAATCACACCTTATCTTCACTGCTTACTTTTCAGTTAAAAAAAAAAAAAGATTTCACATGTGATGTTTCCAGTTTTGTTTTGGATTAAGTTTTAAGAAGCTCTGGAAGATGGGTGTATCGTTCTGTTTCCAGGTATCAAAAAGGGGACTCGGAGAGATTCACTTTCCCAAAGCTACAGCATGAACACAGAGCAGAGGCTGGGCTCAAGGGCCATTCGCTAGCTGCCCATCACTGTGACAAGATAACTGAGGCAACCTTATCCGAGCAAGGTGTATTTCCATGGTATCAGAAGTTTGCATCCATTGGCGCTTGGCCCCATTGCTTGGGAACTGTGCTGAGACAGAACATCATGGCTGACGATAGAACACAGCTCTCTTCACACAGCAGCCAGGAAACAGAGAGAGTGGACAAGTTCAGCATCCCAGTGTTCTTCAAGGGCAAGACCTCAATGTCCTGCTTCTTCCACCGTGGTCCCACCTCCCCAGCTGGTCTCAATCCCAGCATGTGCGGGAGATAAAACTTTTAACACATAAGCTTCAGAGGACATTTAAGATGTCCTGCCCTCAGAAGCCTTCTCTTTTCTGAAAAGGAAACAAAGGGGGAGCGGATCTGGGGAAGAGGGGTGGTGCAGGGGAGCTGGAAGGAGTGGCGGGAGGGAAGACTGTGGTCCAGTTGATTGTATGAGAGGAGAATCTATTTATTTTTAAAGGTGAAACCACAACAGTAGGTGTGAGATGCAGATCATCCAACTGTTCACACCTCCTCTCGCAGAGACAGTACAGAAGAAGCCTTCACTGACCACTTGCTCTGTGAAAGGCTGTCATGCTTCCTGCAGATTATTTTCATGGTCATTTTGAGTGAGGTTCTGTGATCATTCCATTTTGCAGATGGAGAAAAGGAATAACAGCTTCCTTTAGGCACAGAGGTGGCTTTGCCCTTAGACCCTAATGCCATCATCCTTTGTTTAGTCTCCAGTCCAGTCTCCCATCCATGTCTTCTGGAAGATTCCAATATCTATTGTCAGCATTTATTGATTGCCACTGAGTATCAGACACAGCACCATGTTAGTTATGCGGATTCATTTCATTCTCACAAGGTACCTATTGCTACACTATCATACAAACTATTTGGAGATACCTACTGTTTGTCCAGTACGGCAGAGTCTGCTAAAAGGCAGGCTCACTTTCAAACAAATACCTGGAGGAAAAGTTTGTTCCCCTTCAACAATTGTAACATCTTCAAGGGTAGACACATGAGGAAAGGACAGAGAAGGGAGAGGAAGACAAGAGAGCTAAACTAGCATCTTCAGGGATCTGAGTGTAACAGCTGCTTGTGATCAGGAAGAGCAGAAATTACAAAAGGTCACATTAGCTTTAGAGGCTGGATGGGGAAAGCGAAACTCCAGGTGGGTATTGATGATCAATGACGATTTACACGGATGAGGAATTCCAGGGTAGGGACCAGAATGTTTAAAATTAAGGTGGGCCAAGAAGCAGATTTAGGTAGCAAAGAAGCCTAGTAAAATGGTACTCCGTTGAGGAAAATCTACTTACAAGAGTTCAAGCAGTCTGGGGCACATTCCTAAACCCAGCATCCATTGCACACTGAGATCTCTTTGTTCTGCAGCACATAGCCCATCAGGTAGCCAGAATTAAGTGAGAGTAGTCAGAGACACTATAAGAAAGGGAGCAAATTAAGAAGATACCACACACATCTCCCTCTGTGCCTTCATTTGGGGAGGGCCTCCATTTTTCCCATAGTATAGCTGCTGCCAGCTCCTTCACCGGCCCATCTCTTCCCTTCTCTTCTCTATGTTCTGTATGCAGCAGCAAGCATAGGCACACAGGCTGATGTAGCGAACACTCCAAGGTTTCTTTCTATTGGACAACCTTTCATTCTTTCTTCCCACTGCTGACAACTCTGTCAACAGCAAGCTCTCTCTCTATGAGCTCACAATCCTGATCACATATCCACGCTTTCAAGTCAGGCCATGGGCTGGATGGATGTGATGGGAAGGCGCTCGCTGCCAAGTCTGACGGCCTGAGTTCAATCCCTGAAACCCACAGGATGGAGAGAACTGACCACTTCAAGTTGTCCTCTGACCTTTATATGCACACTTATCTCTATCCCTTTTGGTTCCTTCGTCTGTTTTTGTCTCTCTGTGTGTACATATCTCTTCATCTCTGTGTCTCTGTCTGTCTGTCTCTGTCTCTGTCTCTCTCTCTCTCTCTCTCACATAAGATAAAAACAACTACAACAAAACCAAGAAAGTGGCCTCCTGAGAATGAGGATGATCCGAGGCTGAGGCCTGCCAGACTCCGAGGACTTGGTCCATTGGCGGGGTCAGAGGTTCCTCTAATCAGCGTCATTATTGTTTGAGTGTGAAATGTTCCTCACAGGCTTGTTTCTGAACACTGGGTCCGCAGCTGTTGGTGCTGCCTTGAGAAGTGATAGATTTCAGATATGAGGCTGATGTGGAGGAAGCGAACTACTACAAGGGGCTGGCCTTGAACTCACACTTACTTCTGGTGCTAGCCTAGATCTCTTTGCTTCTTGCCCAATAAGATAACCAGCTGCCTTACATTCCTGGTGACATGAACCAAATTTTCCCACCATTATTGGCTCAAATTGCCTAAAACCATGAGCCAAATAAGTCTCTCTGTGCATGAGCTGCTAAGTATTATGTCACAGCAATGATAAAAGTAACTAATACAGCATTACAATGGGGAAGACCTGTAGGATGGTGTGTGGGGTCATGCATCCCCTGGCAGCACATTCAGAGGATGCCTAGGCTGTACCTGAGTTGGTTCTAGATGTTGGATAAGATCCAGCAGCAGCCTTGAACTACTTTGAAATGTGAATGCTGGGTGGTAGGTACAAGGCGATAAATGTGAGAAATGTTTTGTCAAGTGTGAATTTCCACATGAGCATAAAGGATTGTAATTATTACTTTCTCTGAAAAGAAGAAAACAGTGTCTTTTATGTCTATTTTGGAAATTAGGTGCCTATAATAGCAAATAAAGTTAGAAGCATAGAATGTCTGAGCTGAGAACAGGCGTGTTTAGCCCATCCACAAGCATCTAGAGACCATCTGGTAGGCAGGGCTCTGGAACCTGGGTCTATGGCATAACAGAAATTATGCTTAGTGACAAGGAGGACTGTTGGGGGTGATGGGGCATAGAGATTAGGTGTCTTGATAAGCAGGAGGCAACAGGAAAGATGGCCATTCATAGGGACATGAGTGCTGCATTTCAAAATGTGGCCAGGCAAGGAAGCAGAAACTGTGGTGCAAACAAATGATGGGGCAAGGCGTGGCCCCTAAACTTTCATATAAACCCTAAAGGAGCTGGTCAGAGCTAGCTAGATAATAAGTGGTACCATAAGGGAGTTGTGCTAATGTTCGCTTTTAGCCACTGTGGTACAGTGGGTATCTGTTTAACATGGGATATAAAACCTTTAAAAGGGTCAACAGTGTCCCCTGACTACAGTGGAGGGTCTGAGATGGGAGTGCAGACCTCCCTGCTCCCAGATCAGGGTTCACTGATTCTCATTAGGCTGACTTTTTGCCCACTTGCCTACCTCCCTGAGATCTGAATTCCACTGGGCCTTGTCTGCAGCTCCTGCATCCTCCCCATATCCCTCTCACTGTAGAGCATCAAGACTGATGCCTTCGTTTCTTTTTCATTAAGTTGACAAGAGAAACGAGGTCACTTTCCTGCACCTGGTCTTTCTCACCCCTAAAAACTAGCCAGGTCGGGAAGCCACCAAACAGCCTTGCTTCCAAGCTGTGCTGTCAAAGGCCAGTAGATCTGGGAATTAAATAGCTCACAGGGCATTTAATTTTTAAAGAGAGAGCAAAATGGTGAAGAGACTTTAAAAATTGCTCCTTGCTTTGTATGTAATCAACAGCCAGGCTGGGGGTCACCACCAATCCCCACATCTCTTGAGGCTTAGGAGCAGGTGGGGTATTTGTATCTGGAGCCAGAGAAAATTACAGACCTGACCCCTACTGTCTCTCTCCCAGAAAGGACCCACCTCTATGATCTATGACAAAGCCCAGATCCTTATTGAAGGACTGGCTTTCGGCTGGCTAACCCTACTCCCACCCTCTACAGCTTGACCACTAACAAAGAAACTATCCAAAGGACAAAGTGGCATCCTCCCTACAAGGATTCTCCATGAATGTATCACACATGATAGTTTAAGTCTTCAGGAAGACAACAGCTCCAGATGAATACCTGGTCTTGAGATTCACTGCTTTATCAGCAGTGGACACACAGCCAAGTGCAGCAACCGAATGAGTGTTTATTAAGTTGGGGCTGTGCTGCGTTTCTAGGGGGTATAACATAATGGTATTAATATTGATCAGATATTTATGGCATCTCCCACACTTTATTTTGTCTCTCTAAACCACACAGCATCTCTTCAGAGCAAGGATCACAGCATTATGGCTGTGAGTGTGATGTGGAAGATAAAATTATGGCTAAGAAACCTGCTAGACAAGAGCTGGAATTCTACTGATACCTCTTCTATCTATGTGATCTTGAAAACGTTACCTAGCCTCTCTGTGCCTGTGTCCTTAGCTTTGCCTTGGTATGAGCACTGCAGCCACTTCACTAAATTATGGTAAGCTAATGAATTAATAAGTTGGCAGCACGTACAGAGTGCCTAGTACATAGTAACGATTGGTACTAACTATCTTTGTTGTTGTATTTCCATATAAAGAAACCAAGTCTGGAGATAGTAAGTGAATTAGCTAAGATCACAAATTCAATAAATGGACACTAGAAATACAACATGGGGCAGCACTTTAATCTCCATCTCAATCCCTCCACAGTCTGAGAATATTCTTATTTAAAGATTACATATAACAGGCAAGATAGAGGAAGACTCTTTGGAAGATAATGAACTTTCAGACCAGCCAGAAGATGCGGCTGTAACTTGGGACTAAAACCCTCCATACACTGACTGTAGACAGACATGAAACTCAGGTCTCAAGACAGCTTGCTGCAGTCCACATATGAGGGAGGGCATGGTAGGATCAGGCTGGACAATGTAACTAAAGTGCATAAAAAGTCAAGCAATAGGCACACAAGGCAAGCAGGATGCTTAGAGTATAGAACCATACCTCAGCATGGTCAGGGCAGCTGTAATAATAACTGTGGTAGCTTTGATACTACAAAGTGTGATGCAGGGCTTTCTATGCACACACACACACACACACACACACACACACACACACACACACACACACTGCTGGCCTGTTTATAGGAGCACTGACACTATACCCTTGGGTATCCTGATTTAAAAGTAACCAAGTAGGAATAAACCTCATGTAGGATGCAAATTTCAAATGTGAGCCTGTCCATTTGCACAGCTTCTTGCTCTGTCTTTAGGACGACCAGGTAAAGTTGGCCCCATGTTTCCACAGATAAAAAAACAGATCAAGGTGAGCAGTAACAGCTAAACAGCCTAGCAAGAGCCAAAGCTTGTATTCAGACCAAAGCAGGCCTGACTCTGCCCTGTAATTTGTATATTGTGTGACTTCATTCTTCCTTCTGTAAACTAACTGACACTGGTACACTCCACTCACTGCTTTAGACCAGCGAACCATCCAAAACGAAACAAAAAAACCCACCACCACCAAAACCAAAACCAAACAACATAATGCATCATTTCAAACCAAATAACATACAAGAGATCCACCAAGATCTACAAGTTTTGCCAAAGTCACAGAGCTGTCAAAGGCAAAACTGACACCTGAGAAGAGTATGTGAGGAGGGTCCTGGCGCTGAAGTGGAATGGCATCTCTCTCACTTCAGCCTCTGCAGCTCATGGGAAGAGGTGCCCAAGTGCTCAGAAAGTGACGCTCTCCATGCTGACTAACCTCCCTGGGACCAGGCTGTGATTACCTTGTGCTTGCCGTAGGTGACCATGACGGGCTGGCACCTGAATCAATGGCTGCCTCACTCCTTTTCTCCCTCCATGCACTGTTAATAAAATCACCCAGGGCTCAGCACCATGCCTTCCACTGAAGCTCAATAGGAGAATAGCTTGTGACCCTGGAGAGCTCGGGTCTAAGGAAGAGGACACAGAACATGAAAATACTTGAGTAGCAGATAGTGCCAAACAGAGAAGAGAGAATGCCTCCAAGAGTGGGGTGGAAGCATGTTCACAGCCGGGCAAGTATGCAGGGATTGTATGAGACAAAGTTGCTGTTAAATGGTGAGCAGGAAGCAGAGGACAGTGGGGAACAGCATGGAACAGCATGGAACAGCATGCAACAGCATGGAACAGCATGGAACAGCATGCAACAGCATGCAACAGCATGCAACAGCATGGTACAGCAAGCACAGGGCAGTGGAGAAATATCGTCCGTCACCTTATATGGCCCTCTCTGATCATGAGCAGATGAATCAGGATGCTGTCTTTCATGATGCTTCATTTCTCTTTCCATTTACTAGCTTTAATGTCTTTGTATTACCTGGTTGTCCATTGCCCATCTCTCCCACAGAGATGTACACAGTATCCAAGCAGATACTGTTCAGTGCTGAGTCCCAGAGCCTAGAACTCTGTAGCATACAGCAGGTGCTCAATAAGTAAATATCTCAATAAACAAAGTTGTGAGGCAGTGTCACTGAAAATATTATGTGCATATTGATTTGTCCCTTTCTTAGTATGACACAGGTAAGGGAGTGTTTTCATAACCACCACTCTATTTTCATGTTCTATTAGTGTAAATTAAGTAGAAGAAAATGTAGACAGGGCTCACCTGCTCCTGGGTTTAATCCCCCAACAGTGAAAGAGTGGGGAATAGAACAGAGGAAGAAAGAAGAAAGAAATGAAAGAAGAGAAGGACAGCAAGGGGAGGAGGGTAAGTTAAAAGCGAAACTTTCACTTCATATAATTTCAGAACCTGTAACAACCTGATGAGCAGGTATCTTAGGGTTCCTATTGCTGTGATAATATGTCAATTTGACACAAGCTAGAGTCATCAAAGAGCGGAACCTCAATTGAAGAAAACCTCCACAAGATCAGGCTGTAGGCAAACTTGTATGGCATTTTATGAATCAGTGATTGATTAAGGAGGGCCCAGCACACTGTGGGTGGAGCCATACCTGGGCTTGTGGTCCTGGGTTCTAGAAGAAAGTAGACTTAGCAAGCCATGAGGAGCAAGCAATAAACAACACCCCTTTGTGGCCTCTGCCTCAGCTCCTGCCTCCAGGTTACTGCCCTGCTTGCGTTCCTGTTCTGCTTCCTGTTAGATGATGAACTATGATATGGAAGCATAAGCTGAATAAGCTGTTGGCTCCCCAAGTTGCTTTGGTCATGGTGTTTCACTGCAGCAATGATAACTCGAAGACAATGATCAAATACAACATGGGGAGAAACAGGTTTATTTCAGCTTCCAGGTCCCAGTCCGTTATTGAGGAAAGTCAGAGCTCAAGGCAGAGCCTGAAGACACGAACTGGAACAGGGACAACAGAACCTCACATGCTCCCCATGGCTTGCTTAGTTCACTTACTCATCCCAGGTCCACCTGCCCAGGGCCTCTCCATATCAATCCTTAATTAAGAACATACCCTATAGCCAGGCCAAGCTTATGGAGGCATTTTCTCAATTGAGGCTCTCCCCTCTGAGATGAGAGTTAGAGAGCTTATATGAAGTTGAGGAAAAAACAAGCCAGGTAAGCTTATCACCAGCTGACTCCAAAGGAATTCTGGTTGCCTGTGATTTACTTGGTCTGGTCTCTCAGACAGTGGGTGAAGCATCCAGAGCTGGAGTCTTCACCAAGACTTACTTGACTACCCAGTGCCCTGTCCTGCAGGATCAGAAGTTGCCCATGCCAGTTGGCAGAACTGTGCCCTCCAGAGAGTGTGCCCTTTCTTAGACTCTCATTATGGTCTCCAACTCAAAGCACCCATGTTCTTTTCTTATTGTCTAAAGAAATAAGCTCAAGCCCTGAGAAAACTTTATGAAGGTCAGCCAGGTACTTAAGGTCCAAATCCAAAGACCAGAAAGTTTCACTGCTCAGTCTGGGACCTCGCTTCCATGTTACACTAAGCCCTGGACCACAGACATTTGCAACTGAGAAAGCTCTCTCTGTTTTAGCTCTCAGAATACATGACAGTTTCTCACCCCAGATTGTTCTCAACTCAGTATGAAAACACATAACAGAGTATGAATGCCTGAGTGAAAGAAAGACCTAAACTTAAATTATTCCCGAACAGCAAGCTATTGTCAGTGATTGACAGCCAGTCTAGACACTCACCAGTGACAGCCACACACAAAGTAAGCCTTCAAAGAGAGCTCAGTTTTCTTTAATTAGCAGAGCTGAAATGAAACCATTTAGGAAATTATACTATTGGGCAACTGGTGGATTTTAAACACGATGAGAAAAATAAAGCCTGGGCCTGATAGTAACTATTGGCAGAGCCAGGACTGTCAGATATGCCTGGCTTGGGAGCAGGTGGGTCCTGGAAGACACACCTGCCTGCCTCCCTGCCACGGGTCTAGCCTGAACACAGCCATTCTCTTGTTTGTTCAAGTCTCATTGATTCTATGCTGCATACACGAGTGCTGGCAACTGCCAAAGAGAGCTAGTCCGTGCTCCTTCACACTCCCACACAAGTATACATTATGAGATACCTTTGAGACAAGTAGCATAAAAGGAAACACAGGGTGCTAGGGCACAGAGAAAGAGATCTGTAAAGATGAAACTCCATTCCGTGTGGAAAACTGTCACCTGCAAGATAAATGCCAGCCTAGGGGGCAATGTGCTCTGCCACTGGGAGAAAAATAGGGGTGGCTAGGGACGAAGGCAGGTAGCCATAGGAGGAATGGACCTCCATTCTGCGGGAGCACATGTCCTTAGTGTCGTAGCATCACAGCTCTGAAAAGCTGGAAGGGCTCAAACCATTCATTAACCTTCACTCCAGAAACCCTCTCTCCAGTTCCAGGATATCCAATGCTAGGAAGGACCAAGAAGAAGGCACACAGAGTTCCCTGGAACTGTATTCCCTGGATCCTGACCTCCAGGGAGGATCTTGTTATAGGATTGAACTTCCTCCTGAGGCCAGCACAGGAAGTGATAATAAGTAGGACCTGTACCATTCACTTATGCCTCTGGGGGTCCTGGACTCTCTAGGTACAAGTGTTGTGAAAACTGTCAAGGAAACCAGAGAAAGGCAGGCATCTATTTGCTTGGAAGAGAAGTACAGGATAAACTGACTTCTCATTTGGATCTCAGTAGAATAGAAAAGTGAAGATTCAATCTCATCCCTCACTGAGTCTCCAAACAGCTGTATAAAACACAAGTCAACCCTATTGGTGAGCCATTCCCCTCATGCACCCTGACTCACTATCTCCACCTGTGCCTGGGCAGAGTTAGGCACAAATTTAAAATGCTAATTGGCTAATATTTAATGAACTATTGCTCTGAGCCAGTGCTCATTTCCCTTAATGCCCAGCCGCACACGGTGAAGCAGCTCCAGTAGATATCATCCTCAGTGTACAGAGCTGGGAACAGAAAGGGCAGAGTGTGAAACGCTAGCTACTCTACTGGTGACAGAACTGGTGTTTGAACACAGTGCTCAGGCCCTCAGCCATGGAAACAGCCTAATTCAAGGCCCTTGCAAATTCATTTCTTCCAGACCACCTGGTCTGTAAGAGTAAAAGAAGAAGGAAACAGCTCAATACAGGGACAAGCATATACCCTCTTAGTCCAGGAGCCAGAATGCTCAACCTGACCCCATCACTGTTCATTCTGCCTTCCTATAGAGTGTGTGTGTGCACTGGGGGACAAAGAGAGGTCTCTCCTGTCCTTCGGACACCACCTTGTACCAATGATATGACACAAGACCCAGGGCTGAGAGGACTCTCCCCTGAAAGTTAGAATGCAGCAACATCCCAGTCAACTAAACTCCTAGTTTCCAGGAACCCAAGTCCAGGGCTGACTGGAGAATGTGTGGACTCAGAAGCCACAATTTGATGAAAGGTATGTCCTAGTCTTTCAAAGGCAGGCCATTGATGGTGAATGCCCCTCAAAGAGGGCTTCACTCTGCTGGCTATGGGATAAGGGCAGCCCAGCAGCCCAAGAAAGGGAACCCAGCCACAACTCCAAGGTTAGAGAGGGCCTACTCACATGTAGCAAGACACAGGCAATTAAAGCTAATTGTCCACCTGTAGATGAGGCGACCCTGGAGACAGAGCCCACCGTTGGACCTTTGAGAGGCCCATGGCTGCCTCTCTGCCTGAAGCTTGAACTCCTGCCCTCAGATACCTGCCCCACTTGGACTAATGAGCCCATGCTACAAAGGAAGGAGGCTACACGGGGAGGGCACAACCTGCTGAGAAGCACTTTCTTCTAATAAACGTTCCTGAGATGCTCCTGAGAGCCACGGTTGGATTCTCCCATGAATGTAGCCTCAGGTGCTGAGGGGCAGAGGCACATAGCCACAGCTCATTTAGCAGGGGAAAAATGGCCTCCTTTCAGGCCAGCAGATAACGCATCGTGTTTGGATAGGGCCCCATGCAAGACACAGAGGGAAGGCAGCACCTATTCGTTCAAGATAGCCTGTGATTGCTTCTGGATGAAAAGGGAAAGGTGCTATGTCTCTTTCAACCAACCCAGAGGCAAAAGCAAAGTGAGAATAATCTTGCAATTGAGAAGAATATTAGCAGTCATGGGAGCTTGTGAGAGTGCACACAGGCCCTCCTGGTCCATAGCATCTGGGGGCAGGGCTAGGAGGCTGGAAGCTTGAGCCCAGCGTCACACAAGCACAGCACTGTGGTCATAGTTCAAATCAAGCCTCTGAATTTCAAACCCAGGAGGCCTTTTATGTTTCTTTCATGTTTGGTTGGTTGGAGTGGGGTGCTGTTTTGTTTTTTGATCACAATATATTAAGATTGGAAAACCTTTATACACACACAATCTCTCTCTCTCTCTCTCTCTCTCTCTCTTTCTCTCTCTCTCTCTCTCTCTCTCTCTCTCTCTCTCTCTCTCTCTCCTGCTATACTACAATTCAAGATTTGATAATAAAAACTATTTATGCAAAAATAATAATGATAATACGTTGTCCCTTTAAAACACTAGATGCCAGGTACTCAGCTGCTTTCAGTTCTAATAAGAAAATAGGGTGGAAATACTGGTGAGGAGGGAGAAACACACACATGAAGAGTCAGAAGTGCTCCCTACACACAGTAGGGCATCAACAACTGTTCACTGAATTGGATGTCATGAAATAAGCACAGAGCCATGGGGAGAAGAGAGAGAAGGTATTCTGTGGAAACACAGCTACTCTGTGTAAGACACTCTGCTGGGAGTTTGGCACAAAGAAGACATTTGCTGCCTTCCAAGCTGGTTCCTGACATCAGTGGGAAGCTCCTACTGTCTTAACATCACACTCACAGAGAGAACACAGCAGGGTATGGGCTTCCAAGCAGTACCTGGGAAATGTCTGACCTTCACTGGCAGTCCTGACGTGGTCTCATCTCAGTGTCATATCTCCTTTCTCTTTTTTTAAAGGAAACACTTTAGGGTAAAGAGAGAAGGTGAGTTTGTAAAATCCCATTGGCAGTATAGGCACTGCAGCTTGATGCCAAGAGGCATCCTCCCTCACCCCCATCGGGCTGTTCTGGGAGAGATTTTTGCCTGATGGTAACCTCTGTCGATTTGTTGCTTTTCACTTCAAAGCACTTTGAAGTGTGCTGGAAATATCTCAGATCCCCACTTCACACTTTCCCCACCAAGAAGCTCAGGAGGGATCAGTGCCATTTATTGGACAAGTGCAATAACGATGATAATCGGAGCGTGATCCAAATAGTCAACTTTTTTCCTTTCCCTGTATTTCACTGGGGCACCTAACTATCATTTTATTGAACCTTTGAAAAATAACCCCACAATGTTTAACTTGGGATTGGCTGTACAACAGCATGATGACAAAGTCATGTGGTCACTTTAAAGCCTTTGGCCTTCACCAATGGTCTTTCACGCATTTGCATAACCACTCTATCCTAGTGGCTAGCACAATGCCTAGGATACAAAGATTAATACAGTGTAAATTGGGAAACTCTCAGTAACTCAGATAGTCAGATAGACCAAAGATCACCGAGAGTGTAGAGACTGCTGGGGAGCTTTAGACATGTGTGGAAGGGTGCGCAGAAGGTTCCATAGACAAAAGGCTACCTTAGTCTGGAAGGGGAGGTAAAACTCTGTCAAAGGACACATGAAAAACAGGAACAGAATTTCTGCTGTGGTGTGCAGAGGACAGCAGGTGCAGAGACGTGGAGGACAGAAGAATATGGTACTGGACAAAGGTCTTCTCAGCAGTGTAGAAGAGAGAGAGGGGGAGGGAGGGAGAAAAGGAGGCAGGAAAGGAGGGGAAGAGAGAGCCAGGCAGCAGGTAAAGTGAACACTGGAGACAAATGAGACGGGGGAGAGAGGGTATGAATGGAGGACAGCTCTTTCGGATCAAGGAGTTTGGAGTTCATCTTGAAGGCTATAGTGTTGACTGGAGTTTTCTGAGCAGGTGTGTGATATTCTAAGGAAATATGCATTTCATTCTTTCGTTCTGCACTCTAAAGGGGCATAGTAAGGTCATAGCACTTTCAGCCTGTCCCTTCAAAGAAAAGGGGGTGATCTGCCGTTCCAGTAAAACCAGGGACAGACATTGAATGTGTAACCACAGCAGATGTGTTCTCATGCAGCACCATGAATATACTATATGTGTGCTCCTTTGAACTTTCAACCAAAGCACCCATGACCGTGGAGTATTCAGGGACTTTAGCTGACATGAGGCTTGAAAGGATGGAGTCAAAGCAGGTATACATTAGTGCCTAGAGTAACCCTTCAGGGCAGTTTGAATGTAGAACCTATTCCTGTCTCTAGAAATGATGTTGCACTTACCCCAACAGTTTCAGGTATGATGAATATCCACCTTCAACTCTGCTTGGGGCTCCCAAGCCTTTTCTAGCATGCAGTAGGTTACCCAACATCCTTAGTAAGTATCTTTCAACTTAGGTGATGCCCCCTGGCATCCAAGAACCCAAGAGAAATGACAACACAGCCCCTTTCTTGTCTCACTTGGTGTTCCCATCCAACATCAAGGGTCCTTTCAGTGATCTTTCATGAAAGGCCACCCATGATCTCTGTGAGGGACAAGAAGAGTTGTTGACATCAGCTTAGACCAATTTAGAAAATGCCAGAAGCCTTATATAGCTATGCAGCCTAAATTTTCTGATCAACTTTAAGAGAAATAAGACACATGGTTTCATCTTCATCTAAATCAGGTTTACCTCTTGTTTGATTTTTTAATTTGAAGAGAGAAAGAACGTTTTTATGCATCTTCCCTGGGATCCTCCCTCCCCTTTCAAAATGAAATCACATTTCTACTTTGCAAACAGGGAGAGGAGTTGTAATCAGCCACCAGGCTAAAGCAAACTCAATTCCAGAGTCAGTCTGGGGTAAGGGAAGGCTTGTCTTCCTACTAATCAGGCAATAGGAGCCTGTGGGGTGTAGAGACTTCAGGTGCAAGATGATGCAATCTGTTGCTCACCAGGGGACCCTTCTTCATAAACCTGGTCAGATTCTCAGGCCCTCAAACTCACTCCTTCATTCACAGGGGGCTGATTTCCCCTTGACTCTCACAGTGTTGTCCCAACACACCTGTTTGCAAGGCACTCGGACTCCACACCTGAACCTCTCAAAGCTGGAAATGGAAGTTAAGTAAAAACCAAGAACAATTAACATTAAGTAGACTCGTAAAGGATTAGACAGGGCATGAGCTAAGTTACAAAAATATCAGATAAGACGGTTCCCCTAGCCTTAGTGTTGTAAGCTGATCTAGTTTTATGTTCAGGATTCTTGCATTTCTATCCATCTTTGTCATGGTTGTGGATTAATATAATCAGACATTATACCCATTTAAAATATTGATAGATCATGAGTTCATAGCCACCAGGTTCCATCTAAGTGCCATTCCCTGGTGTGAAGATCATCACTTTCTCCATTAGAAACATAACTTTTGCTCTACTGTTATTACTTCTTTCTTTGCAACTAAACTCTGTTAAAGTGAGACTGACTTCTCAATATGGGGAACAAGGAGAGAACATTTTTAGAACAAGGAGGGAAAGACTGGAAATCAAGCTGTTCTTGCTGCAGAGTTCTTTCATACTCCACGTAGCAGGGGGTGGGTGCAGAGGAAGTAGGCGACGTCTGCTTTGCACACAAGTGCTGGCAAGCTTATGAGCAAGCTGAGAGGACACCAGAATGACAAGAGTCAGAGAAATTGCTTAGTGTGTCTACCAATACCCATTCTTCCCATCTTCCAAAAATGGAACCTCCATTTTGGCACACATCCATTCAAAATAAAAACAATAATGCTTAGTCTCGTTTCTGTTGGGAATTGAAATGTAAGCCTAAATTGTAGGTGCAACTCCTGGCAATGTACTTAAAATAAATGGGGGCTCCTCTCCTGCTCCCATTTCTCCCTCCCCACCAAAAGGAAGGTGATGTCACACCATGGATCATGAAGGTGACGTGGCATCCTAGGGATGAGGAAACATCTAGTTAAGGGTCTGAAAGCTATGACTTCTAGCTCACAGACTCCCTGTAGGCTCAGGCTTGTACAAAACTGAGAAATGCATTTCTTTCACTATAAAGACACCTTTAAAACACTTTGTTTAGAGTTTTGGTTACAAGCAATTGGACAGGTATGCTGATTAGTGGAGACGGCATGCCCCCATATAGAGGAGCCTTCCTTTAACAGAATATAGTTGCAAAGAAAGAAATAACAACAGTACAGCAAGGGCAGCAATGTTTCCAGTGGAAAGCAATGATCTTCATACCAGGGAATGGCACTCAGATGAAACCTGGTGGCTATGAACTCATAATCTATCAATATTTCAAGTGGGTATAATTCCTGTTTATATAAACCTACAGCCATGGCAAAGATGGATAGAAAAGCAAGAATCCTGAACATAAAACTAGATCATCTCACAATGCCAAGACATGACAGTCTAATCTGACAGTGAAGGGGAAGACGCAGAAATATAAATCATAGATATAAGAAGTTTCAATCCACACATCAAAATGGGATTTTAAAGTTCTAATGGTCACATGTCTGGGGCTACTCTTATTTAGAGGCAAACAATCTTGTGCCTCTAAATAGTCCATAAGCATATCAAGTGTATAGCTCAGCGTAATAACGGATGTTCACCACGATATTTCTGAATCATTCTATTTTGGAAAGCATGGAAGTAATTCATTTATAAGTATTTTCAGAACATTAGTCATCTTGAAACTTTGCTTATTTGAAATATCTCAGTCCATGTGACACCGTGTACATAAATCATTTCACACAGATCATTGTTAGTTGAATATATATTTGAGTAGCCCACGTGTGGTCAGTATTTATAGTCGTGGGTTTTCTATCTCTACTTTTTCAAGCCTTGCCAGAGGTAATGACAGAGATAAAATGCATACCCTGAATGTGGGTGTAGTCATTGCTACTGTCAGGAAACTCCCCCTCTAGTTTAGACACAAACACAGAGATCATTACAACTTGGATCACACCTCTATGTGGGAGAAAGATATATGTGATATTGATAAATGAAAAGAAAAATCACCATCCACCAAATAAAAGGTGCTCTAATGAAATGAGACACACCACCTGAAGGAACGTTGGGCAAAGATGATGAATTAGTAAAGCCAATCTCATAATGAATGTGAAAAGATGTTCCTGCCCATCAAACACCTAGAAAACACAAAGCAGGGTAGCAATGCAACACCTCTTACCTGCAAGGTTCATCACACATGCTGTCAGCAAGTGGGAGAAAGGTCACTTTGCACGCGTGATGGGAAATGTGAATTCATGCGTTCCTTAGAAAGTAACATGGTGCCATGAACTAGGCTTTAAAAGAGGCCTATCCTTCCCCTGAGAAAAATTACCTTTAGGGATCTGCTCATACAAGTTAGAGTATCAGCAGAAACAGTCACTGCACAAGGCTGGCAGTTGTAGCATTGTTTGTAAAAATCTGTGAACAAAATTAAGTTCCTGTCACTAGGAAAATGGTTGAAATATATGTGTCATATTCATTCTATTAAAAATTATATAATCATTAACAACAGCAGTATATCTATACTCTCTCTCTCTCTCTCTTTGTGTGTGTGTGTGTGTGTGTGTGTGTGTGTGTTTGTATGTGTTTGAATACACATATGTAAAGATGATAACAGAAGAAAACATTTAGGTCACTAAGTTAATTTGTAAACAATCAAAAATCTGTTAGAAAGTAGATGTCTGAGATAAAATAACATAAAATTAAATATACCAACAAATATTATTTAAGTGCAAATGCACATACATGTTAATATAAACATGTAAGAGTCACAAATTGATGGTTAAAATAAAAAAACTGAAATTTGAGTGAATTTATTAGCGCCTTATTTTTCCATAGCCCATTTTATAACTGATTTCTATCACTTATATGTTATAAAATGATAAAGAAACAAAACTGCCCACATCAGTGGTGATCAACATTGGTCCTGCAGGCCAAGGTAGCTAACCTCACATGTAAATGCTCACATGTAAGAGAGCAGGCCAAGTGAAAGCAAGGGTTCTGGGCAGGAAAAAAATGTGTAAGTAAGAGTATCAGGGATAAAGAAATCAGGGATCACTCAAGGTGCTCCAGCTTAGATACAGCAGAAAGTTCAAAGACTCAAGTGAATAGCTGAAGTTCATGTCTGTAATAGATCCAGAAGCCGGAGAATAGAAATGGTCACCATAATGCATTTACAAGATGATCTTTACTTAACATTGACAAATGAAAAGAGCCTGGCTTTTAGCTGGCTCCACAAATGGACAAATATTTTGAGTGCTTAGGACTCTGTCCATGGTGACACCATGTGTTACACTCAGATGTAAACTTCAGTTTGGTAACATTTTCATGTTAAACCCTCCTTCCTGTCAGTTTCCGACTTGCCTGTAAATATTTGCTTGGAGAAAATGTCACCAAAAGATCTAAGCTCAAGAAAAAAGAAAGGAGGAAAAAAGGTCATTTTTGAAACAAGAAGCTGCTGCATTTTGCATGTTAACTAAACAAGAAGTCTTAAGACCTGTGGCTCAGAACTCATTTCAGGAAAAAAAATGCTTTTATTTATTAAAAGCCTGTGAATACAAATGAATTCCTTATTTAGTATTTGCACTTGTTTAGTTCTGCCTCCCCCTTCTGAGATAGAAACCACATGTGCTTTGCCAGGTGAATTCAAAGGTTGTCTGATGTCACCAGGTCACCTGTTTGTTGCAGCGTGGCAGTTGGAGGACTGTCAACACTTGATACTAAGTACTCTTGCACTGTTGCCAATCTGAAAAGATCCTGAGCATCACTAACAATACCACTTCCTTGCTCAAAACCAAAAAGTGACACACCATGGTCCTTAGTAGCTATGCCAACCTGAGAAACACTCTTCTCTCTGCCACAAGGTGTCTTTCGATTTAACCCAGGCTTCAAATCACAAGGGACCCAATTTACCTATTCCCATCGTCACTCTATTAGAATACACGGCAGGCAATGCTATTATTACATTTCTAAGGAATTGAGAGAGATAAACAAAACATCAGGCAGCGCTTCATATACCTGACAGCTCAATAGAAGGAAAAGACAGTAGGAAAAATTCAGGTCAGTAAAACGCAGCTTTTTAGACAGTGGTCCCACTGAGCATTGAGATAATAGAAAAAATACAATGACATGTTCATGCTTTCATGCTTTGCTGGACATGCATGTTAAGGGCAGCAACAAGGACCCTTGGAAAAAAAACTAGAGAAAGGAACTGAGAACAAATGCTAACACCAAACCTAAGGAGTCCCAATCCCAATCCTAGTTTCAGTAGGCGCGAGGCTCACAGCCTTCTAGAATCTCATAGAGACTCTGTTTCTTAGTAGGAAAATATGAGGTTGTTTTGAGTATGATGGGATAGTATGAAAAATAGTCATAAGTAAAAGATAAAACACACTCAGTAGAGACAGCTGCTGTGAAACCATCAACTATAACTATGCTGCAGCTGCTGCTGCAGTGGTGATGGACTAGGTGGTGCTGGTGGTGATAATAAGGATGGAGGTGGTGGATGATGATGGTGATGATGAAGGTGAAGGTAGTAGCTAAGAAACTGGGATCTTACATGGCTCCCAGAATCTCATACAACTGAGCCGTGAGGAGCACAGGCTACTTGTGTTTAAATCCCTGCTCCACTAGTCGGTATCTCATGTTCCTCCCATACAGAAATGTAAGATGAACCAGGTAGCACATCTGAAGTCTAGAAAGCAGAGCCTTGCAGATAATAAATGTCTCCTCTTAAATGGAGCACTTGGGCAGAAGGCTCTGCAAGGCTGAACTCCATGTGCCATGTAGTTAGGATGAGCAATCCAGAGGCAGCTCAGCATAGTGAGAAGATCACAGTCTCCTGGGCCAAAATGGCTTGAGTCCAGATGCAGGCTCTTCCATGAGCCAGCTGTATGATCTAGGACAAGGTGCTCAATGTCTCTGATACTTAGCTACTTTTCTATTCATTCAAAAATCTCAGAAAGACTTCATCATTGCCAGGCTGGCACTGTTTAACTAAGGATAAAGTGAAGACCTTAACACTATTCACAGGATTGATATGAGGATAGAATGAGAGACGTAAGATGCACATTCAGCCAAGTCTGACTTACAGGAAGCTGTCAGTAAGTGGAACTATAGAGTAATACTCTACCCATAAGACAAATGAGGCTATCAGTTTCAAGCTCTGGGGGCTTCCAGCACCCACTGCCTCTCTGACAAAGTATCCTAATTCATAAATTTCCATGGTCCCTTATGACCTGAAGTCACATCCACAGCTATTCACCAAAGTCTCAAGCCATATGGTTCTTACTCAAAGACCTCAAAATGCAGTTGAGTTAAACTAGAGGACACAGGCTCTCTTAATGAAATTGTCCCAGAAAATGTTGACCCTTCTAGTGCTTCAGTCTCCAGACATGAGTGCCAGGAATTTCCAGGAGAAATCCTTACAGCCATCCTTCATGCACACCATGAGGTCACTGCAGTCAAGTGAAAGCAGAAGGTACCCCACTCCTCCTCTCTGGGACAGCTCTTGCATGCAACAACACACAATGACTCATGGGCTCAAATACCTGGGCTCTGTCTCCTCCTATCTCTAGGGACTTGACTAAAGCATGCTTATTTGTTATACATACATTGTTTTATTTTTATAAAAAGAAATGTCACCTGTTTTAGATACTTTCGTATTGCGGTAAAGAGATACAATGGCCAAGGCAACTTATAAATGAAGGAGTTTACTGGAGGTTATAGTCTCAGAGGGCAAGTCCATGATAGTGACAAGAATGGCAGCAGGCAGGCAGGCGTGGTACTGAAAAAGTAGCTGAGAGCTTACATCCTGATCCACAAGCACCTTGCAGAGAAAGCTCACAAGGAATTTTGAAACCTCAGAGCCTATGTCCAGTGACACACCTCTTCTAACTAGGTACACTTCCTAATCCTTCCCAAATAGTTCTACCAATTAGAGATCAAGTATTCAATATATGAGTCTATGGAGTCATTGTTATCCAAACCACCACCACAGCTCACTGAAAATGTACCTGAAGACATGGGCTAAGGGAACCATAAACTTGTGTGCTCTGGGCAGATTATGGGTGCATGAAACTAAATTATAATGCTTATATCTGGTGCCCTCAGATCTATAGAGAGCAAATTAGAAAGAATGTAGACAATAAAATGAAGATCTGAGTTTCAACTCAGACTGTACTATCCTGTCCCTTTCTGACTTGGCCAATTGACAGAGCCTTGTGAAGTCCATCGTTCCTCTTGTATAAGAGTGAGGATTGTGAGCCTGTCACACAGTGTACTTAATGAGACTATCTAATGTAACTTGTAAACTAATCACAATTCATATTATTGTCTCATTGATTAAAATGGTTCCAGTGGTTTGTAGTTTTCATGCCTTCCACAGTTGGTAGGCACCACCCACATGAGTGTCTTCTGCCTTAAGGAGCACATGTATGCCTGTACGCCATGATCCCCAGATATGTCCTAGTTAGGAAAATAAAACAGAAAGTCCAAGCAGCAGCATATATGTTTAGTAGTACATTTTCAACATGGAGGATAGGTCATTTAAACAGGCAAGGGAGGGATTGTTACATGTATCTTAAACAGTAATGTATATATACATATACACACACATATATGTGATATTTATAATAATAAAAATATATACATAATAAATTTTGTGTGTGTGTGTGTGTGTGTGTGTGTGTGTGTGTGTGTGTGTGACACATTATTCCCTCTCATAAACCCAGCACTCAGGAGGCAGAAGTAGGGAGAATGCTATGAGTTTGAGGTCAGCTTAGGCCCATGTACTGAATTCCAGAACAGCAAGAAGGTTACAGATTAATACTTTTTCCAAAAAAGAAAACATGAGAGGAGTAGGAATAAGAAACACTGAGATAATATCAAGGGCAGGGACATTAGATCCCTTGTGACATTAGAACAAACTAAATGAAGTGGTCATTAAATTGCAATCATATGTCTGTGCTGTTATGGTATGCCCTGGGATGAATGAGGAAAATGAACTGTCCCTTTCTTTGCAGGAACGTACAGTGTGTTAGAAGATACAGACCCTGGGAACTCCTGACACCCACTTCAAAAGCTGTATGTGACAAGAAGAGAGGGAACAGGAACTTCACACAAGAAAGGGGTCTTTGGGTAATTTGTCTTATAAGATGGATCTCGAGAGGTGAGTTCAGCTCACTAGACCGAAGATCAGTGATGTGGATTTGAAATGGGTAAAGTAGCAAAGGTACAAGGTACACGTGGAGTGCCGATAGAATACGAATGCATATGCAGAAACACATGGATACAAGTGTGACATGTGTAAGTATGTAAGAAGTGCAATACAACTGAGTGCATGAGCCAAAGGGATGCATACAGATCTCTGTGTTGGTATGTCTAGAGGGAGTGAATGGGGGTTTGGTGCTGAGTACACATGGTTTATGGGATTAAATAGACTTTGTGTATGTATGTGAAGGGTTGTGATGCTACTTTTATATGTGCATGTGCCTATGTTTGTAAGCATACATATACATTTGTGACTAATATACTATGTGTATATTTGTGCATATCTTGATTATGCATATATACAAGAGTGTATATAATACCTTAAGTATAGCTTGGGTGGATATGTGGGATTAATGCAATATGTGCATATGCGTATGACAGTATGTGCGACCATGTGTGTATGTCAGGATGTGTGTTTATGTAAGCTTTACTGTATGCATGTTTATGTGTGATTCTGTGCACATGGGTATGTGCAGTACTGAGTGCAATATGCGAGCGTATATGTGTTGAAATACATGCATGGAACCCTGGGAGGGAGGGAGGAGGCCAGACAGTGAAAGGCCTTGATGTCTGTGGTCAGGAATTTAAATAATATGCTCTAGGCAGTAGGGTGCCCTTTATGGTTTTGATCTGGGAAGAAACGTGATCAAAGGCATCTTTTAGAAAGATCATACCAGCTGCAGATGGGCCTGTTCCAGAGGCCAGAAGATGAGCTGGGAAGCTCAAAAGATAACTGCGTGGGGAGTCGGAGGCTGATGAAGAGAAACCACTGACTCACTTCCCATTACCTCACAGTCCCCCACTTTATTTCCCCAAGGCTCAATAAATAATACACTTACAAAGTAAAACAAGTGGTCCATTCCAAGGAAGAAGGATCCCCAAACAGACACCTCCTTCGTATCATTAGATGCTCAGCCTGGATTGATTCAATCAAAAGTTAGCTCTCTACAAGGCATGGCAACATTGCCCTGCAAACACATCAGGTCTAGCCCCCACTATACCAATAGGAAACCCCAGACAAGGAGGAGAGATGGAGTCAAGGGCCACACTTATTTAGTAACTGTCAGATCCTATCAATAGTGTATTCCGAGTTTCTCTGGAACAACTCCTGTGCAGCTTGAGGTCTTCTCTCACGGTTTTCTTTCAAGTCAGATTACAGGACAAGACCTGCTTCATACAAGCACTGCTCTCTTGGTGCTGATGTTACTGTTTTCTATCTCTGTCCCCCTGTCCCCTTCTCTCCCCCACCTCTTTTCTTTTTCCCACTCTCTGGCTATATCTGAAATCTTGAGCTCTCTGTCTCTTCTTTTCTCACCTTTGCCACCCCACCCCCACTGCTTTGCATCTTTCTTTTCCTTTCTCCTCATTTTCATCCCATAGCTCTTCCTACTATAAAAGAAAACAGTCAATCTTAGAAAAAAGAACAAGGTCTTGGCTAGCGACAGAATCTACAACAAATGTCAGTGCAAAGCAACTGGCTGAGCCCAACTTCCGAGGGGGTTGGGGGGGAATCTTGACAAACAGCAAGCACTGAAGGGTAGTCACTCATTTTTAAGAAAGTACGGGTATCTTATGGCCAGCAGTTGCCCCTGGATACCAGTTTCACTAGGCACTCTTCTAGCTGACCAGTTCCCAATTGCTAAGTCTCCTAGCCCCAGCCAGCCCCAGCCAGCCCCAGCCAGCCCCAGCCAGCCCCAGCCAGCCCCAGCCAGCCCCAGCCAGCCCCAGCCAGCCCCAGCCAGCCCCAGCCAGCCCCAGCCAGCCCCAGCCAGCCCCAGCCAGCCCCCTCTCTGCACTGGGAAGGAGGTAGCCCTGCTGTCACAGTGTACTGCCCAGCTACTCCTCCCATCTCACACAGCAAGGCGGGGTGGGGTAAGGGGGAGCCATAAAATTTAGAACCAGCTACTGTCAGCACTGCAGGCGCTGCCAAGACCTCTGGGTCCAACCGTCATCGTCATCGCATCGCCGCTTGAGAACGGAGCCCTAACACTGAACGCCAAAGGGATCCATTACTGGAAGCCTCAAACATAGGACCTGTTGCAAAATCTTGTCTGTCTGAGGAAACACCTCCAGGTTTTTTCCTTCTGAATAGGATTCTACTACCTTATATCCAGGTGTCTAAACAGACAGAAGCAGCTTAAGCTTGACACATAAAGGGGTTAAAAAGCACACACATTGCCTTTGGAATCCACTGCATGCACCCTGCAAAGGAGCTGCTGATCATGGAAGTGTATAGAAGCGGAGCCTGCAGCGGCGGAGGGCTCTAAGCTCTGAAGACCTTTTTAATATGGCTGTATTGTAATACTGCAGTGCCAAACCCCACCAGTGGTTTAAAAAAAAATAAAAAAAAAGCGAGGCTTTATTTTTTCAGCAGAACTTCCCAACCCTGGAAACAGATTGTCTCCCTTTTTCTCCCATTTAATAACGGCTTTATTTAGCACAATCGGGGGAGATATGCGTTTTGCTAAGCAGTGTACAGAAAGCCCTGTCTGCAATGATGCGATTCTTCCTACATGAAACTAAGATGCAGTCCCCTAAACTCAGCCTCCCGAAGCGCAGCAAAGCTACTACAAGGTACAGAGATTAGCAGAGGGAGCCCCTTGGAGGCGTGTGTGTGTGTGTGTGTGTGTGTGTGTGTGTGTGTGTGTGTGTGTAAGAGGTCAGGCATGCAAGGGGACACACCTTTCCTCCAAGCGGTTGGATATACCATACTGCCTGCAAAGTCTACCCAGACTAGGCTGCCAAGGGTTAATTTTCTCAGCAAAAACTGAAACACACACACACACACACACACACACACACACACACACACTCCTCGGTCCACCACCACCACCTTGGTGGTCACCGTCACACATTTGAATCTTCTTAATTTTAAATTCCAGAACGCCAAAACGCACCCCCCTCCCATCAGTCCTATCTTTTGGGAACAGCCCCCGCACCTGGGCTTGATTCCCGCCTCATCACCAGTGGAAGCCGAGAGCCCGACGTAATTATTTTCCTACAGGGTTATGCCTAATTGGCCACTAACCTAATTGATTAATCATTTCATATTTCAAAGCAGCATCCAAGAGTCAATCTAGCGAGGAGATAGGGAAACATGTATGCAATGGTCCAAGGGGTAAAAAAATACAGACCTAGGGAAAGACCCCAGGCTAGCTAAACCGAAGAGGCTAGAAATGAACCGAAAACGCGACAGGAACAGGGAATTGCGCACGCCCACAGGAGCCTCAAAGCTGCCAGAGTCCAGCAGGCTCCAACACAGATGAAGTTGTTTTCCCCGGGGACCAAAGGGTTAAAACGATGCCACTTCCACCCAGTCTTTCTGTGCTGGAGGGGAGCAGAATCCACCTGTCCCCTTCTTAGGCAAACCCCTCTGGTGGTCCTGAGGGTCGCCCTAGCTCTCTGGCCACAACTTGCACCTCTGTGCGCGGCCCTCGCCTGCGCCTTTGCGCGCTACCCAAAACTTTGCGCACACTGCGGCCGCTGCCTGGCCGTTCCGCGCGGAGAAACGCGCCACCAAGTCCAAGAGCTGCGGACTGCCCTTCCGCAACCACCACAGCTCGGCTTTGGGCTTCAGACTTTTCTTTCCTCCATCTCCAGTCCCCACTCGGGGGCTCCCTCGTGGCTGCGGGAACGCGCCTCCTGGCCCGCAGTGGGCATTGCGGCCGCGGCGCTGCAGACCACCACCCTGCAGGGTCCAAAGGCGCCCCTCCGACGGATGGACGCCTGAGGCCACCCTTGCTCCGGCGCGCCCACCCTAGCTTCCCACGCCGTGGCCGCCGGGTACAACACCCTCTCCTACCTTCCAGCCGCTGAAGACCACACTCTGCTCAGCCCTTTAGACTCATCATCCTCTGGCTGCAGAACAGGGCGACTGGACTCTGCTTTTGTTCCCTGGGGCGGGGAGGTCGGTGCCGGGCCAGGGAGAGGGAGATGCAACGGAGCTGGGTATCTGGAAGAAGGGAGGCTCACTCCCCGCAGCTCTACTGGCAGCAGTAGTGGCGGCGGCAGCGGCAGCGGTGGCAGCAGCAGCAGCAGTAGAGATAGTGCCGGCTCTCTGCAGGCCACATCTTTCATACCTTATACATCACTACCGCATTCCCCCGAATAGGAGAGCCCCTCAGCATTTCGCCACCTAACTCAGGATACAGGCACCCGCAAGACTGGCTTGGCTGGACCTGGCCACAATGTGAGCTCTGCTAAGGAACGAGGGAGCCTCAGCACCCACTCGCCACTCCCTCCTAAACAACCACAGCATCGCCTGTAACCATCACTGGTCTCCCCGCAGCGTTCTCCTTAGGCAGTCTGTGTCTGCTCTCGCCAAATTGTCTGGGCTTTAGGGCTAGCAACAGCGATTTATTATGGAAACTCACTCCCAACTGTCACTTCTCAGGGAGTGTCTCCACACAGGATCTTACTGCTACAGAGGCGCCCTTCTGACTGCACGTGGTTTCTGTATGCCGCCTCAGGAGCAGGCTTGTGGGCACTGGGAGAGGCTGCTGCACCAAAGCATTGAGTCCCTGTTGTTTCATCAATAAAATGGGAATCAGATGAGCCTTCCTGTGAGGTTATAGTGAGAATAGAATGAGATAAACAGAGTGGAGCTCCCTAAACAAAGCTTAATTTCTTCCTTCTTCCAATGCAAGCCTGCCTTCCCTCAACAACTCAGTAAATATGTGCCATGAGCTTACCTCTGTGCTATGGTAACCTCTATCTTATAGAGTAGAGTACAGCTTGGCTTGGACTTTTCTCTGCAGTGAAGACACAGAAAATAAGTAAATCAAGAAGAATTTTTGAGTGGTATCAATCATCAAGATTAAAATAGATGGCGGCAGGCAATATGGAGTGACTGGAGATGTTACTTGGTTATTGTCAACTTGGCACAAACTTGAGTCACCTGGGAAGAGAGACCCTCAGACTGAGATGCTGCTTCCAGCATATGGGCCTGTGGGTGTGTCTTTGGGGGCACATTCTTGATTGATGGTTACTGTGGGAGAGGCCAGGCTGTCAGTGGTGCTACCTCTGGGCAGGTGTCTTGGGGGGTGTTTAAGAAGTAAGGTGAACAAGCCATGGAGAGCAAGCAGGTAAGCAGAGTCCCTTTATGGTCTGTGCTTCCATTCAATTCCTACCTCCAGGTCCCTGCTCTGACTTCCCTCGATGATGGACTGTAACCTATAAGATGAAGTAACACCCCCAAGTTGGTTTTGGTCAGTGTTTTATCACAATAACAACAACAACTGGAACACTGGGGTAGGGACCTGCTTGGGTCATAACCATTAACCCAAGTCCTAAGTGATTAGGACCTCATCTCATCTCCAGGGTGGAAGAAGCAGCAGAGCAAATGCCTCATGCAGGAATGAGTTGAGAGCATCTAAGGTGGAGGGGGGATACATCTGTAGCTGGGAGCAGCAAGGATAATGACTCAGTGGCATGATACAGAGTGGGAGATCTGATAGGGAGGCTCGCCTCCACAGAGGGTGAGAGGTAGATTCTTCACCAGAGTTAGGGATATGAGTGTTGCAGCATGGCCTATGGGGTTGATTTGTAAAAGTTCACTCTGGCTACTATGCAGAGAGTAGATTGGAGGGAGCTTGAGCAGAAGCCACTGGAAGAAGAATCAGTAAGAAGCTCCTACAGTGGCCGGGCGGTGGTGGCGCACACCTTTAATCCCAGCACTCGGGAGGCAGAGGCAGGCGGATTTCTGAGTTCGAGGCTAGCCTGATCTACAGAGTGAGTTCCAGGACAGCCAGGGCTACACAGAGAAACCCTGTCTCAAAAAAACCAAGAAGAAGAAGAAGAAGAAGAAGAAGAAGAAGAAGAAGAAAAAGAAGAAGAAGAAGAAGAAGAAGAAGAAGAAGAAGAAGAAGAAGAAGAAGAAGAAGAAGAAGAAGAAGAAGAAGAAGAAGAAGAAGAAGAAGCAGCTCCTACAGTGCTGGATAAAAGTCCCTCACCATCTCCTGGCTTCCATAATCACAAACCACATCAACTTTCCTTCATCCAACAAGGGATTGGGAGTAAAGGCTACTGGTGAGCAGTTTGGGGGCCCCCAAACTGCCGTCCCAACCCACTCTCTGAATAATCCTTTCCTCAACCAGAAGAGATGAATGATAACATAGTCTCATGACTTACGGTATGGTATTGATGAAATGATACAAGGAAGGTGTGCTCAGGGACTAAGTGACTGTTAATTCCATCAGATCTCTTTACTTTGGGTCTTCCAGAAGCCCAAGCACCCCACAGGCCCTTTATCCCCTCTAGGGACTGCCTTTCCTAGAGTTGTCCTGTTCAGAACCAAAAACTCGAAATGCCTCTTTCAGATGTGTGGTGATGCATTCATAGTGCTGGTCCCTGAACCTGGCTGCCATCTTCTCAAGCAGAAAACAGATTTTCATTTTGTTTCGATCCTTTTGATGTTTTCCTGTCTGCCAGCCTCATCCAGCTTGAAGCATACACGGCACCATCCTACGAAGCTCTCAAGCTGTAAAAATAGAAAGGAAAAGGGGGTTTGGAGGTGGGGTGGGGGTTTGTAAAGCCAGAGATGGCAGGGAAAGTAAACAGATAGCCTGTTCTTGCTTAGCAACAGGAAAGGTTCTCTTAGCTGAGAAACCTGATCAATCCCTTACATGTCTCACCGAAGCAGCTTCCAAAAGCCACGGGATCCCTTGCAACACGGCACCAAAGCCTCTGAGGTTAAAACAAGCAAGATTGGATAGTGTGACCTGTGAGGGTTAAAGGAGCCCAACCCTGTTAGGAGAAGCAGTAGAGCTGGGATTTGATTCCCTCCCTCTCAGATCTGTATGCTTCAGATGTCCTTAGCCCTGCTGGTGTTGTTGACTTCTAGAACCCAAAGGACTTTAATACAATGAAGACCCAGAACTTAGATTTTTAAAATAGCCAATTCCTTCCCTTGAACTGACTTAATGAATTTTACTCCTCTCCAACTGCCTTCAAGCTTCAAGCTTGAGCTGTGTAAATTCAAAAGAGATCTTAAAGGCCACATGGTCTTAGGAACTGACTTCTGCATTACCACTGCAGTGCTGTCAGTGAGAAGAACTGGTCCTGCTGGGTGTGGGACTTGAGGCTGTAATCTCGACTACCCAAGAGACTAAGGCAAGAGGCTGATAAATTGAAAGACGATCAGGGTACACAGTGAACTCTGCTTTCATGTTTTAAAGACTGAAGAATTGGGTGAGGACATAGCTCAGTAGTTGAGTGTCTATGTAGCATGTGTAAGGCCCTAGTTCCCACATCTGATCCCACAAAATGAAACAAAACAAAAAGCTCTAATGCTAAGGGACACATGGATGCATCTTTGGATTATCTGGGATGCTTGGCAGGAATCAGACATCACATCTCTGTTTCTTCAATAACTCTGTGTTCTTGACAAATTAAAACCTAAGTTTTAATAATCTCATCCATAAGATAGCATCTGCTCCTGAGTCTGGGAACTAGAGATGATGCTATGAGAATGTCAAGATAGAGCAATCAGTAGGCTTTGCTATGCCTTTCCTTCTAACCCCCACCATCTTGAGTATGCTGGTTAGCAACACCTGGCTCTCTAGAGGAAAATAAAATCCACGACCTCTGTATCTGTTAATTTCTTGGTACTCATGTTCTTGCTGACTCCAAGCACCAATATACTGGATATGTGGAGAATAGGTATGAGCTGGACCTGACACACTTCTGCCCAACACTCAGTCAAACTCAATTCCAGACTGGGGACATCATCTCACAACCTACAGAGTCCATTATTTTCTATCACTACCTATCCTGGAAGGAACAGATCTACAGTCCCCCATCTGACAAATTGGGAAATTAAAACTCAGAGTGACTGATCAAAGACAGACAGGAAGTAAAAGCAACAGGACTCAATCTGGGCCCACTCCAAAAGCAGTGTGCCTTCTACTTTGTCACCTCCCTGCTGTGAGACTATCACTCAGATCTTCCCAGAGGCAAGACCTCCCTGAACCTCCATCTGGCCATATGACCACCCTAGCCTTAGTGTCACCTCAGATGCCCTGGGAACCAAGCATGATAATGCAAATGAAACGACTCGTGAAGACCAAAATTATCCTGGAAAAAAAATTGTGAATTTTGCAGTTAGTGGCTAGGGAGAAAACATGGGAGTAAAAAGTCCTCTGGGAGAACTCAAAGACAAGAGAGGACAGAACTACCCTGAGCACACTTCAGATTGACACAGGAAAATGTGGCTAGATCCACATTCAGTCCCCTTCAAAGTGTTTATTAGCACAAAGACAACGGGGATGGGAAGCATGAAATGGCACCATAATTACAGCCGCATATAGCATTCTTGCTCAGAAGCCTGTTTGCTTTTTTCTTGTGCTGTCTGTAAAAATACAGTTGCTTCTTACTCCAGAGCTGCTCATACCCCACCCATCTCCTGAAAGAGGTCAGATCTTCAGCTCAAGCCAAAGGGAATTTATGGGCTCCCGTCACTTGGCAGAAGTTCAAGGTGAAGCCATCTTGGATGTCCACCAACTCTAATGATGTCATATTCTCTCTCTCTCTCTCTCTCTCTCTCTCTCTCTCTCTCTCTCTCTCTCTCTCTCTCATTCTCCCTCCAGTCCTCCTCCCTCTCTTTGCCTCATCCTTTCTCCCTTCCTTTCTTTATTCTTCCTCTCACATCTCTCTCTCTCTGCCCTGCTCATCTTTTCTGATCTTTCCTCTGTGTTTGCCTATTTCTGGCCCTCTCTGTTCTCTTTCAACAGCTTAAAGCTGATTTGCTATAAAGAGAGAATAGGTCAAGGCTACAGAGCATTCTAGACTTACATCACTTCAAAGAAGAGTTAGTATCTATCTATCTATCTCAAGAAGTTTTAAACTTCTGCTTCTTTTAAGTTAGGTCACATGCCTAAATGTCATAGCCCAGGGTAAAAGCTAGTATGATGGGCTGTGCCTGTCACCAGCCCAATCCTGCAGACAGACAGCATTCATAGAAAAGAAGTGGTCCCCTAAAGGCCAGTGACCTTTGTCCAAAGAAAAGAATGAGTATTGTCCAAAACCAGTGAACAAGAGCCACTGATGTCAAAACCCAAACGTTGGTATTTCTCCCAAGATGCCTTTGCCCTTTTCAGGATCTCACACTGATTCCCATCATGGATACAGCATGACTCAGAAAGCTGGTATAGCCCACATCTGATATGACAAGGTCCAAGGACATGCCTGATTCCTCAGGACCCAGTGTATTTGAGGTACTTGATCAATATTTATTAAGTAGATAGATAGTACCCCACTTGATTGACAGAGGACAGAAGGATTCAGAGTCTCTATTAGGGATCAACAGCAAAGAAGGCTGGAATTGCTTACTGATAGAGGCCAAGAGAAGTCTGGAGGATAATGGCTATATTTGTCACACTATTTATGACCCTGCCCTATAACCAAAGCCTGATATAATAAAATTTTTATTTGATTTACCCATTCCCTCATTAACTGTTGTTCTGCATTATTGATCCTCCATCTTCAAAATGCTGTACTTCCTAATATGCTAGAGAACAGCATCCAATTCCACTGCCCTAGTAGGACGGGCATCTGTCACCACCCCTATGGTGGCATCCACTATGGGCTGTATGTCATCTCTGACTTATCTCCTTACTGATTGGTGCTATAGACTCTGGCTGGTGAGTACCCTTTCCCATCTCTGCAGAGCCTTCATCTTGAATGGTGCACATCTGTCAGGGCCCATACGTGCTGCTCATGGATGAGACATGTGGTTGTTCATATGCACACTACTACAGAGTATGCATTAGGATGGGATGGCTGCCCACAAATGGGCAAGCCACACCAGTAGGCCAGTATAAACTAGATGCACTGGAAGTCACAAGCAACAGTGGTTTCTGCTTTTGCTGTTACATTATTGAGTCATCTTGGAAGCAGCCAGGGCCACCCTTTTTAATCTGACAGCTAGTCACCACATCTCTCTCCTGCTTTCATTTGGTCTCATGGGATGCATATGAGAGAAATCACAACGTCCACTTTGAAAATATGGAAATGGAGACCTACAGAAATTAAGAGGCCATGTCCCAAGGCCAAAACCATCAGCGTTTGCTGCTTACATATTATGGCATCAATGGCCGAGTGACTTTTCCTGCATTATAGTGATGCTGTAGGGCTTGTGACCACAGAGTTAAGCTCTAAAGTCTGTGAAGTGAAGGTGTCCCCCAGATTAGCCTTTTTTTTTTTTTTTTTTTTTTTTGAGAGAGGAGACTAGAAATCATATGCTTCCTCCCCAAAGAAATATGGTTTTTATTCTCTCTCACTGACATACTGACATTCTGGAAACTCTTCAGTGCCATTACACTGTTGCCCAAGAGTCTGTGGGCACACGACTGATAAGATAACTCGAGTGACTGGGGTAAGCGTGGGAGAGTGACGATGCAGCTCCAGGGACTTGTTCTTGCTACTGCCAGTCTCTGCTTTCTGGCGTCGTTTGCTACCAGCAGCTGGACAGAACGGTGCCCCTGAAGACTGCTGGCGGACTAAAAACAGAAAAGGGGGTAATACAGAGGTGGGGGAGACTAGAGAGAAGAAAAGGTGAGCACTCTCAAGACCTCCTAGGTGTTGAATTGTAGGAACTATTTATAATGTGTTCATATGGAAATCCGAAGCATTGGTTGGTTACACTGCAGTCTATGCTATACCTATTGAGAGCATTCACTCACTAAGCCCAGGCCCAGGCCCAGGTCTTCCTGCACAGAATTGAGCAGTATGTTTATATTGTCTCTTTGCCTAACTGCCTTCTCCCACTAGCTCCTGAGCTCTCTGAGCCCATGGGTCTTACATTGTTATTGCTGCATTGTTAGGGTCCGGCAAGCTAGCTGGCACTAATATGGGCTTAGGAAACATTTGATGAATGCGCGGACATGGTGTTTAAGTGCATAATCAAGAGTCTATCTGAGACTTTCTGACACCAAGCCCACAAATTGATCTCTTCCACCTTTCTGAACTCCTATAAAAATCATGGCCTGGCAATTAATTTGACACTCATATGGTAGCTTGCACCGTCTCTGGAGTTGTTGCATCGAACTCTGACTTGAACATTTTATTGTTATTAAACATTTTACGTGGTTGGATTTATGTCTTGTTTTCACAAGTAGCCTGTAAGCTCATTCATTCATGCAAAGAACAATCATTGAATTATGCAGTGGGGCATTGTTCTATGAGCAATCCCATCTCCTGCGTGTACTCAGTGAAAGTCTACTGTGTGCTTTAGGCAGGCACTGTGCTCAGGGTGAGATGTGTTTAATGAGAACTTTAAAACTTTAGCCTGAATTGCAAACCTCTGTGCCTCTAGGGTCACCTACAAAAGCTGCAAGGGTGAAACGGATGACAGCTGAGAGGTGTATGTATCTGGACAGAGCTTTTACAGGTGACCTAGCAGCCTCCACATAGCATACAAGGTGACCAGATGATGCAACGATAGTCTAAAATTCATTCTGCTTTCTGCTCACTGAACCATGCATATCCTAGACTTCTTTCTTTCTGCAGGCAGATAGGAACAACTTTTCCTCCCATGAAAAGCTTGTTCGCTTCCCAACCCTCTAACTGGGGCTTCAGGTGGCCCCTTAGTCTACTTTCTGTTTGCTCCAGCCAGGACACAGCATGTGAGAAGCAACAACTATTATCTATGGCATGCTCTGGGGACAGGGAGGGAAAAACAAAAACAAACACAAACAAACAAACAAACAAACAAACACACTTTCTTGAATACTCACACCAAGGGCATTACATGTCTATTAAAATCTGTTTAAAACCCCATTTCACAAACAAACCCCTTTCAAAATACACTCATCTTGGAGCAATCCTTAGTATCGAGCTAATTGTTTAACCAACACCCAAATAAGACATTAGCCATTGAATCTCCTGACTGGGATGACTAAACTCAGAAAGCAGCATCCAGGAGGTTACACTTTCTAGGTTAAGTGAGACTCAGAGTGGGTAAGTCCATGCTGGGTGGTTGGAACTCAGTCTCTATAAACTATCAGGTCTGGGTCCCGCCCACTTGATCTCAGGTCTCTTCCTAGACTCTGAACTTTGAGTGAGGTGTTAAGCTAGTGCTGCAGGCTTGCTGATTTGGATTTTTGAATGTGTACTGTTGTTACAGGGAACCTCACCCCAATACCACCACCTCCCTCCACAGACAAGGAAGGATAACTGAAAGGGGCAAGTTCCCCAGGCAGGCATGCATTGGCTCTCCTATTTTCTTGTTGCCAAGACAGGTCTATTCACAGACCAGAAGGAGTCTGAGGACCCTGTGAAGGAGCAGGCTCAGCTGTGTCTGCCAGCCTCGCAGGCAGTGACTGTCGCTGCAGACAACAGACATGTCGGGGCATGGGGTAACCATTCTGTTTGCTTTGCCCTCCACCCCCACCCCCACTGCTCAGTTGTTCAGTCCAATCTGTTTCTGGAGTACAGAAAGCAAAAAGAGAAAAGGAAAATCATTTTAATTCACCTTCCTGAGACATTTTGCAAGTATCCTTGGAGACTTCTTTGCAAAATTTACAGTATGTGGTTTCCAATAGTATAGGCTAAAGGAAGATTCCAATTTCAGCTCTCCCACTACGGCACTGTGTGACCTTATGCCAGGTACTTACCCTCTCTGGGATCATGCTCTAAATATTCTAGGCCATGGACTGAATAGCCTCTGTGGTTCCTAGGAATTGTGGAGATTACAGAGCAATGGTTGAAGTCCAAGGCAAGATGCAGCCAATGCAGATAGTGAGTGGTCTACATGAAGAATCGTCCTTTGAAGAGCTGGTCCTCAAGACAGAAACAGCAGTGTGCATGCATGCGCACTTGTGTGCATGTGCTAACAGGTATTACTACTGCAAACCAAAACGGCTTGAGTTCCCTCCTCAGCCAGGCCTCTGACACTCAGTAGATAATGACCGGATGAGTGTTCATTGCATTGACGGGTTGTTTAACTGCTCCAAGCTGTGATCTCCTTCATTGATAAATAAGACAACAGTACTGTATATACAAGAATGTAAGTCTAATTAGGTGGGATAAGTCACCTAAAGTGGAGCTTCCAAAGCGCTAATGAGTCCCTCCTTCCCTTCCCTTCCCTTCCCTTCCCTTCCCTTCCCTTCCCTTCCCTTCCCTTCCCTTCCCTTCCCTTCCCTTCCCTTCCCTTTCCCTCCCCTCCCCTCCCCTCCCCTCTGCTCCCTTCCCTTCCCTCCCCTCCCCTTCCCTTCCCTTTTCTTGTACAGGCTCCAAGTGAACCCACAAACAGTTCAACAGAGAAATTGGCTTCAAAGCACTGTGGGTCAAGGTGGTTTGGTGGATTGAGATTAGTCAGGATTTGGTGAGAGGCTCTCCACTTCAGATTCCCTAAAGGTGCTGAGAATCCTCTGTCTGTTTATCTGTCTGTCTGTCTGTCTGTCTGTCTAGCACCTACCCTCTATGTACAGATCTATTCAAACTATACTCAACACTCAAGGCTCATCTCTAGAGCAGCCTCCTTTTCAAAGACTCCCATTAAAAGATGCCAGGGTTGTAGGTAACCTCTTCCTCTATGGACCACCCAGCCCTTCAAGCATGCATCTATCCCTTCAAACCTGATGTTAATGCCATTTGCCTTGGAATCTCCACCCACTTTAAGCAGTGATCCCCTGCAGGTTAGAGAGAGACCAACAAGCAGAGTCAAACTCTGAGCTGTATGTTCTAGAGGTACTGGCCTGGCATAGGACAGACACAGAGTCTCTGTATAAAGCAAGGGTGATAGTTAGCACTTCCACAGCTCTTGTGGATGGCCTTCTCCTCACTCATTTAACTACCACACATAGTAACCCTGTAAGGCTTGGGGTGTTAGTAAATCTCCTTTCAAGTGAGGAGACCTTACTAAGGCTTAGAAATATATTCATGGCTTCTCCGTTTGTACCTAAGAGTACAGGATTCCAGAAGGTCCATCTCCAGCATTCATTAGACACTCCTTAGCCATAGCAGGGAATTTCCTCTATGGTCTAGTGAAACCTAATGTTGCATCCTCTGGAACCTCAGGCAACCTCATCATCGCCTGCTTCTCACTTCCCTGCAGAAGGTGTTCCCAGAGCTGCCCATCTAACCCTCACAGGAGCTTTACACAAAGTAGCATGAAGAGAACAGGGAGGAGTTTCCCTGCCAGATGGGATTCTGATTCCCTTCCTATCTTCTAAGGGGATTCTGTCTGCTTCTCAACCAGAGACCTCAGCTGGACCCTCCACCACGGTCTTTATTGCTCGTGGTTGAGGAGTTAAGAAATATGCAATATAAGCATTGAGATGTGTCTGCATCTCTGCATCATTCCATCCCCCAGCATTATCTTCTTTGTGTGTGAGAGTGTAGTGTGTGTGTGTGTGTGTGTGTGTGTGTGTAGGTTCATGTGTGGGGTGTGTGTGTGTCTGTGTGTATGTAAGTTTATGTGTGGTATGTGTGTATAGGTTCATGTGTATGTGTGTTCATGTTATGGGTGTGTTGTGTCTGTGTGTGCCAGTGTACATGTGTGTTTATGTATGGAGATCAGATATCAGCATCAGATATCTTTTTCTATTGCTTATTTTTTTGAGGTAGGTTCTCTCACTAAAACTGGTGCTCACAAATTTGATTAGACTAGCTGGCCAGTGAACTCTGGGGAGCCTCCTGTCTCTGCTTCCCCAATGCTGGGATGAAAGGCACATGTTGCCATGGCCAAAGTTTTGCATGGTTATGTGAAGTCACAGGTCCTTATACACTTCACTAACTGAGCAAGCTCCCCAACCTTCTTGATATCATCCTCATTGCCCAATCATAAGCTTGATGTGATAGCTTTTGTAAGGGAGCACTCTTGACTTCATCGTATCATTGCTAGCCACTCTCTACCCAGCACCTTGGTCCAGCCAAATAAACACCCCACAACTCATCAAGAGCACCATCTAATCCAGGAAATGGCTCAATGAGTAAAGACACTTTCCACAAAGTGACAACCTGAGTTCAATCACATGATGAATATTTTATAAATATCCCTATATATTTTATATGTACTAATTTATTCTGCATTGTGATATATAAAGCACTTTATATATTTTTTTGAGTGTACATGTGTAGATATTTGTAATCCCACATCAGAAGTAATATCTGGCCAGGTTTACAAAGATGAAAATTACTGAGTATGGGTCAAATCTCAACTCTAACATCCCCAAACATAATCCTGTGCCTCCAAACAACATGGCATTCATTTTCTACCTAGGTTTTGGTCAAGTTGAAAATAAGTTATAAGCTAGAGAAAGACCAAAGTGTCAGCTGTATTGCTGCCGGAGGTCAAACTAGAGGGCCTGACCTCCAGTCTCTTATTCTTGTAGCTTAAACACATTTCATCCCAAAACTGAAGAAAGCATGGTCACTCATACACATTGAGACCTTACCTGGATGACTGCCTGGGTAAGGAGTGAGGATTAGTAAACAGAGGAACCGCTTCTCTCTACATTAAAAGCCATCAGAAGTGGCCAAGGGAGTCCAAGAGAGGGAGGAGTAAAGACAGAGAGAATGCCCAGCAGTGTCCTGTGCTGTTGAAGAATCAAGGTGGAAATAAGATTTTGAGGAGATTCTTGAATTTGAAGTATGCCTGCATACAGGAGAGATAGTTTAGCAGACCATAAAGGTGGATATTGAAGTGACCAATACTTGTAAATAGTTTTCCAAAGGTTTTTGGGTGACACAGGGTGAAGAGCTGTTGAACGTACAGCTTACGTTGGAGAGGAGAATTCTGTTCACTTAAAATACAAAGATGCTGTTGTGTATTGCTACTAAGAAGGAGCTGCTGGGGGGAAAGGTGTGGGAACCTGTGGAGAGAGGTGGTGCCAGATGGTCCTTGAGGAGGTAGAAGGTGGCAGGCAGAGAGCAGATGGAGAAGTGGGGAACATGAATTGAGGCCTAACAGATGGGATTTGAACCTTCTTTTCTGTGATCTGACCTCCAACAAGCTGCCTATGTCTCCTCCTCACAAAACTCACGGGTGCCTCCTTTACAAATGGGATATAACAGATTACAGCTTCCTGAAGCAGTCATTAGTATTGCTAACAGATATTGATTGGATCATTCTTGGGACATGTCAAGATCATATTGTCTCATCCTAGCTAAACTCAGGTAAGGGCTCCGTGTTGCTTTGTTCAAAAATTAAAAATTACAACAAAAAAGGGAGCAGAGTGACATGTGGCATTTCCAGACAGAAGCTTTGGGAACAGTATGTGCTTCACCATTTCCTCCTTCCCATCTGCAGTGACAGCCTCAATATGCATAGTAGATTCCTTGTCACTCTGAGTTCCAGAGTGGGATTCATAACTTCGAAGAGGGGCATGAGCCAACCTCTGATGGATATGCGGTATGACTGAGAAACAATCTTTGCTTCCATAACCCACCTCAGTTTGAGGAGGGTTTGTTGCTGAAAAATAGCCTAACTTATCCCTACTGATGTACTACCTTGTAAAATTACTGTGAAAAAAGTATGCAAAATGGCATATAGAGTAAGATGACATGGAAAATAGAAGACAGTTAATAAATAATGACCCTTCGCATTTATTGAGAACTGTAAACAGTGCTGCTCAGTGGATCAGAAACACTTGAAGGTATTTGTATAATGCAGAAATTGTTTTAATAGTAATTGATGATAGCTGACATTTATTGAACAATTACTATAGATCAGGTTCTGGGTATAGAAAAAGCCATTTCTCTAGCCAGCTCTTTTCTCCTGTCATTTCTTTGCTCTGTCTCCCCTGATTATTTCTGACAACCCCTTTCAAACAACTGTATTGTATATTTTGACACTCATGAAAAGAAAGGGCCCCAGAAATCATCTGGGCCAACATCTGCCCTGAGTCAGGGCTCTCAACATGTAGGCATCCAGAGTCTGCTGAATCAATCTCTCTGACAGCTTGTGCACCCCAGGATGCTGCTGGTGGGCCATAAGTTCTAACATGTCAAGGCCCATGTTTCTCTTGTTCACTCTCAATTGCCTGTGGCCAGTCCAGCACCTAGCAACACAGTCAAAAGGGAGTAAATGCATACTAATGGAAGGAGTGACCATATGGACAAACTTCTGAATGGCTCTAATTTTATCTGCTCTGTCCATAAAATGGTGATATCCGATCTCTACAAAAACCCCAGTGAAATTATATGTGAATGTAAGTGGTATGGTGTGGAATCTCCATCAGTGTTGTTTGAACTCTGTCTCACTTTGCATGTTAGTGACACCTCATAGAGTTGTCCAAGGTCCAAAGAGGGACTCTGAAAAAATGGGCCTAGAGCACAGGAGGTATTCATTAAATACAAGACATTTGTACTATTAACATCAGGACATTAGGAGACCTCAGAGGCCATTTAGTCTAACCCTTAATCAGTTCATGGCTGCTAGTAATTAGATCCCATTGGTGATGTATAGCTTCTATCTTGCCTCTAAAAAGAGACACAGCCTGTCCTTTTGAACAAGAACAATAGCTGCTGTTGCTACTGCTGCTGCTGCTACTACTACTACCACCACTACAACAACAATCTAAGATGTTTATAGTTCAGATGTTGTACAGGTACATTTGTTGTTCAAATCTAACATTAGCTTTCCTAATCAGTTGGTGTTTAGGGGCAAGGTTGTGAGTTAGGGGTATAGGTTACTTCTGTCTTTTACACAGTTCTGTCACAGCCCCTTTCCTTGTCACTGTGACAAAACACCTCACAGAAACAACTTAAGGGAGGAAGAACTTATTTTGGCTCCTGGTTTCAAATGCTTCAATCCACTGTCTCTCTGCCCCTGGTGCTTGGGCAGAAATATGGAGGCAAGAACACGTGGCAGAGAGTATGTTTCACTCCTTAGTAATAAGAAAGCAGAGAAATATGAATGCATAAAAAGGTCAAGACAAAATATAGCCCCCAGAGACATGCCTCCAATAACCTACTTCTTCCAGCTAGACCACCCTTACTTTGGACTATCTCAAAATACCTCCCAATATTGCAATCCATCAGGAATCACTCCATTCACTACACCAAAGCCTCCACTATCTGGCTGTGTCTACAGATGCCTCGACAGACCCAAAGACACACTTTACTAATCTCCTAGGTGATTCTTAGTCGGCTCAAGATGACAGTGAATATCAGTCATCACAGCCTCCAACTTGTCTGCATCAAAACTAGGAAATAAACTTCATCCATTCACCAACTCTCTCTGTGGAAGCGACTTCTTATACTCACATTTATGTGGAGAGAATTAAGCATAAAGCACAACCTAAAGTCAAGGATCCTAAAAAGAAAAATGTGATTTATGCCTGGTTGGGCAGCTCCTTCCTGGTGGCTAGTATATTCTGAATCTATATAACAAGGAAGAAAAAGAAGAAGAAGGAGAAGAAGAAGAAGGAAAAGGAGATGAGGAAGAGGAAGAAAAAGAAGAGGAGGAGGAGGAGAAAAAAAGAAGTAGAGAAAGAGATTCTCATGCTCAGTTAGCTGTATTTCCAACTGTAGTCTTAGAAGATGGGTTACCTTTTAAACAGAGACCATTCCAATGCATTGCATACCAAGCATAATAATTCATAAAAAATTCAGATGAGTTTCATGATGGAGGTGGAAAGTAGAATGTTTGGGGATGGGAATTTGAAAATGATAGAGCAAAAGAATTAAAGCACTTTACACTTAAAAATGTAATATTCACATAAAATGTAAGTCTCATAGGAATGCTTTTACGTACTCCCCATTGAATAAATAATAAATAAAAAAGCAGCTCAGAGAAGTAGTATGCCTTGCCCAAGATCGAACAATACAGAGTTGGAGAGGTCAGACTGGTCAACTCCAGGTTGGTTAATGGCAAAAAGAAATATTTCCTTTAATATCTTTGCCTTCTTAGTTTAATACTTCATCTCTTCTTTCCTCAGCCCCACACTGGCAAGCACTGTCCTTTGGCTAGTCAAACTTTTTACCAATTCCTCTTTCCTCTAGGGTCAAGGATCTTGAAAGTAGTTTTATTTCCCAATTCTCTTGACATTACATTTCAATCTACCCCATAGGTTGAGTTATAAACAAAGTTTAATGTTCATCTGCCTTCTCTAGTACATAAAAAAAATGGAAGTTTGTCTTCTGTTTCCTAGGTGTACACAGCAACAACAAGTACACAATGACTCTAGTTTCTTAATCCAGAGATGTGTCAATTCCTAGGTCATTTTTTTCAACCAAGAGGACATTAAAACATTCTGTTTGTAAAGAAATTTCATGGATATTCCACTTGAAAAAGCCCAGCATACTCTCCTTTCACTGTTAAATCCCACCTCTTGCTGGCAATGCCCCTTCATTTTTGAATGGGAAGAAAAAGAATATGATAAAAATTGTCAGGGAGGGTTGGAATATGAATTTACACAGTGAGTTTGGTGTTACCTCTTTAACTCAGCTTGAGATCTTGGCTTTGAGGGATACTAAAAAAAATATATTAGCTTCATTTGCTGTAGGTGACTTCCTCATAAATGATTCATATTTGTCTAATAATTTGTACCCACCATTCTCATGCAAGAAGCACTCATCAGCCACAGAGAAGCAAGTTCTGAATGTAACAATGACAGATGCTTATTTATGATCTCTTGAATCTGTAGGAATCTCTGTCTATACATGCATAGACACACACACACACACACACACACACACCAAGGGAGAATTGGGTTCAATTCACAGGGAGCATTAATTAGTGCATATCAAATGTGAGCTTGACAGGGCTATGATTTAAACACAAAGATGTCTGAAGAATCATTATTCAATATTTGAGATCCATGCTAGTCTGGTGCTATTGTATCCACCTGAACAAATACAACCTGGCATCTTACCATCTCTGCAGCTGTTTGACTCTCCCTACAGAATTCTCCCTACAGAGTGGTGCATGTGAAGGAGCCTCCGATGGGGGAAGGGGCTGGGGAAGGATTATACACATGACTCAGCAAGGTATGATATAGCAGGAAGAACCAAGAGTGGTTCTTCTCTCCACTTCTGGGAAGTATCAGTTCCACGAATGGAACAAGAATCAGGCTTTCATCCATATCTGATATGTTAACTGGGGGTCTACCCAATCAGATCCTGTATCCCTGCAGAGCCTCATTTTCTTCACCATCAAAGAGTCGTTCCTGCAAAGCTGTTGAGTATTGTATGGGTTTGTATGTTTAGGGCAACAGTGAAGGCTAGGCTTTTGTCTAGGATTTTATTTTAAATCAGATATCACAAAGTTCCTATGATTCCATGGATAAAGAAGCAGAGAACTCCAAGGCTTTTCCAGAAGGTTCCCAACTAATAAATGATGGAACAAAGACCCAAAGTTTAGTCTACACTCTTACTATGCCCCATCTTGTTGCTTCTCTTCTGCCTTAGAATGGAAACAATTCAGTTCGGAATAGCCTGTATAGCAAAGTGAGACAAGGAACAAGAGAGAGATGGCTCAGTGAGTAAAAACACTCAGTGCAGAAGCATTAGGATCTGAGTTCAGATCTTGAACACATCTAAAATAATTGGTGTCATTGTATTTACAAACATGTAACCACAAAGCTGTGAAGGGTAAATACAATAGTATTGCTGGGGTGCCCTGGCCACAAGCCTACTTCCAACTTTAGTGAAAGACCCTGTCTCAAAGGAATAAGATAAAGAGTGTTAAATCAGGGCATCCAACATCATTCTCTGACCTCCATGCACACTTGTCTGTATACATACACATACACATACACATACACATACACATACACATACACATACACATACACACACACACACACACACACACAGAGAGAGAGAGAGAGAGAGAGAGAGAGAGAGAGAGAGAGAGAGAGAGAGAGAGAGACATGCACAAGGACATGAAATACAAAACAAATAAATAAAATTGAGAATTTTCCTCAAAAGGAATTTACTAGCTGTCCCAGTAGTGTGTCACATCACATGTGGTCTGGCTGGAGACAGGTATTGGAACAATGACACTGGAGACTTTTTTGTCTGTTTTGCTCCTTGGAGATTGATCATCCTTGTTCCTTCTCAGTAGGTCAGCAGAAATATCTACACATGCCTCCTGCTTACCATTTACATTATGAAAGACAGTATTCTTCACAAAATATCTTTTGATATAGTCTCCAAAAGCTTTTATTTGCCCTCCTCGGGTCTTGCTCATCTTTGTGATCAAGAAATCAGTTTTATGACGAGGAGGAGAGTAGTGTGAGGTTATCCTTCACATACCTGGCTCCTCCTGAAAAGTAGTTTCCGAGTAGATACCAGAATAAGCTATCTCCTTAGGACCACAGCAGCATCTAACAAAAGCCCAAGACATGACATCTCCTGTTTCTTAATCCAAAAGTCAGACAATTCCTAGAACTTTCTTTTGGAATCCCTGATTTATTTGTTTACATATAATTCATTCAGAGTCTTCCGTGTGGAATTCCATTTATTTCAACAAGCCTTATAATATTTCCCTATATTTTTGACCCTATAATTTTAGGCAGGATAAAGTAGTTATTTATCCATAATACACACACACACACACACACACACACACACACACACATATATATATATATATATATGGAGAGAGAGAGAGTGCGCGCTATCAGATACAACACACATACACACATACACACATATTATTTTCAATCCCCCACTTTTAACTACTTTGAAAATTAGGAGTGGTCCAGTCTTATGGAGGGGTTTTGTTGGCAGCTTGGCACTACAGTCAGAAAGGTCTGATTTGAATATTGACTCTACCATTTATGTGATGTTTATAACAATTTAATTGTTCAGTTAAAAGTTATTTCTTTGACGCCACACTTCAATCCACAATGGACTAAAGGCCACATATGATAATGTATGCTATAAACAAATTTAAATGTTGAAGATGTTGTAAATTGCAGTATGAACTTAAGACCTGAAGAAAGTTAAGAGTACATGTGGAGTGTGTGTGTGTGTGTGTGTGTGTGTGTGTGTGTGTGTGGTGTAGTTTGTGTATGTAAGTGTGTGAGGGTGTGTGTATGTGTGTATGTATGTGGTGTGTGTATGTAAGCATATGAGTATGTGTGTGTATTTGGTGTATATGTGACTATGTGAGTATATATGTGTGTGTATATGTGTGTTCCAAGCTGTAATACTATGTCAGATTAGGTGTAATTATAAAATGGAGCTGTATGTTTGCTAGGAACAAATAAAAAGGAAAAACTTGGGAAGCTAAGTAATTTTTATGAACTGGAGAATCATAAGGAGGACTTAGCCAGGGTCTTTATAGAATCAAACCTTACCCAAAGCCTCACTTTTGCATATTCATCTGGGAAAGCAGTTGGGTAAAAGAGATACAGAAGCCTACTATCTGCTCATTCAAAAGAAATGTTTCCCCAACAAATTAATGAAAAGTCAACCCATGCTCCAAGTATACTTAATATTATTAAGACATTAGTACCATCTAAAGCAATTTATGAATCTAGTCCCTATTAAAGTCATGGTAGTAGTTGCTCTAGGTATAAAGAAAGTCATACTATATTTAAAGGGTAATCAAAAGAGGCTCCCAAATAGCCAAAACAGCCTTGGAAGTCCTGCACTTCTTAATTTCAACTCTATGTGCATTATAAATGTCATTAATGAAAGAGTATGTTGCTGGCAGAGAAATGAATGTGTGGATCAATGGGATAGCATCCCAAATCCACTGAACCCTTGCATATATGGTCAAATAATTTTCAACAAAGAAGCAGTGATCCTTCACTAGAGAAAAAAAAAAGTCTCCAGAAAGTTTCCAGGAAAAAAAAAAAAAAAACCTGATAACCATTAAAGCCAGATCTTTCCCTGAAACTACACAGATGAGCTCAGTGTAGCTATGATGGAAACATACACCCTGAACAACAACTCTTTCAGAAAAATAAAGAAAGAAGAAAGAAAGAAAGAGAGAGAGAGAGAGAGAGAGAGAGAGAGAGAGAGAGAGAGAGAGAGAGAGAGAAAGAAAGGGTGGAGGTTTTGAGGACCTGAATTTGGCAAGGAGTTCTTGGATGTGCCACACAAATACAGGTAAAACAACAACAGCTTAAAAATGGGGAATCTGGGTCTGGAGCGATGACCCTGCAGTTAAGAGCACTTACTGCTCTTGTAGAATACCCAGGATTAGTTTCTTTCTAGCACTCATATCGTGGCTCTCAACAGTCTGTATAACTCCAGTTCCAGGGGAACTGACACTGTCTTCTGGCCTCTGCAAGCACCCAACATAAACATGGTGCCATATATACATGCAGACAAACATTCATACACATAATTTTTAATTATAATAAATGAGCTAAATTGGATGACAGCAAAATTAAAACATCTGTGCGTCAATGAACATAATCAACAGAGTGAACGAAATGTAGCATTCGGGGAGAAAGCACTTGCAAATTACATATTTGATAAGCAGTTTCTGTCCTCTTATCTGAATACTGTCATAAGCTCTAGGGGAAATCTACTACCATTATGATGCTAAATGGACATAGTATTAAACCAACTCCTAATGACTTGTTGTTATACCCATAGATCAATACATCTATCATCACTAATCTGAGAAGCTCCTATTTACTGTAGCTAGTGATTAACACAACTGACCAAGGCATAGAGAATAAGTGACTGCAGAATTCTCAGCCCTAAAAGGAATGTATATATCATTCCTTCACAAGACTCCTTGCAGAAGGAGGAGATAGAAGGAGTGTAAAAGCCAGTGGTGGATAACTGCAGTGGAACAATGGCATTGAGACACAGCAGGACTGCTGTACATATGAACTCACAGAGGTTGGGACAACATGGACAAAAGCATGTGAAAACCCAAGTCAAACCAAATCCCAGCATGAAGAAGGGAAGCTGGGCACATAATTTCACGCCTAGCTGTGCAGTTATTGGCAATTGATAGCTGCTGGGAGAAAGAGAAGTTTTCCCTATAAGTATAAACTCTGGTAAGTCCATTAGTCTCCAAATGAAAGGCTATATGTTTTGCAATATTTGGACAACACAGATTGGTCTGGAAGGATTTATTTTTTAAAAAAGACTCAATGTTGGTGGGGAGGTCTGGTAGTCTCAATGAGAATGTTCCCCATACTCAGATGCTTGAACAATTGGTCCCTAGTTGGTGATGATGTTTGGGTAGGTTTAGGAAATGTGTCCTTGTTGGAGAGAGTGTGTCAATAGGGGCAGGCTTGAAAGTTTCAAAGCCAAGCACCATTCACCATTTTGAATTCTCTCTCTTTTCTCTCCTCCTCCTCTTCTTTCTTCTTTTCTTCTTCTTCTTCTTCTTCTTCTTCTTCTTCTTCTTCTTCTTCTTCTTCTTCTTCTTGTTCTCTCTCTCTCTCTCTCTCTCTCTCTCTCTCTCTCTCTCTCTCTCTCTCCCCTTCCTTCCTGACTCAGGTTTGAGATGTGAACTTTCAGTTGTTCCCACCACCATATTCATCTATCTACTCTGCCAACATAGATTCCAACTTTGTGGAGCCATAGGCCCAAATAAATTTTGTCTTCTATAAGTTGTGTTAGTTATGGTGTTGTAACACAGCAATAGAAAAGTAACTAATAGATATTGATACAAAGACATGGTGAGTCTGATCAAAAGGTGTTGTTTGAAATGCTCACCTAATAAAAATATGTATGTATATAATATGTATATAATCAACAACTATATAAAAAAAACTTCAACTCAACCACCAAGTAGAGAATACAATTTTAAAATGGCCAAAATTTGAATAATCAGAGAGACTACTATTAAAAAACTTTGTAACCACTAAAAACAAACAAATAAATAAAAAAAAGTGAAGTGTTTCCTCAAAAAATGTTAAATACACATCACCATGTAACACGGCACCTCCATTTCTGGGTAAACAGAAGAATGGGATGTGATGTTTTAAGGCAATATGTGTATACACATTCTTCACAATAGTCAAAAAGTATGAGCTACTCTAATGGCCCATCAATAGATGAATACACAAATATCTTACATTCATATAACAGAGAATTACTCAGGGCTGGGATGATGGTTTAGCTGCTAATGTGTCTGCTGTACACGAAGACCTCAATACCTGAGCAAAAATTATGTGTAACTCTGTATACCTGCAAGCTAGTGTTTAGGAGCACAGAAAAGAGGATTTCTGGGTTTTCTGGCCAGCCAGTCTAGAAGAATCAATGATTTACAGGATTAGAGAGAGAACCCATCTCAAGAAACAAAGTGAAAAGCTATTTAGAAAGACATGTAACCCAATATCAATCTCTTACACACACACACACACACACACACACACACACACACACACACACACTTTATTTAGTCTTGGAAAAAATTCTGATACCTTCTACCATGTAGATGAAGTTGGAAGGTTCTTTTATACTTTGCAAAATAATCCAGTCACAAAAATATAAATAACACACATTTGCACTTCTGTTAATAGTTAGAATACTCAGACTCACAGAGGCAGTGATTAGAATGATAGCTGCCATGAACTGTGGGAAAGAGGGGGTTGGGGAGTTGTTTATGTACATAAAGTTCCAGTTTTACAAAATGCAAAAGTCCCAGTGGGCTGTGGAACAGTGAATATACTTGACATTATGAAACTATACTCTGAGAGGTAAATGTGGTGTTGTGTTGTCTATATAAAAAACAAAGAAAGAGATTCTTCAATGCAAGCTTCTTTCTTCTCACAAGTTGTTTTTTACAAAGGAAGAAAAGATGTAACCTGTCTAGGGAAGTTCTGGGAAAGCCATATACAAGAGAGATTATAGCTGCATCACAGAGGGCCACCAGAGCTAGCCAAAGCAGAGAAGTTACGGAGTACATAATACATGTACAGTATGGACTTGAGGACCCAAGAGTGCAGCTGTGCACTGTGTAGCACAATGGCCATTGAGGCTACAGAAAGTAAGAGCTGTTCAGAGACTTGTGAGCTGCCATGTAGTGTGTGACCTGCCTGAGTCTTACTGGTCTCTTGATGTAGCTCCCATTTTCATCTCTCTGTTAAGCAGAATCACAACTGTCACAATAGTAAAGGGTGACAGACATCATGCATATCATGAGATTGGGTCTCATAACTGGGAGATGGCTTGATGGGAAATGCAAACATAAGGACTGAAGTTCAGATCTCAGAACTCTCATAAAATGTTAGGCGGGCATAATGGCCTACTGGCAACTCCAGTTCTTAGAAGGTAGAGATGGGATACCTTAAGAAAATTGGACTGTCTACCTAGAGTGGCTAGCTAGATCAAAGAAAGTAACAAGCTCTGAGTTCATCTGAAAGAATTTGCATCAGTGAATAAGGTGGAGAACAATTGATAAAGAATATCAACTCTCCCTCACATACAGGTGTGCCAACACACACACACACACACACACACACACACACACACACAAAACGTAAAAGAAAGATTGTACTGGGTTTGAGGAAATTTTATATAGCATGAACCCTTGAGGGTAATCTTTGTGTCATGTCAAGTTAACAGGGACACTTTCACCCACAGGATACCTTCTCTAATTATGCAGAATGAAGGAAAAAAGTGATTCAGAAATTGCTAAAGCTTATGTTTAGCATTATGATTTCCCCAGGACAAAGATATTACTTTTAATAAAAATTTAACAAAGGGGTCTAGGGATGAAATTGAAGTGCACAGGAACCTCCTGACTGTGACAGAACACTCCCATGTGAGGAAGTTTCTGTGGTCTCTGATGCTCAAATATCATAGATGGATCTAGCAAGCTCACATCTGACATCAACTCTTCATGCTGCCACCAACATTGTAAGGGGAAAGCCTCTATGAGCTCTTTCTTCATACAGAAAGCCTTTGTGGGAATCTTGGCTGTGAAGCTATAGAGTATTCTGCACACTAACTTAGTCCCATCAAACCCAGCTCATCTCTGCTGCTGTTGGACTGTATTTCCCAGTCAACTTGATGAAATTCGATCTGCTTCTCAATGGAGACCTTCTCACAGCAAACCATACAGGGTCCATAGACCTGTTCATGATGCTGCAGTTGCTTAAAGTGTTTTTCCAGTCATTGTCCTTCACCTGCAAACACCTTTCTCCTTTAACAGTCTATCTCAAAGGACCCTTGCTTCATGAAGCAAGGGAGCATTGAACTTCTGGAAAATCATACTTGGTTCTCTGTGAACACAGTATTCTCTTCCTACTTTTATACAGAGCATTCACTGCACTGTTTTGAGATTTATTCACAGGCCTGCCTATCCCAGCAGACAGGAATGGAACAGATGCAAATTAGGTCATGTGCTTGCTAGGATAAAGCTAACTGTTGTAGCAGATACAACCTGAAATCTCAGGGACCCAACATGAGTAAATTCCAAACTTCTGAGCAGCTGTGCTGGGCTATGCTCCATGTAGTCATTTAGGATTAACTTGATTGACATCCCGCAGTCTTCCAGGCTTCCAAGACGGCTTTGGTATCCCCCATGAAGCCAGAAAACGGGCAAAGAAATGAATGATGAAGATATACTTCTTTCTTGAACCTCTTTGGGCCGGGAAGGGCACATGTATCTTTGTCCACATTCAATTGAGTACATGGTCCCTCCTAATGCATTGGAGAAAGGGAGGCAAAAGATTGAGAGCTGTGGACCCTGGGCAGCAGCTATTTGACAGTAGGTGTTCTATACTGCAGAAGAGGAGCTGAGGCTTGTCGGGAGCAGTCGGTAACCTCTGACTTAGATAACAAAATGGACTCTTTATACACAATTCATTTTCCTTAAGAGATACCAACAAACTTCTCACTCAGAGCCTTTGGAAAGGTTCAGCATTTAGACACTGAAGGAGAAGATTGGTATGGGGAAATTCTCCAGTTCCTAAAAGGGACTTGGCAACAGAAGCCTTCTAACAGTAGGAGACAATAAAAGATAATGCCATTTAATTTGGTCCTGTAATTATAGTTCCTTCTTCCCAAAGAGCCAAGAATAAACAGTCTAATTACTCTACAGGTTATATGGAGATTAATAAGCCTGACTTCTTCCAGTCTCTCTCTACATAGCTCATAAACAGAAAAGACCAGGATGAGACCTGGCTGGTTATTAGGTCCATACCCTTGGGTGAAGAAAGGGTTTGTAAGGTGAGGGCCTAATTTGCTTCATGAATTATAATAAGCATTTTATATGTCATTTAAACTAATTCTCACAGCAAACCCTTGAGCAAGTGAGACTGTCTTCATTTGCATATGAGGGAGCCCAGTTTCAGAGAAAGGGAGCTACAGCCTCCAAAGTGTCACAGCTGGAATGTGAGCCTCAAACACTCTCACTTTCCACAGCTCCATGATCTTGTGAGAGATACCTCAAAATCCCACAGGACATATCTCGGCTGAGAACAGTGGCTATAGATAGCTGCCCAAAGGTGAGACGTGACCACCACAGCAACCCCACAGCTGTAGTAAGGAGTCTTGCAGAAGCTCTGACCTTCAAACGTCTCCCTCAGCCCATCACTCAGAGCCTTCCCTATGACTTTGCGGATGGGCTCCGCTGAGCTCTGTAGAAATGAGTGCCTGGAATTGGACTCCGTCATGCATTTATATTGGCCTCATCAACGAGATGACTCCAGGAGACCAGGACCAACCATCTGCACAACCCAAGGGGGGGGGGGGTTTCTGAGGAGGAAAGAATTACCTTGAGCTCAACAGCAGGAAGCAAAGGCTGCATGGCACAAGAGCCAGCAGTATAAGCTCAAGGTTAAAGAAACGTCCCCTGTCTTCATGAAGACTTTCATCCTCTTGTGCTGAAGCCTGCCAACTCTTGAGGGGACATGTCTCTGCACCTTTTGTCTTCCAGGGTCTGCTTCTCTTAGCTGTGTCACATTCTTGTCCTCTGGGGATCTTTCATCTTTTCTGGGCGCTTAATGAAAGGGCTGCAGCTTGATGTGGAGATGGAAATGAGCCAGTGCACTCTGGTGACTCGCAGGGTAGGCTTCGGCTTTGGGAAAACCCTCATTCCAGCCATGGCTCAGCCTTCGAGACCTTAAACAACATATGTCCCTTCTCTGAGTTTTTTCCTCCATTAAACTGAGGATCATACCAATACCCATCTTAGGGGAGTCAAAAAGTGACTGCATAAAATTCTGAGCTTAATATACCTACCATGGAGAACAAACGTTACTTGTAATAGATGCTTTGAAAGCTTACACTTAAAAGAGGAAGGATTTGGAATTTCTAAATCCTCTCATTTTCCAGACATGTCATGTTGAATGACTCATTTAGATCTTTCTTCGTACCAGCTTTTCATCTGTATAAAGGGTGCTGCTGCTGCTGCTGCTGCTGCTGCTGCTGCTGCTGCTGCTGCTGCTGCTGCTGCTGCTGCTGCTGAAGTAATATACATGAAAGTTTGGGAGCAGAGGGCTGAGACACCTGTCAAGGATCTTATTGTTTAGTACAGAAGCAAATCTTGCAAAGAGATCTGACGATCTGTAAGGTGGTCTTCCTGAGATACACAGAAACTGACCTAAAACAATTCATACAAAAGATGTCCATATGTTGGGATGGACCATGTCTCTTTGAATAGATATGGCATAGCAAGCCGAAATGCAAGGAGTATCCCAATCATAGTGAGGTGGACATGTTCTGCATGTTTGGGAAGAAAATGGTGGAAGCAGGGAGGAATCTCCTCAGACTAAATTGCTACCAGGCACAGAGAGCTACGAAGGAGACAAACTTCCATTTGTGACTTTCGATGTAGGCACAGTTGTCTTTGCCCACCTAGTGTGCATTTAGGCCTAACTGTCCTATGAGGCTCCAACCCCTCACCCAGGTCCACAGACAAGACAAGCCTCACAGCTCACCCAGATGGTAAAGCATGTATCCTGGGATCTACCCTTCACTGCTTGTCCCATTCCCATCCATGCCACCCTCATGGCCCTTGGATCCCACCTTCCAGCTCCTCCGTTATACTTACTGGTTTCTCGCCTTCCCTCTGGGTAGACCCCAGTCCTACCTGGAATCCTTGTCCTCTCTACTCCCTCCAGCCCACAGTCTTGGCCACAGTACAGGGTTCCTTTTCCCCACTCTGTACTTTCCCTGGCTTCTAATTATCCAAAGCCTAGATTGGCAGTGCTTTTCTGCAGCAGGCCCTCGGTACTACAGGATAGACCAGATTTATTTATACACTTGTGTTAAGATCTTAGGAAGTCATTACATCTCTGTTTCTCAGCCTTTTCATTTACAAAGTGTATATTCTAATTTAAGACACACTTTATAAGGTGGCTGTGATAACTAAAGAGTGGAACTCATGGAAAACAACTAGAACAATGCCCAGCATATTATAGACCCTCAGCTGTAATGACTCTCTTCAAGATGCTCCTCATCACAGACATTGACATCAACTTCCCTTCTTACTCTCTGTTGTGACTTTTATTGCATTCCCTTGCCCAGTTGCTGATCCCTTCAAAAAATATCATATGTGCTGACCCCTTTCCTGGGAGCCAACTCTCAGATCCATGCAATGTGCCTCTGTGGTTCTCTTAAGCTTCCTTCCTCAGAGCCTTCCCGGACCCCTCAGATGGGTGTCTATTGGTGCCTCATACTCTTCATGGCAACTATTTATGGAGTATCTTTCCTCCTTGCTGGACTATTCACTCTCTAGGGGAAAGAATGGTCCATCTCCCAGTCATGACCACCCACCTGCCCCATGCACCAACTTCAACCTAAAGGCATGTCATGTTTCACAATACTTCCTTTTCCAGCACACCCTCATTTCCAGCAAAGGAAGCATCCATCCCGTGGGAAATAAGTCCCTCTCATTTATAGCACTCATTTATTTGAAATTATTTTTAAAAACTTAACAATGGTTTGCATTTTAATCCAGCCAGTTAAATCATTAAAAATATTTGTAAGGCAAGTTTCTAGCCTTTGTTCCAAAAACAAGTAGTGATAGGGGCTCCAGGCTGTGGGAGCCATGGGTTGGTTAGAGTCAGCACAGTGGAGGCTCTGAAGGAGCATCAGAAGCTGTCACTCTGCCCTCTGCAAAGATGCTTCCCCAAATAAAAGACACTCCATCCACTGACACTTTCCTCGTCTTCAAATCATGCGTGTTCAGCCCCGTGCCAAACGAGTCTGGAGAAGGGGGAGCTGCAGCAACAGCTCAGTCACAGCCCTTCCCAAGCTACCATAGCAACAAGTAGAGGCTGAAAAGCCATTCTTCCATATTAGGTGAGAACTGACTCCAGACAAGGAAAATCGCTTGTGGAAAAGAAGCCAACTTGGCTGGGAAGCTGGTGGGGAGTACCTTGCAGGTGAACCATCTCTCCTACCCTTCTGCCTTTATTCTCAAGCCACCCTGTTGATAATGGCATACAGGATTTAAAAAAGAATTTTTTTCATTCATTCAACGCCCAGACATGCAACTTGCTTGGTAAAATTGCACCAGAGTCTTTCCTCCACATGCACCCCTAGTCCCAGCACCCTCCTTCCTCATTCTGATTCTCAGCTGCCTCGGTAGCCCATCCATCTGTCAATGCACATATGCATACAAGAGGCAAGCCAGGAAGCAGAGAAGGAGAGGAATTTGTATTTCATGAGCATGTTGTCAGCGATAGAACAGAAAGCACTTTCTGCCAAAGCTAAGGGCAGGGTTGGGATGTCTGGGGTAGTGTCTTCTCAGCTTGGAATGACCCCTCAAACGTAGATGTTACTCTGCCATTTGGGTACCAGTGGCAGAGTCTGCCTCCCTCTCCCCAGCTTACATCATCACTGACCACTCTGCTTCATGCACCCCCATCCACTGTTACCAAATAACAAGACACTCACAGCATACTGGGTGCCAGGCCTTGCAGCATGCTCTTGCCCAGATTCTTCTCCACAGCACTGAATGAGCTCAGATCTGAATTGAGACAGAGTCGCTTCATCCTTGAAGATGGTTGCTCGGCTCTAAATGGGGCTAATAACACTGCCAAGCTGGGATGTCAATGGTGAGGGTTAAATGAGATAATGCATTTATCTGAAAATCTCTGAAGAACATTGTCTGACTTGCAATTAATCATCAGTAAGAGTCAGATTTTTTTTTCTACCACAAACTTTCTTCCAACTCACTTCAGAGCTGCCCACAATATCTACTCTTGACAGATCTTTGTCCTCTGAGGCAAAGACTACGTTGCATTATTCATCTTTGTCACACCAATTTGTCTGTAGTCACCTAATATGTAATGTCTGGCTTGATGTAGGTGTCTAATAAATGTTTGTTGTTAAATATGCACAAGCTGATGGATGGATGCATGGATGATGGGTAGCTGTGTGGATGCATGAGTTAATAAACCCTTCTCCTTGACACACAGAATCAGTGACAGTCTGGGTCTTTGGTACACTATCCAACAGAGACAAGCTGTCCAGGTGGGCTCACAGACTTGCCTAGGCTTGAGGTCTTTTCTGGCCAGAGGCTGCTACATGGATTTGGCTAGATGTTTCCTTCACCATCCATCTGGTAACTTGAGAATTTGGCTAAAGCTCTGGTATTTTGTTTTGTTTCTCTTTCTTGTCTTGACACCGAGGCTCCTTTTCTTTCTCTCTATGAGTGCCAGCACAGATGCCAGCTGGCCCATTGGTCCTGTTAACCCTTTCCAGCCCGCCCCCAGATTGCTCTGCCAATACTCCATATTGCTTGGAGTTGCTATGAACCCATATGGCTCCCTGCCTTATGATGTTTATGGCATTGCAGCTCCTCTCACTCAGCCTGGTTTCTTCAGTCACATCAAGACGCATCTGAAGAGTTGGGATTAAGCACAGACAAGGAAGGAAAGTGATAGGGCTGTTGGGAATCTCTCTTGTTTCTATGACCCAGCTCTGCTTAGCTTAAGCGTGATAAAACCAGTGCTTGATATTAGACACAAAGACTAGTCACTCAAGACAAGTAGCATGAATCCTTGTGTCAAGAAAGATGAATAGATAGCAGAGGGATCAGACAAGTTTCACTTCTGACTTTTGATAGAGGTGAAGCCACATTGCTGGGAGAACATGCTACCAGAACTCTAGGCCAGGCCTCTTGACTAGAGCCTGGGCCTCCTTCTCCTGGTCTCTCCACAGAGATAGAGGACAATAATTTCTGATAACAGCTTGTTCTAAGTTTCTTGCCTCTTAACCCTATAAAGAAGTAAACTAAGGTTCATAAATAACAAAACATCCATGCAACGATTGATTCTCACTCTTGGAGAGGTACCAGAGAGTCCTTGGGATGGTGGTGTCCTGGCCAAGTTCATATAATAAGAATCAGCAGAACTAGTCCTGGAGAGAACATCTTCCTGTTCCTTCAAGCCGCAGACATCATATGTGGAAAGCACCTGTTCCTACATCTGCCGCTAACTCTCTGACAGGATCTATTTATGACAATGTTCTGGATTCTGATCACCCCATCACAAACTGCCTAAACTCAAGTTAAAATAACTCTCCCACCATCCTTTGGCTGAGCAGTTCTTCCTTGGAGCTGCTTGTATCATTATGGTTAGCAACTGAAGCTGGAGTCAACTGAAAACCTTGGGTAGGTGTACAGGATGACACTCTCGTGTGGTTCAAGTTGATACTGGCTGCAGCTCGCAGGCCTGTTTGTGGGTCTTAGCTTTACTCAGCAAGGCAACTGTGTTTCAAGAGTTTCTTGAGCTATACTCAGCAGCTGCAAGACTTCTTAGGGCCTAGACTCAAAGTCATACTATATCTCTTTCCACATGCTATTGATCTGAGGCCTAAGATCAGTCAAGACACAAAGGAACAGAAAACTAACAGTTGCTATTTTTAATCCACAGTTAAACAGAGGACCTCAAACCTTCTCTAGGGTCTCAAGTAGCATCTTGCATACTACAGAATAAATATTGTTGACCAGACCCCAACTGACAGAGTGTGTGCATGGGTAAGATTGTGTCTGAAACTGCTCTAATAGTTTCCATTTACTCCCTTGGGAATTCTTGATGTCTTTTACTCCAGATAACATAAATGCATTATTCTGTTTTCTTCTTCCTTCTCCTCCAAAGGTTCTGTCTGTAATCTTGAGCATAATGCTAAGTGAAAGGGAGAGGTTTCCAGCATGTTCAGACAGAGGTCTGGGAGGGAGTCTCAATCATGCCTCCTGCCCCTGCTGTCCCCAGGTCCCCATGAAAAGCTACAATTTAATAACAATGGCCTCTCTGAAGCAAGAAAAATGAGCTCTTAAGACATTTCTATGCTGATAAAGATGAGCTTTTCAGTCATTCTTGGAGCCACCCATACAGAGCCATATAAAATCAGCATGGGAAAGCTAGCCAATCATATTAGACACATATAAGAGCTCTAGAGACAGGTGGCACAAATTCAATCCCTAACGTAACCTCCTTCAAGCACATATTTGAAACTGGACTTTTAATGTTTTCATTTACTCACCTGCCTGAGCAGGGACAATAAATATACCCAGTCTTGGGGTAATTATGAGAAGTTGGTCACATGGTGCATAAGTGACCGATAAATATCATTGGTTACTAAGTCTCTCCTCCAGTCCCTTTTATCATAAGTACTTTTGCACACTGTCTCTAAACCCCACTGTGATCTTATTTTGGTGAAGCAATTAACTTAGAAGCTTAAACCAAAATAATCTATGAGTTCTTCACTTGGCTCTCTTAGCTTTACAAAGAGTAAAGGGAAATCTTTGTGTGTTGGACATATCTCTCTGCTTCTTCAATAACACATGGGATTGTGTAGCCTTAGTTAAGATGCAAGTAAATCCAAGCAGGAACATGCTGGACTGTCCATCAGTCCCACCCTCATCCATTATCTTGCATAGTTTCTTTATACCCTTCTCCCTTAACCATGAGTCTACTGCTAGCTCTTTGGTGCTTGCTTTCCCAGCAGTTCCAAGCCTTTGCTCCTCTTCCCTAGGTCTCCAGTCAACAAACAACACTGTAGCTTCCACCATCCAATTTTCCTTCTTTTCTTCTAATTATCAATATCTACTTTTCTTATATTTTCTGGTATTATATTATTGACAGTTGATCCTAGGATTATGTGTATGCTATGCTGTCACTGAGCTGTATTCTCAGCCCCCCCTTTCCTGCATGTTTTGAGACAGTGTCTCATTAGTTGCTTCCCAGGCTGATTTTTGAATATACTCTGTATCCAGAAGCTTTAAAGGTGGCAGTGTGCTTAGGATAAAAAATAAATAAATAAATAAATAAATAAATAAAAGCTAGATTTAAGTTCTGAGAGAAGTCATTGTGGTTTGGCTTTTTTGGCTGTGATTAGAAAAGTGAATGTTTAACCCTACCAAGTGATCAAAATGGATAGAAGCTTCTAGAACAATTTGAAGGGCAATTAGTCTTCCTACACCAAGAGCAGCTGTTCTTGCCAGTGAATATTAAACAAGAGTCTTGTGATGGATCAGAATTTGCTAAAGATTCCTGTACATCAAATCTGCATTAGCTTCACAGCTAATTCATGGAAGCAGATGTCTGCTCACCTCTAGATCTTCCAATTTGAAAAGCTTCTATGCCCAAAGCAATGACAAACTGTCTTCAACAGAAGGTCAGCCCACTCCAAAGAGGATCTATAAGGCAGTGGAGTGACCTGCACAATACAAAGTCAGAATAAGTGGCAGTTGCAAGAGCAAGAACCTCCTGCTGAGCTAGAAGCAGCACAAGGTCGAGAGAGCCATGCCTGGGAAGAAGAAAGCACATGCATTGTTTAAATTTCTATATGGCTCAGCTAAAAACAAACATCAGTGAGAACCTGCTGGGGGTGGATTCTGTGCTCAAGCTCCATCTTTCCTTGAGTTTTTGACTAGTGAGTCAGAAACTGCAGCATGCTCTGCCCTTGGCATCTGTCCTGATAAAGAAGTCAGTGAAGCCATATGTCTAAGGTAATGTTAGATCATGAGAAGGGAAACCCAGTCCACACTTAAGCAGTCAGGCCTGAGGGAGGAGGGCTTCTAAAGACCATGCAAACTTAAACTAAGACCAGTTGTAGCTTTGGAACAGCTGGACATAGATTTAAAAAACCAATACATGCAATGAGGAAAATGAAAAAGCTTGAAACAGGTGTCATGCAGAAAGGAGATTTCCAATTACCCACATAACTCAAGTTAGTTACCAATCACATGACTAAGGAAAACTGTAGAAACATGCCGGGCTGGAGGCACAGACAGTGGGGACAGTCCCAAGACTGGTACTCTACTAGGGTTCTCACAATGTACTATTCTACACAAAGCCATGGTCAAAAAAAAAAACAAAACAAACAAACAAAAAAAAAACAAAAAAAAACAAAACAAAAAAAAAAACCAGTCCATCTCTATTTAACATATGAGAAAAAATGATAGTCATAGAATGTTACCATTCTATAGGCAGGAAAAATATCCAAAGAGATTCATACTCTTGGCTTACATAGACTCTGGGTCTTCTTAAGCCATGAAGGGATGCTTTCTAAGATCCCTCTGTGACTGTCTGGAGCTTTCCTCTCAGGCAGCAACGGCTAAACCTAAAGTTTTTAGCACCATGGAGAGCAGCTTCAGGAGCCACGCCCCCCCCCCCCCCCCCCCCCCCCCCAGGCCAATCACTGTGGAGAAAACCAGGAGCTGTTTAAATCTTCCTTCAAATAAGACATCAACCAAGACAGCAGGGCGGGGAGAGGGGATACCAGGAGAGGATAAGAACTTGTCCATTATCAGGGTTCTCTTGAACTGCAGTTCAGTGATATGCTGAGTGAGACAGAGTGAACTAAATAAAGGGAATAAATTGCTGCAGCAATGTGTCCCCGACATCATAATACAGATGCTGTAATCATACAAGGCTAATAGTCTGAGTCACTTCATAGACATCGGGAGCAAAAAATTGATGGCACAAGCCTTGTTGCTGAAAAAAAAAAAACAATAAATTAAACTGCTGACCATGGCCTAGAGACAGGGGGCAACAGTGAAATTATGTAACTGCTGGTTTATTTCCTGAATCACATGGACTTCCCTTTTTCTCCTTCAGTATAGTTGCTCCATGACCTTGTATTTCTCCTTATCACATTGAAAGAAGCAACTGCCTGATTTATACTACAGTGTAAGCAGATGCTACAACTCAAGACTTATAGGAAAATAAGCAACCAAGGGATTACATCACCAATTTAAGCTCTGTAAAACAAAGAAGTTTTCTTTGTTGTTCAAAGCACAAATAGTAGCATCTAATATGAAATATGTCACTGTGATGGTTTTATTTTTCTTACTGTAATAAAACATCTTTGGCCTTCCCTAACCTAACAACCCCCCCACCCCCGAAAATCTTAGGAGAGAAAAGGGTTTGTTTTAGCTATCAATTACAGGTAAAAAAAAAAAAAAATCTATCATTGTAGGAAACTCGAGACAAGAACTTCAAAAAGCAGTCACATCATGCCAATAGTGAGGAGCAAAGACAAATGAATGTTACTTGCTTACTTCTACTTAGTTCAATTTCTCCATTCTTAACACAACTCAGGACCTCATGCATAGGGGATGGAGCCTCCCCTAGTGGTCTCATACTTTCTACATGAATTAATTAAGACAATATCCTACAGACATGTGCACTGGCCAACCTAATATAGATGACTCCTCATTGGCACTCTTTCCAACTGATTTTAGGTTGTGTCAAGTTGACAATTAAAGCTAACCTCCACTATGACCAATAACAATGATGAGCATGAACTCACATTAAATGTGTTTATCATTTGATAAGCATCCCATGTGTGTATTCTTTCAACTTTCATAATAGCACAATGCAATGTGTGGTACTGTTATTCTATACTATAGTAGAATAATAGTACTACATAGGGACATAGGTTGACCTATGTTTCTATGAAGGATAAAACTCAAAGTCATAAAAAATTTAAAAGAAAACTCACGTTCTTAACTATGATGGTTATTTATATGTAAGCTTGACTGGTCATTATTGCCCAGTGTGCCTGTGAGGATGCCTTCAAACCAGATTAGTACCTGAGTTGGGGATACCCTAAAGTAGACTCCTTACCAATATGTGGGAACCAATCTCTAAGGGTTTAGATTAAACACAAGGCAAACAAGGAGGAAGTTAGCATCTTATTTTCTGACTCATGGCTTAGACAGGAACAACCTAGCTCCTCTGTTCCTGCACTTAACCTGAAAGCCATGTCACTAACTTCCTTGGCCTCAGTACTCAGGTGTTGGGAGCCGACTAGTAGCAGAAAGCGGCTATCATCCTTGCAGCCATCTCGAGCCATATACCCTGACATGAGACTTCATCTTCAACAGCTTACAACAGCTGAGCACACTCTGATAAATATCTTGTTTATCCCACATATCTTGTTTTGCTGTTTAGTGCCCCCAGCTGCAAGGCACACAGTGCACATTAGCCATACACCCCTGTAAGGCACACGTGATATCCACACCTGCAAGGCACGTGGTATCCACAAGCCTACAAAGCACGTGGCAAAAGCCTATAAATACCCCAGACTTCCCTTCAATGAGAGAGATAATAAATGAGAAAAGAGACTTGATCAGAACCTCTGTCTTGTCTCCATTCTTTATCCCCACTCTCTTTCTTTCTAGAACCTGACCCGAAGACCAAAGCGGCAAAGCTGTCCGGGACACTCAGGCACAGGTAAAATGGCAACACTAGCTTCTCTGGCGCTTCAGCTTTCAGAGCATGAAACTTTCAGCCTCCTAATCATGTCCTCTAAAGAGACCCTGTTTGCACAAGATCGAGCCAGCCAAAATCTACACATGGAGATGGAGGGGGTCATTGGTAATTTATGGCTGCTGGGGGGGAAGCAGAGTCAGTTTTCATCAGGGATACAGTTTCTGTGCGACTACCCGCACATCAGAAGAGGGCTCTACACCCAAACACATACAGGCAGGACTCAGTGGACTCAGAGGGTTAAACAAGAGGATCAGATGAAGTTAGAAGGGAAATGGGGGGGGGGGGACAGGAGGAATTGAAGGAAGGGTAATGGAAGGCAGGACTCAGTGGACTCAGAGGGTTAAACAAGAGGATCAGATGAAGTTAGAAGGGAAATGGTGGGGGGGGGACAGGAGGAATTGAAGGAAGGGTAATGGGGATGGATTTGATCAAAACACATTATATGTATGCATCAAATTCTCTCAAACAATGAAAAGCCCTAACTCCGCACTGAACCATATACTCCACTAGCCATCCAATACTCTAACCATCTAATCCACTAACCATCAAACTACACTGCTAAGAAGGAAGGATGAAAAGATGCACAGAGAAAGCCAGAATGAAAGGGTAATGCCCATATAAGAGCAAGAAAGGCTTGACAGATCATTAAAATGTTGATCAGCAAGTGAGGGTTAGGGACTGAAGAAGCTAATGCCATTCTACCCAGTGCAGTGGCACTGCAGTGAGCCTTGGGGATACAGACATGGCAGGAGCTGATGTCCCTGTGCTCACCCCATCAAGGAGAAAGGGCAAGTAAGAAGACAAGATGGCCAGATGGTTTCATGAGTGACAAGGTAGCAGTGGGGGCCTCAGAACAGGCACTGTGGGCAATTCAGAAAAGGCTCGTGCTTGGGTTAGGAGTGGGAATGCTACTGGTGACATGTGTTCTCTTCCTGAATTCTGGGTCCCCCACATCTGATATACACAGTTGGAAAAGTGAAGAATATTATCAGGTGTCTGTGCAAAGGTTGGGAAGTATGTATACATTTTAGAGAGCTGGTAGTATATCCTAATATGCTCTTCAGTGTGTGGATTCAGAAGGTATTCAGAAACCTAACAGGTGTCACACTTTGTGCCTGTTTCTATGGATGTGAAGTTGGATAAGGAGATTTATTTCTTGCCTCCCCTTTAGTCCTATTCTACAAACATACACTGAGAATGGTAAGATTGAGGAACCTCAAAGACAAGCTGAGGTAAATCTGCAGTACTGTCCTTCTTGGCCTTGGGTAGAGAGGGAATGACCAAGCATAGTCAATGCCAAACTCTTGTTCACTGAGGATTTCTGGAAGTGTGTATTGAAAGCACTGAGTCTTAAACAAAATATATTGTGAAATATCCTATTTGGTTAAAAGAAAGGTTCCCTTAGCTAGATAGATAGCTAGAATTGCTATCTGGGTCTAGCTAAATACATAGATACAAGGCATCAGCTGGTGACCAAAACACAGGACCACCTTAGTCTAAAGCCTTCAAATAGAGCAGCTGCTCTCCTTTCCCACCCAGGCTCTTGAGCTCTCCTCACTGTCTCTAATCCAATGAGTTAGTAAGCTTATTTCTATTTTCCATTGCAGTGCCAAGGAAAATGAAAATCAAAAATATTACTTACTGAAGCAGCCCTGGAAATCCCCAGGAGAGATGGCAGCATCATAGGAAGAGAAAGTAAGCAAGTGAACTATAAATGGAGATGCATGGTGTCTGTGTGGGGAGGGATGGGAGGGGTTATATTCCATTCTCTCTTCAGCTCATCACTGGAGACTCTGGCCCTGACCATGCAATGTTGGATGACCTGGCTGCTGCCAACATGAGCCAGTCCTTCAACATGGCAGAACACACAAAACTGGGGCATGAAACAATAGAGGTTGTTGGGGTACTAAGCCAGCTCTCAGATAAACAGCAGCATCTTTCCTTCAGTGGATCCCCCTCATTTTCACACAAAATGCCCATTCTTCAAAAGCATAGAGACAAGTTATCTGAGGACTATTCCTGTGTGAAGAAAATTGTTAGCCAGTTGGGCAACATTTACATAGGTCTCTAAGAGCAGAGCCCTCACAGCTGCTGAGGAAGCCTACTGAGCCCACCATTATGGGACCCCTGAGAGTGACAGCAGAGCTGATCCTGGACAGCCTTAGCCCTCTGCATATGCGTGTGCGTGTTGATAGGGGTGCATGAAACCTTTGCCACTCAGTCCTTCTCCTTCTTTCTCACTCAAGTAGAGCCAGTAAATGCTTTCTGTCTTGCCAGACACTGGGCAGCAGATCCTGTAGTTGGCAGCCTGCTGATGTACATAAGTTCCACCTGTAGACAAATTACACCATAAAAGAGACAGTCTGTTCACCCAGGACTTGACCATCTTTGATGACTATAAAGTTTTCCAACTGCTTGATAAATCTGAACTTCTGGGAGAAATAGTGCACATACATGCATATTATGTAAAGTGATTCTTAAAATTGCTATGCAGAGCCTTTTAAGTGGCAAATGGCTGAAGGAAGATTTTTTTTTTTTTTTTACTTAAATTACTCCATGCTTCTGATACACTCAGCCCATTTAGTCTGACCTATGAAATATTCAAAATCAATAAGTAGTAAACTGAATGAGGGACTGAGAGTGGTTGGCTCAGTGGATAATGCAGGTGCCATGCAAGTGAGAAGACCAGAGTTAGAATCCCTAGAACACAAATAAAGCTTGGCAAGTGTGGCAGCAGCCTGTAATCCCAGCACCTGTGAGGCAGAGCTATGGGATCCCTGGGCAAGAAATCTTTCTAGCTAGAGTTTATAAGCTCCACATTCAGAGACAATCCGGATGCATGTTGAATGACTGAGGATTGTGAGCGGCAGAGGAGCTGTAAACAAGAGCATGCACATCAAAAGCAAGACTTGCAACAAGTCACAGCATTAGCATGGTGGTATCAAACCCTTCCAGACAGAGAAGTAGTTGCTTGTTCCTTTGAGAGGCTGAAGTTAGGCATGATAGGCAAGTGCACTTCCACGGACCTAAATCCCCAGCCTCACGTTTGACAAAGGCTGAATACACAACCAAGTTGGTACTTGAGTACTGCAGAGGTAGGTAGTTATTGGTACTGGGTTGGAGAGGATATTAAAGATGTCTAAGGAACAAACATGGTCTATACAGGCTTCAGGCAAGCCAAAAAGCAGGAATGCAGCAGAAAGCAAAAGAGCAAGGGAACTCTGGACATTACAGTAACACAAGCAACTAAGGTCTACAGGGAACAACCAGAATGAGGCTCACATGTACAAGGCTTCACCTGAACTTCTGTTTGTGTGGGTCCCTTCACCTGTTGGCTCTTCCTCCAGCTGGATTGAGGAGTACCAACTGAAGCTACAAAGGTCAGGTCATGTTGGGTCACAGGAAACTTTCCTTCCAATTTACATCTGTCTGTGTCTCTGTGGCATTATCAATGCATCTGGTGTGTTGGGTGGTGGATTGCTGAAGGTTTTATTTACAACCTTAGAGAAGAACCCAAACTCCCTAGGTTGAGTCCCAGTCTGCTTCCAGCTGGCCCTGTTTAAGCTTATCCAAGCTGTTAACTGCTGACACATCTTCCAGGTGAAAGTAATAACTCACACCTACCCCAAAATGTTGTCCAGAGAAGGACATTAATCTTTTGTATTATTTTAAATACTCTAACCAATCCCTGAAAAATAGCAAGAATTCAGTAAAATCCTAGGTCCTGGAGAGTGGAGGACTGCAGCTGCAAATATTATGTTTTGTCAACTGTTTTGCTAGAACTTGTATGCTAGAACTTCTATTAATGAGCTTGTAAAAATAAATAACATTAAACCAGTTTTTCATTTGAAACAGTTGAAGTTTGTAAAGATGAAGAAAAGTGAGCAGTTTCTTTTCTTTATCTGTGGAATAGAATGAGTGATTCTTAGAGTTGCTGCAAATTCAATGAAAACATGTAATTTAGGGGAAGAAATGGAATAAAAGATAGTGTTCTCGGCGACCTGCAGATAGGTGTGCATAGATTTGATGCTTTGCTTCAAATTGAAGAGAACATCAGTCCTTGTAGACGTGGTGAGTGGAAACATCCCTTGACTTTACAGAGCCCAGGGTTCAGTGAGCTGTTGCAGTGTCTGGACAACTTAGACTCATCATGTTGCTCTTAGCACTCCCTATCCAACAGCACAGTGCCTGTTGCAGAGTAACTGTTCTATGTGGGGTTCTCACTCTAAACCTGGCTCTCGATCCAAGTGGCCATTGTACTACTTACTATTGGACTTGAGAGTCACAGAATAAGAAAAGTAGGACAAATATCTTATGGATCTACTCATATGCCTTGATGCATATCAAAATAAAGATCTCAGCAGAATTACATAAAAACTGAGTTGAAGAAGAATACATCTTATCCATTGAATGAGAGAAATATTCTTGAGAAAGGAAGGCCTGAATGAGGGCATACAGAGAGAAGAATGGATTCACCAAGATAGTGTTCAAGAAGAATGAAATATATTGAACAAGGTTTTAGGATTTTGCACTTGCCTCAGTATTTAGAAATGAGTGTGGTTAGGGAAAATGCAGAGCTCAGTAAGAATGTTATTGTAATGAGAGATTAGGAGAATTGCTTGCAAATCTTGGGTGAGTGCATCTGGTTTTAGGTAGACCAGATGACCCTAGAGGCATCTTTATAAAAATATATAGTGAAAAAGCAATTATATTTGCACTTTAAACAGTCATAGTGAATCCAATTAGCATAAGGGGTTTGAGGCTATCATTCACTCCATCACACATTAGACATGCATCTTTGTAGCAGTTCTAAAAGTAAAGATATTACAGTTAAAGTCATGGCATCCTGTTGTAGCTATGTAGGACCATATGTTAAACAGTTTGTTTCCTGGCGTGAAGGGCAAAGCTAAGTGGTGGAATGCACACCTAGGATGTACAAGGCCCTGGGTTTAATATTTGGCAACCACTTAAAATGAAAAGGAAGGGAAGGGAAGGGAAGGGAAGGGAAGGGAAGGGAAGGGAAGGGAAGGGAAGGGAAGGGAAAAAGCTTATTTACTGATTCTCGCCTGGTCTTTGCAACACATGCATGCAATAAATAAATAAATACAGATATTTTTCGTTTCTGTTGTTCTTTGCTCACTTATCTTTTGACTGGCATTATTTATATCTCTTTAAGACATTTTAAATGATACTTTGGAATGAGGTAGAGTATAAACAAACCACTAAATTCTTTATTGTGGCCTGAGGCTTTCAACACAGCAACAGTGTGCCTGGCCTACAGAAGAGCATATACCCTTGCACAGCTCAGTCACCATGTCCTGTCTGCTGTAGCTTGTGGGTGGGAACTCTACAGATCCACATTCAGCCTGCCATTGAGCATGCGCTGGAAATAGTAAAAGAAAAGGAAGAGAGCAGAAAGAATCAAAGGACCAGGTAGGAGGCCAATAAATGTTCTGATAGAATCAGATAGAATCAAAACCTCCCATGACTGTGAGGCAGCCAGAAGAGCTAAAGCCATGGCTCACATAGCAGTCTCCAGGAACTGGCCAGTCTGAACCAGATGCTCTTCCTCTGGACTCTGCCATGCCTCTTATTACTAGGCATGACACCATCATTACTACATCTATTTACCTGTCTGATTACCTTTCTCTTTTTGTAGTTAGGAATCCCTAGGAAACACCTAAAAGACATCTTGTTTCACTTGAAGACTTAATATATAGAGGAAGGTTCAGGAATCAGCATGCTCAGCCAGCAGTGCAAGTCATCAGATAACAGTGAGAGATTTGAACAGATTCTCTCGGAATTAACCAAAAGGACTTGTAACCTCATAAGTCTAGCTCCCAGCATGGGGCTATCTCATGGCTCACAGATGCATTTTGCAAATAAGCAAACTAAGATGCTAAAGATGAGATTATTTACCCTAAATCACTTAGTCAGTGGAGTAGGAAGACAAGATTAAAACTCTGGTCTGGCTGATTGCAAAGGGTAGGTTCTTACCACAGTCATGAGAAGAAGATGATAAAGTCCCCTTCAATGGTGAGCCTGTGCGCTTCTGAGACTTCAGGGGAGTAGACAGTGAACAACTACAGTGTGATGATGTATTAATACTCCTGTCCATATCTGACTTTTAATTTTTATTTTACTTATTATTCTATGTGTGTGTACGATGTGTATATGCATATATACATGTACATGGGTATGCATGGTGTGTTTTGAATGTGGAGATCAGGGAACAACTTTGTAGAGTCCGTTGGTTCTTTCTACTTTCATGTGGGCTCTGGAGACCGAAGTCATATTTTCTGGCTTGTCAGCAAGAGATTTTTATCCTTTGAGTCATCTCTCCAGTTCTGTTCATATCTGTCATAATATATGGTTTCTTACTTTTATTTTTTTTATCAATTTATGGCATGCAAATGTAAATACAGAGAAGCATGTATGCAATGAAGAAATAAAAGCAGTTGCTCCCCAACTTATATTCTAAATATCTGAAGTTGAAAATATATGTAGTAACCTGGCAGTGGTGGTTTAAATCCCACCACTGTACGCCTTTAATCCCAGCACTTGGAAGGCAGAGGCAGCTAGATCTCTGAGTTTAAGGCCAGCCTGGTCTACAGAGCAAGGTTCAGTTCAGCCAGGGCAACAAAGAGAAACCCTGCCTCAAAACAAACAAACAAAAAGCAAAACAAAAAAATGAGAGAGACAGAGAGAAACAGAAAATTATGCAGCACACCTAACCTACAATATCAGTTTCCCCTCACATTACTCTGTAGGGTATTGGCTGTCTACCATTATGCTGAGTGACTGTAGGAGCTGCAGGTCATTGTTAGTGCCCATCATTAATAGAGAGAACCGTGCCACAAATGACTAGCCAAGGAAAAGACTACAATTACAAATCATAAGGACAGTTTCTGCTACATCATCAAAAAGTTGAAAAAAATCCCATTGTCCTGGTTTGCTTTTCTATTGTTGTGGTAAGCACCATGGCCAAAAGCAACATTAGGATGAAAGGGTTTATTTCAGTTTAAAAGCTGTCAGCTTGTACACCAAGGGGTGTCTGAGCAGGAATGCAAGGAAAGAACCTGGGACCAGGAGCTAAAGCAGAGACTGTAGAGGAGTGCTGCTTACTGCCTTGCTTCCCAAAGCTTACATAGCCTGCTTTATTATACAATCCAGGACCACCTGCCAAGGGGTAGCACCACCCCACACTAGTTATTAATCAAGAAAATGCTCTACAGACTTGCTTTCAGGCAATCTGATGGAGATATTTTCTTAATTGAGGTTTCTCTTCCCAAACAACTCTAACTTGTGTCAAGGTGACAAAATGGTACATTTGCTGAATTGTTTTAAGCAAAGAACGTCTATATACATAATGAATAAATAGGTATACATGCAAGAAGCTTTCTTTAAACACTTGCTAATATTAAAATCCTTGGAGACTACTGGCTTAGACATCCTTTTCCTGTGACACTGTAGTAACACTGTAATGTCTAATCCTGAGGATCTTTTATTTTCCTTTTTTACTGGATATTTTATTTATTTACATTCCAAATGTTATCTCCTTTACCCATTCCACCCCACCCCAGAAACCCTCTACCCATCTCCTCTCCTTTTTGCTTTTATACCATTTCAATTACATGCAAGTATTAAGGTCAGTTCTAGGTTGAGGAACTAACAATACTAAAATAGTCAAGGAATGCAAATAGTCAAGGAACAAGCAAGACAATAAACACAAATAGTCAAAGAACAAGCAAGGCAATAAACAAAGGCCCATGAACACCCCTGTGATTACTATTTCTAAAGGCTTATCAGGTTGACCAAAATATCTGAGCCTACTTCCCTGGGGACCTTAAAAGATGTTGTATGTGGCAACTTACATGCCTGCTGAGTGTTTTCATGGACCAGAGAAAAAGATGGATGAGCTTAATTAGTGCAGAAGGATTAAACATATTTTCTTAACATGTCTAAAGGCTGCGAGTTTGTCTTCTCACTTACCTAAGATAGCTATGTTGTGGACTTTCTAGGACTGTCTTCACCTGCTGCAGACCTGGGATCTGTGTGACTTGAAAAAGAGGTGCTAGGAACTGAAGACTGCAAAGGAAAGAGGAGACCTTACTGGGTCTGATTCAGAAAGCTGATCACAGAATCTCCTTTCCCAGCAGGGGAACTCCCTGAGCAGGTAAATGTAATATCTTCTGTATGCCATGCTTTGTGCTAGTATCCATACACCTAATCTCATAACAGTTCTGTAAAATGGGTTGTTTGGGTTTTTTCCCCCAAGGCAAGAAAATTAACAACTACAGAAATTTCTAACAAGAACTGGATAAGGACTTCGTGCTTAGGTAGATTAGCAAGGGTAATCACAGGGGCTCCTAAGCCCAACTGCTAATATTTGAATATTGATTCAACACTTTAATGCCTCTGTGGCCTAGAACAATGATGTAATGTCTCTGTGATTCCCTTTCCTACTTGTAAAGTAAGAGATGATAATGACAATAGGAACATCTTCTGGTTGTTGTGGATATTAATTACATTCCTTCTGTATCTTCGCACAAAAGGGGACTCCTGTCCTACTAACCAAAGACACAAATGATTATTAGTAAGCAATGGACAAGTATTAGTTGCTAGCATACTCACTGCTTTCTTAAAGTACTGTTTTTATCCTGGCCCCTGAGGTCTTGATTGAACTCAGTCTCCATCTCAACAAATTCAGTTTCTTGAGCATCATGCCAAGGCCACTATGTGCTTATACCCAGATCTGCTCCCTATCCAGCCTCTGTTCTGCTCTTTTCACTGCAGCTGAGCCCTGCAGATGTTTCCCAGGATGTGTTGCTATCCCTGGCTTTCAGCTTGATTAAGCCAATAAGAAGCTCAGGGTACATGCTAGAAGGCAGGAAGGACGGGCTCCATCTCCCCCAAGTCTCACCTCTCTTTTGGGCCTCTCTCCCCTTATGGTTTCACCTCCCCCTCCAGGCTTCCCCACTCTCCTGGGCTCCATTTCCAACTAGACAGACTCTATTCCTGTACTCTGAAGTCACTCTTCCTCTGCCCTCGGACAACCCAGTCTCAAGCACAGTAGCTGCCCCCTGTTGTAGTCGATCTCCAAATGCCTTACTTGATTGCTCCTTGGTCTCACAACTCCCAGTGCTTCTAGTTACCAGCTCATCACACTGAACTATCACACACTGGAGGCCTAGCTCCAACCTTGACTGTTACAAATGCAGTGTGTGGGGAGATGCCCAAAAGGCAAGAATGAAAGTAGGACAGATACAAATCAAGGCAGAAAACAAAATAGAAGACCCTACAGAGTCAACACCAAAGGCCCAGGCATCACAAATGTCAGAGTTGTCATGATCCCCAGCTCTGTACAGTCATGGACATCCTGCACCTCTCTCCAAGAGGGGAGTTCAGTCCCCAGCTCCCCCAGGCTCAGATCAGTTCTGGCTATAAGGGAGGGACAGACCTAGGCAAAGACTGTAGAGTCAAGTGTTAACCATATTTTGGTTAATTTAATTACACTGTAAGTACTATTGAAGAGCTCACAGTTTAAGGAATCTCTGTGGGGAATCCTTTTGTTCTAGAAATTATTATTCCCCTAATTTATTTGCTTATGTTTGGGCTTCCGTATACTACATTTGTTATTTATTTATTTATTATTTTTACTCAAGAACAATAGGGCCCAACTCAGCTGGGGATGAGCAGTTACTTTGAATTAGGCACTGTTTGGAATAAACCACAATCAGTTTAGTAAAATTTTGATTATATTAGCCTTGCAAATAGGCTAGCCCAGAGTGAGAAGAAATGTATTCTGGGTAAGCATGGGAGGCTCATGATTCTTGGACATATGAGATCTGAAAAGACCCTGGAACTGCCAGGAGTAATCTACAAATGTCTGATCCTCGGACAGTGTTTAAAACCCCTTTGCCATGTGTAGATCAAATGCAGTTTTGAAAGCTAACATTTGTCTAATGGCAATTTCTGCTCGCTGGTCATGGTCTTACCTGCTGGGCTCACAGGAAACAAATTTGCTCCCCTCTGTCTGGACTGCCTATTTTTAGATGCCGTTGCTCTTACACCCAACACTCCTAATTTCTTCAGCCTTCCTCCTGTGACACGTCTTGAAAGCAGTGGAATAATGAGTTTCAGTGTGGACACCAGGTAGGGGAAAAGAGACCTACTGGCACAACCTCTCTGGAGGTAGAAATAAACCTCAGTGCTGATAGACCAGAGCAGATTATGATACTGGAAGAAACTCATTTCCACACTGCTGAATCTTTAGATTTGAAAGTGCTTTGGCATTTCCTAATGGTAAGAGTAATTTGGCAACAGTACAAAACATTCATGATATATATTAAAAAAAATATATATATTTCTAAGTCCCCAAGAGGCACTTGCCACACTGAATTAGATCTGAATTGGAACTGCCAGAAGCCAGTCAGCATGGGGGACTTGAGCACACTCTGTGACTTGATTCTCTGACGGTGAAGCCTGGGATCTCTTACCTCTGCTCCCCAGGAGAGGATGCTGTGCAGAGGCACAGCGAGTCTCTGCCTCTTTACCACGAGGACACTGATGGCTTCTGAGTTCCCTTCTGGTCTTTTTCTCATGTGTCTTGCAAAGACAGCATTTACTCAATTTCTAGACGCATGTTTTATAGAACATTGGAAAAGAAGTGTCATTTGAGCTGAAGTGTGTGCTTAACATAATAAGATATAGAAGTCCAGAGAAGAAAAAAAGAATCCGTATGATTACTACCATTGATAGAACATTATATAGGCTATTTTTATTTTGCTCATTTTCCCTGGGATGATTGTGCTGCAGCTTAATATTAAAATCTCTATTTTTATCTGAACATTATGCTAGTAAGATTTTTCCACACAATTACATAAGATTTGGTCACTGCCCTCTTTATTGTTGTTCACCACTCCAACCTACAAGTAATTTTAGGACAAGCATCTCTGTCGGAAAAGCGTTTTATATTCCTTACAAAACATGCCAAGAAATAAAGTCATTGGCTCAGAACATATGAATATTTAAGATCTCCCTTCTTCGAGCGAAGATCAAGGCATCACCATTACCGGAGAGCTCTATCAAGCAGGTCAATGCATCTCCCAGCCTCACTGTTTGCAGACTAGTTAATTGTAGGCGACTAAACTAAAACTGGCCCTAATAATGGAAATGTCCAGATCCTTAGTGTGTAAAGAAAGCCTGCAAGGAGCCACACCAAAAACACTTATTATGAGGCCAAGTCTGAGGTGTCCTGACTGTGGAGCTGACAGGCCAGAGAAGCTTCATAATGAGGGACTCTCTGCATTCCCAGGCACCTCTTGGTGGGTAGTTGTGACAGGAGGATCCCCCACCCCTACCCACTGTAGCATGCTCCTTGTGGAGGAGAAAAATCAGCTCTCCCATGCACCCGATCCATGGTCAGGCCTCCCCCAAGTTGATGACAGGGTAGAAAAGGTGGCACTGGCTCCCTGACAGGAAAGAAGAGACATGCCAGAGTGAGCCCTCATTACTGGAGGTCTCTGATTGATTCTCCTGGAGAAATAATGAGCGTCCCCAGAGCTCTGTGGGCTCCTCCAGTATCCTTCAGGAACAAAGCAAGCTGGGTGTGATGTGGCTAATTCAACAGTGGCAGTCCACAGTAGGAGGACAGAGTTGAAAGACAGGGCTAGAAAGAGTAGGAAGTTTCTTTAGTAGGGGGCGAGGCATTGCTGAAATGTAAAGTGATGTCATCCTTAATATCTCTGGTATTCTATCACTTGTTAGGTTAATGAATCATCTTACTTTCTAGAAGTTTTTATGGGGTCAGGGTCTGTCAGATCTGCCTGAAAAGGGGAAAACAACAAACATCTAGCCCCTCCTCTGTATTGTAAGCTTTTATGGGCATCTGCTCTGTGAAACATATAAGACTGCTATTAGGAGCCTGTAGTTGGGGGAGTGAGTGAGTACACATGGTATGGGTGGAAAAAACTAGAACTGAGATGAAAAAAGAGGGAAAGGATGAAGAAAAGGAGTGTTGCCTCAGAGACATTTGAAGTTTGTTTTCTGGTGGGGATCAAAAAGATCTGACATAATGTTCTACTAAGCAAGTGCATGTGTCAATATTCATATGCAATCAGTCTTGTGAGTGTTGTTCCCAGAGAGGATGGCAGTGGATCAGCAATGGCTTGTGGATACTTCTTTAATCTTTTGACATATCCCCTCTCCCAGAGCATGTTCCTTGAGCTTCTCATTCTTAATTTTTAAGCATATTTCACCAATTCATTGAGAATTCTGTACATGTATATAGTGTAATTCGATCCCCCATGTTCCTCTAACTCCTCCTATATCTACCCCCCACGTCCCTACACCCTCCCACCTACATGTCCACTTTTTTCTCCCCTTTTTTCTTTTTCCATGACCCACCAAGGCTGACTCATGCTGCCCATGTACTCATGAGTGTGGAGCCATCCACTGAAGCATGGCCAACCTACCAAAGGCCACACATAAAGGCAAACTGACCCTCCCTACACCAGAGGCCTTCAACTGCCTGTATTCCTCAGCTGAGGTGGGTAGAGCATAAGCCCCTTCAACCTCCCTGCTAGAATGTTGACTGCCTTGAACCTGAGCAGGTCTTTTCCTTGGCTGCTGTGACTTCATAAGCTCTGCTTATCCAGAACACATGGCTCCACTCTGGTCCTCTCTGACCTTTGGCTCTGATAATCTTTCTGCCCCTTCTTTCCCTATGGTCCCTGGGACTTGAGGGAAAATATATGATACAGGTGTTCTATTGTACCTACCTGCTTCACACACACACTTATTCTCTGTCCTTTGACAACTTGTGAGTTTCTGCATTAACCACCAACCAATGCACAAAGAAACTTCTCTGATCAGGTCTGAAGGGCTACACTGATCTATGGGTATAGAGAAATGAATTTAGAGGGCAGTTTAAAACCAAGTCTATTTCACAATATAATAGTAGTAGGTTAACCCACAGAACCAATAGAACTCCTCACTCTTTGAGCAACATTCTTACTTCCAGTCCTTCTTTGATATTTATAAACAAGGATCTCAATAAAGATCAGCAAGTTAAATGACTTCTTCTAGGCTATGTAACCTCTAAACCCATCTTCAAATCAAGGTCTTTCAAGTCCAAGGTCCTTGCTTTCTCTTCTCCCTTGACATTTCTCTTATTCTAGAATCCATTTTTGATCTTAGAATCAAATGAAATTGATATTACTTTGTAATGGGCTTCCTTCTCAGTGACGATGAAGGTCATACAATTTATCCAGGTATACTCGTGATTGTTATAATAAATGCTCTGAGCATTATAAGAGATGTGTATGCAGATTGACAGGGCCAGCCTTGAACTGCCTGTAGAGGTAATGAACTTCAAAGTTACCAGCTCAAAAGCAGTAGAGAGCTCACACTTCAGACCAGTAAATAAGCAAACTATGAGACTAGCAGACAGCAGGAAAAGTACAAATACTGGTAATTCTCTCCAATATCTTCGTTATTTCTAAGACTTGATTTAAAATAGTATGTCTCTCCCTCATGTCAATTTATATCAAGTAAATCAAATGACACTTGTTGGGAGCCGACTTTAGCAGAAAGCGGCTAGATCAACTTTGCAGCCATCTGGAACCATATACCCTGACGAAAGATTTGGTTTTCAATAGCCTACAACAGCTGAAGCACACTCTGATATCCCACATATTTTGTGTTGCTGTTTACTGGCCCCAGGTGCAAGGTGCACGTGGTAGTCACGCCTGCAAGGCATTGCAGTTCACGTGCTGTCCACGTGCTATCTACACCATACATGCTCATAAGGCGCATGTGCTATCCACACCTGCAAAGCATTGCAGTGCACGTGCTGTCCACGCTATAGACGCCTGTACGGCTTACGTCATATCAACACCTGCAAGGCACGTGGTATCCACGCGCCTACAAGGCACGTGGCAAAAGCCTATAAATAGCTCCGAATTCCCTTCAATAAACGAGACTTGATCAGAATCTCTGTCTTGTCTCCATTCTTCGCGTCTCTTCCCCTTTATCCCCACTCTCTCTCTCGCTAGACCCTGACCCTCGGACCGGAATGGACAGTACGGGCTACAACAGTTTGGCGTCCAACATCGGGCTCCAGTAAGCGCAACAGTTTTGTGCCCAAGCGTGGGGGTTTCGCGACAGACACTCAACTAATCATGGTCAATCCATTAGGAAAGAATGGAGAGGAAGAGGCAGATGGAATGGATGGAGTTGAAAGGGAAAGAAATATGCCAAAGGCTAGTGTTTAAAGTCTTCCATCCAATATTTGACCTTGAGGATAACAAATGTCCTATCCAAACATATGTTTCTCAAAATATAAGGTGGGGGCAGATATACATATGGATATAAATAGGGACAGGAGTACAGATAAGGGTAGCAGTGAGGGTAAGGAATAGGGATAAAGTTAGGGAGGGAGAGAGATACAGATAGAGAGTAGCTAGAAATAAACAGATATAGAGATAGAGATATGTGGGTGTAATTTTTAATACAAGTTGATATAGAAGATTTATTGAGAATAAAGCTCTTATGCTATGAATCCCATTCAAAGGGATTTTGAGAGATGCAGAGGACTTTTTGGTTCACACAGGACATCATAAAAATACTGTATGGAGATTTTTTTAAAGTCTGAACTATTTGATAAATAGAAGTTAAATTCAGAATCAAGAACTCTGGAGTTAGAGCCTTGGTCTTCTCTTGACTCGACAATGCCTTTGCCAAACAAGCCATTTCTGATGTCTGTCTAGGCCCTTATATCTAGAAGGACCCTATAACTAGACCACCCAGTTGTTCTGTCCTGCTCAGGGGTTGTTTTAATTTAAAAGAGGCCCAGGAGACATTGACAGGGTATCTGTAGGTGCCATCTGGGTACTCAGGCACTGAGTCTGACCGTAAGGTCATGCTTAAAAAGGCCAGCCTTCACATGCCCTGATGGTCACCATCAACCTTTTTTTCTGAGTCGTGCAAAATACTAGACAGAGAGTGGGGAGGGGACGAGGGAGAGAGGCACATTCATGAGTCCTGTTGAGGTTTCATCTAGGAAAGGTGACAAAAACATTGTTCTTGGCCAAACTTTAGCCCTTGGATTATCTACAGAAAAACTCATAGTGAGCCAGTTTAGTCAGTTAGTGTTGGCTATCAACTGGAATCTCATGCTTCCAAGTACACACACGAGTAAACTTGATGAGGTTAACTATGGTTGAGAGACCCACACTAAAGGTGAGGGCACCGTTCCCTAGGCCTGGTTCTGGATTACATAAAAAGGAGAAAGCTAGCTGAGCAACACCATTCACTGCCTCCTACTTCTTGACTTTGAACACAATATGACCGCCTGCCTCAATGCTCTAGCTGTCATGACGACTCCACTATGACTGACTGTACCCTGGAACTGTGAGTCAAACTAAGCCCTTCTGTCTTTAAATTGCTTTTGTCAGGGTATTTTGTCACAGACACAGAAAAGCAACTAAGACGGCAAGTGTCCCGTATTTCTTTTGCCCAGTCAAACTCCAGCTGCAGGCCTCCTCTGTCTGTCAAATGGTTAAAAATCTCAAGCTGTCTTTGCTATATTCAAAGTTGATCACAGTTCTACAATGAAGCTTGTCTCTTCTACTACAAGAGCTCAAATAACATCTGTCTTGTCTGTTTAATAAGTGTCAAGTAATGGAGTTCTCTTGGATATAGGCAGTCACACAGCTAACTGTATTGTAGGGCAGAGGCACTTGTTTCCACTCCTTAGGCTCCTAATTAAAACCATGATGGTGTCAGTATCTAACATTTCCTCCGTGTTCGCCTGAGGCAGACAGGAGCTGAGACCTTTGGTAGCTGTGATGGTATACACTATCCTCCGAAAGTTGCAACCAGAGACAGGTATGAGCACCACAGTCTGGCCATCTCTTTTCATCTCTTTTCAATGCAATATTCCTTTGTGGACGAGCTTCTCATTGGCCCGCTGAGACCTTCTCAGAGAAAAATCAGGCCTTGAGTATTTCCTACCCATCCTTCTACATGTTCAAGATGTTCTTCATTGTCTGAAGTATTACTAGTGACTGTTGTGCTCTTTCTCCTCAGAGACTTTCATAGATGTTGCCTACAATGAATTTATTCCTTACCTAACTTTATTATTAACATCTCCTTCCTGCTGAGCTGACAGACGAAATTTCATTTAATTTTCATAGTAATGTTGTGAATTGGTTAGTCTTATTAGACCCATTTTATAGAAAAGGAATCTGAAACACAGAGGTCATAAAATTCATTCACAACTAGATGGCAAGCTAGGGATGCATTCCCATCTGCCTTACTATTATAAGATTTCAGCATCTAGCCAGTTCTAGAGGAGTATGGGGTTAAGGACACCAGCAAATGTTCCACTTAGACATGAAGTCCCCATTAGCACTATCTGAAAAAGCTAGTATGCTTGTAAATGAGGTCAATGCACTCCTACATAAGGAAAGGCCTGTTTTGTACAGAGGTCTGATAAAGAAGGTGGATCAAGGAAGCTGGACAACCCAGAAAGGCAGGTCTGACATGACTTACTATGTGTAAGAGCTTCAGCAAATCACCTGGCTTCCCTGTCCTCTGCTCTTCATTTTGCAAGATACTGTTGGCAGCACTATCTATTCAATAGTATTCTTGTGATGACTGTCTAGGGTTTCTATTGCTGGGATAAAACAGCATGACCAAAAGGCAACATGAAAAGAAAAGGATTGATTTCACTTAGACCTTTCAATCATGGCTCATTATTGAAGGAAGTGGGGGCAGGAAATCAAGGAAGGGATCTGGAGACAAGAACGGATGAGCAGCCATGGAGCAATGCTGTTTACTAACTTGCTCCTCATGGCTTCCTCAACCCACCTTTATATTGCATCCAGGATCACCTGAAAATGGGTAGCACCACTCACAGTAGGCTTGGCCATCCCACATCCATCATCAATCAAGAAAATGTGCCACAGGCTTGCCTACAGACCAATATGATGGGAGAATTTTCTCAATGGAGATTCCTCCTTCCAAAATGACTGTGTCTTGTATCAAGGTGACATAAAACTAGTCAGCACAGTGACTAAAGGATTTCACACATACATTGCACTTAGAATACTGCTTGGCTCCCACTGAGTGTGGTGCCAAAATTATTTATTACTTGTTGCTCTTTTTAAACCCTTAGTATTTATCCTAATTAAATCCAAGATCTTAGCATGCCTCTTTTCCAGGTCCTGACTCCAACTCTCTCTGCTCTCTACTGGGGGCATTTTCTAGCACCACTGCCTTAAATTAATCTGACCCACTGAGAGTTTATGCAAACAGAACCCAGTGAGACGGAGCTTTGGATCAAAGCCCTGGAGCTTCTGTATTGCTCAGGGAACCAGAAGAAGACAGATGGCACAGACAGGATAACAAGGCTATTTACAAAGCTGTGGGCAGAGTATAAGAAAATCATGGAGCAAGTGTAGTTTTCTAGGGCTGGTAATCGTGGGGTTTCTGACATCTCTAGGTCCAAAAGGAGTGGTTGCCAGAATACAGAGCATATGAAATCATCAGAAAGCAGATGATGCAGACATCTCTCTATGACTTGAAGGACAGAACCAAAGTGTTCAAGCTTTTAACTTCTCTCTTCCCTTTCTCCAACTGCACCCGCCCCTCACAGTGGGTGAACTCATTCAGAATCTAAAGGATAGAGCATCTGTGTTCTCTCAGCATCAACTGCCTCCCAAGGAACAAAACAGGATGGACAGCGGTAAAACTCAGTTGTCAGGATCCCAGAAGTTACTCGTTGTCTTAGTCCATGTGGACTGATGTAACAACACAATAGCCAGGGGTGCTCATATGGCAAGCCCTGATCTTACACAATTCCGGAGGCTAGAAATCTAACGTTAAAGGGAACAAGAAGAAGTAGAGGGGGAGAGAGGAGGGAGATCTTTAATTCATAGTTTATTTATGTTCTTCATAAGTACACTAAAATGTCATGAGGGCCTCTACCAATGGGACTGACTTAACTCTCGAAGACTCCATCTTAAAATACCCCATTGTAGAGGAAATGTTCATACAAGTATGTGTATGCAGGTATGCTCACCCATGAGGACTCATATAGAGGCCAGAGTCTGACATCATGATGCCCTCCTCAATAGATTCCCCACATTGATTTTGAGACAGGGTCTGTGATGGTTTGAATATGCTTGGTGCCAGAAGTGATACTATTAGGAGGTATGACCTTGTTGAAATAAGTGTGGCCTTGCTGGAGGAAGTGTGTCACTGTCAGGGTGGACTTTGAGACCCTCCTCTTAGCTGCCTGAAAACAGTCTGCTCCTGCCTTCTTTTTGATCAAGATGTAAAATTTTCAGCTCCTCCAGAATAATGCTTGCTGCCTGGACAATGCCATGTAGGAGCCTTGATAATAATGGACTAGACCTCTGACCCTGTAAGCCAGTCCCAGTTAAATGTTGTCTTTTATAAGAGGTGCCTTGGTCATGATGTCTCTTCAAAGCAACAAAAATTCTAGAAAAGACAGGGTCTCACACTGAACCTAGAGCTTGTCATTCTGTCTAGCCTAGCTGACCAGTGAGCTCTGAGATCTGCCTGTCTCTGCCTTCCCAGGGCTGCTGCTCACAGCTTTAATGTGGCTGTAGGGGACCCAAACTCCAGTCCCCATGCTTGCACAGCAAGTGTCTTACCCATTGAGCCACTTCCTCAGCCCATGTAACCTCTTAGCAATTATGGTTTTTGTTCCATCCCCTGTTCTGGAATTTCCATGCCCCCTATCTGGTTTATCTCTTAGGGTTGATCTGGATCTGTTGGCCTGACTAGAAACAGAACCTTCTGTACTTGTTAATGTCATTTTCTGTGATCTTTCTAATCCATCCTTTAAACTTTGTCTTTGTTGCATTGAGCACACAAGACAGCCCATAACCCATACAGTCTAGTCTCTCTTGTTTGTAGCTACCTAGTGTTAGTCTACAACAGTGGTTCTCCATCTTCTTAATGCTGCAACTCTTTAATGCAGTTCTTCATGTTGTGAACATCAACCATAAAATCATTTCATTGCTACTTCATAAAACTATAATTTTGTTACTGTTATGAATTATAGAGATAGATGCTTGTCAAAGGGCTCTCAATTCACAGGTTGAGAACCAGTGGTCTATAGCCATCGTGTTTCTCTTCTTCCATGTGCTCCTCAGTCTGTTCAGTTGGAATTAGAAATTGACTTCCCATGTGGTTCCTGAGATACCAGAGTCCTAAGCTTGTATGCACTTGTATGCTAGCACTGAGGGAAGCCACCTATAACATTGACCTCCCTTACATCTGGAACAGATGCTATAGCCTCAAGATCCAGAAACACTTGCTTTTGCAAGTAACCTTGAGTATACTAACAAAAAGACCTTCTCCCTGATCTCACTGGATCTTTAAAATAATATTTGGACATGTTATTTTTGCTCCAATTTTGTGACTCTCTGTAGAGTAAGGTGATTCGCCAAATAACATGCAGCTGGTAACTGTGGCAACTAGGAACCTTTTATGTAGATTATCTCACCAAAATTGAAGTTCCATGACAACGGGGAGTTTTGTCCATTATATTTTCTTCATTAAAAAAAAAAAAAAAAAAAAGAAGCGTCTGTCATAATCTAGATAGAAGAGCATGAGAGCAAGAGGTGTTGATAAGTGGAGGATGGAAGCATAGAGGGCAAACTGTCACACCTGACCTTAAATTAGGACATTGGCAGTGGAGGGGAATTCAGGAGGGAGAGGAGGGCAAGAAGTGGGAGAAAGAGAATCAGAAAAAAAAAAGTGTGTTTGAGAAACAGTGTAATGAGCTCTAACTTTCTGTAAGTTAATAAACATTTTTAAGCGAAATAAATTTTAGGGAAAGCATCTGTCACAGCAGAAGCTTGGAACCATGTCAGTTTTGTCCCAACCCCATAAAGGAGGGGTTGCTGTTGTGCTAATTCCAGGGATAACGCTTAGTAGGTTGAGAATGCAAGCAACTACAATTACCCTCCCCCATTCTATGTACCCTGTTGTGAGTCTGAGCTCATGACCTAAAACAGCATGGGTCTGGGAGGCCTTAGCTAGACTGTAAACTGATGGTTTAGAAACTGAGGGAGGGCTCTTCCTATGGTCTGCAGCCAATAAAAATGGCGGTCCTGAGGGCTCTGTGCTGCCTCTGTCAGGACCCAGGTGCTGTGGCCCAGGGTCTGGGATCTGCCTGAGTCAGCCCAGCAGAGGTGCTCGGCAATGGCAGCCAAATATGGAATGGACATAGCAGTTTTCGGGAGCTGTCATGTACCCCTCCAAGGAAACAGCCCACTGGAAACCTCGTTGGTATGATGTGGAGATTTTGAAGGAAAAAGTGGTGACTAACGTGACCCTGAATTTGGGGTCCCAGCACCCATCAGCCCATGGAGTCCTGAGACTAGTGCTGGAACTGAGTGGAGAAATGGTGTGCAAGTGTGACCCTCACATTGGGCTCCAGCACCAAGGCACTCAGCTCACTGAGTACAAGACTTATCTGCAGGCCCTTCCATACTTTGACCAGTTGGACTATGTGTCCACGATGTGTGATGAACAGGCCTATTTGCTAGCTGTGGAGAAGTTGCTAAACATCCAACCTCCTCCTCTGTAACGCCCGAGCTGCCCCACATTGGGTGCCAAACTGTAACGGCCTGCTGTGTTCAGCAGGTCCGGGTCTAGTGAGAGAGAGTGTGGGGCAGGCGACACAAAGAATGGAGACAAGACAGAGGTTCTGATCAAGTCTCATTTATTGTGTCTCTCTCTCCTTTATTGTCTCTCTCATTGTCTCCCCTATTCTCTCTATTGTCTCTCTATTGAAAGGAAATCTGGGGTATTTATAGGCTTTTGCCATGTGTCTTGTGGCCACGTGAATACCATGTGCCTTGCAGGTATGGATATGACGTAAGCCTTACAGGCGTCTATAGCGTGGATAGCACGTGGTGCGCCTTGCATGCTTGGATACCACGTGCGCCTTACAGGCATGTATGGCGTGGATAGCACATGGATAACACGTGAACTGCATGCCTTTCAGGCATGGATACTATGTGCCCCTTGTAGCTGGGGGCAGTAAACAGCAAAACAAAATATGTGGGATATCAGAGTGTGTTTCAGCTGTTGTAGGCTGTTGAAAAACAAGTCTCACGTCAGGGTATATGGCTCAAGATGGCTGCAAAGCTGATAGCCGCTTTCTGCTGAAAGTCAGCTCCCAACACTCCTCAGGCACAGTGAATCCAAGTGCTCTTTGGAGAGATCACATGGATTTTAAAACCACCATGGCTATCATCATACAAGCCCTGGACATTGGAGCCATAACTCCTTTCTTGTGGATGTTTGAAGAAAGAAAGAAGATGTTAGAGCTCTGTGAGTGGGTGTCTGGAGCCCGAATGCTACTGCTTATATTCGACCAGGGGGCATGCACCAGGACCTACCTCTTAGGTTTAGGGATGTCATTAATGAATTTTCCAACAATAGAATCTGGTGAAATAGGACAGTAGACATTGAGGTTGTATCAGCAGAAGACACACTTAACTATGGATTCAGTGGGGTGAAGATCCAAGGCGCAGGCATTCAGTGGGACTTGCAGAAGACCCAGCCTTATGATGTTTACACCCAGGTCAAGTTTGATGATCCTGTTGGTTCTCAAGGGGACTGCTACGATAAGTGTCTGTGTCATGTGGAGTCCCTTCAAATCATGGAACAGTGTCTGAACAAGATGCCTCCAGGGGAGATCGAGGTTGATCCAAGTGTCCCCACCTAAACAAGCAGAGATGAGGACTTCCAATTCATCACTTTAAGCTGTATTCTAAGGGCTACCAAGTTTCTTCAGGAACAACATATACTGCCACTGAAGCTCCTGAGGGAAAATTTGAGGTATGCTTGGTGTCTGATGGCAGTAGCCACCCTTATCAGTGTAAGATCAAGGCTCGGCTCCGGGTTTTGCACACCTGGCTGGCTTGGATAATATGTCTGAGGGACACATGTTGGCAGATGTCATAGCTGTCATAGGTAACCAGGATATTGTTTTTGGAGAAAGAGACCAATGAGCCTATTTGCAGATTTGGTTTTTTGTTTGGTTGGCTTGATTTTGGTTATTTGAGACAGGGTATATCTCTGGCTGTCCTGGAACTCACTTTGTAGACCAAGCTGGCCTCGAACTCAGAGACTCACCTGCCTCTGCCTCCCAAGTGCTGGTATTAAAGGCATGCACTACTCCACTGACTCATCTTCATGTTAACACTGGGCTCCCCACTAAGAACAAGACAAGTGTGAGCCTCCATGTTTTTTGTCCCTCTTTGCATTCACACAACTCTATAGAGCAACAACCCCAATGTTTGGCAGTGGGTCCAGGGTTCAAGATGAGTACTGTCAACTGTTACTGTTAAAGGCATGTATGCACAATTTATGTGTCTGGTGTGCTCATGGAAAAACCCCATGGATGAAGAGTGAGCTGATGAAGCAACTGGAGCTGTTCCTGCAGACTTGAAATTCCTTTCCTTTCATGAGGATGGGGGGGCAGCCCTGAGATAAAGACACCAAAGAGATAAGACATGAACTGTGGCACGTAGATAAACCAGTCTTCATTAAATCATGATGACATCATGGTGACCGGTTATATTATTTGCACCTGCAATGCTGTGATTCAGACACTCCACAAATATTGCTCACATGTATCTGAGACCGTGATTACATGGATGTCTACATGGATAATCCTTGGAAAAGAAAAGGACTAATCAGGCCGAAGACAACATTGGATCAATGCATTTAATCATCACACAATGCCAAGGTTTGGAATCAGCAGAGGCTGGATTCACTCAAAAGTCAGCTGCATGCTGGTCCTGTGGCCCATTGCAAGAACTCACCTTCTCTAATAGGCAGATTCAGTCCCTCTAAAATGAGGCAAATTCTCACTCTCTAGTGTCTTCATAAGGAACCAATGCTACAACTTGAGTTGAGGAACTTGGCTACAGTGTTCAATAAACAGTTGTAGGTGCTGCTTTTCCATTACTGTTAGGAATATTGTTACTGTTGTTAGGAGTATTGGATACAAGATTGGGCAGGAAGGCCTGAAGCTTCATGCTTAGCCTTGTCAAGTACGGCAGACTAAGTTTGAATCTTGGCTCTGATGCTCACTGGCACATAGCAGGTGTTATGCAACTATTTATTCAAACTTAAATGGTGGGTTTGATCTAAACAAGGAATGAAAATCTGAGATCATTTACAGGGATATATTGTGAATGAGGTAGTGTGCAGAGCACTGGAGACACATGGTGAATGGGGGCGGAGGAGAGTCTGGCTTGATCTGTCTGGAGTCAAAGAGAGATTGAGACATAAGGAGGCAATGCTTGTGTTCCCTAATTATGATAATAAAGAGGAACCCACCTTTCAAAGGCCATAGACACCATCAGAGGACCACTGTGTGATCCTAGCTCTCACTGCTCCTTACGTTGCCTGTTGTCTGTTTGCTCAGCTGGAATGGAACCTCATGATGCTGAAATGTTCTGTTGACTCCAGTCTTCAACCATCTCCGTAGGGCCCCACACCAGCACCTCCTTTGCTCTTAATAAATAAGCAAGTGAGTGAAGGAACATTCTAGGTCTCCTTGCAAGAGTTTTCCGATCTGGAGTTGTAGACTAACATCAGCTATTAAATATTGATCATTTTGATGGTTCTAAGCACTAGTCTCCAAACTTTCTAAGTGTGATTTTATTTTAATCATTATAATAATCTATAACCAGTGAGTTAATTCATTAAAAAATTGTGGTTGCAAATTTTGGAATGCTCCACCCTAAATAGGTATTGGATAGAGAAGGAAGCACTAAGCCTGCCTCAGAGCTCTTCCAACTGCCTTTAACAGTCTCCTCCATGTTTTCTCTCATGCAAAGGTTTGATTCACTCTTAGGAAATTCAGTCCAACCACTGCTACCAAGAAGCCTTCCACTCTGGCTGAGTAATCTGTACACTCAGGAGGCTGAGATAGGAGGATCCGGAGGTAAAGGACAGCCTGAGATATACAACAAGACTCTATCTCAATAAATGAAATGATTAAGAAGAAAAGTATCTAAACACTAACCTCTTTTAGACCAGGTGAAAAATACAGAAGTAAGTCAAGTTATGAGAAGAAAGGACTTGGCCCTCTGTGGACAGCTGGGCAGGGGAAAGGCATCAGGTGAGAAGGATTACAGATGATACCAGGGGATGCTATGCTGCTCCTCCCTTGAAAGCTGGGTCAGGGAAAGAAATTGGGTGTTGGAGATTACCAGAGAAAGCTTGAATGAAGTCTTCCCCAAGCCCACAGGCAAGAGCCTGACCCAATAGGTAGCTTGCCTTGGGCCTAATGAGACCTTGAGATGAGACTCCGCCCAACTGGAAACTTAATGTGTGCTCATGAATGGACATTGTTTTAAGGCACCGAGTTTGTGATGCTGTATTGCCCAACAGAGAGGCTGAAACACATCCCTCTCTCCCAGCAACCCTGCACATACATCTTAGTATTTTCTGTTCCTCTTTTAATGTATACCTCTCCTGACCACCAGCTCCACAGTGTCAGGGACTATGCTTAGTATCTCTTCATCTGTCCCAGGATGCTAGCAGACAGAAAGTCCCAGTAAATCTTTGCTCTTGAGCCTATTGAAACTTAGGCCAAGTTAAAGGAACTAATTAAACATACATAGGGAAAAAAAAAAAAAAAACATTTCAAGCACTGCCTGACCTAATGCTGGGTTGTAATGATCAAGTCAAATCTTTCTGCTCCAGGAAATGAATGAATATGCAAATGAATATGGGATGAAATCTCCATAAAGCTAGTAGCTGAGTAGTAGTATAGCCAACTAAACACTTCCTCACTCCCATGTTTTGTCCTTCCTAAGTTGAGCAGAGCTGAGTGGAGTGTATCATCCTGCTCCCTCCCCACAGCTGAAAAATAATTGGTCGGTGATCCTCTGAGCCACATGAACCCACACAGGTTTCCATGACTCCCAAACCTTCTTTGCTTCCAAGTGTATTGCCTTACAATGATCTTCTCTCAAGTGATGAGAGAATTGTCCTACTAGGACCATGCTATTGTCATGGAAAGATGCCAAATGTCTGTTGGCTGCACAGAGGGTTACAGTCAGCACATCAGAAAAAGATAGAGATTTATAATGTGTGCTTGAATTAGCTAAAATTTCATTTTCTCTCTTTCGGGTCTTAAATTTTGAGATGAGTTAAGATATGGATTCTCTAGTGAGGAATAAGAGCCTGGGACCATGAATCAGGCCAATGCTATAAGACAGTGCTGGGAATAGAATGGGGATTTGGGAGTCAGGCCCTGGCTACAAGTCGAGCTAACATTATTATTATTATTATTATTATTATTATTATTATTATTATTATTATTATCATTCCACCTATGCTCCACTTTCTTCATCTGTAAATTTGCCAGTTGGTGTACACAACCTGGTATTCGAGATTTCACGTGACTGAACATGACACTGAGATCAGGAACATGGCCTGGGGCTGGGTCACAGTCTCTTAGGGCTCACAAAGCTGACCGTATTTCCTGGCTAGCTCCTTAGAGCAAGCCAGGCAGTAGATTTAAAGGAAGATCATCCAGAGTTCCCAGTCATAGCCAGAAGCAGCACATCTGTGAGTTACTACTCAAGACGCAGCCTCAGCAAAGACACAAAAACTGATGTCTCAAAGATCCATTCAGACCTTCTTGAGATGAGGAAAGTGATTGTCCTAAGTTGGGATTTGCCCATGAAATTCATGAATCCATGAGTGTAGCAGGGACAGTTAAACTGGGGACCCAAGTACTCAATTAATCCCTCTCTCTACTGCTTTGGGTAAAACTGTGTTTCTTTATCTTCTTTCTATACCAGGAGAAAAGCATGTCTGCTTTTGAGTCTTCCATTTTACACTTTGAAGCACCTCATGGGTTTCTGTTCTAAAATTCTGCATGCCCATAATAGTTTGAATTCCCACCTGGCAGAGAAGCTAGATCTAGCTACACTCAGGTGACCTGCCCTTCGCACAACCTCATCCCTTAGTTAGTAACACTTCTTCTCTCTATTTAGAGCAGACATAGACTGCAAGAGGTGAGTAGCCTCTCAGTCACCTCACTGTCTCCCTTGCCAAAGCCTCCAGTACCAATGGGGCAAATTCTCTACATTAAATGTTCTCTGATTTGTGTGCTGAGACAGTACAAGGTTCTAGCTGTACTGGCGTGTCTTCCTTCCTTGTGGTGATTTGAAAGAGGTGTTTCCCATAGCCTCTAGAATTTGACTAATTGGTCCCCCAGTTGATGGTGCTGTTTAGGGAGGCATAGAGGGTGTGGAGTAAGTCACTGGAGGTGGGCTTCGAGAGTTTAGAGACTTGCTCCATTTTGAGTTGGCTCTCTGATTCATGCTCTGGTTCAAGACATGAGCTCTCAGCTTCCTGCTCTTAACACCATGTCTTTGCTTTAATATCATGGAGTCTAACCCTCTGGAACCACAAGCCTAAATAAACCTTTTCTTTTATGATGTTTCATCACAGCAACAGAAAGGAAGCTAATGCATTCCCCTGCTCACAATGGCAGTGCACTGCTGAGTTATTTTATGAGAATCATTGCCCATTGTCACTATTTGATTGCAGATTAAAATTATAATCTCCCCCAAAGATTTTTAGAATTACAATTTTTCCCCAAATGTTCAAGTATGCCTCTTTGCCTGTTCTCCTTTTAGAAATCTGCATTTTATCTGTATATGTATGTGTGTAATACATATGTGTGACACATATGTAGATATATATGAAAACATATATACTATATATATATATATATATCAGGTAATAAATATTTATAGGTATATTATATATAATTTTATATATATGTATTTACATTTATACATATACATACACATATACATACACACACACACACACACACACACACACACACACACACACATATATATATATATATATATATATATATATATATATATATATATAACAAGTAAGTCACCAGGAAAATGCATGATAAAATTTACTTTTCTGAGAAACAACACTGCTCTGTCTCCAGCTTCCACCCTCACACTCCACATCTTCACCAACAGCACATCATTGTCAAGCTCTCTACTGTCCATCAAATGTGTAGCTTACATTCTGCTCGGTAACTATGGTGATTTCAATGAGAATGATTCCCCACAGACTCATATGTTTATATGCTTGGTCCCTAGTCTGTGAAACTGTTTGGGAAACATTAAAAGGTGTGACCTTATTGGAGGAGGTAAGTCACTGGGGGTGGGCTTTCAAGTTTCAAGAGACTCATACCATTTTCAGTGTGCCTCTTTGCCTGTTGCGCGTGGGTTTTGAGGTACAAGTCCTCACAGGCTCTTCCAGACACCATGTCTGCTCTTTGTTGTTGTGCAACCCTACAATGTAGGCTCTTGTCCTTCTGAAGCTGTAATCATAACTAAACATTTTATTTAATAAGTTGTTTTGGTCATGATGTTTTATCACAGTAATAGAAAAGTAACTGATATAGCACCTGAGTGAGACCTTAGGGTAATTATGACTTAGCCAGTCATCTCAGGAAGTTGACTGTCACAGTGTTCCTGGAACTCAGGAACAAAAAAATGCTTACTTTTCTAAAATTTAAAGATTTCTATCTGATAGTGCCAACATGGTACTCACTGTGGTGATCTTTTGCTTCACCTGCCAAGAAGCTCAGAGATAATCCCAATTATTAATCACAATAACCATATTATTCTATGTGGGTAATGTTTTTGGCTCTGCCTTCACCCACAGATATTATTCAATTGTATTTTAACATCCCTTTTTATAGGTATCTTTGGTGATGGACCCCATCAAATGTTTTCATAAGTAGATTGGATGCCCATTATATAAAACACATAATTCTCTTTGTAGGGGCCTTTAGTTTCCAGGTATATGTTAGAAATTCAGTAAAGAACTGAGTTATTGTCAGAATCAAATGATAATGTAGATCATAATACATAATATGTTATACATAATCTCATGCAATTGCCTATCCCTTCCTAAAAATTGCTTGTACCAACAACCTTTGGCCTCAGCTCAGTGAGTTTTTCCTCATCATAGTAAAATAAAAGCCTTGTTTCTTGGTACCACTTAAGCCATCTCGATTGCCTCTCAAGAAGACTAATTGTCTCACTTTGTCCAACAGAGTACTGAGCAATTGAACCCCTGTGAGGCCAGCCCCAGGAGAGTGAGTGTGATTTGAATCGCTCTCATCAGGCTTGGGAAAGCATCCACTTTCTGGCCTCTTAATATTCAATCCAGGGGGAAGAAACTCAGTTCAAGGGGTTTTATTTTTCTTACCAAGCTTCTCTGTTCCAAGACACCTGCCTCTTAGTTGATCATTTCTAAATATGAAAACGAAGCAACTTAGAGTCCCATGAAGACAAGGGATGTGGCCAACTGCTGGGTGCCTTGCCTGTGCATGCTGGGGCCTCTGGCAGAATTCAGCTGCTTTAGCCTGAACCTCATTAGAAAAATACTCTTCCATATAGTCACTGCCTAGAGAGAGACTGGGAACAGCTGGAATAATCAGAGTGGGAGGCAGACCCAGCAGCTGACAGTACAGACATCACCTTTCTCCTGTGCTGGGACCACCACAGATGGAGTGATTAGCCTGGCTGCACTCCTCCTGAGCCCCAACCAAACCTCCAAATCATTCTCTGCCTACATGCCAGGCAGCCACCCCCAGTGGGACTGGCATGTGAAAGCTAGTGGCACATGGTCTTCTTCCAGTATTGAGCCTCCAGGTTTGACACCTGAGGAGAAAACCTGGGCCTCAGGGGTAACCTCAAACAGCAGGGCAGACTGGCAATTCTGCACTTCAACCAGAACTCCTGATTGCCCAAGGCTATTTCTCCTGTGGGGGCTGCATGCTCTTGGGATGGAATCACACTGTAATATCAGAGGTAGTGTATCTTCAGATTTTATTTTTCTGCCCTCATTTTTTTTTAGCTGTTAAGTCTTAAGAATCAGCCACCGGCCCTGGCTGACTTTGGAGGACTAAGCCAGGGTTCCTTCATCTTAAAGAGTATCTACCTTCCATATCTCCACAAGATGATGAGACTGACATTTGGAAACTAGCACTGTATAGGAATGAGCACCATAATCTATGGAGCCAGAAATATACTAAATATACTAAGCTATGATGTGCCCATTTCTATTCATGAGACTTGAGAAAAATCTCACAAATTCTTAGGCCCTCAGAGTTGTCTGATGATGATGATGATGATGATGATGATGATGATGATGATGATGACGATGACGACGACGACATCATACTGACTTCATAGGGACATTCAAGCAATTAAACTGACAATGTATGTTAAGGGCTTATCACAACCATATGAAAAGTACTTCATGATACTAGCTGCTATGATTAGTTTGATACCTGGCTTCCAACAAATGTGTGCCAAATTCTAGTTTCCCCTTGATTCAGTTTCCTTTTAATATCCTATTCATTTACTCTTAGAATTAAAGTAAAGGATGAAGTTCTGTTGACCTTACGGAAGTAATGGGCCTGATGTCAGAGGAGTGATCCCCAGAGGTTCAGCAGCCTGGCCTCTGCTGCTCCCTCTAAAGGTGGCTGGCCTGTGACTAAGGGAATCTGTTCCCTCAGGAGTCTCCAGGAGACCATGTATTCAGCCTCGTAATTACCTGCTTCTCCCCAATCACATAGCATTATCCACCCCATCACCGTGCTGCTGAAAAAAGCCCCAAATGCTAATTAGTCCTTAAATTATCATTGATTTGATTTGATGTTGAGTAAGCTTTGCCATTTATATTTAGGCAAGAGCTTCAGATTGGTGATGCTCTCTCTGAGATTGGGTTTTTAAATAACTCCGTGGGGCCTGTCTTGCTTGTTCAGTGTGTTTATGTCAAGAAATCAGTCCTTCTGCTCTCCACGGCTGCACATGAATACTGGGCTGATTGGGTGCAAGGAAGGCATTCTCCCCTTGGCTACAGTGTATAATGCGGGAGACGTGGAGTGCAGAGATGGGGTAAAGGAAATAAACTCAGGTCCTGAACACTTGACTAGGAAAGAATGGCATTTGCAGGCCACGTTCAGCAGAGGTGTAAGTCCTTATCACATTAGACCTACTTTTCACTCCTACTTCTGACAGCCAACGACCGAAACATAGAGCTCTTCACATGAGGCACATGTAGTTCCCGAAGAGTGAGAGAACACAGGAGAATATCCGGGTCTCTGGCCATGAAGGAATGTTTCACACTGTGTCCCCCCCACTCCCGAGGTCCTCTCATCTCATTCCCTTCCTGAGGACCACTTTCAAAGCCCTTCAGTCCCTTTTTCCATTCTGTACACTGCCAACTCCTTGGCAGAAAAAATAAAATAATAATAAAAAACCAAATAAACAAGCCAAAAATTTAGAAAAATCTCACTGTGTCTTTTACAGAGCTAAACAGTTCGCATGTTTGAAATTTTCCCTGAGGAACTATCCTCAAAGTGATCATTTTACTTAGGAAAAGTAAAGGGTGTCTCAAAAGTGCAAGTATTGAGTAACAATCTAAGACCTGACCATTACTGACCCGGCCTCTGTAACCCCTCGTTGAAACAACTTTGAAAATAGGTATCAAGGCAACGCTTTCTCTGAAACTTGAGCTTTTTTTTTCATTAATCCCTTGGCTAGATTTTGCTTTAGAAACCAATAAGTACTTCATGAAATTTTATTTTCCTTTTCATGATAGCAAATAGTGCATGAAGGAAAAAAGAAAGAGGAGAAGAAGGACTTAAGAAAGAAGTCAGGGGTGCTAAGAAGGCAAGCAAGCTAGTGGTGGAGCTAAACAGTAGTTTGTTTATTCAGCATACATGGAACCCTAGCTTTGATAGTCAATACACACATGTGGGAAAAGGGAGACGAGGAGTAGAGGGAGGAAGAGGAGAAGGAGAGAAGGGAAACTCTTAAGTTCCAGCATGACCCATCACAGTCCTCCTGACTGTCAATGTCAGGTGTGTGAACATGATAAGGTCTAATGGCTCTAGGGCAAACTCTTCATTTAACCCTGACTCTACTTCTTCCTAGTTGACTGACCTTGGGTACAATTCTTGCTCCCTTCCCTCATCTGTGAAATGGGAATGGTAACAGTACTACTGCAGGGTACACTGAAGATGGGTAGCATATTAGGATTCAGGTAGACAGCTCACCAAGTCAGCTCATGTAGACTCCATGATGGATTCTCTAGACCAGCTTCAAGGGAATGATGTTACCATCTCTAGTTGTCAGCACCTTGAAAAATTATTTCCTTCCTGGGACAACAGTTCACCAATGGCTGAGTGAGCCTTATATGTTGGGGTGTGTGTGTGTGTGTGGGATATATATGAATATACATATATATACATATATGTATATATGTATATGAGTATATATACATATATGTGTATATATGTATATATATGTACATATATATATATTCATAATCTGGACACCAGGATTAAGCACTACTTAGTTTCTGTATCTCTCTAGTCTCTTTCCTTTGTATATGTATCAAACTTGATGTAGCATAGTTAAAAAAAAAAGAGTGGCCTCATGGAAATGTTACTTTTTAAACTTATTTTACAATTTTAATGACCTGCAACAGATTTTTATTGTTTAGCTAGTCTTCAGTGCTATCCTTTGAGGATGCTAGTATCCAATGTTGTTTTACTATCATAATTTATTTATTCTTGCTTGTTTTTTATTCATATGCACATTTCATTACCTAAGTAGTATCTGAAATGCAGTGTATGTTCAGTAAACACTTATTGATCATATTTCTTCCATATTAAGAGAGGGGATTCAAATTCTTTGCCATCAATATATCTTTTCTAATATTAGTCCTGTTTCTTATCTTTACTGCCAAACACATCATTCAGGCTCATGGGTTTTCAGAAGTACTAATTGCTACCTAAGCTATGTTTTCTGGCTCCTGCATCCACATGCTCTGTTCATCCTTAATTCGGAGAGTATCAGCTGCCTCCTGGCAAACCAATTCAATGTGATTTTGATCACATCTTGCCTGATTACCTCAAAAAATGTATATGTATGTTGGCACTTTTTCTCTTAAACCTCTCCTCTGCACTTGGCCATGCCCACATCTCCACTTTGGGTCCCATACATCTCATCTTATTGTTGAGCCCAGACCCCCTTCCTCTACCCACCCTTGATATATTCTTTTATGTTCTCCCAGGGTTCACTCTTTAAATGTCATTATACCTCAAAGAAGGACTTGTTTGCAAGAAGCAAAAACACAACCTTTGCCCAAAGAGGAAAGAATTAATTATTCATAGGATCCAAGAACAAGGATTAATGACCAAGTGTACTCGAGGCAGAAATGACCAGGCACCAACCAGATGTGGGGCTTGGAAAGGACTTAAGGGTGGCATATGCCATGTCTTGTCTTTATTATGCCATGTGTTCATCATGTTGTGTCTTTATCTGACTCTTTCGATATATCAGTTTGATTGCATCATCCAGGTTTTCTTCATCCTCATCAAAGGAAATACGAACATGAAATGTAGATTGCTGAGTCACCCCTCCTCTGCCTTTCCTTTGTAGAATGGAGAATTGAGACATGTTTCTAGTTTGAATTCTAAATAGGTTAGACTTATATTAAATGCCCTCTCATGGACCAATCAGCAACCATTAGACAAATGTCATTAGAGAAGATAGTGACTCCTGGAAACCATAGCGTGCAGCCAAGCAATGGGGAAGTATGAAATTCTAGAAATGTGATATAAGGTCTATTCCCAGAAAAATGAGAGGGGGGTGCTGTTAAAGGAATAAAAATCTGTCCACTAAAGCCTAATGCCTCTATATTAACTAAAGAGTAATTTTGCAGAGTTCAGAAGATAAAAATAACAACTAGTAAAAGCACTCCCCTCTGTGTGTGTGTGTGTGTGTGTGTGTGTGTGTGCCCTTTTATTCTAATTCATGTTCGCCAAGCCTAATTCAACTTCTCAGGATGCAAAACAAAAAGATCTTCCAGACAGTATACCAAATATTTTGACTGCTGAAAAATGTGTAGTTCCTATTTTAAACGAATAATTTAACAGCTGGTTTTCACATCAGTCTTTTATGAAGTTGACCTAAGTTCCCCTTCTCAGTGTCTCAAAGTCTTCACTGAATTAATGCATCAGAGAGCACATGTCTGAGGTCTCTCTGGAGTCACCCATTGCTCATGGAGATTAAATGATCTATTATTTTCCCAAATAAAGATGCACTTTGAGAAATGGTGACTCTTTACCTATAAAGATGATGTGAGGAAAGTCTTTTATATTTTCATTCCATGCACCCCATTGTTTGGAGTGTTTTCTCCTGTGAGAGTCAGTTCTTCTGTATGATTCAATTATATACTGTCTTGTGATATGCCTATTCACATTGAGGAAGGAATATGCATGCCTGACTTATGGATTTTGAATTTGGCCATGTAGCATACTCTGGCCTATGAAATATTAGGAATATGTTTGACCAGGAATTCTGCATGTGCCTGTATGGTTTAACCTGGTTCCCTTCATTGCTGCCTAAATGCTAGATGGGAGCATTTCTTCCATTTCAGTTGATGAATAAGAAGGTCAACAAGGTGAGTTGCACTCAGATAACCCCTGATAATCTACATCCCTCATGTAATAGGGACAAGAAACAAAAATTTCTTGTTATAGGTCTTTGAGATATGGGTGTTATTTGTTGCTACAACAAAAATAGCTAACATGCTATCCAAATAGACTGTATCTTTGTCATAATTTATATATTTTCCATTTTTCAGACTTTATAGACTATCACAATTAGTCATTTGCTAGCTGACTGCTGGGTAAAATAAGTAATTATTTAAGAAAGTGGGAGGTTCCTGGATGATGGAACCCACCAGAGACTTTGATGAAAACCTTTGATGAGCCACACCTCTGCCACTCAGCGTCTTCCTCACCACAAGCCTCTGAGAAGTTGTAAAGATGAAGACCACAGCTCTATGGGATGAAAGAAAATGATGTTTGGAGGATGCCAGAACATAGCCATTTATTATTGAGTGAGTGTTCAGTGACAAAATCCATGAATCAATGGTTGAATTTTTATATAGCCTGTTCATTTGGCTGTAATATTTATTGGGTGCTTGCTAAATGGTAGCTCATATAGGAACTATGGCAATTAATTAAATGAAAGTAATTTTCTGCCCTCATGAAGAGTAAGTACTTATAAAAGAGAGACAGAACAGCTAAATAAGTAAATAATGTAAGGCATAATTAATATTATAAAGAAAGATAAGTCAGATGTAAGGTACCAAGACACTAGCTAAAGCATATACAATCAGGAAGTCTGTCTATCAGAGGCGTATTTCATTATATGTCTGATCAAAATGAGAATATTCACCATGAGAACATGCTAGAGAGGAACATCTCAGATAGAGAGTAACATGGGCAAAGAGAAAACTTGAGTTGGTTAAGGAGAGGTGATGGTTGCTGGCTGGGGGCAGTGAAGAGGAGGGCAAGAACTAAGAGCAGAGATATGAGCCAGACTCAAGGCACCTGGTAGAAGGTTACTCTAAAAGATGGGTAGGGGTCTTGGAGGAGTTTCCAGGCACTGGGATGGATATGATCTAAAGATATTCTTTCTCGTGTATGAATTTCTAAAAGGAAGACCTAGAGAGCTCTCAGCAAGCAAGGATGAGTTTTGTCTTAAATTTGGCAATCCTACTCAGTGGAGGGTTAGTTGAGCATTCTCACATTGTAAGTAGTTTCTGAGAACAGGGTCCTTGGGTTGTGTTAGAGACATGAGCTTGGAGACAAAGACTGGAACAAGGGAATAAACAAGGAAGCACTAGGCTAAGGAAGAGATTGACCCTTGAGTCGGGTAGTACTGGTGGAAAATGGTTGGGATGGAGCTAGATCCAGATGTTGAAGCCCTGGTGTGAACTAGGGCATTGGAAGAGCATGGGTTAGAGGTCATAGTGCACTCTAATCCTCACTTCAATTGCTGAGTAAACCTGACATTCTTTACTGATGTATTCTTCACTGGGCAAGGGCAGGTACATGGAACAGTGTCGGGAGGGAAAGTGTCAAGAGTTTTGTTCTGCTCACAACATCTAAGTAAATATGCATAATAGTCAGATGATGATGAGTCTGAAGATTGAGGAGAAGCTAGAACTGGAGCAATATATATAGTTACTGGCATTCAGACATGTTTAAAGCCCCTAAAACGGATGGCAACCTCACACGCAAGAGTGCAGACCGAAAAGAAACCCAATGATCAGTCCATTTGTCTCTGTAGTTCCCACAGTAACCAGCACAGACACAGAATTAACGCTCAAGAAAACACAGGGCAGATATTCTCAAACTACAAACAGCTTCGGCATTTGGCATCTAGACTTTAAGATATGTATTAATCATCACTCCCATTCTGCTGTAATGTCTGAAGGTTATCTCCTAAGGACATCTTCATTGCTAAGAGAGCAGTCTCTTCTGTTGACTTTCTGAGCAACTCTATCTCTTGTGTCTCTGCAAGGTCAGTGTTTGTAAATTTATACTAATATTTATGCTAGTAGCAGTTGCTTACACTTATTGAGCACTTAACTGTTTTAAGAGCATTTCCAATTTCTTCATAAGCAACCCATAAGATGGATATTTTTGCAATGTGCAAGCCCATCCCAACTGTAAGTAATAGACAAAGAGATTGGCACTTACCACTATCTGAATTCAAACTCTGTGATCTTTCAACACATCTTAGCTGTGAGCATTCAGTCCTTCAACAAAACATTGGCTTAGATGGGTGAACTACTCACTCTTTAATATCTTTGGACAATAATAACATCTGCCATTCATTGTTTGCAGTGGCTAATGAAAGCATGCTAAGCGCTTCTGATGCATTAGCTCATTTGCTTCTCATTAGGACAGAATGAGGTAGGTACTATTGTAATCACCAGTTTACATATGGGGCCATTGAAACTCAGAGAGGTTAAATGACTCCTTCAAGGTCACCCAACTAATTTAGCAGCAGATCCAGAGTGCGAGCCCAGATCTGGCTCCCCTACCCTAGCACTTACTCAATGCAATGGCTAAAGCATGAAAGTTAATAATGTTCAGAACAATAAATAAAAGCTAAGAAAATATTTTATATTAGGCAGGTTGGGGCAAAGAGAAAGGCATATTAGATATTTCCCAAAACCAGAATAATGAAATTTATTTTGAAGTGTTTACCTCTTTTCTTAGAAAGCTCAAATGCTGTGACAAATTCACCTGCCCATGTTACTCAAGACAAATCAACAGTAGGAGGATGCAGAAGGGAAGAATTTATGTTCAGAAACTAATTCCATATCCCAGCTCTTCTCTCTCTCTCTCTCTGTCTCTCTCTCTCTGTCTCTCTGTCTCTGTCTCTGTCTCTGTCTCTGTCTCTCTCTCTCTCTCTCTCTCTCTCCTTTGTGTGTATGAGAGAGAGGGAGAGAGAGAGAGATCTGTGATCTGGGATAAATCACTATGTTCTCCTGACCTTGGTTTATGTATTCATAAAATGCCAATATATTATTGTCAGTTTGGAAGAGGATCAAATAATGAAGTAAGTAAGTAGCACCCTGTAACAAAATACCGAGAAAATTCATTTTAATAAACAGGACGTTACAAAAAACACTAAATAAGTTACTGTTCACACATGAAAATAGATACATTTTCTGAATTTAAATGGAGAAAGTAGTAGAATATCCAGTAGAAATGATTTTTAGTTGTAGAAGGCAGAGGATAATGTTCAACAAATGTCTACCTATAGTCAATGTGTAGAGTTGCAGTAATAGAAAACAAGAAAGTTCCATAAGTTTGTTGTACAACCATGTGTCTTAGTTAATACTGCTATGCACATATAATATTACATATTCTCTCATAAGTGGCTCTAGATTTAAATACACATATATGTGTGTAAATTATTTGATACACACACACACACCTCCGGGCTGCTAACCCCTCACCCATGCTGGCCGAAGAAACTGGAGTTCTGGGGGTGGGGATTCCCCTTTATATGTGAAAGCAAAATATTAAACTTCAGGCCTTGGTCAGAATATGTTGTCTTGGCCCCATGTTTTCTCTCGCCCTCCATTCCCCTTTCATTCATAGCCTTCCTTTCAGGTGAACCTGGTTACCCGTAGCCGCAGGCGGATATATATATATATATATAATACACACACACATACACAAAAAAAGCAGAAGAGAATGTTTGTGAGGGATAAGAAGACCAACTTGAGGGCAGATGAGAGACAGATGGTGGAGGGCAGATGAGAGACAGGAGCAACTATGGACCAAGTAGAATGAGGTATATGTATGGAATTACTGCAATGAAATATTGTTTTCTATGCCAAATGAAAAAACATTGATAACAGAGAACCAAAGGCCAGGTGCAGTGGCCCATACTTCTGATTAAGTACTCAGGTGGCAAAGGCAGGAGAATCACCATGAATTTGAGGTTACCCAAGGGTATATAGTGAGTTTCAAGCAAAACCATACTACATTTTTGTTACACTGTCTTAGTGAACAACAACCAGGGTTGAGGGGTTGATTCAGCTACTGAAGTGCCTTCTGTAGAAGCCAAAAAGCCCCATAACGGATATAAAATCCAGGAATGATGGCATGCTACAGTAACCTGATCTTAGTTACTGTTTTATTGCTATTAAGAAATCTCATGGACCAAGGCAACTTATACAAGAAAGCATTTAATTGGGGCTGGCTTTCAGTTTCAGAGGGTTAGTCTCTTATCATCGTGGTAGGAAACATAACAACAAGCAGTCAGGCACGGTACTGGAGCAGTAACTTGGAGCTTACAACCTGATCCATAGGTAGCAGGCAGAGAGAGGGGTGGAAAGAGGGGGAAGTGGGAGGGGAAGAAGGAGTGAGAGGGGGAGGGGGAGTGGGAGGATGAGAGGCAGAGGGGGAGGGAGAGGGAGAGGGAGAAGGAGAGGGAGAGGGAGAGGGAGAGGGAGAGGATGAGGGAGAGGGAGAGGGTGAGGGAGAGGGAGAGGGGGAGGGGAGGGGGAGGGAAAAAGACTGGAATGGGCTTTCAAATCCTGACTGCTCATCCCCTGTGACATATCTCTTTCAATTCTCCTAATCCTTCTGAGAAAGTTCACCAACTAAGGTCAAGGCAATCAAATGTATAGGCCTTTGGGGGCCATTCTCATTCAAAGTAACCCAAACCCAACACTAGGGGTAGGGTAGAAACAGGCACATCCCTGAAGCTCATTGACTCACTGGCTTTGTATTCCATGAGAGACTCAATCTCACAAAGAAAATAAAGATGAAGATGAAATCAAGAAATGTTCGGGTAAATTGCTAACGCTACAAAACTGAGTACAGTAACCCATACTCAGGAAGACAAATGCCATGTCTTTTGACAATGCCAAGTCAAATGCCATGAGCAAATGTCTTGCTCATCTGTGATTCTTGGTGCCAAATCTTCAGATTTGAGCATACAGCATATAGCCTGGAGTAACAACAGAAAACAATAAAGTAAGAAGGGACCACAGTGAGGGGTGTAGGAGCCCTCAAGAAGGGAATAGCAGTATCCAAGGGATTTGAAGGGAGAGTGTTAGAGCTTTAATGAGGGAATGGGGAGGTAGGTCAATTCAAAAGAAGCTAGGGAAAAGGTGGGAAAGTCACACTAAGCATGTCTGGAAAAGCCATAGGAATGATATAATTTATTATTCACTTAAAATCACATATGAATCTGTGTGTATACATACACAGATATAGTTTAAAGTTATCTCACTTGGGCTGACCATGCTCACCCCTCCATGAGCTACAGATAAGCTAGCAAAAACTCCAAGACAGGCACGAGAAGTCTTACTTAGGCTTGTTAGTCAGGGGAGTCCAAGAGGCTTCCAACACAATACAGGCTACTGCTGTTGTCCTCTGCTGTCTCTTAGAAGTTGAAGGTAACTCACTGTTGCTGAAGACACCAAGCACTTTAGACACAGGATCCCCTGATGATGTCAACTAGATATGGTCTTCTCCCTGAACACTAGCTTTCCTAATACTGGAAGGTACTCGAGCTGTCAGGTGAGGGAAGTAACTAATAGTCCTCCCCAACTGGGATGCCTATGAACCCCAGCAATGACCATGGCACATTAATCCTAAGAATACAATAGTGGCACTCACATACTGGCAGTAACCAATGGCTGTTTAATTGGAGTTAAGGTCTGATCAGTAGAAGGGAAATCATGTCTGCTACTAGAAACCTAGCCAACTGCCAGAAGCTAGTGAAATACTGAATCTTAGAAGAGAACCAACTACTTCTGCTTTACCAAAAAAGCATAGTTTGTAATTGTAATCCAAGATTTATCCTAAACCCACCCCTCATCAAAGGTCAAGATGGCTCTCACCCCTCATCAAAGAAACTTCTCTTTGCAACAAGCAGAGACCATTATAGAAAACCACAAGTAGTTAAAATTCCAAGAACAAATAATGTGGAGTACCCAACCCCAACTGATAACACCTACAACTCAACTTCTTCACCTATGGCTCAGGGAACACTGCCAAAAGACTGTATAAGCCACAGGGCCAGAATATCTGCTGTGAGACTGTGTCTCCTTGAAATGTCGGGAAAGCTTCACAGTTGGTACCTCAACAGTATGCCTGCCGAAACAAGACCTGAACAAGTACAATTTCAATAGACAGGCTAACATTGCGACAGGAAAGGAGGAAGGAACTCTCATGGGGCCCCACCCCAGACAAGAACTAAAGAAAATTAAGGAATGCTGACAATGAAAAAATGAAAAAAATGGTCTTTTCCAGGGCCAAGATCCCTGATGGTTTTCCAATACCAAGTGATCAGCCCCGAAATGCAAATAACATTGAAATGACTCCTTATGTTGTATTTATGTATTTATGTATTTGTGTGTGTGTGTGTGTTTGTGTGTTTGTGTGTTTGTGTGTTTGTGTGTGTGTGTGTGTGTGTGTGTGCACAACAATAACAACTAAAGAAATGAGGCTATGAATTCTGGGAAAAGAAAGAAGGAGTCATGGGAGAGATGGGAAGAGGAAATGATGAAATTGTATTTTAATTTTTAAAAATAAAAATGGAAAGCATTTGAGGAAAGACACTTGACATCAACTTCAGGTCTACGAACACAGGCACGTACACATGAGCTTGCATGTACTCGTGTATACACACACGCTAATAAGTACATCGAACACAGGCACGTACACATGAGCTTGCATGTACTCATGTATACACACACGCTAATAAGTACATCGAACACAGGCACGTACACATGAGCTTGCATGTACTCATGTATACACACACGCTAATAAGTACATCGAACACAGGCACGTACACATGAGCTTGCATGTACTCGTGTATACACACACACTAATAAGTACATCGAACACAGGCACGTACACATGAGCTTGCATGTACTCGTGTATACACACACGCTAATAAGTACATTGAACACAGGCACGTACACATGAGCTTGCATGTACTCATGTATACACACACGCTAATAAGTACATCGAACACAGGCATGTACACATGAGCTTGCATGTACTCGTGTATACACACACACTAATAAGTACATCGAACACAGGCACGTACACATGAGCTTGCATGTACTCGTGTATACACACACACTAATAAGTACATCCATGTCACAGACACAGGAAACAAAACAGATTGCTAAGCGGGTACATTTATGCTACGCGCATCTTATTACCATCAGCAAGAAAATATGCACACGTAAAAACATAATATCTGAGGACAACTTTACATTTTAAAGTTTATTTCTAAAAGTCAAACTCGGTTCTGAACATCTGGGCAATACCTTGAGGATTCCACACAAATGCCAAGTTCTATTTCGGAAATAAACTTTGATGTTTGAAAATGAAATACAAAACAAGCTGTTTCCCGGAGGCAAAGAGTGCTTCCTTCTCTGGGCTGCTTGGGTGGCCTATGGCAACCCTGTCCTGCATCAGAGCCCATTGGCTTCATGCCCACTCCCCAAACTCTGCCACCATCGGCTTCCTCAGTCCTGTCCTCCCAGAGTCCTCTCCCGTCTCACCACTCTGCAACTGCAGTTTTCTAAGGGTCTGCCACATCTGTGGCAGTCACTCCTGTTTTTTACAGGCTTTGGTTTTATGTTGCTCGAGAACCTTCAATCCTTGATTTTTACTGGAATACCAAGTAACTTGAACATTTTGCCCTCAGTCATACAACAATGGGATCTTTTCTATGCTTAGTTTGGTGAGAAATTTGTCAGTGAACAAGGTAAATCCAGCCTGTGCTCTGGGGGAGTCTGCAGTCCTGTGAGATGAGCCAGATGAGAAAAGATGACGTAGAAGCGCACTTGCACAAGAATGGTCTCAACGGCTATGCTCACAAGAGCCAGGTGGTAGAAACAGCCCAACATCCAGTGGCAGATACATAAAGGAAATGTGCTGCATCATGCAATGGAATATTATAAAGCACAGAAGGCCCAAAGTCCTTAGTCACACACAGATAAACCTGAAAAACATTATTCTAGCTGACAGAAGGCAGACACAACAGATACACGTCATTCAGTTATATTACAGAAATTATCCAGAATAGGGGAATAGGTAAAAAAAAAATATTTGTTTTTTTGTGAGATGTGTGTGTGGTGTAGTGTGTGTGGTGTGTGTATGTGTGGTGTGTGTGTGTGGTGTGTGTATGTTTGTGGTGTGTGTGTGTGTGGTGTGTATGTTTGTGGTGTGTGTATGTGGTGTGGTGTGTGTATGTGTGTGGTGTGGTGTGTGTGTGTGTGTGTGTGTATGTGGTGTGGTGTGTGTGTGTGTGTGGTGTGGTGTGTGTATGTGTGTGGTGTGGTGTGTGTGTGTATGTATGTTTGTGGTGTGTGTATGTGGTGTGGTGTGTGTATGTGTGTGGTGTGTGTATGTGTGTGGTGTGTGTGTGTGGTGTGTTTGTGTGTGGTGTGTATATGTGTGTGGTGTGTGTGTGTGTGTGTGTGTGTGTGTGTGTATGCATGTCCACCTATTCTGGATACAGGCAGCAGGCTTAGTGGATGTTAGGTTCTAGGTTAGGAAAAACTGAAAGCAACCTCTTCATGGCTGCCAGTGTTCTTTTGGATAATGACAATGTTTTGGCCTTGAGAAGCAGTATGATAGGTGAAATAAGTGCCACTAAACTGCACACTCTAGTTGATTGGGCTTGGAGTTAGCGACTCAGAGCACATGTGCTGTGCTACTCTTGCAGAAAGCCAAAGGTTAGTTCCTAGTGCCCACATCAATAACTCACAACTGCCTATAACCCCAGCTACAGAGGATCCAATGCCATCTTCTGGACACCACAGATACATCTGCTCATGCGAACATGCATACACATAGGCATGCACACACACACACACACACACACACACACACACACACACACACACAAAGGAAGCACACATATTATTAAAAAGTAAAATAAAATAGTCAACTGTTCGTTATATGGATTTCAGTTAAAATGTTTAAATGCATGGTCTGAAAAGCTGTAGAATAGGTGACCCTCACTTAGCACATGACTCAGAAGAGATGCCCTATACAGTGAAGTTTTGTTCATGCTGCAAACATCATCAGAGCTCCTTGGAACATCAGTCCCTCTCTTGAGTGCTGGGGGAAGAGCTGCAAGCATAGCAAGCCATCTCTGTCCTTGGGGCATACACACCAGATATGTGCTATGGATGGAGTATAGCTGAATTATGGGTTTGTAAATAAGGTGTAGCAATACAGTATTATTAAATATGGAAAATATGGGTGATGTGTGATTGTCCCCCACACTCAGACAACCTATATTTGTTCTTTTATTCCTTGCCTCAGCTAGTGTTACTGTCAGATTAGAACCATCTTTATTCTTAGCAGATTCTTATCGCTATGACTTTAACATAAATAGTTTCTCAAACAAATTTTAGATAGTTTCCATGAAGATTTTATGTTAGCAATTCAGGTTATAAATACCCAACCAAAATTACCATTTTAAAATTTAAATACAAGATTTTATAAAACACCCTGAAATCTAATCTCAGAAATGATGTTGTAGGCCAATATTTTTTTTGCAGTGAATACCTCTACAATTTTATAATTGGAGTAGAGAGGGAAAAGTGGTATTTGCTTCCAGAAATTCTAATCAGAGTCAATTTTTCAAGAATATTTCTACTTCAGAAAATAAAATACCATTGATTGTTATTAAGTAAATGCTGCAAAAAATGACAGATCAGTCAAAGAAACACTTTCCAAGCCAAATGTAGCTTATGAGTTTGTTAGAAAACCTTAAAGGAAAAGGTCCCCTGCCCCACCCACCCCTGCCTTTTCTTTCTGCCCTCTCTCCCAAAATCACAAAGCTTTTTTATGGCTCCCTATTAAAAGCTAGGAGCACATGTCTTTCCAATATCCTAAAACAATCATAGAAGAATAGAAATAAGTATTAAGCCTGGTTTCTTGAAAGGAAAACAAGTCTTTGGCTCAGAAGTCTCCACCTCCTGCTTCCATTAGGTCCTGCCTTTTTTTCTCAATCACCTGACTCAGAGCCTCTATAAAACCTTGGGTTTGTAATTGATTCAAGCTTGGTGAGCTCACCAGTGGATACACACCTTTCAATGCCTTCCTCACCCTCAGAATCCATCAGTAAACAACAATCCAAAGAGGAAACCAGGGCCTCCTGAGACACCCCTTAATCCAAGGTGGCTATGAAAAGGTACAGCCTTGTGCAGGCTCACTGGCTATGGAAAGGTACAGCCTTGTGCAGGCTGTACTTACTGCTGTGAGCCCATGATCAAACTGAGTCACTCCAAGAAGGTAACACATGACAGACTACCTCCATCTTCCTGCTCTTTCTTTCCATCTGCTCCCTCTTATGTGTTGTTCCCTGAGCCTTGGGGCACTGTCATAAATGTCCAGTTTAAGGTTCCACAGTCACTTATTCTTGATGCCTCTAGAAGCCATGAATCTCTGCATTCAAAATCATTTACTGTAGAGAGATTTCTCTGCCTAAGGCTACGAGTAACATTTGTCTTTAAAGGAATTTCAGTAACATGTTATAAATTTTAATTTTTCATTGACTAATATATTGGCTATAAGTTAGTCACCGTAGCGCTCCCTCATGTAGAGCAGATACAACTAAATGAGCTGAAAAGGAGGATGGAAGGTTCCAACCTGCACAGTCAAAGTTGTATGATAAATGCCTGCTCAGCTGTGGTCATGTCTAATCCAGTTTGACACAGATATAAAGATCTCCAAGAATAGAATAAGGTTTTACATTGAAATTTTGAATTGGAGCCCACTGCTGCTCTTACTTCTTACTGTAACCTCAGTCAGCTCACAATCTCTCCAGGTGTAGGTAAGTCATGTGGACAGCCTACTTCCCAGGCCCATCTTTCTACATGTTCTAGAAAACAATGTGCTTTGACAAATGTGTGCAGAAATGGCTATTTTTTTTTCCATTTGAAAACCCAAAGGGTTGTATGAGAGGTATGATGGTATAGCATGTGTATAACTGCCAATAATTTTTCCACCTAAATATCCTGGGTCTATACAGACCTAGGCAGTGCTAGTGCATTCTTCATTTATAATTTTATTTATTAATTAATTTTATTTATTTACATCCCAAATGTTGTCCCCTCCTGGTCCCCTCCTCGTAGAACTCTTGCCCCCATCCTCCTTTTGCCTCTGAGAGGGTGCCCCCTGGGACATCCCTCCTCCCTAGGGCATCAAGTTTCTACAGGATTAGGTGCATCCTCTCCCACTGAGGCCAGACAAGGCAGCCCTCTGCTACATATGTGCTGGGGGCCTTGGACCACCCTGTGTATGTTCTCTGGTTGGTGGCTCAGTCTCTGGGAGCTCCCAGGGATTCAGGTTAGTTGACACTATTGTTCTTCCTGTGGGGTTCTGATCCCCTTCAGCTCCTTCAATTCCTTCCTCTAACTCTTTCATAGGGGTCCCTGACCTCAGTCCAATGGTTGGCTGTGAGTATCTCAATTTATCTCAGTCAGCTTCTGGTAAAATCTCTCAGAGGACAGCCATGCTAGGCTCCTGTCTGCAAGTACAACACAGCATCACTAATAGTGTCAGGGATTAGTGCCCACCCAGGGATCCCAAGTTGGGCTGGTTACTGTTTAGCCATATTGAATAGAAACAATATTCATCCATTTGAGGCATAAAAATTAAGGGTTGATGGGAAGAGTAAAAAATGTCACATGATAGTCAAAGTTAATTTTTACAATTTTTTCTTTCTGATATCCAAAATAAGACTTATCTTTTTGAACAACACTCAAAAAATGAATCCTAGACACTTTGTGATCTGAATACAACATTAACATTGGTGTGTGGGGAAACTGTGACCTAGAAAGGTCACACACTTAAAATTGACAGCTACATGGAAGCGAATCTTATATGCCAACTCAATTATCCTAATTCCCAGTTACATGTTCAGAGAAATAATGTGAATTCAACTGTTTTGGATTGTACAACTCAGGACATTTTAAACTTTTCTCCTCAGGCTGCCTAGTCATTCAACAAATTTTTCTTATGACTCCAGATACCCAGGCATATAAGATAGTCAAGCATTTACTGATAATAAATCATAAATAATAAATAAATCAAAATGAATCATTCCACCAAGCCCCATACCAGGAAGCGGGTAAAGACTATATTATATTTTGAACTAGAAAAAACCTTAAAGCTTACCTAAAACTTGATAAAAATCACTACTGTTTATTTAATATAGTATCCTTATGAGTTAGATTACACATGCATCTTATCAACTACTGGAGTACTCGAATGGACTCAGTAATTTACCCATGATTGTCAAGGGAACAAGTAAAAGTTGAGATTTGAACCAGAGAATCTAACTCTAGGCCTATCCTCCAACTCATCAACTATGATTTAGCAGATTCTGTTACCTGCCAATAAAGAAGGTCACATGATAGACAGAAAATGCTGATAATTAAGGTCAGTCAGATTTGATTTCATGACTTTTACATTACTACACACAAGCTATTCACCAGAAGAAAGTTCTTCATCTGAAGGGTCCCTATTGGTGGCTTGGTTACCACTCCTCTAGGATACATGATAGTGACCTGGTTATTAATATTTATCCCCATCTTTGGAGACTATAAACAATGGGGCACTCTATAACTTTTATTTTTTTTACATATTTCAAGCATCTAGAGTATTGTTGGACAAAAAGTATATGCTCAGTGAAGGAATATCTTCCTGAGTGGAAGAGAGTCTCAGCAAGTTATTGCTTTGAAAAAATAGAGAGACTGTGGTTGACCCACAAGATTTCATACTACCCCTGAGATTCTGAAAAGATTTTATTCTAGATGTCCAGAGAAATAATGTGAATTCAACTGTTTGGGATTGCACAATTCAGGACTTTTTAAACTTTTCTCCTCAGGCTGCCTAGTCATTCAACAAATTCTTCTCATGACTCCAGATGTCCAAGCATATAGTATAATGATACAAGTCAAGTATTTACTGATAATAAATAATAAAGAATGTATTTTAAAACAAGACATATATTTATATAATTTTACCACCTACTATATATATATATATATATATATATATATATATATATATATAAATTTACCAACTATTAAAAAGAAAAGCGAAGTCACATACTAGTGAGATGTCCATGCTTCTTTATTTTTATGTAAAAAAGATTTAATCTTGGCTGATTATTCGATGCTGCAGGACATAGAGCATCTTCAATGTTTTAAAGTTAATTGACACTTTGATTTTATTATCCTCAATGCTGAGAATGCTACTTTACATAAATATGCATTATAAGATGACAGAAGAATGTTTAGAACCATTTCAGAAATTGTTGGAAAGTCTGTCCTAATCAATTTATTTAATGATTTTTTAAATGAAACTTTAGTCATCAATTCACACAGCAGTTTTTAAAATCACTCTTTCCAATACAATGCAATCCAGTGAGATACCAATTCAATACTTACAAACTGAAGAATGATGATAAGAAAATATTAAATCTGTGCTTTCTGTGACTAAACCATAATATTTCTATAAAAAATAACTCTGTAGATACAATAAACACACTGCAAATCCTAGCATAGACTGCGTGCAATAGTCTAGAATCTTAGCTAAGATGTTTCAGACATGTTCCTTGGCACTGGGTGGTACAAGGACAGAGGTCAAAGCATTGCAAGATGCATACATATGTTCAGGACCAAGGCTGCAATGAGATCTCATGATGCAACACTGTGAGGAATGCTCAAATACTTTGAATTCCTTATGCTTTAAATGTTGACCATTGTGTATTTAGAAACCCCAAAGCCAAGCTTTTTCACAAGCTCCACATTCAGTCACAGAGCCCAATATGGGGTTATGATACACAGTTTCAGAAGGTTCAAACAGATGAATCTCCTTAAAGATAGTTATACTTGAATTGAGTCTTGAAGACAATGCAATTGTAAACAGGAGAAGTTGAACCTCCGGAGGGAGCTGCACAATGGCTTAGTGATTTGAAAGCAAGTACTGCACAATCATGAAGAGCAGAATCCAAATCCTAGCATTCATATAGCAAGCTGAGCATCCTAAAAACGCCATTAACTGTAGCTCTGAGGGATCCAAAGCCTTCTCCTGCTTTCACGTGCACAGAGGGAGGCATTACACACACACACACACACACACACACACACACACACACACACACTTACTCTTGAAGATACATAATGAAAGATGAATAAATGTAAATCTTTAAAATACTAAATTGAAAAAAATAAACCTAATGAATATTTTGAGAACTTAGAGGTAACTGATCTTGGGGAAGCCTGTAAGATGTGTCTCTGTGGTCAGCTTGGATTTATGACCTCAGATTTCACAGATTTCCCATTGATAAGCAAAGCCCATGAGCTTGGGTGATGAGCAGAATACTAATGAAAATGTGGATGGATCAATAATTAGGGTCTGAGTTCGATTAGCAAAATAAAGCAGATATTCTCTTTGTGTTCACTGAATATCGTCCTCCTTTCTAATTGTCACACACATCTTAAGTGAACATTTCCACACAGAGGTCACTCTAGGGCATAAACTCAGTAGTTTAAAACTGAACCCAACATCATTGGCCTCTTGGTGTTATGTTCCCCAGTTTACCCTCTGTCAAAGCTCACAGCCAGAACAGAAATCCTGCTTCATCCTGCACTATCCCGAATCTTCTCCCACAAAGACACATTGATTCCATTCCTAATTGTCATTTCCTTTTTTCTTTCATCATTCCCCACATATACCCCACTGGGTTCTTTGTATCTGATTGTTTAAACTGCTGTGATTCTCTTGTGTGTGATTTATCAGATTTTAGCAGTGGCTGTTTAAATCCTGTATGCATAGATTCTCTAAGATTAAAAGCTGGTCGTGTTACTTCCTACATAAAACATGTCCATATTTCCTTCACTGTTAGACTCAAGCCTACTTCTAATCCTGACATTCAGGACTTAGCCTCCACCCAGCTCTTGCTTTATCTACTGACAGCCTTCTGGTTGCAGCAAATCTCCGAGAGGCCTGAATATTGGAATGACTGTCCATGCTTCTGACTCATCTAGGTTTTAGCTTCTAGAATTTTCTTAAATACTACCTGACGGGCCTTGTTAATCAAAAGTTTTTCAAAGTCCACATTCTCTTTGTTTTTATTTTCTTAAGAATATATCGTCATTACACAATAAGCACCGTGCCTGCCTCAGGTTTGCAAACCCAGAATATCTTCTACCTTTCTTTTTTATTGTTGGTATTCATAAAATAAGTCTTTATGCATCTCCATTCCAACATGTTTTAGTTCATTTCTAAAAACATTTATTGATTATCTGTCAGGATACGGGCTGCATTGAGTTAGACATCAGATAAAAGACACAGAAGAAGAACAAATATGTAAATAAGAACTTACACTGTGGTGTGACTAAGAGAAAACGGTAAAGAGTCCATAGAGAATGAAAAACTGTGGTGAGAGCTGCTTATTAATAGCTAACACTATAGGAACACCTTAACATACATTGTCGTATGAAGCCCTTGGAAAAACTTTAAGATAAACGTAATTAGAGTTCTTGTTTAGCAGATTAGGCATTGTAGCTCGGATCACCAAAATGAGTTTGCTGAAGTCACTAGGCTGCTACATGCTGTAGATAGAATTTACATCTAGGCTTTGAGATTCTACAAATGTCACTCAACTCCTTCTCACTCTAACTGACTTTAGTCCCACGAGCATACAGACACACGTAAGGCTCAGATACCGAAAGTGTTCACTGAAATGTGAGACCAAGGCTACTCCAGCCCTTGTGAAGGGAATTATCATCTAATAGGTGTGGTTTTTAAACATTTTTGTTTATTATTTTTATGTACCTGGGTGTTTTGCCAATGTGTGTGTGCATCACTTGCATGCAGTGCCCACAGAGAGTAGAAGAGAACAGCAGATCCTCTGAATTATAGGCATTTGTGAGCTGACATGAGAGTGCTGGGAATTGAATCCACGATTTCTGGAGAAGCAAGTGGTGTTCTTCACTACAGCCATCTCTCAAGGCCCCAGGTATTTGGTTTCAGATGTGATTGTAATTGTCTTCTAGTCCTAAAGTCTCCAGATGTGGAGAAATGATACAGAGAGCATCCATGAAGAGTTGGATGAATATGTGACTTTCCTGAGTATAGAGTGCACATCTGCCGTTAGGTTTTCTGCCTCTGGCTCTCATCTCCTCTGAGTCTCACTGCATCAGAGGTACACCACGTATTAATGGAAATGGCTAGACCTGAAATCAAACCAAAACAATGGGTGGGGATGTGGAATAACACTATTTTAATCTTTGAATTGTTCCATATTTATCCAGTTTATGCCAATCATTAATATATTAAAAATAGATTTTAAAAACAAATGAACAAAATGTAAGTTGAATCAACCAATTCCATCTGAGCTCATGCTTCTGTTAAACTTTGAAAGGGACTCTATGTGAGGAAAGCACAAGTTTCCCCCCATTTCTAATGTGTGTCCTATTGAAACAAAGACTGTTAGCTAAGCACATATCAACTGTCAGTCAAGATGTTAACTGCTTTATACACATGAAATCACATTTGAATTTCAACTATTTTTAACAGCCTGTGAGTTAAGAAAATTAATATGTTGCCCTCTTGAAGAAGAAACTAAGGGCTAAAAAGATCACAAATCCCTTGAGGCAGAGGCTATGAGAGAGAGGTGTTTTTAAGCCTATTCTTACTAATTATAGAACCCATGATCCCTAGCTGATATGCCTCACCAAACTCAGTTCAGTGGAGGTAACGGAGCATGCCATCCATACCTATGCCCAGCCTGGGATGGAGGGCCTACATTGAGCAGTAAATCAATGTTGATTTGGAAAGCCAGGGAGAGAAAATTGTGTATGGGAAAAATCTGAGTGAAGGTTGTTTGAAGAGGATGCAGTGGGTACTGATATCCATGCCCTTCCTTTCCTTCTAAGGTATGTCCACAAAGGTTCAACTCCCTCATGATGACCTCAATGATGCCAGAGTAGATGGAGACCAGCAGCTAGCATTGCTTTGCCACTATGTATATCTTGTCTCTAATTATATCCACTGCCCAGGAACTCATAATGTACAGTAAGAAATAGTTCTATAATCTCATTTTATCAAGCTACTGAGACTTGATTCTTATTGGAACCAAACAGTTAGAGAGGAGATCTTTTACATTTCCTTATTAAATCTTAGGCTTTTAGACTGTACCTCATAACTGCCAAGGCCAGAAGCCTCAGGGAAAGGGGATAAAGCCCTTTCATCCTTCTCTCAGTTTCAACCAGGAGACCAGTTTTCTTACCAAGGGAAGGTAAAAAAGTTAAGTCTCTGGAACCAGATAATATGGCTATAAACCCAGCATTGCCACTTCCTAGCTCTGGGGCTTAGGCAAGCTACACTAGGCCTTGTCTTCTTTGCCTTAACATTTATTTAATCATAGTACTTAGCTCTTCTTACTCAGTTATTAGGGAAATAAAAAAGGTATTGCATGTAAAGCTGTTATAATTCCTGACAAAATATAAATACAAAATAAATGTTACCATTATTTTCATGTTGAACTTCTGTGTTGCTTTAAAATTCTGTAACTACAGAGTGTCTTTGAGATAACCAAGTATTACATGAGAAAGTGAGTAGTGTATATTCAGAAAAAAAATTCCTTGTACACTTCATCAGCATTCCGTCTCCTTTACTGATGAGCACTTGGTTAGGCCATCCATGTGATCTCTTCTACCCCATCTCTGGTGGTTGTGAGAAAAGCCTCTGCATGTTTGGGTCTTTTATTATGTTTCCCAGAAATGAAACTGATCATGCTGTTTTGTTTTGTTAACTTGACACAGCCTAGGTTCTTTTGGAAAGATGTGGCCTCAACTAAGTAAATGTTCCCACAATATTAGCCTGTGGGCAAACCTCTAGGGAATTTCTTGATTAATGATTGATGTGTAATAGCTTTCTCAGTGTGTGTGGTATCATCCCTATGCAGGTGAACCTGGGGTGTATAAGAAAGCAAGTTGAGCAACCTAGGAGGAGCAAGCCAGTGATCATTGTTCCTTTGTGGTTTCCTTATCAATTTTTTAATTGGATATTTTGCTTATTTACAATACAGATGTCATCCCCTTTCCCCATTTCCCCTCCCTAGAATCCCCTATCCCATCCCCCCTCCTCCTTTATGCTTTCATGCTATTTTGATTACATGCATGAATTAAGGTCAGTTCTAGGTTGAGGGACTAGCAATACAATAGATGCAAATAGTCAAGGAACAAGCAAGTCATTAAACCCAATTACATGAACACTTCCGTGATCACTGTTTCTAAGGGCTTATCAGGATGACCAAAGTATCTGAGCCTACTTCCCAGCCCAAAGTCATTTTTATGTCTGAAGCCTACTTTTTTGTTCTAGCCTAATATTTAGGTTCCTTCCTGAGATTACTTCTTTGTTCTAGCCTAAGATTTAGATTCCTACCTGAAATTATTTCTTTGTTCCTGCCTAATGTCAGATTCCTGCTGAAGCCTACTTCTTTGTCCTTGGCCAATGTCATATTCCTGCCAAGCAGCCCATTTTCTTGTCCTTGACCCATGTCAGATTCTTGCCAGGCAACCCCAAAGGCTCTCCACCTCTCCCCCTTTTTTATTTCATTAACAAGACTGAGCCTGTCTTAGGTCATTCTGACAAGAATGCCTTCCTTACCAGTCATGGAATATGCATTATCAAAAGCAATGCACTTCTGTCTTAGGTTGGTAAGGCTCTGTGCAGAATCTTATCTGTCCTTGGCTTGCCAGCCTATTAATTTAATAACTCTGAATTCTTGCCTCCAGTTTTCTACCTTAGCTTCCCCCAATGGACCATAACCTGGCATGTGTAGGCCAAATAAACCCAACTTTTTTCCAAATTAACTTGGTTATGGTGTTTTATCACAGCAATAGAAACTTCACTGAGCCACCAAAAATCCTTCATGTTTTGTCTGCATTAAAAATATTGTTGCCAGTGATGATGACATATGGCTATGGTGCTAGCACTCAGGAGACTCAAGGAGGAGCATGATGTGCATCAGGACAGTATGAGCTAATGGCATCCTGTCTGTAAGAGAAAAGGAGAGAGGGATGCAGAACTAGAAAAAGAGTGAAGGGCTGGGGGGAGGAAGGGAGGGAAGAAGGGAAGAAGGAATGGAGGAAGGAGGACTGGAAAAAGAACATGAAGTTCAATTCAGTGATATGCTAGTGTCAAAAGGCCAGAACACTGCCTCTGTGATTTCTATCCCTTTTATCTAAAAGATTATTTTCCAAAATAATGAAAGGACATGTAGTGGTTCAGATGTTATTGTGTTCAAGTGTTACCTTGACCACTCAAATTAAAGCAGCACATATAGTCATTTATAGTTTTATTTTCTTAATTGCAATTAACTGTTTTCTAAAATTATTTTTTATTTTCCCATATATTTCCTTTGCTCAACAATTTTTGTAAGATGGAATATATATATATATATATATATATATATATATATATATATATGTCTTGATCTTTGCTATGTTAACATTTTGATAGTGTCTCATACTTACTTCATTCTCAATATACATTGGATATATGAATTAATGGATGATGGGTGGGTGGATGGATGGATGGATAGATGGATGAATAGATAGATGAAAGGGTGATGATTAGCTGGATGAGTAGCTGGATAAATGAATGAATGCATGGAATGGTGGATGAATGGTGAGGGATGGATAGATGCACAGATGCATGAATAAATGGAAAAGGGAAACTGGAAATACTTTTGCTCACAGAAGGGCCTCTTGAGCTTTTGAAATGCAGAGGAATGTTAACAAGACTCATATGAGATTCACCAAATCACAGGAGAAAAGGAACAGGAACTCACAAGTGTGAACAGAGCCCTGGCTTAAAGAAAGAGCTTGCCATCAAGTTGCTACAGCAGAAGACAGTGTGGAGAAAGCTTCGCCTCTGACAAGCAGAGGAATCTAGTGTGGCTACAGAAAGCTGGGCAGTAAAGGACACTCCAAAACCATGTTGTGCTAGTGAATGTACAGTAGGGAGGAAGTTGACTGCATCAGCCATGGAGCCCTGACACACAGCCCACAGCCCACAGCCTATTAAGTTGGCTGGGTCTGGTAATGCTCACCCTCTGTCTTGTCTTCCATACAAGCAGATGAGGCAGGAATTGTGTGGTTTGGTTTCTAGAGAGGTCCTTGAGTGTAGGACAGTAACAAGTACAAAATGTTCTGTGAACTATTGAGTGCTGAGGGCACAGAGGGTACAGAGGGCACAGAGATTTAGCTACTACAGGAGAGTAGAAACATCTTCCTTATCTCTGCCTTCCTTCCCAGATCACATGAAGATGCAGACACCTCATTTGCCTGTGTGGGAATCCTAGTGCTTTCAGTATAGCTTGTGTATAGTGAGGACTCTGAAACATCGGGTTGGTAGAAAAGGGCGTTTTAGAAGAAAAGAACCTCGTTTCATAAAGAAAACTTTGGTATGAGACAAACCTCAGTCACCACTTCCTAGCAGTGTGACTCTGGGCAAGTTGCTTAAACTTTCTGAGCTCCACTCTCCACAACTGTCAAAACAAAAGTGCCACTCAGCTCACACAGCTGTAGTGAGGACTTAAATGACTCAGGAGGAAGCAAGGAAACTTCTGGGTACAAAGCAGATGACCTATGTGACCCCTGTGACAACAAAAAAAGCAAAATGGTTGAGCACTGATGATTTGTAGGTAGGAAATGAAAGTAGTGTCCCAATAGGGGATAATACATCAAGATTGCCCACCATTATACCATATTGAACCACTCTAAGAACAGAGGAGGAGCCAGCTAGAAAACATGTCAGCATTGACATGTCACAAGAAGAGGAAGACCGGATGGTTTCACTGAGTGGCTAAAAGGAAGAACTTGGTTTTATTCACTGGATGATGAAATTGTGAGTGCTGGTTAAAGTCATCTTGAGGGGTTAAATGTCAGGGGCAGCTTTGATTATACACAGAAAGCCAAAAATTAGCCATAGGCCAAGTCAGCCTGCTAACACAAAGTCTTGGGTCTCTGTGGAAAAACACTGAAACAGCTATTGTAAACAAGCAGCTTTGGTGGAAAATTGCCAGCCTGAATAGTCATAGACCTTGGGTAGCCTTGGTGGATAGTACCAACTTAGATAAGGACAAGTGAATCATGGGCAGAGTCATAGTGTCCTGTTCCCTGAACCTTCACCCAGCTGACACTCTGTTCTAGAAGATATCTGTACTCCCCCTGAACACCTACGCTCCTGCATCATCCCTTTCCCCACATCCTGCCTTTTTGTGTATATAACCCCTGTGTGAAAAAGTAAAAATGGCAATTTGATCAGCCCATAGACAGATCACCATTCTTTGCATCTTTGCCTGTTCCCCGACCCCCACCCCCACTCTCTTTCAGGTGACCTCCCCAGACCCCTGTTTAATGCCCTGCTGGACAGGACAGTTAATATCACTGACTCTTTCATCTAGGACAGGAGCCTATTAATAACTTTTAGGATTGTTATAAGGGTTTAATGAGCTGAAGTGTTGGGCAGATAGAGAAGCATTAAATACAAAGACTGATTCACCAAGCCCCTGTCCTTCCCTGCCCTTTCCCAGTATGGTTGGGACTCACAGCCATGTTACTGCTGTGGCATCCCTACTGAATGAGCATGGTGTCCATTTACTCATCAATGCAGACTAGTCACCCTTTCACAATCCACTGAGCTGTAAGGGTTGGTCTCTATACCACAGCTCTGATCTTGCCACTACCTGTTCAAATGCTTCCCATGGCCTTCTATCACATCAGACAGCAACATCTGTCAGCTTTGAATGAAACCCTCCCAGATCTCCAGCCAGTTCGGAAGTCCCACGGCACCACTGCTTAGAACAACCTATTTCCCAGCTGAACCAGACTAGTCAACAGGTTCCTGTGCCTGCCACCCCCTCCCAGGCCACCTATAACACCCTTTGAAGGAGGAGAATTATGTCTGCTTTGGGATACTAAGAGCCACATGGGGACGTTTTATCCCAGTGTGGTTCAAATCAGGATTTGCTGAATCCAAAGTGGGGTTTTCAGCATTGTGTGTGCTTCTAGTGAAAACGGGGCTCCCCCAGCAATGCAGTCAGCAGGGCTCCTCCATTACCAGTCTCAGGGGTTCCCCAAACAGAACCCTGCTTAATTTCTTCCATTTCTCCTCCTCTAACAGGCACTGTCAGGTACCCTCCTTCTGGTAGCCTGGAAGAGGGAGTGTGCAGAAATCTGACTGAGGTTCTGCCTCACCTTCTTCTTTCATTTGAGTTAGCATGCAGTGCCTTCCCCAGTCCCTCTTTACCTTAGAGATCTGAGATAGACCCATCCCCCTTTTCAGCTCTCACCACCTGAGAAGCCCTCCTGCTCCTGCTCTTTCACCTCCCCATCCCACTCACTACCCAAGGAGATTCCAGCACACAAATTTCTTTAATCTCAGTGTCCAGTTTCACTGATGACCTTATCCTTCCTGGGGTTAGCAATGAACCCTCTTCCCTCCTCCTCCCAGGTCAATTCCAGATATTTTTGCTGCTGCCAATAGCAGCTTCTAGGGACAGAAGTGACTGCCTATCTGGCCAGGATGAAGTCATAAATGGCTCTTTTTTAAGGTGCAACACAGAAATGAGAAGGTAACAGGCTGTCCTCCATTGCTCAGGCCCACCTTTATGTCTCGTTCACTGACTAGGTAAAATGAAAAACATTTTTGATTAGGCCAAATTAGATGATAAATCTGGGAGTCCAGCCCATAAAGACAGCAAATCCAGTTTCTGCAGCAGATGAGCGGGCAGGGAGCCATGCAGCGTGATCAACATTTTCCTTGGCTAGAAGTGGAAATGAAGGCTCTGTGCCATCATCCACTGCATTTGCAAGCACTCATTATTGGTCGCCACAAGACCACCCTGTGCTCCACAAAGACCCTTCTGAAGCTTCAGCCATGCTCCGTGGTAGTGTTCATTTCCGTCTGCTAGGAGCTAGAAAGCCATCTCTGGGGGAACTCATGCAGTGGGGTTCAACTTGTTCAGTTTCGTAGTGTTGGAACCACTGCTGCAAATGACATTCTTACTTGGTAACTTGATGCAGGGGACAGACAGAAATAGGGTTTCTAGGTAACCTTCTTCAGAAACTTGAGATTTGAGAAGAGCCCTTAAATGCAATGATTCATTCCCATCACCAGGCATGTGCAAACCACAGGTCTATCACGTGCAGAAAAATGATCACTGATTAGCTATGATCATGAGGTCATCGGGTTCCCTTGCCCAAACCTGGTACCAGGGCTTATATGATGAAGGGAACATTTTTTAAACCATATTACATTCAGTCTTCCCCCACTAGAAATAGGGAAAAATAATAAGAACTGCCTGTCAGAAAGAAAAGATGGAAAACGTGCATAATGTATTTGAATTCAGGAACTGGGTGGGAATACAAGCTGAGCAGGAATGCCCACAGGTGAAAAAGCCAAATCAAGCTGGAGTCAGACTTCAGATGATCTGTGATTCTGCCACATCCTAGCTGTTTGATGCGAACAACTTACCTAATCTTCCTCCTCCTAGATTACATGATCCACTTCATCCTGTGACTCCTTGAAAAGGCACTTTATAAAACAAAGAATGATGCTAATAATGGTGTGTGTGCGAGTGTGAAGTCAGCCCCTGTCCCCTTGACCTTGGCTGGATGCTGGCAGTTACTGCTACCAAACAAAACACTTCCTATGTCAGCTGGTAAGGGAAATCCTCTAATGTTTAAGAACCTAGTCATCATGATACCTAGGATGAGAGAACGGCCTCGCATCTTGGTGTTCCAGAAAACATTACATTCTTGCTCTTATAACAATATGATCATAAACTTTGCCAGCTTCCTCTCTGCAGCATGGAGGCTAACATTTGGAAAAGACATTTTTAAATTCACTTTGCTGGAAAGCTTTCCTAGGTTCAGCTAATAGGAAGTAATACAGGGAGATGGGAAGGAGATTAGGGAAGAGAAGTTGGAGTATTTCTCCTCCCTGTGTCTCTGTCTCTCTTGTGTGTCTCTCCTCTCTCTCTCTCTCTCTCTCTCTCTCTCTCTCTCTCTCTCTCCCTCTCTCTCTCTCTTTCCTGTAGCTTTACATACAGTTTCCAACACCAACGGCACCCCACTTCAGGCTCCAGCTTCCAACAGTCACTCCCAAAAGCCATGAACTGAGATCATGAGGCAGCCTCATTAGTAAGTCTAGGCCTTACTTTAGTCCTCCAGGATGACCATCCTCCAAAGTTCCAGTTGTCACCAGGCTCTGAGTCTGGGCTCTGTAATACCACCCTACTTTCATCCTTCCAGCTCTAGGGCAAATCGTGGCCTCCTACACCTGCTGCTCCCAGGATGTCTTTATTCGTTTCACTCTTGGTCCTTGCATGTTTTGATCAATTCCTTATACAGATTCCATTTTATTAAATCACCCAGCATGTGTTCTTTCTCCAACAAAGCCTGACAAATGCATTTCTCATCAACTCTAAGAAGATGTTCTTTATATATCTACCCATTGAATTAAATGAGTCTTGGTGAAGCTAAGTAATATACTCAAGATTGCACAATTAAGTATCTGACGGATACCACTACAGATAAACTGATTTTTAAAAAATGCAGAGAACAAGTTCTTTTGTGGTGCTCACTTCCAGTTGAACCATCTACAACACTATTACTGTACCTCAGGATCAGAGAGCATCCTGGGGGGTGGGGGTGGGGGGGTAAAGGTTGTAAGAACCAAAGGATCAGGATATCTGCTGTGAGATTGTGACTCTTAGAAATGTCAGATCAGGTTACACATAATTGAGTTGTTGACCAAAGTAGTCCCATGGGAACCTCCGAATAACCCAGGCTACTGCCAAGACTATAGGTTGTTCCCCACAAACCAAAGGCAAGGGCCAATTACTGAACAGTATCTATACAACTCACTGAACCTGAAGAAGTAGAGTTTGTGCCTACATGGTCCCTCAGCCCTATATTCTAGCATCTTTGGTACAGGAAGGTATGCTTCCAAAGGAGAAACAAAAACACCAATCCAGGCACAAACCCTAATCTACAATGGCATCCTGCCTGGAAGATATGCTAGTGTAAAACTAGTGTAAAAGTGGCGCAAAGCTTGTGAGAGTAACCAACTAATAACTGATCTGACTTACAGTCACTCCACAAAATGAAACCCATACCCAGCACTGCCTGAGTAACCAAGAACCAAAACTAGGAACCTAGGATAAGCCCAAATACTAGTGTTCTTAAAAAAAAAAAAAAGAGTATCAATAAAATGACTCCTAATGACATTCTGCTATGCTCATAGATTGGTGCTTTGCTCAGTCACCATCAGAGAAGTTTCTTCCTGCAGCAGAGGGGAACAAATACAGGGATCCATAGTCATCCAATATGCAGAGAATGAGAGTCCTTGGAACACTCAACCTTAAAGAGAATGTCTCCATCCAAACCCGCTCATGGATGAGGGAACCCTGTGCAAGAGAAAGTGGAAAGAACGTAAGAACCAGAGGGGATGAAGAACACCAAGGAAACAAGGCCTTCTAAACCAACAGGATCAACATACACATGAACTCACAGAAACTGAGGCAGCATGTACAGGGCCTGTGTTTGTCTGCCCCAGAACTGAAGGAGAAGTGGCCATATGCCCCATCCCTAACCCAGAAGCTGTCTCCAGTCAATAACCACTTGCAAATGAAACTTTAGTTTTCTCCAAGGGAGTTTCACTTGAAACAAACTACTTGTAAGGATAGTCTGCATGTCTAGCAGTAGACGGCCAGGAGAAAATAAACACATGGTGTCTTTGGAGGACTCTTGTTCTTATAGTGAACTGGCAGGACTTTGCTTGCTTGCTCTTCCTTCCTTCCTTCCTTCCTTCCTTTCTTTTTTCTTTTTCTTTCTAATTTTTATCTTATTTTGTATTATTTTATTTATATATTTTTAATCTTTTTTCTTCTCTCTTTTTTTTCCTACAGGATCTTTGCATATACATTATGTTTTCCAGTTCAGTGTGTTTATGGGATTTCTGAATGTGTGAATAATGAGTGAGTCTCTGCATCTGTATCTGTCTATTGCATTTTATTTTGTTGTGTTATAATTAGTGTGTGTGTGTGTGTGTGTGTGTGTGTGTGTGTGTGTGTGTGTGTGTATGTGTGTGTTCAGTGTCTGAACTGAATCTGAACCCTGAGTTCTAGGTCAGTCTATGTTTTTTACACCAAGCCATGAGCCTCCCTTTAAGACAACATGAGGGTGCACATCCTTAGATGCTGGGAAATCCACTGTAGCCATCATTTTAAAAACTGCTGATTTTGTTTCAGTTTTTTTTTTTTTTTAATGTTGATAGTCAACCACGTATGTTTGAAGCTAAAATGTGTTTTCTTAAAAGAAGGTAGTGAGGGCTGGAGAGATGGCTCAGAGGTTAAGAGCACTGGCTGGTCTTCCAGGGATCCTGAGTTCAATTCCCAGCAACCACATGGTGGCTCATAACCATCTATAATGAGATCTGGTGTCCTCTTCTGGCCTGCAGACATACATGCAGGCAGAATGCTGTATACATAATAAATAAACCAATCTTAAACAAACAAACAAACAACAAAAAAAGAAGGTAGTGAGAGTTCAGAAAAAAATAAAGATTAAATACACTACAGGTTAGGTCTGCCTTTGCCTTATCTCTGAGGCCTCAGATAATACAGCTCTCTCCTTTTTTTGTCTAGTTCTCTGTTTTTAAACAAGAATTTGGAGATTCAATAATCCACCATTCTGAGTGCAGCTCTGTATAGCTTTGTGGCAATTTTTCTTCACTCTGCAGTGACACCTTCTTCATACATGTTGGAATATTTTTGGCATACAAACCCTTAAATTCAGAGTGAATAAAGAGAGGTTTTTGCATCCCGCTCCTGAAGGGCTTTCAGAGCTTGAACTGAGATGAACAGCAGAAGACTTGGCAGAACACAGTAGAAAGGTGTTGTGACCCTGACTAAGAGGGCCCAGGCATCCTTAGAGAGGTTGGCTTGCCAGGGTCTGACAGCAGTTCAACCAGGGAAATGTCATTGGAAAGGTAATGGTGAAACAAGGTCCTAGGTGTGGGGAGTGCCTGGCTGCTTGCCTCACCTGCAGTCTCAAACTGAAAATCTGCTCTGCCTCTGTTCTGTAGAAATTGGGGGAGGGGAGTAGCTTCCTTGCCAATATGTGACTTAAGGATGCTGGCTGGGCTTGCACCTTGATCTTACCCTTGGTAGAATGTCTGACTTCTGGGATGCTCCTCACCAGGGCCTCTGCTTTTTCCTTAGTTGAGTGTGGTAGTCCCCAATCCTTTTCTTTATTGCCTATATCCCAGATCCAGTACCTCCATCTGAATCATGTTCTCAACCTCCCAGGATGCAAGGCCACTGGGATTGAGACAGTGTCCAATGAGGTAAAGAGCCCCTGCTATAGGCTGAGGTGTTTGAGCCTTCTCTAGCTCACCATCTGCCCTTTGAGAGGACAAGCATCTGTTTAAAGGAACAGACTCACACCATAGGCATAAACTCAGGCATAATTTTGCCCTCTACTACCAGTCAAATGAAAGAAAGAGAAAGAAGCCTAACCTGGTAACCACATCTGTCATCAGAGTATTTTGGAGGGTAACACAAAGACATTGCTTCAAGTTTTAGAACAAGGAGAGAGAGTGGGGAGGCAGGGAAGGAGGATGGAAGAAAGGAAGGAAGGTTAATCAGCCGGAAAGATCATTCATATCTTCTAGACTTCCCTATCTCTGGTTCTCATCCATGAGCAGACACACCAGGATAGTTTGACCCTAGATTTTAAGATCTTCCCATTTTATATCTTGATGATCAGTGCAAGTGAGGAAGGTAGAGAGAGAAAGGAAAGAACATGGTTTAAATACACTGGTTGTATCTGCACCCTAGCTAGATGGAAGATTAGGGGGTGAGCTAGAATTATTTCCACCTTCAGAGTCTTACTTCCCCTATGGCTAAGCCAAAAAACCATCAAACACTCCTTATAGGGGATTCCAGCAGACACCGACAATCTATAAAACATGACAAATCCTCACCAGAGGGCAAGGACATCACTGAGACTGTAACAAGCTAAGAATGTTTTTTTTTTATCTGCTAGGATTTCTCTAAGAAGGTCACTTTTGATCTGTTGAGCTGGACTGCTAGAACCATGCCAGATAAAATATCCTTTTAGGGAAGGTGAGTGGGTAAGCAGTGCCTACAGTCTCCTGAGGTGGAATATGGTGGGCACACAAGGGAAAGGTAGAATGGAATGACTGAATGGCTCTGGGCAGACGAGGAGTTTTTTCTCGTCCCCTCAACTTCACTGCTCTAAACTCTCCATCCATTTGAAGGGATGCTTTGTGGTTGGACTGCCCTTGTTGTGTCTTCTTTCAGACATGCTTAGATATGGCCTAACTCAGGTCTGCATCTTCTGTGGTTACAAACAAGAAGCACTGTTTTTCTCTCAGAGAATCCCCGTCTTTCTCCTGGTACCTGGAACTGACCCCTAAATCCTCAAAGCTCACCTACAGCTGTGCACATGATACAAGGGTCTTGCCATTCAAGTACATGTATCAACGTCTCCTTCAGGATACTATATGTGAATTACATCTACAGCTCAGCCTTCCAGGGAGCACCAGCAGTGAATACCTATTAAACATTGGAAAATGCTGACAAAAAATGTAGAACTTGGCAGCAACCAATATGCTTAGACTCCTCATAAACAGACATCAGATACATTTCTAAGAAGGAACTACTTAGGGATGGATAGTTTACAGATTTGAAGGAGGGCAACAGGCTGGATCTAACTCCATTTTTTTTTCTCTCTCTAAAGTGGGTCTAACCAAGACCAACACACCACCTCTATGCACACCGCAGTTCACTGGTACAGTCTGGATGTTTGCATTCCCCAACAATCTTACGTTGAGATCCTAACTCTCCAAATGATACAATAGTATCTGGATAGGGCAACCACAAGGAGATTAGATCATGGGAGTGGAGTCCTCTTAAGTGGGATTACTCTCTCACAGTAAAGCTCCCAGAGGGCCCTTATCCTCTCTGCCATGGGGTTTGCACAACAAAACCACAGATGTGACTATGACTCATGTCCTCAGCAGACACTGAATATGCCAGTGCAGACTCTGCAACCTGGAGAACCTATGTGTGTTGTTTATGGGCCATACAGTGTCTTTAGCAAACAGACTGAGACATGGATATAATTATCACTGTCTAGAGTTATACAATGTTGCAAATTATACCCACACACCCAGAAACTGCAGTTCGTCTCTCTCCCAACCCCCTTCTCTATATTTATGCCTATAATAAACTCCATGCTTTGAAATACATAGATTACCAAATGCAATGCATTATTAAGGTACAAGTAAATTATATTCCTATTGTTCTGAAACATTCATCAACATTTTGATCACTAGGAGACAACCAAGGTTACTATTTTGAGCACACTGTGTTCCCAGCCACACACATAGATTTGACATTTGAGTTAGCATGCGAAACTTGAAAACAGGTGTCTCTTTTCCCTTTGGCTTTCTGACACATTAAAAATAACTAGAGCACTGTTCCTGTGACATTAGTGCCATTACAGACTTCTGTAGTCTTTAAAACCCTGCTTGAGGAAACTCAGCTTTCCCATACCAAAAGGACAAGGATGTCATTAGACATTGTTTGCTAAGTTTGAAATTCATGAATAGGAAGTGAAAAGAAAAACAGCAGCCCAAGTATTAAAACAAAAAAAAAAAAAGTAACATACACAAAAAAGATTACCTTCATCTCAATTAAACTTAACCTGGACATAGTAGAATGAGAGTAGAAAATTTCACCACCCATTGGTGTTTCTCCTTAATCGAAAAGGACCAGTTGAGGAAAATGGAACTCTAATGCATTTTATCTTCTAGGTGCCAAGAACTGTAAAAAGACAATTATCACAAGTATTCCCAGATCTAATTAAAAAAGAAAGAAAGAAACTAAAGTTCATTTTACTAAATAAATTGTCACATATCCAGTAAGTAGCAAAACCAGAATTTGAATTCAAGGTTTCCTGGCCTAAAGTCTATGTGTCTTTGCTTATTTGTTTTTCTTTGTGTCACCTCCACTTTCTCAGAGGGACACAACTCAACAAGCAAGCACCAAGCTCTTGTGTTGGGCAGCCATTTTCACCCAGTCTGCAAGTACCCAATGAGCCCCTTGTGTCTTCCAGGCACTGTTCCTGTCACACAGAGGCCTGGATTCTAATGGCAAGTGGGCATGCAGCTTGCACAGCTGCTTCAGTGTCCTGAAAAACGAAGTGATGGAGAATGGGATGTTGTACTTCTTTCTTCATCACATTTGATATGACTGTCTCAGTGCTCCCATAGCTACAGCAAGGGATAGGCAAAGTATCAGGCATATTCAAGTTCAGCAGAGGACTGACACTTGAGATATATCAGCACAGGCAAAGATGCCCCTGCTTGTAACATATTATAAAACACAAAACCTGTAGACTTCCCCATGAAGGGGGCTAGTATAATTGCTGCACCTTCTCTCGTAGCATTTAAGGTGTTATCTCTATAAATACAGTGCATTTTGCTTTAATAAAAGATGAATTTTCCAGAACAGTGACAGTATTGACCTTACATATTATCCAAATAGAAACTGTAATGAAACAAGTCCTACAGTGAGTAGTTATAATAGATATGCAAATATTGGTCTTTTCTTAAAGGTCTTTCGGCCTACTCACACGTGTCTCTTATGTGTCTGAGGGTGAATTCAGCCTGCATTTATAATCTCGAAGGATGTAGGGGAAGAAGAAGGGGGGTTGGGGAAGTGTACACAGCAATCTTGGAACGTAGAGTCCAGGAGGGCTATGCCAAGTCTCCCGCTCTGAGAACACATTTGGGGTTAACTGCTATACATTATAGGCATTTTCATTTGGTCTACAAAATAGATAGGACACCAGTATAGACACTGCTGTTTTATAGATGACTGGTGTTCAGAAAGTATATGATGCTCACAATCACACATCTCACAAATAGCGTCCGAGTCTCAGCATTCTGATATTCCTACCCTAAGGTGACTCCTGCTTTAACTACAACCAGCTCAGTCAGGGCCTAGCTGTAACAGTTGAACTGAACTTATTTGATGTTCTTAGCCACTCTAGTTATAGGTAGCTATCAAACATCTCTTCTTTTTTCTTCTTGGTTTTACAGGAAGTGGTTTGTAATCTAAAGATGTCACTAATTGGATCAAGAGACTTGGCATAGCATATAGATCAATTAATATAACCACAACACAACCCCCCATCCTAAGGCTCAAAAGAGTGGGTCAAAAGACTATAAAAGCTAGAATCCAGGGAGTCTTTCTATATGTGACAGGAAAGCTATATCCACTATACATCAAAAAGATGGCTGTCCACACAAGGTCTGAACCACCAGTTGCCATGCCATGGATGAGGGAAATTTTATGAATCCTCATCCATAGATTGAAAGTTATAGGCAATTAACAACTGCTGAGAGATGGAAAATTAGTCTTCTCTAGGGATGAGCCCCTTGATTGGTTATCTAGTACCAAGTGGTCATCCCTAAAACCACATCTATATGTGCAACATTAAAGGACGCATCTTTTCATTCATTTGTAAATACATATGTGTATATATACATATATGTGTAATGTGTGTGTTTACATATATTCTATATATTATATTAAAGAGGCCATGAATATGAGAAGAGTGGGTGGGGGTAAAGCAGATGGGAAAAGGGTGGAAGGGAGCAGAAAAATGATGTACTCATGTATGAATTTTTTAATTAATTAATTAATTATTACAAGAATAGATGTACTATAGATGCCAAAGACTTATAAAAGAGAGAAATAGATGTACAATTTACCTCCCCTTAATACAACTGTATCAAACCCACCAGCAAGTCTGCACCTGTAAAATGAAACAATCCCAGGTCAGAGTTGTTCTGCAGTGTGGATTAAAAGGCTGTAGTGTCTGCTGCTGGATCGCCTTTGCATAGATTGGACACTTCATTGCCCATCCGTGGAAAGTGTTGCTGACCTACTGGCCAGACTGAGTGGATGGGATGTAACCATGGAAGAGACTGATCCTCGACTCCCATTTGTCTCCTCTAGTCCTCTGATGGATCTCGCCCCCAATTGCATGGCCCCTAAACAATCTAAGTTTGCTGTTTTCAAGAACACCTTCAGCACAGGTGATTTTCATCCAAACGGCAATCTTGTTCTTTTGGGTAGACACTCCTTCCTCTCACTCCTGCTCTGGACAGTCTGAGAACTCAGAGGTGGAGAGGACATGTCTGCTCCCTACACAGCACTTCCTCCCCTTCTCTTGGGAGGGTGGGACACAAAGAGAGGCCTTAGGAGCTTAGCCTCTCTTACCCACCTGGATGTTCATGTCTTTCCTAGCTTCACACTGCCATTCATCTGCTGGAATTTAAGAAGCCCCTTTCACAGGAAAATGCAAAACTTTAAGGGCATTCGTTTAGATACCCAGGGGCTAGACAAGCCCCTGTCATAGACAGCCTGCCAGAGAATGAAAGGCCACTCTTTTCTTAAAACCTCTCCACACTCTGAGGTGAATTCTCTTTAAAAGGTTCTTACTTATCTGAAACAGTACATGTCAATGAGAGAACGGAAATACACAGTATTCCTCCCAAGCCAACAAGAGATCTTGCAGTCCGCTAACCCCTTAGCTATATATTTATACCAGCTTTGGATAAATAAAGGTGAGCAGGCAGCACACGGCTGAGGCCTCTAGGTTCCTCTGAATAGTGTCTACTCTGATTTTTTGATTCTTCACTGTCTTCTGTCTTTGCCTTTGGGTTTTAATTGTCACCTGGAAATTTTCTATTCAGCAATCTATCTGTAAACTGATATTATTTTCTTATATTATTTAAAGTCAGCAGAAACGTTGTACTTGATAGTGGCATAAGCAGGTGAGGTCTATTTATATGAAGCCTGCAGTCCGGGAGTGAGAGGCACAAATCTCCCCTATACATGGACCCTACAAAGTATGGACTATGAAGATCATCATCATAGAACACATGAAGGAAATTTAAAGCCTGCAGTAAGGAAAAGCTAGTTCAAGGTGCTGACATCTTGGCTAGAGTTGGAAAGAAAACGAAAAGGATATTGTGTTGTGTCAAAAGGAACATTCCAGAAAATAAGAAAAATTTATACAAAGGCCCTGAAGTGAAGACTCCAAGAGTAGTTAGGGAAGAGGCCAGAGAAGGAAGCTTGAGTCAGAAACATGAGTAAGTCATGGATCTTATTAGAACTAACCCCTAAAGAAAGGATTGATTAAGATAAAATAAAAAGCCATTAGAAGATTTTAAACAGGAAAATAATATAGTGTATGTATGAAAGTGAGTTTTCCATCAGTTCTTTTTTTTTGGGGGGGGGGACAGAGCAAAGGCATCATGTGAGATAAAAGTGGAAATGGATACCAATTTAAACAAATATGGTGGGCAGCATAAACTCAGTGCATAGCAGGGAGAATAGAGGAGAGAATGCATAGACTTAAAGGACTAGGGGTTAGGGAGGTGACTCAAAGGTTAAGAGTGCTTGATATGCAAGCATGATAACCTGAGTTCAAATCCCTAGCACCCACACAAAAGCCAGGCATGGTCATATGTGCTGGTAACCCCAGTGGTAGAGAAAGAAAATAGGGTAATCCTACAGACTCCCTGGTCAGCCAGCCTAGCCAAAACAGCAAGAGTCAGGTTCAATAAGAAGCAGAAAATAAGGTCAAAGTAATAGAACAGGACACTTACATTCTCCTCCAGCCTCCAGACCCACACAAGCACATACTTGCATATATCACATGCACATATAGTATATAAGTGCATACACCCAAATAAAAGCAATGCCAGAATAGCATACTGGAGGGGAAGAAAAGAGAGAAGTAAAAACTAACATGTATATTGGATCTTGAAGAATTTCCTAAGTAAAAATGCCATTTCAGTCATGTTGCTTTGACCCATGTGAAATGTGAGATGTCCTATTGATTTGCCAGTGAGAGTCCAATAGGCAATGGGCATTTGCATACCTGAATCTAAAGTTTCTGCATGGATCAGGCTTAAGGAAGTATTTTGGAGCTCTGATCATTTAGAAGGTACTTGAAACATGTTAGCAGGAATGAGATTTTCTAAAATAGGATTCAACTCACATGGAGATCCAGGTACAATGAAGATTTTGGATGTGGAGGGTCTGGGCTGGTCGGCTGGTAATGGCATACCTAACAAGCTCCTAGATGCTACAGCAGTGCAACAGCCCTGGCTCTACACAGGGATCAAGACGGGAATTTAGGTGAACTTGGCTGGAAACTGATGCCAATGACATCCAGAGTCTTTGGCAAGGCAGGCAAACATGAAGCCAGCCACAGTGATACCCTGGCTTGGCCCTTGGATACTTTTCATCCTCCCTCCCTTCCTCCTACCCATAAGAATTCATGGGTCCAATTTGGCATCAAGAGCTATGTTTAATAGTTGCCTATGTTTCTCTACTGACTAAAGTTTGCCAAACCTTAATTCAGTCTTTTATTTTGCAGGTAAATGTCTCACTCCCTGCTGCTAAGACCTTTCTTTTGAATTCAAAATCTGTTTGCCTGTTTCTAGAAATATCCAGATTAGAAATTTAAGAATGTAAACACCTGTGTGATAGGTTCCCTCGGGGGCCTTAACTACCTCTTTGCAGATGGTGTAGGAGAATAAGATGCTCTCCTTAACCTTGAAGACCAAAGCAACCAGGGATTTAGAGGTTCGGCCATTTTCTTAACTATAGCCACATGTAGGATAGCCTCTTCTAATTTGGAAGATGAAAAAAAAAAAAAAAAGGATCATATCTTCCAAAGCCAATGTTCCACCAGAACTCATTCTGATTGCATTGATGAGGAGGAAGTTAAGGAAAACAGGGGGATAAGAACCCCCACATACACCACTTTCTACTTAAGGGAAACAACCCAGGCTGAGTCTGACTCATCCGAAAGCAAACAAGTCAGTAAAACCAATGATGCGCCAAGGCAATCAGGTCCCTGCTCCAGCCCAGCTACTAAATTGTATCATGTTTACTTCCCAGCTCAAAGTTGGGGAGGAAGCAGAAGGTAGGGGTGTGGGAGGACTTACATTTAAAAGAGCAATAATGATAAAAGATGGAGCATTAAAAAGCAAACACTTGCTGGTCTTCCAGTGTGAGCTACTTAAAACAGGACCAACACATTAAGAAATGCACACATACGAGAGGTTGGAAGAATGCCTTTAGACATGACTTACTTACACAATACCACAGTAATGAGGAGTAATGTGGTTCTGAATCTCCCGCTCCCCCCACCCACCACCCCACAAAGAATGCTGGAATGTGGAACAAGTCTAAAGAAAAAAAAAAGAGTGTGTATAGAATTTATCAAAATACTGGAGAGAAGAGGACATACTGTCTCTTCAGCTCATGCCTCTGTCTCCTCCTCATCTAACAGCATGGATGCCTTGTTCATGTGGAGGGTGTCTTGGTGTGAAGAACAATTTCACATACATGATCCTATATAAAGCTCTGTAACCCTGTGAAGGAACTCAGAATTGTCACCCTTCTTGTTTTAATATGTGAAGAAACCAAGACACGGAGATATAACAGAATTTGTCTAAATTTACTTCCCGAGTCAACAGCGCTTTGAGAAATCAAGCAGAGGCTCAGGTACTCAGGCTCCACAATGCCCCTGAAGTCGGATGGTGAGATAAAGGGTCACCCCATCATTCTCACCACAGGACAAACTGTGCACCCACCCCTCTAAAGTGTGCTCAGTTCTCACCTATGGAACATCCCCTCATGCCAGACTTTGAAGGCCACCAAATCAAGTTTATTGTATGATTAATTAGACTGTCAACTTGGCAGGACCCCAAATCACCCAGGAGTCCATCATCCGAGCATACCTGTGCTATGTAGCCCGCTGCCTCCCCTCCTGCCATGACTCCCCTGCCATGATGAACTGCACCCTGGACTTGTGAGCTGAAGTTAACCTTTCCTTCCTTTAGTTGCTTTTGTTGGGTATTTTATCATAGCAATAGAAAGTATACACTTAGCACTGGTATGTCAGAACTATGTCAGCTAACTGGAAAATGTTTTTAAGATCCTAAGATGTACTAGCTTATCACAGGCTCCAGCATGGCCAATGCATCTTGAGTAGAGGGGGGAATGTGGGAGAGAAATCATGATAGAAAGGGTGAAGAAGGGAAGGCGTACAAGCATCGAAGTTTTCATTAATCCATCGTCCAGTGTTTATTCTCCTGACTCAACACCAGGTGGCGGTGGTGGCAGAGGTGGTGTCTTTCTTCTCTGGTCATGGTGGTGAAGATGGTGATAGTGTTGCTGCTAATGGTGGTTGTGATGGTTTCTCTCATCATGATACTAATGGTGATGCAGATGACTACCAGTCACATTCCTGAAGGAGCAAAGGTTAAAGGTTAGACTGACCTAGATACTTAATTTTATCACTTACTAGCTGACTCTTCTCCCAAAAAGAGGTGATGTTCACCAACTTGCTTGGCTTTAACTGGATTTTTTTTCATGTCAATGAACTTGAATGCTTTCCCTTCACCAATCTTAGTGCTAAATTCCAAGGGCATATGAATGAATAAGACTCCATCCCTACCCTGCCTGAGAAGGTCATGAAAAGCAGAGATTTTGTTAGATTCTAATACTTAGTATGAACTGCCCCAAAATGGCAGGAATATACAATGTGCTCTGGAATACAGACAAAGTGTGACTGATTCTATATATGTTCTGTTCTAAGGAAGGCATCACAGAATAGGTACTTGAGCTACAAAAAAAAAAAGTTACAGGTAAGGTAGGGGACCATGAATACAAAAACATAGGCTCTTGAGTCATGACTGCCCGTGGGAACAGGAAGCTCTGTGCTATGAAGCTTGTTTGTTGATGTGAAGGCATTCTGCAGAGCATAAACCACCATCTCTGTACACTTAAGGACTTGCTATATTGATGTGGATCTATAGCCAGCATGAAGGCTAAGTGTCTAGCAGAGCCTTTTGTCTTCATAGAAACAGTAGCCTTTTGTCTACCGTTAGCTTGCTTTCTACTCTCTAGAAAGCACAGCCTTCCCTCCTCAGCCTCAGGGCTGAACTCACTCAGTCAAAGAAGACAGGAAACATAGAGCATTTGTAAAAAGATTCAGAGGAATCACTCAGAGACACACTTTGAGGTAGGAACGCTACTCACGTGGCCAACTAGAGTGATCAGGTGCATTTGCATGAGTCAAATGTTGTGCTAATGAGGGGGCTTCAGGCTAATCACATTAGGAACTATCCTAACTCATTACCCCACATCAAATAACGCACAGACCAGACAGAATACTGGAAAATGAGGCAAAAATAAAAGAATACTCACAACCTCACAACTAAGATAAGTAACTTGCATTTTTTAACTTTTCATTTCCACAAGATTGAAATTACTTTAAAATTTGCTCTATAACTAGACATTTCAAAGGAGAATACTATGCAAAAAATTCTCGTGCTATGGAATTTCCTACAACATTTTAATTGTGAAATGTTTCAGCTCTAAAACATGATTTTAAAAGATGCACAGCATGAATCATGCACACACACACACACACACACACACACACACACACACACACACACAGAGGCTAACTTAAGAAGGAAAATACTCACTGACCCTGCCTACTAGCATGGTTGCTGTGAATCTGTGAGGAGGTAGACATGAAACCCTCCACCTTCCCACAGACCACTACTCCACCCTTGATCTGGCATCCTGGGTGCTAGTCCCTCAATGAGAGGAGTATTCTGCACTGGCTCAAGTGAGGTGTCAGGGTTGGAGAAAGCAACTTATGCTCACCCCATTAAACTAGGTCTGCAGCCTCCCCCAACTACATGATTTCTATTTTTCACAGATTGGATCATAATGAGAAGCCCCTGTCATATCCACAGGCTCCCACTGTGGTGATCCATCCCAGCTGATTGTTTTTGTCTCTTTTGAATTGCTTTTCTTGTTCATCCCAGGGCTTGTCATAGTTCATGTTAAAGTGCCTATAAAGAAAGGGTGGTTTAAACATTTTGACCCTGAGACAGATAAGTTAGAGGTTAAGAAAATGAGTTCAAAGATTAGACTTGCTCTCAGCCGGGCACATATTTATTACTTAACTCTCCAAGTCTTGGTTATTTCACCATTAAGACAAGGGAGAAAACCAATCCTGCCTCCCATCCTCAATCTGAAAGGCTGATAGCCACATGACTATAGTCCCTTTATTATTACCTCAAATTCAACCATCAAGATCCCATTCCAACTTTTTATGATAGTCATCTTCCTGAAGGATGTTGAACTAGCTGAACCCCTGTCTCCATGATACTGAAGTTTGTGGTCTAAATTTCCTTGAGCTCTGACCATAACTGACTTCAAAAGTAGCATAGTAGCCAATTCGGTTAATGATGTTCTTCTCTGGGGTTTTAAAAGTGTATCTTGAATGTCATGGTCAGTCCCTCCTCGTGGCAAATGATAGGATGAATGTGAGACTCAAGATGTTTTCATCATGTCTCTACTATGGTTTGGAAATGTTGTGAGATTGTCCCCAAGAGGATATGAGTTAATGTGAAGATGTGGGGCCTCATCCCTCACTCACTTAGAAAGCATGCTCTCAGGAAGGACTGATTATTGTGGATGGACCTCTCAGTTAGTTCTTAAGGAAGGGTTGTTTTAAAGAGCAAGCTTCTCTGAATCCTCCTCAGGCTTTTGGTCTGGTGGTGTGAACCCCAACCTCCCCAACGTGTTTCTATTACGCATAGCACTGCCCAATCCAAGGTCCTAACAAGAGTCAAGCAAAGCCAGCACTCAGGCCCTTGGACTCAGAATAGTGAGCTAACTGTACTGGCAGGTTTTGTGTGTCACCTTGACACAAGCTAGAGAGAGGAAGGAGCCTCTGTTGAGGAAATGCCTCCATGAGATCCAGTTGTAAGGCAATTTCTCAGTTAGTGATCAACAGGGTAGGGACCAGCCCATGATGGTAGTGCCACTCCTAGACTAGTAGGCCTGGGTTCTATAAGAAAGCAATCTGAACAAGCCATGTGAAAAATGCCAGTAAGCAAACACCTCTCCATAGCCTCTGCATCAGCTCCTGCCTCCAAGATCCTGAGTTCTTGTCCTGACTTCCCTCAGTGATGAACAGCAATGTGGAAGTGTAAGCCAAATAAAGCCTTTTCTCCCCAACTTGCTTCTTGGCCATGGTGTTTCATTGCAGCAATAGAAACTCTAACTGAGACACTGGCTAAACCCATTCTTTAAAAAGGCACCCATATTCAGACATTTCATTAGAGTGTTGAAAAACTGATTCCCATAATTTCCCTTCCAGAGACAGGAGTGATGGTTTTAGTGGTTTAGTGACTGCTGCTCTGGCAGAGTCCCTAGGCTTGTTGGGCAGCTCACAAGGGCCTGTAACTTCAGCTGCAGAGATGATGACACTTCATCTGGTATCCACACAGACTGTACTCAAGTGTGCAAACCACATACAAACAAGCTCAGAGGACACCCACACACATGCAGTACACACAAATACAGAGACCAATGTGTATACACATAAAGAGACATCAAAATAAATATTTTAATTAAAAGACAATGCCAGCAGAAGGGTTAAAATATAGGACAGGATTAGAAATATCTTTAAAAGTGATATAGTCAAAAAAATCTCTGTTTGCTGTTAGTAACAAATTAAGGCCCAAGAAAACACCAAGATTTTACAAGGACCTCGGGTACCTCACTGTTGATTCTGTCTGGCAGATGATTTCTTGGTAGGGCTGAAACTGTCTAGGGGAAGTGCAAGCATGGAGGAAGCACTAGAGTGGCCTTGTAATGGGAAGCAATGGTAAAGACCATGGGATTTGCTCAATTCTGAACAGTTTTGGCTTTCTTAGGGTACGTTGCTCAGCACCAAGTCTGTACAGTTATCTGTTGGCATCTATAGGGGAGTGATTCCCCTCTGAAAACTGCCATAGTATTTGCAATAACTCCAGCTCTTGTATACTTTACATTGTGTTTAGATGACTTAAAATTCCCAACACCAAATTTCTATATAAACACTTGTCATAATGCACTGTTTGGTGTAATAGTGGCAAGAAAGCAGATATCTGTACACATTCTGTAGAGATGTGGTTTTCCCAAATACTTTCAACCTAGAGTTGTTTGACCCCACAGATGCAAGCCCTGAGGATACAGCATAGCAACTATATACGGGTTAGAGAACATCGCAAGCTTACCCATCTTTTTCTTTCTTCTGCAGCCAACCATCGGGCTGAAATTATTCATACGCTTCATGGGCCTGGTTATTTGGATATGCAAATCAACTATGTCCATGCATAATTAAGACAGACACTGTGGAAAGTTTCATTTTCCAGGGAAAAGGCTGCCAGGCGGCTAGAGAGAAAGGTCAGAATGGATGGCCGCCTCAAATTCTCATCTCAGACTGTCGGTGAAAGATAATAGAATCACGATTATGCTGCCCTTTGGTTCTGTTGGCTGCACTGGGGAGCCTCTGGGGATGCCTTGTCTCCCTTCTAGGCCTAGAGAGACCCTGGGGCTTTCCACAGAACTCCTGGGATGGAGTATGTTCTGCCTCAAGTAAAAGCAGAGGCAGGTAGCTGTATGCCTTGAGGCGGAAGTTTGCCCTCCTTCTAGAGTAAGCAGTCTGTCTTTAGGAGCCAGGAGGGTATTCTTTCTAAAGGGCAAACATCTGAAGTAGAGTGTGAAAGTTACCAAACCCTTGGTGGCCAACCCCAGGCACGCCTACATTTTATCCTGGTACCAGATTCTTGCCTTTGATTGGGGAAAGACGTCCTGTCCGAATCTGGTGCCTCGGAGAAGGTGTGATGAGTCTGGCTCTGAGATAATGAAGAGAGGCTGAAACCCAAACCAACTGCTGTTGGAAGCAACTCCTGACCCCAGGATAAGGCATTACTGTGAGGGAAACAGACAGAATGGCAAGTGAACTGAGCAGAAGAGCCTTCAGCTTTCTGGTCTGAGACATAGTAAGAAGCCTGCTTATGACAAGGAAATGTATTTTTGGTTGTGAGCCTAGCCTTTAATGGCTGAGCCATCTCTCCAGCCCGGAAATGTATTTTTATAGTCCCAGCCACTACCTGTCAGAACACACCAAAATAAATGGCTTATTCCCTAGCCCCACCCACCTCTTAGCATCCATGCCCAATTTCCCTCATATGTGTGAACCCCAAAGTTGGTCACAGTTACTCTCAAATACTCTGTTGTGTTACTGAGCAATATTCACTTTATTAAAATAAGATGAAACGAGAGAAACTAGAGTCTGCCTTCACACACACACTTCTGGGCAGGAATGCATAGATATCTATTCATGGCACACAAAAAAGAAATCCCCACAGCCTTTCTCATCCTTGTCTCCATGGCTGATGGTGACACCTGTAATTTCCTTCTAGTATTCCTTATTTCACTTGTTCCCAGTTTCCATCTCTCTGGCTCTGTTCTTCCTGATAATGTGCCACAAAACTCCACTCTTAAGAAATCCTGGTCATTTGTCTCCCCTTACTTTGTTTGCAATCATTTCCCGTTCGATTTTCCTCTGGGGTATGCATTTATCTAAAGAAGTGCACCCAGACTCCAGTCCCTCCCTACCCTCGACTCACAGTGATCACCTCTTTATCTGTGGAAATTAGGTTCCTGACGCCCATTGTTACATTAGTCCCCTCCTATTATGTTTATTTTTATTGGATATTTTATTTACATTTCAGATGCCATCCCCTTTCCCCATTTCCCCTCCCTAGAAAACCCCTATTCCATGCCCCCTTTTCCTTTTTGCTTTTATACAATTTTTTAAAAATGTTAATCAAAGGCTTTATAAGTTTGGTAATGCTAAATCAGAAGCGTAACCCAATACCCAACCTAGATATATTAAGTATCTTTGACTGGTGGAGACGTGTGAACATCTGCCTCCATGCCCCCTCCTCTTTCTCTCTCTTTCTCTCTCTCTCATCACCTAGCTTCTCCTCTCCTTCTTTACTCCTCCTCCTCTCGTACTCCTTCCCCCTTAGCTCCTCCTACATATCACCCTTCCTGTTAAAATAAAACTTTTCTGTAGTATAGGGACTGTCCAGGTGTTCAACGGTCTCTATAAATTGGCTAAGTTTTAGAAGATATGCTTTGTGCTTCCCATAATTTCAGTTAACTCAGTCATTCTGGATTTCTGACGGGGTTGAAAACCTATAGCCTCATAGCCAATCTTGGTTATTCACTTTAAGAGAAAAGATCTGAGTGGATGGTTTTCAGCTGACATTCATTCTAAAGCCAAGAAAAAAGCCAGGTTCAGAACTAAGTGTGTTGGTTAGGAGAGATGACAGAGGTTCTGGTTAGTCAACAAAATGATGGACTGGGTATTAGGACTATCTTGTACCTCACTGATACAAATAGGCATAATTATGCTCTAATTGTATTTAGAGAGAAAAGTTTTATTTTATCCCCTCCTATTCTGAATAAATGTCAACTTCCAAATCAGTGAGACTACTGGTCTTCTTGGTAGAAGCATTTTGCTAGTGGACATGAGGATGTCCAAATCAACAGAGCTCAAGAGTTACCAGGATAAAGAGGAAAGTCCATCAGGGCTGTGGCGCCTCCTAAACTCCCCCCAGGGAAGGCTCACTGCCCAGACATGAGAAGTGGGGTGAACAGGGTGCTGGCTGCTCTAGCAGGCCCATATTTGCTACAAAGACTCGCTTCACCAACGCTGCACACTCCCTGGGGCTTCAGCTTTCCTGCAATGATTGAGGCCAGACTATAAAGAACTGGTCATCTCAGCAAATGCAGAAAAATTCTTATGCTTCATACTTGCTTAGAGTTCCCTGCCTGGTCAGCTAAGGCTTTTCCCAACCAATACTGAAGCTTGATGTCTGCCTTTCCTCCAACCTACCCCCTTCTACTTGTTTTTAAATAGGTACTGATGGACAATCCGATGGTCCCCATCTTAGAATCAACCCCGTTTCAAGGCCCAAGGCTAGAAGGAGGTAAAAGGAGTAGTACCTAGGTCACCAACTTCAAAGAAGGGTTTGTTCCCCTTTGCCTAAACTTGCAACCAAGTGCAAGTCTCAGGGGCCAGCTGCCACTTTGTCTCTCTTTTGTCCAGATCCTGCAATTTAAAGCTCATATTAGAGGATCTCAAATTATAGGAGGTAAATTGGGTCTAATGAACTGGAGTTTTCTCTGCATAACAAGTAATGGAGTCCTCATTACAGAGGGTAGGTACATCACATTGACCACTGCAAAAGCCCAGAGTGACTACATTCAACCTGCCAATAAGAGATTAATACTGTGTTCTCAACATAATATACTGTTCCTCTCAGAACCAGCAAGCCATTTGATGGGGGACAGGATGGTTACACCAACACTTACCATCCTCACGGGGTAGACACATTATTCTGCACATGAGTTTGGTTTTTGGTATTACAGTCCCTCAACCTGATCTATTATAATCCAGGGAATGACTGGGTATTTGTAGAGATCATGTTCAATGGGCTAGATCTACTTTAGAATAGAAGTAAAAGAGAAGGTCCTTAAAGAATCCACCGTTCCCAACACATTCTAGAATCTTCTGGGACTATAACACATCAAAATGGCACACCGATACTACAGCTAAAATTCCAGCTCTGGGGCAGTATTTGTGGATCTGGAGTAGATCTTATAGATTGTGACACCAGCCTCTATCTATTGTGACACCAGCCTCTTATTTTCTTAGAGAGAGAATTCACACATGGACCCACAAACCCAAGACTGAAGCAGGAATGACTATGTTTTCCATTGTTTTATTGATAGGCTTTGAGTTTCCCATGGCTTTAAGGGTTATGAAACTTCCCACCCAAAGGGTCAACACATTTTTGCCAGGAGATGCAGCAAGAGTCTCAAAGTACAGCTATATGCTGTATCTTGGGTGTTTGGGCATCCTGTAACCAGAGACAAATAGGCAAGATATAGACTTAAGATATGCATTTGAGACAGACAACAGTCCATATTTAGGAAGTTGAAGCAAGCTGAAGTTAACTCACCATTGGCAGAGCACTGTCTAAAGACGTTGATCTCTGTCAAGCCACACAATGTCATGCTGGTCACTACATTAGCACCCTCTGCTCATCAAACCTCTACAGCAGGAAATGGCAAATGAGCAGGATTTCCTCATGCTCACCTTATGAAGCCTTCAGGCCTGCTATGTCACTGAAGAGTCTATGATCTACATCTGGGCCTCATATGAAAACATTAATTTGTTACAATGTGGTTGATCTATCTAGTGAAATGTTAAGCTTAACAAGAATTTTATTTTTTTATGGAAGTTTTTAATCTTGTGAGAACTATTAGCTGAACTCTAAGAACTCTTTGGTGAACCAAACCACATATAAATAAACAAAAATATCCACATGGGCAGACCTCAAATACCCACCAGCCACCTCATTTCTCTCCCACTGTTATGAACCGCACCCACCCATATCTGCTCAATGTTTAGTCCACTTTCTCAGACTACAACAAAATACCCAAGGCTAAGCCATTTATAGAGGAAAGTTAATTTAGGCTGCAGTTCTGCGGGCTAGAAAACCCAAGGTCAGGAAGCTGTATCTGGTGAGTTCTCTTTGTTGCTTCATAATATGGCAGAATCAAAGGCAAGAGAAGACACACAGGTGTGAAAGGAAGAACCAAACTCCTGACAGAGCTAAACCATTCCTAACAGAAAGATACTAGCCCATCCACAAATATCCGAAGGCCAAGACTCAAATTCATCCCAATAGGCCCCACCTCCCAATGTGACCATACTGAGAAACGAAGATGCTAACACCTGAACTTTTAAAGGTCATACTCAAACTATAGTAAACTTTATGTCCAATTTCAAATAACTGTCTTCTACTACTTTGTAATTCAGAGGCTTCAATTTTTTGAGTTATCTCTCTATGTGTGTGTACATGCATGTTTGTGCATATATATATATATATATATATATATATATAACATGCATATATATGCATATATATAGAGAGATGGATGTATAGCTAGATAATAGATAGATAGATAGATAGATAGATAGATAGATAGATAGATAGATAGATAGATATTCTATTGCAGAGATGCTGGAAGGTATGGCCTGAACTATACATAGATACTTGATTTATAAGTGCACTGGGGAAATAATGCCTTACTTAAGACAGGGTGTCTTACTTTCTAAACCAAAAGTTTCCCGTTTGGGGCTATACTAACTACTCATCAAATTCTCACAATGTGCACTGGCTGAAATTTTTGATTCCCACAGCAACAATCAATTTCATATCCTTTCCTAGGTGACAACTCATATCTACTTTAGTAACTCTGTCACCTACAATGGCTACCCTAACACTCCCTCCTCAGTTCACATTTATGGTTTCCTGGGGATCTCCCATGACTAACATGGCAGAATTGTTTAAATTGGTCAGCTCCATCTGTTGGTGTAGCTGAAGCATAGTGCTTTTGAATGTGTATGTCTTGCATCAGTGTTCACAGAAATCTTCACAACTGAAAGTACAGAAAGAAGCCAATTGAATAGGGTAATTCATCCCAGGAGGGCATCTGGCTTTGGTGTTCTGACAGCCTAGTGTTTCCCCAGTGCACTTACAGATCAAGTACCTACGTGTAGTTCAGGCTATGCCTCCCAGCATCTCAGCAGTAGAATAACTATCCACTCATTAGCAATCTATTTTTAGTCCCCTTTTATCCTGCGGGGTAGAAAGATTTTGTTCTCATAGGATTCATGTATATTCTAGATATGTGTTTACCTTTTTAACCCCCACAGAATCTCAGCAGCACCACACTCCAAGGAATATGAGAGATCATTTACAACATTATGTTAAATCCAGGCACACATTTTATAATAGTCTAAGTAAAACAACATCACTCATGTGACCATGAGTTCCAGTACAATGTGTAACATCCAAAGTTTCCAGCTTGGTACAGAGTTGAAATGAATGGAATAATGGACCAGCTTGGAGTGACATCTCATGGTGTCAGAGCACTGTCTGAAATATGAACTTTGAACCAATGGCCCATTGTGTGGTGCCATTTGCCTGTTAAAAAACATAAATTCAAAAATAAGAATAAAATGGTATGTCACCATCTTTTCTAGTGACATGCATGAGGAACATGTGTAAGAATTTGGGTATTTTTAAATCCTCCTGGCAGATGGTCAAAGGGACTTACCATGCTGGCAGGGGTGAGTGGCTATAATTATCATAATGTGCCAAGGTTGCAGCTACATAATAGGGGTACAAGTGAGTTCATCTGAAATTCAAACCTTTTATGGGGACATCTCTGAGTACCTTCTTTATGCCCAGTAAGAAAACAACAAGTTAGCACCTACAATGACTCCAGCCTGAACTAATTACAGTAACCAAGAGGTTTGACAAGTCAGGTTTAAGACTCTGGGTAATCACACTAGGCAAGAACCTTGATTTAGAAGAACTGTTGGGCAAGGGTAACTGAAATGTAGAATAGCCAACTCACAGAGAGGGGAGAAATACAGAGAACTGATACAGCTGTTTCTAAATCAGCCCAGAACCAAGACCCAACCTAAGTCAACACATGATTGTGCCACATACCTCCCTTGTACGTTGTGGGGGAAACGTGAGACCAACATTCAATAGTGTCCCTAGAATTTCTCAGTGGAATTAGCATCTGTTTTCCTTCACAAAAGTAATTTATTTGATAAAGCACCTGTTATTGGCTTTCTTTCCTTTCCTACTTCATATCCTCTCTTTCCTAGCAGGCTGCTCTATATTGCCTCCCAGATAAAGAATTAGCTCTCAAGTCTGTCTCAGGGTTTACTTACAATGCAGTCAAAATGTACAACATGGTGTTTGATTGGTTTTAAGACACTGGTTTCCCAAATCCCATTTTAATATCTCAGCAGTTCTGATCACCTTTACAGTTGATATTTCACGACTCAATGGGTAGCTTTTTATTCTAAGCATCACAATAGACATTGGTGGACATTATAACCTGTGATATATGAGAGTAAATGAATTGCACATATTATTGTACATTCCACAAATTTCTAGGATCGTGCAGACTCTTATATGAAGAGAACAAATGCCTCTTTGGCCAGCCATATGCCAAGCAAGGTCCAGGAGCTTTTGCTAATAGTCTAAAAGAGTCTTCAAAATGACCTTGTAATGCTATGGATGTTCCCATTTCATAGACGAAGAGACTGTGGTAAAATGAATCCAGGAGCTTTCTTCGCTAGGATGTGATAAACTTGATCTCTTCACTGTCTTTAACTATTTGGAAAATTAGTTTGTGTAAAGGGCATATGAGTGGAAAGAGATGGGAATTTCCTGTTTTCCTTTTCCTTGGCTAAAATACTAACAAAGTGTTGTTAAAATATGATCAAATGTTATAATGAGATGGAAAATCAGGTACTAACTAACACGACCAACAAGTAAATACATTGGCACGGCCCCTTTAGAAAATACTGGACGGCAATCAGTAAAACGTGTTTTTTAATGCACATAAAACTTAGTAATTCCACTTTTAAAGGTATGTTCCAGATAAATACTGCCATAGGTTCACAATAAGGATGCTTCCTGCAGCATTGCCTATAAAGTAAAACTATAAAAACCTTCAAGTATATATCAATAGGAACAGATTTTTTTAAAAGATGAGTTCTGTTCTTATGAAAGAACAGCAGGACTGGCAAGATGGTTTCATGGGTAAAGGTGCATGTTGCCAAGATGGACAACCTCAGTTCCATCCCTGAAACACATATGATATGAGAAGAGAATCAACTCATACATGTTTTCCTTTGATCTCCCCAGGTACAGTGTGACATGCTCTTGCACATCTGTGCACACACACACACACACACACACACACACAGAGAGAGAGAGAGAAAGAGAGAGAGAGAGAGAGAGAGAGAGAGAGAGAGAGAGAGAGAGAGAGAGAATAAATAAAAATAAATAAGGGGGCTAGAGAGATGCCTCAGTGGTACTGAGCTCTTACTGCTCAGAGGACCCAAATTTAGTTCCCAACACTCACATAAGGCAGCCCACCAGTGTCTATAATTCCAGCTCCAGTAGATTTGACCCATTTCTGGCCTTAATGGTCATCTGCACACATACATGTTACATATAAGCTCAGGCAGGCACATGTGTACACACAGATAAAAATAAGTAACTCTAAATATACCTTTTCAAAGAAAAGAACAAATGCACCAATTAAGATGATTAAATCCACATTCATCAGTCTTGATAGAGTCTCAAAACATAAATTTAAAAGGAAGTTATAGAATGATCAGGAGAGCTAAGTCATCCTTAGAGAAAACATTACAAGATCAAAAGTTACCATACACAGCATATGAATATACATAGCTAGGTAAAGGTCCTATAGGAAATAGACAAGCTGACTCTAGATCAGTCTCATGACAGTGGCTGCCTTGGGAAAGCAAGGGAAGAAGCTGGAGTCAGCAATAAAGTCAAAGGGGTTATTTATGATACAATTTGTAGAACTTTTCCAGTGATAGACTACTTGGATATCATTTATACAAGCACAAACATACACAGGAAAAAGTGCAAAAGCAAATACAGGAAAAGTGTTAATTCTTAGTTATTGGTAGACAAGAGAAAAATATGTGCTGTTGATATTCATAGATCTGTTCTCTTCTTTCTTTGATTCTTTCTTTCTTTCCTTCCTTTCTTCCTTCTTTCTTTCCTTCTTTACCTCCCTTTCCTCTCCCCTCCTATTCTTCCTCCTCTCCCCTCCTCTTCCTCCTCCTCTTCCTCTTCCTCTTCCTCCTCCTCCTCCCCATCCTTCTGCTTCTGTGGAAGGTAGGTATGAAGACCAGACGAGGGAGTCAGATTCCCTGGAACTGGCGTAGTAAGTGGTTATGAACATTCTAACATGGGCAGTAGGATGCAGACTCAGTCTTCTACAGGAGTAGCAGGTGCTCAGAGGCATTTCTCCAGATTCCCCAGTTGCTTAAAATATAAATTAATATAGCTAGCTAATGTTTTCCTAACCAAAAGTGCCCATCTATTTTTCTTCAGGGTTGTGATATCTTGGAAGTTGCAGTAAACACTCATATTAGATGTGAAATATAATGAGCACTTGAATTGTTTACTTAAGTGATTTAAAATTATCCATCATGTGCACCAAAACAGCATGCTGTTACCCAAAGGCTAGGTGAAATCTGAAACTCATTTGGTACCAACACCCTCATTATATACCCTCTAGCCATGGGACTCAGCCCACTAAAAACATATTAATACCTGCTGGATGCACTCCCATTGGGAATGTTAACTAGATACCTTTTGTGACAAGATAACAGGTTGACCTAAAATTCAAAGTTTTTTTCCAGTAATTATCCATTAATAAACAGAAATAAGCTCAATTCTTTATTATCCATTCACTTACAAACTTAGATTGATATTCATGCCACTTTCATAGGCTCTCTGTATGCAATAGTCAAAACACACCTTTCCCACTGAGCTGGTACTCTGTATAGTAAAAATGACAGTAAATTAACAAAGAAGCAAATAAATACATAAAAACCTAAGCCATGGCAAGTACTGTGAAATAGAGGGAGATGTAAAGAGAAGGACTTGCCATCAGGATCCATTTTCCTCACCTTCCTTTCAATACAAAATCTCTAGGTTTAATAAGCTACTCAGTGAGAAATGACATTTCTCAGCCTCTCTTGCAGCTAGGTGTATATATTCAGGTAAGAGAGTGAGTGTGACAATGAGTTCCATATCACCTTGCCAGAGATAAAATCACTTACCTTGAATTTCTCATCCCCATTGAGTCTCTCCTCTTAAAATGTAGAAACTATTAGATCGCCTCAGAAGCTGCCTGGATAGAATGATAGTGGTGCCCTCATGATCCCTGGAATGGTAGATAAGAAATAAATTGCATTATATGTATGTGTACACTTTTGCTTCTCTTTGATACTTATTTTATCCCTTTACTGCAATAGCAAAAACCAGTGGTTTTTTTTAATTTTCTTTTTCTTCGATTTTATTGGTTATTTTATTTATTTACCTTTCAAATGTTATCCCCCTTCCCTGTTTCCCCTCCACAAGCCCCCTATCCACTCCTCTCTCTACCCTACCTCTATGAAAGATGAGTGTTTTTAATTGAGCCATCAGGAAAAACCTCTCTGAGAAGGTAGGCACTGGAGCAGAGAGTTAGCTGAAATGAAAGAGTCATGCAAAGATGCCGAAGGAAAGCATCTTAAACAGAAGAGATAGAAACTCTATCTAAGGTTCTAAGGCTTGGAATGCGCTCAACCTGTGTAACACTGAAAAGGCCACCATGACTAGCGTAGGGCAGAATAAAGGTATAATGGGCTAGACAATAACATGAGAGCAGGAGACAATAGTCACATGGCTTTTAACATTATATTGAGCATTTACGTTTTCCTGTTATGGGAAGCGTTTAGAACAGTAGAGTGATGAAATGTTGGTACAAAGTCACTTGGCTGTAAACATAGTAAACAGTGGGAGAGGATTAACTGGGAAGTATGGTAAATAGTTTGGAGGGGAGACAACCATGGTATACTTGAGCAGAGAGGTGGGTATATAACAGACGTAGAAGGTTCTGATACATTAGGAAGACTGAGTCACAGAGATTTAGGATAGATTTAAAATTTGAGGTCTAATAAACTTGCTCCTTACTAAGATGAGGAAGAAATAGATTAGAAGGCATTAGTGGGTGTGGCATTTTTTAGTTTTTGTTTGTATGCATTAAGTATGAGATAACAGTACAATGAAGATACTAACCAGGCAGTCAAGTAATACAAGTCTGAAACCTCAACAAAAGCCAAGCCTGGAAATATAAATCCAAGAGCCACTAGTTATGTGCATGATATTGAATGCAATGGGATTGCTATGAAAGAAAGGGGTCAGCTAGATAATTAGGGGGTAGTAGGGAAATATCAACAATCCAGTAACTATTGCATTTACATTGCTGAGTTTGAGTCTCCTGAAAGATTTGCCTCCAAGATAAATATTGATGGAAAGATCATGTGGCAGAGGAGATAGAGGGAGGAGGTGATGCACCTTGCAAGTCTTAGAGATGGCACTATGGTGTGGCATTCTTCTGAAGTTGGGCACTGCTTTAGAATACGATCCTGGTAAGAAGAAGAAATTCCAGAAAATTCTCTTTGTCTTTTTCTTCTATGATTACCATTACTTCTTAGATCGGAGAAGCAAAGTAGAGACTCTGCCAGTCCCTGGGTGCACACATTTAGCTCTCTAGCCAGAATCTTGAAATAGCCATGACATAAATGACAGTTGGTTTAAACTCTGCTTTCCAGAAGCTTCAACTATACTAAAAAACAACATCCAAAATTTACCTCCTCAAAGTCATCCTGAGTGTCGCCAAGAACTACTACATAAGACAGCATGGTTCTCACCACCGACAAACCAGAAGCTGAGGAGTAATGAGGACTAAATCTAGTTTCCCTTCCAACTGCCAAGCTACAGCATTGACTGCTGGAGTGTTCATTTCAAAGCTGCTGGAAAACAAAATAGGAAGTGGTCAACTAACCACTGAAAATCTTCAATGCTTGACAGCTTCAAAGAGCTGCCTTTGACAGCTGAGTTGTTCCTCATTTGTCAGATGGGCTATTTGACAAATTGTCTTCAGAGAAATGACCTTGAGTTGCATATTGTATATCAATCCCATTTTCCTATTTAAAATCATAGTGGGATATGCTTGTATGTAGAAATGACAAAGGACACGACCACACAGATCTCAGTCATAGCCAGCTCTGACTTGAGCCACAGCCGCCTGACTGAACACATCCTTCCCCTAGCTATCAAGATGAGGGTATTTGCTGCCTTGCTGATCTCTTGTGAGAATTTGTATAATGTATATGAAGGGCTTGAATATGTATATGTATATGTATATGTATATGTATATGTATATGTATATGTATATGTATATGTATATGAATATGAATCACTCACAGGATATATATATATAATATAATTATTCATATATATATTATATGTTAAAGAAAACAGAAGTTACCCAAAATATTTTAACTATATGCAAAGTATCAGTGGTCACTTTTTTATTTTTGCCTTTAATCTCCTAATACTCATAAGCAGAGTATTATGTACAGGTGACAAAAGTGGGGGGAGGTTACACTATTTTAAAAGGCCACGCACAGTAAGAACATGACAGAGTCAAGATATAAACACATGCCTTCTAAAGATATAGAATGTGTGTTAATGAGAGATAGAACTTCTCTGCCAACAGTATATTTTCCTAAGTCCTTCTCAACTCTCATGCTGTCCCTGTGTGAATCATTACATAAAATTAAACCCTCCTCTGGTCCATATGCCCGTGATGAAGTTAGCCCTCCTTTTTAGATACTTCCTTTATCTACACACACAAAAAAATGACAATGAAAGCAGTGTTTACTACACGGCTCTGTTGTGGGCATTACCCATATTTCACACACACACACACACACACACACACACACAATTTGTAATGCAGTGCCTGAGGCACAACACCAGTGATGGTGTCTGTGCTAACAACTACTACCTATTAAAGTGACTACTCATTTTTAATCTCAGCTCAGATATTTATGTCTTTTCTAACCCTTCCCTGATCCCATACTCACGTCCACCTTTAGGTAAAACTTAGCTTTCTGTGGCTCTGCAGTAGTCACTGGGTTGTTTCTATATCCTGCATGTTGTAAATAATGTTGCCATGAACATGGAGTGAGCTATATCATTGGTATCTTGCTGTCAGTTCTTTAAAATATATGTGTAGGAGCTGGAGACAGGCCTTGGGAGTTAAGAGCATACAGCTTTTACAGAAGACCTGAGTTTGGTTCCCAATATTCATGTTTGACAGCTCTCAAGTACCTTTAACTACAGTTCTATGAAATCCAACTCCCTCTTCCAGACTCCAGAATTCCCTGCACTGACATGTGCACAAATACACAGACATACATATTACACATAACCTTAAAAACAAAATATCAGTACATGGAGAGATTTGCGCATGGGATTGCTTGTCATAGGATATTTGTGTTTCAATTTTTGAAGAGCCGCCACATTTACTTCTAAATGTTGTGCCATCTCATATTCCTAACAATTGTGCAAGAATTTCAACTTCTTCACAACCTGATACTTGTTATATTTTTGTAGAAATTATCCTAAAAAGTATGAGTGACATCTCATTAGTTATAAGATGTCTTTTCCTGGTGGACAACATAATTCATAGTTAACAAAGGAGATTAATAGTGGCCAAGAGTAAGAGACATGCCCCACTCCCATTGGTGATAGTCCAATAGGTATATGCAAAGGACCTAGCTCAGACCCATACAGGGTTTGTGTTTGTCACTTCAGTCTCTGAGTCCCTATTAGCCCTGATTAGTTGATTCTGTGGATAATGTTTTTATGGTATCTATGGTTCTCTTCTCCCCCTTCTGTGGGATTCCCCTGGCTCTGTCTAATGTTTGGCTGTGAGTTTTTGTATCCACTCCCTTCCATTGCTGGATGAGGCCTCTCTGATGAAAATTGGGCTAGACAACAATCTATGAGTATAACAGAATATCATGAGGAATCATCTTAATGACTTTTGTCAATAGTGTTTAGTTCTACCCTGGGTCTCTGGGATGTCCTGCCTCTGGTTCCCTGCCATCCAAGCAGTGTCAGGCATGGGCTCCCTCTCATGGAATGGATCTCAATTTGGACAAGTCATGGGTTGGCCACTCCTGACAAGTTCTGCACCACCATTACCCCATCATATCATTCAAACAGGACAGACTGTAGGTTTTTGAAGATTTCATGGCTAGATTGATGTGCCAGTTTCACTTCTTGGAGCCTTGCCTGCCTATAGAGGATGGCCAGTTTGGGCTCCATATTCCCCTCATTACTAGGAGACTTCAATAGGGTCACTTTTGTGAATTCCTTGGAGTTCCACTCTTCTAGGTTTCTACCTCACCCCGAAATGTTCTCCACTTCCAGTCATCTCACCCAGTATTTTCTCCCTCGTGTTCCCATTGATACCCTTCCCCAGTCCACTGGTAAAATCTACTCTATTTCCTCTTCCCAGGGAGATCCTTTATTGAGCCCCCCTTGTTACTTAGCCTCTCTGGATCTGTGGTCTGTAGCATGATTATCCTTTACTTAACAGCTAGTGTCACTTCTAAGTGAGTACATACCATGTTTGTCTTTCTGGTTCTGGATTACCCCACTCAGGATGGTCGTTTCTAGCTCCATCCATTTGCTTGCAAATTTCATAACGACATTACTTTTAACAACTGAGTAGTACTACACTGTAAATGTACCACATATTTTAAATCCATTCTTCAATTGAGGGATATCTAGGTTGTTTCCAGTTTCTGGCTATTATGAATAAAGCTGCAATGAACATGGTTTGAACAAGTGTCCTTGTGGTAGAATGAAGTATCCTTTGGTTATATGCCCAGGAGTGGGATAGCTGGGCCTTGAGATAGACCAATTCCCAATTTTCTGAGGAAACATCATATTGATTTCCATAGTGGTTATACTAATGTATGTTCCCATCAGCCATAGAGGAGCGTTCCCCTTGCTCCACATCGTCACCAGCATGAGCTGTCATTGTGGTTTTGATCTTAGCCATTCTGACAGGTGTAAGAAGATATCTTACAGTAATTCTGATTTGCATTTCCCTGATGAGTAAGGATGTTGAACATTTAAGTGTGTCCCAGCCTTTAGAGATTCCCCTGTTGAGAATTCTCTGTTTAAATGTGTACCCCATTTTAAACTGGGTTATTTGGTTTATTGATGTCTAGTTTCTTGAGTTCTTTGTATAGTTTGGGTATAACCGCTCTGTCAGATGTAGACTTGGTGAAGATCTTTTCCCATTCTGTTGGGTGCTGTTTTATTCTTTTGACTGTGTCCTTCGCCTTACAGAAACTTTTTGGTTTCACGAGGTCCCACTTATTGATTGTTGTTCTGTGTGCTTGTGCTATTAGTAGTCTGTTCAGGAAGCTGTCTCTTATGCCAATGAGTTCAAGCTGCTCCTAATTTTCTCTCTTATTAGGTTCAATGTATCTGGTTTTATGTTAAAGTCTTTGACTTTTTTTCATAAACACATGCACATACACACATATACACATATACACATGCACATGCACACACGGGGGTGGGGGGCATGGACACAGACACAAGGAGTCTTACAGATGTTGACTGTCTATATGAAGTTGTCTGAAGTGATAGTAGCTTGAATGCATACATCTGCCTAAGCTCACCAAGTCACAGGCATTCACATGGGGCGTTTGCAATACACAGAAAGGAATGATATTTCTCTTTCTTTCACTGCAAGTGGCTACTAACACTGGCCTGCTACCTTCTCCTAGAGTACTCCTGCATGGGTATGCTTCCAAAGAGACACAGGCTGAGCATGTTCTATCCATCTCCACAAAATTGGCTAACATTCTGAGATCACATTTCTTTCCTTTTTTTCATCAATTTCTCATATCCAATAAACTCAGAAGACCTCCAGAATAAATTATATTATATTATATTATATTATATTATATTATATTATATTATGGGCCAAGACCATCTCACTTCACAGCAAGCAGATATTACTAAACCTGTGACAATACCAATAACTTCTAATAGAACTTTAAAGAACTTTAAAATGTATAAGGTCCATTCACCTTCACTATTCATTCACCTTATCATTCATTTTCGAGTGCCTACATCACCTCTATGTACCAAGAATGCAAAACAGAAGGAAGGTCACCGTCCTTGTTAGGAAATGATGCTCTGAGATGACAATCGGACCCTTTTCCTCCTCAATCCTTGTCATGTCTTGAAGGTGAAATGTGTTTCCCACCCACCCCCCCACTCCCCAGGCTCATGTAGTTGGTTCCTACTTATCTATGGAAATTTATCTATGGAAATGTAGGGCCTCACTGGCAGCCACTATATTCATCTCTTTGAAGGTGACACCAACTCTCCTGTTCACTGTCACATAACAAACAGCTATCACAAGCTGTACTACCACTAACCAAGCCTCTTCTCCCACTATGTCTTCCCAGGATGGACTGTACCCTCTAAACTGTGAGACTAAGCAAATTTGTCCTCTCTGAACTTGCTTCTGTATTCTATCCCAGCAATGAGAAATCAGTGCAATACTGAAAGACCTGAATAAAAGGACAAGAGAGTCAGGTGGAAGCAAGCGTGTTAACATTGTTACTTACACAGATGCTTGGTGAATATTCATTGAGTCAAATCTAAATGTACAGGGGGTCTTGGGAGACCAATCTCTTGCTCATGGACTTTGAGCTCTTCTCTTAACCATTAGAGCCTCAGTTTCCTCTTTTTTTAAATGGGGACTACAATGCCAGACCTGTATGACTCCTAGACAACTCATACCTTACTTACTTTGGAAGGTTGTCATGGAGATTAAAAGGGATAAGGCACATAAAAGTGTTTTTAAAAATTAAAAGCCTGGATCAATGTGAGGGATTATTGAAGTCATTACTGCACTGCCCAGTGCAAATTGGTGGCAGTGACTTTCAGCTCCAGTCTCCCAGGCACCTCCTCTCCTTAGTGCATTAACAGATCACTAAAGCTATTTCAGGAGACTATGTACTGAAAACACAGATGCTCCTGTACATGAGATGGGGCTATATCCCAACAAGCCCATCACAGTTGAAAACACATTTAATAATCCTAACCTGCTACACACCCATGCTTAGCATCACAGGGACTATAGGACATCCAGTTACCTTTGTGAAGATAGTGTGGCTGACTGTGACCTGCAGCATACTGCCACTTCCCAGCTTCAGGAGCAGGTTTATGTCACACATTGCTAGCCTAGAAAGAGACTAAACTTCAGACTCTGAAGTGTGCTTTCTGCTGAATACCTATTGTCTTCCCACCATTAGCCAGTCAAGAAAAATTGTAAGTGGAACCTTGATAAATCAGGGACATTTGTACTCAATCCCCAGATTCCTTCACAGCATGTGACCATTTCAGTTAAAAGCTATTGAATAGTGTATCCAGAAAGTCACTGTTTTCTCTGACAAGAAGAGGCAGAATCTATTTTAGTGGGGATTTTATCCTTCACCCTTCTTCCTATCTCCAGTGGAGATATGTGACTTGGAAGTAACATGGCTGTCTTGTAAAACCAGAGTTCTGTGCTTAGGATATCAAAGGAGTATGCTAAAGCCAAGGACCTTGACTATTAGTTCAAGTTCATCCAACTGTGTTTGTCCACTAAAAATAAATACAGACACACGTGCATGTGTGTACACACACACACACACACACACACACACACACACACACCTTGATTTACTTAAGCCACTATGATCAGATTCTTATCAAAATAAGGTAAATACAATTTTAATAGTCAATAGCTGTTAATTATAGCAACAACAGAAATAAACTAATGTGTTCTCAGGCACTTTGCTACAGTTTTGTGCCCTCATAGTCATTAAAATGTACATTATAGGGCTAGGGAGATGATTCAGCAGTTAAAAAAAAAGTCTACTCTTGCAGAGGACCCAAGTTTCATTCCTAGAAACCATAACCAGGCAGCTCAAAACTGCCTGTAAATCTAGCTCTAGGGAGTTTTGACACCTCTGACCACTGAAGGCACATGTGTACATATGTCCAGACACACACACACACACACACACACACACACACACCTTTTTAAAGTATGCTACAGTTTTGTGCAGTTTCTACAGAAACCCTGGGTTCAAGAGCTGTGTGTTCTTCAATAGATCCTTAAGTATAAAGTAGCCACAGAAATACCTTTGGAACAATGCGTTCCAAGTCAAAAGGGCATGGTGCCTATTAAACACTCAACAAATGTGGTTGTACTTTATTGAGTGCATAGGAGATTCTAAAGCAACGCAAGGTTCAGAACTAAGCTGGGAGCTACTGCTCCTTAATGAAGCCATCTGCTTTCTGATGGTTGCAATACAGCACTACCGGGCACGAAGGACTGCCTATTCATCCGACAGGCGGGCACTTAAGCATTCAGATTAGCATCATTAGCCACTGAATACATCAAGGTATCAAACCCAGAGGTCTGACTTTGGTGACAGACATCATTGGACTCATATCCTGGCTGCACTCCTCCTGCTTAAACTTAAATGCATATATGTGGAGGGAGTAGTTACTGTATGGCTCACAGGCTTCATTTCCTTTTTGTTTGGTACTTAACTTCACATAGGCTGTCATGAGGTTGCAATGGGATGGCAGGTGTGAGCACATTCAACGTACACAGGTTCCTCATTAATATGATTTGTCTTCTCTGCTATATCAGCTGACCAAGGCTCTCAGGAGAGGGAGGGGTTGTCAGAAGAAGGACAGAGTTTGTTATGGTTATAGAATAAATTCCTAAAATATAGAATACTGATACGCAAAGAGCCATGGAAAAGGGTGCTTAGGTCAAAGCAAGCCTTGAAGGAGATGTGGACTCTAAACTTGTGAAGTGGTAACTGCCTGCCAGGCTAAAGCACTTGGGAGAATAGGGGCAGGTGCCAGAAAAGACATTCAAAGCCCTGAATAGCTCACTAGTTCTTCTCTAAAGAAGTCATTTCCCTGAGGACCCAGCAGGGCTCAAAATATCCTTTGCCTCTGACACTATTCAATATATTTTGGTGCTGAGGAGGGGTTGGGGAGGAGGAGAGCTGAGCTGAATGCTATCTCTTAGCAATAAAAGCTTTAAGAATATATAAAGCTTCTCCTAGGAAAGATGTGGAGGCAAACCAACACACACATGAACATGTACACACACACACACACACCACACCGTAATACACATGTGTGCACAGATTTGCATGTACACTGTAAACACACATTCACAAATTCATATATGCACACATGCACATACACACCATGCATACACACATGCACACGTGCATACATGCTTCACACACATACACATAAACACATAGGTATGTGCACACACATGCACCCCTCCCTACTCTTACCTTCCAGCCAATGCTGCCAACCTCTGTGAAACTCCAACTGCCCTTCCACTAGCCAGAGTTTCTCAGTAGAACTATTACCAGGCCCAGGCCCATCCTGCTCTCAGGCCTTTGCATGCTTCAATTTGTTTTAAACACAGACGTTCTAGAAGGAAGGAAAGGAGAGCAGAGAACATAAGACCAGTTCCATGCTACTGTTGCACAACTAGGTGTAACCCCACTGGTACAAGGGGAACAGCAGGAAGGGTTCAGGTTATGCAGGGAATCAGCTCTCAATAATTCAGCAGCTCTAAGAATGGGCAAGTCATCTAACCTCACCAACTCCTAGTACTCTTGAGCTTTTGTTTTAAAAAAAATTAACAAAGAAACAATAATGGCAGCTAAAAGTTGTGCCACTCGTAACTAACACTGAGTAGTGAGCATGTGCTAAGGTCTGCTTCACTTTGGTACATACCCATGCATGGATAGGCTGTGTGTGTGTGTGTGTGTGTGTGTGTGTGTGTGTGTGTGTGTGTGTTAGCATGCAGGTAGAGATCAGAGGGCAACTGGTGAAAATCAGCTTTCTTCTCCTATCATGTGGGTCACTGAGGACTAAATTCAGTTGGTCATTATTAGGGCAAGAAACTTCACCCATCACCTCACTGGTGATGCTTTTATGTATGTATAGTAGTTCATCTCATTCTTTCAATAATCATATGAGGAGGGAAGCCCATTGCCCATGTTTTATAACTGAAAAAAACAGAGGCACACAGAGACATACTGAAGGTCACTTGGACAGTGAGAATAATACACAATGCCTGGTATTCATGGGAGTTGACTCAATGGTAGCACTCTACAGGCTTCTTTGTCTCCCTATATCCCCAGAAGACATAGATCAGCTCTCAATGATTCAGAGAGGGGAGCAACAATGACCTTACTATACAAATAACTATCTCAGTGGAGAAAATGAAAACCGGTCTAGTCCTTCAAACATGAGGCATTTGATTCAGAGGCTTTGTTACTTGGGTGTTAGAAGAGTTGCTATGGAAATCAGGGTAGTGGCAGGAAGAAATTGCTACAATTTTCAGATCTTCTGACTGAAGCAAGAACCATGAATGAATCCACCATCCAGCTGGAAGGTTGACCTTGAGAAAGAGCCATCTATAGCCAGAGGCACAAGAAGGTGGAATGGGACACCAGTGGAAGACAACCTGGTTTCCTTCCTCCCTGTCCTCCATCATCTGTGAGCACCATGCACTGACCAAGTCTATTTGGAAGCTTAGCTGGTCTGGGAATATCAGGGTTGCAAGTTCCTTAAATATGGATAGTAGAGGAGAACAGGGGTAAGCACAGACAGATAAATTATGACCACAGAGGAATACATGAACTGATTCAAGCACTGCAGGGGATAGCCTAAGCTTGCTGAGCCATCTCCAACACTTAAGATTGCTTATAACATGATTACCTCAGCTTTTTACTTGTCCCAACAGACCACATTTACTAGAGCTTCTCCAACAGTGACAAGCCTCAAACTCCCCTCTGAATTAACCTCTTCCTGAATCTGAATTTACAGGAGTTCTAAGACCTCAATATTATGTGGCCAAAATTCCTTTGACCCTTTTTCTATACCCAGTCTTGGAGCCATTTCTCTGTCTCAGTAAAAATGACCTTCTATGCCCATATCAGTCAGGACAGAATTAGGAAGCTGAAAACTATGAGGGTTGTAGGTTAGATGATTTGTGAGAAGGATAACAGTATTTATAGCAGGATCAAAATGAAAAGTAGGAAAGTAAATAATGGCCATAGAATCTGGAATTACAATATCAAATTAAAGCTAGCACACATCCCTTCTAGAACGATGGGAGGCGTGAGCAAGATAGAGCTCAGGTAGGAATTCACAAAGGCACAGGGAGAGTCAAGCACAGCCTGCTGCAGCTGTGTCTCTAGAGGAAAGCTGAAGGAAAAGTCTTTGCTAGACTGTTGTTGTCATGTCTGCTTTTGACCATGGATTGGTGCTAGAATGTAGGGTGTTCAGGCAGGAGGGAGAGTTAAGCACGGAGTTGGGAGCAGTACAGATAAATTGAAGTTTTTCTAGTACTTCTACATCTAATTTTCACTGCAAAAGACAAGAGAATCCAGAGTCTACCTACCATTCTGCATAGGTCTTCTTGCGCTTTGTTTAGCCATAATGACTGAATAATGGCTACTGTTTCCCTTCACCATGCCAAATCTTATGTACATTTCTATTTTGGGCTGCTCTACTCATAACTATGAAGTGAGATGCCATTCCAGCTCAGTCAAGTCTTGCAGTCTAAAGCCAGGCTGCTCCCTAATTCCAGGCTGATTCACCCCCTGCCTTCTCTGGGGTCTTTCTCCTTTCATGGCCTCTCAACCATTCACTGTGCTGATTCTGTCCCATCTGTCCAGAGAGTGCCTTGGTCTCTCGCATAGTGTAACAAAGAACCCTTTCTTCACATTGCCACTGTCTAAAGAATTTTCCCACCTCTTCCCTTCATTCATCATTCTACCAAATCTCAGAAGAGGAAGTAGAATATTTACAGGATAATCTCAAAACCTAACCACCTGCCTGCTTCTGAAAGCACTTTGGTTGTGCTTCCTCTCCGTTGAGGTGGTAATGCCCTCTTCACCTAGGGAATGCACAGGTCTCCACAGGGCTCACTCCCTCTAGAGCACTGCCATCTATCCATTCTAGAAGCTTTGATTTGTATCCTGAACTGTGACTTTTTCACGTGTGCTGAGGCAGAAAAGGGTGGTAGGAGTGTGTGGCAAAGAAAGCTGTTGCCCTTGGTAACAGGAAGGGAAAGACACACAGAGGGACCAGCATTCAACAACTCCTTTCAAGAGTGCATCTCCAGATGACCTACCTTTCTTTTAGTCCCCACCTCCTAAACATCCCATCTCCTCCCAGGAGCATCTAAGCTGAGGAGCAAGCCTCTGGGGAACACTTCTGATGCAAAGCCTCAGCACAGAGTTAGTGCTCCTTGTCACCTTGACTTCATTCCTACTTTGGTAACTATGAAGTCACTCATTCCTCAATTGCTTGTCTTCCTCTCCCATCCTCCATGAGCCTCTCTTCCTCTGTCCAAACCCAAAGCTGCACTTGTTTAAGGTCCTGCTGTGCTCATCTCATCCCACATCCCACACTGTATGCCCAATCCCAGTGAGTTCACCCAGCCCTAGGCTTCAGATGGTAGCAGCACGCTAATTACTCCCACACCCTTAGTTCCAGTCCAGACTGCTTTCCTGAGCATCAGTTATTTCCAGCTACCAGCTGCAGATAATATGATGTGAAGCCCAAAGAGGACTATTCTTGACTGAGCAGAGATGGAAATGAATAAAAATCAAACAATAACAATCTGCTGGTGATTTGCAAGGCCTTATTAGGGTTTAGACATTATGCTGAGACTCTTCCATGCACTGTCACTTTAAATCCTCATGAACTCTGAGAGGTAGATGTATTTTTGGTACCAGCCTACAAATGAGAAAAATGAGGTCTGGAGGGATCATAAGCAAAGCTCAGTCGCTGCTGGCCGTGATGAAGCAAACAGCATCAGACTTGCCTTGAAAAGCCAAGCTATCAACTGCAAGAAAATATATGTAAAACATATTCACCGTAAAACGCTTGTATGGAGACTATGAAGAGAAACATGATCTCACTTACATGTAGCATATAAGAAGGCTAAACTCGTGGAAGGAAAGAATAGAATGGCAATTACATGAGCCGGGAAAGATGCAGATAGGGAGACGGTAATTGTTAATTGTGGGGCATAAAGTTTTTGTCAGACAACTCTAGAAACCCACTGCACAGGGTGGTGGCTATGATCAAAAGCTATTTATATCAGAATTGCTAAAAGAGCATATTTTGGATTTTTTTTTTTTACTGCCACACGAAAGCAGATGTGTAAGATGATAGGTTTATTCATTAGCTTAACTTAAACATTCTAAAATGAACACACCACAGTGTAGCTCATAAATATATAATGTACTTATCAATTAGAAAGAAAATTATTAAATAAGATATGGAAAGAATCCTTGTAGCTTGGAATGGAAGGTCATGTCCATAATTTCAGTAGTGAGGAGGATGGGGCAAGAAGACTGTCACAAATTCAAGACAATCCTGTGTTCACAGTGAGTTCTAGGCAACCCCAGATTACAAAAATAAAAAAATAAAAAAAAAAGTCTGCACCCGAAGCTGACCCTGTGCCACAGCTCTCCATACGTAAATTCATCCTGGAGAAAACTGGTCTCCCAGGAGTACTGACACACAGGCTTGCAGGAAGGACAAGCCACAGTCAGAGACAGCAAGATCAGCTAACACCAAAGATAACCAGATGTTGAGAGGCAAGGGCAAGAACATAAGCAACAGAAACCAAGGCTACTTGGCATCATCAGAACCCAGTTCTCCCACCACAGCTAGGCCTGAAAAGCCCAACACACCAGAAAAGCAAGACTCTGGTTTAAAGTCACATCTCATGATGATGATAGGAAACTTTAAGAAGGACATAAATAACTCCCTTAAAGAAAGACAGGAGAACACAGGTAAACGGGTAGAAGTCCTTAAAGAGGAAACACAGAAAAATCTCTTAAAGAATTACAGGAAAACACAACCAAACAGGTAAAGGAATTAAACAAGATCATCTAGGATCCAAAAATAGAAATAGAATCAATAAAGAAATCACAAAGGGAGACTACCCTGGAGATAGAAAACCTAGGAAAGAGATCAGGAGTCATAGACACAAGCATCACCAACAAAATACAAGAGATATAAGAGAGAATCTCAGGTGCAAAAGATACCATAGAAAACATTGACACAACTGTCAAAGAAAATGCAAAATGCAAAAAGTTATTAACACAAAAGATCCAGGAAATCTAGGACACAATGATAAGACCAAACCTAAGAATAATAGGTATAGATGAGAGTGAAGACTCCCAACTTAAAGGGCCAATAAATATCTTCAACAAAATTAAAGTAGAAAACTTCCCTAAAGAACGAGATGCCCATAAACATACAAGAAGCCTATAGAACATCAGATAGACTAGACCAAAAAAGAAATACCTCCCATCACATAGTAATTAAAACACCAAGTGCACAAAACAAAGAAAGAATATTAAATGCAGTAAGGGAAAAAGGCAAAGTAACATATAAAGGCAGACCTATCAGAATTACGCCAGACTTTTCACCAGATAACCATAAAAGCTAGAAGATGCTGGACAGATGTCATACAGACCCTAAGAGATCACAAATGGCAGCCCAGGCTACTATATCCAGTAAAACTCTCAATTACCATAGATGGAGAAATCAAGATATTCCCCAACAAAACCAAATTTACACAATATCTTTCCACAAACCCAGCATTACAAAGGATAATAGCGGGAGAGCTCCAATACAAGGAGGAAAATTATACCCTAGAAAGAGCAAGAAAGTAATCATAGCCACACAAAGATAATTCCACCTCTAATAACAAAAATAACAGGAAGCAACAATCACTATTCCTTAATATCTCTTAACATTAATGGACTCAAATCCTCAATTAAAAGACATAGGCTAATTGACTGCATACATAAACAGGACCCAGCATTTTGCTGCATACAGGAAACCCACCTCAGTGACAAAGACAGACTTTACCTTAGAGTAAAAGTCTAGAAAACAATTTTCCAAGCAAATGGTCCTAAGAAACAAGCTGGAGTAGCCATTCTAAAATCTCCAGCCTGAGAACACAAAGGGAGGGACTCATGGCTCCACCTGTATAGGTAGTTGAGGGTGGTCTTGTCAGGCATCAATGGAAGTTGACAACCTTGGTGCCTGAAAATTTGAATTCCCTAGTGTTGAGGAATTCTGAGAGCAGGGAAGAAGGAAGAATGGGAGGATGGTGGGAGCACACCTTATAGTAATTGGAGGATGAGGGATGGGGTAAGGGGTTAGGCATCAGTGGAAGTAGATTGCCTTGGTGCTTGAAAGTTTGGATTACCTAGTTTTGGGGAATTCGAGGGCAGGGAGGTGGGAATGGGAGGATGGTGGGAGCACACCCTCATAGAAACTCCCAGAATTATATGGATTAGACATGACAGAGGCAGGCCGCCAGAAGACATTCCAGAATTCAAACAAAATTATCTTGATACTAAAATTTGTTTTGAGAACTGTATATTACAGAATACACAGCCTTGGTGTATCTACTCATCAAGCAAGCTGAGCAGACCTGCTCAAACCTCTGATATCCTAAAATCGATTTTCAACCAAAAGTTATCAAAAAAAAGATAAGGAAAGACACTTTATACCCATAAAAGAAAAAATCTACCAAGAAGAACTCTCAATTCTGAATATTTATGCTCCAAATGAAAGGACACCCACATTTATAAAAGAAAGTTTATTAAAGCTCAAAGCACACATTGCACAGCACACAATAATAGTGGGAGACTTCAACACCCCACTCTCAGCAATTGACATTATAAAAACAGAAACTACACAGAGACACAGTAAAACTAACAGAAGTGATGGACCAAATAGATTTAGCAGATATCTATAGAACATTTCATCCTAAAACAAAAGAATATACCTTCTTCTCAGCACCTTATGATACCTTCTCCAAAATTGACAATAAAAACAGGCCTCAACAGATACAAGAAGATTGAAATAATCCCATGCATTCAATCAGATCACCACTGACTAAGACTGGTCTTCAATAACAACAAAAACAACAAAAAGCCCACATATACATGGAAGTTGAACAACACTCTACTCAATGATAATTTGGTCAAGAAAGAAAAAAAAGAAAGAAATTAAAGACATTTTAGAATTTAGTGAAAATGAAAGCACAACAGACCCAAACTTATGGGACACAATGAAAGCTGTACTAAGAGGAAAACTCATAGCTCTGAGTGCCTCCAAAAAGAAACTGGAGAGAGCATAACCTAGCACCTTGACAGAACACCTGAAAGCTCTAGAACAAAAAGAAGCAAAAACACCCAAGGGGAATAGATAGCAGGAAATAATCAAACTCAGGGCTGAAATCAACTAAGTAGAAACAAAAAAAAATCTATACAAAGAATTAACAAAACCAGGAGCTGGTTCTTGGAGAAAATCAACAAGATAGATAAACCCTTAGCCAGACTAACCATAGGGCACAGAGATAGTATCCAAAATAACAAAATCAGAACTGAAAAGGGAGACTTAACAACAGAAACTGAGGAAATTCAAAAAATTATCAGATCCTATTACAAAAGCCTTTACTCAACAAAACTAGAAAACCTGGATGAAATGGACAATTTTCTAGACAGAGATACCAAACATCAAAGTTAAATCAGGATCAGACAAACCATCTAAACAGTCCCATAGCCCCCTAAAGAAATAGAAACAGTCATTAAAAGTCTCCCCACAAAAAAAAAGCCCAGGACCAGAAGGGTTTAGTGCAGAATTTTATCAGACCTTCAAAGAAGACCTAATACCAATACTCTTCAAACTATTCCACAAAATAGAAACAGAAGGAACATTACCCAATTCGTTCTATGAAGCCCCAGTTATTCTGATACCAAAACCACACAAAGACCCAACAAAGAAAGAGAACTTCAGACCAATTTCCCTTATAAATATTGATGCAAAAATATTCAATAAAATTCTCAAAAACCCTATTCAAGAACACATCAAAATGATCATTCACCACAATCAAGAAGACTTCATCCCAGGGATACAGGGATGGTTCAATATATGGGAATCCATCAACATAATCTACTACATAAACAAACTCAAAGAAAAAAACACATGATTATTAGATGTTGTAAAAGCCATTTGACAAAATTCAACTCCCTTCACGTTAAAGTCTTAGAAAGAGCAGGAATTCAAGGCATATATATATATATATATTGTAATTATAATATATATATATATATATTGTAAAAGCAATATACAGCAAATCAGTAGCCAAAATCAAACTAAATGGAGAGAAACTTGAAGCAATCTCACTAAAATCAGGGACTAGACTAGGCTGTCCACTCTCTACCTATCTGTTCAATTTAGTACTTGAAGTTCTAGCTAGAGCAATTAGACAACAAAGGAAGGTCAAAAGAATACAAATTGGAAAGGAAGAAGTCAAAATATCACTATTTGCAGATGATATGATAGTATATTTAAGTGACCCCATAACTTCCACCAGAGAACTCCTAAACCTGATAAACAACTTTAGCAAAGTATCTGGATATAAAATAACGCAAATCAGTAGCCTTCCTCTACTCAAAAGATAAATAGGCTGAGAAAGAAATTAGAGAAACGACACCCTTCACAATAGTCACAAACAATATAAAATATCTTGGTGTGACTCTAACCAAACAAGTGAGAGATCTGTATGACAAGAACTTCAAGTCTCTGAAGAAAGAAATTAAATAAGACCTCAGAAGATAAAAAGATCTCCCATGCTCGTGGATTGGCAGGATTAATATAGTAAAAAATGGCCCTCTTGCAGAAAGCAATCTACAGATTTAATGCAATCCCCATCAAAATTTCAACTCAATTCTTCATAGAGTTAGAAAGAGCAATTCTCAAATTCATTTGGAATAACAAAAAAACCCAGGATACAGAAAACTATTCTCAACAATAAAAGAAGCCGGGCAGTGGTGATGCACTCCTTTAATCCCAGCACTTGGGAGGCAGAGGCAGGCGGATTTCTGAGTTCAAAGCCAGCCTGGTCTACAGAGTGAGTTCCAGGACAGCCAGGGCTACACAGAGAAACCCTGTCTGGAAAAAAAAAAAAAAAAAAAAAAAAAAAAAAACAAAAAGAAAAAAAACCAAAACAAAACAAAAAAAAAAAACCAATAAAAGAACTTCTGGGGGAATCGCCATCTCTGACCTCAAGCTGTACTACAGAGCAATAGTGATAAAAAACTGGTTTTGGTACAGTGACAGGTAAGTAGATAATGGAATAGAGTTGAAGACCCGGAAATTAACCCACACACACACTATGGTCACTTGATCTTTGACAAAGAAGCTAAAACCATACACTGGAAAAAAATACAGCATTTTTACCAAATGGGGCTGTTCAACTGGCGGTCAACATGTAAAAGAATTCAAATTGATCCATTCTTATCTCCCTGTACAAAGCTCAAGTCCAAGTGGATCAATGACCTCTACATAAAACCAGATACACTGAATGCAATAGAAGAGAAAGTAGGAAATAAGCCTTGAACACGTGGGCACAGGGGAAAATTTCCTAAACAATGGCTTATGTGCTAAGCTTAAGAATAGACAAATGGGACCTCATAAAACTGTAAAGCTTCTGTATGGCAAAGGACACTGTCAATAAGACAAAACGGTGACCAAGAGATTGGGAAAAGATCTTTACCAATCCTACATTAGATAGAAGGCTAATATCCAATATGTTCAAAGAACTCAAGAAGTTAGGCTCCAGAGAACCAAATAACCCTATTTAAAAATTGGAATCAGAGCTAAACAGAGAATTCTCTACTGAGGAAACTTGAATGGCCCAGAAGCACCTAAAGAAATTTTCAACATCCTTGGTCATCAGGGGCATGCAAATCAAAACAACCCTGAGATTCCACCTCATACCAGTCAGAATGGCTAAGACCAAGAACTCAGGGGACAGCAGATGCTGGCAAGGATATGGAGAAAGAGTAACATTCCTCGATTGCTAATGAGATTGCAAACTGGTACAACCACTCTAGAAATCCGTCTGGCGGTTCCTCAGAAAATAGAGCATAGTACTACCTGAGGACCCAGCTATACCACTCCTGGGCATATACCCAGAAGATGTTCCAATATATAATAAGGACACGTGCTCCACTATGTTCACAGTAGCCTTATAATAGCCAGAAGCTGGAAAAAACCCAGATGTTCCTCAACAGAGGAATGGATAAGGAAAATATAGTACATTAACAAAATGGAATACCCCTCAGCTATTAAAAACAATGACTTCATGAAATTCACAGGCAAATGGATGGAACTTGAAAATATCATCCCAAGTGAGGTAACAGTCACAAAAGAACACACATGGTATGCATTCACTGATAAGTAGATAATAGCCCAAAAGTTTGAAATACCCAAGATACAATTCTCAGACCATAGGAAGTTCAGGAAGAGGGAAGACCAAAGTGTGGTGTGGGTGCTTCAGTGTGTCTTAGAAGGGGGAACAAAATACTTACAGGAGGAAATATGAAAATATATTCTGAAGCAGAGACACAAGGAAAGGCCATCCAGAGACTGCCCCACCTGGGAATCCATTCAATATATAGTCACCAAACCCAGATGCTATTGCAGATGCCGGGAAGTGCTTGCTGACAGGAGCCTGATATAGTCTCCTGAGAGGCTTTTCCAGAGCCTGAAAAATACAGAGGTGGATGCTTGCAACCAACCACTGGACTGAGTGCAGGGTCACCGATGGAGGAGTTGGAGAGGGGGAGCAACAGTGTCAACTGGCCAGGCCCCCAGAGCTCCTGAGGACTGGACCACAAACCAAAGAGTACATATGGAGGGATCCATAGCTCCAGCTGCATATGTGGCAGAGAATGGCCTTGTTGGACATAAGTAAGAGGAGCGACCCTTCAGCCTGAGAGGGTTCAATGCCCCAGTGTAGGGGAATGCCAGGGCAGGAAGGTGGGAATGGGTGGGAATGGGTTGTGAAGAGGCAGTGGGAAGGAGGATAGGATAGGGGGCTCCAGGGAGAAGATCTGGAAAGGGAATAACGTTTGAAATGTAAATAATGAAAATATCCAGTAAAAAAAGACTAAAATAAAAATAACAATAATAATAAAAAAATAAAATTCTTAAAAACCAAACACAATGTACTTTCAAGTCAATAGTAAGAACATAACTAAGTTGATAAAAGTAGAAATAAGAAATTAGAACAAGTGCTTGACCAAAGAAAAAATACTTAATATTATCCAACAAGGAAGAATCTCAGGACCAGGATGAGATACTGTTGTGCCTACATACTCAAAAACAGAATGATGGCTAATGATAAGCGTTCATGGAGATAAATAACCTCATCCCCAGGCATCGTCACAATGCATTGGAAGCTATGTTTCAGTATCCTTTAGGTCAAGGATGTGTGATATGGCCTAGTAATTCTGGTCCTATATGTTTAGTCAAGAGAAATGAAAGCATGAGAAACTAAAGCAAGGCAGATGAATGATGAGAGGTGATTTGTCTGTTCATAGTATGAGTGCTTGATGCTCTTTCAGGAAACCATAGTCCAGTCCCCAAAACCCATATCAAATTATTCACAGTTGCCTCTAACTACAGCTCGGGGGAGTGGGGAGGGGAACTAACACTTTATATTTGGTCTCTGTGGAGAAGAATGCAAGTATTCATGAGTGTACACATACACACACATACAGAGAGAGAGAGAGAGAGAGAGAGAGAGAGAGAGAGAGATTAAAAATGAGACTGGCATATGAGTGCTACTTGCAGCTTTTATTTACAGTAGCCAAAGTTTAAAGAAAAAGATATCAATCAATGTCTATCTTCTGATGAATACATGAATATCAGTAGACCTACAATGGGAAAAAAAGTGATCTCTTCGTAAATAGTACTAAAAAAAGTCACATGGTGATTTAATTGTAACAAAATGGAAGGAACAGCAATTCACGTAAAGAGGCTGATTGTTACAGTTACTGTTCTCATCTTAGTGACCAAATGGCAGCAAGAATCAACTTGAGGGGTACCGGGGATTCTTTGGTTCATGGTTTCAGGGTTTACAGTCCATGATGAAGAGATGTACTGTGATAAGAAAATGAGGTAGGAGGAGCATGAAATAGCTGGTCACATTACATCCTTAGTCAATAAGCAGACAGAAAGTAGAGACAGGTCACAAAGCAAGACACACTCCTACTCCTATTTCTGACTTTCTACTTCCTAGTTTCCACAGCCTTCCCAAACAATGGCTCCAGCTAGGGACCACGTGTTAAGTACCTGAGCCTATGGAGTACATTCCACCTTCAAACCACCACTCTAATGGATCATAAAAATGTGCTAAGTGTAATTAGATACAAAATGAATCTCATTCTGCCATCTTCTAGAAAAGGCCAAATCACAGCCGCGGAATATGGATCAATGGCTGCCTGCGGCTAGCTGTGGAGAACTGCTTGCAAAGGAGTATGAGGTTACTTTGAAGAAATGAACGCTTTCTGCATCTTGACTGTGCCATGTACATGTTTGTCAAAACTCATTAAATGGAATACAGAAAATTGATTGATTTCATTACATATAAATTATATATTATAGAGCTAATTTAAAAGCCAAAATAAGGTAAGTCAAAAGAAGGATGTATACATGACACGGAAGAAGCAACAAAGGGTACATGTCAATCACAATGTGGGTGTTACCAATCTACCTAACTCTTAGGCACAAGCCATGAAAAATTCCAATCCCTGTTATAGGTTCTGTTTGCCTCTACTGGCTGAGGGCTAGGAATAGTTCCCATCCTTCCGTTGGAACTGGGAGGATGGGGAAAGTTTAGCGAGCTACATTCCTAGAGCTAATATGGAGACAGGCATTCAGGGAGGCTTCCAACTGCCAGTGTCTACAGCTGTATAAAAATCAAGCTCAAAAGAATGATTAGAAATTTTTGAGGGATTAAAAACTTCTTTCCACGTTGCCCAGCTCTCTGCCAGGGCATGTCACTCTTCTCTGAGCATAGTTTGACCCCCTAAAAAATGGCAGGGGTGGGTGTGGGTGAGGCGAGTCGACTTGTCTTGATGGTCTAAAGCTTCCTACTTCCTACTTCCTACTTCCTACTTCCTTAGCTTTTAACAGGGCAGGCACCACTTTGTGTCAGCCACTTCCCATCCCTGACAAAACAGCTGAGAAGACAGGAGTTGAGGAGATGACTCAGTCTGCCAAGTACCGGCTGGGCAAGCATGAGCTCCTTAGTCCAGATCTCGAGCACCTGATAAAGAGCTAGGCACAGAGTGTGTATCTGTAACCCAGCACTGGGAGGCAAGACAGTTGAATGCTAGAGCTCACATGCCAGTTAGTCTAGTTAATCGGTGAACTCCAATTGGTTTACTAAGAGAATGACTCAAAGACTAAGGCCACCAGTGGTCAAGGAAGACACCAGATGTTGGCCCCTGGCTAACCTTTATTTTCTTGTGTACACACATGCAAGCCCATACCCACATAAATACCTGCACACATCCATGTACCAGACAGACACATAAGTAACAATATAACTGGAGAAAGGAAGGAAGATCTTGGCTTGTTTCCACTCGCTCTAATCCAATCTCTTGGCTCCACTGCTGCTGGCCCTTACTGAGGTAGAACACTGGGACAGAAACATGTGGTCAAGAAGATGAGTTTACATTGTGACATAGAGGGGGCAGAGAAAAGGGGTGAGAAGCACAATTCCAGATCACATTCCTCACAGGGACCTACCACCAAGAGTCATCTCTCAGTTTCCTCATGTTAAGGGCACCAAATTAATCGACCCATCAAAAGGTCAATCCAGTGATGAATTTAGCACCTGCATGAGCCTTTTAAGTGGGGTCACTTCAAATCCACGTTAGCTAGCCTGCTTCTCCTGGCATGCTTGTATCCAGGAGACAAGAGTTCTGAACTCCTGTATGTATGAGCTTCCTCCGTCTCTATACAGCCTCAAAATATTAGAGGCCATGTGCAGAGAATGAGAACTCAGAGAAAAAGAGGACTGGTCCCCCCCCCCCCCAAAAAAAAACAACTGGGGTCCAACTTCGAGATCAAGTCTTGGGAAGCCAGACGCAAAAAGAAAGAAGTGGGCCTATGGTACCTATGAGACTAAAAGCAGAGCGATCCATTCATCAGACAAGCACTTCATGAAACACCTACTGTGTGCAAAACCTCTACCACACCATGTTTAATTACCTCCTGTCAGCCCGGTGCTGCAATTTGACAGTGAAACAGACAAAGTGGTATCCTGCCTCTAAGAATCGGAACTAAAAGTGTCTTGATCAGATTTGGTGTTTGTAAAGAAAACAGGCTGCCTTGCCTAGAATGGACGGCAGGTGTGAAACTGCATGGTGTACAACGAGAGTATCAGGGCTCAGAATGAGAAAGAGCATGAGGTCAGCCCGAGGCTCTTTTTTAATCCCTAGAAACCTAGAAACACTGACTACAGTCTGTGTGCAGCCCACGCCAGTGTTCCTATTCATGATATGCGTTAAGTAGCGCTGAGAGGGAGAAGGGCTAAGGGGGAGGGGGGAGTGATAAAAATGAGAGGCCCCAGGTTATGTGTGCTAGGCTCACACTTCAAGTTCTCCTTGCCGAGATGCATTCTGTCTAAGCCTAGTTGAGAGGCCAGCTGTTCCCAGGGGCTCTGGTTAGAGGGAGCTGCTGCTGCAGTGGTGTCAGTGGTGACCCAACAAAGATGTCTCATTGCATCTTGTTCCTATCGATTACCCACCAACGCATCTCTCATCATTAGGCATTCCCCAGGGCTAAGCACCAGAGAAGTCCTTTCTCCTTTTGTGCCTTTAATGACATTCAATCCTTTCTGTGATCTCTGTCCTCTTCCTAGAGGCAGGAGGTTGGGGGAGGGGAGGAGTAGATACATAGATACAGGAGGAGACAGGGTAGTGGGATTTAGGGAGATAGGGGCAGAGAGAAAGACCAGCAAGCATAAAAGATAAGCAGCAGAGACACTCACCAATGGAAGAGACAGAGAGCAGATAAAGACTGAGGGAGGGAGCCATGTCCAGAGAGAATGACAGTAGGACAGACATGGAAATAAAATAACAGAGAGAACCAGAAATAAGCAACCAGGTAAGGAAAGCAAGGAAGAAGAGAGACCAGAAGCCATCCTTGAGGTCATGGTATGGGGTGTCATGGTTTGAATATACAATGTCTATAGGTTCATGCGATGGAACACTTGGTCCCCAGCTGGAGGCACTATTTGGGGGAAGTTGTAGAACCTTTGAGACTGTGACCCACCTAGCAAAAGTGGGTCCCTGGGAATAGCCTTGAAGATGATACGGAAATCTAGTTCTGGTTCTGTCCCTGCTCCACGATCCAACAAGACCTGAAGCACTTCTGCCACATACTCCAGCTGCAACAGTGCCATGATTTTCCTGCCACAATGGCCCCTGAAAGTGGAAGGCAAAGCAAAGCCTTTCTCCCTTAAGCTGTTTCTGCAGGTGTTCTGTTACAGACTAGGTACACACGGTCATTTGCTCTGGAACCCAGGCACAACCTGACACAACTTAAGGGTAGCATTCCTGTCTGCCAGTGTGGGGATTGGTTGCATGGCCTCCAATCCCCTGCAAGTGAAGAGTTAGTGTGCCAGAAATGTATGCCCCCTGCTGGCAGGCAAGTGCCACCTGTCTTTGGTGCAGACACTGGGATGAGAACAGGCAGGAGAGTCCTCAGAGTCATCCAGGATCAGAGCCTGGGCCAATCCTCTTGCCATTCCTCAGGGTTCCCTGGAAAGTTCTGTCTCTCCCTGGCTTTGTGGCTCCAGAGAGAACACTACAGCTGCCTAGTGATCTCCAGACTCCCAAAGCCCCTGCTGTCTTTAAACGCACAACTGCATTCAGTGTCTTCTGCTCCAAACCCCACCCACTCTTCCTCCTGGGTGCCTAACACTGCAGCAGAAAGCCTGGATTTCTCTTCTCTTTTACCCCACTCCCCCACCCTCAATCAAATCATTCACTTATCCAGTAGCTTCAATGACTTTTATATGTCTTAACTTCTGGAAGCCAAGCCTGTTTTTCACAGAGTTATTTAATACAGGGTTAGTCCTAGTATCTGCTCCACTAGGTTGTTAGGAAAAATCAATGAGTTAATACCTCATCACACTGGGACAGTGATCTCCAGTTGTACAAACAGAGTAAGCCAGAACCCTCAGTAAGCATCAGCCAGCAGTTAGCAGCCATAGATGACACTTCCATAGCCTTGGTTCTCTTTCAACCTACTGTTGGTTCTTACCCATAATGCCCCCTAACTGAGCTAGCCCCTGTGCTGAACACTTGCGTCCCAGTACAGTATATATTGTGAACTCTCGGTGTAAAAGCACAGCCAGCCCTTTGGCTGAATCAAGGAAATTGAGACTGTCTAGACCTAGTCTCTACTCTCTTCAGCACCTCATTACTCTACCAATCCGCTTTCCACTCTGCCCAGGGCACACAGCTAACAAACAGTCACACAGATGCTCCCACCCAGAGTCCAGTCTGAGCAAAGACTTCCCAAGGTCACCCTCAGTTACGGAAGGTGACTCAGATTGGATGAGGTACCCAATAATGACCAATGGAATGGAGCCACACCCTTCATCAAGGGCAGGAAAGGAGATATTCGAATAAGGGAAGAGAGCACAGGCTTTTAGACATAGCCGATGCCCATAGATTATCACTCCTGACCCCAGCCTGATCCCTACAAAACCTGGGAGGAAGGCAGAGACACATAGAGTCACAGCTGGGACTAGAATGGTCCCAAGAAATGTCAGCACAGTACTGAGGCTGCTCAGAGGCAAAAACTACCAACTTTGCCAGGATAGCCAGAGGGTTCCTAACCGTTGCACAAAATTTGATCGGAATCTCAGAGGCAGTAGTGTTAGGAAAGTGTATATGCATATTAAAAAGCTATAAAGAAAACATCAGAGTCATAATTGTGGGTTATGAAATATATGTGAAACCTATTGAAATCACTTATTCACAATTGAGGGTTCTTATTTAGATGTTTTTGAGATAATTATATGAATGATTTGCTAAAAAATTTAATACCTGTCATTTAAATTGAGGACAATTGGGGCTTGGTCTTTGACTATTTAACCATGGCAAAGTCAGATTTGAGATCTGAGGGAGGCAATGTTGTCTAATGGGCAGAACACTGTCACTGGGATTCTCTGCATCAGAAGCCCCAGTCTAAAAAATGACGACTACTGAATGACACAGAAGTTACATGACCTTTCAATCCTAAGTCCTCAGCATAAGACAACACCAGTAACAGCAGATCCTAGAGCCCTGAGAACCCTGAGTAACACATTATATGTAATAGAACCATGAAACTTTCCTGCTCAAAGCCCCAAACAAAGCCCCAGGTTGACTTCCAGTGATGCCTGCCCCATAAAAAGACATGTCTAGGCCTACCTTCTGCTCCCCTATTTCCACACCCAAGTCCCTTCTAGCAACATGGACTTGCTTGCTGGGTCCCAGATACCACAAGCCCTATACCATGCATGAAGCCCATTGATCTCCTGGTCTGGAAGCTCATTGTATGAGTCAAGGTGGTATCCAGGGTATGAATCCATGTGGTATTCACTGGTCCTTGAGGCTGGTGCCTCGGCAGAGAAGTCCCATAATGCTGGCTCTCAACAGGTAGTTGCTAAGTCTACAAGGCTAGAGGAGTCTCAGCTCTCTCAATCTGACTCCATATTGAGGATTCCTGAGAAAATGATGGTCCTCAGTCTACGGTGGGAGTTTAGAAACACTGGTTCTAATAGTGAGTAACCAACAGCATCAGCAAGCAAATAAACCTCATGGCAAGAGGGGAGTCCAAGCCAGCAAAAAACTGGACGATCTTCCCTCAGCCACACCCTTTCTTTTCAGGATGCTACTGAAAGGTGCTGCCCACACTCTGTGAGTCTTCCTCCGTTATCATGCAATCAGACCACTTCTTCAGGTGAGGCTCTCCACTCAGGCATGGACTCTCAGCTCTCAGGTGTGGTTGTACTATTGTTACTATTTTCTGTCTATATATTCTTCCCTTATCTTATGTCTATCTATTTACGCCTTTGGTTCTGTTCCTCTAGACAATTCTGACTGGTACACTGAGCCTCCAGACCAGGATAACAGTGAGCATCACTCGACTTTGTGGCAGTAGGTATCAAAGCCAACTGCACTCCTCATTCTCCGTTGAGTTTAGGATTCATCTATCCTTGCCCAAGTCTAGCTTCGGATACCTTCATTGGCCATCTTATCTAAAACATCCTTTCTGTCCAGCATACTCCTGTCCTCTCTTCCTTGTTCTGTTATTCATGTCTCATGAATCAATGAATGCACAAAAACACCTAAGGAGAAAATCCAGCACACAGTAGGTCCTTCCTTCCACAGCCGACACAACCACTGTTTTTCCAGTCTAACTCAAATATTAGCTGCACCCCAAGGTCTTTAAATAGCACAGTGTAGCCCATATACAGCCTGACCATATGTTTGAGTTCCTCTCCTCAGCGTTTTCACCTTCCCTTTAATACATGTTATGTAGACAAGGAAGTGCTCGGTTGGTATTTACCTAGGTGATGTAACTATCCAAGATGCAGGAAGAGAAACAAAATGAATGTTCTGCAGACAGATGCCAACACTTACAATGGTCAATTCTTTCTTGTTGTTTTGTATTGTATTGCTTTGTTTTGCTTTTGTTTTTTGAGACAATGTTTCTCTGTGTAGCCCTAGTTGTCCTGGACTCACTCTGTAGACCAAATTGGCTTGAACTCGGACATCCACCTGCCTCTGCCTTCCAACAGCTGAGATTAAAGGTGCACACCACCACCACCTGGCACAATCATCAATTCCTGATAGACCTTGACTATATACTGAGAGTGACATAAGCCTGACTCTAGAAGCAGGCACAGGTAATGACCCTGTATTCGCAGGTTCCTGGAATAGCCATCCACTGCTCTTGTCTGCTTCTATACATTACTAAAACTCTCCACTCCTGCTTCATTGTTTTAGAAGAGCAGAGGGTCTTCAGACACCTCTACTGTGGAGGCCAGGACAGTGTCTCTTTCCTGGGGCCTAGTGCTTAGTCCTTCAGAGGTCCACCCCATGTCTTCTCTAGCACCTTCACAACACCTAAAATGTCCAGTTGGCAGGATAAGGTACTTTTTGCTTTGTGTAGTGAGACTGGATAGAGTTGTATCAACAGGAAGGACAATCTGTTATACTCTCCTGATCCTTGTCACAGAAGCTGACACATAGTAGGCACTCAATAAATGCCTGTAGGGTGAATTTTTGAAAGAGAGGTAGGGAGAAAGATTTTATGTGTGTCCAGATCCAAACAGTTTCTGTTTCTGTTTTTTTTTTTTTGTTTTTTTTTTTTGTTTTTTTTTTGGGGGGGGGGAGTTAGTGTTACATGCGGGAGCTGATTTCATGGATTCTATTCTACAGGAATACCCATTCTAGTGAAGAAGTTGAAACTCAAAGTAGCCATAGCTGGCAACAATATAAACACTCAAAGGATGGCCTCTGAAGGCTTAGAGCGTCTCTTGGACAAGCTGACCACTTGTGGGAACTCTTCATCCCTGGCCCTGCTTCCAGTTCTCAGGGAAGTGTATGCCCAGATGTGCTGTCTGCCAGTACATGTTGCTTTACCAGGATCTCTGGGATCTGGGCCCTTTGATCTGAGAGACAGAGAGCAGGGCTCATCCCAGTTAAATGATACAAACCAGACTTTGGAACAAATCTTTGGAATTCCCACTACTGAGGCCCACAGACTGCTCCTGATCTTCACCCACACTGGGGCTTAGGTAAAAAGTATTTTGGATTCTCTGACATTCCCCAAAGCTCAAATTTTTCATTTTTGTTTCAGCTAACGAATAGGAGTCTGTTATTTGAAAAAATGACCAAACCACTAAAATAAAAAAATACATATATTTCCTCAGCTCTGGAGAAGAGAAATAAATGTGAAGGAATGTAATTTGTAGAGTGTTCCGGGATTTCAGTAAACTTTGAAAGCTCTACTTCCTTCCCATGTCTAGCATAATTAAACTCATGACCTTGGAGGGTCATCCAAAACAGACCTTGCAGCACCATTGCTTCAGTCTCGTTAGGAATCAAGAAGGTGGCTTCATCATTCATTCCTATCTGCAGACATCCAAGCTTCTCCTCAGCGATGTCAACAGTTGCCGTGTTTTAGAGCTTTGACATCAGAGAGATCATTTTAAATTCAATTACTGACCCAATTAGCTGTGTGATTTGAGAGGGTTGTTTAACTTCTCTGAGATTTGATTTCTTTAAGTATAAATGAGATTGTGGAGTTATCTCGTATTTGTAAGGCTGTGAGCAGGAAACCAGATGTTGGGTGTAAAGATCTGATGATTTTAGGTCTTAACTTTCTCCAAACTGCTGATAGCACATGGGGAGAATTGAATCTAAATGGTAGGAAAGCTTAAACTTGCTTAGTCTGGAGAACACTCTTTTGATAGTTACCTCAGGAAATATAGATCAGACTTTCCCTGTGTGTTCTTGGGGCTTGCTCTGGTAAAGGACTGACCTCCCCCTCCCCTACCATGTTCATGTGTTAAAGTCTTGGTGTTCAGAGTGGTGCCACCAAGGGGTGGCCAGACCTTTAGGGTGAAGAGACTGCTGGGAGGTCCTCGGATCATTGAGAGCAGGCTCTCTAAGGTGAGTGTGCAACTCTAAGGTGAACTGCAAAAGCTTTTGCAGTTCATCATAAACTACTCTTTCCTACACAACGGTGCTGTGCTGGTAGTATTTGTGAGCTTAACAGAAGCTAGAGCTATCTGGGACGAGGCAACCCCGGTTGAGGGATCACGTTCCCGGACGGGCCAGCACACATTTCTGTGAGACACTTTTATAGCTGCTGATTGATGTGGGCCCAGCCCACTGTGGGTGGTGACATCCCTATTCAGGTGGAAAAGTAGTTGAGCATATCAGAAGTAACAAGCCAATAAGCAGTGTTCCTCTGTGCCATCTGCTTCAAACTCTAGTCCCTGGTAGACTGTAACCTGAAATCCAAATAAAATCCTCCCTGAGTTGCTTTTGCTCCGTGTTTTATCACAGCAACAGAGAAACAAACATGAGGCAGGCCTCATGCCTTTCCTTTGCTGCTTTGTCCCAGGATGTGGCAGATGAGGGCACTCACACTTAATGAACAAGTGAAGGACAAGCAAATCCTGCCATCCTGTTTTGTAAATAAAAAAACTATGAATAGAAGTCTCCTCCCATCTCTCACAGAGATGGTGTGTCTCTTTTCTAATGTTTGTCATGTGGTTTCTGCTTTGATCCTAGATGCTGGGGACTGGTGGAGCACCAGGAATAAAGGAGACCTGGTCCCAGGGGAGCATTTTGAGCCAGCAGTCTAGAGACCTCAGTGTCTCTAAAGCACCAAGTAGCAGGCTCTGTTCTGAGTGTGGCACTCTCAATACAAACCTGTATTTTTCAGAGCAGGAAACTGAGGCACAGAGAATTCAAAGGTCCAGTGCTGGGAGGAAATCTGTCCAGCCACGCTGACACTCTCCTGCGAACCAGCTCCTTTCTCTGGCCTCTGTTCTTTTGGCCCTCAGGGGCCACCATGCAGCATATGAGAACAGGATGACCTCCGAGTCTAATAAAGCTTGAAATCTCAATGCCTCTGAGACAAAAGAGAACAACTTCTTTTGAGAGTCTCCCACCTGTAATTGGCACGGCCAGATCTCATCTTCCTTACTTTCTGATAAAGCAGAGAGGCCACTAAAGTCCCTGAAAGGCAGTCCTTCTTAACAAGGACATCAGCCAGCCCTGGGCGGTTCCAGCCGCTTTCAAAGCCACCGCCCTGAGCCAGTTTTAATGATCACGGAGGAACTTCTGAGAGAACCATAAGAGGAGGACCGGATAATTGCACTAGAAATACATGCCACCATGACACTGGCCCTGGGCCAAGGAGCTTTTGGAGAAACACGTTCAAGGTCAACTTCTGTGGCATCCTGATTCCTTCAATTCTGCTCCAGGATAATTATAAAAGAAAGATATTTACCACTGCCCCCACCCTGATGAAGCTAACAGCAAAGAATAATTCCTAGTGGTCAAGTGTAATGAATGACATGACATCTTTCCCAGTAAGAAGTTGGACAGTAATCTTACAGTCTGTGTGACCTTAAACAAGTTGCTTAGCCTCTCTGGACCTACTGTTCTTCAGGAATAAAAAAATATAAAATAGTACTACCTGAGGGGCATGTAGAAAGTCTGTTGGCAGTGCCCAACACAGGGTGGGTGTGTTCACATCACTAACAGGAGCAGAGAAATAGACGTGAATCTTCTATGGCCAATTTGCTGGACCAACATAATTCTTTACTATATCCTAAATCTCATCCATATGCCCACAGAGAAGTGTAGGTACCACTCCTCATCAAAGAAGCCACTCCTAACATAAATGGAGATCATCCCAAAAAATGACAACTGGACACAATGCAGAGATCAACAGACCATCAGGAGCCTGTCTTTAACAGATACATCTGTATCACAGCTCTTGCATCTTTATCTCAGGAAACACTGTAGAAGAGGAGGTGGGAAGACAGTTAGAGTCAGAGTAACAGGAAATGGCTGTATAAATAAGACTGGAACATTGGCAATATCGATAGAAATGTTAACATGCCAGTGGAGCATTTTTGAGGGGTCTAACCCCTAGACAAAAAACTATGAGCAACTAATGACTACTAAGAGAAGAAGAATTGACCCCTCCCAGGGATGATTCCTCTTACTGATTGTCCAATACAGAGTAGTCAGCCTTCAAAACATTTATACACACACAAGCAAAAACAGACTCAGCAGACTTTGTGTGTGTGTGTGTGTGTGTGTGTGTGTGTGTGTGTGTGTGTGTATTCATACATGCATACACATTAAATTCATATCAAACATTTATGCATGTAACAATAATAAAGTAAAAGAGGTTATCAATTTGACTGGGGACATGGGAAGGTTCTGAGAGAGGGTAGCTTGAAGGCCTGGAGTGAGTAAAGGTGGCAGGCCACCACCTACTCAGGCTCTACTAGGCCACCCCTCTTAAAACTCAACCAGCTCTCAGCTCCATGACAATGAGGCCAAGCTTCCAGAACAGGAGCCCTTGTACACTCTCCCCATGTCATAACCAGGGCAGCAAGCATCTGCCCTCTAAAACTGAAACTGAAAACTGTCATCTGCTGAGGTTTGACCCAGTTAAGGTGGAATGCTCTCTAGGAATTGTTGCTGCATTCTTACAACATTCCTGGGCTGCATTGCATCAGAATCCTCTCTGTGCAAATGAGAAAGCAAATGAACCTCTGAGAGGTGAAGGCAATCCCACAAGGTGACAGAGCCCTTGAAACTAAAAAAGTATAGGAACAATTAGAAAACAATTGTGTTTCCATGGTCATTCTACTCTGCCATCCCTTCCCACATTACACAGGGACCAGTTTCCCCTTGTGCAGAAAGAGCTTTGCAGCCCTTTGGGAAGCATAGGGCTGTCTGCTGAGTTTGCAGACCCTCTGTTACCCTGTGGGCACAAGGGAGCCTGACAGTTGTTGACATGGGAAAACACCATGGTTTCTGTGAAGAGAATATAGTAAGCTGGGAGCTGTGAAGTTTCTGAGTATGAGGTTCTAGCATTATTTTCTTGGTTATCCATGACATCCTTCTCTCCAGACCTCATTTCACTGCCCCAAGGTCATATGACCAGAAAGGATCCCTCCAGCCCTCTCTCCAAATGTTCCCAGCTTTAAAGGGTAGCCCTGGAGGCAGCACAGAAGACTAGGCTAGAATATGGCAACCCTCAGAAAGGGTCCTGCCCAGCCAGTTGACCTGGGAGCTGGGGACCATTTTCCTCTAGTGATGTCTCCAGCTGGCTGCAAACAAACCTGCTGCAAACTCCAGGTAGCAAAAGACCAGGCTTAGGGATAACTCTTCTGGACCTGTTCTCATAGCCACTTGAGAACCTTCCCTGAGGAACAACTTCTACATAACCTCCAACACACACAAACACACACACACACACACACACGCACGCACACACATGCACACATGCACACCCTCATTTTATTAGAATTCCAGTAATGCTCCAATGACTTTGAATTTCCAGAATTCCTTTGTCCCAGAGCAAGAGGGTTTTTCTCCTTCTTAGCCACTGCCTTCATCAGCATGCTGGTCAGTGGGCACTCTTGGCTTAGGAAGGAATTGCAAAGAAGCCACACAGCTTTATGAAATCCTATATCAACTCCTTAAGGATGCTTTCTGCACTGAGGGCAGCTTTCAATTTTTGATAAATCGTCTTTTTCTAGTCTGTTAAGTTCTGGGGTTAGGATCTGTGGCTCCAGGGGTTGTTTCTTTTCCTAATGGGTTTTTTTCCTTTGCCTCTCCCTTCACAGCCCTTGCACAGAGAATTTAGGAAAATGGGGAGGGGAGGGAGCTGAACCAATGACTCCACTGTCTAAAGCAATAGTACACCACAAACACACACACACACACACACACACACACACGCACATGCACACACTGGAATTAATATCTTCAAAACCTACAGACACCTATCATGCTCATAGAGACAATGAGTGGATTCTGGGAAGCCATCAGGAGTCCCTCTTGAGGAAACCGAGAGTCCTAACAGAGCTGGAGGCAGATGCACTCTAGTAACATTGAGTGTGAGGTGCCTTCCCTTGCATTTCAGTGCTCACAAGATTGCTATGGCCTCATCTGTATTCCTAAGCTCAGAAGTAACCCAAGGCTGAGTGAGATGGACTCCTCACACATATGGCCAGGAGTTATAATGGGGGTCAAGTTTTGTCTTCTTCCTGTTCCATTTACCACTAGGCTAAAGTGGTAAATCTCTGTAACCCACTTTATGTGATATGACACACCCAAAGCTACTACCCCTATGGATGACCATAATAAAGGGGGAAACATCAGTCTTGGTAGGAAACTTGGGCACAAGACAATCAAACTAAGTACTCTACTTTCTGTCAGCACGGACAGCCCTTGGTGCTATGCACGAATAACTCTAGTGATAGGGTCTCACCACCTTTCTGATTCATCTTTCTTTCACTTACCTTCTTTGTCTAACAACAGATGCTTATGAGATAGACATGACTTTAACCAAGGGGATACAATCCTGAACATCACAAAGTCACATGATTATAGACTGAAGGTTCTGAAATCAGACTGCCTGAGACTGAATCCCAGCATTAGCACTTCAACAAAACCTCACCCCCCTTTTGGCTCAATATCCTACCTGAAAACCTGGGATAAGAGGACTGCAAGGTGGCTCACTGTAAGCTCTGATATCTGGGAGCTAGTGACAGGGATAAGCAAGCAGGCACCTGCAGCACAGAATGCTTCCAGGAACATCTTTCTGTCTGAGGTGGTAGCTGGGGAGGGCTGCTCAGAGACAATGATCTCTACTGAGGTATTAAAGCCACACAGTTCCATTCCAGTAGGAGAAATGAGGCTGCAGACACTCTTCTGGGACCAAAAGAAGGCACAGAATGTCCCAAAATGTTAAGAGTTTGGTGCAGCTGGGTGAGAGAGGACAAGGGAACCATCTGAGCTACCCACTTCCTTTACAGAGAGCCAGACTGTGGGAAAGCCTTTTCGTTCAAGGCTTCCTCTTGGACAATTTGACCCTAACATTTTGCAACTTTACTTCTTGATTCTGTACCAGTCACCTGTCAGGCATCCATTTCACACGACCAGGTGAGCTCACACTCCCTGCCTGGCCTCACAGATGCCCACAGAATCCAGAGAGTCCTGCAGAGTCCCCGTTTCAGTTTCCAATGGGCATCTCTAGGTCCTCACTATGCCTGAACTGGAAAGACATGACTTTGGGCTGGGGGATATCTTTCTACAAAGGATCCTTCTAAAGACACATGCCAAGGAGAGAACAGTGGAGCCTCAGGATGCAAGAGACAGAGGCAATGCTGTTGGAGCAGCTGCCTCCGTGAACTGCTCAGTTGGATGAGGCTTCATAAGCCGCTCATCCAGTCACCAACCTCTCCTCTTGTTCTTCCTCCAAGTACTTTGAATTGGACTTTTATCGCTTTAATTGAAAAACATTTGTGTCAAATTCTTATGCTGGCCCTTTGTCCCCATTAACAGCTAGAAACTGTTCAGTGATGATCTGTATGGCAAGGTAGGTGAGTTTCTTTTCTCATTGCTGTGACCAAACACCTAGGTAAATCGATTTAAGGAAGGGATTCTTTTGGTTCGTGCTTAAGAAAGGATATAGTCCATCACAGCAGTGAAGGCATGGGTAGCAAAAGAAAGGCAACTGGTCACACTGTCCCCATCACCAGAATAGGGAGAGGATGGGAAGAGGACCACTGCTATAAAACCTCAAGGCCTGCTCCCTGGGCTTTGTGGGATGAGGGTTGTAGTGGTTTGGAGTGGTTTGGAGATTTGGGGGATTTTTTTGTTTGGGGTTTATTTATTTGTTTGTTTTGGGGTGTGTGTGGAGGGGTGGATATGATCTTATTGTGTAGTCCAGGATGTCCTGGAACTCACCAAGTAACCCAGACTGGCCCCAAACTCATGGCTATCCTCCTGCCTCCACCTCTCAATTACTGGCATCCCAGGAGTGAGCCACCATACGCAGCTTCTTTGTTTCCATTTCTGTGCCTACAGTGATGCCCGGCACGGACTGAGTGTGCTGAAGGAATGAAGGAAGTGTATTCACAGAACCCCAGAGACAACACTTTTTCCAGTGGGTCTTTCCAGAAACTCTTACAGAGTCCACAAACTATGGAAACAGCACCACCAACTGAGCAAGTGTTCGGGCATATGAACCTGTGGGGGGCTTTCCCATGCAAATCTGTACACCTATTTCATCCAAAAGCATAGACTCTGCACATTCAGCACAAGTCACTGCCTGCCTTCCATCTTGTGATCCTACTTGGCACCTGAGAGGAAACCCCTTACACGCAGGCAGCCTGGAATCCCTCCTCCCCCATGGTATTCATGGCAGTATCCATGGCAGGGAAGGCACTCAGTAAATGGCTATGGAAGAAAACTAGTAAGCATGAAAAGAGACCCAGAGAACAGTCAAACATCTCACATTTCTCTCGAGGGTGTCCTTGTGAGAGCCACTGTGGCCCCTAATCACAGTGCTATACCTCTTTACTCTCTCTCTCTCTCTCTCTCTCTCTCTCTCTCTCTCTCTCTCTCTCTGGACAACGACAACAGTATTTACTAAGGTCATTCATGAATGGAATAAAAAAGTAATGTTATATTGTTTATAAAATGAAAACAGACCTCTTTACATCAGGAACCAGTCCTGGATTTGAGAGGTCAGGGCGACTGAGAGTCTCCATGGCAGGCTGGAGGTCCCTCAAGAGGCCTCAATTAACTAATCTATGAGATGAGAGTGAGGAGACAGACAGGCGAGTTCGAGAACACTCCCTGATTCTGTGTAGCTTAGCACTTGGTGCATTCCATTTCCATGTCAATGGGTGTCCATGAAGTGAGGTGTCAATCCACCTTTTGATGAGCAGGAAGGATAGAGGAGACAGGAAGGCACCAGGTCAATATACCAATACACCAACGTATAACCAGGTACATATCCTTTTCAGAACACACCCATGTGGCCAATTTCCTCCAATCAGACTCCACCTACAGCCTCCCAATAGTCTATTCACCTTTTCAATCCATCAATGGATTAGGTCCTTTGTTAGGTTAGAGTCACTGTGATCTGACTGTCTTTGGCAACATCCTCTTTGATTCACTATGAGAAGTGTTTCACTAAGCTCGTAGGCAATCAAGCTGACAAGATCAGCCATCACAGGTCATCAAGATGGGCCAGCGGGTAAAGGCTCACTCCTCCAAGTCTGACAGTCTGATTGATCTATGGGTTCCACAAGTTGTAGAGAACTGACTTCTGCAAGTTTTCCCTCTGACTCTGGTGCATGTGTGTGCACACAAAGAGAAAGAGGCAGGGAGAGAAACAGTAAAGAGAAAGCTTACAAAATGTAAGAACAACAGTTATACTAGCTAATTAGCATATACTATCTTATTCTTCCAAACGGCTCTCTGAAGTAGATGCTATCGGCCTCTTTCTAAACCAGAGAGACAGAGAGACTTTAGGTAACACACCTGAGCTCCGCAGCTACTTAGTGGTAAGGTCTATGATTCAAACCTGACAACAAGTTTCTCAGCCCTGTCTTACCCACTGTGCTATACTTCTCCAAATCCCACTGTGTCACTTGACAAGGGGGCCAAAGAGAGGCTGTATCTGCTCCTGACCACAATAATAGTCCTGGGTGCTGGGGGGGCCTGTGCGGAGCGGGAATGCCACGTTGCTAATGGAAGAAAATGCAATTATGGGGCATAATTACAGTGTGTCGCATTCTGCAATTACACTGATGGTATTTAATATAGAGCATATTCGGGAACTAAATGGAATGGGAACACCCCCAAACAGAACCACCAGGCTGCTAAGAACCTGTTCCCTCCACCCTGCAGAGTCACAGGCCTTCTGCTTAATGGGAAACATCTTGTCCCCTCTGAGCTGATCCTTAGATGCTCAGAGCAATCATCCTGCCCACAGCCTCCACTCCCATGACTACCCTCACCCCAGCAGCTCTTTTCTAGTCACGGCTGACTTTGCCCTGCACAGTTCTTACAAGCTTCCCACTGGCCTGACCACTTCTGGAGATACCCTCTGGATCACAGTCTGCACTGCATTGCAAAAGTCAATAGTCACTTGATTGCTGAGTCCCAACACTGCCATTCAGCTCAAGGCCCTGGGCTCACCAGCCCTGGCTGGTCTCCTACATTCTCTATGTGGCTCAACCCATTCAGAATCTCTCACTCCTGCAAGATTTGTGCGTGTGCATACCTTCTTCTAATGCCTTCCTCAAAGCCTTTGCCTGACTCAAAGTCATTGAAACTCCTCCCCCTCCCAGACCATGCAAGACATTGCTAGAACACACCCTTTCTCTGTACCATTGTAGAGTCTACTTTGAGGTGATGACCCCCTTTCTACTCAGCTTCTCCTTGGGGGGATAGAATTGTTTTGTATTGGTTTGGAGGTTTGGGGGGTTGTTTATGTTTGTTTTGATTTTGGTGTGTGTGAAAGGGTGTGTGTGGGGTGGAATTCCTGTGGGTTTGAGTGTGGTGTGTGTGTAGGTGGGTGTGTAGACATGATCTTACTGTATAGTCTAGGCTGTCCTGGAACTCACCAAGTTATCCAAACTGGCCCCAAACTCATGGCTATCCTCCTGCGTCAGCCTCTCAATTACTGGCATCACAGGAATGAGCCACCATACCCAGCTCCTTTGTTTCCATTTCTGTTTCTGGTGCCTATAGTGTTGCCCAGCATGAACTGAGTGTGCTGAAGAAATGAAGGAAATGTATTCAAATCATATGCAAGCAGCAATATTTGATTTCCATGACTCCACATTGGAGAAAACAGATAATGGCAGCCAGTCATGGACAGGGAGTTCTTTTAGGCCTTCTTTGAATTTTTAAAAATTATTTTTAAAGATAATCAGAGACACAAAGAAACTCACTCAAAAGTCACAAAAATATATGACAAAAATAGAAAAAAAGAATAAAAGTTTTTTTTCTATTTGAGGCTTACTGTTATGATAAACTACTGAACTGGTTGTAGCCAAACAAGCAAGCTAAGGAAAAGGGGCACTTAAAACACTGAAAATGTTGGGTCTGGAGAGATGGCTCAGTGGTTAAGAGCACATATTGCTCGTTTTCTTTGCAGAGAACCTTAGCTTAGTCTCAGCATCTATCTTGGAAGTCCATGACTGCCTCTAACTCCAGTTCCAGAGAATCTTGATACCCTCCTCTGGCCTGTATAGGTGTCTGAACTCATATGTGTACATACCTGCATGCATGGATGCATACATACATACATACATACATACATACATACATACACTCAAAATAACTCAGTTTTTATTTTATGTGTATCTGTGTTGTGCCTGCATGTGTGTCTGTGTACCATGGGTATACCTGGTACCAGAAGAGGCCAAAAAATGATGTCAGGTTCCCTGGGGCTGGAGTTATAGATGGTTGTGACTTTCCATGTGGGTTCTGGAAACTGAATGCAGATTCTCTAGAAGAGCAGTGAGGGAATGCAGCAGTGAACAAAGCAGATCCCTGCCCCCACACAGGCTTGACTTCAGAGACCTGGGCTAGAAGAGCCGTCTTCATCAGCAGTTCTCCACCCTGTCACCTCAGAACAGAATGAGAAGAGCATGAGAGTAGTCAGATGCAACCCCACCATCTTGTCTTACAAATGGGCAAAGGAGCTCAGAGTAGGCCGCATTGTGCCTCAGGTCAGACTGTATTTACCTCTCACATTCACTTGCACTGTGACCCAAAGTCATCCCTAGGTGTTAGTGCCTCAACAGACCCTGACTTGGCATTGCTAATCACAGACTTGGGTCAAGCTCTGCACCCACCCCTTTCCTGGCTGTCCCCTCGTGAAGAAGCTTACTTAAGCTCTGGATCTTCATGTCCTTATCTGTGAAATGGGCACTGCATTAGGCCCTTTTCTCGTTGCTGTGGTAAAAAAAAAATCACTTAAAGAAGGAAGGGTTTATTTGGGGCATAAAGTTTGAAGATGCCATCGTGGTAGGAAATAGGGTGGCGGAAGTTTGAAGCAGCTGGTCACATGGCATCTGCAGTCAGGAATAAGAGAACAAAGAATGTTCATGCTTAGCTCGCTTACTTTTTTTCTAACACCTCAGGACTCAACTCAGGGAATGGTATCATCCTCCCTTAGAATGGGGCCTTCCACCCCAACTAGTCTAATCAAACTAATGCTTCACAGGCTTGCCTGAGGGTGAACTTAATATAAATAACCCCTGCTTGTGACCAGGGCTATTCTTCTAGATGGTTCCATATCTTATCAAGTTGGCAGTTGAAACTAACCATCTCGAGCATCGGAATGGTGCTGATGGTGATCACAGCATCGCTGATAGTCACAACTCTTCCCTCCCACTAAGGGGGCTCCCACGAGATGTGGGATTTTGCCAGCAGGGCTGACTATAACAGGCTAACTGTAGGTGGCAGTGAGCACTTGGTTAGTGCAAACGGGGACAGACTCCCGCTGAAGGCAATTTTAGCTAAAGTGAAATTTATGTTTAAAAATGAACCCTAAGTTGGAAAACTCCCAAGTGTTTACAATATGGGTTTGTGAGTCTACTTTTTCAGCTGCCTGCTTTACAAAACGCCAATGCGGAAAGAGTATTTCTGATGAAACTATGGTGTCCCAATTGAAACGTAACAGTGCAAAATATACACTGGGTCTTTCAGACAGGATAAGAGTATGGAAGGAATCCCATCCACCATTTTTTGTATTAGGTCACATATTGAAATGATCTTTTGAAGACGTTTGCTTATAAACAAAGTGTAAACTAATTGTCACTGCTACTCACACATTTTTGATTGTTCTGTTGACTTGATTTGCTGGACAGCCCCACCTGCAGGACCAGAGTCCCCCTTTCATCTCCCTGACTTCTAGCCCTTATTAAGGAAGACACACCCACCTGCTCTGGTTGGGTTCTTTCTGGTTCTTTACTTACGAATAGGAAAAAAGGAGGCGGGGAGTCAGTTCCAATATTCTTAATGGGTAATGAATGTGAGAATACAGGGAAAGCTGTGTAGAAAGCTTGGGAAACAATCTGGTCATGGTGTGGGGAACAGGATTCTAAGTCCACACCTTCCCTTGGATGAATGGTCTCTAAGGAGTTGCCTTAGAGAACACACATCTCTAAGGATGAATGGCCTCTAGGGGAGGAGAACATGGCTCCCAGGTCCATAAAGGAGGCTAGTGCATGGATGCTAGTTCTCAGGGAAGGACCAACCAGAATGCTAATACTGAAGGTAAAAGCTTGCATCTTGGGCTGGCTAGCCACTCAGAACAATGGTCTTGGTCTGCCAGCACATAGGAACGTAACAAGGAATGCAGCAGAGTCTAGGCCTGACCCTAAATTTGACTTGGTGCTCCGAAAGAAATTGTTCTGCCTTGGTGGGCTCCGGTTTCCTCGACCAGAAAATAGCAGCAGAGTGTCATTCTGTCAGTTCCCTCCTGCTAGAAAGTGATCATGGCTTTCTTCACTCTTATTCTTGTCCTCCCGGTGGCTGGCTCACCTAGTAATCCAAGGTGCTGGCTGGGCTCAGCTGCAGCTCCTCCTGCCTGTCCCCTGCTACCTGTTTTAGCACCTCACACTTCTCCAGCCCTCCTCTGGACTCTCCCTGCTTCCTCGCTCTCCTACACACTTTAGTAGCTTTGCTGTGGAAATTAAAATAAAAATCAAAAGCTGGAATATGCAGAGAGCTCCTGAGTCTAATGGTTCAGGAATTGTTAATTCAGCAAAACGTACATGTCAGGAAGGGAACTTAACTTCCTGCATGATGACTCCTGCTAAAAGAAAAAAAAAAAAAAGAAGAAGAAGAAGATGGCTTTACAAGCCCATCACATTAGTCCCAATTACACTTCCTGGTCAGCAACTTCTTCCTGTATGTGCAAAAGTAGCCTCAATACACACACCAGTGGCATGAAGGACCCCGGGGATCCTTCTGGCAATGAGTCCCAGTGTGTATACCACAAGGACACTCATTCTCTCACATATTTGGCCCAAAAGAGGGAGACTAAGAGGGTCATCAGAGAGTCTACTTGAGGGTTCTGATGAGTGATAAGCCCTAACAGCACATCAGAGACCAAAGCCAGCCTCTACTTGCCTCTTCATCCCCATTAGGCTTCTTCTTGGCCCTTTCATTACCCATGTGTTCATTCCCTCTCTTTAAAGATGTCCCTGAGGTGGTTTTAGTTCCTGAGCCCTGGACAACACCATAAGTGAGTTCTCTCACTCGTAAGGAAAGATGACAGTTGGTAAGCCTACTGAAGTTCAGAGACTTGTTACTGTTGCTAAGGAGTTTCCCAGTGGCCCTGACCATCCTCCCTGTGAGACTTCTTTCCTCCACCATAACATTCTCTCTAGCTGCATTCATTTGCTCAAAGCCAAAATCAAGAACCAACCTCACCAGCGATATTCCGAACTGAACTCTCTGATGCTAAGTTTCTCCTAAACCCAACTCTGATCCTTCTCTGCCCCACATTGGCCCCTCTGATCTTTTTCTCATCTCTCTAGAGACAGGTGGCATGCACATCTTGGAGCAGTATGTTTGTATGGTCTTCAGATTGCCTGTCCCAGGAAATGTTCACAGAAAGCTTTCAGTATAGGTTTTACATTTCACAGGTCTGTTTGTCTCTCCGTTTTTAGAGTGCCCTGCCTTGGACCCTTTTGTGACCTACTGTCAGAAAACATGAATTAAATCCTGGCTTTTCTATTTATGAGCTGGGGAATAATTAGTAAAGGTCTCTTTCTAATATACTTTCCACCTTGCAAATCAGGACACCAATACCCACCTCAATGGGAAGCAGGTTCTTATTTTCATCTCCTGTCCTTGGATCCTGGCCTCATTGCAAGCTTGTGTCTACCCTTACATCACTCTCGCCTGTTTCCATGGTGCCAACAGCCTCTTTCCTTGGTGATGAAACAATGAACTCCCCACTCAGATTTACCAGGAGGTACACCAAGATCCAGTGGCCTGTGTTTTCACAAATGTGGAGCTAGAAGGCCAGCAAATAAAAACAAAGGCATATTCCTATCCTCCTAAAAGAAGCCATCTTAAGTACCAACCCTGCTCTCCCTTGACAGTGAAATAAATCACCACCCTTCACTGGTCCCTACCCCATGCTCCTTTCCAATTGCATGTACCTAACCCATGAAAGGAAAAAGGAAACCACTTTCTTTCAAGGACTACAAACCAAGACACCCACTGAGAGGCTAACTCTTATCTTCAGATCATCCAGTCCTGGGCATATCTAACATGTCCACAGACAGATCAGTAATTCAGATTCCAAAGACACTGACATATTTCTCTGCACAATTTGCAAGCAAAGCAATAATGCTCTAATTATGTGTCTATTATTGCCATCATCATAATGTACCCATGTAGATGGTGGCAGCTAGACTGGGTTAATATATTCATTAGGAACAGGCACAAGCAACATGACATTAATACTGCTAATAATACCTAATTGAGCTTAATTACAATGTGATGCCTAATATATTGTGATGAATTTATTCTCAAAGTATTTACATATTTGTAGTTGAATAATTAGCATTCCTCCCATAAATAACTCCTTAAAAGTCCACTCCAGCTTGGAATCAGGAGAAGAGCTGTTCACACCCTCCTGTTTAGACTGTCCTGACCAGAAAGAAAGCTCTTAATTGTTGCAAAAATACATATGTCACGTCTTCCTTGAAGGCAGCGTGACAGGTCCCCCTGGGGAAGGTACTTCTGGGTAAGCTGGCAGAATGAGAGAGGTTCATTCTTCTCCACTCCAAGATGGACTGAGATTGAAAGAAAATGTTATCCTGATGTTTGGTTGTGCTAGGCAGACACACACAGTTCCAAGGTCTGCCCAAGTGATGGACTGGAAGAGAGATATGTACACACTGCAGGAGGGTGACCTGGCTAGAAGGTGGGCTCACAGAGGTGCCCTGAGGGTACTCAGCCAGTGTGGTGAACTGAAAGAAGAGAAAGTGCCTCGGGTGGGACTGCTGTTACATGACAGTAGAAGCTGACTGATAAGATGACAACAGCAGATTCCAAAGTCAGATTTCAGCTCTGCCATTTGCTACCCTCAGACCCGTGGGGGGTTGGGAGGACAGTATCTGTAGGCCTCTGTTTCTCATTTACATTGCATTTACTGGGTTCTCAATAATAACAACGACAAATTGATATCTGTAAATCTGGGTTCTAGTCCAGTTGAATTAAACAGTTAAACCCAGAGACTGCATCCCAAGCACTTCACACCATTTAGACCCAAAGCATCAGGCAAGTTAGTGGACCCCAGACTCCTTGCTCAGAAAATAAAAATTAATATATATCTAACATAGGGTATTCATAAGAAGAGAAAGAATAATTTGTGCTAATTTCATGGGACACGTGGCATATCATAGATATCTAACGTCAGCCAGCATCAGTACTGCTGTGGCCATTCCTTTTGCACAAGATTCAGCTGCAGAGGAAAACATACATTTTAGGTAGTTGGAGCAGCAACAGGAATTCAGCACACTGCTCAAATGGGCAAGAGGAATATTAGTTGCTAAGCACAATGTCAAGATTCAAGAATAAATTCCCAGAGCAGGTCACTTCCATATTTTCTCTACGGAAGGATGGATGGATAGATAGATAGATAGATAGATAGATAGATAGATAGATAGATAGATAGATGAGATAGAGATATCTGCATCCTGTTTGTATTTGAAGATGTGATCTCTCTTGCTCCACCTGCCTGCTGTCATGCTTCCCCCACCATATGGCCTGACCCTCTGAAGCCTTCACCCAAATAATCTTTCTCTTCTATAAATTGCCTTTAGTCATGGTGTTTTATCACAGCTATTAAAAGAGTAACCTCACAGCCAGAGTCAGGAAGCAGCCGTGATCCAGCAACCACCTCTCACAGGAGGCTGTTCTGTATGGCTGCTCACTGCCCTTCCCTGTGTGTAGATATCTACCCCAGGCCACTTGCATCTCCAAGCCCATTGTGCTGGTTCCCAAACAGTCTGCTTCGAGAAAAAACAACAAGTCCGAAAGCAAGGTTTCCAGCAGCAGCAGCAGCAGAAGAAGAAGAAGAAGAAGAAGAAGAAGAAGAAGAAGAAGAAGAAGAAGAAGAAGAAGAAGAAGAAGAAGAAGAAGAGGGCCTTCTTCACAGCTACCTACCACAGGTAAATCTGATTGGCTGGTTTTTGGAAAAGGTGGTTCTACCTCCCAAGATGCTGCAGTTCAAGAAAGTACCTAAGAAGGACAAGATAGCCTTTCAGCAGACAGTGTCGAAAACAGCTGGGCCTTCAGCCCCTATAATCTCTCTCTCTCTCTCTCTCTCTATCTATCTCTCTCTCTCTCTCTCTCTCTATCTCTCTATCTCTCTCTCTCTCTCTCTGACTCTCTATCAATCTCCTTCTCTCCCTGTCTCTCTAAACTCCCTCTGCAATAACTGACGTAAACATTGCAAGAGAGCCATCTAAAGGCACAGGCGAGGGACTTACCCCATTTCCTTCTTCACCCTGCCCGTGGCCAGGACTTTGCTAATGGACTGACTCATTCCAAATTCAGTCCTGAGATATTAACTCAAGCTTTTTAATGCTTGGCTGCTAGAAAAAGACTGTTCTTTGTCCCTGAGACTCCAGGTCCTGTGTCTTTTTTTCTTCATTATACTACATTTTCCCCCATCCTAGGTGTTGTCAATTCCAATGGAAGTGACTTTTAAATTTCCCTTTCAGGAGGAAAGGAGCCTTCTTACTTGACACTGTGCAGAATCTGTGCCCAGAAACCCAAAGCAAACTCCTTATGCAATGTTACTGAACAGGTCCCTAGAGATGCCAATGGGCATGGCTGCTTCAGACATAGAAAAGAGGCTTAGCATCTGCCTGTCAGTCAAACTTCAGACAAACAGAATGAGGTTGTATATGGGTGTGGAGCAGGGTATGATATAAAGAATTGGCTTACATGATTATGGAGGCTGACGATGCCCAAGATGTTCAATGTGACTAGGTCCTGCTGCCCGAAGAGACAATAGGTAAATTACAGTCTAAATACAAGTGGGTTTTCCATCCATAGAGCTATTGTTTTGGATCAAGTTTTTTTTTTTTTTTTATTTAGTTCAATTGCAGGGAAAAGCCTATGTCCCAGTTCAAATATAGTCACTGTTCCAAATACCTGAGACACTGTTCCATTATTGTCATAAATACCTGAAATAAATCGACTTACAAAGAAGCGGACTTCTTTTGGCTCACTATCTTGAGGTTCTGGTTCACAGTCATCCGGCCTTGCTGCATTGGGGGCTTCACTGAGACTGCACAGCACGGCAAGGTTTACATGATGAAGCAAGTGAGGCTTCTCACCTCATACAAGGAGCAAAACAGAAAGAGATGAAGGTCACAGCCACAGTGACCTGACGCCCTCCACCAGGCTCTATCTTTGAATATTCTCTCCACCTCCCATTGTCCCTGGGGACCAAGACTGCAGTGCTTGCTCCTTTAGGGGACCTGGAGGATAAACACTGTGGAACTTAGTATTTGTTGGGTATTTGCCACTAGGCTTTGTGGGATCTGAAACATAGAAGAAAATCAATACCAGGTGAAGATCTAAAAACCCCAGCAGAGAAATAAACAGTATCCAGAGTCCTTAAGACAAAGATATTACTGAGTACAACTGTATAAGATGATAAAGCAAAGAGACAGAGACCAAATCTTAATAGAGTAAAAAGCATGGACAGTAAGCATCAAACAATGGTCTGCAATCCCAGCACTTGGGTGGAGAGGCAAGCCTGAGATACATGGCAAGACTTTTTCTATAAAAAAAAAAAATAAAAAATAAAAAAAATTAAAAAAAAAAAACTTTTAACTTTTTCAAAAGTAGAAAAACATCTAGGAAGGAGAGTGAGGAGGTTTTTTTAAACTACAAAGAGACTCAAAGAATTGGCCAACAATCAAACATGTGAAACAGTGGTGAATAGTCATTCTATTTCACCAAACTGAGTGGTAAGGACAGAAGGCTCCAGCCCCACCTCCTGGAGATGAAGTAGAGATAAGGAAGAAGAGACAATATTGGAGTACTTGTATGAGGAGTTAGGAAAGAGCATAGGCCTGATGCTTGCCTACTTGAGGATAGAAGGTAAGAAAGGACTCCCCAGGGAGAAGGTCCAGACCACAGAGGTGGAAACTAAAGCTTGCAAAGCACTTCCACACATCCCTGCTCTTCCCTTCAGTGCACTTCTGCTATGGTTCCTGGGGATGTTATTCTCAACACATTTTGCATCAATGAACTTGAAGTTCATGACGTTCAGAGATTGACTCAAGGTCCCATGATAAATGGTATACCTCAGACTAAGTGATCTTTGAATTTATATCTGGTGCTCCTTCTTATATACCACATTTTTTTTCTTACTGTGAACAGTAAAGTTGATGCAGATCTTAGCCCTGCAATTAACAAATAGTACTCAAGAGGAAAGAGAATTAACCCATTCTTAGGACACCAGTCATGTACCAGACACTGTGCTGAGCTGTGAGGGTCATTCAGTGAATATTTATTAAGGTCAAGCAGAAGACCTGTAAGCAGCAGGAAACAGGCAGAAAAATCTGCCCTTGTGAATGTTACATACTACCAAGAAACAAAGAGAAACAAGATTCCACCTTGCATTCCTACATCCATCACACTCATGCCAGATTCTGTTTTGGACCTGAAGATACAGATAGCACTGAGCATGCTTCAGAATAAACGTAAAGTTTGAAATGAACACTACTTACACATGATGGGAAATGCTTCAAAAAATGAAGGACAGAATCAGGCCTGCTGGAGTCTGGGGACTGCACATTCTTGAAGGGGGCTAGAGAGTTGGCTCAGTAGTTAAGAACACTTGTTATGTAATGATGAGGACTAGATTTTGGATCCAGCCTCCACTTAACAAGTCAGGCATTCTGTGCACACCTGTGACTCCAGATATAAGATAGGTAGAGTCGGGAGAATTTCTAAGGCTTGCTGGCTGTCAGCCTAGCCAAAAAAAAAAAAAAAAAAAAAAAAAAAAAAAAAAAAAAAAGTCCTAAGTTCTGGAAGAAATCCTGCCTCAAAGGATTAGGGAGGAAATTATGGATAAGTATGTCCCCAGTGCCCTCATTTGGTCTCTGTATGTGCTCAAAGATAGATAGATAGATAGATAGATAGATAGATAGATAGATAGATAGATAGAAAGAAAGTCAAAAGACAACTTGCAGTTCTCTCTTTCCACCATTTGGGTTCCACAACTCTATCTCAGGTCATCAGGTTTTGTGGTCTTTACTCATTATGCTACATCACCATAAAAAGTAAATCTGTCTTTAAAAGAAGAAAGGGATCTGGAGAGATGGCTCAGCAGTTAAAAGTGCTTCTCTTGGCAGAAGGTCAGGGTTAGGTTCCCAGTAGCTGTGGGGCAGCTCACAGCCACCTGTAACTCCAGTTCCAGGGAATCCAATGCCCTCTCCAGATCTCTGTGACCTCCTACATGTACATGGTGCACATAAACTCATGCAAGCACACACATTCAAATAAATAATAAAAACTTGTTTAATGAAGGGGAAGTTTTCATCGAGGACACAAAAAGCTTAGCAAAACTCTAAAAGAGCTGAAGGAAATGGGCTCTGGGACTATCTGTGGGAAGAAGATGGAGAGCAAGAAGAGAGGCCATGAATGACCATATTCTGGGAGAGTTCCAGGAATGTCGGGGTATCAAACATACATGGCATGGAATGAGGTTGAGTGTACAGAGATAAAATGAGAAAAGTGGGTACATGGTGGGCAATGAGGCTGTATGGAAGGAATAAGGCCAATGCGCATGACATGTAAGAAAGCTAAGTGAACAAGGATAGGGTGAGGAGGGGTACAGTAGAATGGGTAACGGAGTAAAGTAGTATGCAATGAGGTGAGAAAAGAAGTTAAAATGGGGTAGAATGCGATATGGGAAGTGGCTAAAGCACGGCAATGAGACTGGGGAGGGAAGGAAGATAACTAGGATGAGATGACTTGAAAGACATGGCATGGGGTGCAGTGCAAGGAGAGGGGTGTGTTGGCTAAGGTGGAGTGGAATGTGGCAGCCACAGTGGTGTGGTCATGAACTGACTGCGGTTTTCACACCACCACCGTGGCTGCCATACTGGGGACAAACCACGGGGGAGAATGGGTGGAGCCCTGGAGATCATGGACTGGATTCATGTGAAAGGTACATTGTTCATGTGAGTCCTGAATTCAGGAAAGAGGTTGAAATAAAAAAATGTGAGGGTCCTCAGCTCAGCCAACATGAAGAGGTCTCTACTAGCAAATAAGGATATCACCTGCAGTGGACTGGCATGCATAGACTGTTTTAAAACCCATGCATTCACAAAGACACTGAAAAGAATAGTGCTGGCCCCGTTGAGGATACTAAAAAATAAACTCATTATTCTAAACTAGCAAATTAAAACAAACACTGGTAAATAAGAGAAAAAAATCATTAAGTATTTAAGTTACTTTCCCCATATGAATTATACTTCTAGGTAATCAATGGTTGATTACAGAAAGTCTCTCTTATAGAAGCACTCTGATAAGTTCTGAAGGCACAATAGAGATACACAATTATGTCTAAAGATCTATGGATCCCAGAAAGTAACCATCATGATGACAAAGCCAGCATGGGCATGATGTGCCTCCTGACAGCAGTTATGAAGCATCCTTGTTCAAAACAGGACAGAAAGAGACTGTGGTTGAGCCTCAGTATCTACTTACCACCTTCTAGGACTTGACAGGGACAGAAGAATATGAGAAGGATTCGATCAGTCAAGAACATGAAAATGTGATAGAAAAAAACAACCACTTTTTCAATTTGAGAGAGAGAGAGAGAGAGAGAGAGAGAGAGAGAGAGAGAGAGAGAGAGAGAGAGAGACGTGCTCATAAATTGTGGGACCGAATGACTGTCAACTAAGTGTTCCATCTGAAGCTGGAACAGATCCAAACAAACTGAGTGGGTATTTTCAAAAACTGAGGAGCTGTCACTGGCTTTAGGTGTAATAAAACTATGGTATAATCATGTTAAAGAAAGAAGATTTTAATTTTTACAAATATGTGTCAAAATATTTACATTTTAAACAGTGTTATTTCTGAGATTCACTTTGCAGGTGGGAATGAATGAGGCAACATGACCCTGATTGGACTTTTCTCAAAGCTTTTGCATATGTTAGAAATTTAAATATTTTTCTCAAGTTTAACAAAACAGTTATCAGCAAAATAAATGATATCCTTGGAAACTCATATGACAAACCAGATCCAAATGAGTGTGTATAAGAAATTCAAAGACTAACCAAATCTGATGACAGGGACTCCCTGAGGAGAGGCACTGTTGACAATTAAGAGTCACAGGGGAATATTCTGGAGCAATAGGAACCTTCCAAAGCTCAATAAGCTACTTCCATACACATTTATAATCATATAAAGAGTTATAAAGTTACATTATGGACATATTCTACTGTATATAAAAGTACACCTCAGTTTTCTAAAGGGAGCAGGGGAGATTCTCTCATATAAACGTCCTCAGAATTCACAAAGCTCAATGAGATGGTCAAAGAGCAAGTGGGGACCAGAAAGAGGACCAAGGACTGTGCTATGGTGTCCTTCTGCTTTAAGGAGCACAGAAGATGCAAGGAGACAAGCAAAGGCAATCCACACCCCTCTCGGACCCCCTGGTCCAGAGTGAGGGACAGCCATAGAAAGGGTTTAGTGTGGACACTATTCAAGGATGCTAAGAAGACCAAGGAGTAGAGCAGACAGGGCCTGACTATGCAACATGCTTCAATCTGGACCTTTCTTCACTTGTGAACCTGTGTCTTGCCAAGGCCAAGGAACCCCACCTCCTGAGCACTGGTTCCTTAGTGCAAAGCATGCATCATAAAAAATTTTGTCTTCATGTGTTGGCTATTTTTTTTTTGTTTGTTGCTGTTATTGTTTGTCAACTTAACACAAGCTAGAGTCATTTGAGAAGAAAGAGTCTCAGTTGAGAAAATGTCCCCAACAGATTGGCCTATGGGCAAGCCTGTAAGGCACTTCCTTTGTTAATGATTGAAGCAGGAGGACCTAGCTCTCTGTCAGTGGTGCCACCCCTTGCCAGGCCATCCCGAGATATATAAGAAAGCGGGCTGAGTAAAACAGGAGACCAGTAAGCAGTGATCCTCCATGGCCTTTGCTCCAGTTCCTGCCTTGAGTTCCTGCCGCAACTTCTGTCAGTAACATAGTGTTAGCTGAGAGCTATCTGCTGAAATAAAACTTCTCTCCCTCAAGTTGCTTTCAGTCATGATGTTTTATCACAGCAATTGAGACCTAAGAAAGTCTGTTTGAGTCACTATAACAAAATTGTATATCCTAGACAGTTTGTAATGGATGGAAATTTCATTCCTTATAGTACAGAGGCTAGGAAGTCTGAGCTAGGAAGGCTCCAGCAGGTCTAAGATGAGGACCAATCTTCCATTAGTGGGTAGCATATAGGATACCTAGGTCCTTTCCTATTGCTTCACAGGGCAGAGGATGAGGGTCTTTCTGTGGCCTCATACCAAGGCAACAATTACTATTCTTAGGGACTCTATCCTCATGTCTTGGTCATCCCCAAAGGTCCCACTCCCTAGTTTGACCACCTCAAGGTTAGGATTCAAAATGGGACTCTGGTGGATGGAGGTCACATGCACTCAGCCTTAGACCACCTTGTGGTGATGAAGAAACTTGTCTGATATGCAGAGTCTAGTGAAGGGTGTGGCACCTGGTAGAGGCTCCAGAGCTGCCTTGCCTGACGGTGTGGGACAAGGACTTGAAGGGCAAGAAAGGAAGGCAGGGATGATCTCAAGAGAGGGGAGATGTGTGGTAAGGTTCAAAGGATATGTTGCATTTCAGAATGGGGAAGCCTAAAGGGAAGATTTTAAAGGCAGCAAAGCATCTCAGTATCAAGTGAATAATGAAGACTAGGAAAGCTGATTTGCAGAGCTCTGGCCCCAGAATTACCCAGAGACAGTCTGGAGTCCAGAGCCCCCTAAGCGGAGGGAGCAGCCTATACTTTCCATGATGCTCTCTTCTACAGCTCAGGAGCTTGGAGCAGCCTGCCTGTGACACTGGGGCTGCAACTGTGACCTTGCTGGGCCCTGAGAGTGACAAGAATGGAGACCATAATTATTAACCTTGCCACTTGTTTCTGTAGTTTATTGTGACAAGACAATGCAATAAGGCGGGAGGTAATCAAAAAGCAATTTTGTAGCAGTAAGCTTAAAGTGACAAACCTCGCTTTTCCTAAATAAATCACCATTAATCCCATATGGCTCAGGACTGACGACTTGGGTTTCCTTAGTAACGGAGTACTTAGCTAAACCCATGGCCCCGCGTGAATGAGAGTGTGTCGCATCTGGAATAAAGACGAGAATCTCATCACCAAGTCCTTCCCAGAGGCCCACACACCTTACAGGTGAGCGTAGGCACCATTAGCATTCCTCAATGCTCCTCGCCAAATTCACAGGAATCCCCAGGGACCCGTGAGGTCTGTGACATGTAGTAATTTGTCATTTTGCAGCATCATTAATTTGGTTTTGAAGAGCCATTTGCTTTGCTGGTGAGCAGATTCGAGAACGCCAGCGTTCACTTTGCAGCATGGCCTTTTGAAGTTGACAAGGTAACTCTCAAAAAGTGAGACTGAAAATGGATCAAAAATGGGTTCTCTGTGGACAAAAGGAGACAAGGGCCGATGCTAGTGACAAGGGAGAGGAAGGGGAGACAGAGTGTAAGGGGGCAGTGATTTGAAAAAAAATCTACGGCAAGTTGGCAAGATGGCTCAGCAAGTGAAAGTGCTTGCTGCTAAGCCTGATGACCTGTGTTCGAACCCCAGGACCAGTCTGATGGAAAGAGAGAACTGACTCCCTCCCAGAAGCTGTCCTCTGGCCATCATACATGTACCATCCTGAAAAACACACACACACACACACACACACACACACACACACACACACACACGAGACAAATAATAAATAGAAAATTTCTATGACAAATATAACAGACTCTACTTTGACAATCACAAGGACCTGGGTCTTCAAGGTCCTAAATACACATTTTCATAGTGTTAAATAATCGAAGCCAACTTTTCCCTTCCTCATTTTCTGCCTTTTTTCTCCCTCCCTCCTGTGGACACTGCCACGGTGTGCCTGCCTGGTTGAAGGCACAGCTCTACTAACACAAAGTCTTCCCAGCCTGGCTGAGTGGCATTCCAAGCAGGGAACCCAGAGGACGGTGTGGTCCTCAGTCGTGCGGCTTTAGGGAAGGCTCCTGAAGGGAAGGATGTTTTAGAAAAGATGCGCTGAGGGACGGATGCTGACATGCACTTTGTTGAAAAGGACATCTGCAAGAAGTCGGAGTTAGCATGTGGAACCACTGACCAAGAGCCTGGGGAGTGGTGTAGGGTCAAGCAGGGCTAATGCCCAGATTTTTCAGATTGGCTACTGTATGAAAAACATCCGAAAGCCCCCGGGGCCACGCTGTACCAAGCCAGCTCTGCAGTCTTCCTGCTGTCCTCTGACCTCAGGACACACTCTGTGCCTGTCTCACTGCCTGCCTTCCATCATTCTCCACTCCTGCTGCTCCTGCCCTTAGGGACTAAAGTAAGCCTCCCACAAACATCCAACTAAAGACCCTGCTGGTTTTCTTCAAAGCCTTAAACAATAACAACAAAAAAATAATTAGTTTTATATTTGCTTGTTTGTTCTTGCTGCCTTGTCATGGCTCTTGTGATTTCTAGATTTGAAGTTCTTTCAAATCAAAGAAAACATGTTTTGTTTTTGTGTTTACCCAGAACCTTCCTCAGGTTCAAGCATGGCCTTCCATAAATATCCACTGACTGAAGGAAATCATGACCATGGGAAGGAAAGAGCAGGCATGTGCTAGAAATTCTTCCCACTTGGTCATTCCTCCAAGCCAGTCAGGACGGTGCCTTGCTGTCTCCACCATGTCTCTGCATATCTGCTTACAGTTCTTGAGAGAATACTGTGGAAATCCTTTTGTTCCTGATCTTGCTTCTCTCCCTGCCCAACTAAGCACTTGAAGGCAGTCGGGATGACCTCAGTCTCTCCCAAGACCCAACAGTCATTCATAGAACAGAAATTTGACCCCAAGATTAGAAGTATACTTTGTTAGGGGAAGAGCAGACTGGGTGGCATTTGTGTCCTTTCCAACAGGAGGACAGCCTTGGTAAACAAGGCTTCCCTGGGGTCCTTTCCCCAGCTCAGTCCAGGAGACAAGATGTCTTCCTGTCTGCCTTCCAGGGCTCTTCTTCACAAGCTGACCAGCCCAAGGTGAGGAGCCTGCGCTTCTGTGTAGGGGATGAGGGAGCAGGCTGTGCAAGCAGCAGAGCCTGAACATACCTCCTTCAAGGGCCCCCTCATAATCCAGGCACCAGCCAGACCTCGGGTCTGACTTAGGTTTCTGAAGGTGTGTTCTTTGTATTCTAAGAATAAAACAGGAAGACAGACAAGGAAATGCAGGAATCAGGTTGTTAGCTGTACCAGAGAAAAGATGAAGCATTGCAGGGGAGGGTGGGGCCCAGCAGGCTCTGGAGGTGCTGTGATAGAAAGAGAAAAAACAAGGTGGCTCCCTCCTGCCTAGTCCCCTTCTTATCTACTTTCCTCCTAGGCTACAGAGGAAGATGGTTCTCTCTGTCATTCTTATGGTTTGTTCTGTCTCCAGCCTTGTGTCCTGTCACTGGAAAAGAATTATGCTACAGGTCCAACTCAGTTAATCTGATCCATGATTTATAAGACAGATAGCCTCAGTGTGTCTGAGGTGTTGAGTGGATATGACAGAGAGAGAGAGAGAGAGAGAGAGAGAGAGAGAGAGAGAGAGAGAGAGAGAGAGAGAGAGTTAGTTTAGATTTGGTCACTGATGAGCCTGGGAGCTGTAGCCCCAGGCCTGAGGGCCAGGATGGGGGTATGCTTAGACTTCTACCTTCACACTTGCCGTGGTTCTCCTCCCCAGGAGAGAACCACTCCTAACTCCCACCTGAGGTCCTGACCATCTTAAAGGTCTAATTCTTATCAGCCAACAGGAAGACTCACAAAACTTTAAAACCCAACTAGTTGACACCAGATTTTTACCTCTGCTGTGTGATCTCAGGTAAAGTAAGTCTCTTTTATGAGACAAGGTTGATAATGCCAGCCCAGTCCTTTATGGTGAAAATATACGTATTAGATTATGGGTCCTAAGAATTTTACAAATACTGCATAGAATTCTTGTATCTGGTTGTGTTTAAGACACAAGTAGGGCAGTGGGCTTTGGAGATAGAGTGAAGGGATATAAGGGTATAGTATCCCTTATTTGATAAAATTATGCACACGTGTAAAGAAAAGGAAACCATCCCAATAGCAGTTGGCTTCATTCAAGATCCTCAGTCAGAAGGAAGTCCTAGCACCATATTCTTAATCCTTGAACTCTGAATTCTCTATTTTGGTTATTTTTCTATTTTTGAGATAAAACACCATGACTGAGTGTGGTACTTTGAATAGGTATGGCCCCCACAGACTCATGTGTTTGAATGCTTAGCCATAGGGAGTGACACTCTTAGGAGGTGTGGCCTGACTGGAGAAGGTATGGCCTTGTTGGAGGAAGTGTGTCACTGTGGAAATCAGGCTGTGAAGTCTTAAACGTTCAAGCTATGCCCAGTGTAAAAAAAAAAAGTCTTTTTCTGCTGCCTCAGGATCAAGACATAGAACTCTCCAGCAACTCCAGCGCCATGTCTGCCTGCGTGCCCCCACACTTCCTGCCATGGTGATAATGAACTAAACTTCTGAAACTGTAAGCCAGCCCCAAATAAACATTTTCTTTTATTAAGAGTTGCCTTGGTTATGTTGTCTCTTCATAGCAATAAAACCCTAACTAAGACACAAAGCTACTTACAGAAGAGTTCTCTTCGGCTTATGGTTCCATAGGGTTAAGAGCCCATAATGACAGGGAAATGGAGCAGTAAGAGATGGGCGTAGTGGTTGGAGCAGGCAGCTGAGAGCTCACATTCTCATCAGCAAGCATGAAGCAGAGACAGCCAAACTGGAAGTAGCAAGAGGATTTCAGCTCTGAAAGCCCATCCCAGTAATGTACTTCTTCCAGCAAGGCCACACCGCTTCCACCTCCCCAAACAGCACCACCAAATGTGGACCAAATATTCAAATATCGGAGCCTATGGACATTCTCGTTCAAACCTCTATGCCACCCATTATTAGTCCCCATCTCCACGTCAATGCCACACAAAAGACATCAGCTCCTTTTTTGTACCTCCCCTTGGCAAATGAATCACAGAGACAGAAATGAGGGGGCCAAGTGTTTTTGATACAGGTCTTTTTCAGAGAAGCACCAGGAAAAGAAAATAAGAAAAAAAAGAGGAAGGATATTTTGCATTTACCTGCCACATGGTATCCAATGGCAACAGTGCAATGGATGACTCTAAAATCACGACTTGGTGTAGTGAGCTTGGTGTAGTATGGAATGAGACCTGCCAGGTAAGTGATGTGACCATTCCGTGTGAGTACATGGTGACACTGTAGACACCAAAGAGAAAAGCATGGGGAGCTCTTGTATGTCCCCTACCTTCACCTCCACCCTTCCAGTCACCACCTAAGGCTGCAGTCTTGATTTCTTTCTAGGCTCTGGCTCTTCTTCAACATGGCTTTTAGAGGCATCCGCCTGAAAAAGAAACAATGATCTTGCCTTCATCTCCACAAATTGCCCCTGTGGTTCTCCATTGTCTCTGATGCTGCAAACTCGAGTATGTGTGAGTTCACAGAGAACTTGAGATAGCACAGGTTCTTAAATCTTGCTCTAGAGTTGCTGAATCTGCGAGGCTTGTGAGAGGTCTGGGCATTTTTAACAGATACCAGTGGACACGCACCAAGCATTCCCATTCAAGCTAAAACTTATACTCAACTGTGAACTAAGGAGAGAGGGAAAGAGGAGGAGTCAGAACTAGGCCTGAGGACTCACTTCAGTTCCTTCAGAGCAGCATGAGATCCCTCAGCCCTTGACACCTGTCTTTCTACCCTGAAAAACACCATCTCTGACCCCTCACAAGAATGACCCCCACAGTCCCTATGAGCTGTGTCCTTGGCTTCTCTCCAGAGCACACATTACCCCCAACACAATATGATTAGTAACAGACTGGAGTCATTCCCATAGTACAACAGACCTCCCAGGTAAGCAGAGACTAAGTTGTGTTCACATGACATTTGTTGTTACCCAGACCAATGGCCCAAACCCATACCAGTGTTAGTAATAGGAAGGGACATGGCAGGGGATGCACCGAGGACACACAGTTAAAGAGCCTAGGCCAGTCTTGAGGACCATGCTACTTCTCTGAAGTAGCACCGGATGGTGATCTGTGAGATAAGGAGAGCTTGCCATGTGAAGAAGGGAACAGGGTAATAGGAGTAGATCAGAGGGCATGAAGGCTCTCGGGGAAAAACTAGAGCCATCTAAGCAGGCAAATGTAGGACAGTTCCCCTTCACACACATACACACATTTACTCCCACATACACACAAGCACAAATACATTCATGGTCACTCTCTCTTTCACACACACACACTCTGGGAGCCCTTTGTCAGTCACACTTATTTGGAAGAATATGTCCAAATGTTTTATGATCATGAAGTAAGCAGCCAAGAGTTTAATGAGCCTTGTCACAGATTCTGGGTGCCTTAAGAGTGACTCTGTCTCTGCCCATGGTTATTCCTTTCAGTATTACTAAGAGCTTAGCCAAACCTCACAACCACCTACTTGCTCGGTACATGGTAGAACACTGGCCCAAGCACTGACAGTCATGTTTTTGATAATCCTGGGAAGAAGTAATGCTGCAAGTCATGATTTTAAAAGTGAGAGAAGAAGAAAACTGCTAAGAGAGCCAGTGGGAGTGATAACCCACTGTCTCAGCAGCTTTTTTGAGTGGCCTTACTACCAGCTGGCCTCAGAATGTTGTTCAAGATTCCAGGCTTTCAGAGAAAGAAAGAAAGACAATGAGAAAGAACAAAGGAAGAAGGGGAGAAGAAATGAGAGAAATAGGGAAAGGAGAAAGAAGAGGAGGGAAATAGATGGAGGGGGAAGAAGAGGGAGACTGGGGGAGGAGAGTGAGAAGAGAAGGAGAGCACTATGAGGAGAGAAGGGAAAGAAAAAGAAGAGGAGGCAGAGCAAAAGTGGGATGATGGGGAGGAGAGGAGGAGGGAAAGAGCAGAGAAGGAGGAGGAAGAGGAGGAGAAGGAAGACCAATAACAACTACTGCCCAGGCAATACTGATTCAGAATGTTTTTATTTTAATAGAATGTCTCTGACTTATTCATTGTAGAATCCAGAATGTCTCTGACTTATTCATTGTAGAATCCAGAATCGTAAAGAGCATTCTGCAGCCAATATAGGTATAAATTCAAAAGATGTGGGTATATTACTGTCCTAGTTAGTGTTACTCTTGCTATGAAGAAATACTATGCCTAAGAGCAAGCTGGAGAAGAAAGAATCCACTTAACTAACATGTTATAGTTCATCATTGAGGCAGGAACTCATGGCGGAATTCTGGAGGTAGGAGCTGATGGAGAGGATACATGAGCGGTGCTTACTGACTTGTTCCTCATGGCTTGTCCAGTTTGCTTTCTTCTAGACCCCAGAACCACCGATCTGCCCCACCCATGATGGACTGGACCCTCCTTCATCAACTAATAATTAAGAAAATGCCCTACAGGCTTGCCTACACACATTATGGAGGCATTTTCTCAGCTGAGGTTTCCATCTTTCAAATGACTCTAGCCTGTGTCAAGTTGACATAAACCTAGCCAGCACAATTACAATGGGCACTCCCTTGATATCTGTATCTCTAGCCTGGCGGCCCTCTTGCTGTCTTTTGTCATTTCTCCCACACTCCATCAGTCTTGGAAAGCCCCTTCTGTCAAGCACAGCTCGGGTGACATTAGGAGCAATGACTGTGAGGCCTCTACCTGTGTAGTACCTGAGAGATCACTGTCTTTTTCTTTTAAAGATTTGTTTTCATTTATGCATAGACATACATGACTGTGTGCATGTATGTTACATGTGTATATACCCATGGAGTTCAGAAGAAGATATCAGATCTCCTGGAGCTAGAGTTATATAGGCAGCTGTGAGCTGCCTAACATGCGTGCTTGAAAATAAACTCAAGTTCTCTAGTAGAACAGCAAGTACTTTTTCCACTGAGCCATCCCTTTGGCTCCCCAGGTCTTGTCTTTCTGACAAGACTTTTGGGAGGATAAATCTTTGAACCCTGGAGAGGCAGATTAGCTACATTTATGAATCTTCTCTGCAGCAGGATGCAAAGAGAGGAGTATTTCCTGGGGAGTTTTCCAAGATGCCCCCTGCTGCCAGAGTTGGTGTTCTCATTTATCATGGGCTATGCTCCCCAGTGGATGCCTGGAATGTAAGGTAGTAAGAAAGCCTATATACCATGCTCTAAGATTTTTTCTTTTTGTGCCTTGCATGGTCCACAGAGGCAGAGTTAACTTGTCGTTCTGTAATTTATGCCCTGTTACCCTCTTGGCATCACTATCCTTGTGCTGGGGGGCTGTTTTTCTGAATACAGCATTATAGTACACAGTTTAATTCATAACCAAGACAAATTACTAGGTGAATAATGAGCAGGTACCACATAGAATGTGGATACACCAGGTAGAGGTGCAAGTCACATTTCAAGTGGGAAGGAGAAGGGTAGCAAGAGACTCCATTGTGCAGCTAGGATTAATGTGCACTTTAAACCTATAAAGTGTTTCTTTCTAGAATTTTAATTGACTATTTGGAGATATATGTTGACCTTTGATAATTGAAAATGAAAAAGGTAGTGTTAAAATAAAGGGAGACCACGGTGTTCATTACTCACCAGAAGCCCATTGTGTGCTAGGCAGCAGGCCACAAGCTGACCTTCTAGTGATGCTCAAGGCAAAATCACAGGTTTCAGAGAGTGTATGGCCTCAAGCAAAGTACAAGAAATAAAGCAATTTCAATACTGGACTAGATCTGTGATGACAGTTGTGGCAGTGCAAAAAGAAAGACCATTTATCCAGATGAGGAGTGAGGAGAAAAACTGGCAGGAGCAAAGTCAGAAAAAAAAAAAGCTTCAAAGATGGATTTGCATTTCCATCCTTATTAAGTGGCATGACTTTGAGGAAATTAACTTCTCAGAGCTTGTATTATGCTATTTATACAATGAGAGCAATAGGGCTTACAGAGTGAGTTTAATGAGATAAGTACTTATCAGACACATAGTGAGCATTTGTTGAATTCTCACTAAGCTGTGGTTGCGTGTGTATATGCATGCATGTGTGCATGTTCATGAATATACACACATGAATATATGTGTGTGCATGTGAAGGAAAGAAATCACCATGGATTGTTGTGGTTGGAATGTGGGACATTCCCCATAGATGCATGTGTCTGAAGGCCTGGTCCCCAGCTGGTGAAGCTCTTTGGGAAGGTTATGGAACCTAGGATGGAGCCTTGCTGGAAGAAGTTTGTCTCTAGGGGTGGTTCCTGCCTCCAGTTTTCTGTTTCTGAAGTGCATTGTACCAAACTGGCCTCATGTGCTTGTCAAGATGCCTACCTCACCATGATGGACTGGATCCTCTCAGGAATAATAAATGAAAATAAATTCTTTCTCCCTTAAGTTGCCTTTGGCAGGGTATTTTATCAAAGAAGAAGAAAAAGATATCAAATACATCAGGTGTCTTTAATTAGTCTCTGTGATGTTGGTTTTGTCAACTTGACACAACCTAGGGTCACCTGGGAAGAGGGACTCAATGAGGGATCATCTAGACTGAGTTGGCCTGTGGGTACATCTGTGTTCATCAAGTTCATTAATGTATGAAAACCCAGCCCATTGTGAGTGGCACTATTCCCTAGGCAGGAAGTCTTGAACTGAATGAGAATGGATAACTCTGACTGAATACAAGCAATCAAGCAGACATGAGTGCCTTTCTCTCTACCCTTGACTGTGGATGTGCTGTGACTAGATTTATTTATTTGTAGTTCCTGCCTTCACTTGCCCACAGTAACAGTGTGTAGCTTAGAACTGTAGCTAAAATAAGCACCTTTCTCCCTTAAGTTGCTTTTCATCAGGATAGTTTATCACATGACAGAAATGGAAGTAGGACACTCTCTCACCTCATTTTCTGAGGTAACATACTTTTTTCCAGAAGTCCCCTACAAGCTTAGGCACGGTCATCCACAGTAGTGACAAGCTTCATAATGAGCTCTTTGACTGCCTTCTCTTCCCCCAATGTCCCTTGTGCTTTTTGCATCTTTCCACACATGGTTCGCATTTGAGTCCTTGCCTTAGGTCTGCCTCTGCTCAGTTCTTCCAATCTAAGACAGTGTCTTAGATCTCTCACTGAACCTAGGTCTCTGCCAATTCTGCTAGGCCAGCTGACCAGCCAGCTTTATGGACCCACCTATTACTGCTTCCCCTGTGCTGAGACTACGTGCATGTGCCACCAAGTCCAGTTTTATGGAAGTACTGAGGACAGGCCTCAGGCCCTCATGCTTGCACAGTAGGCACTTCACCAACCCAGTATCTTCCCAGCCCTTGATCAAGCATTCTTTGCATTGGATCCTAACAGACACCACCATTCAGTAGAAGAACTGAGACACTGTTTTAGATTGGAAGAACTGAGCAGAGGCAGATCTAAGGCAGGGACTCAAATGCAAACCATGTATGGAAAGATGCAAAAAGCACAGGGGACATTGGGGAAAGAGAAGGCAGTCAAGGAGCTCATTATGAACCTTGTCACTACTGTGGATGACCTTGCCTAAGTTTGTAGGGGACCTCTGGAAAAAAGTATGTCACCTCACCAGGGTTGATAAGGGAGCTGGGACATTGATACCCCTTTGTATTAGTCTTTAGCTGACAACTGCACCTAAGAAACTCTCTGGGACTATAATGCACACTGATAAAGGGAAGTCTGGAGACCCAAGGGCAGTTCCCCCTAAAGCTGAAGCTGGTCACATAGAAAGGTGATCAGGACTGAATGTAAACCATAAAGGCCTGCAAAGGTAGGCCTCAAAACCTGAGTGTCTGCTATAGACTCTAAAGGTCAGAAAACTCGCCCAAGGTCACACAGCTATTAAGTGGAGAAACCAAGATTTAAGCACTGCAGTGAGACTCTAGTGCCCTCTCTATAAACTCTGAACTGTCACAGGGCTGGTACTATCAAGCATAGCTCCTGCTGTAGTTGCCACTGCCATTGTCCTCTGGTACCCTCCTCTAGAGACCAAACCCCAAGTGATCAAGTCATTCATAGTTGTGTTGGAAAGAGGCATATCGGAAATTGGGGTTCCTTTGTTAATCCTGCTGCCCTGGGTCACAATGCTGATCATGGCCTCCCTCTAGGATGAAGATCTTTGTTTGGAAAAGGAAAATCGGATCAGGTGATTGTCCAGAAAGCTTCTTCAGTGTCCTTTGTTTCTCTCACCATGCATGGTGCCCTCCTTGTGGCCCAGCCAGTGGGCATCTCTCCTGTCAGGGTTTCCACCCCCTTCAGAGAGCAGGCTCCTGATTAACCAGAACTGATGGGAATTTATGTTCTCACAAGATCCTCCTCGTTGGGAACAAGAGAAGATTAAATTGCTCACAGGAGTCGGTAACAGATGGTTGGCTCCATCTTCCTTCAGACTGGGACCCCCCCAGAGAGAGTAATTGAGGGCATCCTGTCACATGAAGGGGACTGGGGGCCAGGGAGGCTGAAGGATGGCCTGGGGTCCTCTTCTTTGGCATGTAAGTCACTCTGATGCTTCCTCATTTCTCAGTGAAGTAGAAAATCAAATACCACCCAGAAGGAGCTGCTGCAGTTTGTAAATAGGGCACACCAGGGAGCCTCCCATCTTTGTCTCTCACTTCCTGTACTTTGTCTTGGTGTGTAAGAGTACTCTCCAACACCAACTTGGGGATTCTCCAAGCATCTGGCCTAGGAAACAAAACTTGGCCAATTTTAGGGACCCCTGAACAGGTCTGGAGGCTGGTGGAGACAAGTCATCCCTGCAAATGCTGCTCTGCCTCCAAGGGCCCACGTGGGCTTCTTATTAGTGCCCTATAGAGGAGAGAGCAAGAAGAGAATCTGAAATCTCTGCCTGGGACTCAACAATCATGCCCAACAATCATGTTATCAGAACACACACAGAATCCTACTTTCCCTTCCCAAATGTGTCTTTAAATCCCTTAGTGAAATGTTTAGCAGACTGTTATGACCTCCTTTGGGCATCAAATTCCAGTGAGTTTTTTTGTTGAAAGGATATAATTTAGGAAACACACACACACACACACACATGCACACGCATACGCACACGCAATTAAGTGAGGACAACTTGGCTTTTAATCCCTCTTCGACACTGACAAGCTGTGTGTTCATGAGCAAATCACTTAGCTTCACTAATCTCTCTTTTGAGCTTTAAAAAGTGAATAGAGATCTTTAACATACGTCTTAAGTTAGGGTTTTATACTGTGAAGAGACATCATAACAACAGCATCTCTTATAAAGGAAAACATTTAACTGGGGCTGGCTTACAGTTTCAGATGTTCAGTCCATTATCATGGCAGGAAACATGACAGCATAAAGGCAGACATGATGCTGGAGCTGAGTTCTCCATCTTAATCCACAGGTAGCAAGGAGAGACTGTCCCACTGGGCCTGGCTTGAGCACATAGGAGACCTCAAAGCCCACCTCCACAGTGATACACTTCCTCAGACAAGTCCTCAGTTTCTCCAACAAGGCCACACCTTCTAATAGTGCCACTCCCTATAAACCTAAGGAGGCCAATTACATTCAAACTCCTACAACATGGCACTCTTATTTTGAGAATTACAAGCTCTAATGCAGTAAGACAAGCAACAGAGAGCCTCAAATCCTGCACATGATTCCTTAACATTGGCCACAAAGTCTCACTCTTGGACAAAATGCTTTAAAGACTCTTTTGGATAGAAACTCTATTGGAGATGAGCTCAAGGAACAATTTAAAACATCCAGATCCTCCCTGCTTCCAGTATCCCTCTGCTGTGATGATGACTCTGCTTCTCCTTGTCTCCCACTCTACATCCACTCTGAGTGCTTGCAGAAAGTGACATAAGCTTAGTTTGGGTTGAATGATGCTGGCCTCCCACAGCACAGGGGACTTCCTGCTATAACATTTCCCAGGCAATGTAGCAGGAGGGCTAGAACTCAGAACTTATAAAAGTACCACCTATATTTATGCCCTCCCAAATTCTTCCATTAGCATGCATGCTTCCCTGGCAGCGCCAACACTTCTTTTCAGTTTAAACCCGGCTATATCCAATTGGATCCTAGGGTAGGCAAAGGTGAGGGAACTGGTGAGAAGTGGAGCTAGCAACTGTACAATATTCACCTCTCAGTCTTGACAAACAGCTGTAGTAAGATAAGGGATAGCAGGACTTCGGGAACTCCCTGTACTAGCACTGAGATCTGTCTGTAAATCTAATAATTCTAAAATACAAGTTCGTTTCATTTTTTAAAAAATATAAAACATCATGTATTATATGCAACACTTCAGTGAATAAACAAATGATTATGTTTATGCTTCTAAAGAGAAATAACCAGCCTTTTGCGGTTTGCATGTAGTAACCACGATTACCATTCTGATACTAAATAGTTGTTCATCTTAAATATCTCTTCTTATTTGTTTGTTTGTTTGTTTATTCGTTGGCTTTGGTGCTGAAGACTAGGCCTGGGCCTCAACATGTGAGTCACACACTGGACTAAGCCGTGGACCTAATTTCTGTCTTTTTTCTAATGCTACCAACTTTTTTTCTAAAGTTTATTTATGTGTTTTATTTTATGTGTGTTCCTGTATGGTCACCATTTAAGTACAAGAGCCTATGGAGGCTGAAGAATATGTCAGATTTCCTGGCACTGGAGTTGCAGGCAGATGTGAGCTCCTGATATAAGTGCTTGGAACTAGAGCTGGAGAGATGCCTCAGTGGTTAAGAACACTAGCTATTCTTCCAGAGGTCCTGAGTTCAATTCCCAACAACCACATGGTGACTCACAACCATCTGTAAAGGGATCTGATGCCCTCTTCTGGTATACATGAAGACACTCAAACATATAAGTGCTTGGAACTGAACCTAGGTTCTTTGCAAAGGCAGCAAGTGCTGTTAACTACTGGATCATCTAGAGCTACTAACCTTATTTTTCTTCTTTTCCCTTGACTTTTGTACTTGTGAAAAAAGAACTTTATTTGTTATAAAGATGAAAGGAGATCTCCCTGCACTCAGTCAGTGCTGACTTCTTGTTCTTACTCTTAAGGTCAATGCTAAGAATCATGTTAACACTGAAAAGAATGCTCAGTATTTCTGGACTCTGGTTCATTGCATGATGCCGAAAGACATCTGTCCTGGCAACTTGACAACCTTTGGAATACATCATTAAACCACACAAGAGACAAAGTCCACCTAGAGGAAGTAAAGTGTCACCTGTGAAGTTGGTGCCATCAGTTAAAGCATAAGACATAAGAGGGTTGTGTGCCTTGTACAACAGTGAGAGGTAAGAATTCTTCCCTTTAGAGCTAAGGAAATTAGGATTCTGAGAAGTTAGACCACTCAGCCAAGAGCACACAGCCTTTTATATGAGAGCTGTACATAAACTGGCTGCTCTGGTTCCTGGACTTTGTACTCTTAGCCCTACTTAGAAGAGACTAATAAAAAAACCTGTGTCTCTTCTACACCAACAGGAAGGGAAAGTAAGCCACTAGACCTAGCTTGAGCTTCTGAGACCTCAAAGCCCACTCCCTAGTGACATACATCCATCAACAGGCCAAAACTATTCCAACAAGGCCACACCTCCTACAAGTAACACTTCCTATGAACCTATTCAGCCATTTTTATTCAAATGATGACAGGAAAGAGAGGGGTCTATTTGGCTTACAGTTCACAGTCACTCATCAAGTGAAGCCAAGACAGGAACCTGGAGACAAGAACTGAAGCAGAGACTACAAAAGAACACAGTTTATTAGCTTGAGCTCCATAGCTTGCTCAATGACTTTTTTTTTTCAACCCAGAAACACCTGCCCAGGGTGCATTGCCCACAGGAGACTGTGTCCTCATCAAGTAACAATTACAAAAGTACCCCACAGGCTAATCTGATAAAGGCAATTCCTCATTTCTCATTTGATGTTGCTCCTTCCCAGGAGAATCTCAATGAGTCCATTTAACAACTGAAGCTAACTATCACTATCACAATACACATACTACAATATTCATTGTTGTGGTTGTGTTTTTATTAACAAGTAATCAACCTTAATATATCCTAGTTCTACCACATAATTGTGTAAGATTGTAGCTTAACCAAGCACCCCAGGGATTACTCAAGATAAGGAATATTAAATTCTGACAAACCAGAATGGTCGTTCACCATACCCTGGCAAGCCTCTTAGTCCTATTTCTAAGATGGAAGATAATAAGCTACCCTGTTGCAAAGCTTAAATACAGATTATTATAAGTACATAGTAACTCCATTAAAATCCGGACATATCAATATTCTCAGAGCCCCAAAATTGGATGAAATGAATATCAATAGTCCTCTCTTCCAGATGAAAACCCTGAAGCCTGGCAGGTAATGAGGTTCACTATCATTCACCCGCTCTTTGGAGTTGCAAATTCCAGGAAAAGCCTGAAGTTAGCTTCAGACATCAGTCAGATCTGTATCCAAGGCTGACAGCCCACACAAAGTAGCCTTTCAATAGAACTTCCCTGAATGAACAAGTTGTTTAGTAAATGTGGTATGCTTAAGAATGCACAGTAACCACCTTTGCTCAGATCAGCATTTCCCAAATGCTTTCCTTCAAGATGCACTGTAGGCACAAACCAAACAAGGGTTTCCTCTGAGAAATGAACAAGCACCAGAATTCTGGGATAAACAGAGGCAGTCATTTTCTGGTTTTTCCTTCATCTTCTCTTTTGATTTTAATGACCACAAGACTGGAAGGCAAACGAGGAAGGAATGGCAGCCAGTGCTAACTGTGTTTCTGAATAATGGATGACTGGATCTACTTTGCAACAGGCATTTAGAGGACTTATACTTTACACACTGTCATCTTAAGGAGGTTGGACTAGACCACTGGACATGGGTCCTTGCTACCTGGTCCATTGTTCTTCTCCTCACAGCCAACAGTATTTTCTGAGGTTGTGGATATCATGGTTGTTCCCTGGTCAGCCATAGATTGCTAAGGAGGAGCTCTACTTCTCATTGACACGCTGACTCTCTGAGCTCCCAGGCTTTCACTCTCCATGCAAACTAACACATCATAAAAATGAATCACCACAGTGCTCTGGCTTGCTTCCAAAATTCTCCTGGGGAATGAAAAGCATTTTGGACTTTCTACCGAGTCTCGACACCATCCTCTGCTCATGAACACCATGATTCTTACTGGAGAGTGGAAAGCAAACCTGGGCATTACAAGGGGATGTTGACATGGACAACAACTCTGCACTCAGTTCATTGGCCAAAAGCTGAGTACTCAGTGGTAAGGGGCTCAGACTCTTACCAGTTTCAGCAGTCTCCTTAGTCATTAATCACAGTTAATGACTGATCAGTCGCCTGGCATCTATAGAGGAAGAAAAATCAAAGAAGGGGCTTTCTTAGCTGTCACAAATGCTAAAGAATAGCAGCAAGGGTTGGGGTGTTGAAATAGCATCTGCTCCACTGGGGACAAAATAATGGCGCCTTTCAAAGCAAGTTCAAAATTGTCTTGAAATACATCAGCCAGTGATTGGATACACAGTCATTTATCAAAATGAAAAACAGACGAGTTTATCAACTCTTCAATCTTAGAAAGGACAGAAAGGTAAACTTTCTTGCTATGTGCCATGTCCTTACCCAGTCATGTGATACCCAATGACATTTGGTGCATGACAGGCCATGTGTCCCCTGACAGAGCAGTGATTATATTCCACATAGCCTAGGTATGCAGTAGGCTGTGCATGTCTTTCAGTTTGTGTGGTGACAGTGAGTGATATTCTGATCCCTCACTCAGAAACTGTCCCCATGATTAAATGACTCTTGGATACACAGGCACATATTAGTCCATTCTCTCTGTCAACAAATCTTTACAAGTGGAAAGATGACTACATGCTAGATATTCTGCTAGACACAAGAGCCAGCAAGGAAACATGGTGTACCATCAAAGGTATAGAACACGTTGAGAGTGTGAATAATTAAGTACACTAGAAAGTTCCATGAAAGAAAGAAAGGAAAAGTATATGTGCTAGTGACAAATGTATCACAGGGCAGTAGGAACAAGTATGGCAGTCAGGAGACTCTTCTGTTTGGATTGAGAACTACAGAAGAGCAGAAAGCCTCCCATTAGAACACACTGCATATGGATGACCTGCTTTTCAAGCTCAACCAAAGCAAATCATGCAAAAGAAGGCAATCTCATGAAATGAGAAGGCTGAGAAGGCAGGTTTAAAAGGGATAAAGAAGCTTAAGAATGACATCTGGAACCAGGATTTTCAGCTTTCTGCCTTAATGTCCCTCTCCCAGTGTGGTCTTTTCCTTTTGGTGCAGTGGATGGCCACTGCAGCTCCAGGCTTGAAGAAAAGCCAATATTTGGCGAGAGAAAATGCTCTCCTTCCTCCTTTTCCATTGAAGAATTTGTTTCCTAATGCCTCCCCATCAGACAGCACCCCCATCATCTCATTGGCTAGTATTCTAACACATGACTACACTAACCAATCATCAATAAGATGAAATGAACTAGCATATCATCTTGGTCGTGATTAACCCTCCAGTGACTTCAACCCCTTCCCTGGAAGTTTACGATTGCTAAGATCTGAACTAAAATGGAATTGTGTGGCAAGGTGAAAGCCAGGAATTTTACCCACCAGTTTTACTATAAAAAACTGAAGGGGAGATATGTAACCTGTCTCATGAGGTTTCAGTCTGGATCACCAATCATCTGACCCAAATGCATACTTTTTCTCTGCCTGAAGTACAGAGTAAGAGCTATACCAAACCAGTGTGGGATTGGTGCTCTGTCTTCTCCAAGATGCAAGGTTAATCTTTGTGCTAAGCTTATTTACAAAGAAGCCCAATTATAGGAGAAGAAACTGGGGACAAGAAGGCCCATGTGCATTTCCAAAAAGAAATGTTTGGACAGCAAACATACGCAGGAAAAAAATGACCATAACGTGGGATCCCATTAGGGTCTCCGAAACCAAGGAAAACAGTCAGCTACTACAACTGATCCACCAACACCCTACAAAGGGTTTGTCAAACCTTTGTATTCCTCCTTCTCAACAGCAGATCAGATAGCCAGTAGACTGAAGGCAGAAGGAGGTGGGAACTGGGTGGACTATAAGAACAGTTCAGAGGGGAGCCATTCACATTCGCAAGCAGAGAAGGAGGGATGAAAAAAAAAAAAAAAAAAAAAAAAAAAAAAAAAAAAAAACCAGAAAGGAGCAATCAGACAACACGGATGAGAGCAGTTTGATAGACAAAAGATTTTCAGGGAATAGTGACCCTGAAGTCTGGGTCATAGAATTCACATAGGATGCAGTAAAGCATCATGTGTCCATCTAAAAGTAAGGAGTTAGAGACAGCTTCTCTAAAGAAATAAGTAATTCTTTGAGGGAACCGGGGCAATGCAAAAAGAAGAATAAAACACTGCAGTGGGGTTGTGTGCCGTAGTAAACTGTGAGTGTATCAGAGAGCCTGGGGCAAGAGAAGATTTAAAGCTGAGCCTCAGGAGGGCTGTGTCCGGGATTCTGAAACACAAGTCCTGAGCCACAGTGATTAACTAGGGCATCATTAGTACACAGTTGTTCAGTTGCCGGGCAGATGGCTTTGCGAAAATATTTTTAATAGAAGGCTACAGTGGCCTCTGTGTGTGTTCACACAGACTTATGGCTCTTGCAGAGTCTTTAGTGGTGGTTGCTGTCAGGCAGTCATGCAAGAGAACCCTACTTGTCCGACTTCCTGGATATTGTCACTTTCACTGGGGGCCCTGGGGTTGACCCTGAGACTACATTTTTATCCTGACAAATTCCGTATGTCTTTCACACATGCATGAGTGACCAAATGACTGACAGGATTCAGAGGGACAGTTCAGATCAAATGCCTAATGGCTGGAATCCAGAAGAAAAGGGCCAGATTGGAGGTTCTCAGAGGTCAGTTGTGGATCTCATGCCCCAATTCTCCTCAGCTCTAAGCTCTAGCCATTTCCAGATGAGCTGACAAAGACAGCCTCTGATACCTTTCTGCCCTTTATGAATAAGGTATGAAATCTGACAAGGACCCTTGGTGCAAGGTATTTTATTTGTTTGTTTGTTTGTCTGTGCATTCATTTACTTTTTTATTGTATGTGTGTGCATGTTTATGTATATGTATGAAGGTCAGAGGACAGTTTGTTGGGGTGGTTTTCTCCTTCTACCATGTGGATCCCAGGGACCAAGCTGTTGTGTGACATTGTTCCTGGGAAGACATGAACAAACTGTCCTCAAATAGGGAATTGATGACAGACAAAGTATGGATACCACCATGATGCAACTTGCTAACGAACCAGTGATTTTTATTGGGCTTACTTACAGGTAAATAGGTGAGGAGTTACCTAGAGCAGAAATAACTCAGATAGCTGCATCACCAAGGCCCACCACAGTGTATGACAGCTTGCAAAAGCTGGCAACCTGGAGTAGTTTGTACAGTCTTCAGGCAGCAGAACAGGTTGGAGAGCCTACTTTTCAGGTAGTTCCATTGGGCTGAGACATTTCTGTTAAACTCAGCTGGTCTCTGCTTCTTGTAGGCTGCTTGGCTGATCTCTTCTAGGCTGTTCCATCTTGATCTCATTCAGAAATCTCAGCGAGGGCCACTAACCAGAAAGCATGTGAGGGTTGGACTTAAATCCCCTACACAAATGTGTAGCTTGGTCTTTCTGTGGGTCTCCTAACAAGTGGAGCAGGGGCTGTTTTGGTTTGTGTTCCTCCCATTGGGTCCTTTTCCCCTACCTGAACTGCCTGGTTGGGCCTCAATAGGAGATGATGTGCCTAGATCATGGGACTAGATGTCCCAGGGTGAGATGGTACCCAAGGGTGCTCCCCTTTATCTGAGGAGAAGGGGAGGGCAATAGAAGAAGGGATTTTTAATGGTGAGACTAGGAGGAGAGGAAGGAGGGCTGTGATAAGGATGTAAAATGAATTTAAAAAATAAATGACTGAAAAAGATCTCAGCTAGTCTAGTATCTCCTTTGGAGTTTCACTTGTCTGAGAGGAACTCTTAGTACTCTTGATTGCTGATATACTCCTGGGGAATGAAGGGCCTAGTGAATCTGGTCAGTTTCAGGGACTTCCTGGAACTCTTTTGAGTTGTTTACTTCCTATCTTAAGAAGCATCCCTGTAGGATGCAATGTTTCACTATCTCTAAAAGATCCTGACATTTCACCTTGCTTTTCACATTCTACATCTTAGAGATAGTGTCTATCAACAGAGGGATGAATGGATAAGAACTGTGTGGTGTATGTGCTCAATAAACATTGTTAGTTATATAGAAGAAAGAAGTTGTGCTGTTTGTGAGAAAATGGAAGCAATGGGAAGCAGTCATAGTAAGTGAGTTAAGTGATCTCCAAAAGATTTTATTTATATCAAACTTTATATAGATATATAAAATATATGTAAGTATGGCACAAAAGAAAGGAAACTACCGATGGGGACAAAGGGAGCCAACAGAGAAGACAGAAGAAAAAAAAAGAGGATGGGTGGGGAGATGTGTTCAACTTACAATATTTACTTGAACAAGACATTTAAAAAATAAAAATGTAAATGTCACATGTTTCTCTCATGTGCAGGTTTTAGAGAGGGGGGAAGGGAGAAAGGGAAGGAGAAAGAGACAGGACAAAGCAGAAGAAGAAAAGTCTGGAGGAGAAAAACAAAGGTTGGAAGAAGTCAGGGGGGATGAGGAAGAAAAGAACAAAGTCTAAAAATCTCATAAAGAAAGCCATTATTTTATATGTCAACAATTGCTCTTACTCAATTTGTACAGTCAAGGGCTTTCCTCCCTTCTGAGAACAAGGCATATGTTGTCACACAAGTGAAGCCTGTGGGCTGCTTCTGACAGGGGCTGTGGCAAAAACAAGTTCTCCCTACCTTTTATTTAAAAAAAAAAAAAAAAAAAAAAAAAAAAAAAAAAAAAAAAAAGGTTTTTCCCTTCCTCTCCCACCTTGAAAACAGAGCTTTCAGCCTTTCCTATGTTCCCTCATGTACCCATGATCCGGAACCACACCCACTGTTACTCCCTCTCTAAACCTGTTAGTTTCCTGGGAGGGACAGCATCCTTTCCATCTGTTTTCTCACTACCTAGTACCATTCTAAGAAGCATGTGCTTCTGGAATCCTCAAGAATCTTCTCTGAGAGAACAAGCACTTTAAAGAGGAGAGAAACTATAAATTCCTGTGGAAGAAATCTGAGAGTGAAGGGTGCAACCAAGATAACAAGCAGTAAAAACCTGGGGGTGCTTGGGCCAATGGAACATCATAATACTGTGAATTCCAGGAATGAATAACACCTGCTTCTACACCCACCAGAGTGTAATGAGCTTTGGTACTCATATGCCAACCTCCTTCACCACTACCTAACGTATACTTGAGTATAAGACTTCGTTCCCTAGGACTACTGGTCTACCACAGACAAGCAAAAGGGGCTATCACAGATAGTAAGAGGAACTCATTAGAAATGGCATGCAGTGTTAGCTGGTAGACTTGGCACAAGTGAAAGTCAAATCAGGACAAGGAGGGGAAGGGAATGGGAATTATAACTGAGCACATTCCTAGGAATTCTGCTTCACTCATTCAGAACTCTTCAGGAAGTGGCTACTCATCACTTGTATCTGTAAGTGAGATACAAGAAGGAGTGAACGAATGCTATTGTTTTGAATTTTTTCTAAGTATTCTCGGTATCCCAGGTTTGTTACTTAAGTGCCCTTTCCTAAATAACCAAAAGCCAAAAATGGATCTAATCCCTTAATTTGATATCTGCCACCCCCTGGAAAACTTATTCTAAAGTTGTGATTGAATAGGTTATTTCTTTCTCCTTTTCCCCTTTAAGCTGCCAACACCCTTCACACAGATGTGAAGTCCAAGCAGAATAATATTGCTGTTATAGTTAATATTGTCAACTTGACAGGATCTAGAATCACCTGGAGACAAAGCTCTGGGCATGTCTGTGAGGATGTTTCTAGAGTTTTAGTGGTTCACCAAGGTGGAAAGACACACCTTAAATATAGACTACCTTTTTTATGAAAGGTAGGGAGAACTTGTTTTTGCCACAGCCCCTGTCAGAAGCAGCCCACAGGCTTCACTTGTGTGACAATACATGTCTTGTTCTCAGAAGGGAGGAAAGCCCTTGCACCATTACATAGTCATGGACTAACTACAAAGAAGAGAGTGTGCTAAGTGCCAGCATTCAGCATCCTCTGCCTGAATGTGATGTGAGAAGATGTCTCGTGTCTCTACCACGTGATGGACAGTATCCTCAAACTGTGAGTCAAAATGAATCCTTCTTCCCCTAAGTTATAGTTGTGAGGTGTTTTGTCACAACAATGAAAAAAGTAATTAAGACAGGAAATTGGTACCAAGAAGTAGGTTGGTTGCTGTAATAAACCTAACCATGTGATTCTTAGAAGTTTGGAGCTAGTTCATGAGATATGCAAGACTTTGGAACTTTGGGTTAGAACCCTCAGAATGTAGAGATTAATGGACCATTCTGGTGGGAATCTGGAAGATTAGAATACTTAAAGAAACACAGACCGTGTGGAGCCATTTGATGAGATTTCAGAGTGGAAGAAGGGCTCTATTGGGAATGAAGTCATCAATTCTGTAGACCAGCACCTAACCTGGCTGCATTCTGCCCATATCCTAAGAACTTGAATGAGCCTGGATTTTAAAGTGACAGAGGAAATCTCAAAATAGGCTAACACTCAGGCTGTCTTGATTATTCTTGACCGCTATCAGTATGAGAACAATCAGCAGAAGGATATTTATAATGTGCCATTTGACTGCAGAAGAGGGCATTATAAAGTTGCAAAGTGAGTGCTAAAGCAATTATAATTATTAAAGAGATTGACATTGTTAAAGAGGAACCTGTATTCTGTGTTGGAAAGTTTCCTAAAGGCAAGACTCCAACCATCAGGTCCCCTAGAAAATTAAGACATAGCCATGAGCCTAGAAGGACAAGGGTGGAAGGTTACGACTTAAAATCGATATGTTTGAGTGTAAAGTTGATAAGAAGTGAACTCGATAGTTCGTACTGATTATCAGCAACTTGCTAGGCTCTCTATAATCGTCTAGGAGAGATAATCACTCTCTGGGTGTGTCTATGAAAGAGTTTCTAGATTGTGTTAATGATGGTGGGAAAACCTACCCTGAATGTGGATAGTACCACTGCATGAGCTTGAATTGTAAACAGAACAAATGTAAAAATGCACCAGCAGCATCCATCTCTCTGCTTCCCGACTGTAGATGGAGTGTGACCAGCTGCCTCATGCTGCTGGAACCACGGGTGCCAAAGTAAGAAAATAGAACCCAGGAGAAGGTGGACAACTAATGACCCCAAGGTAGTTAATGACCCCAAGGTGCAACTGGACAGAAACTAACTTTAAATCCTATAGCACTGCAGGATGCCTGTAGTCAACATTCATAACATTTAGAAATTACACTTACATTTACATCTATACTTCAGAAGATCTAGTCGTGATCTTGCATGCTCCCAACAAAAGCAATGACCGGTGTCTGAGGTAAAGTGTACGTTACTTACCCTGATCGGGTCACTACACATTATTTATATGTATTGTAATTCTGACTTGTGCCCTATAAGTGTATAAAATTATCTGTGCCAATTACAAATGTAAAACCTATTTCTTAAGTCATCCACAGCTAGTAGTTGCCTCCACTGGCATTAGAACTCTGGCTATAGGGTTTATATACATATACATAACCATTGTTTCCCTGACTCGACTGTGGAGAAGGGTGTGCCACATATTATGGAGGTGGGAAAGTGACAGGATAGAGTCTACAGGAAAAACCCAGAAGGTGATAATGATGGTCACAGCAGAGTGGGCATGGGTAGGCGTGGACTGAAGAGAGAACAACACGGAGGGATGTGCAGGTGGATGTAAGGACAGGGTGAAGGGACAATAAGAAGTCTCAAGACTTTGCACTTTCCAAATCTAGGGTCATTTTTATACTGTGTAACTTAGACTCAGAGCCAAACCCCATGGAGGATGGTGACAAAAGCAATCATTAAAATAGTCACCGATGGGCAATAAAAGGAAAGAAGCAACTCCTACAACGGGTCCCCTGACCTAAACACACACACACACATGCACATGAGTGTGCATGCCCCCCACATTAATATTTTTTAAATCAATTAAGTTACCCAACAATGGATAGGCTCTGCTGTGCATGAGCAGCCTCTCTTCCCCTACAACTAGATCTCAACCTGATTCAGAGCAAGCGAGAGGCACAGATCTCAGATGTCACTGCAGACAAAAGTCAGTGTTTCTAGGGTGTGGTGGTCTGAATATGCTTGGCCAAGGGAGTGACACTATTTAGACTATTGAGAGGTGTGGTTTTGCTGGAGTAGGTGTGGCCTTTTTGGAGGACTTGTGTCACTGTGGAAGTGGGCTTTGAGGTTCCTATGCTCAGGGTCTGCCCAGTATAGAAGAGACCTTCCTCCTGGCTGCCTTCAGATCAAGATGTAGAACTCTTGGCACCTCCAGCACTAAGTCAGCCTGCATGATCCCTCACTTCCCACCATTGGTGATAATGGACTGAACCTCTGAAACCGTAAGGCAGCCCCAATTAAATGTTTTCTTTATAAGAGTTGCCTTGGTCATGGTGTCTCTTCACAGCACTAAAACCCAAACAAAGACAATGGAGTTACGCTGGGAACAGGGATATTTTTAAAAAGCCCCCAGATAATTGTGATCGCTCCAACCGCTGGAATTCATTATCTCACATCACCTTCACAGCACCTGTTGGGGATTTATTATTGTTGTCTGGGAGAAGCTAAATGAAAGCTCAGACATAGCAGAGCCATAAGCCAGGGAGGGGGCTCAGGAGTCTCGCCACCAGGCCTACCACCAGAGTTCAGCTCCTGGAACCCACACGGTAGAAAGGAGAGAACTGGCTCCTGCAAATTTTCCTCTGACCTCTGTCTTCACACTGTGCATATATGAGCATGCAGGCACCTGAGCACACACACACATACATGCATACACATAGACACACACATGCGCACACACACAAACATGTGCATGTATGTGCTAAATAGATAAATGTGCTTTTTAAGGGAGGAGCAGAACCAAGGCTACAATTCAGGGGCTGTGAAATTATCTCTCAGCTACTAGGCAAGGATAGAGCTTAAAGCAGGGTCTTAAAGATTGCTGGCCAGTCCCTTGACCTTTCACAGGGAAGAAGATGGGGGTTCCATGGCAGGAAATGAACTGGAAGGACCCACACTGGCAGTGTAGAGTCCAGACTCTAAAGTCAGAATTCACTGCTCACAGCCAGGTTGCATTTTGTAGTAGACTGGAATATTGATCCGGAGAAGTGCAGAAAGCAATCGAGAGGCAGACTTTACTCCCTTACTCCCCAAACTAGAAAGATAGATGCCATGTTAGGAGAGACAGTGAGGAAGGGAGCCCCAGCAGAGTCACCCCCTCCCATCACCTTTTCATATCTACACAATCATTCGGGCTCAGTGACAGGCAAACCCCTTATTAAGCCTCCTGTGCTATCTCTTCTCCTGCCCTCGCTGAACTTACACAGCTCATGTTGTAGGGATTAGGGGGGAAAGTCCCTCCACCCTGAGGCATAACAATAACAACATGGAAGCCAAGGGGAAGGCACTCATCCTGCTGGCTTGAAAAATAACGAAGGTGACATTTAAGAAGCTTCCCTGGCCTCCCTGTCACTGAGCCTCATCATTAATTTAACTGTCTCTGTTACTAACTTTCTAGTCAGTCTTGGATGGTGGAAGGTGAGTCTTGTCTTCTGTGGCCCATTAAAGAAAGAGGGCTTTTTTGTGTCTGTCCCTCAGTTCCCTGAAATCTAGTCTCTGTCCAATTCCTGAAGCTCAAATGACATTTCTGCAGGAGAGTATAATTGGCTGCTGTTGGAAGGGGCTGGAGGGGGCTGGATGGGGGCAAGAAGGGTCCACTCAGATCAATATACTGCCTAGCAGACAGAAGCTATGCATTTGGTGCCCAAGATGGATCACGTATTCACCCTTTCATATACTCCTTACTCAACAATTCAGTGCAGATGTCTCCTCTGTGCCAGACACTGTGCTCAATGCTGTTTGTGCTCCACTACTCCAAGCAGGTGTGCTCCCTGCCTCTCTGGCAATCACCGTCCGGCAGCTGCCCTGTCTCTGCAATGATAGCACTACCCTCTAGCCTCGTGTGTGGCTTCTTCAATTTAAACTTAAGTTGAATACAATAAAAACTTAAGGTGCCTGTTTTTACTGGCCACATTTCAAGTACTCGAGCCATGCTGGCACGTGAGCCTCAGCTTCCTTACTGGATAGATAGAAAACACTTTCCCCTTCACAGAACATCCTTCCAAGAGCACTGGTCTAATCAGACAAACATACTTTCTATATGTGCTTGTCTCCATTCCTCATAAAGACTTTAGGGTGGAATTCCCCATATCGAGAAAATAGTACTTAGTTGGTCAGTGTGAAAACTGGGTTTGAAGCCACATTTGTCCCAGCCCCAGACCTGTCAATGAAAAATTGGAAAATCTAAAACATGGTGAGCAATGTGCTTATAAACAAGGTGACGTACCCACTATGAAACATGAACACAGGGCTGGCTGTCGGCCTCTCTCAGCCTCTTCTTCACCATATGAGAACACATGGTCACTCTGTGTCCTTATAGGCGAGTGGTAAGATAATACCTGTGGACATCAAGACAGAAACCTTGTGTTGAGTGGAAATTTAGATAAGGAAGCTGAGAGAGAGAGAGAGAGAGAGAGAGAGAGAGAGAGAGAGAGAGAGAGAGAGAGAGAAGCATATTTAGACCAGAAGCAGCAGATGAATTCAGAAGTCATTTGTTTGGAAAACTCAAGAAAACAAACATTAATCTCAGTGGTCCAAAGGAAGAGTGAGCTGGGGATTTTGAACACTGTTGTTTAACTATTGTTACATAATAACTAAACAACAAATATTATCCCAGTTTCCTAGGGTGAGAAATTGAGGAGCTGCTTAGCGGTGTGGCTGTGGTCAGGGTCGCTCACCAGGTTGCAGTCAAACTTGTCTGCAGCTGCGTTATCTGCAGGCTTGACCTGATCAAGTCAGAGGGTCTCGGCAAGAGGATGCAGTGGTGAGGCCCTTGGCAGGAGGGTTAGTTTCTCTCACAAGGCTCCTTGAGATTTCTTAAGACATGGTATTGGCTTTCTCCAAGAAGAAAGGAGAGCTGGGGGCTGGGATGTGGGGTGCGGGGGAGAAAGAATCACACCATCCTTTTATCATTGAACCTCACACACCATTCTGTCACTTGTTATTCATTAGCGTGACATTCATTCATTTATTCATTCATGTATTCATGGCCATTCATTCTACTCATTAAAAGGAATTCACTAATCTTTGCACCTTGCCTCATACAGGATTAAGAATACAATGAGGGGGTGAGAGCTAGAGAGTGGAAAAGAGCACTTGGTGCTCTTGCAGAGGACCAGAGTTCAGTTCCCAGAATCTATGACAGGCAGATCATAACTGCATGTAATTCCAGTTCCAAGGGAACTGATGTCCTCTTCTGGCCTCCATGGGCACCTGAAGAGACATGGTATACACACACACACACACACACACACACACACACACACAAATGAAGCGAATCTTAAAACAAAGAACATAATCACAACAGAAGTGACTATATCTATGTAAGGTAAAGCATACACACTTTAGCTTGACTTAGTCATTCCATATATCCATGGTTCAAACATCAGAAATACTTACGAAACACTGTTTAGCAATAAAAGATAGGATATTAAATAAATATACTCTAAAACAGAAGAAACTCACTATGCCCAACTTACACTCAAGAGAGAAGAATTAATCCCCACACCTTGAGAGGAGGACTATTGAAGGGTTTGTGGCCATGTGCTAAAACTGCAACACAAATGGGTAGAGTGGCCAGAGCTCACTTCAGTATTAATTTGTCTATTGATGAATAGCTCAGAGTTGAAGGCACAAAACCCAAGCATAGAAATGCCAATTTACTACCCAGGAGCATTGGGTTATACTAGGATAGCTGTAAGAAGTCTGTTCCTGTATGGGAATGTGTCACCATTATGCTACATAGATCAGCAGTGTTGGGGAGGGGCAGGAGTGAAGGCACAATATACGAACGAGTGTGCACACAGCCTTTCTCCCAAAATGGATATTGTCTTTGGAGAGGGAAGAACCAGAAACATGTCTACTTAGAAATATTTCCAAGTTTATATGTCTTATTTTTATCCAACATCTGCTGTGAATTCCCATCTCTCTCCCCTCACTTAACAACAGTTTGGACAGTAGAGAAGCAAAAGGAAAGGAGGGATGGATGGAGAGAGAAAAAGAGGAGAGAAGGATGGAGGGATGGAGAGAAAAGGAGAGAGAACATGAGGGGAAAGGAGAGAGAGAGAGAGAGAGATTATCAGGGGTCAAAGTACATTATTAAAAATAGGGAAACCTCCACATATCTAAGTAGCTGTCCATAGTTCTGAAGAATTCCATTGTTCTCCAGAATCCAAAATGAGGTTGACTTATTCAGATAATATGTGCAATGATTCATGGGAGTTCCAGTGGCGGAGAGGCATGTTGGCCTTCCTATGTACACATTAAAATTGAAGAATATTAAAAGCCTAATATGAAGGTGTATGCTTGTAACACTCAGGAGACAGAGGCTGGACTAAGTATGAGTTCAAAGCCAGCCTGGTCGACATGGAGAGTTCCATTTGAGCCAGGGCTAGCTAGCAAGTCCCTGTAGCAGACAAACAAGAAAACAAAAGAATATTACTGTTTACTAAGACCTTATGCAGCATGGATAGTGTCACTGATTGCCCCACATAGTGTTTGTCACCAACTGTGTGAGAGACCTTGAGACAAGCACAAGAGTGCACGATGCACAGGGGAATCCTAGGAGTGCTCGCTAAGCTTTCAGCTTTCGACATTTCCTGGCAGTGTCTGCTAACCAATGTGTGCACAGGAAGGGGCAGCCACGTATCACATCACCTGACCAGCACTGTTGAGAAGCTATGATGAAAATCTATAAGCTGCACATAGAGTTTCATTTGGCTGTGTGTTTAAAAGAGTCACCTCAAAAGAAAGTGTGATAGGTAGGACCTGCTTAAGGTTCTGGTTTTTTTTTTTCCTGTGGTGATGAAACTATTGATGAACTCTTAAAGCTGAGGAAATAAGATCAATTTCTGTTATAAACTGAATGTCAGATTAGATATTTGAATAACTATGTCAGAAGGTAAATTAAGGTTTTAAAGGTATTTTAGTGTGAGCAAGCATTTACCTCATTAATAAGTTACTTTAAAATAATTTTATCTCTGATGCTTCTTAAGATCTCCATTGGGTTAATTCAAAAATAATGATGTAATTTGTTTTAATAGAAACGTGTATACACACATACTAGAATCTGAAATCATCTGTCCATTGTGGAAGCATACGATCAAAGACCACTGCTGGGAGCACAGTGGTTGCCATCAAGCTTAGTCTCGTGTTCATTCTTCTAAAGCAATTAACATAAAGGAAAGGCAGAGATGGATGAGAAGGGAGAGGAACAACAGAGGGAGGCATCTAGAGGTGGAAGCTTTGGAGAGTCAGAACGGTGGCTACTCAGAGAATGTCAAGGAGGGAGCAGGAGAGCCAGCTCTGATAAAGTCTTCATCATCATATCAAGGAGCTCCTGAAACCATCCCCAGCCAAACTGCAAAGAGCTGAAAAGCAGAAAGCTGTGTCTCCAACATGCAGAGCTATTGTCAAGATGAGCGGTAGTAGTACAGGCGTTCAGGAGAAAACCATCAACTGCACCGACGTCCCCCTGCCTGAGTTATTCCAAAAGGCTCCTGGTTTTTTTCCTGTTTTTATTTTCTGTCTTGATGAGAAATGTGCTGATGTTCACCCTGTCTCAAGGCAGATAGAACGCTGACATATAGTTCACAGTTCACGTAACTGGTTTCCTATTCTTTTTCGTCTGCTCTATCATGCTCTGATGTATCACCCCTCATTCAGAGGAGTGTAGAGCACTCCAGTTGTGCCACAATGCACTCAGTCAGACTCTTGCCATCTTTCACTATGGCACAGCAAATTAAGGAGGGGGTGTTGGGACTTACCCAAGGGATTAATGGCAGAGCCAGGCTTTGGACACAGATCTGTCTAGAAGAGTACTTCTATATCCCAAGAATCTCCAGTCTAGATACCCAGTCCCCTGGCATCTCAACTCATGGCCGTTTTTGGAGAGTTCCACAAAACTTTAAAGAGTATCATGCAAATGGCATGATACAGGTTAATTCTTAATACATTCAGATTTTTTCACTGCATAAAATCCTTCAAGAGTCAACTGTGGGTGAAAATCACATATGTGATGTGCTCATCATTGGTTGGAATACAGGGAGCCGAGAGGAAGCTTGGGAGCCCTTCAGCCCTGAGCTGTTAGAACTGTGGAGTCTTTCCTCAGCTCCTGGCTTGCAGTTAGACATGTTCCTATGCTTGAGTTGTCAGACACGAAGCATGTGCAGAAATGAGGGTCTTCTATGGTAGGTCTGGTCCAGAAGAACTCCCATCTGAAACCCCTGATCCTTCTTTCCCTCCATGACCAGACCTGTCTGGGCACAGCAGTCTTGGCTTCTGTGTGTGATGGTGGACTTGCACAATAGGAGAAACCTCAAAGACAGCTTCCAGATACTGTAGAATTCTTCTTTAAGACATTACACAGCTGGCTGGGGAGATGGCTCAGTGGGTAAAGTGCTTGCTGAGCAAGCATGAGGACCTGAGTTTGAATCCCTGGCCCCTACAAAAATAGCTGGCCATGACAAGAAGGCCTGTCAACCCTTCACTGGCAGGCAGAGACAGGAGGTTCTTGGGACCTTAACTACACAGCCAATCTAGACAAACTGGCAATCTCTGGTTTAGTGAGAGACCTTTTCTCAAAAGCCAAGGTGGAGAGCAATAGAAGAACATGACTTCTGCACACATGCACATCTGCAGACATACGTGTACACACATGCATATGCTGCATGCAAAAGAATCAGTAAAATGGATTTTGCACAGCAAAAAAAAAAAGTCTACTCTTTTGGAAAATTATTCAAGAGATCTTGGTTTAGATTTTTTTCCTTAGGTCTCCTAAGGCCTTTAATTTCATAGAGGATAAATTACCCAGAGTGCTTCTTAAGTATGTAGCCCCAGCCTGTTAATGTGGCCTGATGTTTTATAGATTCCTCTTCTGCGGGGGAACCACAGACACCTCTCTGTGTCATGGTGGGATCTAAAGTATTGAGGTTCACAATCACCGTGGGTAGAGCCTGTAGGACACAGTGACAGCTGCTGCAAACTCTGTTCCCTTTTCCATCTAATGGGGGCCCAGCCCACACGTTGCCTGTCCCATGGGTTGTTTGTGAGATCCCAATAAAATGGTATGAAAGGGTTACAGCATGCTCTGAGGATGGGAACACACACTGCAATTTTCAGTCTTACTAACTCACATATGAAACATGTCTAAGAACAGTGTATTCCAGCTGAGAAATTAAAAGCTTTGTTCCTTTGGAGTCAGGCTGTGTCCCTGTACAGATCAATGCTGCTGAAGTGGAGAGAGAGATTTAATTACCTTGAGCCTCAGTGCCTTCCCCCGCTGAGAGCAGAGAGCTCCTAAGGAGAGGAAGGGCTGAGTCTAGAGGTGACAGGCCACTCTGTCCATAGGCAGACACCAAGGGAAGCCTAAACCACACACTCTGGAACCTTTGAAGGGCCAGACAACTTGACAAAAAAAGAGCTGGCCCCAAAGAGGAGTGATCTTGTGTCTCTAAAAGGCCAAAATTCTATTCTTGTGTGGCACCCTGGGTAGAAAGAGAATAATGCCGCCATGCTGGCTTGAATGATTGTGAGTCTCACATGACACACAGCGCTGTGTCTGCTTACATACACAGGTATGCATACTCCAAGTGATACGTGTGCCTACAAGCTTAGTATCACACACACATGGGGTATATGAACCATTGACAGTTTTGTGTGCATGTATCTATGCATCTGAACACATTCTGCGTGCAAAATGTGAATGGATTGTACAGAAATGTGGCGTTTGCTAAAATGTACCCAAATGCAAGCTTAGACGCGGTTTTCTGCTCATGGGTCTATGAATGGCTATGTGCTCCCAAGGGGGAAAATCCACAGCTTCACTGATCCATGAGGGTCTCTATACATAATTACTATATGTGTCAGTATTGATCAGGAACCTAAAACTGGAAAGGCAGTGGAGGGCTGCCTGCTAGAATCATCTGTGAGCTGGGTCTCAGAGATCAAAGGTGAATAGACCAGAGCCAGAAAGAGATGAAAAAGCAAGTGGTTCCTGCACTTAGAGACAGATAGGTCAAGGATCACATACTAAAGATATGAGGTACCCAGCATGAGCCTGAGGAAGGGAACTGGAGTGCAGAGAAAAACACAGTATACTAACGAGGAAGCAGAGCCTTCTGGCCAATAAGTCTATAACTGCCCAGAAGTCCCAGGCAGAAACCTCACCCCCATCCCAGATGCCTTCTTGAAGCTGCCCATCAGCTACATCACAGTGTGCATAATATGTGGGCTGCCATATATACACAGCCGTCTGTGTTTTCACAGACCTTTCCCAGGGTTAAACAGCACTTAATATATGTATAAAGTGTTTGGGAGGGATGTTACTAGGGTTACTATTGCTGTGATGAAACACCCTAACCAAAAGCAATTTGGAAAAAGGGTTTATTTGGATTACGTATCCTGCGTCACAGTCCACTGACGAGAGCCAAGGCATGACATCAATCTGGCCAGGAACTTGGAGACCGGAGCTGGTGCAGAGGCCAGGGAGGGGTGCTGCTTACTAGCTGGCTCCTTGCTAACCACCCCAGTGATGGCACCATCTACAGTGGGTTGAGCCCTACCCTATCAATCACTAAGAAAGTGCCCTACAAGCTTGCCTACAGCCCGGTCTTATGGAGTCATCTACTCAATCGAGGTTCCTTCCTCTCAAATGACTCTAGGCTGTGTAAACTGATATAAAACAAGCCAGCACAAACTGGAATGAAGTGGAATCCTGCCCTCTTTTCCTTGAAATTCAGTGTGAGAACAAAGATAGGAAAGCACACTATGCAGTGAGAACACCTAACAATATAACAGAGGGGGCATAAGAATTCAGTTGCCTAGATTCCTGTTCAAGCCTGAACTCTGTCTTTTGTGCGCCGTGTGCTCTTAGCAAGCTACCTCTGCGAGCAAATTTCCTTCCTCTCAGCTCAGAGCTAACAGTATCACTGGGCCATTGTGGAAATTAAAGGGGAAATGTGTGACGTCATCTGGTAAAGTACCAAGCACAAAGCAAGCTTAATAGACGTGAGCGTGTTAGGCAGGCTCCATGAGGAGGTGACACCGACTTGCATGATAGCAAGGCTGCACCAAAGGGCAGAGAGGACGTGCTGGTCCTGAGCTCTGTGAGGCAGCCCTCTTTTACAGGCATGTGGCAGTGCCCAAACACCCAGTTCCCTTACATCTCTGAACCTGGGGACAGGAGGGGACCTCAGGGAAACAGAAATCCAAACTCTAACTTCACTAAGGCAGAAACAATCGATTTAGGCATGCCCACAGCCCTCCCCAAAGCCCGTGGAAGGAATAGCAAAAAGTATAAAGCCATGCATTTATGTGGCATCTGAGCTGATATAATTGATAGGGCTGCTGTCCGCCAGCCAAGAACCTTTGTCAGATATAAAATGAACCCTCTTCTGGGGCGGGACAGTCCGATGTTGCCCACTCTGGTGGGTTGCTGGAAATACTGTATAAATTCAAATTAGTCCACTGCCTCCTGTGTGCAAGCATAATCCTGAGCATGTAGTTCAGCATGCAGCACCCAGCCAGACTACACCCCACTCACCTCTCGGGCAGCTACTCAGCCTGACTCTACAGAGTAGCCCTTCCCAGGGCAGGGGCCAGACCTCAGGCTATGTACTGCAAAGGCAGCAGTCAACAGGACTTTGTGTGCCCACTTCTAAAGAAACTGTGTCTTTGGAAAGCAATGACATCCATTGCAAAGAAAGCTCCTATAACAAATCCTTGTGAAACTTTCTGTGGGAAACAGAGGACCCTAAACCAGGCCTCACAGTCAGAACCAGTGCAAAAATATGGGTGAAGAATGAAGAATCCTGAGTGTTTTAGGTATGTCTGCCAAACAACAGGAGTAGAGATAAAGATTGCTTCACTTTTAGGTTTTATAACGCTATGATAAACATCGGGACCTAAAGTAACTTGGGCAGGAAGGGCTTACTTCATTCTGTAAGTCTCTCTATAATCCAGGGAAGTCAGGGCAGAAACTCAAGGCAGGAACTGAAGCAAAAGCCATGGAGGAAGACGGCTTAGTGGCTTGCACATCTTGCTTTCTTATAAGCTCGCTGGACCACCAGCCCAGGGATGGCACTGCTCACAGTGATCTGGGACCCTCACATCAATCATCAATCAAGAAAATGGCTCACATGCTTGCCCACAGGTGTGTATGGTAGGGTCACTTCCTCCATTCAAGTTAACTCTGATTGCCCACTTGATAGGTTATACTATAGACCAGAGGCAAGCCCCTCGGTGCGCCTGAGAGATTATAACCTAGACTAGAAAAGCCTCTGGGTGTATCTATGAGCATTATCTAAATAAAGTTAATGACCATGGATAATTCACTCCAAATATAAATGCTACAATCTGATGGGAAAGGTTTCCGGATGGAATCAGGGGAGGGCTGAGCAGCTGCAGTCATTTTTTTTTCTTCCTGTGGATGCACCATGACCAGCTGCCTCAGGTTCCCGTCACCAGGCCTTCCCCGCCATGACTGACTGTAATTTCCACATACAAACTAAAGTAAACTCTCCCTTCCCTAAATTGCCTTTATCCACCATTTTTATTACAAGAGTGAGAAAGTAACTAATTCATAAAAATGGTACCAAGGGATGGGGCGACTGCCGTGAGACACCTGGCCCTGCGGTTCTAGGGCCTTAGCAACTTGGAGGAGTGTGTTAAGAGTTTAGAATTTTGAACTAGAAAAATGTCTCCAATGCTTACATAAGCAGAGCTTAATGAGCAACCATGGGGGAGGGGTATGAAAAAACAGAAGGCCAGCAGAGTATAGACACAGAGGCACAGCTCATGAGTTTCAGGAGGAAACAAGGACACTACTGGGAACTGGGCTACAGGTCATACTGGGTTATACTGGGTTATACTCAGGCAAATAATCTGGCTGTATTCTGTTCATGTTCTGAGACCTTGAGTGCAGATGGACTTTTAAACCTAATGCATTTGTCAGAGGAAATTTCTAGGCAAGAGAGTATTCAGACTGGGTCATGGCCATTGCTCACCACACTTTCAAGGTGTAAGTGAGAGACAGCAGCAATGGGACAAAATGGTATTCTTTTAAAATACAGTCTGGTGAGGACTAGAGAATGAACAGTTTCACCACTGCAGGATAAAGTTTAAAGTTACTGAGAAGGAAGGTGCTGAAAAAGAGGCCACAATTATTAAAGCCCGGGACAATATTTTTTAAAAGGTGTCCACCAATTGAAGGCTCCGACTTGTGAAAGTGTACATTCCTTTGGAAGGAGAGAGCCTAAACTGAGAACTCTATTGAAAATGTTTCCTGCTCCTGGGAAGCAACAGCCCAGTGAAGCTTCCCCAGGGTTAGCACACGCAGAGGCTGCTGCAAATGTGGTCCAAGGAAAATGGGGTACCACACTCTCATCTCAAGTTGGCAAAAGAACTTGGCAGCATCAGCCACAGGGCACTGGTTTCACAGGCATCAAAGTTGCAGTATGGGAGTGGAGGAAGGATGTCATGGAGGCTTTCATCACATTTCCAGAGAGCTGATAAAGCCAGGCAATGTATGACAGGGTTGGGTTTCTTTAAGGAAGCCCCAAGAGGCTTCCTTGAAGAATAAAGCTGGGAAAACAAATCTGGAGTTGTAATAAAATTCTCGAAATGTTAGGAATGTGAAGCCCATGGGACAGCTGGATAGAGCTATAGGCATGGAAAGGAGGCAGCCCAAGAGGGAAAAAGCTATGCCTGCTATGGATTGCAGAGGTCAGGAGGCAAGGCTTCGTAATCCCTTTGCAGTTCAGATGATTCCATGATGGGCATGATGCCAAACACAGAGCTGCAGGATTTGGCACTTTCCCTGCTGGATATTGGTCTTGCTCTGGTCTGATCATTCCTTGCTGCGCCCTCTGCTTCAATTTTGGAAGGGGAAAGTTTATTGTGTGCCACTGTAAATTAGAAATATGTTTTATATTTTATAGGAGCTCACAGTTAAGAGATTGTGTTGAAGCTGAGTGAAGGTGGCACATACAGGAGGCAGAGGCAATCAGATCTCTGTGAGTTTAAGGCCAACCTAGTCTACACAGCTAGTTCCAGGATAGCCAGAATCACATAGGGAGACCCTGGCTTGAAAAACAGACAGACTGTCTTGAGTCTCAAATGAGACTCATACTTTGAACATTTTAAGGAAGGTAGAAAATGTTAAAGACTTTATGGACTTTTGATGTTGGACTGATCCCATTTTATAAGAGCTGATCATAAGTCTATATCAAGAGAGTACGAAGGGTTGTGGCTTTAAAGTATATTTGAATATCAAGTTGACATGTAGACTTGTGATGGCTAACAAGAACTGTCACGATAGCAGGATCTATAGTCATCTAGGAGGCAAGCCTTTAGGCTTACCTATAAATTTTGTACATTAGATTAACTAAAGTGTGAAGACTCTCAATATGGACAGTACCATTTCATTAGCTAGGTTCTTAGGCTAAATATTAAGAAAGAAAGAAAGAAAGAAAGAAAGAAAGAAAGAAAGAAAGAAAGAAAAGAGTGAGGGAGGGAGGGAGGGAGGGAGGGAGGGAGGGAGGGAGGGAAGGAGGGAGGGAGGGAAGCAGGGAAGGAAGGAGAGAGGGAGGGAAGGAGAGAGGGAGGGAGGAGGCGTTGATGATACATACCTTTAATCCCAGCACTTGGGAGGTAGAGGAAGAAGAATCTCTGTTAGTTATGGCTAACCTGGTCTAAGAGCGAGTTCCAAGACTGAGTAACAACATTCATCTGTCTGTTTCTGAGGAATCAATGTGACCAGCTGCCTCCTGTTCCTACCACCATGTCTCCCCTGACGAGACAAATAGTAACTTCCAACTGTAAATCAAAGGAAACCCATTCTTCCTTAAGATGCTCTTAGACAATATTTTATCCCAGCAGTGACACACACACACACACACACACACACACACACACACACACACACACAAAACAACCTAATACATACATCATGATGAACTGAGCTCTCAAATAGTAAGTCCAAATGAACCCATCTTTCTTTAAGTTGCTTGTTTCAGGTATTGTCACAAAAATAATTAATAATAAAAAAGTAATTAATACAAGAGATTATATACTTCCTACACATGATAACATAAAATAAACCTCACCAATCCAAAAAAATGGGAAATATGAGGGGTAGCAAGAAAATATGAGGTCAAAGAAAAACAAAACTCAACAGGGAAAAGAGCAAATTCTGAAGCTCCATGTCTGGCATCTAGGACTCTTGGTGGTATCATCTGGACTCAAAAGCCTTCAATAGCCCCATCCCTCCATGCCTGCCATCTGTAGCACATATAGCCTCTCGTTGTCTGGATCCACTCTGTGCCTTTACCCAGTCAGTATCCCATGGTCTACATTTCTAATACCATGGAGTCTCCCTTGCAACTCAGGCTTCACTCCACAGCTTCAGGCAATGGATTTTCAGGGCCTACAGAGGGAAATACAACCCTGCCACATCGTGTGGCCCTGGAGGCTTTCCAGAGTCTTTGTAAAAGTCTCCATGACTCTCTACTAGATTTTGCATGCCTGGGAAAACAAGTACCATGCAGACAGTGCCGAATTCTGCTGCCACCGTGAGATGCAATCTGGGCCCCATCTACCACAACTATATATAGTGGTTTCTGTACACCTTCATTACTGAACTTAGGAAAACCTTCCCTATGCACTTGTTTTCCAGTGGGGGACTCTTTCAGAGGCATTCTGATTGGTCTCCCTCCTTTGGAATGAACTGTACTTTGAAAAGCTGAAGTCTGATGAGTGGGTCTTGCCCCCAAGGTACCTTTCTTGTTTTCCTAGTACAAAGTTTCTCCTCAATTGCACTACTCTTTTTAACAAGCACAGATGCTTTGCCTGGACCTTCCTTGTCAGTAAAATTAACCTTGCTTGCATTCCTCTCTCCACCAGACTATACATTTTCCCTATCTTCCTGCTTTGACTTCTCATTTAAAACATCAGTGAGCAGTAACCAGGAAACAGCCTGAATGAATGTTACTGTCTTGAAACTTCCTCTCTGAAACAAGGTAGTCTGTTTCTATTGAACTGAGGCTTATTCAAATTCTCAGAACACGGCAGAATGTAGCCACTATTTGCCAGAACATAATGCGAATGACCTGATTAAGTTCTCACTAGCATCCTTGCCCCACTCTGAAACCCCTTGAGACAGAACAACCCTGTTTTCTGCATTTCTCTCGGCATTCTGGTCTTCCCACTATGTGGGGGGGGAAAAAACTCGCGGGGGAGGAGGGAGTCCGGCGACGGGGTCCCACGGCGGTCTGACAGCAGTGGGGTCCGGAGCGGGCTTCCCACACCACCGGCATTCACGCAGCCACCACAGGCAGGCCCGCAGCTGTATTGAGAAGGTCCAGGGTTCCAAAGGCTGGGAACCTGGCGGAGGCAGGTGCAGGAAGGCCCAGGCGACACATGGAGTCTGGTTTTCCAAAGCTTTTATTGTTCATGGCATGGTGAGTGGGTGTAGATGGTGGGCATCCCGCAAGAGCCAGGGGAGCCTGACTTTTATAGGAAGGGGAGAAAGGGGAGGGAATAACTTAATTAGCTATGCCCTCCGGCCTTTAGATAACTCATTAATATTTTAATCTCTGGAGGTGGAGACCTGCTAATCACGCCTTCTACCTGTGTGTTATGTGACTGATGGTGCAGGTTAAATGGAGTTACCTGGTCTAAGACCCGACACCACTAGAATAACCTGCTAAACTCTGCTTGCATATCTAAGCTGTATCTAGTCCACAGCTAACAACTCTTCTGTGTCCCACCTACAAACCAGTTTCAAAGGCCTGTGAACAGATGCTCAGGTTTGTCCCAGCAACAGTCTCAATCCTTGGCCCTAAAAATTCAGTGTGAGTTTCCTTTCTATTTGCTGGGGCAAAACATCTGATGAAGACAACTTAGAGAAAAATGATTTATTTTGGCCCAAATTTAAGAAAGAACAGTCCATGGTCACTGGAAGGCATAGCAGCCTGGGTGTGAGATGGCTGGCTGGTCACAGCTGGTCACATTATGTCTACAGTCAAGAGCCAGAAAAAAAAAAAAAAAAATGAATGCTGCCACCCAAAGTTTGCTTTATCCCCTTTCCCTGATGTAGTCAAGGATCCTGGCCTGAGCTTGTGCTGTCCACACTTGGACTTGGTCTTCCCTCTTCACTTAAACCTCACTGAAAACCTACTTATACTGTGCCTGGAGGCCTCTCCTAGGGCACTCTAAATTCAGGCAAGATAACGATGAAGATTAACCATTACACCTCCTCAAAGCACTGGTACCCACGGCTGCACCTGTAGCTAGCTAGGGGATGTTCGAGGATGGGTCTTAACCTGTACATTTTATCATTGTACTCAAGTAACTGAACCTTGTGATGTAAGAAGCCTTGGTAGTTCATTACACTGGTAAACACACAAGTAGCCTTTTCCCAGATGTGGGGCCTCAAAAGAGAACTTCTCATGAACCTGGTTCTGGCAATCAGTGGGTCAATGATTCTGGTTACTCACAGGTTTGCTGACTTTCAGTTTAAATATCTTTTAAAAGAACAGTGCCCAAGTCTTAAGTTACAGTGCAGATCTTTTTTAAAAGAAAAGTCATATGTAGTATTTTTTTTTAAGTAACAAACACAGAAACAGGAATTCAAAGGTATCAGTCATTACAACTTGGCCTCAGCCACCCACAGCAGACCTTTCACTCAAGTGTACAGCACTAACGGACAAAGCCTCTCCCTTTCCGGCTATTTTGGAAAAAATAGTTACTTATGTTCTACCTTCCATCTTCTTCCCAACCCATTTTCTCATCTACTGATTATTAAAAACCACAATAAGTACTCGCCAATGTTCTGCAGCCACCATAGCCACGGGGATGGGGAGTCAGAAATGAAGAGAGGCTTCTTCTGTAGAGCTCACGCTCCAGTGGGGGTCAGAGAGAGGGAAAGAGAATAGAAACAAGTGTAAAAAGAAGTCATTGCTGCTCCATGCAGTAAAGCCCACAACAGACAAAGACTAAAGGGCTGGGTTATAACAACATAGATTTTAAATGTCCCCAACATACCCAACATCCAATCATTTCACTGTTTTTCACCAGAAGTAATTTGTTGTATATGATTTAATATGGTTTGTTTTTTTTATTCTGTCTGAAAAACTTCTGGCACATTAAAAAGCACAGGTACAATGAGCAATTGTGTGTCAATCATACAACATTATGTACCAAACCTTTTACCATTTTTTCTCTATTTAGTGGGAACCTCTCCACTGAATTTCATGTTTATCTTCCCTAATGTATGTCACACTTTTATTAATATGTGTGTATTTACAGCTGATATTCTGCATTAAGTTGTTTAGAAGGTCACATAACTATTATACTGAACCTTGATTGCTGCCCATTTTGTCCTTGAATGTATTTGCATTAATCTCTAATTTATTCATGTTCTTGGCCATACTTTTATTTGGTAGCATTACAGCATTGGTCTGCCTTCCTGATGATAAATATTTATTTTGCATAACTAAACCACCATGTCTGTCCTTTAGTATCTTCCAAGATGCAGATACCAAGATGGAATTCGGTGTGTCAAATACCTGTTGTAGAAACTCTTACAAATAATTAAGAAGGTTGGGGAGGTGAACTTCAGATCAAGCTGTGGGCCTGACATGTATGGCAAGAGAGTAGGAAAGAAGTACAGACAAGAAGGAGCTGTTGACAGCTAAAGCTCTATGACATGGAGTCTCAGCCAAGGTGCCGGGTAGTCTGCAAGTAAACAACCATGCATTACAGTGACTGTCCAACATCCGTGCCCTACCTCTAGCAGAAAGCCACTCAGATAAAGCACTGTAGAAGATCAAAAGTGTGGCTGATGGGGCATTCGTCAAGCGCAGCCCTACAGGAGGCCTCCTGAAGAGTGACCCTATCATGTCCCTTCATAGCTGCTACACTGTGCATTCATTCATTCATTTGTTTTCTCTATATATATATACATTTTAAGATGACACGTTGGAGAAAATTTGCACAGAATAGTGTCACTAAAACTGAGTCATAATATGTCAGTCATCAGTTGTAGGACCAACACAACAAACAGTTCCATTCATTTATTGTTATCTACATAGGGCTTGGCTGCCAAGGCTCTATGGCCAATTCTAGAAACTTTATGATAAAGCATTGAAATCAAACAGATCTGTATTCCATTGTCTCAGCCGCTTAGCTACTACACAACCCTGACATTTCACTTCACTGATGGGCCTCGATTTTCTCATATGCAAAGCAAAGCTGATCAAACTTACCTTAGAGGGATTTTGGGAATTAAAGAAGCCTGTCACACATAGTAGGTGTTTTCAAAAACATCAGTTGTTTCCCATTGCACTGAGATATTGTTAAGGATAAAAGAGTCTATTCTTGGAAGAGATCATTTTTCTCAAGCTGAGAAATACCTAAAAACTTAAAGCTTTGTTTCTGTAAACTCCAGCTATCACAACTGGTGAATCACCAAAGCTTCTCATTCACACCCATCGCTCTTGCTAAAGCAGCATTTGTGATTAATCTCACTCCAGGACTAAATCGGTCCCAAGTGCTTCCAAGGCACTTGATAAAGAAGCTCTCTGATTTATAGCAAACATCGTTATTGAGCAGTGGCAGAGAGAGGACATTGGGGGATTTGTCTTGCTAGAAACTCTGTCCATTGGAGTCATTTCTTCTACTTCCCTAGATAAGAGTTCAATTTATTTCAAAATAGATAGATGGCATCCTATGGATGTTTTTCCTTGTTCCCTTCCTGGGTATGAGGGGAGGAAGACTTGGAAACTCTTCTAAATAAAGACTAGTAAGTATTTTTAATATTGGATGTATTCTCCAGTTCACAAGAGGCTAAGGCACATAGTAGGTCCCTAACACAATACCTTTGGCAGTATGCCACCATCTCATTTACTCTTCACAGTAGAGCTGCAAAGTACATGGTGGCCATCTCCCCCATTTGATGAGGAGGGGAGCCAAGGTTTGCAGTGAGGAAGTAGCTGATCTGGCACTGTAATGGCGACCTAGATCACGACGTCACTGCTCTCTGTGGTCCAGGAGCAGAGCCATCAGACCCATTTCCTCGAATTTCAGATGCCTGAGCACCATGGCATCATGCTGAAACTCTGGTTTGCCAAGTCTGCAGCTGTGGGCGTTTGAATGAGAATGCCCCTAGAGGTTCATATATTTAATCCAGTCAGTGGATTGTTCAGGAAGGATTACGAGATAAGGCCTTACTGAAGGCTTACTGGAGAAGGTGTGTCACTTTGGGTGGGCTTTAAGGTTTCAATCAGCTCTCTCTCCCTCTCTCCCTCTCCCTCTCCCTCTCCCTCTCCCTCTCCCTCTCCCTCTCCCTCTCTGCCACCTGTGGAGGATAATATTTAAGTTCTCAGCTACTGACACAGCACCATGCCTGCATGTATGCTGCCATGTTGCCTGCCATGAAGGTCATGGGTTCATCCTTTGAAACTGTAAGCAGGGCCCCAATTCAATGGGATCTTTTATAAGTCACATTGGTCATGGTATCTCTTCATAGCAATTGAACAGTAACTAAGAGAGCATCGTCATTTTCTTCTCCTCTTGGAGCTCATTTGGCTCCATTCCAGAACACATTTATGGGGTGTTTGCCTCTCAGTCATAGGCTATCTTTATTTCCTTTGCCTTTAGAGCCTGAGACTCTGTGCCAGCAACCCTGACAGATGGCTGTCTTGTCTTTACTTAGTTACAATAACTAAGAATTCCCTCACTCTATCAAACTGCCCAGTGTTGGGATTTTTTATTTGCTTGACCAGCACAGCTGTCCCTGGTATATTATTCCTGGACCTTGGACTGACCCTAGCAAAACAAGTGGAAAGAAGACCTCAGGCTTAAGGAGACAGGTGTTGAAGCCTTTCCATCTACTAATGTATGGTATATGTCATACATAACTTTTCTTAATCCCTCGTTTCTCATTTGTATAATGAAACCATATGACCATTAACTCATTCATGTAAATACTCCTTTGTATAAGGAAGAGAATAACCAAATAATAGCAACACAAATAATGAAAATATTAGACATCTCATTCTGTAAGATATTTACAAGAGTGGAAATATCACTGAGCCAGCCCAGCCACTCAGGAGATGTTGGGACAGCATCTCACGGAACACACAGATGCAAACAAAATCATCAGGCTTAGACTCCATGCAAAGACAGCCTGCCCATAGATTCTCTTAAGAGTGAAGAAGTAAACACCACTCCTGAAAAACATTTGCTCAGCTTTATTTCTGATTGGCCAATCTAACCACTCATCACTTCTAGATCAGCTACTGGCTGGTAAAGAGCATTGCACTAATGATTCATTCTCTTGGGCAGGACACACTGCCACCTGGAAGTGCAGTTTGCTGGAAGAGAAGAGGAAGAACAGTTATTGACTAGTATATAAAACAAAAGCCCTCACGGACACATCCATCTATGTGTTCAGGAAGGTCCCAGACATATCTCGTCTTGTGTTAACTATTACCCATGCCTACTATTAGAACTGCTAACAGCAAGTACCCAGGGGGATGAGATGGTTTGCATATGCTTGGCCTAGGAGTGGCCCTCTTTGGAGCTAAGGCTTTGTTGGAGTAGGTTTACCCTTGGTGAAGTAGGTGTGGCCTTGTTGGAGTAGGTGTCACTGCGGGCATGGGCTGTAAGTCCCTATTCCTAGCTGCCTGGAGGTCAGTCTTTCACTACCAGCCTTCAGATGAAGATGTTGAACTCTCAGCTCAGCCTGTACCATGCCTGCCTGGATGCTGCCATGTTCCTGCCTTGAGGGTAATGGACTGAACCTCTGTATCTGTAAGCCAGCCCCAATTAAATGTTCTGCTTATAAGAGTTGCCTTGGTCATAGTGTCTGTTCACAGCAGGAAAACCCTAACTAACACAGAAGACTTCTGTTCACCCTCAGTGATGTCTTTGAAAAGTTACCACGAATGGGCTTGTCTTGCTATATATTGCCATAGTGTGTTATTCACATCAGTCTCAATGAATAGTACTCTGAGTGGGTTCAAAACTTGTGTCAAAAGAGTACAAAACTTGGGTCGCCCTGGCTTCAGTTGTGGAGAGGAGAAAGGCAGTTTTTGGGTGTCATCTGTATTCACGTCATTTTTTCTAAGTAGTCACCTCCTGTCCTCGGTGTCTGTGGCCCAAACATAATGGTACTCTTAGTTTTGTATTATTTTTGTCACCAACATGTTTCAGATGTCTCATATGCTCAGTCTTACTTGTCAAGCTAGTGGGACATAAAAACACCATTGAAACTCACAAATGGGTGTGTCACAAATGGGGGGTTTCCCTGGAAAGGCTTAACTGAGGATGGAACACTCACCTTTGTAATGGAGCAGAACTCCATGGTTTGGGGTCCCAGGCTGAATACAAAAGAAAAACCGAGCTGTGCATCAGTATATTTCTCTCTCTCTCTGTCTCTCGTTCTCCCTCTCCCTGTGCTTCCTGACTACAGATGCAATGTGACCAGCTGGCTCACATTCCAGCCTCCCTGACTTCCCCACCAATGAATGACAGACTGTATCCTCAAATCACATCAGTGAGCCAGATTAAAGTCTTTCCTTAAATCCCCTTCAGTAGTGAGAAATGCAACTAATATGAATAAAGTTGTGGACAGTTGGGTTAACAAGAGAAATCAAATTTAGCCATGAGAACTGGACTTGTCTTTCTGGTATTACTGATGTTGGCCTCAGGATGGATCTCCAGCTCTGCCGGGTTACTGGAACCAGCTCAGGGAGGCTCTACCCACAGAGGATATGGAAATGGGGTGCAGAGTACTTTAAGTTGTCTGGAGAGGAAAACAAAAACTATCGACAAGACTATGTCATATCTTTCTCTTGAAGTGAGCTTCCTTATACAAAAGACTGTCTTATCTGGGTTTCTGGCAAGAAGGGGTCTCCCCTTAGGCATTGGCCCCAGACTTCTGTAAACCATCTTTAAATGTAGGTAGAGCCTAAGCCATAGGTGAGAAGCAAAGCAGGCAATAAATCCTGATGGTGAGTCCCATGCCAGGCACTTGCCTACATGCCACCCTGCCTGCTCACTTGCTCCAAGGGGCAGGCGCCATGGGTCTCAAGCCTGTTCAGCACTTTACCCATCCTTTCACCCACCGCTGCTACTGGTTGAGCTTTCGGATATCATGGAGCTATGCAAACCTGAAACATGGTTACCATATGTGTGCCCCTCACTCGTCTCCACTTCTAAATAGCCAGGCCAGTGAGAAACCCTGGTTACACATCAAGATGTTCCAGAAACTGAAGCACAGGGAGCAGGGAGCCAGGTGTCAATAATAAATGAGAACTGTGTCTCACCACTGCTAAAGAACTCTCTAGGCTCCAATAAAAACATGTTAGAAGGGGAGCAGCAAGGACTTTACCCTTTACAGGTATGAAAATGATCGGGAGAGCTTCTTCTCCCCCACACATCATAGAGCAATAAAATGAATGCTTTTAAATAATGGAGAAGAACTGTTGGCCCTGCTGTCCAAAAGTAAGAGAACAGAAACACTTCCCATCCTTTCTGCCTTTATGAGGTCCACCAGGGGAAGTGGCAGGCTTCGGAGTCAGAAGATGAGGGTTGAACTCACAGCTGTGCTATCGACAAGCGCAGTGCTGGACACATGCTACTTAATGCCTTCTGGTTTGGTATCCTCAATTTAAAAAGAAAAAAATGGAAGCAATACCGCTCCTCACAGGAATGCAGTACTGTAGAAAGGACAGTGGTTTACAAATGAGCAGTCCTTTTCTTCCAACCCAGGTCAGCTCTCTTCTTGAAGGTGATGCTAGACAACTTACCCAGTTCCAGTAAGCTTTTTTCTTCCCTAGGAGTCGAGAGCATTTATCCTTTCAGTCTTGTAGGCTGATTTCAAAGGCATGATTCAGATTAAAACAAACCTAACCTATATAGTTAAGCAAGTATACAAATGCAAACTTACTATTACAGCAATGGGATACTTAGTCTACACTATTATTGCTCAGGTTAAGCATCTCAGGCCAAATTAAAAAAAAAAAAAAAAATGAGCTGTGTCTTTGCCTGCTGAAAGAGACCAAACACATCGTTCAATTCTAGGCTTGCTACCCACTAACCAATCTAGACTTACTGTGGCTGCAAACCTCCAACCCTGCAATGTGATTCTGTTTGGGTGCTGGAGACTGCACCCATTCTCAGTCACAGCTGGATTCTATGTATGAGGTCCAAGGCAGTCAGGATGATCCCAGCTGCTACCACAGTGACTGCTTCAGGAAACAGAGTTGAGCGTGTGTTTCAATGGCTGTATGGGCAGACACTCTTCATATTGATGAAGCATGTAGCCCTGGGAGTTACTGCCAGCCATCTAGATATCATCCAAGCCAGAGCTCGGAAAAAACCTGAAGAAAATGAGCCACTTTGATGACATCATCATGCTATGTATTAAACTGTATCCCAAACTAATATCTTCTGGGAAGTTTTATTAGGTGAGACTTTTCTTGATAGAATTTGAGTTTGTCTGTCTGTTCTTGCTAGAAAAAAATTGTTCCTTATCTATTAATAGTTTAATCCAAATGAGTTTTTATTATCCCTCTAAACTTCAGTTTCTTGATCCACAGTGGGAATGGGCACAGCATCCATTGACCCTCTATGAGGTTTCAGTGAGGTCCAACTGTGTTTTCAGCAGTGCACTTAGCACAAAGTGAGCATCAATGAAAGTAGTGTGAACTGTACTGTGCTCCGAGCTCTAGTCTATGCTGAGTGCTTTAAGGGCATCACTCATTGAATAACTGCTTTAGAGTCTGAGGATTTACTGTGCCTGCTTTACCAATGGAGAAATGAAGAAATTTCTTCTGACCCACAGGTACTTCTTGGGTATCAGGCAGAAACTTCACAAAGTATGGTTCCCTCTCCTTTAAAAATAATCTTTTGAACAAATGATTTATATTGATCATATAATGGAAATAAAATATTAACTGGATGCCTATAATGTGTCAAGCACTGTTGGGTATAAACATATAGTGGTAAATATATACATCTGGATTATAGGAGAAGGTAGATTAAGTTTGTACCTGGGATCTGTTGTCTTCATGGTCCTAACAGCTGAGTTAACTGCCCAACATCTACATGTTATATTCACATGAAAAGCAAGAACAGTAACAGAAGTTATACAATAAAAAGCATGTAACACTTAAGAACTTGAATATATCTTACAACCAACTGCTATTTAATTTCTCCTGAGACTCCAGCGTGTCTTGAGATGAAATCAAGTGTTTCTCTTATTCCATAGCTTAAAAACTTTCATATATACCAAAAGACGTTACCTTTAATTTATTCATGCTCTTTCTTACATGGTATCAACTTGCATGTAATTTCTAAGATGTCTGAACAGTACAATTAGCTTTTCCAGGAGGACAGAAGAAAAGCTAAGACTAGGGACTATGGTATACTATATTTTAGAAACTTTTTAGGGAAATCAAATGGTATGCTTTACTGGTTACCTGTGCGTGATATTCTCCAAACATCTTTGCACATTATGGGTGCCTATTACAAAACTTTAGAGTAGTGTGAAGAATGGCAACACAGGTACTAGCTACTGTGAAACTCCTCTTACAACTGTTGTTTTGTGTGCAGATCAAGAAATACTTTATAAACAAGACATAAATTGATTCAAACCTATCTTCCTGACAACTAAAAATCAGGATACATCCCAAGTGAGACTTCACAAGCATCAGCAATGGGGGGCCTGCTGTGTCACTTTACCATACCCCAAGATTTTCATGAAGATTGACAGAGGATCTAAGATAACTTTGAAAACTGCAGACAACAAAGTGCTCTCTGATTATATACTTATATGATATGTCCACCTGTATTGAAACTAACAGATAGTCAAGAATGCAATTTGTTCCTTGTCCTTTTATGGTTTTGCCTTTGGTACATGAGAGTTGTGCAAATGGGCAAACTAGAACCAGAGATACAGTTTTGTTCTTTCTAGGTAAGTGGACACACTGTTAAGCCTCTCCAAGCCCATGTATAAACATAAAACAAAAAATCAAACTTACCTCTTATGATTTTGGAATAACTGAGATAAAAAGGGCTTGGCTCAGGGGCTAGAAAGATGGCTCAGTAGTTAAGAACACTGGCTGCTCATTCAGAAGACCCAGGTCCGGTTCTCAGAACCCACATCAGGTGGCTTATTACCATAACTCCAGCTCTAGGGATCTAATACCATTTCTAGCTGCCTTGCACATCTCATGAAACTGCATATACTTCCCACTCATATATGTAATTAAAAGTAAAACAAATCTTTTAAGGCCTAGCCCATAACAGCTACTCATAAAAAGTATTTTCTTGCACTTCTAATTCTCCAACAAAGTATCTATTTAATGTTTCTCAAGAAAACCTTCCCTCTAAAAGATGTTCACCAATGTGAAAGTACAAATAAAAGTGCCTAAATAACTTACATTTCAAAAATTTATGGGGCAGGAGAAATGGCTCAGTGGTTAAGAACAATAGTTGCTCTTCCAGGAGTCCTGAGTTCAGTTCCCAGCAACCACATGGTGGCTCACAACCATCTGTAATGGGATCTGATGCCCTTTTCTGGCACATAGGTGTATATGCAGATAGAGCACTCATCCATTAGATAGATAAATAAATAAATAAATAAATAAATAAATAAATCTTTTTTAAAAAATAAAAATTAAAAAATAAAAATTTACTTCCATTCCTACACATGGTCATCAACTTCTGGCTTCCATGGAGATGCACCTTGACACCTTCCCCCATGTTCTTCCGTAGTACCTGGCTGCTGTCAGCTGGCTAGTGAGAAGCTTGAGGGCAGCACTCGATCCTGTCTCCCAGGTGATGCCCTTGGTGGGAGCATCCTAATTCCCACATCACCATAACAGGAAGACCAACCTCCCTCCTACTGTACTGATCACTCTGTCACCTGGACCACCAGCACTTCCTGTGCCTCTGAAAAGAACCAGCCTCCAGCACCACCTGGAACTATATCTCCCTGAGAGTTCTCCCTCAGGTGCCCCTCTCCACACTCCCTACAGCCCAGCACAGTCTACCACTTACAGACTGTCAGTTCCCATTTCATAACCACCCAGACTCCAAAACCCACTTTAGGCTGGGCAGGAAACTCTTTATAGCAATCACTACAAACTAAGGCGAGAACAGATGACAGTGACATGCATAACATCAATTTATTCTGTGACGTTTTCTTTGTTGGCAGTATTTTAAAATAGGCTGAAAAACATCAATATTTCATGAAAGATAAAAATCTAGACAAATTCAGGTAATAACTGTAATATATGTGACTTGACCTTTGAACATCTATTTTTTTCCCTTGGAAACATCATTTTTAAGAGTTGCATGAGGATGAAAAGGCTCACTGTGCTCCCCACGGAATTTAAGATTCATCCATTTCAGTTCAACTTGCAGTTCTTTTCTCAAGTACGTATGTCAGTGGTATCTGCTCCTGCTTCTGGATGGGGAGAGCATCAGTTTTCTGCTTTTTGACAGTGATGTTTAGGTTCTCTTTCTCCGAGTCTTCAAGAAAACGCTTCACAGTAAGTTTGAACAGTAACCGAGGGTCTGGTCCAGAGAGAGGCGGGCAATTGCAGACCTCCCGAAGTTTGAGAGCCTACAAAGAAGCATACAATGCAATTCCTCACATGGTCTGCATGAAACAACAAAAAGCAAAAGAACATTTCTGTATATTTAAATAGAAGTTAGCTCAAGCATAACACAAGCAGAAGCAGCACAGGTAAGTGTGCAACCATGTTCCATGATCTGACTCATATCCATCACTTTTATATAGCAGGTGTATGTGCAATAGCCACATGGTGGTGTAAACAGGTCTCAGAGAGAGCAAACCGTTCCAGTCACCCTTAGCAGATCCTAAGAACAGTGTCAGATTAACAGGGCTCTGAAGATTCTATAAGAGATTTTTTTTTCAACACAAGAGCAATAATAGAATGTCCATGTCTGGACACACTGAAGAAAACCAACAACAACAAAGTTGTTGTGACCTTCTAGGGTGAAATCGCTGCTAATGACAGAGAAGGAGCCAGACATCAAGATCACAACAATTTTTAACTCTAGGGAGAATAAATGCTGTGGGGAAAGGAAGAGTAATTGTAACACACTGTGGAATTCAGCTGTAACTAGTGTTTATAGTTTAAAATACCAAATCTTGAATCAACCCAAATCACAATTTCATCATTTGGGGAGGAAGAAAACAGCATGCATGTGTCAGGGCTGGGGATGTTTGACAGTGGTGAGAAGAAAGCCTGATCTAGTTCTCTGCAGTAGAAAATAAATAGAAGGCTTAAAACTGGAACATTAGGAAACAGCAACATAAGCATGTAATTTACATATGCTGGGAAACCCCAAACAGCATGGAACAGCATGCAGAAAGTCGCTACTGAAACAGGGCAGGGCCTCTGACTTCTGCTCCACATAACCAGCCTAGCTCTGTACTGGACAAGGAGATAGAGAGATAAACAAGCATGGAGTGTTTCAGGACAGAGAAAAATTCTATCTACTATAACATTGGATACAGACTGTAGCATTATGTCCAAACCTACAGACTGTGTAACACCATGGGTGAACCAGGTGTGGAAGTAAACGCCTAGAACTGAATCACTTAGGAAGTAGACTCAGAATTTCAGGGTTATCATCAGCTATAGAATGAGTTTGAGGCCAGCCTAGACTAGATAAGGTCCTGTCTCAAATGCTTTTTAAAATATGTACTGAAAATTTCACTAAAAATAAAAAAATCTATTACTTTTTTAAAAGTAAAGTTAGCTTGAAAATAAAAAGGCTGAAATTTTTGCTTTTGTCTATTATTTTTTATGCTAATAAATTTTGTACCACATGCTTCTTTGAATGAATTTTCTACTGAATAAATGCACTTTGAAAATGTTTGAGCTGTTTCCTTAAATTGCCAGGAAAGCTGTTTCTTCATAAAGATTTCCTATCACTGTTTCCTCATGTGTAGACTTCCACTTTCTCTCAAGAAAAATTATAGGTCATATATATACATATATTATGTATATATATGCAAAATCTTCTGAATTTCTCAATTTTTGGCTTTCTTCCTATATGTTTCATTACATTTCAGTGTGCTAACATCTTTTCTCTTTAATAAATTCAAGTCTATCCTATTACATAAATCTTCACATTTCTTCAAAAGTAAGACTTTCCCCATTCACACCTAGAATACGCCTTCCACTGCCACTGCCATTCTTTTCTCTCTGACACTATGCATTGCACATAAGGGCCACTTCATTAACGCAGTCTGGATTTAAAACTATAAATAATCATTTTAATAAATGCTGTAAAAATATTATGCAGAGCCTACAATTTTTGAGAAAATAGAAAGATAATCCAATAGCAAGAATATACAGTCTGGAGACTCCTGGGGGAAGGCTGAAGATAAGTGTAAAACTGGCCAGCCTTAAAGATCCAACAGTTGGGAGAGCCATAGGCAGCCACTATTCATTCTGTTCCTTACTTTGCACCAGTAACTCACAAACATTATCTAAGCGTGTGCCATAATGCAAACAACTTTTTATTCAAGTGTCAAGAGGTGAGTGGGGAAGAGGACGGCAGGGCCTTACCCACAGACACACGGGTTCATAAGGCAGAACTCTGAAGAGTCTGCTAACCTAACAGGGTATGGAGAAAAGCAATGGTTAGACCTTCTCAAAGTAAGGTCACCTGTGCAGAATTAAAGCAAAGACCCCTAAGCTCACCACTATTTCGACATTGCCACTTCCTGTGAGCATCTTTTTCTCATTACTGGCCATAATTTTCTACAGCTAATATCACCTAAGTAGTGCAAGCACTACTCAGTTCTACTGCAAAGTGTCCTATTTTTAGCTATTATTCATTATTATTCTATATCCTAGGGTCACTTAAGTATTCACTTGGAATCTCCAGCTGTGGGTGTGACCAGGGAGACCACAGAGAACACGGGCCATACATTTCAAGATAGAAGACAGTCAATCAACAGTAAACAAAATTATTCTAGTTTGAACAGGGAGAATGACAGCATGGGAGACAGGCTATTTAACCTGGATTAATGATTGATATGAAAAGGTCTAGCCACTGTGGACAGAACCATTCTTACACACTTGGTCCTGGATTACATAAGAAAGCAAGCTGAACAAGCCATGATAAGCACACCAGTAAATAGTATTCACACCCCACTTCCCTGCACACACTTCAGTTCCTGACTCTAGATTCCTTTTGTGGCTCCCTTTGGCGATGGTTGTGACCTGTAAGCTAAATAAACCCACTCCTCCCTGAAACTGGCTTGGTCAATGTCTCATCACTGCAACAGAAAAGTAGCTACAATGGAGTAGACTCTTATTCTACACTACATGAAAAAACAGCAGAAGGTTTTAGGCAAGAGAATAACATTTAAAAGATCATTCTGTTTACATGGTAACAACGAGCCATTGGCAGAAACAATGAACCAGGGAGCCTGGAAGGGAGAGAGCTGCAGGAACTAGGAGAGATGATGATGGCGTGTCCTAGGTAGTAGCCATGGTGAAGGACCACGGAGGCTCCAAATGCACAGTAGGGGAAGCGCACAGACTGACATGGACAGAATGCAGAGACGCAGGAAAGAGGGGTAGCAAAGGTTCCACTCTCATGTGCCTTTAAGATGGCACCTGTGAATGTGAGAACAATTTAGTTGCTTGTAGTAAATAATAATTGTGATACAGCCCTGCCTTGTTTGCTGATTAATGATCCCAGTTCATAAATTTTTAAAGACGTTTTAATCAAATTGTTGAAACAAAATCATCTGTGCTCATAAAATAAATCAGATAGTTGATGTCCCTTTTTATATTTTGATGCTAGAATTAATTAGTCACTAAGTAATTGTTTTTTGTGCTTGTGGACAAAGACTGAAGTAAAACTACATTGTGGCTTAGACCCCTTTACTCAGCTAATTGGCTATGACTCTACAAGTTTCTAAAATAAATTTTTATTTGACTTATTGACATTTTACCTCTTTCTAAAGTTAGCCTAAAGAGGTTCATTGTAGTTTACGGTAGTTCTTATAGTTAGCTGAACCTAATGTGTAAGTCCATACATAAACATACATACACACAACACATACATTTTTTGAAACCAGGCTTCATGTCTATATACACATTTTAATCCTGATTTTAACCTGACCTATTAACTACAATCATTTGGCTAAAAATATTACCAAATATTTGCCTTCTTTTGTTATCTTAAAATTAATAATAATGAAAATTATATTTGTTCATGGGAACTGAAACAAACTATGCCTGGTGGGAAGCAACTGCTTGCTGCCCTATGAGTAGAGCTGTTCCATAGCTAGTTATGTTTCTTATTGACTATATACCTATTGAGACACATCAAAATGGCTGCAAAACAGCTAAAGAGTGGTAGGGAGAAAAAGGGAGGGAGAAGAGATGGAAGAGAGAAAGGAGAGATGAATCCTTTCCTGAGGCTTAGGGGTCTACTGACAGAAGGAAGATCACATCACGTCAATAACTGAATCTGCCAGAGGGAACAATTTTCTGAAACCTAACAATACCTTGCAAGGTTTGAGAAATGCTAGAGCAAACAGCATTTTGTTTTGACCCGCACAGTCCCATGGATTCACAGAATTTATGACCAACCTATTTGGTGGCAGTTCCCATTATTGGAGTTGATAAATCCAGGCTCACTCACTCTCAGTAGAACTTCACTTGGGTATAGATGTGTCATTCTATCTGCAAGTCTATATAACTGTCTTTGGATTTAACAGGCTTCCATTTCATATAGGAGTTATTTTACATTATTGTTATTGAATTACCCTTTATACTAGTTATAACATTTTACCATTTTCCTCATTAATTAGTGATTTAAATAAATACTTAGGTAGGTTCATTAAATTATATGATGGGCTGGAGAGATAGCTCAGCAGTTAAGAGCACTGCCTGCTCTTCCAGAGATCCTGAGTTTAATTCCCAGCAACCAAATGGCAGCTTACAACCATCTATTCTGGGATCTGACACCCTCTTCTGGCATACAGGTGTACTTACATATAAAATAAATAGAGCACTCATACACATAAAATAAATATTTAAAAATATCTATATAAATCAGGATTACACTTCTCAAAAATATTTATCTTACAAATAATTTATTTTCAACAACTGCAATGTAAACTGAAGTCTGACTAGTTTTTGAAATAGCCAAATGTTAGGCAGTAAAAGTAACAAAAATTCCAATAAATAAACAAAGAAGGCTAAAAGGCTGCTTTGACATAGGAAGTTGCTCTCGGGACTGAGAAGGAAAGGCAAAGTTTTTGAATAAAACTTTCTATAGTCAACCCCTCCTACCAGAAGAATGAGGACGTCCTAGCTGGGCAGTGTGGCACAGGCCTCTGATTGAAGCACTCAGAACTCAGAGTTAGGAGACTGCCTCAGATCAGGGTCAGCCTCCTCTACAGAGCAAAGTTCCAGGAAAGCAAAGCAAACAGAACGATGCAGTCTTGTAGTCTGCCCAACACCGATGAATCTGAAGGACACAGTGTGGCCTCACACAGGGATCTAATAAAGCAGCTCACAGAAGCTGAGGGCACGGTAACCACCAGGGTAGAGAAGAGATGGGGAGAGGCTAGTCAGGGAATGACACTTCAGTGAGGTGAAAGAAGGACATTGAATGCCGCTGTGCAGTCGACAACAGCACCAGTAACAGTGCACACTTGAAACTGTCAAGAGTGAGGGCATGGGCTGTCACCCTCCAAAACTGCAAGGCGATGGATCTGCTTGTTAGCTTGAGCTGACCATTCCTCGATGGGTACAAACATCACACATCATGATGCAGCCCATAAACAAAAGGTTAAAAGGAAGGAGCAATGAGCACACACGTATTTTTTTAAGGCACTGGCTGCATTTATGTCCAGTAACAACTAAGTATGAACTAACTGCCTGCATACATTGGGTTTTTTCTACATGCTACACATCAAGGAAAACAGAAATTATTTAGCTGTAAAATACAAATGATAACTAAGTGAAAGAAAAGGAAAAAGAAAAAGGGAAATGCCAGAGGGCTTTGTGATTAGATTAAAGGCTTCTACTGAGAACAGAAAGCAAGCTATTGGTGCAGAGGTGGGGTGGGTGTGGGGAAGGGGGAGTCACCTCCATTTTAAACATCTATCATTACTCTTTCTTGCCTTATCCTTCTGAGCAATTTTTTTCTAATGGTCCATTCGTTTCAGCCATAATGTTGTTTTTTAAGGGTTCAGACAATGTTCCTGTCAGGCTTTCTGGCTTCATATGATTCAGAGGCCGATTCAATTACAGTAGCTGCTGTTCGCTTCCTCAACACTCTCCATGCCAGACAAAATGAGATTTAGTAAGGTGAACAGTGTATGTTTTTACACATGGCCAACAATGACATTTCATGGTAATTCCTAACACTTACATTCTGTGCTCATGAGATGAACAATATTAATGATTTATTCATTTGTTTTATCCAATTACAAATGCATAAGAATGATTTACGCATGAGTTCAACTTCCCAGCTGCCTGAAAGTTTAAAGGATTAAAAACAAAATGAGGTTAAAATGAATGCATTTACAGCCTGCTACCAAGTGACTCTCATGCCTAGAAATGCAATGCTGTTTACATTGACAATTCTTAGAAACAAATTCCATTTAAATTATAATTATATAACCTTAAACAGCAGTTCCAGATTATGTTTCCAGCTCTGCTATCATTGCTCACCCCTCATGCCCTCACAAAGAGCAACAGCAAAGAGAAAGAAAACCAGTGAGAACACACACACAAAAATAATCTGAAGGCTTTTGATTCTAAAATAAACCTTTCAACAAAATTTCTGTTATTCACAGTAATTCATATTTCATAAAATACTTAAATAAGGTATTTCTTTCAAGGACAAATTATGATGTACATAAACTCAAAGTCTAAACAGCATAACTGTAATTCTGAAGCCCACGCTATGAAACATCAACAGGTTGGCACAACATCTGTTCTTCAGTTTTTCACTCAAGTTGTTATGGTAACCAAAATATGTGGAGTATGTTTCCTAAATCTAACTGATTATTTCAAGTAAATAAAATTATATCATATCAGCTTATCAACAACAAATAAAATATTATTACTACAAACCTATATTTATCATTTTCAAATACTAGTGGATCACATGATTATATTTATACATGTTGCTTATTTTCAAGAATTCACATTATAAAAAATAGTAAGGGTATTTTTTTTCCTAATTTGGGGGTCCTATCTTTATTTAAAAATAAAAAAAGAAGCCATCATGGTGACATATGCCTTTGATCCCAGCACTTGGAAGGCAGAGGGAGGAAAGTGGATCTCTAAGTTTGAGGCCAGTCTGGTCTACAGAGTGAGTTCCAAGAGAGCCAGGACTACATAAAGGGACCCTATGTTAAAAACAAAACAAGAGAGGAAACAGCTTATTCTCTGAACAATATACTACGCCAAACTCCTCCAAAATAAAGTAAGTGTTCAAGTCAGGACACATCTCCAGTCTCTGCCTAGAACCTTCCATTAACATTGTATCCTGAGCAAAGGCAGAGTGCTCACTGGACCACTTTCTCTAGTCATTACCTTTTAGTTTCTTTTTTTAACGTATGAGAGAGTGTGTGTGTGCACCTGTGTTCGTATGTTTGTGAATGCAGATAGAGGCACCGTCTGGAGGTCAGAGGGTATTCTCAGGTGTTGGTTAGCACCATTTTTCAAAAAAGAGAAAGTGAACAATTCCTTGTTCACTGCTGTGTACACCAGGCTAGCTGGCATGAGTTTCTTCAGATTCTCCTGTGTCCGCCTCCAGTTTCACTGTAGGAGTGCTGGGATTACAGACCATGCCCAGTTTTACATAGGTTCTGGAGATCCAAACTCATAATCCACTGAACTATCTCCCCAAGCCTAGCCATTGCATTTTCAACTGCTTTCCCAAAAGCGCTCCCATCTTTGCTCCAACAGTAGCTATACAACCAAGAATGAATTATTTTTCCCAGAAATTCCTACCTTGAAGCCTTAATCCCAACATACACAAATTTAGGGACAGAGTCTACAAGAAGGTAATTAGGATAAATTGGGTCCTAATTAGGATAGGCTCCTTATCCAGCAGGACTGGTGTCTTTACAAAGACAGACTCCCCTACTGTCTGTCTCCTATACTGGAGAATAAGCTTGATGGAGATGTGGATCTCTCATCTGCACCACAAAACCTACAACATAGTAAGTGATTCAACATCTGTTAAATGTATAACACATTTAAATATCTTTAATGTTAATAAGCTATAGTAAGAAATATATTTTATAATAGCATTCAGAGAATCTGATAAAATACTTATAATCCTTAGCACATGAAGTTAAAAATTAAAGTCACCAATATTTATGTTCCTGTCACAGAGCCACACGGTCCTGTTTTCTTGGTTTACTCCCCATACATCTGAGCCACAGCGGGCTCTGTCCTCCTCCCTACAAGTAAGCAGAGGGCTCCTATGTTGGATAAACTCCGCCCTCCCCCTGGTTCTCTACTCAGTTCCTAGGTGAACTTGTCAGTTTCATCACTTCACCTCTGAGGGCAAACTGAAAGACCTGTGTCTGCTTTAGCACCAGTGCTGTAGACCTCAGAAATGCACAGAGTGACTAACTATCCAAATGTCAGGGGACAGAGCCATTTGTAAAATTCAACCCTGGACTCGTTTTAGAAATAAAAACATTCCAAGTAAATGTTCGTGTTAAGAATGTACAGATGGCTCAGTGGTTAAGAGCACTGGCTGATCTCCCAGAGGTCCTGAGTTCAATCCCCAGCAACCACAGGATGGCTCACAACCATCTATATTGGGGTCTGATCCCCTGTTCTGGCACACAGGTATACATGTAGATAAAGCACACATATTCATAAAATAAGTAATTTTTTTTAAAAAAGAAAAGAAAAAGAATGCAGTCTTTCGTGGCATGTAGACGTACATCTTACATACATGGCTGCTTTCTTCCATTACAGAAATCAGGCCTAGGAGAGTAGCATGTTCCAATCTTTACGACTGTGTGTTCTAATTAACAGTATACCCTTGTACTAACTATCACTCTCACTTCAACCACTGAATTATTCCCAAAGTTGTAGTAGAGTTTTATTGCTTTCAAATTGAATTTAATCACTTGGGGGGGAAATATAAGAAATTTACCTGCAGTTTTCAAATTAAATTTCTGAACTGGGATGGCTTATTTTTAGAAGAAAAGAAAAACCTGCCCTGTTTTCCTTCCTCACTGGCTCCCAAATAACATTTGCTTCTCTAGTCATGTTCCCTTGTTCTCTAATCAACTCCTGACTATTCACAGACCTCCCTGAAGCACTTTTTTTAGTCTGTCTGAAGATTCTCAGTGACTTGGTGAAAAGACAACTTCAGAATTTAGGGTAGGCTTCAAATTACAGCTGGCTAGTAGAATTTGTTATCTAGTTTAAACAAGCCACATCATTTAGAACTCCACTGAATTAAAATAAAAAAAACTTCTGTGTGTCTTGACTTTAGAGACAAGCCATGGCCTCTCCAGGGCATCTAACACTGGGGTTGTCGCTGACCCTCAGTAGAGTCAATTACTGGTGACACAGATACACTGCCCTGTTTAGGTGAGTAATTACTATAGATTATATCAGGTGAACGGCACTACCATTTATGCTATATTTTTCTTTTATGTTAAGGATCTAAATAAAATTTGAGTCAGATACAAGGCGCTAATCAAGTAAAGTTTGTGACTTTCAAAATCCACATCAGCGGGGCGGTGGTGGCGCACGCCTTTAATCCCAGCACTTGGGAGGCAGAGGCAGGCGGATTTCTGAGTTCAAGGCCAGCCTGGTCTACTGAGTGAGTTCCAGGACAGCCAAGGCTATACAGAGAAACCCTGTCTCGAAAAACCAAAAAAAAAAAAAAAAAAAAAATCCACATCAATGTGATATTCTTATAAAATGAGAGGCCTTTGAGGTGTGCGCAGGTCATGAAAGTAGACCCCTCATCAATGGGATTAATGCCTTACTAAAAGTTGCTCTTATCAAAAGTCCTAGCATAGAAGTCCATGCATTTCCAACACTGGGGAAACTGAGGTAGGAAGATCTCAAGTTCAAGACCACATTCAGCTCCATGGTGGGACTCTTGACTTAAAACACAACAATAAATAAAGGATGAATGGGTGCATGGATGGATGGATTAATGGACAAACTCACTCTAGAGACCTTATTTCCTAGTTCACCATGTAAGGTTATACTGGAGACAGCCATCTATAAACTGGAAAGTAGGTCCTTACAAGATACCAAGTTTGATCTAAGATTTCCAAGTTTCTAAATTTAGAAACAAATTCCCACTGTTTCTAAGCCACTCAGAGATAGAAATGCAGATCAGCTGGTAGAATTCCTGACTAGCATACATGAAGTCTGAGTTGTATCCCCAGCTCTGTACAAAACTCAGTATAATAGTGCAGGTGTATACTCTCAACACTCAAGAGTTTGATGTCAGCCTCAGTTACACAAAAGTCTGCAGCTGGCTGAGGCTCATAAAGACTGTCTCAGACAAACACACAAAAACCTAACAAGAGCCAGACATGGGGGAGCACATCTTTAATTCCAGAACTTGGCAGGCAAAGGCAGAAGCAGGAGGATCTCTGTGAATTCTTGGCTAGGCTTGTCTACATAGTAAATTCCAAGCTAGCCAGGCCGTTGTAGTATGACTTTGGCTCAAAAAACAAAACAAAACAAAACAAAAACAAACAAACAAATAAAGAGTTAATACCCATTTATTCCAAAACCAAAAGTTAAGGGATGACCAAATAAGACCAAATTATAATTAATATATTGAAAAAATATGCTTAAAGTTGTCTTCTTTTCCTGTTTTGCTTATTTTTTTTCATTTGAGACAGGGTCTGATGTCTCATAAGGTCTTGTGATCTCAAATTCACTATGGAGCCAAGGATGTCCTTGAACTCTTGATTTTCCCATCCCTACCTCCCAAGTATGTATGCATGGATGTGGAGTGCATCACCACACCCAGTCTGCAAAGTACTAGAGGTGCAGAACAGGGTTTCCTGTATGATAGGCGAGCACTCACCAATTGAACCACATCTCCAGGACTCCTCAAGTTTTAAGACATTACCAAGTTAGTAATAATTTAAAGTCAGACATGAGAGTTAGACCTTACGTTGAGAAAACTCAGCTGTACAGAGCAGTTTACTCTCCAAGACTTTTGGGTAAACAGGACTTTCCTTTTCAGTCTAACTCTGTGAAACCAAACACCAGTAATTATAGTAACTGAAACAATTACATACTGAAATTCACTTTTTCTATACTAAAGAAGTAACAGCATTAGTGGGGTTAGCTCACCTGTGGTATGAGTCTATCCAGGTACTCAGCTCGGTTCCCGTGAGAAGGATGTGTCGACAGCCACTCTGGCAATTTGGGGTAGCCATGAAGACTCTCTGAGAACTCCATCTGTTGCCAAAACACTGAACTAGCTCTTACATCCACACATGCCTAAACACAGAGTTAATAAAACACATAATGAGTTTAGTTACTTCAATTTAAAAAAAAAAAAAAAAACTCAGCCAGATATTTAAAGGGATAAGGAGGGAGATCAAAGGGAAGAGGAGATAGGGGAGAGAGGAGGAAAGGAAGAGAGAGAAGGGAAGGGAGAGAGAAGAAATACTAAGTTTACTTTTGTGTCGCTATACATTTTGAAATTATTCTAATTTTCTGTCACCACTGTAACAAAAAAGTAATGTATGCTCACAACTTAAAAGAATAAAATCTCAAGCTGGGAACTGAACTCAGCAGTGGAGTAACATGCCTAGCACACTAGGCTCGGGCTTTGGTCCCAGTACTGAAAAACAGAGTGAGGAGAAAAGCAGAGCTCAGACAATATTGCACTGCAGCAACACCAGCCCACCGCCCGGACCTCCACCCTGCAAACACTTTCAATAGGCCAGTTGACATCAAAAACATGTATTAAGGGGGAAATCTTCCATATAAATTAACATTTTTATTAAAAAATAATCTGTTATTAAACTTCACTAGAGAAATTTTATACCAAACGATATAATTAGAAAAATTAAAATACTTATGTGTATTAAGCTGTCCAATTTTCTCAACTACATGAGAAAAAATACATTTAGCTCATTCAAAACAAACTATTTTTAAAGAATGTGTATGGATCTAGTGAGAAGGGGACAAAATTCCATCTCTAACTCATATACACATGTTACACATACATTTAAGTACACAGAGCACTGTGGAAGGCTACTTCAGAACTGTTAGCAGTCATTGTCCTGGTAGTTTAACTCAAGTGTCTGAGGTGGGAAGGAAATAAAGGTTTAATTCTGAACTATATTTAAGTGTTTCTAATAATTCTTTTTAAATCCTCCATAAGAGGACTTAGAGGGTTTTTTTAGAAGTCTGTTCAATTTTCCTCATGTCTTAATTTACTCTTTCTATAAATACTAGGAAGCAAGTGCTTACATTTTCTATTTTACTTTTAAATATATTAAGGACAAAATTCTATCAGACTGGCCAAAGTGTAGAAACAAAAAGACTTAAATTGTGTGACTGTGATACCTAAACAGCAAGAAAAATGATACACACCATAATGTTAGTGTTTTGTCAATTTGACATGGCTAGAGCCATTTGGGGAGAAGGAACCTCAAGAAAGAAAATGTCTCCACCAGATTGGCCTGTGGGGCATTGTCTTGGACAATGATTAATGTGGGAGGGTCCACCCCATGGGCTGGTGGTCCTAGGTTCTATAAGGAAGCAGAGTGAGCAAGCCATATGAAGCAGCCAGTAAGCAGCACCCCTCCATGGCTCCCACATCAGCTCCAGCCCTGCTTGAGTTCCCACCCTGACTTTCCTCAGTGAAGAAGTATAGGATGAAATAAACTCTTTCTTTCTCAGGTTGCTTTTGGCAATGATGTTTTAACACAGCAATAGGAACCTAACCAAGATACATGGCCTGCCTTGCTCACAAAACACTAATAAGACATTTTTCAAGGTTAGGAAAAAAAGAGAAAAAATGATCTGAAACTCAATTTCTATTCAATGCTCAAATCAGTGTAATTCTTCAAGCACTTTAAGTACTGTCGGTATAAAAGAACCTAAGGTAGAGCTGGACAAATGTCTTAGAGCATGAAGTGCTAGCCTGAAGGTCTCACTTCCTAATGGGGCAGCAGCATCTTTAACCCCAGCACTGCCCCCAGTGAGACTGTACACAGGAAAACCACCTGGAAATGGTCAGCTAGGAAGATAAAGATCCAACTCCTAAAAGTTGCCCTTCAATGGTCACATTAACACTGTGGGACATGCGTGCTTGTGTGCAAGTGAGCCCCCACATGAATGCATATATATATATATACGAAAACAAATTTGAAAATTAAGTTTAAAGAACCCAAAGTGTTATCCTAGTAAGTAGATATGAACATTCACTTTATATCTGTCTGAAAAAAAACAAAAACATACTTTTAGGGGTCAGGGCTTGCCTTGCAAATGTTAACTAAAAGACAAGTAAGATATTTACCTAGTCAATCTAAGCAATACAGTTGACGGCAATATTGAAAACATTTGATATGTATAAATAGAGGCAAAATTATCCCAGTAGATAACAAAAGTATTTCAAACTAAAAACAGCTTCACCTCATTGTGTTTGTATATAGCTGACGACCCTCAGAGTATATCAAAGAATACTGTAAAAGCCAGAAGTGGGTGCTTCTCTGGGTGCTTCTCTAAAGTACAGACATCGATACAGATACAGATGAAAGTATAACCACAACTAAGAGAATCACTGGGCTGGGATGTAGCTCAGCCATAAGAGAGCTGCAGGCCTGAGAGTGAACCTCAGCAGCTCATAAACTGGACACAGTGGTCATCCCGGCAATCCTATATCGTGGGAAGCTGACGAAAGAGGGTCAGAAGCTCAAGGTCATCCTTAGTCACACACTGAGTTTGAGGATAGCCTGAGCTATATGAGACCCTATGTTTTAAAAAAAAAATGAACAAACAAACAAAGAATACCATAGCACTTTGAAAAGAAACTTGAAAGGTTACAATAATAGACCCCAAATAAATGAAGATCTATAAAATGATTCACAATTGAATTTAGGATACATTGATAAAGAAATTCAGTAAACTATAAAAATAAAATCCTAACAATTCAAAAACAAAAAACCAAATCTAACAATTTTAAGAAGAAAAAAATTGGAAATTAAAAATACAATGACTAAAATAGAAAACGTAACAAAAATCTTCAATGGTTATTCTACTGGAACAAAGAGAGTAAGTTGAGAAACAGAACACTTGAAACTATCCACAGGAACAAAAGGGATGAGGAAGGACACCTGTGTGAACCATGGGCCATCACCAAGAAAGCAAACATGCACATTAGGAAGCTGTAGGAAGATGAAGAAGGACTAGAAAGAGAATTTAAGGAAACGATGCTGGAAACTTCCAAATGCCATCACGCAGGGGCAGGAAGTACAGCTGTCACCAGTCAAATGCAACCCAAAGAAGAACATACGCTTCCCTTTAAAAGGCTATTTCAACACTGCCTATCAAGAGATGTCTCAGTAGAAACTAGCTCAGAGAGTAATGACAATGGATTCAAGTGATAAAGGAAATAATTGCCAACCAAAAGGCTTTTTTTTTCCTGCAGTGATGCCTTTCATAAATGAGAAAGAAATGGAAATTTGTGAGACAAACAAAAGCTATAGAACTGGGCATATATTGCCATATATATATGCCTACAATGCATCATAGGAGATGGAAAGAGGGAGACCACACAGTAAGACACTGTCTCAAAAGCAAAAGGAGTTCACAACCACCAGCTTTACCTTACAGGAACTGCAAAGGAAATTATTTAGATTGAAATACAAATTCAAATATAGCTGTTAAGTAAACGTGAAACAAAAGTCAAAAATCAGTGCTGTACATAAAACAAAGCCACCTGCAACACCAGGATAAACACTGAGGACATCTGGCTAAGAAAAACGAACTGGGCACAGACCAAATACCACCTGAGTCATCTAAAACAGGCAGGACTGTGATGAGGGACGCAGGAGGAGGTGATGAGGCGCCACTGGTCCCTGGACAGTAGGTTCTAGATACTTACTCTATGATACTGTTCCCTGAGGTCATTCTGTATTACATATTTAAATACATAAGTGAACAGATCTTATGTTAATTATTTTTACCACAAAAATGGGGCAGGGGAGAAGGGGCAGCAAGAAGGCTCAGTGGGTGAAGGCACTTGCCATCAAGCCTGGTGAAGTAAATTTAATCCCCAGAGATTCTGTGGTAGAAGAGAACTGATGCCTTCAAGAGGTTCTCTGACCTCCACATATGCACCGTGGGGCCTGCATGAGCAAACAGGCACACGAATAAAGGCTCAAGCAGATACACAAACAAGCAAGCAAGCACAAAAGTACCTAATGGGCTAGAGAAGGCTTGGTGGTTAAGAGCACTTGTTGCTCTTACAGAGGACTCAGATTCGATTCTTACCACCTAAAAGGTTGCTCAAAACTGCCTGCAATTCCAGTTCCAGGGAATCCAATGCCCTCTTCTGGACAGTGTAAGCACTGCACAGACACGGTGCATTGAAACCATTCAGGCAAGTTACATGCATAAAATAAAAATAAATAAACTCTGTTTAAAAAAAAAAAAAAAAGACAGGATCTCTCTATGTATCCATGACTGACTAGAACTGCTCATATACCCTTCTGGGGTTGGACTTACAGAACACTTCCTGTCTCTGCATCCAACTGACGGGTTTAAAAGTGTGTACCATCATACTTGGCATAAAATCTTTTTTAAAAAATTATCTAATAAAAGAGAATCCATTTACCAAGTTTGTGGGAGCACATGAAGAAAAGATAAAGTTCTTTCTAGACTACCTTTCCTTATTCAAACAGAGCCGGTGGTGATCACAAGCCCCAGAAAACATAAGATGTTGGTGGGAAGTGTGTTCTAGAATGCTGCAGAATTAGAGGAATGCCGAGGCCACAGGCTTACAACTAGTAAGACATGGAACTGAAGTCCCATCCACTTAGTTAATTAATAATGAACTATAAGCAGACTATAAGCATTAACTATGTTAACTCCCTTAGTCTTCATAATGACTTTAGGTGATGAGTGATGCTATTTTACATCAGTTTACAGAGCAGATGAGGAGAGTGAGGGACTGAGTCACAATCTGAACTCCAACAGTCAGGTGCCAGTTAGTGCCCTGGACCAACAACTCAGTCTCCAAGGCCACCAGATTCACCCTCTGCAACTTAATGCTGCAGATCATCAGGATGAAAAGCAGCCAGTCCAGAGCCCAGAAGACAGTGTTTCTGTCCTCCTTTGCCGAGTAGACAGGAACCTTTGATAATTATATGATGCTATGTCTAGTCATAAGAAATAGTGTTATAAATTCATAAATAACAAAGGATCTAGTTAAATCAAGAGTTTACTAACAATGTGCATGAATATGCAGTAAAAAGCATTAATTGACAATGAATTTCTTTTATTTGATTATAAACTCTACAGGATATGATATCCATGAGGCATACAGTACTATATGAACCATCCTTAAAACCTGTACATTTCCCAAGGCTAACACACCAGAGAAAGACCAAGCTGAGGCTACCTCTATCCCACCTATGACCAAAATACTCACTACCAAGTACAAACTGAAAGGGGCTCGGAACTGTAACTGTACTCATTAGCTTCCCGAATACAACTCCTCTTAGCCATCACCCCCTCAAGAGGAAAAGCCTGAGATCAGCAGTTACGAGTCTTTTTTTGAATGCCAGTAGCATTGTGCATCTAAACCAGATGTTCTAGCATCCTCTCTGTATTCCACACAGACATGTCAGAGGCAAGTCAATAACCTGAGACAGAACTACAAAGGACTGTTACAGAAGGCCTGAGAGCTGGAAAATACACTAGGAATGTTATGATAGTTAGAGGGAACAAAACAAGCACTGTTTAGAGGGGATGCTGTAGAAGACAACAATGGTTTACAGCAGCTTAGAAGAAAGAAGTTCTGCATCCCATAGGAGCGGGGAGAAACCCACCATCAGTGAGAGATGCCATGTCATTTAACTTCTCTATTGTTCTGTTTCATTTGTAAAACCAAGAAAAATAACAGTATCTGTACCTCAATGGCTGAAACAAAGAATATAAGAATTACTACATGTAACCCACTCAGGACAGACCTAACACATAAATATTACTGAGACAACTGTGAACACCATCGACAGCGTCACTTGTACAGCCCTCAACAGGGAGCCATTCCTTCTCTGTGCATGGGCTCAGGTGTCCCAGTGCTGAAAGCATGCCTGCACCATCCTCAGCATCTCCTGGAAGCCAGCTCCCTTTATCTGCACACAGGGGCTCAGCCTGTCCCAGTGTATCTCCTGTCTACAGTCACTCTTTTGCTATAAGTCACTTGTTCTTTAACAAGTTTTTCCAGTCAATAATTTAAAACTGCTCTTTTCTGATCAAATGTGATATAAATACTTGTAGCTGGATCATTCTCAGGATTTGTCAATAGAAAATTGTGTTTATTAATAATACTTAGTGTATGCCAACACAGAAGACAAATGGGTTGTTATTTCATGGTTCAATAACTCCAAGTCCTTGCCCTGTTCTGCATCTTCTGACTGCCACTGTGCTGGTTCATCGGTCAATACAGCTGGTAAAATCTTAAATGGATTTTACACACAATTCTTTCTTGTCTCTTGTAGTTTTATCATAAAACTCAGTACTCAATGCAAATCTAACAACTAATAATCAAATACTCATTCTCTGGAGTAAATGAGTTCAAAATAAGATTTGGGCACAGCATATGTGTTATGGAAGTTACTATATAGCATGTCTATGGAAGGAAACTTTTTCGTTTGCTGTTTACTCACTCTTAAATGACTAATTGAAGAACATAGACATGCATCCAAGTACAACACAAAGACAGTTCGCTATGATGAAGACTCAGTACTAACCTGGAAAACAAGGGCCAGGAATCTTGTTACTAACCAAATATGCTATTAAGTAAATCATGTCACCACTTTAGATGCTAGTTTCCCTGCCTGTAAAAGGAGAAGTTAAGTTAAATTAGCTCCAGTTTTCCTCTCCGGCCCCAACACTTATGGTTCTATAATCTACTGTTTTACAGGAATTTTAAGTTTTGAGTTCTTATTTCTGTGATAAAGGGAATTCTGCTGTTACCCACTTTCCTCACTAGATGGTGCTAGGAGCACAGCTATCTCAAGTCACTTGCAAAAAACAACAATGCTTCCTGAAGGGTCCTTAGCAGTTCTGGGACTGGACAATCTCTCCCAGGGAGGGTTCTCAAACCACTCTAGTGTATTTATCATCCTTACTTCCCAACCACTGAACAAATAACACATCCACACCTCCCCAGTCTCCAGAATAATCAAAAGCAATCATACATAATACCCTCCAAGGAGCCTGCCCCCAATTTAGAAGCATTAAAAGAAAATTAGCTTTCTTTTTTTAGATTTCAGTACGGATACTCAAAAATGAATATAGATGGTTTGGTTGCTTGTGAAATTAAAAAATACAGTCATTTCTACAAATGACTGCCAAGTGTCAAAAATTCCTCACAATGAAAAATGAATATATGTATCAAAAAAAAAACCCACAGTCAAATTTTTTGCCCAGCTGATTTGAATCTTTTATTCTATGTTCAGTCCGAAGTAGGCTGACAAGTTAATCACTAATTCTAAGTTAAACATCCTGATCATTTCTATAATGATAACTCACAGATCTCCCAAATAAAAATGTAAGCTATAAAAATATAAGCATGTAAAAGTGACGTCTTCACAGTCAGTGGTGGAGCAGAAGCAGAAAGAATCTTAAGGAAATACAGCTTCTTGTTTGGAAAATTGCTTATATGTTACTTAGGGAATTTTCTATATTCTGTTTGCTTCTTGGCCTCCAGTGCTCTTGAATCCAATGGGGTAACACATGAGCAACAGATCCCTCACAGAAAGTTCCCCTTAGACTATAGCAAATTCATGGTTTTGAGTTTATTGTTAGGGTGTTTTCCATATTTTATTTAGAAATAGCTGAGAGGAGTGAACAGATAACAGTCCAGGTTACCTTACATGGATAGTTGGTTTTCAAAACATCAGAAGTCCATAGAACTGACGCTACAAATATTTATATATTAATGTTCATTCTGATTAGAGACCTGTCTGCTCCTGACAGCTTCCTGTTGTGGATTCTAAGAAGAAATTGAGCATCCTTGAGATACTCCAGTTGTGCCACTAGGCAAGAATTGCCTCTCTCCATCTACAGACAAATTACTGTCCAGAAAAGGATACACATGCAGAATAGTCGACTGATTATATCTGCCTAGACAGAGTAATCAGCCCTTAATAATCCTGCATCACTAAGGTCTGTCAGATGATTCTGGGCCAGAAGGCTGAAGATTTGATGCTCCAACATTCGGTAGTATAGGGGCTTTTCAGGTGTTCAGCGGTCTCTATAAATTGACTAAGTTTTAGAAGCTATGCTTAATGCTTCCCATAACTTCAGTTAACTCAGTCATTCTAGATTTCTGATGGGGTTGAAGACCTATAGTCTCATAACCAATCCTGGCTATTTACTTTGAGAGAAAAGATCTGAGTAGATGGTTTTCAGCTGACATTCATTCTAAAGCCAAAAAGCCAGGATCAAAAGCAAGTGTTTTAGTTAGAAGAGATGACAGAGGTTCTAGTTAGTCAACAGAATGATGGACTGGGTATTAGGACTATCTTGTACCTCACTGGTACAATTAGGAATAAGTATGCTCTAATTCTATTTTGGGAGAAAAGTTTTAATTTAACAGGAAGAGTGATATGTAGGAGGAGCTAAGTGGGAAGGAGTACTGAGAGGAAGAGATGGAGTAAGGAGAGAAGATGAAGGAGAGGAGAAGCTAGGTGATGAGAGAGAGAAAGAGAGAGGGGGCATGGAGGCAGATGTTCACGTGTCTCCACCAGTCCAAGATAGTTTTTATATCCAGGTTGGGTATTGGGTTACACTTCTGATTGAGCATTACCAAACTTATAAATCCTTTGATTAACATTTTAAAAAAATCGTATAAAAGCAAAAAGGAAAGGGGGGACATGGGACAGGGGTGTTCTAGGGAGGGGAAATGTGGAAAGGGGATGGCATCTTAAATGTAAATAAAATATAAAATAAAAAAATAAAAAAAAAATTTAAAAAAGAAGAGGAAATAAATCTTTCTCAAAAAAAAAAGAAAAAAGAAAAAGAAAAAAGAAAGTTCCCCTTAGCCACACAAGTCCCGTGCAGAATTGTAATGGCAACTTACAGCAGCCAGGCTGACTATGTGTCTGTCCCTGGGTTAGCACATTGTTCTCTTACAGGTGGGTGACAAAGGACACTAAGCTACAAATCATAATTACAAACAAATCTAATCATAGTTTGGCACTCTGATGGGAACTGCAGGGCAGGCTTGGGGAGTTTGTTCAACTCTAGAGACTTACCTGTCTCATAGCATGAGGCACCTGAATCCACACATACACAAAAGCATCTGGTCAGTAAATGTCCAAAAGGTACAGGATAGGGGTACACATCACATATAGGAATCAAGCCCAAGACACCAAGGGCAACACTGCAAGCAGAAGCATCATTATCATCTTTTCAGACAGGACTTGCCTGTGGTCTGTGGTCACATGCAGGAAATCAGAGTTCCAAGATCTCTGTGACACCTAAGTCTCCATCAGTGAGCTCAGTCAAGGCTTAGTCCTTAAGACCACTAACAAATTCTCTGCCTACCTTTTCTACCCCATCTTGCATGGTCACTCCTGAACTACCTATATTTTAGTCACAGAGAGACTTTAACTCCAGAATAGGCCTTGTTTTCCTCACCTTTAAACAAACTATTTTCTGCACTAAATCTTCCCCAAGACCTCCCCCAGCACCACACTAGGGTAGTTCCTACTTATCTCAGGGAGCTCTGTTTTAAATGCTTCTTTCTCCGACCCTTTCCTGGGCTGTTGTTCAAGCATGGATACAAGTTCTACCATTCTGCTGCATTCTTTCATGGGATGAACCTGCCTGCACGCCTTTGCCACAATGTTCCAAACTTTGTTAAAATTATTAATCAGTTATATTTGTGTCCTACTAACATTCTGACTTCCAATTACCTGGCAGACAGCAAGGCATACAACAAATACATGTTCAGTTCATAAATGAAAACCATGTAATAAAGGAGAGCAATCATGCAGGACTGGGTAAGACTGTTGTAATGTCAAAAGAAAACAAAACCCATCAGAATTAGAGGCTTGTCAGCCTAGATGCCGAGTAGAAGTTCAGAGGCCAGTGTTGGGTCACCAGACCTGCTTCATCATGTGTAGCTGGGTGGAGCATGGAGTGAGAGGGAGTCAGAATGCAGTCAGTGAAAGCCATAATGAAGTTGCAGCAGAAGTTCATTCCAGTAAAAAATGCTGACAGTGGACATGGAAACATGCTGAGACATATTTTATACATGGAATTGTCAGGACTTGGTGAAAGATCAGATGCAAATCTTAAATGAGCAAGAATGACAACAGATTGTAGGCATTTAAAATAGCAACTGAATACAAGATGGAACGTTTGTCAGAAAAAAAGTATCAGAAGTAGGTAGGTAAAACTCCAGGATTCAGTATTGAAAACCTCCGTCTGAGATCCCTGTGGACTAGCAAAAGCAGACATCAGGACACACCCAAGCAGAAGCCTAGTGCTCCAGGAACTTGAATTGCATTGACTGAATGAGAAATGTCCAAGCACCATCACCCAGGTGAGGAAAAGTGCTGACACACACACACAAAAAAAAAGTAAAAGTAACTACTGAGTTTAAGATCACACAGCTAAGCAGCAAAGCAGAGTCCCAAATGTGGGTAGCCTAGTTCAGCCACCATGCTCATGTCAGGACTCTACTTGATTTCATTGGCTCCTCCACACCACAGTATGAAGTTCAGACTGTAGTCCAAGTGCATGTTTACACACTGGTCTCTAGCTAGTGGTGCTAACTGGGAAGGTGAGGAAGTCTTTAGGAAGTAGAGTCTCACTAGAAGGAGGAGGTCATTAAGAGTTAGCCTGGCCTCACTTCCTGTCCACTGTCTGCTTCCTACCTGGGGACACACAAGATCAACTGCTTCATTTTCCTACCTCTGTGCTGTATTGTATCCACCATGACTATATGTCCTTGTCTTAGTCAGGGTTTTTATTCCTCCACAAAACATGACCAAGATGAAAGTTGGAGAGGAAAGGGTTTATTCAGCTTATACTTCCAAATTGCAGTTCATCACCAAAGGAGGTGAGGACTGGAACTCAAGCAGGTCAGGATGCAGGAGCTGATGCAGAGGCCATGGAGGGATGTTTCTTACTGGCTTGCTTCCCCTGGCTTGCTCAGCTTGTTTTCGTATAGAACCCAAGACTACCAGCCCAGGGATGGCACAATGGGCCTTCCCCACTTGATCACTAATTGAGAAGATACCTTATAGCTGGATCTCATGGAGATATTTCCTCAGCTGAAGCTCCTTTCTCTGTGATTACTCCAACTTGTGTCAAGTTGACACAAAACCAACCAGTACAGTCCTTGAACCATAAGCCAAAAGCCCCACAACTTCTTCTCTCTTAGCTGGCTTCCTGCCAGGTACCTAAATCACAGCAACAAGGGAAGAGACTACTGTATCTCATAACAGAATACATGGTTCCATAGTGAGCTGGTAAAGATAAACAAATCTCTGTCCCATTCCTGTTTGAATCTTTTACCACTGTCTTTTTAACAATGAAGCTAACGTAACCCATGTGGGCCTCAAGTCCTTCACTTGCAAAGAGGAGCTGATGATGAAGCAGTAACCACTTCATAGAATAAGAGCAGGCAGCATACCTGAAGCACCAAGCACAGTGCTGGCAGAGCAAGCAGTAACTAGAGCTAGAGGTGCCATTATCTCAAAGGATGCTTTCACAGAATAAAAGCAGTATAAATACTATATTCAGAGCTTTCATACTGCTTGTCTTTTTGACAGGAAATAAATACTTGTACTTTAGAGATGGCATTTTTCATCCTGTGTGTTTCATAACAAAGACAGATTTAACATCTGTAGCAACATTTCTTTGTGCTTGACATAAACAGACCATATTATCACAACTGGAAGTCTCACGCTACACAACACATGTAGTATGCTTTGGAAAATGCAACCATGTAAGAGAAAAGAAAGAAATGAGGAGTGAAGAAAAAACTCATGGAGTTTAAAGATACAGTGTCTTTTCCAAAATTATTTACAATATTAGTATTTCCTAGAAATGATCCAAATGTTTATTAATGGTAATAACATGAGGAGATAGTAAAAACAGAGCAAGGGTATTTGTTGAGGAGGAAGAATGACTAGCATCGAATCTAGAGACCTGGCGCCTCGCTCAATGGGAATAACTTTGCCCTTTGTTATTGCTGATTAGGAACCCAGCAATGGTTCCTAATTCACAGCCATGCATCCTCCATCCATGCTCCCAAACCACATATAGAAGCTTATGGAGAAAGCAGTAGTGAGATAACTAAGAAAAGGGGCTAGTTGGTGTCTACTCTGCATATTGTTTGTCTGTAACTCATAAAAGTGAAGACAGAGGGGAAGGGAAGACAGACAAGGTAGACAGCCAAGGACAGCATGAGTTCACCAAAACATCTACACATTCTTAAAGAGAAATTTTAAAAGTTAAAGACAAGGTACCCCCAAACCAAGAGACACTTGGTGCCATAAGAACAGAAGATAACGCTTGGGCTGCTGTTCCTGGACAAAGTCTAGAGGAGAACTCCAGCATACACTATCAGTGGTGTGCTGGGGAGGGGCCTGTCCTAGACAGCAGCACTGTGCTGGATAAACGCACTCCAGACAAATCCAGTTTTATGAGATAAATGCAGAAACCACGGAGGAGCTCTTCTTACTAGCTTGCTCTTTGTGGCTCAATCAAGACCGGCAGCCCACAGGCCCTCCCACATCACTAAGGGAACGAACAACAGACTTCCCTACAGGCCAATTTCATGTAGGCATTTTCTCAACTGAGGTTCCTCTTCCCAGATAACTCTAGCTTGTGTCAAGTTAACACAAAAGCAGCCAGCACAGAGATTAAAATTTAATGAGCATGCTCTCTGAATTGCAAGACAGTAAATTAGAAATAAACAATGATAAAACATTTAGACAAACTCCAAATATCTAGATATCAACTGAATTAAAATCTGTATATAAGAGAAGAAAACTACAAAGAATACTGGGAAACATTTTTACTAAAATGATGATGATGAAAATATGTATCAAAATGTTTCAAGTTCAGGTAAAATAATGAGGAGTGGAAATTAGAGCTTTAACTGCTTGTGTTAAAGAACAACAAAGTCTAAAATTAATTACCTGAGCTCCCATCTTAGAAAGATAGAACAATAATTAAACCCAAAGTCAAAAAATTAAACTTCACAAAAACATAAAACTTTTGTTCTTCAAAATGAACCCATTATAAAATAAAAAGTTGCCACAGAATGAAGAGAAAATACTTGCAGTACACACACATGTTTTATACATACATATATGTATGTTTTATACATACATATTTTCAAAAGGTTAGCTTAACTTTTAAAAAAAATGTATCTTTCCATGTTAACAAATAAAAGAAAAAACATAACCATCTCAATAAATTCAACAAATGCATGTGACAGGATACAATATTTTTTTATAATTAAAAAACATTTCCCAAACCATGGGGAACTAAAGACAGACCATTCAATCTGATGGACAGCCCTGTGGTGGTCTGAATAAGGAATATCCCCACAGGCTCAGGCTTTTGCACACTGTAAGGAGGTTTGGGTGCCACAGCGTTGCTGCAGAAAGTGTGTCACTGGGGACTCTGAGATTAAAAGCCTGGAGCCATTCCAGGTGGCACTCTACACTTCATGCTCTAGTTGAGATCCGAGCTTTTGGCTCCTGCCCCTGCCACACCTGCTGCTCACTAGCATGCCCTGGGCTCTTTTCCTTCTGGAACCATAAGCCAAATAAGCCCTTCCTCCTGCCTTGGTCTTTGGGTTTTATCAGAGCAACAGAAGAGTAGCTAATATGGCCTCTAAGAGAGCTTACAAGAACCATGAGAGCTGAGAAAAAAAGCAGACATTGTTTTTCTTATAAGACAGGGAAGACAAAGATGCCTGCCGTCAGCTAGTGCTAATTTATCTGGACATTACACTAATAGGATGGAGAAGCATTGGAAGGAAGGGAGGACAGCAGGAGGGAGGAGGGCAGGCAGGTGGTAAGTTACACAAGTCAATTATATTTCTATAGGCAAGAAAGTAATCTTTTAAATGACTATATCTTAACATCAAACAATAAATCAGACAAAATGTGCATAATCCTTATATACAAAACCAAGTTCAAAGCATTATTAAGAATGATTAAGGAAGAGCTAAATAAATGACAAATACATCATGTTCATAGATAGGAAAACTCAGTGTGTTAGGCACTGGTCAACTATCCCATCCATGCCCTGGCCAGTGTTATATGGACATATAATTTAATGAGTCCATTATAAAATGTATACAAGTATGCAAAGATCCAAGAACATGAAGTCCACATTGCACAACTACATTAAAGGGCAGAGCTATTAGCAACAATACCAACCCTGTTACAAAGCTACCGAGCTCATGTGCTATGGATGAATGACTAGTCACAAAGGAGCAAATCTCCAAAGTGGCAATTAACTATTATGACCAAAATAACTCTTTTGAGACAGGGTCTAATGTAGCTCAGGCTAGCATGAACTTTTGTTCCTCTGGCCTCCACCTCCAAGGTAGTGGAATTACAGGTGGTGCTATACTACCACACCCCCAGATCTTTCAATAATTGGGGCTGAGTTTATTAGCTATCCACACAGAATTACCTGGATCACTTCTGCATGTGACATAAAAGAGCCAATATAATGAACTTTCTTAGAAATAAAACAGAAGCAATTTACTAAGGTAAATCAAACTTTCTTAACCACAGTGCAAAACATGCTTAAAGGGAAACAAACCTGACAGACCAGTGTATCCATAGTAGTAGCCCATACATACTGGTTCTTTGTTCCTTACTTGGTAACTCCTTAATGCATGCAGCCTGATACTTCACTTGATCCTACTTAACACACCAAGAAACACCTTTACTTTTGTAAATATGTAATATCATTTACAGAGTCAAATCCATTAATATTCACAATGAGAAGTTTAAATAATAAACTTCTAATAAGAAGTTTTAATAATTAATAACTACTGGAAACTCAACAAAGAGCCAAATGATATTTTAATATATAAACTATAGTTTATGCTCTTTTAAAAAATGTTTTACTAGTAATGATAACTTAACTATCTCAGGTAGTTAAAATAATAATTAGGTGGGAAGGGTCCTTCCCAACAGAGAACAGCATGACGCCTGTGAAGCCTGAGGGCCATTTCAGGAGCTCATAGCGAGCCAGCTGTTCCACTAGACCATGCTTGTTCCTCGTTCACCAGGACACATCTCAGTGGCAGACACTCAGATGCTCTGCCTGAATCATAACAGCAATAGGTCTACCCTTCTCCAAGTGAGGGAAAACAGCTATACATGGTCCAGTCCTCTCAAAAACCCTTAGGATGGAGAAACAAGGGGTGTAGGACAGAGGCGTCACTGGCCTCCCAGAAGGTGCACAGAGTAATAAGGGCCTAGGGCATTATATATCCATTATGCTTTTAAAGTTTTAATTTGTATACTTCATTTCTATAACTAAAAATTTCATACATGCAAAAAATTATTTCTAATAAAGATTAAGATTTTGACTAAAGATGCTTTCCTTTTTCCATTGTATAGTTTCGTCTTGTCAAATATCAAGTGCCCATAGGTGAGTGGGCTTATTTCTGGGCCTTCAATTCTATTTCACTGACCAACCTGTTGTTATGCTAATGGATGTGGGTTTTATAGTATTGCTCTGTGGTGTATATACAGCTTAAAATCAGGGATGGTACCTCCAGAAGTTCTTTTATTATACATGATTGTTTTAGCTATCCTGGGTTTTTTGTTTGTTTGTTTGTTTTGTTTTATTTTTCATATGAAGTTGATAATTGCTCATTCAAGGTCTGTAAAGAATCATGTTGGAATATTGATGAGAATTGCATTTTTTTTTTTTTTTTTGGTAAGATGGCCATTTTCACTATCTTAATCCTACCAGTCCATAAGCAAAGGAGATCTTTCCATTATCTGATGTCTTCCCCAACTTCTTTCCTCAGAGTCTTGAAGTCTTGAAGAGTCATGCAGGTCTTTCACTTGCTTGCTTAGATTAGAGTTACACCAAGGTATTTTATATTATTTGAACTGTTGTTAAAGGTGTTGTCTCTCTAACATCTTTCTCAGCCCATTTATCACTTGTACAAAGAAGGGCCACTGGTTTCTTTGAATCAATTTTGTATCCAGCCACTTTGCTAAAGGTGTTTATCAGTTGTAGAAGTTCTCTGGTAGATTTTTTTTGAGGTCACTTATGTATACTATCATATCATCTGTGAATAGTGATACTTCAACTTCTTCCTTTCCGATTTGTATCCCCTTGATCTCCTTTAGATGTCTTATTGCTCTAGCTAGAACTTCAGGTACTATATTGAAGAGATAGGGAGTGGGCAGCCTTGTCTCGTTTCTGATTTTAGTGGAGTTGCTTTAAGTTTCTCTCCATTTAATTTGATGTTGGCTATTGCTTTTATTATGTTTAGGTATGTACCTTGTATCCTTGATTTCTCCTGGTCTTATAACACAAAGGGGTACTGGATTTTTTCAAAAGCTTTTTCCAGCATCTAATGAGATGATCATGTGATTCTTTTTCTTTCAGTTGTTTATATGGTAGCTTACATTGATGGATTTTTCATATACTGAACAATCGCTGCATCCCTGGGATGAAGCCTACTTGATCATAGTTCCATGATATATTTTTGATATATTCATGGAATTGATTTGCAAGTATTTATTGACTATTTTTGAATCAATGTTCATAAGAGAAATTGGTCTGAAATTCTCTTTCTTTGTTGAGTCTTTGTGTGGTTTAGGTATCAGGGTGACTATGGCCTCATAGATGAACTTAACAATGTTGAAGGGTGGGAGGGGCTTAGAGAATGGATATCAGTGGGAGCATCTCTGGGATTAGCTGGAGGCCTAGAACCAGGAGGCTTTAGGAGTGAGACTCCTACCAGCAGGGAATATAGAGTCTGAAGTGGTCACCTCCTTTAGCCAAAAAGGCCTTCCAATGGAGGGAAAGGGACATCAACCCACCCACAAACCCTTCAACCCAAAATCTGTCCTGCCTACAAGACATGCAGAGATAAAGATGGAGCAGAAACTGAGGAAACAGCCAACCGATGACTGCCAAACTTGAGACCCATCCCATGTGAGAGACCAACTCCTGACACTATTAATGATATGCTGCTATGCTTGCAGACAGGAGCTTAGAGTAACTGTCTCCTGAGAGGCTTCGTCCAGCATTGGATAGAAACAGATGCAGAGAGGCAGATCCAAACATCAGGCAGAGCTCGGGGAGTCTTGGGGAAGAGTGGAGGATAGAATTGAATGAGCTAGAGGGGTCAAGGATACCACAAGAACACCTACAGAGTCAACTAATCTGGGCTAGGGGTGCTTACAGAGACTAAACCACCAACCAAAGAGCATGTGTGGGCTGGACCTAGGCCCTACAGATTTGTAGCAGATACGCACCTTGGTGTTCATGTGAGTTCCCTACAATTGGAGCAGGAGCTATCTCTGACTGTCGCCTGCCACTGGATCTCCTTCCCCTAACTGAACTGTCTGGTTGGGCTGCAGCAGGAAAGGATGTGCCTAGTCTTCCTGGGACTACAAGTCCCAGAGTTGTGTGGTACCCAAGGGGGGATTCCCCTCCTCTGAGGAGAAGGGAAGATGGTAATGGGGGGGGGGGATTTATAAGGGAGGGACTGGGAGGATAAGAGGAATGGAGCTCCAATAGGGATATAAGTGAATAAAAAATAAATTATTGAAAAAAAAGGACTTTTAATATATAGTACCAATTACAGCCTCATATAGAGAAGAGAGTTGATGAATATTTTCAGATATTCCTCCATACCTTTAAGAGACACAATCTTCAAGTGTTATAGATTTATGAAAATTATAAAGTACTATGGCTTGGTGAGATCTAAGTAACCTCAAAAGGTCCATTGTGACTAAAAGCAAATCCCCAAGGTGCTATGGGAAGTGGCAGACCAGTTAAAAGTAGAGCTAAATAAGAGATTGCTTATGAAGATATGCCCTTGAAAGGGGACTATACCTCCCCGACTACAATCTCTTTTTCTCTTCCCTGGTCTGGATGTAATTGATTTGCTTCTACACATGGTCTTGCCATGTTAAGACAGTATATATTATTGTCAACTGTATTTCAGCTACTGATCACCTCACCTTTGCAGCCAGCTGTAGTCCAATTTTGTCAGCTTCAGCCTCCAATGTTCTACTGTATGGTCTATCAAACATATACTAAAAAGAAACAGGACAGAAAACTCCATTAAGTGAAGTCATTTCATGATCAAAGGAATTTAAAAATGAATGTTAAATTAATTTCATAGACAAACTAGTATGAAATCTCTATCCTCTAAGGTATAAACTGTAAACGTGGCCTTTGTTTCTGCCATCAGACTCATACTTTAAAGACAAATAGGCATGTGCCTTCCCTGGAGAGCCTGGTTGTCATTAGCTTCTTTCCTTGTCCACTCATCATCACCGTGACTGAACAGAGTGCTGCCTAAGTGCACACACTGGTACACGCTTAACTATGGCCAAGAAATATTAATCTTACAATTTTAAAGAGAAATTAAGAAAACACAGGTATTTAAAGCCAGTAACACTAGCAGAAAACTTCAGTGAGAAAACTAACCACAGAGCAGAGGCTCTTCTATGATGAATTATCTTCATTTCCTTTTCTAAATATTGATTAGTTAGAAAAATTAAATTTTCTCCTGACTTCAATTTTTTAGAAAACACAAACAGCTATCCTAACTTTAATTTTCCTAATTACTTGTATTTATGAGTATGTTTTCCAATTAAATTCTAATTTGCAGTAAGTACTAAAACTTTGTAGGAGCTGGATCAATACCAGGACTTTTGAGAAAGGAGCTATTTATCCATGAAGCAACTTTTCAAACCCAGCAACATACTTGTTATGGATACAAGCCACCTAAACCGCCGTTCACAGTATGTGAGCACAGAACATGACTTCCTTCCTGCTCAGTTACATCTGTTTAAGCTGAAACGCTGCATGGCAGAGCGGCAGCTCTCAGGGAGCAGGCTGAGTGTGTGCCACTGAATGTGCTAACCCAATAAAGCACCAGCTTCAACAGAACTCATAGGGCAATATGCAAAGTGAAGCTAATAAGGGTAACAAACCCCTCAATTTGTACAGAGTATTACATGGGCCAATAATAAAAACAATCATCTCTATTAGCTGAGTTCTTACTTTGTACCAGGTACTATGCAGAATGCTTTAAAAAGTATTTCTCAAGCTGATGTATGTGAGTGAGTGAGTGAGTGAATTGATGAGTGGGTGGGTTGGTGGTGGGTGGAGGGTGGGTGAGTGAATGAGTAAGTGAGTGGGTGGATGGGCATGTGGGTAACTGGGTAGGTAAGTGACTTTGACTCTTGAAGATAATTGTAAATGTTTGGAGTTATAAGGCCATGCTCTCTCAAATTCAGGAACTTGAGAAAACCTCCTTCTTGCCTTAGCTTCTCTATGCCAGCTCGCAGAGGCATTTATTCTAATTATTACTTTTAGATTTATTTTATTTTATGTGTATAAGTAATTTTGCCTGCATGTAAATACAGTATGTGTATGCTTGGTACACAAGAAGGCCAAGAGAACATATAATCCCCTGCTTACAGATGACCATATGGGTTCTGGGAGCCAAACTGAACCCAGGTCTTCTGCAAGAGGAACACAGGCTCTAAATCACATGAGCCACTGTGTAGAGCAAGAACCATGGGCATCTACTGAATAGAGGCTGCATATGCAGAAAAACAACCCACAATACCAGGACAAGGTCACATAGCAATAACAATCCAGAACAAAACATCAGTGGTTTTCCCAGAGCCACAGTGTAGCATTCAGTCACCATGGTAAGTAAATGGCAAGGAAGGTGAGCAGTTTCCACCCTAGAGTGCAGCACTGCCAGTATCCCTCTACTCCCAACCATGGTGAGCAGGGCTTACAAAGAAAAAAGCGTCTCCTGACAACAGCCACTGAGGGACTCTGTTCAGGAGAAAAGAATCCATACAAAAGGAATCCCAGTTTTATCTTCAGTTTAATTATTACATAATGCTCAAGAGGTGGGGCTCATTTAGTATTTCAAGAGAAAAACAGCTACATTGCCCTTGTTATCATCAACTTTTATGATTCTATTATTTTAAAATAAATAAATGCTTATTTATGTACAAGTATCTACTTGTACATAAGGGGTAATATCATCAACTCCACTGACAGCACAGTAGGTCAGTGACAAAACAAAGTTCCAAACTGAAGTCCTACAATCTAAGCCCAACTGTTCTTTCTTCTTCAGTTTGGGAACCACTGTTTGTATCTGAATGCAGCCAAATGATACATTCACATAGATGACTTTCCAGTCGTAGAAGCTGTCTGTCCCAAATGGTACACGATGGGTGTTCCAGAAAATGATTAAATAAGACAATAAAAGTCTGTCCCTAAAGAACCAAACTTCCCAGAACAGGAGGAAATATTTGAAGATGTAAAATAAAATAATTAATCTGGTTAACTGAGGACCACAAGACTGACCTTCAGAAACATAGTATTCTGAACAAAATGAAGGACATAATCTTGAGGTGTTATCATTACCAGCACTAAAGCGCCCAGGAAAACTGTCCTGGTGTGTTCTGGGAAGTGCTGGTCTAACTGAGCATAAGCAGCAATGGAGAAAGGTATGAGGCTTCAGCCAGCCCCATCATCTTTAAAACGTCAGGCTTCTTAGAAGAGCTCTCTGTGGTAACATCAGTGAGGACACCACTGTCACTGAGATATGAGAAGGAGCAGTAACTAGGTTCTTTCTGTAATATCAATAACTAAGAATTTAAAAAAGAAAATTAATTAGCCCAAAGATGGAACAGTAGATCTTTTAATTAATCCTTAAAAAATCACGACACAGATGTAGTATTTCTTAATTAAATGCTATAAGGGAACAGTACCTATAAGAGTTAAAAAAAAACAAACACTAAACTTCAGTACTGTCAACTAGAATAGACTTTAAAATAATTCTGATACACACTGCTTTACATGAACAGTGCTGCATGTTCACCACGGACTATCTCAGACTTACCTCCTGCAACTTTGACTGTATCCACTGGCCCAGAACTGCCAAGCTGTCTCGTGGACAAATGGCCCAAATCATTGTGAGAAAAATCATACCAAGGAAATCCAGTAAATGAACCAAGCTAGCCTTTTCTGCCTAAGAATAATCAAAATAATGACAACCACATTTAGCAAATGGAGAGAGTACATATTTATACTTCCTAGGCTCTATTTAATCATATTAAATCATTATGTGTGCTCAACTGGTCAACACAAGCCAAGATTGATTTTTAAAAAAATTATTGTACATATTTTTTGTGGTGTATATATTTGGGCATAGCTATGCCACAGTACAAAGAGGTCAGAGGACAACTTGTGAAATTCAGCTCTCTGCTTCCATGTGTGAGACCAGAGATCTGTCAGGCCACCACATCAACTAAAAACCCAAATTTCTCCCCTTGTGTCCATGCCATCTCCTAGAATATCCCTTTTCTTATACACTGTAAGCCCTTTAAGCCTTTACCTGACATTTTACTACCGTTGCTGAGCTAATTATTCATCATCAAAGACAGTGACAATAAAGTACAGTTTCTTATATGAGCAAATCCAACAATTCTTCTGGTTCAATAAGCCTCATTTCATAGATAATGGAAATGGAAATTTTATGACTGTCCCAATTCACACAGCTATTAATTAGTAAAAGGATCAAAAATCCAAACCAAGGCTATTTTGGTATCTAATGTAGACACTATATTCTAAAAATCAAATAAAAGTATTTATTGCACTCATATTGTTACATAAAGCCTAAGTATATATATAATATATAATCCACTTAACAGATGAAAATTCAGAAAGGATTTCAAAGTTTTGGGGTTTATGACCTAATACATGAAAGCATAATGCATTTATACAAGTTTTTGATTTTGTAAATTTGGTATTTCTCACTGAGAGCTGGGTTCTGTTTCAGGCAGAATCACAGCACTAACGAGTAAAGATCTATATAAAATGTGCATTCTGCACAATAATGTCTAGTACAAGGTAAATGCATGGGCTTATTAAACACACACCAGAATCAGACTAGGACTCTATCAAGATAGTCTCTCACAGAACCAATTACCACACTATAACAGCTGTTAGCTGTAAAATAACTATTAAACTGTTTTACCGCAAAAGACTGAAGTCAAAATTACAAAGTGAAGAGAAACATCTTGCCATGAGTTATTAAGAGTATAATTGTTATTAGTCTTCAAAAATAGAATTTTTTTTTTTTTTAGTTATTTTTGGTTTTGGTCTTTTTGTCTGCTTGTTTGTTTGAGACAGGATTTCTCTGTGTAGCCCTAGCTATCCTAGAACTTGATTTAGAGGCCAGCCTGGCCTCTAACTTACATAGATATGCCTGCCTCTGCCTTCTTGGATGCTGGGATTAAAGGCATGGACTACCACACTTGACCTAGAAATATTTTTAAACTGTGTATTTATAGAAAAAGGTAACAGTATAAGAGCTGATTTAATCCAAACTAGGATTTCCAAAAGAGAAAACACTGTGTTGATCAAAGAGCCCCTTGTCATCGCAATGTTAACTGCTTTCCATTAAAGCTGTTACTTTCCATGCCAGACCCAGAATAGTGTGTGTGTGTGTGTGTGTGTGTGTGTGTGTGTGTGTGTGTGTGTGTTGCGGTGATTGCTTGCTGAAAACAGGCAACAGGTTGAAAGCAGCCTTAAACAAAAAATGCCCTATAAATGTTGAAAGTAACATGTAGATATAGGATGGTAGCACCTGTTTGCCACACTGGGTGCTTGCTACTCTGGGTCAGACTGGGTCATTGACATCTCCTCTTCTTGTAAAACCATTAAAGATTTCTGTTTAAAGATTACCATGTTTTCTGCATTGTTCAATAAATACAAACCAAAGTCCTTTGTTATGGACAAGCATAAAGAGAGACACAAGCACAGATTCAAACACACACACAGGTAACAGGGACAGATAGGTCTCTCTCTCTGTCTCTCTCTCTGTCTCTCACACATGCATGCAAGTGCGCATGCTTGTGTACACGTGTATACACACACACACACAAGCACACACACACACAAGATGTGCACTCCAGGCAGTTGGAAGACACAGGCAGAGAAGTGGAGAAATCAATCTCGGGCCCACACTTGTCAAAACAAGAGAAAGTCTCTGTGTCACTCATTAGTCCATCACTGATGCATTATGACACCATTATTTGGGAGAAGTTACACTATAACAATACTATTTTCTATGGCTTACATTTACTCTTTTATCTATTTAGGAAACATTTCTTTTTCCTGTAGATCAAAAGAAATCAGGGATGCTTCAAAAAAGAACAACATTGGCCCATCTCACTTTATCATTCCTCTAAGGAATAGTGGAATTTTAAAAGACATTGAGGAAGATTAATAATAAACACTATAGTTTCCATTTGAAGTTAACAATATTTGCACTTGTTATTTGGCATATAGTAATCCTTTTACAAATATTTACCTAAATTTTCTGATTAAAAAATAAGAAATATACTTATCTCTAGTTACATGCACAAAAGATTCATTCATATTTTTAATGATCAGAAATCAAAAGTAAGTACACAAATACATCAATGAACTATTAAAGACCTACATGGCCACCATTAGTCTTTTCAAATGCTAATTTCCTAATACTAAAAACAGGAATGATAAACATATACTTATATGTTAAAGCTCTGAATGGGAAGGAACATATCATATGAAGTTCTGTGAACTAATCTGGCCGTGTCATTACTGTTCTGCATTAAATTCATATTGCATATAATTTAGACATTTTTCAACAATATTCCAAGCATCATTTAAAAATAGTACAAATAAAACTGATTTACCACTTAAATAGTACTATCACTTTTCAACAATTAATTTTCTGACTAGTTTACAAGTATGTTAATAATTATGGAAATTTAAAACTTAATGTGAAATAATTAGAGACTGAGCCTAATTACTTTTTAGCAAAAGAGACAGGCGATAAAAACAGTATTTAAGAAAAACACTAATTATTCAGGATCATATACTAAAGACTGCAAAAAGTCTCAAAATAAGCTAATCACATTTTTTCAGGTATAGAATAAGGTAATTACATTCCATCATTAAAAGAAGAAGAAAAGACTGAGTTCCTTAAAGGATTCCATTTGCTAAAATCAAAGCAATCAACAGCTGCACTTGGGTACTTACGGCATGCCCCAGGACCGCGTGTGCAATCTCATGGCCCAGGAGGAAGGAAAGCTGGTGCATGTCAGTTACACTATTCAAGAGCCCAGTGAAAACAAACACTTGTCCATTCTGTACATAAAGAGAATAATATAAGCAATTAATCCACGGTAAAACTTAAAGTCGCTCAAACTAGCAACAACAATAAAAATCTATATAAAGGATTTACTTACTGGGAGCACAAAGGCATTGACATCTGGGGAATTGACCACATGAATCACCCATTTGATCTCAGAGATCCCTGGGACGTCTTGATTGCATTGTGTCAGATGACAAACCACTTCTTTAACAGTCAGGTATCGGGGGTCTCTCTCAGGCAGCAGATCATTTTTAAATTCTTCCATCCACTAGAAGATTTTTTTTTTTAGAAGTATTATTTAAGAGATTTTGCACTACAAAATGCTTATGCTGTTCCATGGAGGGGTATCTGATGAGTATTGGGCATTTTAATCTTGAATTGTGAAAAAAATTTACATATATTAAACACTCAAATTTCCAAAATTTGAATTATTCATGGAAAAGCAGTATGGTTTTTCACAGAGGAATAAATTATAAATTTTTTATATAAACATAATTTAATCCAAGTTTTATTTTTTCTATTAATCTACATGCAAGTAAATGCTGAAATATATCTACTTTCCTAAGAACTTCAGAAACCAAAGCTGCCTAGATTTTATACTAAAATTTTCATATAAAAAGAGAAAACTGTATCTCTTGGTAACTGTTGGTAGAGTGCTCACTCTCATAGTATGTACAAGGCCACAGTTTGATCCTCAGCACAACATACACCCAGTGTGCTTACACATCCTTGTGATCCAAACACTGGACACAGGGAACCAGGATGATTACAAATTCAAGGTCATCCCTGCTTCACAGTAAATTCAAGACCAGCCTGGGATACAAGAAACCCAGTGCCAGGAAAGAAAGAAACAAACAAAAAGGGAAAAAAAAAAGGAAGGAAAGAAGAAAGAAAAATGGAGGGAAGGAGGAAAGGAAAGAAGGAGGGAGGGAGGGAGGGAGGGAGGGAGGGAGGGAGGGAGGGAGGGAGGGAGGGAGAAAGGGGAGAAGGGAGGAAGGGAGGAAGGAAGGAAGGAAGGAAGGAAGGAAGGAAGGAAGGAAGGAAGGGAGGGAGGGAGGGAGGGAGGGAGGGAGGGAGGAAGGGTGATAGAAAATTAATTACTTTTATAATCCACTAAATGGAGAACATGCTACAGACTTAAGCTTTCACAAAAAGGGACAGTATCTCAATAACTGTAAAGTGTTTGATCCACACAGACTGAAAGAAAATCACTAAGATCTCAGAGCCAATGGGCAAATCACTTCCTCACATGATGCTGATTCAAATGCCTGAACATCTCTTACATCGAAACAGTTTTTCTGAGTTTTTTTCTAAAAGATTCTCTAATCTATACAGAAAAAAATCGAATTCTACAAATACTTAGTTTTCATAAAATGTATAGTTTAACATATAAATTAAATTGATAACCTTTTTAAGATGCAATAAAATATGACTTCATAGAATATGAACTTAAACACTATGTCATCTTTAAAGAATAATTTAACAGTTGTAAGCAAATAAGAGTCCTCTAATAGCTCTTCTAAAACAATCAAGGGACTCTAACTATATCTTAGTTTGCTACCTATTGCTGTAATAGACACCACAACCAAAAGCCACTTGGGGAGAAAAGAGATTATTCCAGCTAACAACTCTAGGCCACAGTCCCTCATCAAAGGAACTCAAGGCAAGTACTTGGAGGCAGGAACTGAAACAGAAACCCTGGAAGAATGCTCTGGTGTTCTCCATGGCTTCTTAGTTTGTTTTCTTATACACCCCAGGACCACCCACCCAAGGGTGGCACCGCTTACAATAAGCAGGGACCTTGCACATCATTAATCAACACAATGCCTTACCTTGCCTATGTACGGGCCAATCTTATGCAGACATTTCCTCAGTTGAGGCTCCCTCCTCTCAGATGATTCTAGCTTGTGTCAGGTTGACAACATACTAGTTTGCACACTATGTAATTAGAGTACTTTATAACAACTCTCTAAGAATGTTTAAATTCACAGACCAATAAATTAAGCAATAAAAATGTCTATTCACATGAACTCTTAGATATATATACAGATCCATGTGTGTGTGTATATATATATATATATAGCATATTCATATATGCAAATCCATTCATATATGTATTTTAAATTTTAAACTATCTGAATAGTAGAAGATACTTAAAATTTTACAAGGTTTTTCAATCTTTGCAGTATGTTTTTCTCAAACCTATCTTCCTATTAAGACTAAATTCTAAGATATAGTTTAAATTCCTCTTTACATTCTTCTACGAGACTATTATTATCTTAGCTAAAATCAACTTTTATAGCAAAAAGTCATTGCTATTAATGACAACTTTCCTTTGATAAGTTCATGTGTCCATGTGTATCCAATCATGAAGACCTGAAGCCATTACTTATTCAACAATGGCATCCAGCACTTCCCTGTATGTGGTAATTACTAAAATACAATGATGGTCCCATCCTTGAGGACACATGAGGACACATTGTGTACTGTCTCTCCCTGAGTTACCATACTTCTCCCCAAGCTGAGATTTCCAAATCCTACCATTATTTCGTATTCAGAAAACAAGTGATTGCGGGGGCACACACCAGGGGACTCATCACTTAGGAGGCCACAGGTTGAGTGCCAACCCCAGGCTCCACAGCAAAACTCTGTTTTTAAGAAGAAAAACAAATGTCAGAAAATACAATAAAATTTCAGTCAAAACTGATGTTTGGGAAACAACTATCTTATGCCTGACTTTCAAGGTATAAAAATTCTCACAGCGTGTTTACTTATTTGATACATAAAAACTAAGCACTAGTTCACCTGGTGTGTTAGATGCTAGGATAAAATAAACAAACCAACAAGGTTGTTGGCCCCACAGAGTTTAACCTAAAAGGGGAGATGGACACAGACTATGGAAAGTTCTATAATGTAAATAAAACTGAGGAAGAAAAGCTAGGACCTAACCCCAGTCCTGCCAAGCATGGAAGAGTCTGAGCATCAGGGAAGGCTTTCCTGAGAAGGGCACCGTGAAGCACGGACTTGAGCCATGCTGGCAGGACAACCAGCACACTGTAAACGCCTTTCCCAAGTATGAAACCTTCGAGAAAAGGACTAGTGTTGTGTCAAAAACTAAAATTAAAAGCAGTGCATCTTCCATATTTAAAAAAGCTTCCTGCTCTGCGTGTTAGCTTGTGCAATGTAGTAACAGACAATTCTTACTACTTACTACTTCATATTCCAGGTCCGAAAGAAGTCTGAAGTGTTCTTTGCCCACTAACAGTAGTTTGCTCCTTCCGGTGACAGGGCTCACTTCCAGGTGAGTGAAATAAAACACTACAAACAGCAGTCCAAATGCACTCAGACCAAGAAGCAGCCTCCATTTGTTCTTCTTCACGCTGTCTTTAAATAGCTCCTTCTTGTTAGGGGGAAGTGCTTGCCACCATTTCCTTATGCCCCTGTGACAAATCAGAAACGGCCTGTCTGGTAAGTGCATGCTTACCAGACCTCAGATACATATGCTAGGATTTACGTCACCAACCCCTTCCACCATTATGTTTCTCTGTGCACAAAGCTTTTTTAACTTATAAAATTCTTAGCTAGAGGACGGAAAGTCATCAACTCTATGAAATTATAATTAAAAATCCTAAGGCTCACTTGAATTTCCCACATCAGATAGTGTGAAGGCAAACCCTAGAATGAGGAACTGTGTTGTTACAACTCCCACTAATAACACTATTTACCATATGCTAAGTGCTGTTCTAATCATTATGCATGCGTCACCTCATTTGCTCTTTCTAATACCTTGTTCTTACAAAGAACAACCTAAAAACCAAGGCCTCAGAGGTAGCAAGAAGAAAACCCAGTAGTGGGGGAATGTCACTTAACAAGGATGAAGTCCTCAGACAAGCATCTTGGAGTCATGAAGGATAAACTGTACCTTTCCCTCTGCCCCCCCCCCCCCCCCCCCCCCAGATCTTGGCACAATCTACCAGTGCTCCAGCAAGGAACCAGGAGGCACTGCCTCAGCACTGACCAGCACTAAGCAGCACTGCTCAGAAGAAGCAGCTCCACTATCATCCAGGGATGGGGTGAGGTAAATAAAGATTGGAAGCATCAGAGTTAACGAAACGGGTACTGTTACAGATGCCATCTGGGGAGGGCCTTGCTAGCTGGCAATAGTGGACAGTAGTTCTCTCAAGTGCCAGGCTAGGTATACAAACATTTTGACAACCAATGTTTTGAATGGTGGGACAAAACATTTCCTTGTGCACACATTTTTTAAGTCTTAATAAAATTTATCATACATACACACACATATGTGAAATCTCCCTTGGCAAGAATTCATTCTACAAAACAATTTTGTGAAGTTACTATAATTTTACTAACCCCCTCCTATCATTTGGAAGTGTCCACCAAAAGTCTAGGTATTCAATATTAAAGGCTTGGCCTAGCCTGTGGCACTACTAGGAGTGGTATGACCCACAGGAAACAGGGACGAGTGAAAGAATGTGGAGTCACTGGAGAGATGTCCTTGAAGCCTGTGCCTGTTTCTGTCTTTGCCTTCCTGACCATCATGAAATGAACAAGTCTCCTCTGCCAAGCATTCCCACATCATGCAGAACAGGTCCAGCCTATGCAACCATGGACCAAAACCTCAGAAAGCATGAATCAAAATAAGTCTTCACTTCCTTATTATCTCGGTGACTTCATCACAGTGTTGGAGGCTGACTAACACAGGGATGTGGGTGAAATGCCTTAGAGGAAGCAACTGAACCAGAAGGGCCATAAAACAATGAAGTATACTTACCTCCTGTTACAACGTTACTACTTATAATATATGTATAACATGTTATAAGAGAAAATTTATAATATTCAAATCAACACCAAAATCAAACCGTTTTATATGAACAGAACCCACGAAGCGATCATCCCTACAGACGAGGATGAGTTTGTTACTTAGGAGCCAATGTAGATATCTATGTTCTGTCAACATCAAACATACAGAATTAAATACATTACAGAGGAATTCTTGGATTTTTAATACAAGTAGATTGGTTGCTAGTATGGAAGGAAGCAGATGGCAAGGAGGGTCAGCATATTTAGCAAACATAACAAAACTTTATGAAGAGACAGATTTGCTTTCTTCAACCTTCATGAAATAAGGAAAAAAGGTTGAGAAACAGCCACATTGCTATAAAGTACGCACTTATGCACTTATAAAGGATTACCAAAAGAAATGTAACAAAAATCCTCTGAAAACAGAATGGTGGGATGAGCTTTATTCATGTGGCTAAGGCTGAGCCCCTAATTATATGAATGAAGTCCTTCATTTCATGCCGACTGCCTAAAATTCCACAAAATCAAAAGGCACTGTTCTTAAGTGCTGTTGTTACCCACACTGTTGCCAATATTTCCCATTATCCCTATAATTAGAAATGTAAAATCTTTTAGAAATATCTCAACCAACAAAAGCTTAAGGATCACATTTCTGTACAATAATTTTGCAATTAATAATTTCAAGATTATTAAAATCATACACATAATACTGGTAGAATTTACAAATTTGAGCTGAATATGGCATAGGGAAAGGTTTCCTTAAAAGTACAGTTTTATAAATACTAAAGTTTAATTATTAAAAATTATTTATAAGTTGTTACAAATGTGAATATAAAACTTCAAGAGCTTTAACACAAACATTGTTCTCCTCCCAAAGAATATTTACCTGCCCACGATGATAGCAAGGAGCTTTTGCACTGGTTTCAGGATGAGCAGCAGTAGAGGGACTGGGGCGGCCTGAACCCGTGCCGATGTGTGGAAACCCCGGGCCTCTCTTGCAGCAGGGCAGTTCAGACAACATGAGGCTCCAAGAGCTGGGCCGCCAGCCACTTTCTTTGCTCCCTGTCTTGGAAAAGAATCACCCCGCACAGTACATCTGTAGGTAAGCACCTCCATTCCCTTGCTTTGGGCACTTGAGAGGCATCTTGATTTTTTGTTTAGAGTCCTACAGAAATGAAAGTTTCCAGGCAGTAAGGTCACTGAATGACAGTAACTGACTGTGTCAAGTCCCCAATATGCATTTATTGCTCGGGGCCTTGGTGCCAGTGGACAGCTTCCTGGTAGGGTCCACTGACTCCTGTTGGCAAGGGAATTCACTCCAAAGAGAAAACGATTTCTCCTGGCAGACTGCAGTCCATAAAGGAGGCTCATCTTACTTTTGCTTGATTATCTAGAACACACACAAACACAAATAAGATATAAGCACCCATGGAAAATATGTATTTACAAACTGGGAATACAATGCTTAGGTACTGAACATCTCAGGGTAAATGCCTGTGTTCCACCCACACCTGCAGCAGCACCTTCAACAGGAAAAGCCAGAGGAATATACACGGCTCACTACACAGTACTTATTTTCAACACTTGAATTTGCTCGTTTCATTTAAAGAAAAACATTTTTTTTTAATTGCAGGGGCTCTATTTGATCAGCAAATCATGGGGCAGAATAAGAAGCAGCTTCAATAAAACAGCAATTGTGTATCAGCTGATGTAAGATGAGAAGAGTGGAATTAAAAGCCTAGCTTTAAAAATGTTATCTTTAAAATTTTTAATTTATTCATTCCAGTAAAACCATAGGGCTTTTGATTAGAATCAGGATGTAAGAAAGAGGGACTTTAATGCTACCGAAAATCGACATTTTAAAAGGAACGCGTAAAACAAGGATTTCCACATACCTGGCAGTAGGCAATGGACGACTGAAGGATGGAAAACAAGACTAGACCTACAACTGCCCCAGAGAACCGCCGGGTGAGAACCAACCACACACATGAGAACGACTTATGCCTATAGCCCTAAGCCGAAGGTGTGAGGCTGGGTTTGCCTGTGGACCAGCAGCTAGAGATTGTGGGCAGAAGAAGGGAACACAAAACCGAAAGAGAGAACTCAAGGTCTGTGCAGGCCCCTCCCTATTCAGCTGAGTACTAGCTGGTCATACGGGTAAGAAATCCCCCTGAAGCTTGGAAGAGAACTATAATTTCAGGGCACAATTCACAGGTCAGGATGCACTGTCTTCTCCCACTTATCAAAGTGGGAAAAGTTCTCATTTGTAATTCACAGAAATTAGGTGGAACTCCAAAGAGTCTAGCACACTGTGAGATCTGCTCTAGCCCCGATAACGAAGACTAAAACAAACATCCAGTGAGTACCCTCTTAGTTTTCAGATAAGAGCCAGCTTGGTAAAACAACACTCTAAAAGAGCAAGGTGCTTCTAATAGCCACATCTTCGAGTTTCTTAAAGAAAAAAAAAACTCAAACAAAAAATAAACATTTAGCAACATATAATTCACAATTTAAAATTACTGAGCAGAAAATGAGATTCACAGGAAGAAGAAATATTAACCAAAGGAAGCTGACGCCTAACAAATACAAATGGCAGTACCAGTAGACAAGGATACTCAAGGCGTTACTATAACTATAGCCGGTGTGTTACAACAGTGAGCTAGCTAGTTACACACGGCAAAAGGTCATCCTTATACCACTGGGTAGAAGAAAGACAAGAAAGATTGAATTGTTTCACATAGGAAAGTATATTTAAGCTCTCTTACTAGAAGTCAAACTGTAAAAACAGCAAGAATACATCTTCTTTCCTTCAAATCTCCTGATTTACTGTTGCAAAGCTTTGACACTTGTCTAGTCATGACCTCAACTTAGGGAATGGGCCAGGAAGTCATGTTAGTCCGTAATGGCCACTGGTCTCAAAGGCAGCACAGAGAAAACTTCACATTAAGCTGTATCTAGCATATGAATACAAAGACGTGTGTGTAGGGCCTATAGTTGGTGCTGCAGCAAACAAAGGGCATGCAGGCTAGACTTATGAGGAAAAGCTCTGCACTTGTTTGCACAGAAAGGATGATGAACGTACCTATGATAGATGAGAGACCACAAAGAGGGAGCAAGGGAGTAAACAAGGCCAGGAAGGCAGGGCTGAGATTCATGCTTAAGAAGCCTGAAGGCCTTCACGTGCCTGAGGCCCTACTGTGCTTTCCACATCTGATTGAGCTTTGGGTGCTCTCTAAAGTAAGTCCCGTCTCTTCACCCAGTTTCCGTGTCTTATAAATAAATGATCTGAAAGACATTTTCATAGTAGGAGGCAGCTGTACAAGTTCATAGGAAAGTCAGTATTTCCATGTTAAGTGTGTCAGGAAACAATCTAAGGGATCCTCCCTACACAAACTTCCCAATCTTCTACAGACTAGGTTCCAAACTATACTAAATTAGCCCTAGGATTTTAACATCCAAAAGACCAAAGGCCACTCTAAGTCAGCCCTGTCAATCCACCCCCTTACCACCTCAGCCCAGCTCACCTGGGTCTGGGACTGAGTTGTAGATTTTACTATATTCTAACCACCTCACTTTAGTTCACTTCCAACCCCTCCTCCAAGCAACCTAACAATCCTTTAGAAAGGCAAATCAAACCAGGTGGGTGGTGGTGGCACATACCATTAATCCCAGCACTCAGGAGGCAGAGGCTGGCAGGGATCTCTGTGAGCTGGAGGCCAGCCTGGTCTACAGAGTGAGTTCCAGGACAGCCAAGGCTACAGAAAGAAACCCCTTCTTAGAAACACACACACACACACACACACACACACAAATTAAGGTACAGAGCTCTGATCCTCAACAAAGATGATCCTAAAAACAGCAGGAAGTGCTACTACCTGCAAGAGCCCTGAAGCTGAGAAGAGCAAGCCCATATTCTAGCACTTGAGTCACAGAGCTGTTCAAAACAATTTAAAAACAAAGAATAACAGGAGAGGCAAAGTCCAATGTCAAAAGCAATACTACATAAAACTTCCTACAGAATGTTTCCTGTGCTGTCCACTATGGCAGCCCTGGCATGTGGCTAGGTGCATCTGAGGAGCAGAATTCATACTCCACTTCGTTTTTATTCAAGTTAATAGGAGGACTTAACACTGGGACAGTGCAGCTTGGTGTGATAGACCCAGGCAACCTTCAGCAAACCCAGATAGATGTGAACAGTCACCCAAAGGAGGCCCAACAAATATAACAAACTCTGTCCTTTGGGTTGCCAAATGTTGCGAACCTTTCTACAAAAGCCACAAATTCAGACTTAATGTGAAATTTACCTATTTTAAAATGTGGCCAACCAAATTAACAAAACTTGATTATCTTAACCAAACATTCACATATCTCATTGGTTCAGGATTGTTTTAATTCATTGATTCATTAATTCATTATCTGAGTGAATGCTACAAGTCAGACGCCACCCTGTGTAGCAGATATAATGAAAAGACAAAAATGCCTACCCAATCTGTAAAGCTAGTAAAGACAAAACACACTAATAGATATAGATGTAAATCTTAGAAAAGGCCTACGTGTAATTTAGGCGGCAGAACAGTGCTCATGAGGGACCCGGGACTTCCTCTTTCTGAGCAATGTGAATGTGTACAGGGTGTGTTACTTTGTGAATCCTAAGCCAAGCAAATTCTTCTGTCATTTCCACTGGTTTTCTGTGAGCCTTCAATAAACTTCCTAATGTTGCTTCCAGCTTCCCAGTTCCAAAGGCACCTTCTCCAAGCCTCCTTCATCCACTGCAAAATTACAGAACATCTAGTTTACAGATATCCCTCAGAAAATAAAAGTGCCATGCGTCCTATTCACACTGCTCAGATCTGCTCGTGAGAAAACTGCTCATTTCAGAGCAGGTGCAAACCTTTTTAACATAGTCTGTCAATAGAAGGTAAAAACAAAAGCTCCAAACACAAGGTACATAATTAAAATCATAATCATTTTTATCACTGACAATCAAGTGCCATCCAGAATAGGAGCAGTAGCTGTTAATCTGTAATCACTGATTAGTCCTTAAAATTTTTTTTCTAAATGGGGAAAGAAATCTGTTTATACATTTTCAAAGAGCCAGTCACTTCAACCACACAACACCTAAGGAAGGATGGGAGCTGACGTGCGCTCTTCAAAGAACCGTAGCAGGCCAACAAATATAGCTGGCAGACTTGTAGGATTCAGAAATTAATGATGTGAGAAAATTAAACAATTTGGATTGCTAGCCTCTAAGAACATTCCAAACCCTTAATTCTTCAAGTGCCATCTCAGAATGAGCAAGTAGTACGCGCTCACTGGCACTCACAGCTGATGGCTAGAAGACAGTTTCAACAACTCTTACTGAAAAGTACTATTTCTTCTCTAGTTTCTATGGAAACAACTGTCAGATTGGCAAAAATAGGACATGCACTTTAAAATAATCATTCAAGCTAAGTACACATGATGCACGGCTTTTTTTTTTTTTTTTTTTTTTTTTTTGGTTTTTCGAGACAGGGTTTCTCTGTGTAGCCCTGGCTGTCCTGGAACTCACTCTGTAGACCAGGCTGGCCTCGAACTCAGAAATCCACCTGCCTCTGCCTCCCAAGCGCTGGGATTAAAGGCGTGCGCCACCACCGCCCGGATCGCTTCTTAAAAAAAAAAAAAAAAAAAAAAAAAAAAAAAAGTAAGTTATCAGGGTTGGCTCTTAAGCTCCCTAATGTCACACAGCACCCCCTGCATCTTGCCTCGGGATGACGGCTACGAAGCTAAGGCAAGACTTTGAGAGGGCTCCAAGACTTTGAGAGTCGCTAGGAGGCGATGAACTCCTAAATTCCAAATATGGGATTTTCATCTCCTGGCACTAATATTTCCGGCTGAGGTTTGCCCCAGCACAGCGGGCTCCCTGTCACACACCGCAAGTGTAAATAATATAAAAAGTGATCCTTGAATACAAGTTTTTTGAGGAGACCGGTAAGCTCCCTGGAACTGCTCGGACTGTGCTGATGCTGCGAGCTGGGGTAGGAGAGCATGTGTCTCTCCGCACAAGGACGAGCGGTGATGCGGAGGGGACATCCTCACAGGCCAGGCCGGCGACGCCTGAAGGAAGCGCTGCTCAGGAGGGACCCACCAACCGAGGCGGGAGGCAAACTTCCAGAAAGCTCCACCCACCGGGCCGTTCGCGCTCTTCCGGCACCGCCCATGCCCACCGCGGGTCCCCGAACCCCCGGGCCCCGTTCCCCATCTCTGCCCTCCCCGCCCCGCTCTGGAAGAACACCGAGCCATCACCGTGAGCGCGCACTCTAGCCGCAGCCCGAGGGGGTAAATGCAGCAGCCGGCCCCGCGCAGGCGCACACCTTTCCCAAGCCCCGCCCCCTTACTTCCTGCCCTTGGGACCTCCCGGGCGCCTTTTGCCCCGCCCTTATGAGGGCCAGTCCGTTTCCCTAATCCCAGAGCGGTAGTGCCTGACTGGCTTCGGCTGTGCGTACTGTGGCGCCATCGCGCCCCCGTGTGGTTGGAGGAGGAACTGAGCTGATGGTTTTGATTGTAGGTAAAACATTAATTCTAGCATTTCAATTACTTAATGGCAATCTCCCTCAGTCCTAGAGTGATAAGGGTGCATAAAAATAAGACTAAAGACTATTTCACCATGATCGCTTTAGGGCGCCAAACTTTAAGTGGTCAGCAGTGTTCATGACAACAGCTCCTGGGAGTGACCTAAGACCAGATTTCATTGTGGGAATGTTTTGCCAAAACAATGATGCTTTGTGAATATATGAATAATTCTGTTTTTCTAATAGGCTACCCAAGAGACACATTAAAGACAAATCACTATCATGTATTCATTCAACATTCAACTTGTGACAGACACTATGCATGGCGGTGATATTAAGATCAATATCATATGGTTACTGAAATGAAGACGTCATGAAGCAGTGCTTGAGAAAAGTCGACAGAGAGCATGACTACACTAAACATCAGGCTTATTCAATTCGTCACATCTGCTAGGTGGGCTGTGGAAATATTAGCAGTCATAAAAATGAAAATGGTTCTACAACCCAATGGGAGCTGGGAATATAACTCGAGGAATCATCGGCAAGGAAGAGATGACTCAGACTTTGGGTACCGTTGAGGAAAGAAATAGATGTGTTAAGAGAAAATAGAAGTTGGGAAACAGAACCCTGGAGAGAACTTCAACATTTTAAAATTCAAAAGAGGGCATTGTGGTTTATATCTTCAATCCCACCATTTAAGAAGCTGAGACAGGAAAATGACTTTGAATTCAAAACCAGGTTGCCAGATTCCACGGTCAGTCCCGGGTCAGCATGGCCTACAGGGGAAGACTTGGTCTCAAAAACTAAAAAACACAACAAAAGTAAAAAGAGAACTTAGATAGAGAAACCAAAAGGAAGGGAAGGAGGTTGGGACAGTATTCAGCATGTTACAATTAATAGTAATTTATCAATACTTAAATTTATTTAAAGATAGTGATATTTTTCTGGGTATAGTAACACACCGGTTTAATCCCCGAACATGGGAGACTGGGGCAGGAATATGCCTGCAAATTCAAGGCCAGATAAGGCTACAGAGCAAATTCAAAACCAGGCATAACTACTTGGCAAGTTTCAGGCAAGCTAGGACTGTATAAACCTTGTCTCAAAAGAAAGAAACAAACAAAGACAACATCATTAGCATTTTAAAGTAACTTTGAACCAAGTTTAGTCAACAGGTTATTGCCTGGCTTTTCCTGAGATGTCCAATTCTGCGCCTTCTTCTGGATGGTGAGGGCTATCACAGACCAACAAAATGATTCCACTCAAGTCTACTTTTGTGGGCCAGTGTGGTTACAGGGGTTACTTGTAGGACATAAATGACTGTGACATCTGTGCTCTCCTGCATTAGGGGTGAGTATAGGATACCACAGAGCATGTGCTAGGATTTCTGTTTCATGTGTCCCAGAACAAGGAATGGAACCAGGGACACATGAAGAGTAATAGAAACAGGAGTGATTTGTTAAGGAAAAGAGAACTTGAGGACAAGAAAGAGGGGCAGAGACTCAGAAAGGTCAGAAGCTCAATGATGCCTGGTTTCCACATTTTATGAGCCATTTATATAGTGCCAATCCCCTCATTTAAATGTTAGACACGCTCTGTCTCTTACATGTATACTTTGGTCAGGGATGGACATAGGGTTCCAGTCTTTATCTGACATTGGTCACTTTCTTTTCATTTCAATATTTATTTACTTATATAAGTGTTTTGCACGCATGTAAGTCTGCACACAGGAAGAAAGCATCAACTGTGAATTGCTATGTGTTTGCTTGGAACTGAACTCCAGACCTCTGGAAGAACAGCAGTGCTTTTAACCACTGAGCCATCTCTCCAGTCCTGACATTGGTCACTTTCATATGCTTATCTTTCTTAAAAGACTTCAGCTCTATTTTTGTTGTTGCTGCTGCTGGTTTTGTTTTTTATAAGATTTTTATTTGAAAATTTCATACATGCCTATAATGTATTTTCATTATATTCACCTCCACTTTCCCCCAACTCATCCAAGCTTCCCCCCATATTCCCTTCACAATTTCATGTCCTCTCTTCTTTTTTCAATAACCCACTGAGTTTAATTAATGTGGCCCACATACACATGTTGGGGGGAGGGGCAATCCAATGCGTGATTGACCTACCAGAGAACACCCTGAAAAAATAAAACCTGTCTCTCCCTCTCTAGGAGCCATCAATAGCTCCCATGCAGAGTCAGTGGCCTTCATATGAGTCCCTTCCACTCCATGCTGGGCCATTGACTGGCTTCATCTTCTGCAAGTCTTACACAGGCTCCCACAGCTGCTGTGAATACAGTGGTCCTGTCATACTTAGATGACACCGTTTCTCCCCAGTCTGCCCTGACCTCTGACTGGTACAATCTCCCCACCTCCTCTTTGGTGATATTCTCTGAACCTTAGAGAAAGGGGTATGATGTAGAAGTCCCCATTCATGTCTGAGCAGATCACAGCCACTTGCTCTCTGCACTCTGAACAGAGCACAGGTGATATGGAAGGGCAACTAGTCAGGTACACGGGGAAGGGTGGGAAGAGAAGACAGAAGAAGATCTAGAGGAATGTATAATTAACATTGGGATGCTTGAAAAAAAAAACATGGAAACCTGGACAAACTTCTTAAATATGTGCTTAAATGGAGTTATTCAACACCGTGGAAAATGTTCTTTCCAGAAGTCACAAGTTGCCAAATAAACCACCCAGTGACAAGTATGGGATATTCCCCCTTGAGTTGTTGGACTTGGCACTCCCAGAGACCCCCCAAACACAGGTTATTGACATTTCTCTTGGTTTCTCACCAGAACTTGATGATAAGATCCCATTGCAAAAGATAATACACATTTTGATCACAAAACTTGAAGAAATCAAACTGTGCTGACCTAGAAATCCTTCCCTGTTGTCTAGCTTTCATAGTTCTGGACTGCTGGGGGAGAGAAACCATCAACAACCTTGTGGGGCAAGTGGACCATGCCACCAGATAGAACTGGTAAGGTTGAAGGAGGTTTCAAAACCCCCCAGGAAATCTCATCAATGAGAACAGCTCCCAGCCAGGCGCTACCTGTCCTGGAACACATGACCATGACACCCCACTGGGAAGACCATGACAAACGATCATGTAGCATAAAAACCTGGAGTTCTCCATGCTAGTGAGGTATCTAGATAGGCCTTGAGTGCTCACCCAATGAGCTTCCCTTCCTGGGCATCCCTTCCTGCAAAAGGTATTTAATGTCTGGCTCACCCTGAGTAAGATGTATGCATTTACATCTGCCATAACAATAAAGCCGTTTGGACAACCAAGGACCAGTCTTCGTCATTAAGGATCACAGGCGAGTTGGGGGGCCTTCATTGTAAAGAGCAGTGTCTAAATCTCTCAGAGAAGGCCTTCTTTCTTCCAGCCCCTCTGTACTCTCAGCACTCACTCCAAACGAGGCTCTCAACTACTCAAGGTCCCCAGTGGCATCTAGGTTCACAAGAGATTGAGAACCACAGCATCTGTCTCAGACCTCCTGTTTCCCATCTGGGGGAAACAAAACACAGACTGGGACCCCTATCATAGGCTGTGTGTCTGCCTCCTCTGAGAGGCTTTTTGGTGATGCTCCCAGCACTCCTACAATGAGTCAGACTCACAGCCCAACACAGTCTTACCCAGGTGTGAGTCTGCAAGGCATAATAATGACCAGCCATGGGTACAACAGTGGTGTGAATGTCATGGGGGCAGCCAGTTGCTTTCTGATTGGATTTAAGGCCTATTATATGGAAGAAAAATCATGCCTCATACTATAAATCTAGTTAAAAAATAAAACTGGATGAAGAGCTCATAGGCCCTAAAGGTCAACCTACCATTCCATTGCTAAATTGACATGTTGTCAAACTGCCTTCTAAATGTAGTTCTCTAAACCTACAGATTAGGGCATCTGCCACTTCTCATCTGAGACGTGGCTGTGAGTTGGATGGTGGTTAAGAAAAAGGACTCAATCTTGTTGCCTTTCTCTTCATCCTACTCTCCAGCCTCAATTTCCCACTGAGAGCTTCTGATGAAGCTGAAAGATGGGGAGTCATGATCCATAACCTCTTCCGTTCTGAGAAGAGGATCACAATTCATCGTTGTACCAAAAATGGCTCCAGGAGAGGCAAGAGCCAAGAAAGCCATGATTATGGTTGTCCCAGATGCCACCCTTGCCCAGTTTGCTCTTGAAATGAAATTCCTTGGATTCCTGGTGGGAAGAACCATACTGATGGTTATGTAATTGAGAATATGAAAAATCTAGGCTAAAATAAGGAACCTAATAATCATGAAATACCAAAAGTGCCCCAAAATGAATAAGAAAACCAAAATGAATGGTGAAAAAATACGATTGATTTATAAAATAGGGGCTAACTTTGTATTTAAGAAGTTAAGACATCCTTAGGGGTTTTTAGCCTTTTCTTTCTGTAATCAGTCATGTCTTTTAAGACTATGAGACTGTGGCATTCAAAGGGGTAAGCAAAGGTATTGTTTCAGATAAGGCCATTTTGGGGTCTTTTAATCTGGATGGGATAGGTCTTTATTCACCCTGAGAGAATGTCACCAAACATCAGAAGATATTCATAACTTTGACAAGACTCACCTATTAGAATTTCTTTGGCTGCTATTGACTATAAACATCCTAGAGAGTACAGATTCTAACAGCCACATGTTACAGATCTGATCTGAAGAAGTAAGCTATGAGACTGAATGGTCCCTAACTTTTAGGTGAGGATTCCCAATGTTTTGCCTTGTTATTGGACCATGAATGGAACAATTTCAAAAGCTGAGATTGACAACAATAATTCTCTTTGTTTGGGGATATTTTATCCAACATTTGTTGAATACATAGAAATATGAATGAACACACATGTTCATTTAGTAAGGACTTCTGAGTTATTGATTCAGGCAGAGAACAAAGCCCTGATATTGAAAAGAAAATGAACATTTTTGTCTGCCATGTCAAGAGTTACCCAAGGTGCTTTAGTGGCAGTCTACCATGGCTTGAGTGAGTATTTTGTCAGGGAACCTCAGGCAGAATCAGTCTCGAATGGCAGCCATCACTGAAGCTGAAGGCCCACTCTCCCTTTGGAAGGTAGGGCATCATCTCTTACAATGGTGTCCCTCTTTGCAAAAGAGACAACGCCTTATTTATAAGAACTCCAATGAGGGCAGTTCTTTTCCAGGGTCCTGGTTTCCCATAACTCTGTGACCACTGCCCCTTTAACATCCTCTCTCTGAAGCCTGGGCTTCTCTAAGATATGTGGTAGCTGTTATCTGTCTTTCCTCAGGCCTATTAAACTGCCTGCGTTCTATCTCTGCTGTTGAGAACACCAAAAGCCAATTTATAAGTTAATTTGTTAACAGAAATATATTTTGTATTCTATATTATATATTTATATTATATATACTATATTATATATTTTGTATACGTAGCTGTCCATGTCCTCCTTAAATTTAAAATCCATGTCAGATTAACCTTCCTACAGAGATCCACCTGCCTCTGCCTCCCTAGTGCCGGGATTAAAGGTCTGCGCCACCACCAACTGGCTCTACCTTCAGCATTTCGCATTAGTATCTTGCAATGCTGTAGATGGATGCTTGACACGTCCGTTGAATACTTACAGGATGCACAAAGAAGAACTGACACTATAGACAAGAACTTTCACTAATTTCCGGGAACCTGGTGGAACTGTATTATAGTTTCTACAACAACAAAAGCTCAGGGACAACATTGAGGAAATCCATAGAACTCTGAGACTTAACAGGTAACATTTAACATCACCAGGTTTTAGGGTACCTTATTATAAAATAAATAAACAAATAAGTAATTAAGTAAATTTCATGTTGTATCCCAAAGGCAGACCTGAGAATCATAAAGTCTCTCTATTGTCTCCCCTCATCATGCCTGCATTAATAACATTTATTCCTCATTATTATTGTCTCTTTAATTGGCACAATGGAACTGACAGTCAAGCTTAACCTGTGGAGCTGCCAGGGCTGGGGATTTTCGTTCTAAAATTCTAGGTCTATTATTTGGAATTGGATCTAAGTAGTTTTATGTGACCGCTCACTTGTGTGAGCACAGATGGACAACACATACAAACACATAGCCGTGTGTCTTAGGGTTTCTACTGCTGTGAAGAGACACTGTGACCATGGCAACTCTTTTAAAGGAAAGGATTTAACTGGGGCTGGCTTATAGTTTCAGAGGTTTAGTCCATTATCATCATGGTGGGAAGCATGGTGGCCTATAGAGAGACATGGTGATGGAGGGGTGGCTAAGAGTTCTATATCCAGATCGGAAGGCACAGGAAGAAAAAGTGAGCCACTAGACCTAGTTAGAGCTTCTGAAACCTCAAAGCAAACCCCTAGTGACATACATTTTTCAACAGGCCACACCTACTCCAACAGACCGCACCTCCACTAGTGCCACTCTCTGTGAGTCTATGGGAGCCATTCTCATTTAGACCACCACACCATGCATTAGGACAGACTTAAGAACCAACGTCTTTGAAGCTTTTATTCACATCTATCATTTGTCGGGTTTTTAAAAGTCTTTTACTTTTTATTTGTATGGACTTTTTACCTGCATGTGTGTATGTGTACCAGGTACATATCTGGTTCCTGCAGACAGCATTAGATGCCCTGGAACTAGATATGCAAAGAGTTGTAAGCTGCTATGTGGGTGTTAGGACTTGAACTGGGGTCCTATGGAAGAGCAGTCAGTGCTCTTAACTGCTGAGCCATCTCTCCACCCCCTCATTTAACAATGTTGAATTAGACCACTATCTGATTACTTTCTCAATAGCATTACACAATCCTTAATCCAATATCTGGACTTTCAAAGCCACGACTCTTCACATAAATGAAGTGTAAGGCTTTGGGTCATAGAGGCGCTGCACCTAACCTGATCACTTCTAGTGCTTAACATGGTGGACGGGCGTCAACAGCTCGGCTTTAAAATAACTAGCTTGTTTTCCTTAGTTTTAAATCATACAAGAGAAGATCCTTGAAAACACTGAGCTTTTGTTAAAATAGGAGAACTCAGGCAGATTGGCAATAAATCTTATACCTCAAGATCACAATTGTGAGTTATCAATTATCCTAGACTTGAAGACTTTAGTGCTCTCCCTCTCCCCCTCCCCCTCCCCCTCCTCCTTCCCCTCCCCCCCCCCCTTTCCTCAGCAACATTGCCCTTTGCCTTCACGTACACAAAAAGCTTATCTAGCTTCTGCCTGGCCCTAATTGCTGGAATCCTATTGCCTATAACTTTCACTATACAAAGGAAAGTTACCATAAAGATATTTGACAAGCATATATATCCATCATTACATGCATACTACAGCATCAATAAAAATCTCTCAATTATCATTTACAAATGAAAAATATTATTGGAAAAAATCTATCACTGTTAATCTAATAAAAGTATTTTAATGTACATTTCTTAGAGGTATTTTGATTAGCATAAAGCAGTTTTAGGTATTCTTGTTTTTCTGTCACCTTTGACTATTAAAGGAAAATGAAATAAAAATCTAGTTTCTTTCTAGAATCTATTTTGGGAGAAAATTCCTATCAAAATTATGCTGCCAATGCAAAATGTTATTGCTTAGCAAAACCTCCGTATTATGGAGCTGGACGGGTGGCTCAATGTTACTAGCACAAACTGCTTTTACATACATAGGACCCAAGTTCAATTTCCAACACTCATGTCAGGCACCTCACAATGGACATCCCCATGGAGGACTGTCTGACGCCTCTGGTCTTTATGGTCATTCATGTATACATGCATAATTAACAATTCCTAAAATATTTGTAAAACTTATGCTATAGTTCAATGGTTGTTGTTCTAAATAAACAAGTAGCAGTTAAGGATATTAAGATTTTACAGGCCTGGAGAGATGGCTCAGCAGTTAAGAGCACTGACTGCTCTTCCAGAAGTTGTGAGTTCAATTCCCAGCAACCACATGGTAGCTCACAACCATCTGTAATGGGATCTGATGCCCTCTTCTGGTTTGTCTGAAACAGCTACAGTGTACTCATATACATGAAATAAGTACATCTTAAAAAAAAAAAAAGATTTTAGGAAGATGGTTTAATAGACCCCATTTTGATATGTTTTAGAACACTAAGAGTACCTAAGTTTATAAAAGTTTCAGGCCTTTTACTGTATCCCCCAAGCACATACAACACACACACACACACACACATACACACACACACACACTTTAATCCAACATGACAAAAATAGTAATTTCATCACACAGTTTAAAAATGAAGTGGCCATAGGATTTGCTAATCAGTTATTTTGAAAAACATTAGGGACAGATGAAGTCGTATCCATGTTGTCTTGGGCATGGGATGATGCACAATTACTTGAGAACAGTTACCAAGAGGCAACATGACACAAATTCATTAAATCAGGGTACATTTTGTCAAATGAAGAAGAAATATTTTATCTATGTTCTTTGTGGGGATCAAGGTTAAATCTTGGGAGATTGGTAAGACTGCCTTTCTGTCTTCCTGTCACCCTATTTCCTTGGGTACCCTCAGTTGGTTGTTGGCCCCTTCCTGCTTTGGGATAAGAACAAGAATCTCTCTAGAGCAAGAGCTCTGCAACATTACTTACAGGTCATAAGCAGGAGGCTGTTAGTTACAGTCACCTGTGCAGTGCCCTGGCCTTTGCCTGTCAGCAGGTCTGGCCTCTGTCCTTCCATCTCTCAGGTTTATCAGAGATAAATCTGACCCATGGATGAATACAATGATTTGGACCCCTTTCTCTGTTCCCTTATTGATTTTCTTCAGATGTCAGTTGTTGAACACAGTCTATGGCTTCTGAGGTCCCATCTGTAGCTACTAAAGTTTTCCATGGCTATCTGGCAGGGGCTGACTGATGGAGAAAATGTTAGCTCAGGAGAGCCTGATCCTGAGATGGAGTTCAGGCTGGTGGATTTTCTGAAATTTTGAGAAATAAGGCAAGATTTTCTGTCCTTGCTTGTGTAACCTTCCTGACCTTATCACTGTCAGCAGGTTTCTCAGTATAACTTTTCATTCCTGTGATGAGACTCACCTTCATCATCCTACATCTGTGCCTCCCTATTGGGATATGAGAATCCCATTCAGGGAGTTTCTGGCCTGGGAGAGCCTGTAGTGCAGACAGATGGTCTTAGGGACTTGAACCAAATAGTTCATCCACATGCCTTCTAGCTTCCTCCTAGATCCTCTGCTTTTCCCCGAGGGCACACAAAACAGGGGTGAGAAGTGCAAAGCAAAGTTAATCAGAATGGTGAAAGGAGTGAGAATCCATTGACCTCCTGACCTGTGCCCCTTACACCCCAGAGCTGGACAACCCAGGGCATCCAGACCCTAAAAAGCATTTGGCCTAGCCTACCAGGCAATGCTCCTATTTTGTCTTTTGCTTTTGTCTCTGATGCCATTAGAGCTAGTCTTGGAATCCTTGGTCCTGCCAGGGGATGGCCCTGAAGAACAGACCAAGACTCATGAACCCTGGTGGAAGCAACAGATGAAACTGCCAAGTGTCCAGGTCCAGATGCTGCAGCAACGGAGTCAGCCTTCACAACACACTGCATCCTCCCTACTCTGGCCACAGCCTGATTCCCAAAGTAGACATGGTTCTCTGTGGTATCATCTGGGTGTAAAGAGGCCATGGGCATTGTAATGGCTATTCTTGGTTGTCAGCTTGGCTACACATGGAATTAATTAAAGCCCAAACAGACTCAGTGCACATGTATGGATTTTTTTTTCTTAGTTAAATCCTTTTGAGTGGGAAGACACACTTCTAATCTGAATCTTTGAGGAGGGAAGATCCACCTTGAATCTGAACCACACCTTCTGCTGAAAACCCATATAGAGGACATGGAAGAAGGAAACTTTGCTCTCTGCTTGCTTGCTCTTGATCTCACAGGCAAGTTCATTGCTTCACTGGCATTAGAGCCCATGCTTCCAGGATTCTGGTGTATACTGAAGACCAACTGAGACATCCAGCCTTGGGGACTGAACATCTGCTGTATTATTGGATTTTCCATTGGTAGATAACCATTATTGGATTAGCTGGATCACAGCCCATAAGTCACATCACACTAACACATAGAGAGAGATTCAGTCAGTCCTCTAAAGAACTTTCACAACACAGGCATGAACTATGGCAACTACCATCACTATCAAATGCCTGAGCTGGGTCATCAAGGCTGTCCTGGGAGAAAATGAAAACAGGGAGTGGAGATGGGCAAGTACTGGCAGTTTAAGAATAAACTATTCCTTTGGGGGAATAGTTATGTTAGGGGACCCAGTAGTTAGGCATGCTGTGGATGTGGGCACATCTGGAGACTCTTGTTCTCTCTGGACCTTGTGACATCATAAACTGTGAAGAGAGTTGGATGTGATGTCCCCAGGCTGTTGTCAAGTCTCTTTTCACACCTGTCTGACACCATGCCCACAATCTCTCCAGCTGGGTCCCTGGGGTCCCCATGCTTTGGAGGAAAAATGAAAGAAGATGGAAGGAAGGAAGGAAGGAAGGAAGGAAGGAAGGAAGGAAGGAAGGATAGATGACGAGAGGAAGGGAGGCAGGCAGGCAAACAAGCATTCTTTGAGGACATTAAGAGATTACAGACATAAATATCTGCCTGGTGACTTACCAACTTTTATAGCTGATATTAGAGTCCAGAGGGCACTGCTGAAACGTCAAGGGACACAACGGATAGTGTTAGAAACAGATGATGTATTAAGAAAAAGCACTTCTGAGCAACAAAGCAGGCCAGAAAGCTGGGAAAAGTTAGGAGTTTGGTGACTGAGCCCCATCAGCCCCTTATGTGTAGACCTTGGTGGGGGTAGGAAAGGGGCAGGGTTCCAGCCTTTTTCTCTGTCATCTGTCTCTTTCCAAGCTAATCTTGATGCCTCTTTCTCTACCCTACATTCCTGTCACACCAAGATATGTCTCATGAAACCCACTTCACTGAGGTCCCCTGTACCTGACCCCTACATACTCCAGCACCTCTGAGGCCATGTGTTCCTGGGGTATGCTGTGAGGTGAGGAGTGCACAGGCAAAAGGGAGTGGCTTCAATCTCAGGAAAATTGTCTGGTGATCTTCTCCACACTCCTCTACCATCAAATGTTAATAAAGCCAACCTCATTGAGGGTCTGCTGGGGGATATCACCACTTCTCTGATTTCAAGATGCTAGAGACCATGCCATGCCTGAAGGATGGCAATAGACAACAGGATATGTAAATGAATTACACAAGAAACATAAGAACAACTACGACTGTAACACCAAATAAGAATGTTGTAGGTATCCTCACTTCTAATTATGCTTGTTGTTGACATTCAAGGGAGAAGAACTTCTGTGGCCATGTTCGTATGTGTACATATGCATATATGTGTATATGGGTACATGTGGAGTCCAGGGAAGAACCTTGGGTGTTGGTACTCAGGCACTGCCCACTTGGTTTTTGTATTGTTGTGGTGTGTTTGTTTGTCTGTTTTGTTTGTTTTGTTTTGTTGTGCTGTGTTGGTTTGGTTTGGTTTGGTTTGGTTTGGTTTGGTTTGGTTTGGTTTGGTTTGGTTTGTTGTGTTTTGTTTCATTTCATTTGAAATAGCATCTGTGATTAACCTAAACTTAGGCCAAGTAAGCTAGATTGAGTGGTGTGCATGCACCATGGACCCTTTTGTTTCTACCTCCCCAGTGCTATGACTAAAAGTGGACACCACTGCTCTTGGCCTTTTCTTACTTTTTGCTTTTTGGTCTTTGGGAAGATACAGCTCAGGTCCTTGTTTTGGCAAGGTAAGCCCATTACTGGCTGCACCATCTCCCTAACCTTAAGTGAGAAAAGTCCTCACTGAAGGAATGGCCAACCAGTACTGGACCAACTTGAGATCCATCCCATGGGCAAGCACCAATCCCTAGCACTATTAATGATAGTCTGTTATGCTTGCATACAGGAGTTGTTATCCTCTGAGAGGCTCCACCCAGCAGTTGACTCAACAGATACAGACACCCACAGCCAAACAGTGGATGAAGCTTGGGGACTCTTATGCAAGAATAGGGGGAAGGACTATGGACCTAAACTGGAGAGGAACGCCACAGGAAGACCAACAGAGTCAATTAACCTGGCTCCTTGGGACTTGCAGAGACTGAACCACCAACCAAAGAGCATACACAGGCTGGACTTAGGCCTCCCAGCGCAGATATAGCAGATGTGCAGCTTGGTCTTCATGTGGGGTCCTGAACAACTGGAACAGGGGCTATCTCAAAAGCTGTTGCCTGTATGTAGTATATGTTCTTCTAGCTGGGCTTTGTCTGGTCTCAGTAGGAGAAAAAGCACCTAGCCTCACAGAGACTTGAAGTGCAGGGCTTGGGGGATACCTAGGACCCCCCACCCACTCAGAGGAGATGGGGAGGAGGGGATGGATGAAGGATTGTAGAAGAGGGTGACCGGGAGGGGACAATGAGTGGGATGTAAAGTTAATAAGAAAAAAAATAAATTTAAAAGAAAGAAAGAAAGAAAAGCTCTTGCTAAGCTTGGACCATACCTATAATCCCAGCACCTGGGAGTCTGTGGCAAGAAGATTGAAAGTTTGGGCTAGAGTCTTGATAAGAGGAACGAAGAGAGTGAGGGAGAGAAGGAGACAGGTATTCCTATTTCTATAGGGAATGCCAACGTAAAAGGTATAAATCAGGTCTCTGCAGCAACAAAAAGACAGGTATCTAAAGTAAGAAAATAGCTTTAGCATTGATGTAATCATTTCCACTGCTGTGTAGTGTCGGGCAGTGGACCATGCCAGCAGACAGAACTGGTAAGGTAGTGGCAAAATACAGAACCCCAATAAAACTCATAATTGAGAATGTCAGAAGTTCAGACTAGCTCTCAACCAGATTCCTGTCCTGGAACAGGGGCTATCTCAAAAGCTGTTGTCTGTATGTGGTATATGTTCTTCTAGCTGGGCTTTGTCTGGTCTCAGTAGGAGAAGAAGCACCTAGCCTCACAGAGACTTATATGACCATATAACCAGAGAATATATGACCACAACGCCCGCTAAGAGTACGGTGACAACCAGTCACATAGCATAGAGCCTAGAGTTCGCCATGCTAATGAGTTATCTAGGGGCCCCAAGTATTCAGCCAATGAGAAGCCCTTCCTAGGCATCCCCTCATTAAAAAGGTAACTAATCTCTGGTTCACCATGAGTAAGTCATATGCATTCTCATCCACCATGAATAAATCAGTTTGGACAAGCAAGGACTGTCTCCTTCATCAAGGACCTTGGGTTGGGGTTGGAGAGGCCCTTCATTATACAGAACCGTGCCTATGTCTCCTGTAGAGGGCCCCTCCACTCTCCTAGCACCATTCGAAAGTAAGCTGGCCACCTCCACAACCCCCACCATTTCACTCCCCACTCACCGTCCCCCATCACCCTCCACCCCCTCACCCCCCGACTTGCCCACCCAGCCCCCCCCCCCCCCATTTCTGTTACCCAGGGCTCATCACAGGCCCACAGGCCCCGTTCTCAACTCCTTGCGGTTCCCAGAGGCTTCTGGGTACCCAGGAATTTGAGAATCACGGCTTCAGTCCCAGGCCCAGCTGTTTCTCACCTGGAGAAACATAGATTAGGACTGTATCTTAGACTGTGTTTTGCCTCCTCTGAGCGACTTGTCGGTGTCCCTCGAGCTAGACACCCAGCATCGAGGAAGAAATGCAGCCTGGCGCCTCTGCATTTCACCTCCCCAAGCAGCCTCTCTAGGCGAAATTCCACACCCCAGCGGCAGCGCAGTGAAAATACAGAACCACAGTGTAGAAGTAATTCCACAGATCTATAATGAAAGCAAAAATAGGTGGGAATTAAAGGTTAAAACAAAATGTTTGTACTGGAGGAAGCCGTTTCCTGTTGCTCATGCTTGCTAGGCGAGCACTGCACAGAGCCAGTCTCCCCTGCCCACGGACAGGTGCTTCTGAAGCTGCAGCATAACTGGCTTCCAGTTGGAAAGGCGACAGTTTGGGGGTGATTTTGCAGCTGTGTTCAGAGGTTTGATGCTGTTTCAAGTTCTATTGTCTTTAATTTTCAGCCATGAAAACTTGGGTATGCTGGCACCAAGGGGGGTGGGGGGAGAGCGTATTCCTTTGCTTTTATACTTTTTACAACTTCATTTGCTTGTGCTCAAGACATGCACAGAAGGATGGAGGGACATGAGGAGGGAGGACAGAGAGACAGAGAGAGAAGAGACAAAGAGAAATACACACATCTGTTTATTTGGGAACCCTGTTGCCAAATCTACCAATGTCCCAACTATGTCCCCTCCATCTATTCCTGAGGATACCTTCACCTTTGCCGAAAATTCCTTTATGGGCGACGGCATCTTGCAAATCGTCGCTACCAACTACACTCTGGTTAATGATTCCAATCAAGTCATTGCTCGTCAGTGTACATAGTTTAACAAACAGTAGAGTCAAACCACCTTACATGTTTTATTATTGTGTTTCTCGTATGATAATTATGTAGAATAGGTTGAGTCTGGGGTGTTCTTTCATTGGCTATGAGTGACTAGCAATCTCTAACCATTTTCCTTTCTTTTTTTTTCCTTCTATTTTTAGGACAGATTTTAAAGGTTATTATCTGCCCAAAAGGTTATTGACCCCGGGGATTCACCGCCGTGGAGCAGGTGCCCTGCCATTGGACAGGACACCAACTTGATGCCTATTGGAAGGCACTAAAGAAATGGTTTATTTCAGAGTTCTTGCTCTTGGCATGGTTTGGTCATTAGCCCCTACTTGTTTATGGTTTTTCCCCCTATTTTGAGGCATCAATATAAGGTACAGTCTCAAAGTGTTCACTGAGAGAACTCTTGACTCAAAATTCAATCCATTTTTACGTAAGAATCTCATCCTTTCTGATCAAATACAGGCTGTTTACAAGGTGGTTATCTTCAGACTGTAATTCTGTGGTGCATGTGAATGATTGTGTGTGTTAGTGTGTGTTAGTGTGTGTCTTCATGTGTCCTAGACTGATACTCGGCTTATATAATGCTGATCTTACTATGTGCATCAGATGACTCTTGACCTTGTAGAAAAGAATGGATTTTTTTTAACTGCATAAGCAATGAATAAAGCTTTCCATTAAATAGTCAAATATAGGCTGCCAATTTTCATTCAGACATGCAAGCTGCATATGAGTTTTAAGCTTCTTATTAAAAATGCCTCCATTTCTATGAGAAACACAAAAGAAGAAATTGGAATAGCAGACGCGAAGGAACTGCCCTTAGCTCTTTCCTCTAGGTCACCACCCCTCCCTTAGGCTCCCTCCCTGCACTCCTTCAGCAGAAGGAGTTGTATGAGTATTTGGTAAGTCACTTTGGCTTTGGGTGCAAGAGCATGTGGGTTAAACACCTTGAAAGTAAGAATGCTGACCTCAAGATGGAAGAGCTCTGGAAACGGTTTCTATGGCTACAAAGCACATTGTTATCTTAGCAAGACGGGGAAAGGAAAGCAAGCAAGATGAAAGACAAGGGTGCATGGACCTAGGTGATTTGAAGAGAAACCAGTATTAGAGCTCAGAGTCCTAATGCACCCTGCTTTTCTGTGTCCCTACAGGTGGATCTGCTCAAGGACTACATTTATGTGGGAAGTAATAGAAAAACATGTTTCTGGGTTGTCTTGTTTAGAGTGTTATTGTTGTGAACAGACACCATGATCAAGGCAACCCTTATAAGGACAACATTTAAATGGAGCTGGCTTACAGGTTCAGAGGGTCAGCCCATTATCATCAAGGCAGGAGCATGGCAATGTCCAGGCAGGCATGGTGCAGGCAGAGCTGAGAGTTCTACGTCTTCATCTGAAGAATACTAGCAAAATACTGACAGCCAGACGGCTAAGACAAAAGTATTAAAGCCCATACTCACACCTACTCCAATAAGGCCACACCTCCCAACAGTGTCCCTCCCTGGGTCAAGCAGATATAAACCATCACGTGGGTGGATGAGGATTGAGGTACAGGTGCAGCCAACAGGCTTGTCCAGGTTCTTTGAAAACCCCCTTGCTCTTTCTATACTGAAGTTTAGAGTGCTCTCCAACTTTATTTCTGGTTTTGTTTTCTTATTTACACACTGTTTGAGGTAAGTTCCGTGCTTGCCTTTCCAGGGAATGTGAACTGGTGAGGTACAAGAGTTAGGAGACATGATAAAGGCAACATTAATGGTTAGATTTCCAACTTGCTGAGGCAGAAGCATCCTGGAATGGCTAAAAGGAATTCTATCAGCTCTTGTGGAGATTATAGTATAATTTCAGATCAGCCTATTAATCCTTTGAACCTTATTTGATTAGCTGTGTAAAAGCATTACTTTTCTGTGTTACTCAATGGTCAGAGGATGTCTACAGGTCTTACCCTTTTACTCAGAGAATTGAAATAAAAGTTCACACAGACTTGTGAAGATACCTTTATACAAAGGGACTGTTATTCAAAGCAAACTGATAGAACAGATCGGAGCAGCTGTCATGTGTGGCAGCAGGCCACATGAGTGAAGGTATTTGGGGACCCCAAATATTTATTATTTGAGGTTTCTTATTATGGGGTTCAAGAGAAGGCTTTGGTTGCTAAGGGGCATAGAGAGGGCAGTCCTCTATTTTGATTTACACATTAAGTTATATACCATTTCTCTGCTTTACATCTTACTTCCCACAATGCATCTTGTTTTGATCATATGTATGCCCAACTATGCACAGACATAAGATGGCAAATAAGTGTTCCTAAAACTCACTTTGAACACTGTTTGCCTTATTTCACGTGTAACCAAAACCAGTTCAGGCAAGATTGGCCTTTCTATTCTTATACCTGAACATAAGCAGAGTATGAGAGAATAGAGCCAAGTTTGATGGTTGTTCAAGAGAAACTTATCCATTGTTCAGAATTGGGTATGTGTGCAGCTTACTTTAGGTGGAGATCCTGTCTTACTAAGTTGCTAGATGCATTGTTCAGATAGGGGTGTGTATGCATGGTATGTATAAGCAAGGATCCTAGGTTTCTCTGTGCATTTTTAGAAGAGGTATGTTTGCACAACACATGCAGGCAAAGGTCCTAGGCTGTCAAACAGCATTGGGATGTGTGCATAACTCAAACCAAGTGGAGTCCCAGGCTGCTAAATTATTCCCTATGCTAGAATACCCACCTATGCATGGTGACAATATTTTTAAGATCTTTTGATTGTTTTCCCTGGAAACACGACATCTAATCTCAAATTGGTGACAGGCAAATTTTAGTAAAGACTAAAATAAAGAATGGGTCAGAACTGTGGCGTCAAAGACAGCACAGCTACTGGCTTATTGCATTCCTCACAGCTCTGCTAATCGCCACCCCAAGAAAAATGCGGAGCCATGTGATTCCAGAGAAGTGGAACAGAAGTGTCATCAATGCAACTCTCTGAGAAGCTATAGGAAGCTAGGGTTGCCAGGTAGAGGAAGAGGCAACCAATAGGTTGGCCACACTCTGGTAAACAAGGCATCACCTCGAAGGGGAATTAGTTGGAAAGAAGAAAAGGATCAGCAAAAATTGGAGTAGGGCAAGAAAGGATAAGGAAGATGGGTGAATGTCATCAAATAACATTATATGCATTTTAGAAAATGCCACAATAGAATCTATTGTGATATTTAATTAGTATCTGCTAATCTCTTTTCAATGAAGAGTATATTTTCTCTTATATAAAAGGGATAAAGTGTGAATGGAAGCACATGGACCAAGTTGATATTTAGATCTCTTTGAGAGGCTGGGGGCCATTGCAGACTTCGCCCATGCTAGGCATCCTCTCTACCATGGAGCTGAAACCCAGACTCCTTTTTATAGTCTTCTGAGACAAGGTGTGGTGATTTAAATAAAAATTTTCCCCCATAGATTCATGGGGAGTGTCACTATTAGGAGTTATGGCCTTGTTGGAGAAGGTGTGGTATCATTGGGGTGATCCTTGCAGTCTCAGAATCTCAAGTCAAGGCCTAGTGGCTCACTGTCTTTTTGTGCTGCTTGTAGATCCCAATGTAGAAGTCCTAGCTCCTTCTCCAGCACCATGTCTATCTGCATGCTGCCATGCTTCCTGCCATGATGATAATGAACTAAACTTCTGAATTGTTAGACAGCCCCAATTAAATGTTTTCCTTTACAAGAATTGCCATCGTCATGGTGTCTCTTCACAGCAACAAAACCCTAAGACACAAGGTCTCACCAGGTTTCCTAGGCAGTCCTTAAAAGCTTCTTCATCCTCCAAAGTATCTGGGATCAAAGCCTGATCCACTAAGACCTGCTCAAGGATGGGTTTTAAAACTACGTCTTTTGTGGGCTGTCATAATAAAGCATTAGAGGCCAGAAGGGTAAACAGCAGACGCTTGTGTGTTTTCACGATTTCCGGTGCTAAGCCTTGGAGGGAGGGATGGGTAGGCTTGGCTTCTTAGGCACCTCCATTTCGAGTAGAGGTCAGCACTTTAATTTATGAGTCTGTTGTGTGGGATGTAGTGTTCATTCTATAACATGGACCATTTATCATCTTTGATTTAAAAGAGAAGATTATCTGCAGCTACACTGGAAGTGTAAACTGAGGATGCCAGTCAGTTATCTCACTAGCAAGCAGAAGTTTGTCAAAAGAAGTGGCAGACTACTGAAACCTCAGTACAATGCTCAGTAAAATGTTGCAGACCAGGCAGGCAGACAGACAGACAGACAGACAGACAGACAGACAGACAGAGGCCAGCCCTGCCTCACTGGTCTTCTCTTCCAGGGATAAATATTTGAGCTGATAAAGGCACATAATAGAAGCCTCTCTTGAATTAAGCTTTTGTTTTCAAGGTAACTCTTCAGTTCTGCTGTTTAAGAGTTTAGAGACTCCTGGTTTTCCTGAACTCCTTCAACAGACATTAGAACCTCCTGAAGAAGCCTTTTCAGGGACCCTATAATGGTGATAACAGTGGGCTTAACATTCAGTCCCAGGGTCAGAAGCACGCTGTTAAAATGAGTGTGTTTTTAAAAATAGTGGGGTTTTGTTGTTTTCAAAATGGTTTCTCTGTGTATCCCTGGCTGTCCTGGAACTAGTTCTGTAAACCAGGCTGGCCCCAAACTCATAAAGTCACAGGATGTGCCTGCTTCCGCCTCCCGAGTGCTGAGATTTAAGACACTTGCCACCACCTCTCAGGGGTTTTGTTTGCTTGTTTGTTGTTTTTATAATTAATCAGTCCACAGTGAGCTGATAAGGTTGCTACCAAGTCTTTCTTTGTGACAACCTTTGAAGTGAGGGCTGTGGATTATAGAAGAAAGAGTAATTAGAAATTTATTGTACTCTAAGTTTTCTATTTTGTTTGTTAACCCATACACACACCAAAAATTGTCATTACATAGCTAGAAGTTAAGACCAGCCATAAGCCATAAGTGATGGCTTATGCTTATAATTCCCAGCACATGGGAGGCTGAGGCAGAAGGGTTGCCATGAGTTCAGCCTAGGCTATAATGTGAGACACTCACTCCCCCCTCTGTCACACACACACACACACACACACACGCACACGCACACGCACACACACCACACACACAAACAAAGGAAAAAAACAAACTTAATGCCATAAATCCAAGTTTTCTTTAACCACTATTTTACTGAGTTTAATTTGGCAAAAGCTACATTTTATAACAATTCATCCACTTGATTTCTCATGCTCCAGAAAGAGAATCATCACAAAGTAACACTGGTCATGGAAGATGCAATGGGGTGCTCACCCATGAGACAGTCCACTTGGAGACATCTCCAGATTCAAGTGCATTGTTCAGGTTGTTCTTGAATGTAAAATGCTGGTGCTGAGATTCAGAGGGGAGCAGCTCCAGTCTCCCTACAAATGAGCTGCACCACTGAGGAGGAGATGAGTCAGAGCACGGATCTCTTTAGTAGGAATTAGTATGAAGCACACAAAAGAGAGAGACATCACCAAGACAGTGAGGTGGCTAAGGGAATGTTCATAAATAAGGAAGGATTTGCCCTGGGATTTAACAGGCAGGCTCCTGACTGGGGACACTTGAAAAGAGATCATTCAGACAGATGGAAGAGCTAAGTGGAAGGACATGCCAGGGAATGGGTGGAACATGTCTGGCATAAGATGAGGGGGTACTGTGTCACAACGCCAACCTTCTCGTAGTGTTTATTCTTAGAGAGCAACTCTGAGTCTTCTGTACAATGGCTTTTCCACTAAGTGGAGAGGAATAGATAGGAAAGGTAGACGGAGCCACCTGTTGTTGCATTGCCTTTTCTTAGGTATCATCTGAAAACCTGAGGTCCGATTCTGCAGATAAGGTGGAGCAAGCCATGGTTTGTGGGCTAGAGATAGACCTGACCATTGTTCTATAAGCAGGACTGCTCTGCTCAGATGGCTTTCTGAATGATCAACACTCAAAGGATGAGGACCACAGTTAGAGGTAGGCAGATCGGCGGGTTAGGGATGCTGCTGTGACCTGATGAGGGAAAGCAGAGACCTGAAGAGCTGAAGGACAATGGAGTCAAAGGGACGATGAAAGGGGATGTTTCCCCTGCAGCCCCACTAATCCCAAAGCAGGAAGACAGCTTTGAGATGTGTTCTAATCCCAAGGGTCTGGAAGGTTGGCTTTGTGACATGTAAGAATCCTACATTCCAATAGTCACCATCTCCAAAATGTAAGAGCAAGAGAAAGCTTTGGATAGACTTCTGCAGATTTCAGAAGTGAGTACATCTCTCCCGCCACCCCCATCTCATTATATCAGCTGAAAGGAACACAGTAAAAAAAAAATACTCCTGACCACAATTCTACCACTGGCTGCTGAGACTTCAGTATGGAGACAGGAGGATGCTGAACATGGTGTGCTCCCTTAGCACTGACAGGGTGCCCGATGCCGTCCTGTGGGTCTTGTAATCCTAATCCAGTGCTTTACTTTCAGTCCCCAAAATTAAAAAGATAAACAAGAATTTGATCTAAAATACAGCATAAGTCAGTGAAGAAGATGGGGGTGGACTAGAAGCAAGATCATGAGAAGCCATTGTGCAGAAGACTCGGAGTTGCTTGGTAAGAATAAACACTAAGTGGTTGAGAAAGTCTGATTGTTTGCTGACAACTGAGAAAGTTAACGTAAGTACAACTGAGGGAGATGGACAGACTGACAGACAGATGCAGGCCTTAGATCACATCTTGGCAAGAACAACAGAAGATGAAATGATCTGTGGCCTGAGAAGACACTTTGTGCTTCAATTATATATATAATAATAATAATATATATTATTATTATTATATATATATATTACAATATATATATATATATTAAAGGAGTTATACACACCTGGCCTTTAACTGGTAAGTCTGTCCACCTGGCCTTTAACTGGTAAGTCTGTCCTTACCTTAATTTTATTTATCAATGATCTGCCTATTTATACCTTCACAGTTAAACTTTATAGTAACCCCATGAATTCCATATTTTTTTCCAGCTTTTAAAATGAATTCCATATTTTTTTCCAGCCACTCAGAAACCCCATGAATTCCATATTTTTTTCCAGCCACTCAGAAAGATTAAGCAACAAGCCTACCATCACACAGCTGTTATACAATGAAGCTAAGAGATGAAGTACAGTCAATGTGACTCCAGAGTCCATGTTACTACTATAATGTGAGACACTCACTCCCCCCTCTGTCACACACACACACACACACACACACACACACACACACGCACACACACCACACACACAAACAAAGGAAAAAAACAAACTTAATGCCATAAATCCAAGTTTTCTTTAACCACTATTTTACTGAGTTTAATTTGGCAAAAGCTACATTTTATAACAATTCATCCACTTGATTTCTCATGCTCCAGAAAGAGAATCATCACAAAGTAACACTGGTCATGGAAGATGCAATGGGGTGCTCACCCATGAGACAGTCCACTTGGAGACATCTCCAGATTCAAGTGCATTGTTCAGGTTGTTCTTGAATGTAAAATGCTGGTGCTGAGATTCAGAGGGGAGCAGCTCCAGTCTCCCTACAAATGAGCTGCACCACTGAGGAGGAGATGAGTCAGAGCACGTTTTATGATGTCGTTTTATGTTGGAAGACAGGGAGGAAAGGGCTTGTTTGGTTGTTGGGTTGGTTTGTTAGTCAGGTTTTGTTTCCATTTTTTTCTTTTTGAGAAATTGAATGCATGAGTATACATTTATATAATTTCTACCACCTCTTCCTTCCAACTCCTCCTATACCCCTTAACTCTCCCTCAAATTCTTAACTTCTTATTGCTGTTAAGTGTGCGCATGCATGTGTGTGTGCTTGCATGCATGCATGTGTGTGCATGCATATGTGTGCATGCATGTGTGTGCATATTTGAATGTGTGTGTGCATGTGTGTATGCATGTGTGTGTGCATATTTGCTTGTGTTTATGCATGTGTGTGCATGCATGTATGTGTGCATGCATATGTACTTGTGTATGTGTGCATGTACATGCATGTGTGTGTGCCTGTGCATGTGTGTGTGTGTGTGTGTGTATGTGTGTATGAACTACAACCTGTTGAGTCCATTTAGTACTGCTAATATACATGTTTAGTGTTTGCCAAAGTGTACTGAATATAGGCTCTGGTCCTTTTACTGTCCCTTCAGTCTTCTTTGTCATTGTCTTTTTCAGTCATTCTCTATCTGAGGGTTGTGGCCCCTTTGGGGGTCTCATATCAGATATCCTGCATATCAGATACTTACATTATAATCATAACAATAGCAAAATTACAGTTTTGAGGTAGCAATAAAATAATTTTATGGCTGGGGATCACCACAATACGAGGAACTGTATTAAAGGGCTGCAACAGGAAGGGTGAGAAGCACCCTTGATTCTGAAAAACCTCATGAGAGCACTGTCAAAAGCAATGGCTCTGCTGGAGGCCAAAGACAGTCACAGCATCCACAGCTGTCCAGTTTTTCTCTATAGCTAACCACTTAACCAAGTTGTGAGGGCATTAGAAACTCAAAGATGAATTAGATGCGGTTCTTGCCTTCAAGGAATGCATAATGCAGAAGGGGTAGCCACCAGGCTTTCTTCTGCACACAGATGTTTGCTATCCAAAGCATGGTGTACAGGGACCTCCAGGAGAGATGTTGCTTGTTGAAGAAAACTTGTGAATACAGGGAGTGGAAGACTGGAGCTATCAACAGTGAATATTAAGGTGAAGTAACAAGTAAAAGAACATGGCTGCACATGAGAAGCCACAGTTTTTCCTTGGGGCTGGGGAGCAGAGTGTGTGTGATCACCCATGCTGATTCCACAGGCCACACTACTGCGTAATATTCCAAGGAGTTTGCCGTTTAATGTTTTTGAAGGAATTGAAACTTGAAGCAGGAAGACAAATCATACTTTTCTTGAAAAAAAAATTCAAGTCTATGAAGAGTAGACCGAATTCATGAACTATATAGAGGAAATTTTAAATTATTACTGTAATTCAAGCAACAAGTTACAGACCCCTAAATTGAGGTTACATGGATAGAAAAGGAAGAGCTAAGAAGATACTTAGGATGGAGGCTATACCTGATAATGTGATTGTGTATATTTGCACAATACGTGAGGGGCTTCTCCAGTCAAGTGGGAACCAAATCCAGGTTTGGGAACGACCTATATTAGAAGAACATTTGAAAATAGATAACCAGAGTCCATGAGTCAATAATCTATGCAGCTGCATATTGAGAATGTTTGACGACAGCACTTCTCCCACACCCTGACTGATTCCTTAGACTGGAAACTCAGCAGCCAAGACCTTACCTAACACATTTCAATTCATGAGGAGAGCAAGAACATTCCTAATCTTCACCCCCCGAGTTTTGACTTTGAAGGTCAGACAAGATCCAAGTTTTCAACCCATTTTGTAGCATAGCTGAGAAGGAGGACCACTGTGACACCCCAGTGTGTGAGCCAGAAGCCTGAGAGATGCTAATCTGTTTGCACAGGTTACAAGACAGACTTGGTTGTAATAAAAGAATGATGGAGAAGTTTCCTCTTAACTGACATTTGTGCTACTAGGGGGAAATGTAATGAGCTGAGCTGTATACATAGGTTTGGAACACAGAAGAAAGAATTTGTTTGGAAATAGATGACAGTAGATGAAGGTGTAGGTTTAGGGGCTGTCTCGAGAGAATAAGCAACAATGGGAGACATGGTATAGTCCCTGAGGGCACTAATGTCTGAAGAAAAGCCTGAAGATATTGGTAAGGAATTGTCCTGGGAGGTAGGAAGGTTGATGCTATAAAAACTGAGAGGGCAAGCATTTATTTTTTTAAAAAAAGACATAATATTCATAAATTTATTATAATTAAAATAATTTAAGAAGAAAAGAGATCTTCACTAGTTCATAAAACAGTGGCCCTGATGACCTAGTGGCTGATTTAAATAGAAGCCAGATGATGGTAGATTGGGAACAAAGGGGGTGTAGCAAATTAGAGCCCTGAGTTATAGATTGTAGTTTAAAGAAACTGCAGTTAAGAAAAGATAAGACAGACAATAATAAGTGTGGTCATCACGAGCACCCTTCCCTGCTACAGCAGCACATGTATGAAATGAGGAGGCATTTTGCACCTTACCATGTTGGTTGTGACACTGAAGATGGGAGGGTGCTAAAGGTAGGTGACATGGGACACCTCACTCTAAATCGGTGGCTCTCAACCATCCTAATGCTGCTACCCTTTAATACAGTTCCTCACATTGTGATGACACCCCCAAAATAAACTGTTTCTGTTGCTACTTGGTAACTGTAGTTTTGCTCCTGTTATGAATTGTAACATGAATATCTGATATGCCAGATATCTAGTTTGTGACACCCCCCAAGGGGGTTGTGACCCACCTGTTAAGAAACCACTTTTCCAAAGCAACCCGATTTTCTCCTTAGCACAAGTAGCAGATCTTGATGTTCTTGTATCACTTGTACCTTTTCCTGTTTGAGAAGCCTGTTCTCTTCAGTGTGCTAATCTCATTTCTCACTGAGAATACTCTGTCTCCACTAGAAGACATTTTTGCTTCTCCACTCCTACCATGGAAACAGGAATTGAAATCCCCTCCATGTTTCTCAGACACAAAATGTTTCTGGCTCCAAGAGGAAATTCTTGTACAGATAAACTATCTGTCTCCTCCAAAATCTTCCCCTGTCTTCCTGCAGGAGACCCACAAAGCAATCAGTGTCCACAACATGACACCCGGATCCAGATCTACCTCTCTCACCTATAGTAGCCAAAGCTTTTTTGGATTGGCACATGGTTCATAAGACCTCCCTATCCCACCTCCAGCTATGATCTTATATGGGGAAGGACTGCTGCCTGTCTGTCCTCATAGTCCAAAATTTTCTCAGCATAAGTTCTTTGTCACATTTGGCACTTTGGTTTGGACATAGTCTCCTCTCTCAGAGCATCCTTTCTAAAGGTTCATGTACTGAGAACTTGGTCCCTAGTGTAGTGATATGAGGGGTACCGAAGTCATTAAGGCAGGGTGGGGAGTGCCACTACAGAGGGAAGATTTTGTTTGTTTTGTTTTCAAAGGTTTATTTATTATGTATACAGCCTTCTGACTGCATGTATGCCTGCAGGCCAGAAGAGGGGCACCTGATCTCATTATAGATATTTGTGAGCCACCGTGTGGTTGCTGGAAATTGAACTCAGGACCTCTGGAAGAGCAGCTAGTGTTCTTAACCTCAGAGCCATCTCTCCAGCCTAGGGAATTTTTAGTTCTCTCGGACGTAGTCACATCTCACAATGTGGTGGATCCCACCTGCCCTCTGGCTTTCTGTCTGATATCACAGTTCTTATACCTACTGTCACCATTCAAATATCATTTGCCACAAGGTCTCACCTGGAGATGAACAAATGGAATATCTAAATCTTAGAGTTCAGCTTCAAACTTGACCTAAATAGGTAACTCTCTCTTCATCATAAAGTATTCAGTCTGGGATATTTTGTCACAGCAATAGAAAGGCATCTAAGATCCATTGGATGGCATAAAGTTAGAGATGGAAATGGGGGAAGAAACACTGGAAGCATCCATAATTCATATATGGAAAGTATCTTAACACAGCAATTTCCAAAACTGAGAGGATGTGAAGAGAAGAGATGGGGTGTGTGAGTGTAGGAAAGGAAGTGAAGATTTAACTGCCTTCATAAAATACCCACTCTTGGGTAAAACAGATCCACATGAGGCCCAGTCAACATTTAAAAATCAAGTTTGGGGGCTGAAAAGATGCCTCAGTCGATGACAAGAATGCTTGTATTCTTGCATAAGAATCTGAGTTCAAATCTCCAGCACATAAAAAGTCAGGCGTGGATGTACACACACTGTAATGCCAGCACAGGGGCATGGGGAGAGACAAGGGTATTACCGGGACTTACTCCCTCGATTTTGTTGCAATGAGGGTTTCTGCCTCATGGAAACAGTGCAAGGTATGACAGGGACATTTAACATTCTCCTTTGGCACTTATGCACATATTGTGCATATATCACACATATATAATAAACACACACACACACACACACACATACACATACACACACACTAGTGTGTGCAAACTCTTAAGCCACCAGTCACATGTTCAAAATTTTTAGATCTTATCCCAACAAGATGAAAAATGTTCTTTCCAGCCTCCTGGTTGCCCTCAAAAAGCCTCAGCTCTAGTGTTCACTATGTAACCTGGTGATTATCAGAGTCCACCTACACCAACATGGCTACTCTCGTTGGCCACCTTGCTCTGAGGATTATCTATTTTCCCCTTCCTGATTTAGAGTTACAGATGTTTAGCCACACCCATCCAGCACACCTGGGATCTTGGGATCTGAACTCAGGTCCTCACACTTGTGTAGCAAGTGCTTTAACTACTGGTCCATCCCTCCAGCCTCTAGAACTCCTGTGTTCTTGCCTCTGTCCTACTGATAAGCATTTTCACTGAACTGATAAAGTTCTGTGTGACCTTCAGTTTTCTCATCTGAAAATGGAGACAAATTAGACCAGATCTTGATGTCCATCCAGTTCATAGGTGTCATTTGACCTCCAATAAGGACTTTCAGATTAACTGCTTCTAGGTGCCTGTTGAGTGCTGTGAGCCAATGAACCAATTTAAATTCAGTTAACTGTATGAAAGTGAGGTCTTTGAATTCCTTTCATTAAAATTATATCATGACAAAAGAGAACAGATGTTCAGCCATGCAGCCTTACTCCCAGTGGGAGTCACATCTGGCTCTCACGTAACAAACTTTTTTTTTTGTTTTTGGGTTTTGTTTTTGTTTTTCCTATTAAAAAACCAATTGAATACATTTATAATTCTATGACTGAGTTCATGACCAGCACAGCTCTGACATGTACCTGGAGCGGTAATAGAAAGGGACTCTCGCCTTATGCCTAAATAATCATCATCTGAATTGAACTGGATATTTCTTCTCCCTCCTTGTCAAACAGGAATTTATTCATAAAGGATGACAGAAAAAATCCTGGAAAAGTTCGATGTCCTGGAGGAGAAAGCAAGGATACTTGCAGACATCAGAAAAAAGGTATGTGAAGTAGAAACTAAAAGTAAAGTACTCATAAAAAAATTAACATTTCAGATAAGATTTTATTTTGTAATAAATGGTGCATTAAGATGAAGATATAAATGACCATGTAATAAGCAAATACTTCTCAGTTAAATGCCAAATATCTAAGTAGATAACAAAAAGACTCATTAATCAAGGATGTAATTCAGTGGTAGAGAGCTGGCCTAGTATACTTGAGGCCCCAGTACCACAAAACAAACAACAACAAAACAGCAACAATAAGAATTAACTGTAAACAATCACTTCTAGGTAGCTGCCGTATGTCACATGTGCATCAGAACTGCTTTAAAAAGTACTACCTCCCATAAACAGTAAATATGGCTAGCCATAGTTGTTAAAAATATGCTAAGTATACACAGTTACTTTAGGTGCTATATGAAAAGTGCCAAGTCCCAGTCCTGTAATTGCTGAGTCCCAATTGCTGAGTAAGCTCTCAGCAATTGCTGCTGGAAGAGGAAGATGGAGTGACACTGGGTGTAACAGCCATACTCTCAGGAGTGGTTGCTCAACACAAATTGAATTCAATGGGTTTTGTGTGTGTGTGTGTGTGTGGTGTGTGCTTTTTGTTTGTTTTGTTATTTTGTTTTTGTTTTTGTTTTTTAAAGAGAGAAAGGACATGATGTTGGTGGTCAGATCTGGGAGGAGCTGGAGAACAGGAAAGAATATAATCAAAATATAATGTATAAAATTCTCAAAAAATAAACCTTAAAAAAGGAAAAGTACCATTTGGTATTAAATTACAAATATTACAGGTAATATATAAAAACAAAGTAAACTAAATATATAAAAACAAATATTTAGAAACAAAGTAAACTAAAATAGGCAAGGCTCAGAATTTAAGACTAAAAAATAACAAAGATACTAGTTCCCAAACACTAAAGTTTTAGCATATATGAGCAAGTTAATTTATGTTCCCTGGAAATTCTTTTTAAAGTATATGCTATAGGCTAACAACCACCTGTGACTCCAACAGCCATCCAGCAGGAAAAACACCTCCAGTTTAGTCTCAGTATGGTTTCTCCATGTTCTGCAACCAAAGTACATGACATCTCCAGCAGCAGTGTCTTACCCTACTTCAACTCAGACAAACAATCAGCATTACTGGCATCATAGCTTTACAGTGTTATTGTTCTCAGAGACCCCCATGGGCAAAACTCACAGGGAGGCAGCTCCTCATTTACACTGGAGTCATCCCCTAATAGCCTTATTGATCCTGGAAGTGACTTTTCAACTTACAATGTCTTCTTTCAAATCTTCAACTGGTATATCTACTGTTCTTCTACAAGGTTTTTTGCAAATTTGTAAAATGCTCAATAATTAGTATTATATAATTTTAAAATGCATTTTAACATTCATTCCAAGCAAGTGCTAACTAGTCTTGGGATTTAAAAGCTAAGAAGATTTTTTTTTTTAAAGTTAGCAAGGTCTGATATGGTGAGACAAGATTCCATCACTTGAAGAAACTATTTTATCAAAAAGAGAATGTTGAATACATCAGTGTGGTAGAAACTCTGCCTCATCTGGCTTTCCCTAACCCACTGCCATCTTCAATGTGAAATCTAGCCTCTTCATCCTGGGGTGCTGCACCTCTCTGGGTACACTATACATCTCCCACCCACAATGGTTCAGTGAAGCCAGATCACACTGGTTTCCAGGTACAGGGTGAAAGGCACTAATTCATTGACCTAGGATTCTTCTCATCACTTGAGCTTATTCCCTGGGTGAACACAACAAGCTCCAAGTAGGAACTGAGGCCTTGATACCCAACTGGTTAAAGAGCTCCAGACTCGGTGAACTTTCTCCACCCTGGTGTACTTTCTTGCAGTGAAGAAATACAAACATCATACTCTCTATGGAAAATAACTGCCCACCCCCAGGACAAACTTAATCATTTTTACGCATACTGTTCTATCCCCATATCCATCCTGCTGGCCACTGTCCCTGGTACTTTGAGAATCTCATAAATTAAAGTACACTCAAATTCAGTATCCACTGAATATTACTAGTCAGGAACCAACAAATCTACAGTTCAATATGGAGTCTATAATCACTATTCAGCAGAAACCTTGAGTACCCTACCAAGAAGGATATTTCCTTCCTTCACATTAAGGAGTTGAAGGGGGAATACCTGGTTCCTCCTTTTCACTCCTTTCACACTGGTGAACTGCCATACAGCCTTTATATCTTCCAAAGACTCATAAGTACTATTTGGATTTCTGGCAATCCCCCCATCTCCCGCCAGGAACTCCGGTTTGCCAGGAATCTTACCACCTTTGCTTTCAAGTAACTTGGACAGTTACAATCACCCTTCTCATCTCTTGGGTGTTATAGAACCTTTTGATTCCAACTCATCTGACAGTGTAAGGCCTTCATAACTGTCAGAGCTCCTCTTCCTCATAAAAATCACACCCCTCCATAGAGCTCACTCAGCAAGGCCATTGAAGACCCGTTCCAGTATCTGATGCCCATTCCTTTTTAGCTTTGTGGAATAGGCATCAAACACTGGCTCTCAGATCCACATTTCCTTCAATCACTTATCTGTCCTCCACTGTCTTCCTGTCCCTGATATACATGCTGGTAATAAATGGCTTATAGGTAGCAGTCTATCAGGAACTGTATCCCTCTGATTTCCTCAAATTCTTCCACCTTTATCTGGAGGACGATTGAGTCCACCTTTATCTGGAGGACGATTGAGTAGTTCTTTTACTCAGTTTCTCTGCTTCTACTGCACTCAGTTATTGTCAGACTGTCTCTGACCTGCCAGCTCCCCAAAAATGACAAAGAGATTTACTATTTATTAAAGGTGTTGGGGCCAACTCCAGTGGCACTTCTTTCTTCCTGGTTCTCTCTGAGGTAGTTAAGGGGGGAGAGCATTGGCTGAGGCAAGACTTGGTCTTGCAAGATATTTAGGGCTGCTGTTCAATGATAAAATGTTTGCCTGTGTTAAATCTTAGTCACTTTACTGCTGTAGATGATCTGCCTGAGTTCCTCTAAGGCCAAGAAACTGAAGTGTCTGACTTTTAGCACCTCAACGGGGGATTAAGCAAAGTAGGAACTGCCCTGGCACTAACTTTTAGCTTGCTAGTTGAAGTCACAGAAAGAAAAAAAAAGGAACACTTTGAAAAGTGATTTTAATCTTTATTTCTAAGTTCTCTCTAAAAAATTTTCTATGAAAATCCTCTAAGAAAGTTCTAAAAAGTTCTTCTTCAGTTCTGCTTTAAAAACTCATCACTGATCTGTTCTCCTAATATTGCTTTTTCCTCCATCTCTGATGTAACAATCAATGTACTGAATTCTTTATTCCCAATGTTTTTACTTCCAATTGCTGCTATATATGTCAATGTGATCTTTCTTAGTCTTTTGTATCTTTTCTAGGAGAATAGATCACCTGTTTTAAACAAAAGTTCACTAGAAGTTCAAACAAAAATTCAAATCATAAATTGAATAAAAAATTTACAACAGAGAATGTTACGTCCATATCCGTTAGGAGTAATTATCTAGCTAAACATTCATTATTCCTCACTAGCTCAACAGGCTCATTGAAAGTTAAAAACCATAATTGTTGTGATTAGTGACATTTTATATAGATAAACCCAGTCAGTATTTTATCTTCTGTCCTTGAACCTATACTAAATCCTTAGTTCCCCTTTTATGGTCTTTAGTGAATTGTTTTACAACCTCTTGGAATGTGCTCTAAGTTGTAGATGCCTGCTTGCTTTCTCAGAAGCAATTAATTCATAACACTTGAAGACTGGCAGAGTTCTCATTGCAGTTTTGACATCAGAAAAGATTTAATAGCAGTCCTATTATAAAAGAGCTTAATAGTTACTAATATAATTTTTAAAATTCTTATAGTATCATCAAGAATTAAGAAATCATCTATTTTTCTATATAGCATCACTACAAAACTACATTTTCCTTGTTCTGCAGAGACCTGCTCAAAAGAGTAGGCTAATACCTAGTGATTGTTATATATATTTAATTATAACAAGAAAATCATATTAATAGTAGGAATCTTTCCTAAAATGTAATCTTCTCGGCTTTGCCTAGAGAAACAAATCTGTCAATAACTTTTTAATAGTCCATGACAGAATCATCTCAAGAAGATCACCTGCTAGGTTTTTTTGGTTGTTTGTTTCTCCTTGATGCCTCCTGGCATAAAGCTTACCCAATTAGCTTGTATCACTTAATTAACCCATTTATGCTAATCCACTTTTGCCATATGACCCATTACCCCCTCTCACACACAATCAGTCCAGGCACCTGATCCTTCCAACCTGTTTTCAGCTGTTGAATGCCACTTGTCATTCTTTCCCAGAGTTCCTATCTCTGCTCAAATGTCCTGCTTTCCTTCTTCTGCTCTGCCATGGGCCATCAGCTCTTTATTAAACCAATTAGAAGGCAAAGGAGAAAAATGTTTTCAAAACACTGAGACTGGTGATGCTTTACAAAAATAACAATACCAAAACTCCTGACAGTACTCAGCTCTCTGCTGGTACTGAAATCAACACCACACTCAGTCTCATCAGACTAAATGATGAGTCTCTTCTCCATACCT